>NC_091826.1:68261807-69461807 GCF_038994185.2 Dermacentor albipictus | reverse complement strand
GGGGAGGGGGGCGGCGTGTACACCCAGTGGCAAACGATGGGGGCAGAAGCGCGCGCAGCAAGCGGACAACACGATAAAGGGAGGAGGGAAGAGATAGCGACTGACTGATGCCGCTGACGCCGATAGTGAGTCAACCCCAGCTGCGGAGTTGGTTTCAGGGACAACGCCGCCGATGCCGACACAAACAATATGATACCCTCGCTTCCGCAGCGCTAAGAACCAGGTCTAGCCGTGGGAAGGTGGTCACGTATTCGTCGACGTGCCGGGGCCTACGTGAAATAACCGGCGCGTCGGCAACTGAAGAGCACCCTATCCGCCACACAAGAACAGGGGGGGGGGGACCCTTTCCTCCTCTTTCTGCATGGCGGCGACGGTGTTCTATGCAGTCACGTTATTTTAACTCTCTAGCGGCGTCAGTGGCATCCAGCGGTATCAGTCGGTCGCTGCTAGCGCTGGGAGGATGAAAGGGGGCGGAGCTGGTTACGAGGCCGACGACAACGCCGACGACGACGCGAAACCCAGGAACGGACGCCAAAGAGCTGCGCTCTAAAATTTAGCGCTGCACTTGTATTGTTTCCGTACTCAGTGAAAACTCGAAGGCTACGGGATAAGCTGTCTTCCTTCCGGAGATGCAGTGTGATGTCATCAGCAAACGCTGTCACCTTCACAGCACCAAGCTCAAAAATGGCTCCAGGCTGAGCACAATGAGTACTGGGGAAAGAGGCACCCTTGACGAACACCACGAGTGACGGGAAATGGTGCACCTTCACGACCATCAAGAAATAATGTACTTCGGATATTTTAATAGGCATTCCTAATAAGTTCCACAAAATTTAATGAAAAGCCGAACGAGGTCAGTACATTAAATAGGTAGCTATGTTCAAGGCGATCGAATGCCTTTTCTTGATCTAGTGAAACCAAGAGACCTCGTGCTGACCTGGTCAGCGTGTACGTCATTATGTCATGCGTAACGAACGAGAAACTGTGTGCGAGTCTGAACGAGAGACTGCCAAAGCATACATGATGCTGTCCTATTCGTGCACAAAGACGGTCAGCTATCTCAGGTGGAATCTGAGGCAGCCGACTAAGCATTGTACGAGATCCTCGAGAACCAGGATCTATTTGCGTAGTCGTGCGTGCCATGTTTTCAAAACGAGCCCTTCCTGTTACGCGCGGCAGGCGACGTAACAGGAAGGGCTCTTGGGGTCGCAGAACCGAATGCATTCGGCTGTCTAGAAAGAGAGTTTCTTGCAAAGCGCAGAACTTCAGGTTGTGCACACGGATTACGGTTGCATCGCCAAGCAGCAGCTTACAAAAACGACGCTGCGATGAGGGGTTGGAAACGCCTCCGTAGCTCACGCTGCCATGACCGCATCAGCGGAGTCAGTCGATTGGCCCCAAGGGCAAACAGAGCTCCGTGGCGGTATCCACCAGTTCTTCTGACGTGCGTCGTCTGAGTGCACGACGTTCAACTGAACAATGCAGACGCCACTGCACCTTGAGCGCGTCCCTTGACTCTGGGTCAGATTTAGAAACAGAGGCGCGCAAGACTCTTGACAGTCAAAACAAGAGCACGAGTGTGCTTCATGTAGAACACGGATGTTGAGACGCCAAGGTTTTACGGATGAGGAAGCAGGGAAGCAAATTTCAAGTATAACTGGTCTGTGATGGGAAATATAACAGGATATGAAGGTAATGTTATCACATCAGATTGGGAGACATACTGAGCTAAAATGCTTGGCACATAGGCTCGGTACGTCTAACCTGCTTGACGACGCGCCGCGTCACCACGTTCAGACAAATGAAGAACCATTAAAAAGTATATCCAGCAACGGAAAGTGCTGGACGAGGCGACGAAACTCCCGTGCGTTCCAATCAGGGCGACCTCAACTCGGGCCTTGCACATCTGCTCGCGTGTCTAAAACGCGATTAAAATCTCCAACAAGCACCACATGACGACCTTCCAGGAAATACACGTCCAGGTCACGAAAAAAATCATTCGGCCTAATGGCCTGCGCGGGTCCATATATGCACAAAATCCGTAACCTAAACAAAAATAGTACACAACCAAATGCCACTATCCACCCAGAGGAGGCCGGCGAACATGGTATGTTTTGATTGCCCGAGCATGCCTCTTCTTTTTCCTTTGCCGACGCTGGTTGAGGCGGGGTCAGGGCAATTTCTTTGATTACGGTGTCACGCGCAGTCGCAACCGCAGTTGACGCCAGCGGTAAGCGGTGGTAAGGGGGGAAAGGCTCCAGCAGTAGCGTCCGAGTATGAACGCCGCACAGGGCACGCGACCGTAGGGTGACGATCCCCGCAACGCCAACAAGGACGGTCACATACGTCCCTTTCATGGCCATGGATACCACAACGGCCACAGAACGCTGCGGTGCACTGTGCAGGGTGTAGTGGCAGTTGCAAGCCGCGGTAGTCAAACGTCACACGATGACCAGAGAATCGCAGGTAATTGGGAACCTCGGTTGTGGCGCTCATTTCCATCCGAATGAAGCGGGTGCCCGTGAGCACGCCACGTCGTCCGCTCATAAGGTCAATGTTGAATTGAATTGAATTGACCAATTGAATTGGTCAATGTTGTTGAATTGAATGTATTCGGGTTCAAAGGGGTAAACAATAATTCGCCATTCTGTGGTCGCTAAGTGCAAGTATACTGGCTATACTGTTATTAAAATACGTTCGTGGTGGACATTTCCGCATCCACTTATGAGTATGTGTAATGGCTGTCTCGTAATATCATTCTTGTAGCCAAAGCTCTAGAGGTTCGAAGGTTCAGTTGTCAGGCACTTAATTTTTTCCTTACTAAGCTTCTGAGTGAAAAAAACAAATGCTCCTTCTATGCATAAAAATAAACTTTAATTATTGTTCAACAATACGTAAATTCCTGCAACTGACAAAATTGCCAGTGCTCTCTGTGTTAAACCTTTCCATCACAATGAGTTTGCAGGTGCGTCACATCATATGTTTTTCATATCTTTCAAAATGCATTCTATTCCGGACATGTTGCACATAACTGTGTTTTAATGCTATCTTTCATTAGTCTGTGTAGACTGTTCGCGTATGTATTATGAAATCTTGTTTAATCTGCGCATAACGAGATAAAGGTAGGATGAAGACAGTGTTTGTCTGCGTACTACCTTTTTTACCGTCCTTTGTCTAGCCTGTTCACATACGTTACTGTATTAGGTAAGCCTTGATACTTTCACTACGCATTATGCTGTCCTTTTGTGGTTTCCACCACACGTTTATTCTTGCTTATGTGTCTTTTTTCTTTATTCTAAAGCACGTGCCTATAATGAATCCTCGTAGGGTTTGACAGTATCAAAAAGTAAAACAAATATAATCAGATGAGACCTCGTTTAGTTGTATTGTATTTCCCACGTTTTTTGGGCTCGTGTCAGATTCGTCGGGCGATCCCACCGCTGTGAACCAGATGTAGGAGTTGTCGGACGATCTCGCCGCTGCCACCATTTGAAGGAGTTGAAGGTCGTAGAGCGGAACTTGGGAGGAACTAGGTGAACAGGATTTATTTACATTATTTACAGTTGAAACAAGAGATACATCGACAGTCCAGCGTGGCTCCCAAATGGAGCCCGCAAGACGAAGCATACAGCAAACGAGCACACAGCTGACGAGTACATTGACGAGCACAGAGCACGACGACGAGCACACTCTAGCAGCCGACAATCGCTGCTTATAAGCACTCGGTCCCCCCTTGATTGCAAGGGGACGGAAACGTTCGTCCAGTCATTGTAAATACGTCGCCTCTCCTCGGGACGGCTTACACACACGCACACAGGTGCATGGCCCGGAGCCGACGTCAGAGGGGCTTCGTAGAACTCGGAGCCGACCCGGGTAGCGTACCCGGGTAGCACATTGTCTTTCGTCTTGGTCGGTGCGTGGGAAGGAGCCTACGACGACGTTCCCGCGGCAACTCCCCCACCCATGGCAGATCAGGTCCGCGTTGGGGAGTTTGGTAACAATAGTTGGCCCGCCTAACTCACTCCGTCACAACGGCGACGAGGCTAGAGCGTAACGATGGCGGTTTCAGCACAAACCCTGCTTCGTCAAACGCATCCTAGCTGAAGCGACTGAGAGTGGCGGACGTGCGTATTGTTCCCGACACAAAGTCGACTTAGTCACGCCGTGGCTAGAGGTTCGCGGCGGCGTTCCAAGGTGAAGTTGCCACCGCTGGCGTAAATGGCTGGCAAACTTGCACTGCAGCTGGCCGTTCTTAACAGCTCCAACATGCTGAAGTTTCTATATTTGTTTACGTCTTCGTGCGGTTCTAACTTCAGTAATGATATCTAGATCTGCAAATTTCCTTATCAGCATGAATATTTGTTGCTATGAACAGTATTCGCGTGTGCTTTGTGGACTTTGTAACATAAGGTGGCAGTAAAACATTTATTGTAATTTGAAGCTGGCGTGGGCCCTTTCCTTTTGTTTATTTGCGGCAGAGCGGCGACAGTGAAATGCGCTGATGCACCCGACAGGTTGTTATATAACATTGGTCGGATGCTTTAATGCGTTCCACTATCACTGCTTCAAGATATGTGTGGTTGCGTGTGTGTGCGCACACACGCGCACACACTCGTCCGAAATACGTCCGCCACTTCATCCCATTTCGAATGTCCGATGGATCTACAAATTTGTTTTACAAACGGCCGATGGACGTCTGTTAGGGATTTGCGGACGTCCAATTGGAGTCCTTTATATCGGAAAAGAATATCCATAGGACGTCCGCCGGACATCCTGGGCCAGAAAGATGTGACCTCAATTCACTTCTCATTTGCGTGCATGATCACTGCCACATGTCCAGTCGCAGATAACCATTCGGCCAAGGTGCTGTCTACTCTCTACAACAGCGGTGGGAATAAGAGAAAATGGGGTCATCGCTTTTAAAAAGCAAACGCTACAATTACGTTGTAGTATATATTGCCAACGCCTCCTATAATATACAATGCCTGGAACGTGAGCCGCAAACGCGCTGCATGCCCTTCCCTCGCCTGTACTCTCCTCCTTTTGGTACGGTGGCGAGCGCCTCTTGCGGCCAGCCCTTGTAAACATGCCGGTGGCGCGGCTACCGGGAGCCAACCGGGAGCGACGTCGGCAGCCAAGCTACAGTGTACTAGCCAAGCGGCTGGCGCGTCGTGAGCTTTCGGCGGCGGCGTCAGTGGTTGCCATGGAGACCGGTACGGTGGCGCGCGCCGTCCTGCGGCGCATGGTCGCAACACTCGGCAGAGAGCTCCCTATGGAAAAGAGAGCGACGTTCCAGGCATATAGTTATAGGAGGCGTTGATATTGCAATACAGCTGGCACGCGCTTCTAAAGTTTTGCCGGAACAACAGCTCCTATACCAAGCGGCAAAGCGCAATGAGAAGGTTGCGGAACCGTTTGTCGCCGAACTTCCAAACACCGTGGCCTTCTTTGCCATGCTTCTTTTTGCTCGGTAGCTCGGACAGGAGTGACCAAATCACGGACTAAATTCGGCTCCAAAGCCCTGACATGCGTGTTAGCATAACACCACCCGTTTCCGTGGGGTCGATCTTTGAGATGTCTGAACAGGTCGGGAATGGCGAAAGCCCTGCGTGCGCTATTCTCTCTCAAATATGCGGACGACGAGGGACCCTTGCCCAAAGACGTGCATACGCCTTGGCACGCACGTTCGCTACACCAGTGCGCACACTCGAGCAAGGCATCGGCCGTCTTGCACCTGCTCCGAGCGCATGGCCCTCACGGAGTATGCGCGAACTTTTTTCCCCGGTGCTTTGGAGGGGCGTACTTTTCAGGAGAAAAGGAAAAATTCTTCTCCCCGGGCAATCAGATCCCCTTTCGGCCTCCAGAGGCCGAAATGACTCCGTGGCCATACCCGAGCGTAGTTCATTGTCCCAAGATCATCACATCAACCCGGGCCCTTTACAACTCGTCCCACGGCCACTCGGGTTTGAACCCGCGCGACCTTCCGTGCCGGAACGACTACGTCTTCAGAGTACAGTCGCTCACGATACCGGTAGTTTGTTAAGGTGCTTCTGATGCTTAAATATGAAACACTTTCGAGCAACCGGCCATGCGAGCGCCGTTTTCTCGGACGGGCCGGCTTCGAGGAAGACTGTCGAAGGACACAACTTTGAAGATAAATGCGGACCAAATCGATACATTAAGCACCACCCTGAAAACTATCCGCAATTTATGAGTTAGAGTTTTTAAAAAACTCGGAAATATTGCAACGATTTCGAATATTCTCTCCACTCGTATGTGACGTTTTCGCGCTACAAGTGCTCCAAGCGATGCACTTTAAAGAATCGGAATATTTGATATCTCTGCAGAGTTGCAGAGTCGTAAACGTCGTACGTCAATATCTATTACTCGCCAATTTTCTGCGTTTGTCTAAAATTATAGAGGCCCCAAATCAGAATTCTGCTTCTTACAGTCGCCAGAATTCACATTCCTCTCCTGGATGCAACTAATTTCATTCAAACCTTTTATTCCGATAATAATTATATGGACACTCTAGGAGCACTTTCGCCGTCGGTATCGGCGTCGACGTGATGTTCGCATAAAGTCCAAGTGCGAAACATCGCGGCCGCACTCGTATGCTGTGTGCGCGAGTGAATGCGTGCGATGGTGAGGTGAGAATGGTGGCTCGATCTCTCGCGTGCAAGGGAGGAAGGGGGGGAGGAAGCACGCTGTCTTTCGTCGCGCGCAAGGTACGTGGGAGCGGTGGCTTCTAGTCCGTCGGCGGCTGTGTATGGCGCGGCTGGGCGCGGCCACGCGGGCCCCATCTCGAAAGCCATCTGCGACGGGGAGAGAGTGCGCCGAGAATTGATAGCTTCGTGTGCACTGTGTTCTCGGCGCTTAGTTTGCGTTTGAGGTGGTAGGCTACACACATTTTTTTTATCGGAAGCCAGTATTTAAGCAACTTTTTTCCCGACTACGCATGTCTTATTCAGCTTATTCAACCATCCTTAAATTGAAGAAAATGGTTCATTTGATTTTTGGCAAATAATTTTTGTCACAAAATGCGGTGAAGTGCTAGTCACGGCAGCAGTGATATGTAACCAATGATTTGCTGAATTGAGTAAAGCTTTGGAATTTATGTAGCTATATGTGGGAGACGTGTGCAATAAAGCAGGGTGAATGCAAAGTCATAAATACTAATAAAGTAATGGTCGAAGAGCTAAGCAAAGTGAACGAGATTTTCAATTTGGACCAAATATATTTGCAGAATGATCGGTAAATGCGAAAATCTCTCATCAATTTCTTTTGCTCCAGTTTGTTGCACACATCTATAAATAAGCAATGAGTGTGCAAAATTTCATATTAATATGTTAATTCAAGAAAGAGTTACCAAAGTTTGTGTAACATGAGGCGGAACAATAGACAGTTTTAGGATAGGGGCCCGAAAGAAACAGCGTCGAAGCCACTGCGCATGCGCGAGACGCAAACTGCATTTGGGTTTTGCGTTGGGAACGCTGCTTCACAGATTTAGCGGGAGCCAAAATAGCAGCCCCAAAAGTTCTGCGTCAGCAAACATGGCGGCACCCATCGAAGCGACTGCTCTGGCCCAGCACCAAACTGGGTTCGATTCGTGGTAACGCGTGAAGTTCGCAAGCTAGGAGAAGTGACTGAGGTTATCGATTTCTCTCAACTAGCGTGTGTTATGAACATTGATTCATTACACGCCGCGGATTCCGAATTCGATTGTGGATTTTATGCCTCGTAGGCCTAACACGGCTAAGCTTGGCTGGTGAAGGCACGTAAAGTTGGCTTGCTCAAAACTAAGCGCAACTAATTGTTTGCTGTTTACAGAATAGCGTCTAAATTGTAATTAAATTCCAATAGACGCAACGCAAAATTACTATTCCTATCATAAAATGGTATATTTTATTCAAATATTTCTGATAGCTTTTCTTTGACGCCGTAGTGGCGCTGCCAGCGCATTTAAGACGCTATCCGCAAACGCAAAGCCCTATTCTAAGCTCTTCACTCCTGCGTGCCCCGACGCCAACACCCGCAAAGCTCTTTGAGGCCCCAAACTATTGGGGCCCCTATTCTAAAACTCTCTAATATCTTGTTTTGAGAAAAACGTAATCTTCAAACCATGTGAAAGATGATAAAACTACACAGAGGCCTAAAATGCACTTGCTTCATAGCTGGAGCCCCCCCGTGAGATGTACTAGATTCTCCTTTTGTTCGTGTGGCTGCTCGGTGTCAACATAAAATAAAAAAAGCTATTTGGATAATATCTACATAAAAGAAATAGTACTGATTTTAGGTTTCGCAATACGAGGGTACGGGTTGCAAAACTCTCTGTAACTCCCAAACAAATGGCGTAAGGAGGATAATTTTTTGAGACATGTTGCTGAATGTTTGGGCAACATAAAATGTAAAAAAAGAACAAAAATCAATCTGGTGAAAAAATTCACCATTGAATGTGGCCTATCACCTTAAGCGAAAGGCAGCCCGAATGTCAATTCGCTCGCTGGTGCTGCCACGATTCCTCGCGCTAGCGTATTGCCAGCGAGCGTCCGCGGTCACCGAGTGAGATGTGTTCATGTTTGCCTATATCGAATCCCGGCCACGGCGGCCGCCATTAAATTGGCGCGAAATCCGAAAACACCCGTGTACTTAGATTTAGGTGCACGATTAAAGAACCCCTGGTGGTCTAAATTATTCCGGGGTCCCCCACGGCGGCGTGCTTCATGATCAAATCGTGGTTTTGGCACGTAAATCCTCATAATTTTAATTTTTAAGGTTTGCCTATTTCCGCAGCCTGGTTGTAGAGCGCTCGCTTCGGCTGCGGGAGGTTGTGGGTTCGACCGACACCGCTGCCGGGAACCCACTGGTTCAAACGAGCACAAACAAGTGTCACCCCGGCATCGCGTTCAGCTTCCTACAGGGGTGAAACACTTTGGAAATGAGCTTGCGCTCGGAATTCCTGTCGAAGCCCTCGTACCACGATTCTTGTTAGTTTACTTAGTAAGCGAGTGTTTACAAGTTTATACGGCTTATACTACTACCATGCGTACTTCGTATAACTGTCGAAAAATTTGCAATCGCAATCGATGGTTCGCCGGCGAAACCGCGACTGTTTTTCAGTGGTTCTTTGATCTGAACATTTCTGCGTTGCAGTTGTATCGTTTTGGAACCTCCCGAGGTAAAACTTCCTCTTAATTCGTTCTCCTTGACGGTGAATGCGCTATTTTTTCTAATCAAAATCTGTTTACATGATGCCACGAGCACAGACAAAAAGCTATTTTGATGAATCGCCCGAAGAAGCATGTGCCACCTGTGGCTGTCGTACAAAGAAAGCACGGAGTTCTTTGTGGGAATTGGATGCTACAACGACAATGCCTTGTTTTTTAAAAAAAAATCATTCAGCGTAGTTTGAAAAGTAAACTTCAGCATCGGCTTGCCATAAATTTGTTAATGCCAGTATACTGACTCGTCCACTTGTGCAGGACCTTGTAGGGGTTGAGGACGGACTTCGGGATGAAAACAAAACTTGGAGCATTTATTTTACATTATATACAGGGAGATGAGAGTCAAGTAACAGTCGTACAGTCGTTACGGGCCGGCAGCAACTCGGACGCTGCGGCCCGCGGCAAGAAGTTCGAGAGAGGTCAATCAGGGAATGCTCTGGAATCTCTGGAATCCTTCTTTTAAACCCTTCGAGGACTGGAAGTCGCGTCATGTTCGGCCAATGGAAGAGTCCGCTCAGATGACGCCATTTTCGGCCAATGGTAGGCGCCCGTGCGATGGTGTCATACCCAGCGAAGAGAGTCGCCGCTTGGTCCCCTTGCGGTCTTGCCTTGCTGACTTACAACTCGCTGGGGGCGACGGCGGACCAAGGCGGGCAGGGGGTGCCTTACTTTCACGGTGCTTTACTTTTCCCTGTGGTCTTGCATCGCTGGCTTGCAACGCGTCGGCACAATGGGCGTATGGGGGCTACGCTGCCAGGCCTTCCCGGTACATCACAGCCGTCTTGCTTCGGCGCCCACTTTACTTGCAACAGTGCCGGGCTATCCCCTCGCTTTCTGGAAGAGCCAAGCATTGAATAGCTCCACCGGCGGCGTACGAACTTCTTTGCACGTGAACTTGTGGCCTTCAACTTGTTTGCTCGAGCGCTCCTCTGGAATGTACTTTCCGCGTTTCTGCGCTTCTCAATTAGTTGTGCTGCGATTCGATGTGGTCTGGGGAACTCGAAGTAGGCGCAGGAAACAGCCCCATATCTAACAACCTATGGAGGAGAAAAACTAGAAGGCGGCAGTGTAGTTAGGCATGCAATCATATTTTTGCGGGGGCCATCATATGAACTACATGGGTAGAAAAAAAAGTGAGTGCCCTTTTAGAGTTGTTGATGTATCAAATGCAGAATCCGTGGTTGCTAAATTTACTTCCTCATGCTGATCTTCGATTATGCCCGTTTCAGCGACGTAACCGATTGAACCATCGCCTTCAGAAGCTGGGTTGTGGGGCAGAAACGTGCTACCCAACGTTTCTCTGACGGACGGCGGCGTAGACGCGTCCCATGTCAATTTGCACGCCGGCTTGTAACTTTGTTATCGGCTGCCTTTTCCGTGTCACCGGACAGAAAAATTTGTATTGGGAGCGCAATCATCTTATCTCATCGCCTGTACCTGTTCTCGCCGACGTTTCTGTGTCGCATCTTTTCCGAAAGTGGCAAATAAGGAGATTCTGCAACTCTGACGCCTTCATCAAGTTCACAAACACAAGATTATCTCAACAAGACCGGATGCCGTCAACGTGCGCCGAACCCACCTTAGGATCAACAGCTTCATCCGGCGTAAGCCAGCTGGTTGACTTCATGAATGCGGTTTCGCCTTAGAGTCAAACGAACACAATAATTTACTATTTATTTGGGCCTTCGGTACTTCTTATTCTTACAGAGAAGAGTACGCGAGCCTATTCACAAAAATATTCTGCACTCAAAAAATCATGTGACTTGAAATCAACGCGAGTTGATGTTGCTCTGATGACCACAGGGTCTTACAGTAGATTTCGCGATAAAATTCTAGGGAAGAAGACATCACAGGCGAAATGAATTTATCATGTTTCAGTTTATTCCTTGAAGAGTGCGAACTCGCATCTACATTGCTCTCCCGTTACGCTTCAGAAGTGCAACAAGCAGATGCTCCAACCTCAGTGTTTACATAAAAAGTCGCCAGTTTGGTCAAGTTACGTTACGCTAAATAATACGGCCAAATTTCATTTTTCTTATTCAGTTAACTGGCCCAAACGACTGATATGCGGTTTGTTTAGCTTACGACACACAGGCATATTCTTGGAGTGTGCGGTGTTCTGTAGCTTAAATTTCACGAAATACGTTTTGAAAGTGATTTACGGAAACACGTTTCCAAATTATAAAAATTGGTTGCAATAAACCGCGTTATAACGCTACAGACGACGTTCTGTGATCTTCCTTAAAACAACGCCCATTTCCACGTATAAAGCTATTCACATCATAAGCTACATCAGCGCTACAAAATGTGCAGCGGCTTGCGGAAAATACAAACAGGTTCGTCAGACCGAACACTACTATCTTCTTGGCGTTTGGTGTCTACCTGATTTCCACGTGGGGCGGTGGCGTGGACGCCTCTCACGTCAAGTTGCACGCTGGCATGTAACTTCGTTATCGACTCTTTTTTCCCGTAGTAGCAGTACAGAAATATCTGTATCTTGGAGCGCTATCATCGCCTGTCCCTGACGGAGTGCTACACGTTTTGCTTTCCTGAAGATAAGCTGAGCACATTCGAAGCCTTCGACTGCAAGAAAAAAAAAAAAAAAAAACGTTCAGCAAGTGCCGTTCTGCTTTAGGTAAGCAACACAAAGAGACTGGACGTTTACTTATGTAAGAGTGGCAGTGGTGGTAGCTACCAGTTACAATCGTAGGCCTGTTTCACTGACGTTAATGCACGTTGCATTTTTCGTCGTGTAGCCTGCTGCACAGCTCTTTGACGTTTCTGCATGCCAGTTTTGCGTCAGCGCCCGTTTTGACGTTTCTGCATGCCAGTTTTGCGTCAGCGCCCGTAAGTAATATTATTCGTGTTGTTATTGTCAGCAAACTCAGTTGCATATTTATGTCGTCGCACAAGATTTTGTTACGCGTTAGCCCGTCTTCCGACTCGGCTGTATATAGATTGCTCAACTGTTCTGCAACTTGCGCGCCAAGTCAGAGCGGTGATAACACACATAGTAAAGCATGAATGCCGCTTGGAAAGAGCAGTTTCGCTCGGGCTTCAACTATCACCCAAGCGCGGCGCTGCTGTAGATGTGTGGGCCGTCTGGGACGTCTGACTTGTACGTGTCCTACGGTAAATGCACGCAAAGACGTGCGTGTGTGTGTGTGTGTGTGTGTGTGTGTGTGTGTGTGTGTGTGTGTGTGTGCGCGCGCGCGCGCGTGTTTATACCGAAGCATGAAAAGGAAAGCATATAAAGCTCGGAATAGAAATCAGCTGGCATGGGAAGAAAGACATTTTTCTCGGTAGTTAAAGCACTGATATTGATGAGGCTTATTGCATTAAAAACATTGCTCTAGTTACTGTGGAAGCTAAATTTTTAAATTACAGCAACGATTATTTTTCTTGAAAAGAACAACATTCTTGAAAACTCAAGTATTGTGTTCACAACAACGTAACTCGGTAATAAAGAAAGGTAATACGATTTTGTTAACTCCATCTTCTAATACATCTAAAGCGGACGATATTAATCTATTATAATTTATCCAGGTAGCACACGGCGCGCTGTCGATCGTGATTGGGCCCGACCAGGATCGAATTTCTCGGTCGTGATTGGCTCACTTTCGCTCGCTGCCCGACGAAGCAAATCGCAGGCGGCAGTTTCGATGCGGATCGGGCTCGATCGCGATGGAAAGTACACCGTTTACAGCGCTCTGAAATGTACCGCTAATTCGTGAGCAGGACTTTTTTCAAAACACTCGTAGGCATTGTAATAATTTCACGCTGGCTGGGGCCCTATAGAGTAAAACTATTCCAATCTATTCCAACATCTCGTCCATGTCCGTACATGTAAAGCACAGAAATGTTCTGGTGTAACCCTTGGACCGATTTTAACGAAGCTCTTGCGTTTAAGCGAGGTAGTTAAAATTTAGGGACTGTAGGGAGCAGAATTTTCATGTGGATCCTGAATTTGTTTACAAGAACAACTACAATCGGTAAGTTAAATAAAATTGGAGCACGGAGTTTACAAATTCCTAACTCAGCACCACAAACAGATATCGCAGTATGGTAAACGGCATCCGTTAGAGCACCGAAACCGGACAAATTTCATGTATGGATTTACATATTAATTTGTTATAGTGTTTACAAGGGGTTTTCAAAAGTCCTGTTCACATGAATATTGGTTGTGTATTTGATGGCCATGCATACTATATCAATTTTATTCGCTTTAGATATACTACTAGATGCAGTTTAAAGAATTGTGATATCCTTTCTAATTGCTGAATTAGAGTTGTAAGCTTGAGTGTGTTATTTTTCTAGAGTTAGCAAACTTGAGCGAGTTTTATAAAATAATCGACGAACTATGTAACGGCTATGCTGTCTACAATCACTAGATTTTAACATTTATATGCAACAAATCTCATCGTATTTAACGCAATGGCTGCAGACGCAAACAATTTCTGCTGTCTTATTTAGATGGGATCCCCCGAGCTAACGCCAACACGATGTGCATGAAGCCCTGGGAACATTGCAACCACAGATGCGCGCATTTCAACCCCGTGGCTCGACATGATGGCGGCGGTGATGATCACATGACCACCCCTGTGAAATGCGTTGTGTTGGTGCCGATGATGATGATGATGATGATGTGCCGTCACCGCGCGCGCTATCTGGCGAACGCATCGCAAAGCGGCGTCAGAGGTTCTTATTGGGTCCACCTGACAGCAGTCACAATGCTCTCCAACTTGAGATTGGAGCCACAAAAAAGCCTGCCCCAGCCGAACGTACACCTGCACCCAGGGCAATCGTAGTGGCCGCGTGATCGAGATTCTTTCGCGCTCCCAACTTGAAGGTGAGAGGGCCTCCGCACGCTCTCGGTATGAATGAGCCAGGCGAATGTGTTCCGAGCGCTGGATTTCGACAAGTCGAATGTAAACTCCACTGCGAGAGCGCTCGATAGCGATCAGGTGAGTCTGCCGTTAGGGTACCTCTATGCCAAGCCCAAAGTGTGGCATTAGAGTTGTGGCTCCCCGATCCAACACTTACCCAGTTCTACCCAGTTCTAGTAATAGATGGAGACAATGAGAACGACGCTAGACGAACTAGAGACATCTTAGGCTTCCTGCGTTTAAAAAAGTAAAAAAGAAACGCATGCTGCATATCTAAACCCGCATCAGCATAAGCTAAAGTGAAACAATCAGACGAAATCAGTAACGATTTTGTTATGGGCTGTGAATAGCTTTTGCACAAGCTTTGCGTGAAGGCCTCGTGCATAGACTCAGTAGGAATGAATAATTCCACTGGATTTGTATCCGTTAAATCTTTGCTTCCATCGGCTCACTGATAAAGTCACATGGACAGAAAGCTTCAAAAACATTCTTGTATCATCAAAAGCCGCTGCGTTGACTTAGCAGACTGTAGGTTATCTCATTGCACGTGGTGACCTCATACGTAGATGAGTCAGATGGAGATGAATGGATCCATTGTGGCTTCATATCGGTGAAACCTAGGCTTTCATTGGCCGAGGCCCGAGGTGAGACAACCAAGTGACATAGCGAGCAATCATGTTATGCGTTTCCTGGTACCTTGTATGGCATTTACATACTTTGGTTTAATGTGTTCCCGGGTACCTTGTATGGCGTTTGCATACTTTGGTTTGAGTCAAAGCTTCACACATCGTCTAGATGAGGGCATAGCCTTCTTGCTAATCTGCAAAACAAATGTATGTACATTGTGAATCCCATATGCTAATATAATCATATAGGGGTCATCCCAAATATGTTATGTGTAAACAGATGGGTTTGCGAAAGCATTATATGCCCCATTTCGCGAAAATGGTCGGAGGCCTGACCAAAACATGTCAGAAACGGCCAGTGACGTAAAGAGTAACACGCCAAGAAATGTGTTTAGAAAAAGTTTTCAACAAGAGACGATATGAACACTGAGTCACAATCACGGCACAATTCCACCAGGACAGGAAAGCACGAAACATTGTATACGTGGCACGTTTTCCAAGTAGTGTCCGAATCGTCACTCACTAACATATAAGCACATAGACATTCGGAAACGCACAGTTACACATAACATGTGTTTATAAAATGTTTATTTCAACAAGAAACCATGCGAGCACTGAGTCACAATCACGGTACAATTCCACCAGGACGATAACGTATACAGTAAAAGCTCGTTAATTCGAACCGCAAGGGGAAGCCGCTTCAGTTCGAATTAACGAAAGTTCGAACTAACGAAAGTGAAGGAGAGCAACAGTACACTGCGATTTGGAAGCAGTAGGGAATGTCAGAAATTTGGCGTGTCAGAAAGTGATGGCGTGTGCCGCGGGCACACGCCATCTTCAAGTCGAAGCTCTGGTCCGACTGTGCCACACCACCGATGTCCACAGAAACGAACGTTAGCCGAGGCTTAACATCATCACAATGAATCGCGACGGCCGATACCTCCTAAGCTGAAAACAGAGGTACACAACCGATGAAGACTGCCGAGACAAAGACGCCGAACATGTGAAGGTGGCGAATGCCCTGATTCGTTGGTTCTTGATTGCAAGCGCAGCTGCGACGTACTTGATTCGCTGTGTTTTGGCGCTTGCCGTGCCATCTCCGCACAACATTAGCAGCTGTACAAGATTTGCAAAGCCTCCGAGATTCGCAACGGGCAAGAAGTCTCGGAGGTTACGTAGAACGGAGAGGCGGCAGCCGCCGCTGCCTTCTGGCTGACGCCGCGTCGGTTAGATTTTTTTCCGATTTTGCCTTCTCTCGCCGTTCTCTCCGTTTAGGAGGCAATACAGCCTTGTGTGTAGGCAGTAGGCGCGTTTCTCTGGCCGTGTGCCAGGCGAGCGTAGTTCGAATTATCCGTGAGGGAACCTTCTCGCGTTCGAATTATCGGACTTTTTTATACATAGACTTCTGTGGAGCTTGGCCGGACCAAATCGTACAGTTCGAATTATCCATAAATTCGAATTATTGAAGTTCGAATTAACGAGCTTTCACTGTACTACGTACGAAACTATGTATACACGGTACGTTTTCAAACTAGTGTCCCGCTCGAATTGACGTCAAATTTATCGGTGTCTCACACATACAGAACCCGGCATCGTGTCTTTCCCTATATGCAAAAGCTCACGCAGCACTTGATGATGATGATGATGATAATGAAACATCAATCAATGGCACAAACCCACTACGGGGGGTAGGCCACGAATCGGATGGTAATATGATTGAATAAATAAAAGAATTTGGTTAATAAATAGCTACCACAAAAAAGTAAAATAAATATATAATCCAAGATGAAAAATAAACTGTGAATGCATGAGTAAAACTAGTGATCAGTACTATAGTAAGCCTCGCGTTGATAGGAATAAAAAAAGAGAGAATAATAATAATAAAAAAACATACTTTGATGATGTGCGGCTCACCGTCGTCATCGTCTTCTACCCCGCACTCACGATCCGTGAATACGAAATGGCACCGCTGCGCTCCGCGTATCCATTTGAATGAATGAATGAATGAATGAATGTTTATTTCATCTTGAATACACTTTCAAGAAAGGTGCAGGGGCAAATAAACAGGGCGGGGGCAAAATTTCTCGGCCAATCCCCCTTAGTGGTTAGGAGCCACGTATGTGACAGGAGACAACAACACTCTCGACGCTAAATCATGATTTGGCAAACAAAACAGCGCTAACACATGCAACCACAAAAGAAAGGATGAGAGACAACCGTTTCGTCCTTGTTTCTTGTGGTTGCATGTGGTGTTAGTGCTTTTCTTTATCGAATGAAGTATGCACCAACACGCCTAGAATTAAGTTGTAATTCTAAATCATGAGTCTATAAGATGAGGTGTAGCACCCGCATCACGTCTCAAAAAGAACGCCGTGCAGTTTACAACGTGCATGACGACATGCGGTTGAATATACCTGAGCGAAAACTGTTCACCAAATCGCCTACAATGTTTTCGCATTCCGGCACGTAAGCAATCTTGAAGATGTCTCTGTCGAATTTTCGTATAAGATACACATGTGTTCATCTGCTGGATATGAGGGCCATTATGGACCTGCCCTATACGACATATAACAACACGTGTAGTGCTTCTATGCGGAATCGCCATATAGTCATACGGTTATAATTCAAGTAGGGCGTGTGGCTCTTGTCGACAGGGCCGACGGGGCGCCTTGACTTTCGTCAGGGCCTGACAATTCCCTTATCGAATCGTTTACTCCAGCCCGAGAAATTCCTTTTTCTAACACTGCATAAAGACCGTACCATGCCATCCGTCCTTATTTTTGTTACATTTACCGAGTGTTCCTTTATACTAATTGTTTAGTGGAATTTCTAATGTTGACAATCGTTCCTTGTTTTGTCTTCTTACACTTTAGGCATCAACAAGCCTTCAGAGTAGTGCTGGCTCTCCCTCAAGAGATTTTTTCTGTGCTGCAAAGTTGCCTGGCAGAAGTGCATCGTCGCGGACGCAAGAACAAAGTCATAACTGCCGTTTAGGTGCTTCTACTAACCTCATCTCACAAAGCGAAGGTTTTACGCCTAGAATCATATCAGCTGTGGGATAAAAACTTTGCCGCCGTGATTCGAGAAGTTCGGTAAAATTCGTTTCACATGGCGCCTTAGTTACTACAAACACGACTCAACCTTGTACGTATAAAGAAAAAACGTTTTTTTGTGAAGTTTTGGACATGGACGAAGGAGTCCGCAAAGAGGCTGACGCCCACGACACTGATGTTAACGAGTTGTTTAGGAAGGGGCTCGAACAGCTCCGGCTCGAACAGCTCCGGCACTATCAAGATCCACAGCTCCGGCACGATCAAGATCCGAAGAACCCTGCCGGAGCCAGCAGTGAGAGCGCCCAACAAGGCGAGCTCACGTACACCAAGGTGCTTTCAGATGAGGACGCTGGCGTGCTTCGTCGCATGTTAAGCACAGGCCCGCCCGTGAAGAAGATTTGTATATGGCAAATGACACTGAACGCGTTCCGGATCGCATTTGATGACTTCCGAGGCTGCTCTTCGCTCGAAGCGCTGCAAGTGCTTCGCATTGAATGCGGAAGAGAAGATTGCAGCATAAAACTTTCCGGATTGTTCAGCAGCCTGCGTTCTTTGGACTTGCGATGCGAGAACATAGGTACTGAATTTGCGAAAGAACTTGCGAGCTATCTGCGAGAAAACAAGACGCTTACGGAATTCAGTCTTTGGTACTCCTGCGGCGGCGACGAGGGTGCTGCAGCGCTCGTCGAAACATTATCGGTGAACGAAACGCTCAAGAGGTTCACCTTGGCGCAGATGAGTTTACCGTCGACGATCTTTATTCGCTTCGCCGAGGTGCTGGCGTCCAACTCAACACTAGAGGTGGTGGAGCTTTTCGACGTGCGTTTCGCGGAACAGGACCAAGTGCAGCGCTTGTTGGACACGGGACTGTGCGCGAGCGCCTTGAAGAGGCTTCGATTGCAGTGGCCCGATCAGCTCCTTCCGCTACTCACGAGGCTCCTTCGGGAACAAGCGTGCCATCCCGAGCTGTCCCTCAGCGTCACCTCCTCGGTCGACGACGTCGTTCTTCGGGAATTCTTCGATGCCGTGGCCGAGGACACGACTCTCCGCGCGCTCCACTTTTACCCGGGCGAGAAAACGTTCGACGCGCTCGCGCGCGGCATAGATTCTGTTGTGAGGCGTACGACGACGCTCCGGGAAATCTGCAACTTCATGGGCGTGGAACCCGGCAAAGAGCGGCAGCTTGTCAGCATCCTCGATTCCTTGAAAGAGAACCGCTCCATCGGGACGTTCGCAATGTACGCCGAATCGGTGACTGCGGAAATGGCGAAGTCCCTGTCGGAGTTGCTCGCTGTGAACAATACGTTGAATACCGTGACCGTATGCGAGTATTGGGAAATCTCGCCCGACCACGTAGAAACCATCCTGCAGGGTTTGAGGAATAACTACACCGTGACAGGTCTCCTGGTTTTCTTTGACCTTGATGACCCCGATGACCCCGATGCAATTACCGAGGTAGAAGAGCTTTTGAAGAGGAACGTTCGTCTTCAAAAGAAGGCGGCGGAGTTCGTGATTTCGGGGAGTGGTGACGTCAGTGACGTGGAAGGAGCGGATGCTTTGAAGAAGCTGCACTCAAGCGCTGGCCTTGTGGAGAAGGTGCAGGAGCTTACCGGCAAGACCAGGGAGGCAGCGTTAGAAGAAATACAGTCAGCTTTAGCTCGCTTATCTCCGTGAATGCGGCTCCTGTAAGAAGGCACATTTGGATGCATCTGCGATATCGTCGCCTCTCCGCTACCTCCGGCTGACTCGCTTTTACGAAGTGGGGGACAGTTGTCATGAACTAACTACATGCGCAGTTTCGTTGATTGTGTGTACATGTGGGAAGTAGGCGTCAGTATGAATATTTTGCTGTGTATGTTGCAAATGGAGTGTTAATTTTGCGTAGTTTCTGATGTGCGAAGGGATGAATAAACGTTCCGAAAACAAGGTAATTGTTTGTAGTGCGCTGTTTCAAAAAAGTATTGCAGGGTTCACTTAATTAAGCACACTGTTATCACGGCGTGTAATCGTGCGCGCTCTTATCTTTCTTTACGTACTATGATCTCTCTCGTTTCCAATATGTGTCGGAAGTTGTTAAGCCCTGTATTTGTGTTGTTGGATAATAAAGGAGCGACAGAACCATGAATTCCTTATTTTCAAAGATCTCTCGTTTCTGCATAAAAGGCCCTACAGGGCTTTTTTCTAACCACTAAGTTCATATAGCAGCTCGCGAAATCCTCCCCCTAAATTCGAGATCCCCGTGATGACTTTTCAGCGATAGCTGTTGTGGGCTCTTGACTTCCTAGAAAGATGTTTTTCAGTACGTATAACAAATTTCGAAATTTCGACTATGCACGATGAAGAAACAATACGCAAGGACGATGCGATACCTAAAATGACGCACACCTTTGCACAGCTGGCTTAAATACATGAATATGACCAAGCGCATGTGTCTATATGCATTACTAGTGAGACAAGCGCGAAGAGTACATTTGCACTCTGGTAGTCCGGAGTGTTTGACACGTCTTGAAAGAAAAAAAACGAAAAAGAAAATAACGCTGCTCGTTTAGGCGTATTACTTCTTCCTGCCGTCGACTTCCGCTTATTCACGAGCAGAAGAATCGGTAACTTTTTAGAGTTATTGATTATTCAAGTTCGGTTCGCTGAGTTTACATTGTCATGCGCTTGTTGCATTGTGCCACTTGTGGCCATGTACTGGAAGCATCGTCTTCAGAGGTCTCGATGTGCGGGAACAACGTTCTTTCTGATGTTTGTCAGTTACATTGTGCCTCGCTTTGCCCAAAATTGACACATGTTAAGACTCTGGAACTGTGCCGCCGTCATCAACACTTCACGAGGACAGTGACATTTGTCTCCAAAACACGCATGCCGTCATCAAGCGACTAGTCGTTTGTGTGACCGATTTGATTCGTCTGTAGGAAGCTGAAGTACCATTGCGTTGACTGTTGTTTCCTCTTATAAGCACCCGAAAGGGATTATTCATTAATGAGCATGTTAATTTCGACTTTTCTTTTTTGTTGAATTAAGTGAAGGTCCTTAATCTAGAAACACCAGGCAGAATTCTGGCAAGCCTCGTAGCGTCCCGAATAATGTACTAGGATAGCTCCATACGAACCAGTTTCCCAGGAGACACATGTGACGTGACGTCACGACAGAGGAGGCGGTCACGTGGAGCCAGGACATCGCGAAGTTTGGCACACAATTCGTCTCGCTCTGAATGAGTGTACGACACTGAAGATGCTCGGTTTTCAAGAATTGTCATAATGTCCATCACATGAGCATAGCCTGTACACACCGTAGCATAGTTTCGTACGTTAACGGTAGTCTCAAGACGATTAGAAAAAATTCCAAGAGTGCTTAGAATGCGCATAATTATTTTATCTGTTATGAGCCTTGCATTTTGTTAAGCCAGTAGATGAGCGTATTCGTGCACTGTTAAGGCCCATTTTTTTTTATTTATGCGCCCCCGTGAAGATCATCCGACCTCGTGAAAACAACGTGATTTGATGTAGTGACTAAGTCAGAAATGCCGGCCAGCTATGGCATTTTACTCAGTTAAAAGAATGCAACGAACGACTCACGTGCGCTTTCTTTAGCTCACTGCACGTGAGTGCGCCCTTGAACCGAACCTAGTAGCTTGCAAGCAACATAAGCACATTAGGCAATGAACATATTCCTTCGACAAAATGCGGATCGAAGTTGCCGAAACATTCACTCAAGGGACTTGCAATGTGAAATTTATTTCATTAACAACGTACTATCGCGCTCCGTATGAGTTACAACGGGCGACCGCTTTGCCAGGCACTCTCACGTTTGTAGTTCAAACGTAGAATAAAGAACCGTTCAATCAGCGCGGTAGTACGTGTGCGTTTCCCTTCGTAGAGCGAATGATTGACAACGTCGGCTACACCAGCGCTATATTACGTGCAGCGGTGCGCTGAGAAGACACGCCAAACAGGGCGTGGAGTCCAACGGTGAGACCACTAAAAGTTCGTTTTCTACGCAACTTTCAAGACGGGCGGCTGACTGCGCTGCGCGGTCACCTCCCACATCGAGATGCACTCCGGCGTTTAACGTTGTTATCGGCCGTCTTTCATAGTGCATGTAACGAACAATCCGTATTTTGTTGCAGTTATCTTATCTTTTCACGTGTTCCCGGTGGAGCCCCACACTATTATCCGGTTTCCCGACAACAAGCTCAGTACACTCGCAGACGAGTGTCAGCGAAAACGTGCCGAAGTCGTCTCAGCGAACGTCATTCGTTCTTCGGGTGGGCAACGCAGCCAGGGTGGAGATTTACGTATGTAACAGCGTTAGTGGTGGTTGCTACCCCATACATTCAGTTCACTGCGGCCTGCTTCACTGACGTTAATCTACGTTTCGTTTTTTTGTGGTGTCGTCTGCTTGTAACAACGGTATTCGCCAGCACTCCGGTTTCGAGTCAGCACCCGCCAACAATATTAATCCTAATGGTGCCGTTATGAAATTCAGCTCCCCGCTTATGCCGTTTCGTTCTGCAAAATTTTGTTCGTTAGCGCGTCTAGCGATTCGTCTGCTTGGCGATTACGCCAGTGCTGTGGATTGCGCGTTTAATCGTAGTGGTGATGGTACACATAGTAAAGCACAACAGCCGCATGAAACGTGTAGATTCGGACGGGCGCTTGACTATTCCCTCAAGTGTGGCGCTGCAGGAGATGTCGGAATAGAGAGTGTTTATGCAATGCTTGATACACCCACAGCACGGTGGCGAACCACAAGCTCGAAAGGTGTAGCTGTGCTCCCTATCTTCAAATGAAGTCGTGCACTGTGACTGCGAAGTTTAAATTACCTTACATCGCAAAAAAAGCTCGTAGGTGTTTTGTATGGTAACAGCACGTATACGAGTCAGAGCCGTACGTAGCGAGGATTTCGCATCCCCCTGTGTGTGTTTGTGTGTGTGTGTGTGTGTGTGTGTGTGTGTGTGTGTGTGTGTGTGTGTGTGTTCGTTCGAAAACGTGTCTAAAGTTTAGCCGCACATAGAAATGAATGCTATGCGTGTGAAGAAGTGAGCGGGCAAGTCGGTTCGGGTCAGGCCCAGCCAAGACCCTACGTCATTTTTGGCGAGTTTAATGGCCGCGAATTTCCTAGTAACGCTGTGAAAAACGTCCATTCTTACGTGGTGTGTCTGATGCTCCCGCTCACACTTCGCGAAAGAAGTTCTACACTGAGCTACAATATCGCTACAATTTATTTATTTTGAACGATGTAAAAGGTCGCTACAGTTGGCCTTTGAAATGCGAGGAGGAACGGTGAGGAACGTTCATATGCAATTTAGAGTGCGTCATACATAGTAACTTTAGGCGTTTCGAATGTCACGACGATATCTTGTCGCTTTCTCTTTTGTCCGTTTTTCCACGCGTTAGAATGAGTTTGATTTATTAAACTACTAATGTTGATAACCGTTTCCTTGTTCTTTCTTTATGCTTTCAGGAGTCATCGAGCTTCCGGCGTGGTGGTGACGCTTCCTCCAGACACGAATCTTCTGCTGCAAAGTCGGTTGGAAAGACCTGATCCTTGCTGGCGCAAGGAAAACTTCAAGTTACCACTCACCAGTTTCTGACAACGGCACCTCACGAAGCCGGGTTTTCGCGGAAAATCGGATTCATGTCTAGTTCAGTCTGTCAATTTTGAACTTTTCACTGCTGCGGTTTGGAAAGTAAGACAACCTTAGCTCGTCTCGCTGCCTTATTAGCACGAGCACGACACAATTGGCCCTCCGAAAGTAGAAAGAAACACTATATTTGCACGTTGTTCAAAATGGCCGACGCAGTCGTTAATGAGGGCCACACCCAGGATACTGATGTCAAGGAGTTTTTGCGGAAAGGACTCCAAAGGCTTGGACCCGTCGACGAACTGAACCCTGCCGGCGTGACCGATGAGAGCATACAACAAGGAGCCGACCTCGAATACACCGAGAAGCTTTCAGACAAGGATGCTGGCCTGCTCCGGCGGTTGTTGAGCTCAGGAACTCCCGTGAGGAAGCTGTGTATATTCGAAATATCGCACGGCGCATTCAAGGTTGCTTTCCACAACCTCGAAGAATGTCCTTCGCTGCAAGAAGTCCTCCTTCTTCATATTGACTGCGAAGAGAAAGACTTAGACATGCATCTTTGTGGCGCATTTAGAGGTCTGCGCTCGTTAGACTTGCGCTGCGACAACACAGGGAGTGGATTCGCGAAGGAGATCGCACGCTATATCCACGAGAACAAGTCGCTCAGAGAACTCAGCCTCTGGAACTCGTGTGGCGGCGACGAAGGTGCCGCAGCACTCATAGAAGTGTTAACGGTGAACGAAACCCTCAAGAGGTTCACCTTAGCTGCGATGGAGCTATCTTCGGACACCTTGATCGGCTTCGTCAAGATGCTAGCATCCAACTCGACGTTGGAGCTGGTGGACCTTTTCGATGTGTGTCCCGCGGAAAAGGACCAAGTGTCGCGCTTGTTGGAGACGGAACTGTACGCGAGCGCCTTCAAGAGGCTTCGCATCCTGTGGCCCGAGCAGCTCCTTCCGCAAGTCACGACGCTTCTTCGTCAACAAGCGTGCAGTCCAGAGCTGTCCGTCAGCGTCACTTCCTCGGTCGACGAAGTCGTTCTTCGGGAATTCTTCGATGCCGTGGCAGCAGACACGACGCTTCGCATGCTACACTTTTACCCGAGCGAGGACGTATTCGATGCACTTGCGGACGGCATCGCTTCCGTAGTGAAGCGTACGAAGACACTCCGGGAAATCTGCAACCTCATGCGCGTGCAAGAAGGAAAAGAGCGCCAGCTTGTCAACGTCCTGAATGCATTGAAAGAAAATCGTTCCGTTACGAATTTCACAATGTACGCCGAATTGCTGACGGCCGAAGTAGCGGCGTCGCTGTCCGAGTTACTCGCTGTGAACAATACATTGAATGACGTGGCCATCTGCGAGTACTGGGGAATCCTGCCCGACCAGGTAGAAACCATCCTGCAGGGTTTGAGGAATAACTACACCCTGACAGGTCTCATGGTTTCCTGGGACCCTGATGACTCCGACGGAATCAGCGAGATGGAAGAGCTTTTGAAGAGGAACGTTCGTCTTCAAAAGAAGGCGGCGGAGTTCGTGATTTCGGGGAGTGGTGACGTCAGTGACGTGGAAGGAGCGGGTGCCTTGAAGAAGCTGCACTCAAGCGCTGGCCTTGTAGAGAAGGTGCGGGAGCTTACCGGCAAGACCAGAGAAGCAGCGTTAGAGGAAATACAGTCTGCTTTAGCTCGCTTATCTGCGTGAATGCGGCTCCTGCAAGAAGGCATATTCGAATGTATCTGTGATATCGCCGCCTGTCTGCTACTTCTAGCTGATGCGCCTTTACAAAATAGGTGACAGTGGGGATGAAATACGTGTGTAGTTCTGTAGGTCGAGTGGGCCTCATGTGAAAATTATAAGTGTCCACATGAATGTTTTACTGTATATGTTACAGAATATGCGTGTACTATTTCTTTGTGCATGATTGACCTAACACTTTATTTTACATAGTACTCTATGATGTGCGAATGAATGAATAAACTATGTTAATAAAAGTGAATGCACGCAGTGCGCTGTTTTAAAGATGTAGAGTTCAATTACTCAGACATCCTGTATGGGCTCGAGTCGCGTGCACTCTTGTGTTTTTTTTTTCTCTAAGCGTAGGAAGTGGCCCTTTATGTCTTGTGCTTTTTTGTGGTGTGAAATATAACAAACAAGTGTCAGAACTACGAACACTTTAATTCTCGATCTGGCATAGAAAGCCCTGCATTACATTTTTTTTTAGCCACTCACTTCATACAGAACCTCATTAAGTTCTCTGCTCAGACTTCCATATCCTTGCGATCATTTTTCAGCCATAGCTGAGGTGGGCTCCTGGCTGTCGAGAAAAAATGCACCGTCGATTACGATACTTATGCGAAATTTGAGCGCAGCTCTATACGTGTTTTCATTCCGCCATATATTGCCTGGCGCGGACAATCTTGTCTCGTGCGGCATGTTGCAGACGGAACGAAGTGTGGCGCAACTGCCTCGCTAATCTGGAGATTGCGAGAGGCAGCGCGTGGGTGACGCGTGGTCGCGATGCAGAGCAGCCGGCGCAGACGGACAGCAGCTCAGGCAGCGCTTTGTTTCCATATATGGTATCTCTGGCGTCATATATGAGCAGACGACGCGCGCTACTCTGGCGCTATCTCGTAGACATCGTCGGCGCAGATCCTGTCTTGCGCGGCACCACGCTACTCGCGCTTACGCCATACCCTCCTCCGCTTTCCTCCTCGCTTTCTCTTCGCTATCGCTGTCTCTCCTTCTCCGTTGCGCTTCGCATTCGCTCTTTCATCCTTCGCTGTACTCGTTCGCTGGGTTACGAGGGACGCCGACGCTCGCCGCAGGTACGGGCGCCTGGGAGCTGCGTTCTAAAGAAAGCTTTGTTCAGTGCATTACATAATGTTTTGGTAAACGCGATTAAGGCATCAATGACGATAGTGTGCGCTGTTTATACAACGGGTGTACATCGATGAAAATGTGAAAGCCAATGTGCGTTACATCTTTTACGCTCTATCCAGGGTTTCCCGACTATCATGCACCAAGATTTAAAGATATGCAAATCCCACTTATCTGGACAGAAGCAAGTTAATGTTGTTGGCCGTCGCCCGGAGATAATCGGATTATTTTTGCTTTTCACCGAGTTATATAATTAGACTTAAATATTTAACTTCTCGAATATAATAGTTAGATGAAATGTGTCAATGAGAAAGATTTAGAGCAACATGAAAATATCAAGGCCCTTCCGGTCTGCGAAGGCAGATGACCGACGGAGCTGTAAGCGTCGTGATAAGAAAACTTGTGGTAAAGACTTGACTGCATCACTCATTCTCACTTAGTAACGACGGTCACAATGACTTCGTGATCATTATGATACATGCCCAGCTTTGATTTACACATATTCTCCGAGAATGTCAAATCAATGCGCGTACGCCGCAGAGTGGTCGCTTCGGCCGGATCGGTGTGGCATCGCATGCGAAATCTCTCTAACACGAAACGCTTAAACCACTGCCTTTTCGGTCCCGACACATCCACATTGAAACCGTCGATAACGACTACACGGGTAGTGCTATCGCAACTAACCCACGGAAAGTGAGTAGCCATGAACCTTACGGGGCTATGAGCCATTGAGGTATGAACGGAGGTATGAGCTTACGGAGGTATGAGCCATTGCTTACAGGGGTACTAGGGCTCAGCAAAGTGGAGCAAAAAATGCATACATTCTTTGGAATTACTCATACAGCATGGATGGAGCCCGCAGCAGCGAACGCCTTTGCCTTTGTGCTGCCTGTCTCTTCGACGCGAACGAAGTGGCGATAACACATCGCTCACAAACATCTCGGCACAAGCCGCTCCCTGCCCCCTTTACGGCTGCTGAGCAGGAGGTCGCGGGATCGAATCCCGGCCACGGCGGCCACATTTCGATGGGGGCGAAATGCGAAAACACCCGCGCACTAAGATTTATGTGCACGTTAAAGAACCCCAGGTGGTCGAAATTTCCGGAGTCCTCCGCTTTGGCGTGCCTCATAATCAGAAAGTGATTTTGGCATGTAAAACCCCACAATTTTAATTTAACCCTGCCCATTTCGCAGATCCCTTTCAAGATATGGGCCCGCGCGTCTCTCTTCAACGCGAAGCGGTGAGATCACAGCGCTCGAAGAGACATTAGCAGTCGACACACTCTGTCCACATCGCAGATCGCTTTCAAGGTATGGTCCGCGCGGTGCATAATGGTTAGACGCGGATGGATAAGGCGTTAAAGAATGATACCACCTTATAATGATTGGAACGTCATCAGTGCAGTTGGCGCCGCCACCTGTAGTAGTTTGGTTGCCTCATCGATTCCCCTTGCGCCGCCGTCCGCAGCAGTTTTGTGGGTCCGCAGCGCTGTCGTTTATACCGGAGCTATCAAGTTTCACAACGTTGATATTGACACCGGGCTGAGTGTAGATAAGCAATGTACTACGCATAATTAGACTACTCGCAGAGGAGTTCCTGCGTGAATTTTTTTGCTTACGGAGGTATGAGCCATTGCTTAGGGGTGTGTGAGACTTTGCTTACGGGGGTACGAGCCGTTGATTTTGACACTTTTCACGACGCTGTTATGTATGTTGTATGCGTGATTCGAAAGAATGTGCGCATTGTTCGCTTCACTTTGCTGAGTGCCAGTAGCCCCTGCCTTACGGGAATATGAGCTATTGCATTTTTTTCTTGCTTACGGGGGTATGAGCCATTGCATTTTTTCTTGCTTACGCGGGTATGAGCCATGGATTGATGATGATAGGTTTCGTGTGAGGGCACAAAAATTTTATGGTACCCTAACCATATACAGCTCCGCTGTAAAACTCCCGACACAGCTTTGTGTTTATCAATATGTGCTATCTAAAAGCGTTTTCCCGAGCGCGTGAAAGGATCCCGCGAATACACGCAACATTACCGTGCGAGCGGCCACTCGAGCCACTTTGCGTGTAATCATGGGCTTCTTTCACGCTAAGAAAAACACTTTTATGCAGCACGCATTGAGTTAGCAGAAAGCTCTATCGGGAGTTTTTCATGTTACTCTACAATTTTCTCATTGACACTTTTCATCTAATTATAATATTTTAGAATTTGATTAATTCATTACATGTAGTGACGTAATTAGGAGGAGTGCAAAAATAATCTGAGTTTCTCCAAGCGACGCCAAGCAACCATACCTCGGTTCAGTCCAGCTACGGGGCATTTGTCTATCTTTAAATCTTGATGCATGACAGTTGAGACACCCTGCATATCGTTTTGAAAAGGTTGGCAAGCGCGCCCGCCAGTTTCCATTGGGGCATTGGCACAGCAACGGAACGCGGGAATAATGGTCACGCCAAACCTCATTGGTCATACGTCATGCCACTCCCTTTCACTTGCGTCACACCACACAGCAAGTTTCTCACGAAAGAGACAGCGCGATAGTTTCTCCCGTCCCCAATTCGCTTGTGGCGGCTATCGCTTTTTGAGACGGTATCTGATACGGTAGAGGCCTCAGGGATCGGCCTCCTTTTATTGCAGCAGCAATTATATGACCACCCGAAGCGAATTTTCGGCGTCGCCGTCGCTGTGAGGTTTCGCATATATATATTTAGGTATATGTACGCTATATGCCACGCCATGCTATTTGACATGCGGTATATGTTGGTTATATTGCCACAATTAACATTCTATCACTAAAGTTGCTCACACCATGTCTTACATTCTAGGCAAAAATTATTCCTCAGAAATTTGAGAATGGCAGCCTACAAACAAGTGACATGAAATAACACACCGATAGCGCATGCCTTTTATCTTCAAATTTCGCTGACTTACATATTAGAAGCGCGAAACAATAACAGAGCTCAAAGCTGAAAATTAGGTTATTTTATTGGCACGACTATGCACCACGTATACGGAATCGGCGCAGGAACGAGTTTTGACACGTGCCCGATACGGGAAAGTGGTGGCAGTGTCGCTAAGAAAGGTGTTGACTTTAAATAAG
This sequence comes from Dermacentor albipictus, assembly GCF_038994185.2. Taxonomy (NCBI): domain Eukaryota; kingdom Metazoa; phylum Arthropoda; class Arachnida; order Ixodida; family Ixodidae; genus Dermacentor; species Dermacentor albipictus. Next base: position 69,432,449 of record NC_091826.1, on the reverse strand, counting down.
CATAAATGAAATTGTCCGATGCTGGGATTCAAACAGAGGACCCTTAGCACAACAGCTTTGTACTTAGTCAGCTTACGTTTTCTTCAATTCACACTGCCACTACAGCTGCAAGTCTTACGCTTCGTGTAATATTCTAACATCTTGCTATCGCATAGGGGTGAAATGTAAAAACGCCCGTGTTCAGTGCTTTGGAAGCGCGTTAAGATCCCCTGGGGTCAAAATTGATCCAGTGTCCCCTGCTACGGCGTGCCTCAAAACTAAATCTTGGTTTTGGCACGTTAAACCCTAGAATTCAATGACTGACAGACAAATTTTGATGGCGCAGCACACAAGTCTGACATCGTGCTGCAAGACACTGACAAATTTGATCGCACAGGCAACCCAAGTTCTGAATGATTTAAAGGCATAACATATTCCTGCGCCCTTGTCCTACCACGTGCCTTTCTATGTCTGACATCTCGTCACTTTAACAGTATCATTTTTTAGTTCCTCTCTGCTCTTGCTCAACAGGCGCCATGTGTGTGTGCACCGGTGGTTCGAGGTAACGAGCTTCCATTTCTCCTTACCGCGCACGCACAGTCCAGCGTGTAGATCATGGCAGCTCGCAAGTCTTGCTGGGTCTTATCACTTTACGTTGGTCAACTTATCAGTACTGCAAGCCTGCACCGCGGCGGTCGCTGCGATCGCCCCGGCATCAATGGAACGGACACAGCTCCTCTCATCACCGAGTGCGTGCCCGTCTGCTCACATCGTCTGCTCTGGTTGAAACGCTCGATCTCCGGTCTGCGCATGCTCAGAAGCAAAGCTGTCTCGAACGTATGCTCGCAGAAAAGCGCACCTTAGTGCGCAGGTGGTGATGGCGCGTTGACCGATGCAACCGACACGCGTTGTTTGCTCATTCACGCCGATGTCTTGACCCGCGTAGTGCGTAGGCCTTTCGAGCCTCGCTACAGCCGGAACCTTTGCTGGTGACTTGTCTGGAGCACACATTTGGTGAGTGATGCCGTGACCACCCGTTTTGAATGCCTTTTATTTTTCTCGGTTTCGAACGCTGAGTAAGAAGTGGCGGCCTCGGGTACGAGCGGTAAATTAAAGAAAAAGAAAGTAAGTGTATGAGCGGTGTTCCCGACCTAATGATCTTTAGGATCTGCAATTTTTGTTTTGAGCAACAGCCCAGCTGGTCATTTTCAGTTTGTAGCCGTGTTCGTATACGTCGCGGGGGTGGCTCATGCAGTGACTGACGTTCTGGTACCGAGCACAAGGTCGCGCGCTGGATTTCCGAAGTCTCAATGAAGCTATCAGCCTATCAGCAGCAAGCAGCTACCTCGTGGCCGATTGTCTCGCGTTTCGTATTCGTTGCAGCTATGTCGAACATTGAGTGATTCCGTTCCGCGAGTCTTCTTCTCGGCCTTTCGCGAAAATTGTTTTATGAGTTACGAACTGTTCAGAATCGCAACGTCGGAGAATACCCTAGATCCGCCCCTGTCATATATTCTCGCAAGTAAACGGATGGCACCTGGCACACTTATTTAGTGTGATCCCCGCATCAGTCTCTGTAAACACTATTTCGAGTCATCGACGTTATCGTGACGTCACGACACACAGCTAAGTTTGCCGACGTCGCATAGCGATGAGGCTAGCTATAGAAACGTTGAAAGTGTAGGCTAGTCGGCGTGGATTCATTGTAGCCAAATAGCACAAGCAAGCAGGAACAATTTTAAGTCAGACTTCGTGTTTTGGTGTGCTGTTTTGTCACATTTAGGCTAACTGTGCTGGCGTTAGTCATAACATAAGCCAACAAGAACACTGTGTGCACTTCTTCGGAATGCGTGTGGAAGGCGCAGCGGTAACAGGAATAAATTAAACCGTTATGTCACGATGCATTTAACAGTCGGAATTATGTCGTAGAAAGGATTCCAGTGAATTATTCAGGACACTCTTACATTCTTACATACTCTTAAGAAAAATTACAGCCCTTGGGTCGTATCTTGCCACACAGTAATAGTCATCTGTCTTGTCCGCATTTCCTTTCTTTAACGCTGTGAGCCCGGTACTTCCAAGTCACGTGCGGCATGCGCGTTATCAGCATGGCAGAGCATTCTCGGCAGGAAAGTAGCGAACGCAGCGTTTTCACGAAAGGAAACGCAAGCAAGACAGATGACCATTATCGTTGTGTGGCAAGTGTACACGCCAAAGGGTGTACAGTTAAGAGTGTAGCACAAACAACTGCGTAAACTGTACGACACAAAGAGACACAGACAAAACGAGCGCCGACTATTAACAGACGGTTTATGTTTTCAAAACTATTTTGTTTCGCGCGCAAGCAACCATGCTTCTAACACAGAGCATAATCTGCTGCAATCAGTGCAAGCTGGTGCGCAGTCCTATTTACGGCTCATTCACGCATGCGCATGCATTTAACGATACGTTTAGAATTAAAATTTCTTCAAGTAAAACTCCAGTTGTTCGGCAGCGCTGGCCCTGTCGGTTGCTTTTTGTGTCGTGTAGTGTGTGCTTCTTCTGTGCCACGCGCAAGATATACGAACTAGGCCAGTTTTCACTTGTACGATTACGAGGATGTTATCTGCGCTACAGAGACTTCGAACTTCGAATTAAAGTAGAAAGTCACAAGGCGTTTATGGTGGGACCTGTGGCACCACAGATGATAAAAATGCGCAAAGTGTCCTATTTAAGTTAGCCATAACACAGGCACCAGCAACAGGCCCCGTAGTGCATTCTTCTCGTTCTTTGTGTGTGTGTGATTATTTAGGTAAGGTAAATTTCCCAAATGACCGGGCATTATCCAAGCATACACTGCACGTGAGAGGGTCAATTGCGTTTCCATAGCCGAAGGCTGTCTGAGAGCTCTGGCGTCGTGTTTATACATCTGTGGACACAACTAAGCTCACTGAAAAATTTACTCTTAATCTCTCCTGCTCCTCCATGCCCCCGACGATTAGAAAAAGGCATGCTAAAACTAAATTTCCCAGAGGCAAAGCTAGCATCCGAGGGAGCTGAATTGAGAACGATGGCGAGTGAGCAAAGTTGCATAACACAGTGAAAGGTATACGTGCAGGTCAATCAGTTCTTGATTGCGGATGTCTAGTGGCGCTCCCTGGGCTCGAGCTATCGGCTGAAGTGACCAGCGCTGCGTTATTTTATGCATATGTCTTGTATATAGTCATCAGTGTAACTAAACCGTCGTTCGCACAACGTTACTATTGTTATAGGCTGAACAGAAGTTTTCAACACAGATGGCCCGGGGTGTGTAGCACCATTCTAATCTTTGGATTAGTTTTCGCTGGATTACTCAAAAAGGCGAGCCTTCCTTGCACGAGAAATCAAAGTGCGGGATCGATTAATTAACGAAACTGCACTATATGTTTCTAACTACTTTGCGGCACATAATGGAATTACGAATCGTAGCCACCGAGTTCACAAGGTGTATCCACTTCCAACGAATTCTCAGGATGACACCCCGCAGTTCTGAGATGCGCATTTCCGACTTGTGCGACGGAACACGTTGGCGTTTCAGTTACTCTCGTTCTTCAATTCATAAAACGGCGTTTTATTAAAATCCAAGTAATACCGCGGTGCATATTAAAGAATGCAAATTTGACAGTTCATATCTCGAAAGCGGCGCCATTCTCAGAATTCGTTCGAAGTCCATGCGCCGTGCAAACTCACCTGCTACAATTCGTAAATCGCCACATGTTCCACAAAATAATTAGGGAAAACCTAATTAGTACAATTGTGCTAATTAGTCCATTGCGCATTTCGATTTCTCGAAGAATTGCTATGTCCGCAATCCGCAAGGATTATAATAGTGCTGTATGCCACAGGCAAGTTGTAAAAATATTTTATGGTGTAATAAAAATACAGCCCTACGTATTGTACAAGGATTCCCGGGAGAATATAAGCAAACGGTGTCACGAAAAACAGTTGTTGCCCCAGCAAAGACACGTCCCTTTCTCGCAGCGCTGGCCGCAGAAACAGCTTGTATCCGGTATGTAGGACACGTTCGTGTATGGACGTTCGTGTATGGACGTTCGCGTATGGACGTTCGCGTATGGACGTTCGCGTGTGGACGTTCGCGTGTGGACGTTCGCGTGTGGACGTTCGCGTGTGGACGTTCGCGTGTGGACGTTCGCGTGTGGACGTTCGTCTATGGACGTTCGTCCAACATATTCCGCACATGGAACTGATTGACTAGCATTCAGTCTGACTAACCCTTTGCCCCAGTTGTGGAGTACCCAGGTCCCAGGACTCTCAGGCCAACCTCGCCACCTTTCCTATCATAATTAAAATGTTCTCTTCCCTGCTCGACCACTGGCGATCACTCTGTCAGTTATGCTGCACTGGATGCAGTGTGAGCTCATTCCCCAAGCATCCGTTCTGCCTTCCCTTCTTGACAGTCATATCGCCATCATTCCATGTCGTGCAAGATTCCTTGCGTTCGTCTGCGAAAGGCGACTACAAATCATATTGACCGCAAAAAAGACGGGGACAGAGGAAGAAAACACATAAACAGCACAGGCGGTACCGCCTGTGCTGTTTGTGTTTTCTTCCTCTGTCCCCGTCTTTTTTGCGGTCAATATGGTTTGCAGTAAATACCAACTAGGCCAAACTGAAGTTCTTCTAAAGGCGACTACTTCCGAATGACATATCCAGCTTTTTCGGCTATGTCCTTCCTTCCATCGGGCGCTTCAAGCGTATCGCGCATGTACGTGTACCGTGTCCTCCCTGGTCTCCGTCAATTTCCTGCTCGTCTCTGCCGTCTAAAAAAATGTACCGACTCGCCCAACAACACTCGTTGCTCAGGAGAATCTCGCCCGACCGCAGATGGACGAAGTATGCGCGCTCCCTGCGCTGTTGCCGTTCACCATCGGCTTCGGCGTCCCTGCCATCTACGTGCTGACCACGATGGCTTACCGGCTACGCTACGACTTCGACGCTGTCGTGAGCCGACGGGGCGGCGTGAGTGCGTTCTCCATATTTCTGCGCGGACTGATGAGTGTGAAACTTCTGCCTCCTCCTCCTTTCAGTCTCTCTGGTGTGAATTAAACTGGGCGAGGCAAGCTGGCAAACTGGGCTAGGCAAACTGGGCAAGTGCGCATCTGCGCGCACTTTCCCAAAGTTAACCAAGATGGTGGCTCCCCGGTTCTTGGAAACCCGGAAGTAGAAAGCGGAAGTAATTACGTCACTAATGAATTCACTAATTACGTCACACAGAAGAAGGTAGCATGATATTTAACCTGCTAATTAATGGAAAACAGTTACCTCCGAGTTTGGTTCGTGCGCTGCAGTCGCCTAAAGTTAACCTAAAGAACACCAACGCCGAGGTGCGAGTGCCACTAAAAGGCACCTAAGTCAGATTAGGGTCGCCTGCTATATTTTTTTTCATTATGATTTTCCTATGCGCAACAGCCCATATATATTTTCTATTATGATTCCTAGATTCTCTATTTCTATAATTGTATTATGAGCGGTCTTTTGTATTCTTTAATGTGACTTATTATTGGTTAAAACAGATTGGCGGGCTAGTTGGTTCGAATCCATGATAGAATGTATGAGCGCGGCTGAACGAGGACGTAGAAAGAGAGATACAGAGACAGCGCTTCATTTCCAACTATAGATTTTATTTTCGCACGCATCGATGTATATATAGTGTACGAGCGGAAACAAACGCGACAAGAAAAAAATATTCCGTGGTGCATATCGATGAACCGTACACGTGTGCAAGGCATGGTGAAAACACATACTGCACCAATATCAACGGTGAATATGATCGATCGGTCAATAGCATCAATATGACGGTCAACAAACGGGTACGAGCCGCAAGACATGCGCGTAGAGACTATGCGATTCGTCGCACAACTGATCGTTCTAACAGGAAATTCAATTCAACATATTTCCGTAGTTGGAGCCATTCTTTCATTTCACGCATGTTGTCAGTTCGATGGAATGGATTATGACGCGCGTGAAGTATGAAAAAAAGGGACAAAGTGTATGAGCACTGCGTTGGACCATAGTATTTGTCCGAAATAATGCGCTCCATTTTTCCCTGCCACTTCATTTTTTGAGCACTCTATTTTCAACGCCGCGGTAGTTCAGTGACTACGGCGGGGTTTCCACTTAGCACAAGGTTGCGGGTTCGATTGCCAGCCGCATTCCGATGGGAGCGGAATGCATAAACGCTCGTGTATTAAGATTTGTATGCATTGTTCTGTTTTGGTCTGTCTGTTCGTCTGTCTGTCTGTCGTACTTTGTCATACTGCCGGATCATCAGTTTCTCCTTTCTTTCAACCCGCCGCTGAGAAACAAGGTCGTGGGTTCGACTCTGCACGAAGTCTCTCAGTCCATCAATCAACTCATCAACAATCAACAATCAATCCATCAACTCGCAGTACTTCTGTTTCTCTGATTGCGGCGTTATCCAGTGACCTTACAATGGTAAGCTTCCAGTACCGAGTAAAACCGTACACGTCCTTCCAGGTGACCAACACGTTCACGAGCATAAGTCGAGCGACAGCGACCCCGCCGTGGTCTGTTGGCTGGGTCCTAGCCACGGTCGTCCACCTGGTCTGCAGCTTGTGGGTCAACGGTGAGTTTACGGACTACTGGGACGCCCGGGAGCATCTGCTGCCTCATGGGCGACGGGACGCGTACCGCCGGACGGCGGAGTGTGCCCGTCACCTGCACTGGCTGCGGGCGGCTGCGCTCGTTCTCGTTTCCGCCATGACCACTCGTCTTTCCGAGAGACTGCATTTTATCTCTGTGACCATATTTCTTACCACTGACTACTTTTATCACCGCTACGTGGACGACCTGGAAGAGGAACTCTTCGCACGCGTCAAGGACCCAACGGTATACGGCGAGTTTCGCAATGCATTGCTCTGTGTTACGGCGGTCTTCGGTTGCAGGTGGCCTGCTCGAGCTTTCACCATCGCGCTGCCAACGACGTGATGACAGTGCTGAGCGCTTGCCTCCCGCTGAGCTTGGTGCTTCACTTCTTCGGGAGGGTCTCCTACGGTGAGATTTTTGTGTTTGTCGTTGGCGCGCGTGTCGTTTGCGCGTGGAATGCACGTGTGGCGTCTCCCTGAAATGGAATGAAAGGGCGGAAAGTTTGGAGCTCGCTTTGCTCGAGTGATCACTGGTTCCTCGAAAACGTCTTGGTTACGTTTTAGATAAAGGAGATTTCGGCTCTGAACGAGTAGTTCTGCCGCGGGAAGGGGATGGGAAACGGGAAGTCAGTGTGAGGTACGTACAGGTGCATGGTGTAGGAAGGCGTTCAGGAGTGAAGATTCCCTGCTGTTAGTCTGATGTTGATGCGACTACCTTCCCTGTTCCGAGCTCTGCAAGTACACCAACCTAAAATTACGAGGCTCTAAATAGTACATTGTAAGATGCACCATAAATACCTGCGTAATGAGGCGCCTACAAGTATTATTTCAGCAAGAAGAACGATGTAACCGAAGACCTCACTTTTTCTTGAGAAGCAATTATATGGACACTTTGCTCTAGCATACCGGCAGCACATCCATCTCCATCCGGCAATATTTGTTGATGCAGAACCGTTTCTCGACACCAAAGCAGTCCTAGGTTTCTTGAACGGTGTTGTTGCATGTTATTAGCCCGAGAAATTCGTAGCGCCTTCTCTTACCAGAGGCTGCGGCCTGATAGTGCTTTGTATAGCACATGCCTCCAGGCTCTTGCGTTTCAAGGTCTTTGTTAAGGCAGTATTGCTTCTTGCAAATGTTTGTGGTTTGTGTTTGTATATCGTGCCATTCTATCGTAATGTATCTTTCATGTCCACAGCACTCCTCATTAGTCACTGCCATAACCTTATTACATGTAGATATCATGCACTTTACAGTGACTTTTTTAGGCCCCTTTATAACCCCGTCATGTCTACCTTGTATAGTTCATCGCTCCACTGCTAATTCACTTACACTGACCTGGCGCTCTTTGGCCATGTTTGGCGCTTGCAAACACCGCATTCATTAGTGTTGTTTATCGTGACTCAGATCTTTGCTGACGATTTGCTTGCTTTTCTCCCGCAGCTCATTCAGCATTTGGTTTCTTCGAGATCGTCTATGGAGGCTGTCATGGATGGCATGATTTCATCACCACTGTGGTAGTAACGGTATGTCACACTGATTGGTATGTGCATGCATGCCCTCCTGATCAACTTCCTCTTTTTGTGCCTTCGAAGAAAATGTTGCTATATGTACCTTTTAGACAGCATCCGCTATTGAGCCTTTAGAAAAAAAGCTTTAGCACAGCTTTACTAGCACACTTGTGACTGTCGAAGTTGTCATTAATACGTTACTAATATTTTCAGTGGTTAGGCTTGTCCTAAAGCAATTTCATTTTTGACCACGGATGCTGGCAGTTCATGCCAAAGGTTAGACATCGGTTCTGCTCAGTGAAAATACAAAAATAATGGTTTACAGACAAATATGGCACTAAAAGCAATAATGTATGTATCGTAGACTACAAATGGGAAAGCTAACCTTGCAGAACGACATCTCTAATAAATTTACTAACAGCACCTCAATGAAAATAGAAACAAGCAGCGCTCCGAATGCACGTTATAGCAATCAAATAGTGGCCGCAACAAGGATCTGAGTAAACACTCACTCACCGCAATAAAGAACTTGGGCATTCGTGTTGGTGTCTATCGGAATAAAATGGTATTTTCGTGTTTGCATAAGGCTTACACGAGATCGAGCAGTTGTAATTTGGACGCCGATGTGGAACCAGTCATTTGTAAGAGCTACAGCTGAAAGCTCCACTGTGTTTTGTACGTCAAATTGGTCATTGACACATAAAAACTAAGCGAAGATGAAAATTAAGCGCACCTCTCTTGTTCGATCTCGTGACGTTAAGACGAGAAACGTTACAAAAATGAAGAGTTAATTGTAACAGCAACATAACAGAGTGCTCGTTTGCACTGAAAAAAAGAAATGTTGTGCTGCGGTTGTGCCACAAACAAGGGCACAGAGGTGTATCTGTGTAGTAAACAGCAAATGCAATGCGCTTGCTTTTTCTGGGCTGCGAGTGTTGGCATCATGCGTCTGCACAGCTGGCATTTGACAGTGATTTGACAACTCAATCGACATAACGAGCCCGTCTGTAGACAGAAAGATAGCCTGATTATTCTAATGTTTATCTACAACATGGAACATGCAAGTCACCCAACAGCTACGTGTCAAATGCCAGTGTTCAGCTTCCATTCATAATTTATCACGCATGGCGAATGGGATGATTTCGAGGCGTCAATGTTGGCTTCGGGAATAGTGATGAGTGCATTAAAAACTGTCATCCTCAAATAGTTGTTACATCACCCTTTATTATTGCGTAGCATGAAATGTGTTCTCCGGTGGCAATAGTTTCCGACCGGAAACTATTGGCAAGTGTATAAGCTACACCACGTGATCCAATGGGAATACAGCTTGCCAAGCAAATTGTCGCGATTCACGGTGTCGAATATTTCGCTATATGCAATCGATAAATTTGCATACCTGACTGTTGGTCGATCGCGGCCGAACATAAGGGGTTAGAAAGATTGTATTGGGGTCAGACTGGTCTCCCCGGTCCGATTTCTGCAGCTTAGAAAATCGCAAGCTCTTGAGAACGCGTTAGACCAGCACTTTGGCAATGCTTGTTTCGTTTTTTTTTCCTGTGCCGCAGCGGCAAGCCTACCTGGCCTGCACCGACGACCCAAGCATGCTATGGCACTGCTTTCCGTCGCTATCGTCAGCACTGACCTAATTGCGCGGGGGAAGCTCCTCCTGGCTGACCTGGTGCCTGTGGCTGCGTTAGTTGCCTTCGGCTTGACACAAGCAATTGTCTCGTGTGAGTTGGCTCGAGGGTTCTTTCGACGCCCTGGGGTAGCTAGTTGTAACATTGTCAAATTTCACCCGTCGTGTCGAATTCCCTCGCGTTCTGACACTCGGCTGACACTCGCTCGTGCCAAGGGCACCGACCAACTTCGTCGTTCTCGCGGCGGCTCGTCTCTTGAGCGTCGCTCAATCTTATCGTAATATTACCCCCCCGGCGGCAAAAGCACCGTCACGGTGGTGTTCAATATCCAAGGTGCATGGAGAGTTGTAGGGCTTGAGTCTGGCAACGTGGACAATGTCACTGGTTGACACAGCGGAGGACGTCGTGGGCGTGTCTAGAACGATTTCATAGGTGACATCGGTCACATTGCGTATGCCGCGATATGGGCCTGTGTAACAGAAAAGCAGTTTTTCACAAAGGCCGACTTTACGCGATGGTGACCAAAGCAACACGAGGGCGCCGGACTTAAAATGGACATCACGGTGACGGAGGTCGTAGCGTTGTTTCTGCTTGTCTTGAGACATTTGTAGACGAGCGCGCGCAAGTTGGCGAGCATGATCAGCATGGGCGATTGCATCACGGGCATAATCGCTAGTTGAAGCTGTGGCGGACGGAAGCACAGTGCCCAGTGGTAGCGTCGGTTCGCGGCCATACAAGAGGTAAAACGGGGAAAAGCCAGCAGTTTCGAGACGGGACGAGTTATAGGCAAAGGTAATGTAAGGTAGAGCCAGGTCTCAGTCACGGTGGTCGTCTGAAACGTATTTGGATAGCATGTCTGTAAGGGTGCGGTTCAAGCGCTCAGTGAGGCCGTTCGTTTGGGGGTGGTAGGAGGTGGTAAATTTATGCTGTATTGAACAGGCACGCATGATGTCGTCAATGACTTTGGCCAAAAAAGGTGCGGCCTCGGTCTGTAAGCAATTGACGCGCAGCACCATGCATCAATATGATATCATGCAGCAGGAAGTCCGCAACATCAGTTGTACAACTGGGCGGAAGAGCACGGGTTACGGCGTAGCGGGTCGCGTAGTCCACCGCGATTGCAACCCACTTGTTTCCTGATGGAGATTCCGGAAATGGGCCTAGAAGGTCCAAGCCGACACGATGAAAGGGCTCGGCAGGGATGTCGAGCGGCTGCAGGTAACCTGCGGGGAGCTGGGAAGGCTTCTTACGTCGTTGGCATAGTTCACAAGCGGCGACGTAACGTCGTACGGAACGGGCAAGGCCCGGCCAGAAAAAACGGCGACGTACATGGTCATAGTTTCGAGATACGCCGAGGTGTCCTGCCGTTGGTGCGTCGTGAAGCTCTCCTAGAACGGTGGAGCGGAGGTGTTTAGGTACTACAAGCAGGAACTCGGAGCCGTCTGGATGAAGGGTACCCCGGTACAGAGTACCGTCGCGGAGGACGAAGAGGCGTAGAGTAGTATCGGCCGGAGAGTGTGCAAAACGGTCGATGAGTGCTCTGATGTAGGCGTCACGGCGTTGCTCGTCGGCGAAATGAAGCAGCTGGGATACAGAGAATACGCAAGAAGCACTGGCAATATTGGAGGAGTCAGAGTCGTCAACAGGGTAACGCGACTAACGCGTGGGGTGCCGCCGAGATAAAAGATGACATTGGCGAGCATAATCGTTGGGTCCCACCTGTTATTAGCGCTGGCATGTTCATAGAGCTTGATCCAGTCGTCGACATCCTGTCCAGCTCCAGGCCAGAGAACACACCTGGGTCACGGTGTGGGGCAACCATGACGATTGGAGCAGTCGGACAAGCCGAAGCCGTAGCGTAGGCGGGCTCATCACCAGGAGGCATGGTGACAAGCTCGGTGTGCCGACCAATTCGGAGTTCCGTGGTGAGGACGGGGATTGCTCACCTCCACCAGAAAAGTTACGTGTGGAAAGACAGAGACGAGAGATGCTATTTACACGCTATTTACACTGGAGTCAGGCAGCCAGGCTGACACTCGCTCGTGCCAAGGGCACCGACCACCTTCTTCGTCGTTCTCGCGGCGGCTCGTCTCTTGAGCGTCGCTCAATCATCGTAATAATGTAAATGAGATTACAAGAAAACACAAAGGGCTTTTGGTACGAAAACTCGATGTTGCTCCTTGTATGCACAGAAAGACAAAAATAGATATGGTTCGTGTGGTTGTTCGTGGCACAAGCAGTTACAAAAAAAAATCGGATTGGAGCGCACCTCTAAAACAATACGTCGAAACAACGCGTCATTTCTATCCTACCTACTTCAGTTTGCACGCAAGTGTGACAAAAAGCGACCGTCTAGCTATAGGGCACTCTTCATTTCAGCGATTATATACCTCTCCCACCATCGAAAAACTCCTTGACGATCATCAATTTCACAGGCTCGCAAGTGTACTTATTATGGCAACATATCTACCTCCCGACGAGCGAAGTTTGGAGTCCTGGTAACGGTGTGGCGACTTTTAAAATGACAACAAGCATGCGTACAAATGAGGTAACAAGATTGACCCCCGCGTGCTGATTTGCGCCAGAGAAGACGGCCAATCTGAACAGAAACTTTCTTTTTTTTCCGGCTTTGTTCCGGAGGGAATACACACACAAAAAAGAAACTTAACCCCCCGGTCCATTTCTGTTCGCGCGTTAATAAAAATTATTTTTCAGTTCTGGGTTCACTGTCGATCCTATCAGTCCGGCTAGTAGGACTTCATCTATAGCTGTGGTAGTTTATTTCTCATTTTCATAGTGCATTGTGTAATTGAGGCCAGTGCGACAAGTCTATGGTTCTTTACATCGATGCAACGCATACTCGAACTTGCGTTCAATCATCACAGCTCACTTACCGTCCAAGAGGCTATGTAGTTTGACGCATTCACTTCGTTAAAACTAGTTTATTCTGCCGTGACATTCACTGCTTCTTTTTTTTAAAAAACGTTTTCTACTGCAGCAAACGTATACTTCTTTCTCGAGTGAGATAACTTCGGATGGGACAATGGGTTTTACATCGGAGGGATAATCCTCTTTTAATTATCTTTGTCCACGATTATCTCTCTGCCGTGTTAGGCAAACTTATACCACATCGTGGCACAACAAGCAATAAACCTCCCATGTTAGCCTCTATATTAGTCTAACAGGACATTCCTCAGGTCCTCTTCAAAACGACTAAGCGGGTTTGCCTTTTTAGAAATCTGTGTCGCACTCGGACTGTATACAAATCGTTCGTGCGAGCACGAGACATGCGCGTGCAATGACCTTGTCGGGCTGACATATTTCCTGGCTTCGTCTCAATTAAATTACAGGCAACAGTTAAACTGGCCTTGCCCATATGGTAAATTCTTACTTCCTTATATATATTTCATTTCATTTGCAGGCTTCATCGATACCTGCACCATAGCGCCAAGAAACCCTCAACAAGCGCGATCTGTGTGCACTGCTCCAGTTAGGTATCGCACAAGCTCTGGTCCTTCGAGTACGTGAAGAGGTGCTGACGGCTGCTGGTTGAACCTGACAAACGGACTGATTGCAAAACTCAATAGTTCATCTTTATCATCTTAGCACTGGAAACGGTTGGAAGCTCTGGAGGCGCTGCCCTTCAGTGATAGACATTAAGGAAACTTTGTCCCTGCTTTCATCATGAGCAACTAAAAGCTTGTCCATAGAGTTCATTTTTAAACGAGGATACCTTATCTCCACAATATCCTGCTCCTGTGAACATGTCCGAGGAACTTAATGGCGAGATTCATTCGGGAGACGCTAAAGTCAATGAGCTCATCAAGAAAGAGCTGGAACACATCGTCGTAATTAGTGACCCCGCATGTGCAAGGGCTGATTGTTGGAGACAAGGTGATGCGCTTCAATATCATTCTTGTTCCGAAAAGGATGCTGGCGTGCTTCAGCACATTGTCACTACGGGCCCACCCGTGAACTGTGTATGGGGGCTACTCAGTTTTTGCCCCTATATTTTATTAGCCAAAATACGGGACATGCAGGTAATTACAAATACACGTACCATTCTACGTACCTTACGCTATTTTTCACATACTCCCCGCACTGGTTCAGACATTTGTCCCATGGTAGCGCTAAATTTGAGATGTCTTTGTGGTAGCCGCGGCCACGCCGGAGGCTCATTATCATACACGGCCTTTTGCGAACTCGCAACACCACCACCTCACACTTCTCAAAGCGAGACACCTTTTTCCATACGTGGGCTGGGTTTCCCTGTGTATTTCGATGGGCGTTCTTCCCTTGCACCATAGAAAACGAATCGCACTTCATTGTTCGAACGCCGTGGGCGTGTAAAGCACGACCGCCATCTTCAACAACTGACAGCTGCGTCCTGCCGCAGAGCTACCGCCAGAGAAGGCCGGGTCGGTCCTAGAAAGGTCCCCCATTGGGAATGTGCATGTTGACTTCGCATTTACAGGCCTAATTTGTCTAAAAGATAAGGGCCAAGACTTTCTGATTCGCCATCGTATACGGGAAATCTCCCCGAGCGCGTTCAGGGTCGCATTTGAGGGCCACGAAGGATGCTCTCGCTCGACGAACTTAACTCGCGTTACATTTTATGCCCGGGGGACGTTTGCAGCATATATCTTACCGGGATGTTGAACAACGTGCGCTCACTGACCTTGAACCTCCAAAACATAAGCACTGCGTTCGCCGCGGACATTTGCAGTTTATCTCGGAGAGAACAAGAAACTGAGTCATTTCGGTCCCCGCTACTCTTGCGGCGACGATGGTGGTGCCGTGGCGCTCATCGAAGCACTGACGCTAAATAACACGCTCAGGAAATTTACTTTGGCAGAGCTCAAGTTGTGTTCGAAGACCGCGATCGCCTTCGCCAAGATGCTGACAGCCAACTCTAAGCTTGAGCCGGTGGACATTTTCAATGCGTGTTTCGTGGAAGATGACAGTGTCAGCGTTCCCTGGGCCAACACAGTTATGCGGGTGTTTTTAAGAGATTTCGCATCGTGTGGAACTGGAAATTTCTGCCGCCGCTTACCAGACTTATCGGTCAAAGAGTTTTGGCCTGGTGAGCTTTCCACCGGCATCACCGCTTCGGTGGACCGGGACGTTCTCCTCGAGTTCTTCGAGTCCGTGGCCAGACACTGCAATTCGTAAGCTACATTTCTACCCGAGCGATGATGCATTGGACGCGCTCGATGATGGCATCGCCTCAGTCGCGGAGCAGACGGCGACTCAAGACAATCCAGAACCTCATGTCCGTCAAACCGGGCAACGAGCACCAGCTAGTCAAAGTTCTGAACGCTTTGAAGGAGAACCGATCCTTGACATAGTTCACCACGTACGTAGAATTGTTGAAGCCAGAAATAGCGACGTCCTTGTCCGTGTTGCCAACGGTCAACGACACTCTGAACGATGTTTCCGTCTGCAAGTATTGGGGAATCGCCGCCTGCCTCGTGGCAACTATATATCCTCCAGGGTCTGAGAAGCAACTACACGTTGACGCCTCTGTTGGTTTCTTGGGACCCTGACGATGACGTAGATGTTGTCCTCGAGATGGCAGAGCTCGTGAAGAGGAACGTCCGTCTCCACGAGAAAGCGGCTGAGCTCGGGAGCACAGGCGGCCTGGGTGAGCGTGACATTGAAAAAAAAGTGCTCGAGCGCCAAGCTGGTGGAAATGGTGCAGAGGCTCACTGGAAAGACGAGCGGTGCTGCGTTGGATTTGATACAGGAATTCTCGGCTCGGTTGTATGCGTAAGGAGTGGCTTGTGCGATGCCCTAGTGCTTGACTGGGTAGCTTTTCCATCGTTATACACTTGTGTGCGCTTGACACGGCAGCTCAATACAGCGTGGATGCGGTGATCGAACGAGGGCCAGCGTATTCATGGAGGCCATGAAATGAACAGTGTTTGGTTGCTAATGTGCTGATACTTCCCCTTTGTATTTTATTAAAGGTGACATTAACCGTGGCGGTTTGAAGCACTTTCGTTTACTTGAGCTTATTTTTCACTCGCATACGCCACTCTTCGAGCTTTTTAAGCTTGAAATATACGGTACGTTGTAGTATCTATTGGAGTAGGTCTGCCATGGAAACCTACCACCATTTTTTTTACAGCTTGGTAATCAACTTAGATGTAGTAATCCAACCCTCAAAAGGCAGCGCTTCATAACTCTTTAGAAAGGCTGTGGTGATGGCAGATGCTCGTCCTCTAATCATAGGGGGAGACTTCAATGCCCCGCACATTGCCTGGGGGTATGGTTATTCGACAGTGAAGGGAAAAAGGCTATGGCAAAACATTCAAGATAGAGTTAACGCTCGTAAATGAACCCGACTCCCCTACACGTATACGGACAGGGCTCAACAGTGAAACCACACTGGATCTTACAATAGTAAACAAGGTCGCAAATTTCAAATGGAGAAACACCTTCGAAGACCTTGGCAGCGATCATAGAACTATACGAATCAAGATTGAAGAAGCAGATGCCGAAAATAATAGATCCGTTAAATGGATCAACTGGGACAAGTTAAGCAAAATAAAAGACGATAGGAGGCAAGAGCCGATCGGAAACTTAGAACAATGGGCTAGAGACCTCACCAAAGACGTAAGCGTGGCCAGTCACACTATCATGCCGGACTAACCGGTAGGGAATATTGATAGTCGTCTGGCACCTATGTGGGAGGCGAAACAATCGTCACTACACAGATGGCGTTAGCAAAAGTACAATAGGAGTATACGTAAGCGAATAGCTGAGTTAAACAAAACGATGGAAGATCATAGCAAGCAGTTATGCAAGCAACAATGGGATGAGTTCTGCAATGCTATGGGTGGACAAACTTTTGCTGGCCATACGTGGCGTATACTCAAATACCTGCTAGATCCACACAATCCCAGAACAGCTCAAAAACATAATTTCCGAGAGCTTCTGCACGGGCACAAAGAAAAAAGATTAACTAATCGCTGAGGCAAGCCCTACATACCTTCCCCCCCAACCCAATCTTCGAGCATGGGCGGTATGAGGGAAATCCTAACGGGCCCTTGGATGAGCACTTCAGTGCACAAGAGATTAGAGCAGTCCTGCAAAAACTCAATACGAAATCTGCCCCGGGGCCAGACGGGATTAATAACAGGAGGCTAAGAAACCTGGATGGTCAGGCAATAGAGAATATCGCGAAATACATAAATGAATGCTGGGCCAAGGGCTCTGTACAACAACAGTGGAAGGAAGCTCAGGCTACTTAATCCCAAACCTGGCAAACCAATTATTATCGCAAATCTAAGGCCAATATATCTCGCCTCTTGCGCAGGAAAGCTTATGGAGCATGCATTCCTTATCAGAATAAACAATTACCTTGAATAAAACGAAATATATCTAAATACTATGTTGGGCTTTCGGGTTGGACCGCCGACTCAGGACTTTATGCTGCAAATCAAGCCGCAAGTACTAGACTGTAAAGCGAGGTGCGCCAGAGCTATATTAGGGTGGGATCTCGAGAAAACATTTGACAAAGCAGCACATTCGGCTGTACTCAGTCGGGTCAGCAATCTAAGCCTGGGAGAAAGGGCGTACAACTACATCCGCGACTTCTTAACGAATAGGAAGGCTGCCCTCACCATGGGGGAACTCATGTCTGAGGTGAGGGACATTGGGTAGTTCGGATACCCCTCAGTGCTCCGTGATATCGCCTATGCTTTTTAACCTCATTGTGATAGGATTGTCGGGAAAGCTCGAAGACATCGAAGGATCAATCACTCCTTATACGCTCACGATATTACCACATGGATCTCGCAAGGCAGCGATGAAAAGATAGAACGGAAATTAAAGCGAGCGGTAGATAAAGTGGAGGAGTACCTTACAGACACACGGCTTGAATGCCCCCAGGAAAATCAGCTTCTCCTGTACAGACCCACCCTCAAGGGCAGGCGCCCAAGGGATACATGCGCGTGCTGTCTGGTGTCAAAGGCCTAGACAGGTGGCTTTTAATGCCGCCTTTGGCTTGGCACCAAGACAAACCGCTCTTGAGCGTTGTTTTGTCAATAAACAAATAAACAAACAAACATCAAGGAGAGAGAGTACGAGGAGACACAGATTCGTACGAAGAATGGCCGCGCCATCCCCATTGTTAAAGAAGTTATAGATCCTGAGACTCAAAATTTAGTCCAAGGGAACAAACGGCGAAACATTTAGAAAGCTCGTTACCATGGTCACTAACGCCATTAGGCTGATCAGGAGAATCACGAACAAGTAGAGAATGAAGGAGGCTATCATTGTTAGGCTCATTCACTCTTTTTCTATGAACCAGATCATTTACGTAGCAACGTACTACTTCAACTGATACAGGGCAGAAAAGGACAAAATCAATAAACTCATAAAGAAAGTGTTTAAGCAGGCCATAGGATTGCCCAAAAGCACTAGTACTGAGAGATTAATGCAACCGTGGTATGCATGACACCTTAGAATAATTGATTGAAGCTCAGCAGGTAAGGGCTCAGTTGGAAAGACTAGCCGTCACCCGGACTGGCAGAAGTATACTCGATAAATTACGAATAAATTGCCATAACCAGCAGGGATGACTCAAGGTTGCGATGGCCACATAGATTAGAAGTTCACCAGACAAGCTGCCGAGGCATTTCTACATCGCGAATACGAGTCACAGTATATAGCATTTAGTCTCTATCACTATACAAAAGTCAATTTCTTGGAGCTAATGGGCTGTTATGCGTTATCGATACTGAGGTCAGTGCGTAAACGTGCTTATGACATGGTGTGTAATAGTGGCTGCCTTCAATAAACTTGTGGATGTTGATTGCTGAAGTATTCCGGTCCAGTGCGAGTGTGCATGTGTGCCCGTTCCTTTCGTCCCCAAATTACGCCCAAAAATTCTCGAAAATTCGTAAGTTATAAAAGAAATACAGAAAGCACAGCTGCGTCAAGAACAGACGTTACAATACCTGTTGGTCGTACAAAGCGGAGAAATGTGACATATTAATAGCTTGCGTGGCGCGAAGTCGTTACTGTTGACGTGAGCTTTACAAAAGTCCTTTTCGCCAATTATTGCCTAATTCACAGTGGCACATGTCAGTTTCATCCACTTTACATGTCCAAGTAGCAGACCTGGCCCTTGCGTCGTTAAACGCCACGTACCATCATCATCATATGGCCAAGTAGATGCAATGTGCAGAATGCAGAATTTTTCAGAATTGTAAGCTTTGTGACATTAGATAGCTTTTGGTACCTTTTTAAATACTGATTTGCGGCACGTTTGGCTGCATAATTTAGGGCCTAAATAATCCGTTGCCCACAGTTTCTAGATTTGTTTATTATTCAGGCAACTAACTTTATCGAAGTCGGTTCTGGCGATGCCGACAGAACCGGTTTCTCCCGAGCATTTCCAATTTATTTAAATAGAAGCTCCCGAGTTACCGATTCCGACTAGACATTTACGGATATATAAACCTTAACTGGGACTCGGGTAAGGGATTCACTGAACGGTTTGTACTGAAGTTCATAGTGATGCATTTACGCGCCAGGTTATTACAGCGACCGGAAGCAATCGGTAGCCAGTTCATCCATGCACAACGTTAATCAGTCCTGTGCAATCAATCCGTCTCACGCTCGGATATCATAATAATAATAATATTTGGGGTTTTACGTGCCAAAACCACTTTCTGATTATGAGGCACGCCGTAGTGGAGGACTCCGGAAATTTTGACCACCTGGGGTTCTTTAACGTGCACCTAAATCTAAGCACACGGGTGTTTTCGCATTTCGCCCCCATCGAAATGCGGCCGCCGTGGCCGGGATTCGATCCCGCGACCTCGTGCTCAGCAGCCCAAC
The DNA here is from genome assembly GCF_038994185.2 of Dermacentor albipictus. Taxonomy (NCBI): domain Eukaryota; kingdom Metazoa; phylum Arthropoda; class Arachnida; order Ixodida; family Ixodidae; genus Dermacentor; species Dermacentor albipictus. Next base: position 69,412,829 of record NC_091826.1, on the reverse strand, counting down.
ACCATAGCCACTGAGCAACCACGGCGGGTACGCTCGGATATCGATGGTATCGATGCGCAAGGGTGATTTGTTTTCTTGAATGACGCCACCCCTTAACCCCATCGAGGACACAATAAAGTTTTATCTCTCTCTCTCTCTCTCCATGCGCGATATAAGTCACAGCGATGCACAAAAACACTTCAGATACGCAGAGCAGCGATACGCGCATGAGTCACCCTCGAGCATCCAGTGCAGCAAGCTTGCTTTTTACGATGCAAATTGCCCGTGATGTCTTGCTTTCGTCCGTATGGAAGGTCAGCCCCCGATGCATTCGTTATGTTGAACAGGTAAAATATTTGAACATCAATGGCTTCCGCCTCCTCAGTATGACTGGTACAAAGCAATTGTCGCACCAGGCATGTCCAATTACATCTTGCGGGGGAAAAAATAAAACTTGAAATAAAAAAAAAGATCTACCATCACCCAGCATAGGCCCCCACCCGGGAGCGGGTGTGGCATGTGTAATTTATTCTAGAGCTTGAAAAACGTTTACTATACAGAGATGTTCGCTGCTGTCCCGCGTTCATTCTTTGCATTGGCCTCTTCCCTTGTTGGCATTTGTCCATGTCGTTGTCACTCTTGCATCGTCGGCGTCTTGATCAGCGGCTGAGGATGTAGTGGTCGTGTCACTTCTAGTGTCCACTAGCTTCTCCAAAATATGGAGAGCTTCATATTTTGGCGGAGCTAGAAAACGCTGTTTTATTCACTGAAGCACAAAAGTAACTGGAACACCGATACGTTTCGTCGGACACTTTGAAAATTATCTCGAAACTGGTGCGGTTCTGAGAATCCGTTCCAAGTGAATACGCCTTGCGAAATCGCCGGCTATAATTCGTAGATTGAAGTAGCGGTCGTAAGGTTAATAATTAGAAGTTGATTAACGTAACTACGTTAACTATTTAATTAGGTTCTTTGATTTCTCGTAGAAGTAATGGCCGCCTGATCGAATAACTTATATCAAGGATTCGTATTGTGCTACATGCCACAGGGATTTTTTTTTAATTTGGTGCAGCTAAAAAAAAACACCCTGTATGTTACAACACCGCCCCGACTCCCCAAGTGCTTATTGGCACGCGCGAGGAAAGCAGAGACGAGGCGTGGGGCTTGGAGTCTCAGTGCCAACTGATCTTTATTCTTTGTGCGCCGGCCCTCTATCGGCGGCCGGCTGGCTACGGTCGACTGCGGTCGGCTCTGTTCCGCGCTGGCAGCACCGCGGCTTATCCGCGGCATTTTTGTGTTCACTACAAACTAAAGAGTTTATACCACATACATGCAAGCACTGAAGCACAATATTATTGCATGAAACATCAACGCAATTGACTACTGGCCTTCGAGTGTTGATCTTTACGGCAATATTAATAAAGACCACGTTCTTTTTTTTCATAACGAATACTTTTCACCTTCTTAGCCGTGACGCCGTCAGAAACGCTGAGATCCTCCCCTTGAAACTGTCCACTTTCGCGACGCGGCATAAAATCTCACAAACCTTTGGAAAGCAGCTTTGGTGATTTTATTCTTCAGGCGAAGCAACGCCGTGAGTTCCAGCACCCGTTCCATCCGACGGAAAGAGCTTCATGGCAAAGTCGCGCGAACCCGTCTCCTAATTCACTATGTAATTGATGAAGGTTCTGTCTACGCTGTTCGCTAATTAAAAACATGCGCTTATGCGTCTATTTCTTCCTCGTACAGATTAACGTTCCACTTTCTGCTACTCTGAAAAACATGAAAGGGTACTTACCCGCTGCCCGCTGCCGTGTTTTTCTTCAATGCCGCGCTTGACTTAGACTGGCTTGGCTTGACTTTTCGAATCGAAAGCTTCGTGTGCCAGCCACGACGGTGCCATCAATAAAAGAAAGTGGGCTGGCTTGGTCGCTGACATCACGGTAGAGTGTATTAGAATGGGGGAGTGTGCCTAATGGAGGCCACGGCAAGCGGCGAGAGTGAAGCAAGGAACGTTGAAATTTGCGGCGACGCTGCAATCGATTTCTTCTTAAAACCCCTCCTTCTTCTGACGTTCTGGCCAATCCGGCTCCTCGGCAGTCCGGCGGAACTGCGCCTACCAACGGCGGTTACGGCGGCGCCGAGCTGTCGTCTGCTCGACGCACCATCGTGCGTGTGTTTTTTTCGTCAGTTTTTAACGCGTCAGCATTAAGGAGCTCGTGTTGCAGAAGAGCCGGTGTCGTCGGCGTCCGCTGCGTTGGCCGTGAGCGATAAATCAAGGCAGGCACTTCATAAATAAAAAGCAACTTCCAAGATGGGCTAGGTGGGAATCGAACCAGGGTCTCCGGAGTGTGAGACGGAGACGCTACCACTCAGTCTGGAGTTCTTTTTTTTATTGCCTGATTTTTGGTACATAACTTTTTACAAGAGGAAACAATCACCGTAACAAAAAACAAAGTACAACATACATTTGCTGTTGTGCACGTATTCAACCAGTATCGTACTGTCTTAGTCTAATCAAAATTTGCGCAAATCGACCAACGGCTCTACTCTTGGGAGCCACTCGGGTGGTTCCTCTGCCGCTTTATGGAGAGCGACAAACCAGTGCATCTGTTCCCTGAAATACATTCGTGCAGGCCGCGCATCTTTATCAACATGGTATCCCGCAATTCTCGCGCGCCAAATACAGTAGAGGCCCAAGAGCATAATTAGGTCAAAAGGCACCCCGTCCTCGTTATCTATGCTTAAGTAACGAATGCCATAGGCGTCTAGTGGAAATTCTTTCTTTAGTGTCCTCTGCAATACATCCCAGAAGAACACGCCTTCCCAACAGTTTAAAAAAACATGATCTATTGTCTCTGGCTGCTTGCAAATTAAACAGTGTGTTCCCCACGGTAAATACACTCCCTTTGCCTCCAAAAACTTCTTAACTGGTAATGTTCCCGTGTGTAATTTAAAGTAGAAGGTCTTTGTTCCTGGCGGGACCTGCATTTTCTTTACTCTTTTTAAAACATCGCTGCTTGGGCCTCCACCGTACAAGGACCTGTACAGTGGCACTGGGAAAAGAACGTCGCCCAAAGCACAATACAGTTTCTTTTTGTTCACAGCGGAAAGGTAATCATTCGAGAAGCGCACTGAAAGAAATCGAACACTCGATACAACTTCTTTGTAAAAACCTCGAATCCCCCCGAAAACACTTCGGTTGAAACCACGTACTCTGGTAGCCGTCTACTCAGCCTTATTTGACATACCGTGCTCAAGAAAGGGTCGGTTGAGTCCCTAAAGAACAAGAACCGGTTTACCAGCTGCCGCACGAAGAGGTGGCGCAATCCCAGCCCCCCATCTTTAACCCTCCGGAACAAGTTGGTCCGGCTACAGCGCTCCCATCCCGACGCCCAGACAAAGACGGCGAAAATCCTGTGTAGGCCGGGGCACGACACGTCGACGGGAACCAGGTCCCGCTCCCGAGCAAGTTCACACTCTCCTGGGCCGACAAGGTTCGAGGGGGACGTGAGGGTCCAAGAGGTGACGACCACCCTCGCGATTCGCACCACGCACCCGAGCTCGAGGAGCTGCGACGAGTTAACGAGCAGTTGAGGAAAGAAAACGCGCAAGTTAAACAAGAAATGCGCAGGCTAGCTGCGGAGATGGCGGAGATTAGGAAGCTCACGATTCCACGCTCCTCGCCGCAACCCGCCTTGGCCCCTGTCGCCATGGGTACGTCCGACAAATCCCACAGGTCTCGCGCGCCCAAGCGTCGATCGGTAGAGAACAGACAGGAAGACGAGACTATAAAATTGCTCTCAGAACTCAAGAATGCCTTCTCCAGCATGCAGGCTAGCTTAGCAAAGGTCCAGGAAGTTATAGCGCACCCAAAAATGGGTTCAGCTGCACTCAGTGAACGGATAAGCAAATTAGAGGAGGTCGATGCCACGAGAGAACCCAGCCCCGCTCCTTCGCAGGTCGCAGCACGATGTCATGTACTAGCACCACCGGCGGAGGGCGCGATTCTCAGGGCTGTTCAAGCCTCCTCTCAGCCTATAGCCACGGATAGTGCGGACGAGAACTTTAGTATCTGGCAATGGAACTGCGGAGGGTTTTCCAACAAGAAGCCGCTTCTGCAGCAACATTTACGAACTCTCACAGCTAAGCCCCAAATCATCGCTATTCAAGAAGAACCCCGTCGAAATTTCCGCAGTCAGCCTATACGGCGTGCCTCATAATCAGAAAGTGGTTTTGGCACGTAAAACCCCATAATTTAATTTCATTTCTTCGGAATATGAGCTCTCCATTTCGTTATCTCATGACACAGTGAAACACGCACATTATGTTTAAAAAAGGAAAGCATACTACAAACGCAATCCACCTGTGTGCGTGGCTCCGGTTAATCCAGGCACGGTCATCCTCGAACGCAACTGCGACGCTTGCGTTCGACTGCGGCCGTGCTTCTGTTCGGCACGCTCTGACGCTGCCGGCCGGCGCGTGCGTGGCGTTCAGAAGAAGGCGACGGTGGCGCCTTCTGAATTTTCAGTAAAAAATGACTCAGCGCGGAGCCCTCGTATGGCCCACTCTCCCAATCTAGCACACTGTAATCAAGGGATACCTTGATGGTTCACTGTTTCATTACCAACCACACATGCTATAGCCCGCGGGTACTCAAAACGATATGTTACAAAAACGTTTCAGTCAAAAACACTGCTGTGGTAGCAAGAGCAGTTGATCAACGTTTAACTCAACGAAAAATGTAAAATCAAGGTCCATGGCCTAGTAACGACATCACATGAAGTACAGCACTTAAGTTTTCATTCATCAGCTGAAACATCCGTAAAAATTTCACTTTCAGGGTTTTTTCTAACATAAAACTGTGCTCTAACATAAAGTGTGCATAAATGTGCTAGAAATGTCCTGTAATGGACGTTCCTTGGACAATCAGACATCCTTAATAAGTCCTGAAAAATATGTTTTCAGGATGAGCCCGTGAATATCGTCCCGAGGACGGGTCGAGGACGTCGTAAGAACTGCGGGGACGTTTGTACCATTTCAGGACGTCCTGAGGACGTCGAGTGTTATCTGGGACCCGTCACGGCCTCACTATATGCGGGGCCGTGCAAGGCGGCCAAAACAAAGCGTCAAATCGCCGCTTCCGTATCCGACGTAGCTCTGAAAACCTGTCGGCACACGGCTCGGCGCACGTAGTGTGATAGGAGACAGCGGGTCTACATATGTACCGACGGTGACAACGGCCACCTTCCAGTTCTAATATGCTTCGCCGCAATACTTTTGTCGGCTTCGTGGCGTAGCATAATTGTGTTGCGGCGAAGCTGTCATTAGGAAGGCAAATTATGGAAACGCGCTAGACCCTTGCCAACTGATCGATGTATTAGTAAGATCTTGATGAGGGCTAGTTGGTTCATACTTAGAACTGAGGTGAAACAGCGCGAAAAAGACGAGGACACAAGAAGACTGAGGAAACTGCGTCTGTGGTATTCGTTTCCTTGTGTCCTCGTCTTTTTCGCGCTGTTTCACCTCAGTTCTAGATCGATGTATCAGGTGGTGAAAGTGTGTTTACAAGCCTTAATTTTGATGTTACCGTCTATTAGAAATCACGCAAGTATTTCTTTTGCTGACCTGTTTTAGGGCCACTTAAGAATTTATTTTGCCCTTTGACGTGAATTCCGTGTGCACGGCCAAACGTATCTAGCCGCAGCACGGTGGCGACGGCTCCGCTGACCCGAGGGTATGCACGGTATGCTTTATGCTCTTTGTGCTTGTATTGACGTTGTTTGCGCGCATGTAAACTTAAGTAGACAAAAAATAAATTGGCCGCCGGTGGGTGCAGAACCCGCAATCTTCGCATAACGGCAGGCGATGGCCTGAGTGGCGCTGGGTAACGCTCCGAGCGCTGTGCACACATGAATACACAAAAATGAGCACACTGGAACAGCCACCACCGTAGGACAAGCATTGCGCGCGTAATGAAAATATTCTGGGTTCTGCGTCCGCCGGCGGCAGGTTGTTTTTTCGTCCACTTTCAGTTCCCTACAGTATATTCTGTCATGCACTTCAATTGAAATTACAGATAATTAGAGGGGAAGGGGGACCTAGAAAGACGACTTCAATGTGATTGGCGAATATCTCAACTTCTACTCACTACAAACAATTCAAAAATTTGCACAGTTATTTAAATGTCTCTACGTCTCCCACATGAAAATTCAAGCAACAAAGTTGAGTAGTAGAAAATTTATAAAAAATGTAAATGAAACACTGTGATTTTGACGAAGGAATATTTAAAAGATAATTGTTCTTCCAAAGCGACGAATCTCTCACGTTTTCCTTACAGCACGAGCTTTTTAGTGAACTAAAAGAAATAAATTTCATATTTGTATTCCTGAAATGAAATCCTTTTTTTATATTTTACAATCTAACTAGGCAGTTTCAGGATTGAGAAATTTGTAAATAAAGAAAAGTCGCAGTTTCGCCCGAAAGGCGAAGCATCGATTGCGATAGCAAGTTAGTAGATGTCTATATACGAAGTAACGATAGCAGTTTTATCGGCCATATAAACTTGTACACATTCGCTTATTAACTAAATTAACAAGCACGGTGTCACGCGCGCACGGGTAAACATGAACACATCTGGCTCGACTACCGCGGAAACTCGCTGTCAAAACGATGAAGTGAGGAATCGCGGCAGCAGCAGCGAGCGAATTGACCTTCGTGCATCTCTCGCTTCAACGCGAACGAAACGTCGAAAGCCCAGCGCACACGAAGCTACCGGCCTTATGCGCACTGTGTAAACATCGCAGATCCCTTTGAAGATGAGGTAGGGGCGGGCGCGCACTTCGGCCACGTCGACGATCGCTTTCAAGATACGGCGCCCGCACGGCCGCACCGGAAGCGGCAGCCGCCGTAGAAAAAGCGCAGAAGAAATGCAGCGGAAACGCACTTCGCTACTCGTGTAATTGCGACTTCTGTAAGTTACATGTTCATAATTACCGATATACACCGCAGTATAACTTTCCACGGCTCGTTTCGAAGGCAACACCGCATTCACTAGAGGCGCGTTTGTACCGCTTTCAAGCATCGAACTCGTGGCTGAGTGGTAGCGTCTCCGTCTCACACTCCGGAGACCCTGGTTCGATTCCCACCCAGCCCATCTTGGAAGTTGCTTTTTATTTATGAAGTGCCTGCCGTGATTTATCGCTCACGGCCAACGCCGCGGACGCCGACACCGGCTTTTCTGCGACACGAGCTCCTTAACGCTATCGCGTTAAAACTTCCCCCCCTTCCCTGGCCTCACCGTCGTGCCTCGCGCGCTACAGGAGAAGGCGCACTACCATCCCGGCTTTCCTCGCTCGCGCACGGGAGATTAAGCCGCGTTCACTGTCTCACCCTCGCACGCTTTCACTCGCATATACAGCATACGGCGCGCAACGACGATTTTATCACCTTTGCACTTTATGCGGAACCTTACGGTGATGGCGACGGCAGAAATTCGTCTGGAGTGTCCATACAATTGCTTAAGCAATTATAAAAGTATTCATTGAAAAATGATGTTTTTAGTTCAGTCTCTGCAATGACCCCTGAACGATTGAAATTCCAAAGAAAAACATTTATTCATTGCAGAAAAAAAAAACGTTGGTTATACAAGTCAAACCAGCGTCCTCAGAAATCTTGTTTTCAGTTTTAAATGTTCGACCATACTATATGCACCTGGGGCGTAGTGTGCAGCATCATCTGCATCAGATTTTTTCGCAAAACATTTTTGGCACTTGTCATGGCATTCCTTTGTTGTATGCATTATTGTTGCATTACATTATTTATAGTGAAAATTCCAACATAAACAATCTTTTTAGAAGCCACGCCCAATTTCACGAGAGGGTATGCATCAGAGGCGTGACTACAAGTGCGCCACTTGCTGCACATGTTCTTCCTAAAAAAGTATTTATTGACCTTACTTCAGAAAAAATTGTTTTCGACAGATTTTTGGTACCAATCTGTGCATAGCAGTGAAACGTTTTAAGGCACATCCGTCGTTATGTAACGCGTATATAATAGTCTCGCCATGCGTGTGTACACATTGACTGAATACATTTCATTTATGATTACGGTAGCACAACCCGCAGTGCCCTTTCATCCCATCTTATATTTTTAAGCGAGTTTATTGTTCAAAAAGACGTCTTTTTGGGCGAGTTGGTCACAATTCATCTTGGCTACTAGGCGCGAAAACATCCTTGTGTCGTGTGTGTTTTCGCGCCTAGTAGCCAAGATGAGTTTATTGTTTGTTTGTTTTTTGTTTTTAGGGAGTGTGTCATTGGTAGTAAGAATCTAAAGGGGTGGAGAAGGAGTTGGAGAAGGCGGTTTTAGGGACTTTTCGAGCTGAATTAAAATTACTTTGAAATGTTTGTAGCGTCCACTACCTCGTTGTGGATGTCCTCGCATACAGAAGCAGCCTACAAAGGCTTTTTATAGCGTCAAAATGTGGTGTCTCAACCCCTTTAAATTTTTTTTCTGTATGAAATTTCGCAATCGGTATATTGCAGGCTAGTTTTTTGCCAGGGTGTCGAACCGAAACCCTTTCTGGTTCGGTTCAGGTTCTTCAGACGTCTACATATTTTCTGGTTCGGTTCAGACTCCAACTCCGGAGCAGGAATATAAGGGTCCGAAGCTGTTCGTAGGGGTTTATAATATCAAATTAAGGAGAGCGAAAACTTTTAAAAAATACGTTTCTCTGCTTCACCTGCGGATTTATTTGAGCGAAAGAGTTCATTTTGACTCTTACGTGACGGTATTTCAACTATTGCGCCACACTGCAAGCACAGGCGTGCAGGCACCCTGTGATTCGTCAACAAGTTTCACTGCGCCGGTTGCGCTGAAAACATACTCAACTTCATTGTTGCTCCTGAAGTTGCCACACGTTCGCATGTACCTCGACCATTGACGTTTGAATTAACGTGCCTATCACGTAACCAGCTTTTGTACTATATAGTTAGCTGTGTAGTTGATAGAGATAAATTATTTTATAGGCATGTTGCACTTCAACCAACCTTGGTTGCACAAAAGTTGACAACCCGCAGTTGGTGTCAGAACTAAGTTGAGGTGAAATTACTCGAGTCTTGCCTGGAGCGGTGGAAGTATTTTGCCGACTGCAGGAAGCTTTGAGCCTTGGTCCAACCTGATGTGCCCTAGAAGACGGTTCAAGCAGTGTTGCCATTTTTTTTAAAGGATGTGGCTAAAGTGAGACAGAAATGTCGCTAAATTTTGCTGCAAAGTCGCTAAGATTTAGATGCGAACACGTTATCCGATCTTCCCCGTACGAAAAGCCACTTGGTCCGCATCATCCCGGGAAATCTTGAAATTCTTGCTGCTCCTGAAAGGCGAAGTAATTCTGCAACACACACCTGGTCGTATGTTAACGTCGGTGATGACTATTACGTGACATACATGCAGGTCAAATACTACGCTTTCACCCCTTGATTTATACAAAAGCTCCATGCAATATTGATATCTCCAAAAGCAATGATAAAAAAAGCAGCGAGTTCAAACTGTCATGAACGATCCCGGTCGCTCCAATATCTACGCCTTTCTTGATCTTATTGTTCACTTACTGCGTTCTTAATCTCGCCATAACATTTATTGCAATAGGTTTTGGCAACTTATTCACTGCTCCGCTAGCAAATGCTCACCAATACAACGTATTTAGCGAATATGCTGAACCCACAGAGTTAAGACCCATTCAAATCTCATTTGTAAACAATTAAAAAAACATTTATGCTATGAGCATCCTGTGAAGGCCACCATAACGTGAAGCATAGCGTGAAGACCATCAATGCGAAAGTAACCGTTCTGTCATGGTCAGAGCCCTTGCTTGCGTCATATTGCCAATTCCGGCAACTTATTTGCAGCTCTTAATAGTGAAGCGCATTCTAGGAGGCCACGCTAAGGAACTTTCCCACTATCGAAGTGAATAAAGTGTTGCCAATCGTTCTGTGACATTGCTAAAAAGATGTGACCAGTCGCTTAGTAGAAAATTGTGCTGCTACAAATTCGCTAAATCTAGCAACAAAATTGCTATGACAACACCGGTCTACAGGACCTTATGAACCGTTTGTCGAACCGGTTTGGAACAGTTTCACCGATAATATACCAAGGTGGCGAAAAATAATGGGTCAGTTCAGTTCTGGTTCAGCTGAATATAACACCTCAGCTCTTGTTATGGGTTCAGTTCGACACTCTTTTGTAGAGAAAAATAATGAGTGCATGCATCTTTATAGCAGATTGCAATCTCTCTTCACAGACTGTTGGCTTAAGTTCGCCTAAGTGCTTCCTGTTCCACTTCAAAATTTTTGCATGCGGTTTCCTGATCATTATCAGTCTGTTATGTCCACTGCAAGATAAAGCTAGGTCGCTACGAGTGGTCTTCAATTGTTTTGTGCCAGCTAATTACGTCTTACACCTATAGATATCTCATTTTCGTCGCACCGCCTAATTCTCTGCCGTTCTGAACTACAATTCCTTTCCCTTGGGACCCAGTATGTAACTCTGTTAGACCACCAATTATCTGCCCACGCAGCTCCATTTATTAATGTCATTGTCAACCAGAATATCTGCTACCCCCATTTGCTCTACAATTCATACAATGCCTTCCTTTGCTGTCTTTCCTATACAGGGTGTTTCAGCTAACACTTTCGAAAATTCTGAAAGGTTGCCTGTAGCAAGTAACACAGTTCTAGTTTATGAGGTGTTCTACCCGAAGCGGCAGACACTGCTTGCACATGATATTGAAATGCATACTGCACTAATTAAAATATATTCACCAATCATGTTTAACTAATTAATTACCTTATGACACCCATTGCAATTTACAAATTCTAGCTGTGGAGTTTGCATGACGGATCCACTTGGAAGGAATTCTCAGGATAACACCAGCTTGAGATATTAATTCCCGAACTTTGCAGAGAAATGCACTGGCGTTCCAGTTACTTTGGTGCTTGAATGCATAAAACGACGTTTTCTTCAGAAAGTAACTGGAACACCAATGCATTTCTCTGCAACGTTCGGGAGTTGGCATATCGAAACTTGTGTCATCCTGAGAATTCGTTCCAAATGTATCTACCTTGTGAGCTCCACAGTTAGAATTTGTAAATTGCAATACTGGTCATAATTCGTTAAAACTGAATTTGTGTATTTTTGGTAATTAGCCGATTATGCATTTCATTTTTTATGCAAGTAATATGTGCCTCTTCCAGTTGACGATCTCATTAACTAGAATTGTGCTACCTGCCACAGACAACCTTTAAAAAATTTTGAATGCGTTCACTGAAACACACCGTATATTATCAAACTTGCTCGTCACACACATATGATTTTCGTGTGCCCGGTTTTCTGGGTTCCAAAGAGAAGCTATCGCAATAGCACAGAAGTTGTGTCTCCTAACGTAACAGTGATATGCAACTGTGCAAATAACAGTCCAGTCAGTATGTGTATTTCAGCAGTTGCCCTAGTGCAAATGGTAATTTAACTCACTCTAAAAGAGCCTTAAATCCATGAATGGTTCCATGAGAGACCTTTCCAAGTATCTATAAGCATATGTATTGTTGTAATCCCCGAGTTTTAGCACCTGAAGCAAAACGGATTCGTTTCAGCATACTTTACCATCGTATAAAGCACATACCAGAGCGAAACTGCTTATATAAAAGAAGCTTAATTCAAAATTTAATGGCTTTCTTCAACAGCGATGAAACAGCTTTTGCTTGAACTCCTTTATAGTCATCATTGGCAGGCTAATCTTTATTTTATAGACTTTTCTTTATCTATCCTCCTTTTCGCTCACCCACAGTGTAGGGTAGGAAAATAAACGCTCCTTTAGTTGACTTTTTTAACTTTTCAATCATCGCTTTTTTTCAAGTGAGCACTTTGTCTCCAGGGTGCCGCACGTGAGTACAAAGCAAACTATTGCCACTTATGCGGTGCTTTTGGGCAAAGGCTATACAGGTTCACAACAGCCAAGGAGGCACTGCGCCAGCCCGTTGGAAGCTCTTGTTGCGAAGGTCTGTGGACTATCTGCAGTATGCTGATCAGTGTTGCAGGCCTGTAGTGTTCCAATGTTGCCTCTATTTAAAAAGAGTTGAGCTACATAATGAACGGCAGAGATTCTGGGTCTGGGTTCACGAAACCTTCACATGGAAGAAGCACCAGCTACGGGTCAACAGAGACTCCTGCGATGTCATTGTAGCCGTGTCTTTTGCAATTTTTAGCGGTGAGAAGCTCTGTAGAAAAGTCCCATCTGGTTCGGATATTTGAGTGGCCATTTAGTCTGATTGTACCACATGACCATATATTCTGGAAGGAAAAATGTAGTCTAAAATTTCAGAACCTGCTCAGGGAGCCGAAATGATGAAAGTTGTATGTTTAATACAAAAAAAGGAAGTCTTACTTGTAGGGCGCATGTATACACGCAACTGACTATATAAGTAAGAGGAAAGTGTACAAATTTCCCCATTTTTACTCGCACATTTTACGGAAATGAAGCAAGGGAAAGATATGCGTATACAGTGGACAAGTAGGCCTTTAGTAAGGCAACAAGTTATTCGAAAAATCTCAGTTAATTGAACAATTTGTGCTTCAGGTCCGAGCTGAGTAACGCAGACACCCAGGCGCGCGGAGGCTGTCGCTCTTTGCGGCTGCATCACCGTTATCCTACATTATAACCGTACATTCCCATAGGATACGCTCTAGGGTGGCTCTAGAGCGCAATGTCTACACTTGTCAGACGCGTATAAATCTGAGTATATTAGGTGCATGATAGCTGGACTCGGATAGGATCTGGTCTCTAACTGCCGCCATTCTTCAATCGGACAAATTCAAAACTTTGAATTATGCGAAAAATAAAAAAAAAGACACGGACACGTCTCAAGCCGGCACGGCTCGTGGACCTTTATTCAAACGAAAACGGAGGTCTCAACGCTAACGAAACTAAGAGCTTCTGATTCCATCATCACACTGAATACGCCGGTCTCTTTGGGCTACCTGTCAGTCCTTGGGAATCATATCACCTGGGAACTCGAAGTGCTGACGGCCCTTGTTCTGTCGTGGAATACAGGAAGCGTCCGCCCGAGGCGACTCAGTCATCCTGTGTACGTGGCAAGAAGTTTGCCTCATCTTGCAGTTCCCAGAGACACCGCCAGTCAAAGAAGCAAGTACACACGCGTTTGTAACGATAGAAAATCGATCGGGTAAAACACTCGTGCTTCGCACAAGACGCCTCCCCTTAGGCACACAAACGAGCCAAGGCTGCGCGTACCAGCTCCATCGCAGCGTCGCTCGTCTTTCCGGTGAGCCTCTGCACCCTTTCGAGCAGGTTCGCGCTCGAGCGCACCTTCTTCAGCGCGTCCGCTCCTTCGGCGTCGCCCTCGCGGTTGCCACCTGCGCTGACGAACTCGGCCGCTTTCTCGTGGAGACGAACGTTCCTCTTCACGAGATCCGCCATTTCGAGGACACCCTCGACGTCGTCGTCAGGGTCCCAGGAAACCATGAGGTGCGTCACGGTGTAGTTTTCTCTCAGGCCTCGCAGGATAGTTGCCACGACGTCGGCGGTGATTCCCCAGTACTCGCAGACGGAGATCTCGTTCAGAGTGTCGTTGACGGCCAGCAACTCGGACAGGGACGTCGCTATTTCTGGCGTCAACAATTCTGCGTACATGACGAACGAGGTGACGGAACGGTTCTCTTTCAGGGCGTCCAGAACCTTGACCAGCTGCTGCTCGTTGCCCGGCTTGACGTGCATACGATTCTCGATTTCCTTGAGAGTCGTCGTCCGCCTTGCGACCGAGGCGATGCCATCCGCGAGTTCGTCGAATGTGTCGTCGCTCGGGTAGAAGTGGAGCGCACGAATCGTGGTGTCCGTGGCCACGGCGTCGAAGAACTCGCGGAGAACGTCCCGGTCCGCCGAAGCGGTGAGACTGACGGAGACCTCCGGCCAGCACGCTTTCTTGTGGATGAGCCTCGTAAGCAGCGGCAGAAGTTGCCCCGTCCACACGATGCGAAGCCTCTTGAAGACTTGCTCATAAAGGTCCTCCTCCAGCAGAGCCGACACCTTTTCCGCTTCCACGAAACACGCGTCGAAAAGGTCCACCAGCTCCAGCGTCGAGTTGACTGCCAACATTTTCGCGAACGCGATCACGGTCTCGGAGGACAACTGCAGCTGGGCCAAGGTGAACCTCTTGAGCGTGTTGTTTGCCGTTAGCGCTTCGATGAGCGCGGCGGCACCCTCGTCGCCACCGCAGGAGTACCAGAGGCTGAATTCCCTCAGCCTCTTGTTCTCTCGGATGTAGTTTGCAATGTCCTTCGCGAACGCGGTCCCTATGTTCGCGCAGTGCAACTCCAGTGTACACAGCCTGCCGAACACTCCGGAAAGGTTGACGCTGAATTCTTCTTCCGCTGCGCATTCAATGTCGAACACCTGAAGTTCTTCGAGCGAGGAGCACCCTTCGAGGTCGCCAAACGCGGTCCTGAACGCATTCAGCGCGATTTCCCATATGCAGAGCTTCTTCACGGGCGGACCCGTTCTCAACATGCGCCGAAGCACGCGCGCATCCTTCTCCGAACACTCTCGATATTCGAGCGCTGATCCACGGTGCGAACATTCACACCTAGAGCATACGGGGTTGCTGGACTCGTCGTTGTGTTCCAGCCCTTTCTTAAAAAAGACGTTGACTTCAGCGTCTTGGCAATGAGCTTCGCTTTTCATTTCCTCGGACATTTTCTCAACGGCAGGGCGCTTTAGCAAGAAGAGTTTTTCAAGCCTTTCAGCACCCTTTTCGTCACGATCGTGAAGGTGCGAACAAGGTGGACGGTCTGTTTAAAGCTTATCCCTGTAGGGGACCGGTTCCAACCGGCTCCAGCGTTATGATGATGAAGCTGAACGATGGAGTTCCCGGTTTATCAGGTTATCTTGAGCAGCCTGTCTCAGCGATGTGTAAGCAGTTGTTCCAAGTTTTCCAATTAGCAGTTACCTTTGTAGAGGGAGAGCGCGCTCGATGAGGGCTTGCTGGCGCTGTTATGAAATCTTTGTGAAACCTAGAAAGAAAAAAATGCAAATGCAAGTCTTTAACCACAGAAATAAGCTGACAATAATCGCTGTGTAGAGTTAACATGAAAATACGAAGGACAACAGTATCTCGTCAACCACACGAATTTTCTTATTCAGTATGTTTTGATGTACCATTGCAGTGTTTTTTTTTTTATCTGACAATTAAGTCCAGTGGCTACACTTATGGCATTATGCACCTGAACACGAGGTCAGGGTTATATTACCAGTCTCATCAGCAGTGGCGTAGCAACGGGGGGTCCGGGGGGCCGTGGGCCCCGCGTGCAAGGGACCAGTGGGGGCGGGGGAGACCTATGGGCCCCGGGTGCCAGACTGCCTAGCTACGCCACTGCTCATCAGCCTCGCTACGAAGGAGGGCGCAGAGATAGTGAGAAATGCTGTCTTTAATGAAGCTGGAGGCGTTTGCCGCGCTGAAGAGAGGCTGCAATGCAGACACTCGTTCACCGAACTGTCTATGCTATAAACAGTTCGGTGAACGAATACGTCCCATCAGCCTGGGCAATGGGCAGGTACTTTGTACCCGCGTCCCCGCTACAGTGTACAAAGACCACTCGCAACTGCGCCAGCTCGTTTTGATCACAGACCATTATCAGAAACAAACTACGAAACGAAAAACTAAGCGGTTAACCAGATCAACCTCCGGTTGGCTACCCTGCATTAGGGGATGAGGAAAGGGTAGAATAGAGTAACAGAAAAAGATGTGAAGGCAATCTACCAGTACAAACACGAGGAAGGCAACTGAGTTGGGCGCAAACCATTTGGGAATGCTGGCCTCGCAAGTCAAAGCAGCAGAAAGCAACGGAAGTACAGAGAAATACTTTTTTCTCGGCAACCGTTGCCACTTCAACACATATAAAAAGAGAAGTTTAAGTCCAGCGACTATAGAAAGCGGAATTTTCATTTATGTCGTCACTTATTTAGTAAAAAACTGTTAAAAATCGCAATATCGCAAAATGCCGCGCGGGGAAATAAAAACAACCAGAAAGCTCGTCGTCGCGCATTCGCGGGAGCGACGGCGTCAGCATTGCATCAGACTTTCTACAACGCCTGAATAAAGCCTTCCGTGTGACTTTGTGTGGACTTCAATAAATACAAACTCGTGTTTTGGATCTATGTTCACTCACACAAAGCATCGCTGTATGCTGATTGCAACTCGTTGAATCTGCTGCATTTCTTTATAATACATTTCACTGCGAATACCTTACTTGGCATTCAAGTAGGCATTGGGTAAGGGGGGAACGTTATTATATCAACGTAAAACACGCGTCATTCAACACGACAAAGAAAGCATCAGGTAAAAAGAAACGTTATTCGCACGACGTAATACCACACGAAATCAAACTAACAGCAGGAAAACATACGCACGGGAAGATACAAGCAAATATTACACGAACGTCATTACACTGCACGGTAGGCGTACAGACGCAAAAAATGCCATATCAGTTGCTGAATTACCACATTGCAAAGTGCAAAAAGAAAAGCTAGGCAGACAATAATTCAGCTGTGCAACTACGATAAGCTACCAGTTCGAAGACAATGGACGATGTGTGAACATACACATAATTTGTTTATAAATATAACATAATAAGCATTACATAACTACGGACGATAGATACTACAAAATCAACGGATAGGGATATAAAAAGGCACGGGGGAAAATAAAGGCACAAGAGGACTAAACGTTTGAGACGGCAAAATGTGCGAGGCAGGGATTAAAAGTTGCCTGCGATATATCCTGGGAAAATATCCCGCAAGCACGTGAAAAGAGAGGCAATGCGTACGTTGAGATCTCGCGCGTGTGCCTTCTACAGCCGCCTCCACGAGCTTCAAATGGATGGATGTATAGATGGATGTCATGAGCGTCCCCTCTGGAACGGGGCGGTGGGTGGCGCCACCAATCTTTTGCTATTATACTGTCTAATGTCCTACCAAAGTTAAGAAAAAAAAACGCTGAACTCCCACAACCAAGTTTTCTGATCCCCTATTGCGAACTTTGCTCTTGTACGTCTCGGTTTTCTGTCGTTTCCCTACGTCCACCAATCTTCCTATCGCCTCTTACTAATCTCCATTGCGGACATGTTTACTTTTCCCCTGCACTAAATCGTGCCTGCTCTAAGTGGTGCCTAAATCGACCGCTGGGCAGGTGTCTTCACGTTCTGATAAAACATTCTCCATCGCTTCCCTAGCCTTACCGCAGTAAGCACATGCTTCTTCTTCCTTCGTATATCTCGCTTTATAGGCGCGTGTTCTGAGGCATCCCGATCTCGCTTCGAAAAGTAATGAGCCTCCCTTTGAGTTACCATATATTGTTTCGTGATTTCAAAAGTAGTTACTCATGGCAGGTTTATTTTCCATTGCCGCCACCCACGAGATTATTTCAGCCTCTCTGATTTTCCGCTTGACGTTCCTTGTTGCTGTGTTGCCCACCCTACAGGCCACATACTTGCTGGTAAGCTTCCTAGTTCTTTTCCTCCACTGTGAATTAATGTTTTTCCTGTACAGATACCTCAACAGAGGTATCCTAAAGGTATACCTCGCCAGAGCCCTCGGCTAACAGCGCCCCCTCGTAGCAGCCGGGTGCGCCCGTCATTACATTTTTTTTTTTCTGCGGAGCGCGCTGAATGGGACGGCCGGAGCAAAACGTGTCACTGCGCACTAAATAAATGCATTATAGATCCTCCCCCGTGCGCTCGGTGGTGTAGGTGATCAAATGATCCACCAAATCCACACTTTTCTCTCTCTCTGGCAAGCCAAAAGAAACTGCTCTGGTCACAGTACAAGCACTTTGACTCCTAGCAAGTCAGGGCCCCAAAACATAAGGGCCTAAGTCGCCGTAGCGAACGTCGGAAATAGCTCTGAATGGCTGTCAGTGAACGTGTACAACTTCCGAACGTGTACCACCTAGGACCATCACGGTTTCATTATATGCGGGGCCGTGCAAGGTGGCCGAAACAAAGGTTCAAATCGCCATTCCCCGTGTCCGAAGTAGCTCCGAAAAGCTGTCAGCACACGTCTCGGCGCGCGTAATGTGATAAGAGACGGCGGGTGTACATATTTACCGACCGTGACAATGGTCACCTTCAATTTGAAATACGCTTCGCCGCAGTGCATTACCTAGGCTTCGTGGCGCAGCATAATTGTGCTGCGGCGAAGCTGTCATCAGGAAGGCAAATTGTGGAAACGCTAGACCCTTGCCTGCGGATCGATGTATCAGTTAGTGAAAGTGTGTACAACCCTTAGTTGTGATATTACCGTATATTAAAAATCACGCAAATAATTTATTTTCCAGACCTTTCTTAGGGCGACCTAAGAATTTATTTTGCCCTTTTGACGTGAACTCCGTGTACACGTACAAACGTATCTAGCCGCAGTATACGGTGGCGACGGCTCCGCTGTCCTCAGGGTATGCACGGCATGCTTTATGCTCTTAGTGCTTCTATTGACGCCGTGTGCGCGCATGTAAACTTAAGTAGACAAAAAATAAACTTGCCGCCGGTGCGAGCGGAACCCACAATATTTGCATTACGGCAAGCGATGGTCTGAATGGCGCTGGCTAACACTCAGAGTGCTATACACACATATATATACAAGAATGGGGACGTTGGAACAGCCGCCGCCGTAGGACAAGCATTGTGCGCGTAATGCAAATATTGCGGGTTCTGCGTACGCCGGCGGCAAGTTGCTTTTTGGTCCACTTTCATTTCCCTTCAGTATTCATTTTACACATTTCAATTGAAATTACAGACAATTAAAGGAGCGGGGGTACCTGCACAGAGGACTTCAACGTTTTTGGCGAATTTCTCAACTTCCACTCGCTACAAACAGTTCAAAATGCGCAGTTATTTAGATCTCTATTCGTCTTCCACGTGAAAATTCGAACAAGAAAGTTTAGCATAAAATTTATAAAAATATAAATGAAACGCTCATACTTTGAAGGAACATTTAAAAGATATCGATTCCTTCTAGAGCAACGAAAGTGCTCTCACGTCTCCCTTACAACACGAGGTTTTTACTGCACTAAAAGAAATAAATTTCATAAATGTATTCCTGAAATCAAATTTCTTTTTTTTAGATTTTACATTCTACCTAAGCAGTTTTTGGATGGAGAAAGATTAAATACAGTAAAGTCACAGTTTCGCCCGAAAGACGGAGCATCGGTTGCTATAGCAAGATAGTAGATATCTGTACGAAGTAAGGATAGTAGATTTATCGGCCGCATAAACTCGTACACATTCGCGTACTAAGTTAACAAGCACGGTGTCACGCGCGCCCAGGTAAACATGAACACATCTCTCTCGATGACCGCGGAAACTCGCTGTCAAAACGCCGAAGTGAGGAATAGCGGCAGCAGCAGCGAGCGAATTGTGCATCTCTCGCTTCAACGCGAACGAAACGTCGAAAGCACAGCGCACACGAAGCTACCGGCACTACGCGCACTCTGTCGATTTCGCACATCCCTTTGAAGAAGAGACACGCGCGGGCGCGCACTTTGGCCACGTCGCAGATCGCTTTGAAGGTACGGCGCCCGTAAGCGGCAGCCGCCGGAAAAAAACTCCCCCCTTCCCTCGCCTCACCTCACCTCCGTGCCTCGCGCGAGAAAGGAGAGGGCGTGCTTCCTGTCCGGCTTTTCTCGCTGGCGCACGCGAGATTGGGCCGCGTTCGCCGTCGCACCCTCGCACGCTTTCACTCGCACATGCAGCATACTGCTCGCGGTGACGATTTGATCGCCCTTAGATATTATGCGAAACCTCACGGCGACGGCGACGGCAGAAATGCGCCTGGAGTGTCCATATAGTTGCTCTCGCAATAATAAAATTATTCATTGAAAAATGATGTTTTTAGTTCAGTCTTTGCAATGACCACAGAACAATTATTGGTGGAAATTTCAAAGAAAGGACGTTTATTCATTGCACAGAAAATGTTCTTTATACAAGTCAAACCAGCGTTCTCAGAAATCTTGTTTTCAGTTTTAACTGCTCGACCATCCTAGTATGCACCTAGGGCGTAGTCTGCGGCACCATCTGCATCAGATTTTGTTAAACCTTTTCTGGCATTTGTCATGGCCTTCCTTTGTGTTTGCATTGCTCTTGCATTATTTATAGCGAAAATTTCGACGTAAGCAATCTCTCTAGAAGCCACGCCCACTTTCACGAGCGTGGGCGTTCTTCTCCAGCGGCTGCTGCTTACGGCGCGGCCGTTCGGACGCCGTATCTTGAAAGCGATCTACGACGTGGCCAAAGTGCGCGCCAGTTGGCCTCATCTTCAAAGCGATCTGCGATGTTTGTAGAGTGCGCGTAGTACCGGCAGCTTTGTATGCGCTTTGCTTTCGACGTTTCGTTCGCGATGAAGCGAGAGATGCACGAAAATCAATTCGCTCGCTGCTGCTACCGCAATTCCTCACTCCAGCGTTTTGACGAGCTTCCGCGGTCATCGAGCGAGATGTGTTCTTGTTTACCAGTGCGCGCATCACCATACTTGTTAATTTAGTTATAAGCGAATGTTTACAAGTTTATACGGCCAATAAAACTACTGTATTTATTTCATATAGCTGCTTACTAATTTACTATCGCAATCGATGTTTCGCCTTTCGGGCGACACTGCGGCATCTTTTTTGGTATTGAAAAAGTAAAAATTTAGCTGCCTATGCAAAAACTCTAATGTAATAAGAACTTTAAGTTGATCTAACACAATATATTTCCTGTCAGATGCATTCTCCAATGTGCTGTGCAGTTACGGGACATGTGCCTAAATTTCCATATATTCAGTGAAAGCTTATTAAGGTTGACTACATATGTTAAGAAAATAGATTTGCACGATCCCCTTGTGTTCGCCTGCAAGGAAGTCTTATGTACATGGATGAACCTGCAGCGTTTTATTATTTTAAAAAATACATCACCCATGGTTCTGAAATGAGCTCTGTAAAAATGAAAATAAATATATATGCAATAAAATTAAAGGCACACACCCATTTCTTTGCCATGACGAACACAAAAGTGCAGTACAAAAGTTTGTACAGAAGCTAAAAGCTATGGCATGCTGCGTACCCAGATATATTGCACAGCTGTTTGGAGTACAATTTTGCAACCTTTCTGTACAAAACTGGATGCATAAATGCATTCAGCATGTACATGCATTTATGCTTTATTGGCCTTGAGGACATACTGGTGGTACCATCTGCTGGAATTTCTCTGCAGCTTAGAAAACGGTATCACGTGATGCCGGTTGTGAAGTATTCGGCATCTAGAGGGCAGTTCAGCCATGGTTAATGCATGTGTTGAGCATTGTGTGTGGTAACCTGGCTGCAAAGCAAGCTAGCACATCTCAGTCTGGTGTGTAGGACTGCAAAGATTTCTAGTGAGCAAGCAACCTGATCATTTCATATAGGTTATACAGTTCGCATGATCTTTCATGAAAGTATTTATATGCACTTTTGCTACAAGAACAGTACTCTTCACAGCATTCGTTGAGGGGAATGCGGCTTGCCACTTCCACCAGAATTATCGCGGGAGAATGATTTGTCACCATTCTATAGCACGTGGAACCTCAACCGCCTATATTTCTCTCCCCTCATTCCGCGCTTCCGCTGTGTGTGTGCAAGCAAGTCGCACACATCTGTATGCAGGGTATTAACTGATGTCACATCATGCAAGCATGCTACAAGCCATGTGCACCGCTTGCTCAACTCTTACGATCACCATATTATTCGATTTTCAGCAATGTTGCATTTTAGCAAATTTATCGCTAGATTTAGTGACTTTTTTCTCTGTTTAGTGACAAACGTTTCAAGTTAGCAACCGGCGACATTTTTGTGAAGTTACGGAACCATTGGCGAGATTTTAGCGACTCCAAAGTTAGGAAGGTAGCCTTCTAGAATTCACTTTAGTATTTCAAAGCTTCACCTCAGCAGCCAAAATTGCCTGCATGATAGGCTTTGTGACCACGCTGAAACAATGGTTGCCTATTCAGTGTACTCGCAAAATGCACGTTTTTTTAAATAATTATTATTATTTACAAAACAAGTTGAATGGGTCTTAACGCTCCGGGTTCTGCACTCTCCCTAAAATAAATGTTTGAATGGTGGGCACTTAAAAATTTTATTGTGATATTTAGAACACAGCAGGTGAATAAGAGATTCACTGCAGGGAGGCATGTACATAAAAGAGTGTGCTCATACACGTACGCCTGAACCCACGGTTTCCTAATCGCATTGATTTTTGATGAATAAGTACTGCGAAGAGCCTTCAAGTAGACCAAGGGGCGGCAGCATAGTATTTGACCTGCATAAAGGTCCCATAATTGTCATCGCCGTATTAACATGCGACCTGTACGTCCTGCCAAATATTTCTATACTTTCTGAAGTGCTAACTAGAAAACATTCTAGGTTATTGTGGACTAAGTGCCTTAGCATGCTAGAAAAAGCAGAATGCTTGTATTCTTTTATATCATGCTGCATTGCAACCTAACCTCAGGGTAGATGCTGCATTTCAGCTATCATCACCCAATGCTATGCAAGTATAACAGTTAACTAAAAGCCCACTACAAACTGCTGGTCAATCAACTGTTTAGTCCTCATTCGCACAGACCTTAGGCAAACTTAAGACATTTAGGTAAATGATTTACACTATGCTAGCATATATTAAGGTGTTTCGAAACACCCATATACTACCTAAAATTTACTGAAAAGTTTAAGCGACAATTTTAGTGACATTGCATCAAAATCTACCGGAAATTACCACCTTTTTTGTCTAACTTTAGCGACATGCTTCAAAAAGTTATGGCAACACTAGTTTTCAGAGCCTTTGTCAGCCAAGCATCCTGCTGCCACTTTTTTGAAGTATGCAACTCCCTCCGAGCTTGGGTCGCGTACGTCTGGCACTGCGAGAACTGTGCAGTAAACCATGCTGTAAGAGTGGGCAACTAAGTTGGTGGCTTGGAAATAAAACACGTTATCTAGAACCCTGCAATCAAGGCTTCAATCGCACAGCCAGAAAGGTGCATTGGCTGCGACAAAGGTGAGAACGCGGGTCACGTGATGCCAATTTCTATATCATAGCGAGAGTAGCACCAGTCTCTCCAGTGAGGGCCTGCAAGGCCAATACTCTACTAGCACTGGCAGGAATGTCCACAGCACAAGCAGTTGCCAACATAAATGGCCGATGCCAAATACATAAACATAAAGGTAGCATGGTTGTATGCATTAAATTAGGTCCCGAGTAATCTGATTTGACAGAAATCTAATGATCTCTGAAACAAAAAAAAAACGCACTAGTGTTGTCTTTAGCATGTCTGTTTTGATAAACAGGTATTCTACTACTTAAATAAGCAAGTCACAATTTAGTGCAGTATTTTGCCCATATAAAGTGTCGCAGCAGTTGTCGGAATTGGTGTGCACAAAAAGATCCAGTAGTAACTGCATGTGTGAGCAAGGACACAAGGTTACTTTAACTTCTGTTTTAACTCTTATGTAGCAATGAGCAAGTAGCACCTGAATAGAGCTTGTATGCATGTAAGTGGCTACTAGCAAAATACACATTATACTACTAAACTGTTAACATATTTAACATGTCATGTTTCTTAAACAACTAATTAGTCATGGTGCAATTGAAAATTATTTTGGGGGGGGCAACAAATGATGTGCAGGCAACAGACATAATAATCAATGTGAAAATTATTGCTGGATGCAATAATTAAGTAAGTAAAATTTATGAATCAGCTTTTGTGGTAGATTGTGAATTGAGACCAGATAGGATGTAAGGCATGCCCATTTGGGGAAAATAATGCTGCCCGTACCAGTTCCAAGTAGTATAAAAATTATGTGGCAGAAGGGATTGTTGTTCCAGCTAGAATTTCTGTCAGCTGCATTCTTCTACAGTATGAGAAAAAAAGGTGGCTCAAATGGACATTTTACATTTCAGTAGACATCTTGCCAACTACTATGAAACTCCAATTGCAGTATTTAGTATTGCAGTATTTAGCAACATAGTTATTTCTGGCACCTAATATAATGAAATATGCTATTCACTAGGAATGTATGGGCACAGAGTTTGTGCATCGTTTCCTTATACCCTACACCCTACAAGCAAATGTAAAAGTGTGTTGTTTTAGAACATTTTTATCTATGAAGCAGGTACAAAAATAACTGTTGTGCAAAGCCATTTTTACTTCTCTTGGAAAGCTCCTGGTTTCCTTTCTTTCTGCATTCTTTTTAGCATTTCAGACAATTGTCAGTATGAGAAACATTCTATGTTTCCTTTGTACTGAACTAAACGTTCTAAGTAAACTTCTCTCTGTGAGCTGGCTCCTTACTACAAACATCATGAAATACAGTGTGTGCCCTTATGTGCTTTGTCTGGCATTCATGGCTATTTGCACATGTCATTTAATGCAGCAAGAGATCAAGCTGCTAGCAAGGTTTCTTTCACAGGTTGGGGTGAAATTAATGCTCTTTTGTCTGAGTAATAACTGCTTAGGATGGCAAGTCTCTCTCATAATACACTGTGCATTCACTGCTCTAACACTAATGAATGAAACTCAATTCCTCAAATTGGGAAGCATTGTAATTCACTGTGAATTCGCTGCTTGCACTAATGATGCAATGTTAGCTACTGCAGTAAAAAATAAAATTGCACTCAATACTACTGGAACACGAGATTCAAAACAATATGCCTTGCAGATAATTGAGGCCCCACCAAGGCAATAAAGGTGGTGAAATGAAAATTGGGCAACCCAAACAAATTTTTTTTCATGTTCTCACCACTGATATTCCTTAATATATCGCCAGCTCAACTGGTCAAACAGCAAGCTTTGCATTGGTTAATTGATTCGAGAAGTTTGACAAGCACTGGAGGCCAATCTCAACAATAGATTATGCTGAAGTTTTATTTTTGAGACTCTCTAATGTGCCAATATTTACACATCTGACAAAAACTGTGAAGTGCTGTCCTAAACTTATACAGTGGGCCTGTGATTCCTTCATTCTGTCGTGGGTCGTTATAAAGCACGACAGGCTGAGGCGTGTTCATAGTACTTAGGCTGGCTTTGTTCTGTACAGCGGTAGGATGAGCACACATATAAAAGAACCTGCATGCTATAATGTTCTTAAAGCCTTGAAGTGTATTTTCCCACAGACCTGTTTTCAGTTTCTGTGATAATCTTCTACACCCTGTGTGCAGCCTTCTCACTGCTTTTGCATGCTGCATTGCACTGTGATTCTCACACCAGCACTCCATAGACTTGAGTTAACAGTTCTCTACTTACAACGATACCTCAAACGTTCAATTTGCAGTGTGCAGAATCTCTTGTTCTATGCAAGTGTGAAATTTCAGAGCACCTTACTGGTTTTTCACTATAGCAACAATTACAAAATTTATTTCACCACTTGAGTGACTGCTTCAAAGGCTCTGGCACCAATTCACTAAAGAGGCTTGAATAACACCTTTTTTAAATGTAGTGTTATATGAAAAATTGACAAAAACTACATTCGAAAAGCAAATTGAATAACCATTCTTTTCAATATCGTATAAAAGTGAAACATAAAGTTTCTGTGAACCTCATTCACCCAACAAGATTAAGCCCCACTTATGTTGCTTGATACATGATACATGTAATGCCACAAAAAACTCGATGTTATGTCAACTAAATGCACAAATCAAAAACAAAGGAAAAGTGACTGTATCTGGCATACTATGACAATGACAATAGTGAAACAAAGTTTCAGTACATCACTAGATGCATGTAGTAAACCATAGTGTGCGTTGAATGAGCCAAATCCAAATACCTCCACACCGCACAGTTTTCAAGCAACTCAAACTTGGCGAGATTGGCGAAATAAGAAAATGCTACGCATAAACTGAGACACCACATTTGCGGGCTTCTCAACGCAAAGCATGCTTATTTAATGACTTAGGAGAATGTTGTCCAGGAGTCATTTTAGACACTGTGCAGCTAGCGCTGGCGTTTTCCTACAGCTGTGCATTGTACTGTATAGCATGACTGGGTACATGTTGAGAAATGGGTGCCGCTGGCCGATGAACACATAGCAAAGAAAACGTTGGCACAAGTGTTAGTGTCAAAACATGTTTTTCTTCATCCTAAAGTCAGGCTCAACTTCAGCGACAAACCCTTAACAACTACACAGCGTGTCCCAGTTATCATGCACCAAATCTTAAAGAACATGGTTGATTATAAGTGGATAAGATTAAGTGCATGTTTTTCGAAGTACTATTGAGAAACAGGCAGCAACTTTTTAGTCCCTGACATATAATTACTTATTTGAAAGTAGTTATCTAACCTTGTACTTGGTGTTCTGATTGTCAAGATGTTGCATTAGGCAGTTGAAATTCATAGCACATGTCAAAATGAGCGAGAAGAAAGGGAACCAAGGGGCCTGATTGTTATTAATCATATTGTTACGTAGAAAGACGCAGACGACAAGCTATGTACAAATATATTTGCAAAAAAAATACGCTGCGCTTGGCCAAGAGGCAACAGCCCGCGCTAGCTTCTAAATCGTCGTCTTCGTCTTCTTCCTGCTCAGCTCTTCGTCAGTGGGAGCATACCCCGTAGCAATATCATAAGAAGCCAACAAAGATGCCAAACACAACATAGGGGGAAACTACTTGTACTTACTAATTGAATAAAAGAATAACGAAAAGAACAATAAAAGAATGGAAATGAAAGTGAATGAAGAAACAACTGGCCACAAATGGAATGGGAACCCCCATTTTCACATTACGCATGCGATGCTCTGACCACTTTAGACACCGCGGCGCCGTTTTCCCATCCACATTTTGGGGTATTTATGTTTTACTACTAGAACTAACCCTAGCAGTGTTAGCCAGTGCCACAACTCTCAAACGTTGGCAGCGGATGTGGAACATCCTTTCTGCCGCAGATGTCATGACTACATAAATACCCCAAACACCCCAAAAAGTGGATGGGAGAACGGCGCCGTGGTAGCTAAATTGGTAAGAGCATCGCATGCGTAATGCGAAGACGTGGGTTTCTATCCCACCTGGGTCAGTTGTTTCTTTCATCCACTTTAATTTCCATTTATTAATTTACTGAATTTGCCCATAAAAGTAAACGGTGATCTGTACTTTGCCAGTGCCGAGAACATTTCATTTTTATGTGTCTTACAGTACTCGCCGAAACCGTCACTGACACCTTTACAATTAGAACACAAACAGCTTGCTAATTGAATGTCAGTGACTAAAAATTCATTGGCAATTTTTTAAAAAGAATCTAAAAATTTACTTTCTCATATTCATGTAGAATAATTAGTGCTTTTTTAAAACCTAGTGCATGATGGTTGCGGCACCCTGTATACACAATATTGCACATGTCATCTATTAGAAGGCCTATTCTACACTCATGTGCAGCGAATCTGTGTGCCTGGGTAGCTTTGGCACTGAGATCTTTGGTGGCCTTCCTGAGGGCACATGCTTACAGCCCTTGTTGAGCCCAAGCCGTCGCCTGGTGATGCTTGTAGGCAGTACACAGGTTTTTGTTCGGCGCTTGGTAGCCCTGCACACAGCTGCACTCATTGTCATCATGACATCCTTCAAGGTCTCCTTGTTTGTGACCTTTTCAAGCTGCTTGGAAAGTTTTGCTGCATACTTCTGGCATGTGGGGTCATCGCCAGCCAGACTTTCGAGCCGCTGGAATGACATCGCCAAGCTATGGAAATAATTTGGCTCCTGAAATGGCAAAGAAAAAGTGCATTATTAGAGCCTGAACCTCAGCTTAAAGAGTGTATTACACTGAATGCCTACGTGGAGTTGTTCCATTAAAAGGAAGAATAATGCCAAATCTATGATGGGGCACCCTAATGTGACCGGAATTTTTTTTTAAAAGCCATGTATTTATTTTTTACAAAACGACGTTATCACCTTGAAGGTACTCTCCATTACACTTAATACATTTGTCCAATCTGCAATTCCATTCCTCAAAACATATTTAAACCTAGTCTGTTTTGATGGCCTAATAGCCCCTCTCTCATTCTTTCTCTCACCTCTTCTACGTCGTGAAACGTCGTGAAATCACAGTCTAACTGCGAGTCGGCCCAGTTCGAACAGATTCACCTTAAAACTTTTTGTGCGCAAACAAACAGGGACGAAGAAAAGAAGAAACACAAGGACGAGCGCTACTTGTACTTGGACGAGAGCTACTTGCGCTCGTCCTTGTGTTTCTTCTTTTCTTCGTCCCTGTTTGTTTGCGCACAAAAAGTTTTAAGAAATTACAGTCCTTTCATATCATACTTCATCCAAGAAACAAAAAAAGTGGCACAGAGCAAGGTCAGGTGAGTAAGTGGCGCAAGCAATTGCAGATTGGACAAATGTAATACGTGTAATGGAGCGTACCTTCAAGGTGATAAGGTTGTTTTGTAAAAAATAAATACATAGCTTTTTAAAAATAATTCTGGTAGCTTTTGAGTACCCCCTTGTATAAAAGTACAAACTAAAACGTTGCTTTCCCAAATACATATGCAATACTAGTTTCTATTATACTCAATAAAGAAGTTCCACCACATGCCTCATTCACTGACTGAGTTGCTAGCGATGCTTGACTTGAAGGGCCAGGGCTTGCCAGTTCTGGTGGGGGTGCTGGGCTTGTGGCAGGAGCATCTAAAGGCGCACCAGCTGGCTGAACACTATGGCTCTGGGAGGTGTCAAAAATATTAATGTTGGGGCATTCTTTATCAAATGCCAGCCAACCTAGTTCATGGCGTCCTCCTTTGCTCAGCAATGGTGCATTAGGGAATGTTGCGCCCACCATCTTGAAAATAAGTGCCTGATGTTTGCAGAATGCACCCTGTTGTCCAGAACGGCACGAGCACAATCCAATTTGGGCAAATACATCATACAATTTTTCTTTTTTAGTGCAACTTGAGACTGTGTAATGATCATCGCCAACATGCACGACAAGTGGCTGTGCTTCTTCTGGCAATATTGTCAGTGGGCTTTCATAAAAAAGCCTATGGTCAGCCACTTGCTGGGTTGCATGCTGCCATATTTTGTCTTGGACATACTTCTCGAAGACAACGGCCACAAATTCGACAAGTGCAACAACACTGAACGCCTCTGTCCGGTATGAAACAATGTCTTTCAGGACCCGAACTGATGCCTCTGAGTAGCTATTTGTATCACGTCCCCTTGTCTTCATGTTGAGCCGGAAGAGAAGCACCCATTCCTCTTCATTTTCAAGAATCGTCTCCACGTGAGCTATATAACCAGCATGTCCCTGGCAGCGGAGCTCCTCCTTGGCCCCCTCCAACAGCTCTGGTGTGTCAGCATACATGATCTATGTTAACAGAAAAAAAAGAAACAAAAAATTTACTGCGAGAACAAAGGCATAATGTTCAAAATCTCACAACATCAACATGTGCTACAATTGCATTGTATAATGCTCATTTACTAAAAAATTATTTCCTACAGATTCTATTTTGGTAGCAAATTGGTACGCCTTGAACAATATCAAAAGAATGTTTAAAATGTGTCAACATTTTTAGAAGGTTACGAAGTACTACATGCACTCGAAATTGTAGACTCGGCTTATCACGGCAGCTCTATTTAAAATAGCCTCATCACAGTGGAAACACTTCATCCGTACTATTTCATCCAAATCATGTCCCAATGTCTGTGCGCCATTTCTGAAATAAGTAGGACGTCTGCCAGACATCCATTTTCAATTATCTTGCTACGGATGTTCCTAGGACAATGCACATGGAAATATTTAGCATATCCTACCATGCACATACAAAAATATTGCACGTGGATCTTTCCTGGTTTACGCATGAACAGACTGTCCTGCAACAAGCTTTGTCTTTGAGTTTTTTCATAAGAGCATTATGTCTTCTCATAAATTAGAATTACAATCAGAAGCTGCCATGTAGGCAGCTTGTGTACATCATGTCTTGTGAATTTTCTGATGCAATTTACTTTGAAAACTCCCGTTTGTTCAATAAGCCACTTGTGTCTGGCAGAAGGCCTAGAAGAATGAAACATACTGCATTTCCCCACACATGTCTGCATGTCTAAGATGAGCATGCAATGCATCTGTTCTTAATACAAGGGTACTCTGCCTGTTGCATCTGTCACACAGCATGTGCTGCTAACATAATAGATATATTTATAACAAACACTGTGGAAAAAGCTCCGATGTCTTCATAAAATGTATGCACCATGTCCCCATGATGTCCCTCGCGAACAGGCAAGAGATGTCTGCAGAGTATGAGAAGATCTCCTGGTATATGTTTATTCCTACTCTATATATATGATGGTTACGGAGTGGATCCCAAGGGAAGGGAAGCGTAGCAGGGGGCGGCAGAGAGTTAGGTGGGCGGAAGAGATTAAGCAGTTTGCAGGGACGGCATGGCCACAATTAGTACATGACCGGGGTTGTTGGAGAAGTATGGCAGAGGCCTTTGCCCTGCAGTAGGCGTAACCAGGATGATGATGATGATGATGATGATGATGATATAAATGATGTAGTTAATATTCCAAACACCATTTCATTTGTATATATTATATAATGACACGTCCATGTTTTTTTACATGAAGCTACTTCTACAAAGCCACTCAAGTCGATTGCACAAAACATCAAGTCCATGTTTCTGAGGCGACTAGACCAAATGGATTGTTTTCATATGTTTGCACGTTGTTGTGACGTTGAAGAATAAGACAGTGGCACAACTGCGAGTCAAGAAACTCTTTAGTGAGCGAACTTGTGCTCACAAAACAACTAACACTCAAGCATAACGAAAAGGGCGAGTACAGGTGGCGATCGTCGATATCTGGTCCATTGGTGAGATGCATTGACTATTTGACTTGACTCATGAAAGGTTCCAGCTCAGTTGCTGTACATGCACAAATTTTAGAATACAATGCTGTTTGCGTCGCACATATACTGTATTTACTTGAATCTAATGCACACCTTTTTTCCGATAAAACGGGTCCAAAAATTGCATGCGAGTTAGAATCAAGGTATGACCCTACATCCGCATTACCATATTGCCATCGGCATTCGAAAAATGGCCACCTCGTACGCGCTTCTAGCTTAGCTGCCGTAGCTTCCTCCATGTGCATACCTCCAAGTTGTACATGTAACCAGGCGCTGGTGTAACCTAGTCTACGCCTGTCTTCCCATTTATTCAATCAGCATGGAAGCGCCAACTGCGAAGACACCCCGAGTCCACCATGATGTCGCATTTAAAAGGAAAGTTATCATGTGCGCGGAGACGGACGGAAATCAGGCCGCATCATGGGTGTTCAGAGTTCCCGAAACTCGCCTGCGGAATAGGCGCAAGCAGAAGGAGAATATTTTTGCCGGCAAAGCAACAAGGAAGGGTTTCAGTGGGCCAAAGCAGGGCCGTTTCGCTGAAATGGAAGAGCTACATGCAACATGCAATAACTACAGAAAAAAATAGAAGAGCTACATGCAGATATATGAGAGCGGCACAGCGGCCTGACATGACCAATCTGCTCAAAGTACGGGCGATGCAGTTAGCCCTACAGAAAGGGCTAATACGGAGTGACTTCAAAACGAGAAGGTGCTGGTTATCAAATTTTATGAAAAGAAAAGGCTTTTCTCTTCAAAGGTGGACAGGGATATGCCAAAAATTGCCCGAAAAATATGAAGAGAAATTGCAGTTTTCAGCGGTGCATCTTGAAGTTGCGCCATTGGATAGATTGGAAATGCCAATAAGACGCCACTCTACTTTGACATGCCTGCCACCGCAACCGTTGAAAAGAAGGGGGCGAAGCAAGCGCACATTTTGTTTTTCGGCCACAAAAAACCTAGAGTCACCACAATGCTGTGTTGCACTGTGGATGGGCACAAGCTGCTCCCGTATCTTATCTTCAGATGGAAGACACTCCTGAAAGGAATTGTGTTTCCGAGTGGCGTGATTGTGCACACAAATGAAAAAGGTTGGATGACCACGGACTTGGTCACCGATTGGATTGATAACGTTTGGTGGGAGAGACCCGGCGGCAGTTTGGGTCTACACGGGATGCTTGTGCTCGACACATTCAGGTGCCACCTTGACCAGTGCATCACGGATAAGCTGGCTGCATGCAACACCAACCTTGTCGCAGCTCCATCTGCTCGGTGTTTGTTTGAACAAGCCAGTGAAAGATTGAATTCGGGCGCTCTACACCGAATGGCTTGTCTGTGGCCGCCACGAATTCACGCCCTCCAATAAAATGAGGCGTGCCTTGCTGCAGGACTTTGCTGGATGGGCGAAACATGCATGGTGCACTATCCCATTTGCCATGGTCAACAAGGCCTTCAAAAAGTGCGGGACTTCGAATGCCAATGGACGGCACCGAGGATGAAATGCTTTGCTCTGTTGATGGCGATAAGGTGGCAAGGCACGCCACTTCCATTTGTTTTTATTCATTGCAACTTTAGTGTATTGGGAATAAATCTGTTTTTTCCAAACGAGAGAAAATAGTCTTTCTATATGAAAGCATGAGGTGCGCAGTATTGTACTCTTTACTTTTTTTTTTGTCACAGGAAACGGGTGCACATTACAATCAAGGGCACATTAGAATCGAGTAAATACAGTAATCTGATTATGAAAGGTTCAGCAACAACGAAAACAGATAGGGTCGGCTATAAGAATCAATAGTGTTCCGACACATGCAGCGTGTCTGTGCCAAGCGTAACATTTAACATTTGTTGGCCGGTGAAAAGCGGCCACTGAAGAAAAATGAGTACATGTGTCAGTGACCCCCTCTTGAAAAGCATCCAAATGGAATGGAAAAAGAAAAACAAAAGCACCCACAGTAAAGAAAAACAACATGTCAACAAGGAAACAAAGTCCCAAAGTTCGTCAGCATGCTCAGAAAGGCTTAAAACAGACCACATGGACGACTTCAGGTCATATGTGGTGCCACTGTGATTGCTTAATGCCATCCGGCATAACCTCATAATTCAGTTCACCAAAACATCGAAGGACCTTGTATGGTCCAAAATAATGTCCAAGCAGCTTTTCACTCTGTCCATGATGGTATATTGGTGACCAAACCAACACATAGTTGCTGGGCAAGTATTCCACATAGCATTGTCAACGACTGCAGCGTCGGGGATCAGTCCTTTGTTGATTCTTGATGCACAGGCGAGCGAGCTGTCGCACTTCTTTGGCACGCAGGAGATAGACTGCGACATCAAGGTTGTCTCCGTCGGTGATGGTGTAGCTTCTGTTTACATAAGGAACCATCACCGATGGCTCCTTCTGTAAATTAGCTTAAATGCCATCATCTGCGTCATTCCTTGCAAGGCCATGTTTAGCAAATGTCGCATACAAAAGGCCAGCATCCCATGTACAGTGTTCGATGTCCACATACATGGCTAACATGTCAGCAAGCGTCTTGTCCAGGTGTTCTGTTAGACCATTCATCTGCAAGTGGTAGGCGGTTGTCCTCCACTGACTTGTCTGGCTATATTGCAGGATGGCTTCAGTAAGCTCCACTGTAAAACCTGTCCCTCTGTCAGTGATAAGGACTCCTGGGGCACCATGTAATAGCAAGATATTCTCAACAAAAAATTTCGCCACTTCTGCCATGCTACCTTTGGGCAGCGCTTTTGTTCTGGCATAGCAGGTAAGATAGTTGGCGGCTACAACCAGCTACTTGTTTCCAGATGTTGACATCAGAAAGGGCCCCAACAAGTCTATCCCAATCTGCTGGAATGACTGGCATGGGGGTTGAATAGGCTGTAGCAATCCCGTTGGCCTTGTCGGTGACTCCTTGCATCGCTGGCAGTCTCGACAGCTCTTGATGCAGTGTGCAACGTTGGTAGTAAGGCATGGCCAGTAATACTCCAGTACCCTTGAGAGTGTGTGGGAAAACCCAAAGGTACCCAGCGATCAGATCATCATGCAGGTCATGCAGAACCTCCGACAGCAGTGCTGATTGCACAACAAGGTAGTTGGCAAATACTGGGGAGAAGTTCTTCACCAGGACCTCATAGCACAAGGAGAACGAAGGCAATCTATGCCTAAACGACCTTGGGACAAAGTTGTTCTTTCCTTCCAACTACTCGGCAAGGCTTCTTAGATCCAAGTCTAAGATCCAGATCCGTCGCTGCTGCTTGACAAAGTGTGTCATGCTTCTACGTGATTTAAGCACGATTTGTTCAGGCAGTCATTATCGACGGAGAAGCACTGAGTTGCATCCTTCTTTTTAACTAAGACCACAGGAGACGCCCATGGACTGTTCGATGGCTGGATAATTTTGTCGTGCAGCATTTCACCAACTAGTTGCTTTATGGCTTCTCGTTCTCATGTCAAAACGCTGTACAGGCTTTGATGGAGTGGTTGAGCGCAATCTTAGGATATTATGCAAGCTTGGCAACTGATGTTTGTTGAATTTTTGATGCTGCCAAAAAGCATTCTTTGTACCAGGGTAGAATACTTCGAAGCTGTTCCTGTTTACTCTAGGGAAGACATGAATTCATGTCAAAAGCTGGTACAGGAACTACTAGGGCCGTGGAGATAGCAGCGGTGGAACATGAGGGGACAAAGGTATACTGCTGGCTTCCACAATTTCCACAATGTGTGCCCTTGTTGAGATGTTTGTACTCCTGGTTGAAATTTGTAAGCATCACTTTCGCTTTTCCTCCGTGCAGTCGAGCAATTCCTCTTGCGATTCGAATTTCACAGCTGAGCAGTATATGTTGCTTGCCCTCAATGATACCTTCTACGTCTGTAGGTATTTTGGTGCTTACAGAAATGATGATGCAGGATCAAGGCAGGATCCTGACCTGATCATCGAGTATGTTCAAGGCATGGCAACTTAGACTTTTATCAGGCGCTGTTGCTTGGTTTGTGGACAGCGTTATAGCCCTAGATCTTAAGTCAATACCTGCATTATGTTGGCTTAGAAAGTCTATGCCGAGGATTATGTCTCAGGACGTAATCCTTGGCAGAGGAATAAACAGCACCCGTTTTCTTTTTCAAACAGGGTGGCTTCCTTTGCATCAAACCAGCATATACCTGAAGCTCAATGTTGCAGAAGATTTTGTTGCTGGTGTGTGAAACATAAATAGCGTTTGTGATTGCGTCTTATGTCAACATTTTATTTGACAACCTAAATGGCAAGCATAGGAGAAGCGCACTTTTCTTGGCGTGCCTATAGAATAAGAGGTGTTGTTTGCCAGACATTTTCTGGGAAATGCCCCTGCAGTTCACGGGCCGCCCATTTCGCAACCAGTCCATGCACCGCTGTTCAACATACAGCACGAGTGCCACGAGTCATGAGAAACGGGGCATGCACAATGCAAGCAACAGGAGAGGAGCACGCTTGCTGCCATGGAGACAACACAAGAGTATCAGCATGATGCGACCGCGAAAAGAATACTTTTGACGATATAGATGCTTTCAACAAGGTGCAGTAGTGCCGCCTGGGCGATGATGTGGCGAATACAGCACGTTTCGAAGATTAATCAGCTCTAACTCGCCTATTTTGCCACTATTATCATGATTGCATGTACAGGATTAATATAGGTAGAATTTGATATCTACCGAATCAATCCAAACTAACAGCAGGAAGTCTGTGCCTCATGTGCCTTTTGCCTCATACTTGCTACTGAAAAATCATTTATTATTAGTGAGGGACACTAAGGTTGGCATGAAAACCAAGTTCTTAAGCAAATTAAAATATTAAAAGATCTGACCGCGGCATTTTCACAGCCATTGAAACCTTGCCAAGTTCTATAGGACACCAGCTGTAGTAACCTCGGAAGTAGCAATTTGGGCCAATTATCGAGACTAATTTAATTACATTGAAGCGCGACAGACGGGACAAGGGACAACGGGACATGTTTCATCTGTCTCACCTTCTTGTGTCGCGTATATCACGCTTTACCATACTCGAACAGTTGCAGTAGCTTTAGCAACTACTGAGCTTAAGGTGATGGGTTCGATTTTGGCCACAGCGACCACATTTCAACGGCAGCGAAATACACAAATGTTCGTGTACTTAGATAGAAGCTGCACATAAAATGACCACAGGTGGTGAGATTTTATCTGCAGTCCCCTACTACGATGTGCCTCGCAGTCATATTGTGGCTTTGGCACATAGAACACCAGAATTTAATTTTTTTTTATATCCTGTAGGATAAGTATACATGGAACACAAATATAGCATGCATAATTTGTTTCACAGAGTGCCTTCAAGTACGCAGTTAGGGAACATAGACAATGATGGCCTGAAAAATGCGCCTTGTAGCAGTATTTTAACAATGATTAAATGGGCGTGCAGATCACTAACGTACATTTTTTTTTTTATTCACACACTTTTTACTCCTGTAAAAGAGCTCTATTATATATCTTCGGGTCAAATAATTGAGATGTCCATTGCATGAACGAGTTACAGTGCTCATTTACATAAACAACTTTTTAATTGAAGGCGAATGGCGCTGTAGAGGAATTGAAGGCAGGCATTAGCTAAACGGTCATGACACTATTATCGTCCAGCTTCAATTTTGCAATTGTAATGTGCTATTGTATCAAATACGTGATCACTAATCTACTAAACGCTACTATAATTATCCGCTGAAGAAGTTGTCAATGCACACATCAACAGTAATTTGCAGGCAAACTTCAACCTAATATACAGCCTAATATTGTTTATGCCAGTCATCAGATTTTTATCAGCATCTAACCTCTTACTCAAATTCACTGCCTGCTGAAAAGTGTATCTTCTTAAGATATTTTAGCTTTAGCAACTTACCTTCTGGAAAACTGCTAAGAGTTGCTTTCTTTGTTCTGGGCTGACACCGTGCTTGGCCATTGTCAGCCAACGCCATTCCGATTGAGCCATGTGAAAATGGTAGAGTAGCTGTCTCACTTCAGGCCACGTTTCTCGCAGTGCTGCCTTTTGTGCTGCACTGTTGTTGGTCATGAAAGCACCCGGTTTCTGAAACAAGCACAATGTAAACGCTGGAATCACGAGCCTTGACATGGGTGGAAGACTGGCTTTGTTGGTGTGACATTTCCCTATATTTTCAGTGAAAAACCAAACAGATGGACAGAAAAGATGCAGTTAATGCTTCTGTCGCATTCTTGAACTGTAAACCTGTGAGAATGTCAAAACTGATTTATAGTAGCAGCATGTGGTTAAGGCCTGTACATGCAAAAGTGAAATAACTTTCATCCCAGCGGTGCGAGAAATAAAAGGAACTGTTACTACCAGAGTTCATTGCATTGATTTGGCAATCAGACTTTTCTAAGCCGCATTATTTGCATCCAAATTTTGTTCACACATGGGCACCGAGCATTGTTATGAATATTAATGAACTTATGGATATACCTTTCTTTTTCTTATCTTGAATGTATTACTCATTTTTTAAACGTTTTACTATATGATGTTATGAATATGTTTTAACTTTTCATTGATTTGCTACATTAAGTGCTTTTGTGTTCTTTTCAGATTAAATCTAAATATATCTAAGTTTCTAAACTCTACATATCTAATATATATATAAATTAAATCTAAATATATATGGCCTATCGCACGAGACGCCCAGCATGAAAACACAGATCAAATGTTGAGAGGGTGTTACAAATCACCATTATGGAAGCTGAGGCTGCAGAGAGGGTGTTGGCAGACAAGAGCAACATGAATGAACCAGGTGAAAGCACTAAAGTATGCAGAGATAGCATGAATGTCATCTTTGTTCTGTAGATAATACTGAGTGCCCACTTATTGGTCAGGGTAAATAAGAGAGATGTAAGGTAGCGACAACGTGAGGAAAGCAGTAAATCTGCAAAGTTTGTATCTACTGTTGCAGTGGGTGTTATCTAGGTGGCATCTTCAATGCATCACGTAAAGAGTCAAAAAAGAATTAAAATAAGAGTTAAGTAATGCACTTGTGCATAAGTTTTGAGTAGTCCAAAGTTAGTGAACTGCCCCTATTTGTTCCTAATGCTCCACTTGTGGCAACATTTATGCAGCATGTTTTACGATGTGCAGCATACTGATGGAAGCATGCCAATGTGAATGCTAGGATGTGAACATGTTTTGTTTATATTGAAAAAGCCTGTTTGTTTGTAAAACATTCATTTCCATTCTGGCATGACCCGATTTGTATTCAAATCTGCCTCAGAAATAGCTATTTAGCTGCTGTGTTGCTTCTTGTAGAGCAACACATTGATTGGCAGGCAGTAGCTAATGCTGATTTTTAAGTGACAAAATTTCCATGGAAAACACTTGTTACCAGGTCTGGGCCACTGATTTTATATACTGTCTCCTCATTCACTGATCCACTGATTTTTTTATTATTATATATTCTAGTGCTGTATAAAAGTGATGACTTCTTTTTTTTTTCAGATTCATCATGCAGATGTATGCAAATGACAAACTGTACTGTGCACAATACTAAAAGCATATCTCAAGAAAGCACTCTTTTTCTCTACTACATATCGATGTGCAAGATGAATGCAACGTGGCTGCCATATAAACGTTCAGCAGATAATTTGTGGAGTTACATCTTAGCACATCACAAGCAGCTACCATGCATTGTAGCCATTTGTCTGTATTTCAAGAGGCTGCTAGAAGGGTAAGTAAAAGTGACATCCTGCAGACACTAAGTTGATATAACGCATGTTGTGAACAATTTAATGCATACTGCAAGCCTCTTCCACTCAAATTTCAACACTACTGTTAGCAAAACCAATTAGTATTGTGACACAATTTCAGTATCTCTGTTTCAAGGTGCGCACTGATGTGGCAGAGTACAATTCCACAATTGATATAATGTATGTGCTCCAATGCTGCCAATCAAAACGTTAACATGTTTGATGTTTAATTTTTGATCAATGAACGACTTGAAGCGTGCAGCTGCCTATGAAGTGTTGCTAGAAGTATGGCCATGAATCCTTACATCAAGACCTCCAAAGCAGAGCGGATAGGCACTCTTGAAGAGCTGAAAGGCATTTGCATAGCCCTCAGTTGTTTGGGTGTTGTGAATCACAACACCAATTGGTACAGCACCAGCAGCCGTAGCAGTCATCATCACAGTCACAGTGCTGTGGGTAGTGTCACAGGATGTGGTTGAGTCTATGAAAATAGTCTCAGATGATGATTCGAGCAGTTGAGCGCGTTGCATTACCGCAGTCACCACGAGAACTGCCCAAGAACCAGAGTCTTCTCCATTGCAGATTCTCACATCAACACCTGCATAGGAATGTCAACATTACTATGGCATAGCCTCCCAAAGAGCTACAGAGTTCGCATATTCCGCATACATAATTTTCTGTGCGTTGTCTTATAGTAATTGTGGTTCACTACATTTCAAGACATTCTAATATTTATACGTGCTGAACATAAGAGAGCAGGCACAGCACAGTATCCAGTAAAACTCTAGACAACCCAATTTTCTGTTATAGTCACAACTAAGCATGAGTTCTTATCTTAAAATAAACACAGTATTCATAATTAACAAGAGAGCCATGACAAGTAACTAGAGCAACAGTGACACCTACAACTGAACTTTGAAGTCATAGAATCAAGAAGTAAAACAAAAAAAATGAAGTCGTATACTTCTTGCTTTTTTAGGCAGCGTAACTTCATATCCCATTTTGGTGACTAATATTGATTTGAACACAAATGGGTCCCTGTGAACACGTTTATAAATTTAGGAAAGTATCTTCATTCGTTTGTTACTTGGCCCTAGGAAATCAGTCAATTTGATTTATAGCTTTTCAACATGTTTTTATAAATCATTGTCGTTTTAATTTTTCACGAGTAGCACCATAAGAAATTACAGCTAGATTTCATTTATTTGTCAGACTTGACACTTTCTGGCAAATTGGGAAGTCAGAAAAAATAGAAATGCTCCCTATACCTATCCATTGAGCTCTGGCTGACTCAGCAACATACACTTTTAAATGACAGCAGTTATGAAGACACGGAAGCTTCTGTCCAGTTCCGCAATTTTCCGATAAGACTTCTGCACTGTTTTCGCAGTCTCAAACATTGCCACATACACAGAAGCACATGTACTTTTGACGATTGTGTTATCAAGTGCAACTTGAGTTTTCCACCCTGTGGGCTGCTTCTATCTATCAGCACTTCAAGAGCGTATGTACAACTTATTACAAGCAATCTTTCCCGTAATGCGGAGTTTTGACTTGCACAAGAGCATGCACTCAATTTCAGACCAGCCGATGGGAGAAGCTTTACTTGCAATCACATCTCTCTCTTGTGAGACACTGCCTGTACAAATGCCCTTATTCATTAGAGTACAATATCATACAACACTGTGCATTACTCTACAGCACTGTACATGGCATTTGACGACTCAAAATTGACGACTGCGGAACCAGCTATAGTTGCACAACTAGAACATCTTGCACACAGAAAAGCTGATTGAATGCGTTAATCAGGTATAATGAGGCTTGTTCCTGCTCCCAGCCTGACAACCATTTGCTTTGAGAGCCTAAAGAATGCAGTAAAAAAGTATACCGGTCCTTGTTGCATTGAACAATAACAAAGGTTCCTTGCGCTATAAGCACTTTTGTTTTTACATTTACAAAGCCACAGCTTTCTCGCATAGCATGAGCATCACTACGGCTAATACTCATGCCAAATTATAAATGACGTTTTTTTGTAGCAAGTGTTTTATAATAAATGCACATGAGCAGAAACAACTAGTTCATAGCCCTGTTCATCAGTGCACCTAGTTTCCTGTTTACTGTTTATTTTATTGTCTAAATTTTATGAGCAGTGGTGACTTTGGATAAAAGCCTCATGCGTGTATGAAAAATTTGTTTGCATATTTAGGACACTCAATATGGTGCAAACACAAGGCGTGCACAAGTTGTTAATAAATGTCAATGTTTCCTTTCATGATCTACAAGACAAGCTCTTGCTTTTTCAAGTTGCTTTGACCTTTTGCATAAAAATTTAGTTCAAGTTCATTCACTTTTGTTTTTTTACCACGCAACTGCGTAATGACTGTAACTAATAATGTGGCATTACCTAAAAGTAGCAAGGTAATATGGTTTTGGCTAGTATTGGTCAACAATTTATCTTGAAGCACATCAGCTGCTTCAAATGCAGTTTATTTCTGAAAATAAGTTTTCCACAATGAGATGGCTGCTCACACATTGATTGCTAGATTACTTCAGTTGCAGTGTAATACTTTTTTACAGCCAACAGTTACGCTTTTCTAGTTGCTGATACATTTGGCCATGTTTTAGGAAGCTGCTTATGAAGACTGAATGTAACTAACACTGTCACCTATCCACTTTCATGCTGCTTTCAGGAACACAGAGCCTCTACTTAAATGATGCTAACATCTGCTTCAAAGCGGGAAACTAGCCAGGCAGTTCAAAGATTGCTAGCTCACATCATCTGCCAGATCATGTTATGTAAAGTTTTACATGCATATTCCAGTATAACACATGAAAGGGAAAGAAAAATGAAATCTCAGTGGCATGCAAGCTGCAGATAGCATCTTTGTGAGTCAGCTGTTTGAGATTACTGAGGCATGCTTTCAATTACCTTTCGAAAGACCCTTACCTTGTTCCAAGTACTTGGAAACTTTTTCCCGCAACTTTGAGAACGGTTCAATGACTGCACCATGGTGCTCTTGCTGCCACTTTTTATAAAGGTAGTACACAGTCCTTGCCTTCGGGTTAGAGGCACCACTGGTCAAATGCACAAGGTACTCGGGACACTCGGCAGCCAAAAGACCCTCGTGGAGCCGCATGGCCTCCAACGGTGTCAAGCCCTCGGAAAAGTACCCGTAGAAAAGGGCCCTTGTATCATCGTTGCAGCGCAGAAGCCGCAAGGCATCAGCACTCTCCACAGGATGATTGTGCTGCTGAGCCAACCTGACGACAGCGCACAGTGGTGGGTCCCACCGAAGGTATTTGTCATTTTTCTTTGTATTCCTGTTCACTTTCTTTATTTTGACATCAATCATGGCTGTGCAGCCTGTGGACACCTTCTTTCGACCATGAAGGTGACAACGCCATGTCTTGTGGTACACCATTCTGTAAAAAATATATATTTGAAATAAACAAAACAAGATACATTAGCTAAGAAAACAGTGTAGCCATTAAAGGTCATTTGATTTCAAGCATTCCAGACAGCGAGCGTGAACATCTC
This sequence comes from Dermacentor albipictus, assembly GCF_038994185.2. Classification (NCBI taxonomy): domain Eukaryota; kingdom Metazoa; phylum Arthropoda; class Arachnida; order Ixodida; family Ixodidae; genus Dermacentor; species Dermacentor albipictus. The sequence continues at coordinate 69,370,619 of NC_091826.1, read as the reverse complement.
AAATGTGTTTAGGCCATCGATTGAGATTGAGCCACCGTCGTCGGTTCACACTCGCACGCTTTCACTCGCACCTACAGCATATGGCTCGTGGTCATGGTGTTATCGGACTTGGACTTGACACTGAATATCACAGCGACGCCGAAGGCTGAAATGCGCCTGGAGTGGCCATATCACTGCTATGGCAATATACGTGCCGACTCGTATACCGGTCGCGCAATGTGGGCTAAACAAGAGCTCATATCGCCACAAGCCAGGCACAAAATAGCTTTAAACGCATGCCAGAACACTTTCTTTATGTTTGGGTGCGCGCGATGTAACAGAAGACGGCGGATGCACTTATGTTCCACGACAGTGGCCTCTTTTCACTTCACCGCAATACATTGTGTAAACTTCACCGCGTGGCACTGATGTATTGAGGCAAAGCGAACTTTAAGGAAGCGAACTAAATTGATGCAACGCGCTTTCCCTGCGCGCGGCAGTGGCGAAAGAACGCGCAAGTTTTTGCGGGAGGGTCTCCAAGGTCTCCAAGACATCAGCTAGATCCCGTACCAGGTCGGCGGCTAAAATTATCGGCTCTTCAGTGACTGCAATCAATCCAGGCGTAAAGTATAGCCCTTTTCCGATTTCTCACTGCCGCTTTAATTGCGGATATCTCGAGGCAAAAAGCGTTATATATATATATATATATATATATATATATATATATATATATATATATATATATATATATATATATATGCGTGTGTACTTTTAGAGCGCTGTACTTCTTTTATTGTAAAAAATTGTGGCATGTCGTCGGTTTTCACCTGCCGATAATCATGCAGTGCGGCGAAGCACTACAGTATTTGGCTGGCTACAATTTAGTGCTTCGCCATGCCACACTTTCCAGAGGCGCGAGGCGAGGGAGTTTTCCTCCCACGGTTCATGTAAGCTCGTGGAGTGCACGAGCACCATCATCATCAGCCTATCTTTATGTCCACTGCCAGGACGAGCCGATCTTCAACGCCGATTACAATTTGCGCCTGCAAGTTTTCTAATTTCCTCACCCCACCAAATTTAATGCCGTTTTCGACTGCATGCCCATCATTCCCATCTAAAAACCACTAAAGAAAAAAGAACAGGAAGAAGGCCGTCTGACGAGCAGGCGATACCACATACGGACGATTCTGCAGCTAGGGCATACACAGCAACTGTGCAAATACAGATAACTTCTGCAGGGCATACACAGCAGCTGTGCAAATACAGATAACTTCAAAACGAGATCATGCACGACACACAAGCAGGAATGTTCGCGCAGATAGTCAGAAAAATCGCACTTACTTCTGACACTTCTCTTCCTTCGACACGCTGTAGACACACCACTGAGTAAGAGTCGCAGCGCTGTAGCGCTTCACCCACTCGCCAGCGGTTTCCTCACCGGCTATGTCCATTCGCAACACCGTGACTTGGTCCGATGACGCTGAAACATCCTTGAAGCATCGCCAACCGAAGCCGAAATGTGTTTCTTCGGACGCATCACCACGTGTGGCTAATGTCATGTTTGAACTCGAAGCGCTCTCGCCATGCATCACCAGAGGGTTGAAAACAAGCTAGCTTGACGACACTTGATGCGAGAACGCCAGAGCGTACTCAACGCTCCGCGCCGGAAAACGAAAAGACGATACTACGTTTTTCACTGTGCCCCGACACACGGGAACCTCCCCCCTGAACAAAGCAGGCAATGGCCTAAAATATGCGCGTGAAGCTACTTCAATCAGTTGTTCCTTTTTGCGTGCGTGTGTGTACGCGTACACCATCGCTACAGCAGCTATCTCAACCAGGGGTGGCACACTCTCAAGTTCAACAAATGGCCACAGAGGGCGAAAAAATCGACCGCGCGGCGCTGCTAAAGAAACAGGCATAGTACGCCAATTAAAAAGGTTCCCCGTTGAGCGCATTATCTCCCGCTAGAGGCGCCGTAGTAAGCGCAATTTTAACCTTCAAACTTTCTTCAACAGTAAACGAAGCGTTTTTATCGCGTGATAAAGACTACCAAAGTATAATTCCTAATTTTACATTGTACTTTTCATTACCAACTTTGTTGTTGTCATTTTAAACGCAAAATAGCGTTCAGCATCATCGACCTCCCACGTGACCTTTGGCCTGGATTTAAAATTTTCACCGGTATGTTCGCGTGCACGGCAGGTACGGATTCCTTGGTTCGTACATTTGTTGGTTAATTTGTGCTAACACCAGTTTATTGCGCTTCGATATCTCGCGTTATTTAACTTGGGGTGTAAGCCTGAAAGCTAGGTTTCAGTCGTGAGCCATGTGGAACACGTCTGCATCGAAATGGGAGCCGGGTCCTGCTGCGACTGGGGACAGCAATACCGGTGAGTCGTTTAACATCACTGCTTCAATCGCTATGTAATTTATTCGTCTCGTTAACTTACAGGCGGAGGTAAGTTAACGAACTAGATGCTGCATTACATAAGGGCAGTCAGGACCCTCCGTTGCTGTTTCCGAAATAAACTTTCAGTTGCGAGACCATCATTATGCACACATTCACGAAAGAGAAACGATATCGGAACGCGCGTCACATTTTTCATCTCGTTTTAGCCGTAGCCATAAGTGACTGAGTTGCCTTATCAATATATTTTTTTTTCTTGTCCGCCGGCAACTTCTTTCGTTCACAGAACCGAATAACCTTTTGATAAACTGAAGCTTGAATTTAATGTATTAAACAGTTGCACACATGATAGTTCACCCATATTTCGTACCTGTTGGTTCCAAATGTTCTTGCTGTTCAGTTTGGCTTACCTCAGGACATCTATTTTTGCAGTAGTGAAGCGGTGCATCACGTTCATGCACAAAAAGAATGCATCAATTCTAATAGCTTCACGTCTTTCATCTATTTGCTTGTGAAATCAGCAGTGTGATCTCTTCTTGTGTATAAACGAGCGCACAAATGTTCTTATTTGTGATCTTAATAATACTTAAGCTGTTGACATGCATTGTAGTTACGCAGACATCGATTTTACCCAGAGTAACCATATTTATTTACCATGCTGCTTAAGCGCCCTAGAACAAACAGTGTACATTTGCATGTGTTCTGTAGTCACAAACCGTTGCAATGTATATGTCGCACCGTTTCGCATTTTATATTGCAAAATTGTGCTTATTCAATTTCTGATGCTGTCAAAATTTGTGTTCCAGACATGCAGTAATGAGGATGGCACCAGTATAAAGCAACACACTCCATGCACTAAACAGAAGCTGCTGCCCGCTACAACAAGGTCATTGTGTGGACTTTGGCTGCTACTACAAGGTAAACAACACCTGGTTCAGAAATAAATATGCCTGATATATGCTCTATTGGCTTGCTAGTCTTGAGATACATGTCATTTGTTTGTAGCAGACGATATGAACATTTGTTCATGTTTACAGTTCAGCATAATTAGTTCGGACATAAAAGAAAACACTACATGAGTTTGGATAATCTTTGCTGTATCTCATGTGCCATTGTTTTGCCCCAACAGAGTCTGTGCCAAGTACATCTTGGTCATCACGGGAGCCCGCATCTACACCAACAGGAAGGGGCTGGAGCTGAATTCACAAGACCACGAACAAAGAAGCCATTCCAGAATTATTTGGATGAGATATCAAGTCTACGGACGACTGTTTCAAGAGTGAAAAGAGCCTACGCCATCATTCCACCAGCACGGATATTGGCCGAGTCATCCAGGTACCTCAACAACAAAAATTATTTGTCTTCAGATGTACCTGCAACCTCTGAACAAGCACAGACGACGCTGGCTAAGAGTGTTCTGTCAGCTTGCCCTTCCTTAGGGAGCTCCCTGGCCTTGCGAATTCTTGCCAAGTATAATTTTGTTTCAATGAATGCACGCTTCTTCATTCCACACTTTTGTTAGAGATCATTCCTATTCCTCATACAAACATTAAAGGTCAACCGATTCTTTGCTCATACTTAATGCCAGTCACTGTCTAGTAGCATAACATATGTGTAGCAGTTCTTTCTAGTGTATGTTGCCATGTGCAATTCCTCTCCTGAAATAGCTGATGCGGCATTGGCGTGTGTCTTGCATTAACCTTTACACTGTGTGCTATGTAGCATTTAACTTTTGTTAATGTTTTTGGCTTTCAATGCTTGCAAGGTAGAGTGGCTTCTTTCTTGAATGCAAGCTTTCTCATTCCCATATTGAATTCCTAGTCTCATTCAGGATTGCTATTCTTGCTCGACAGCCTGTGTTTTTGTGCAAGCTACATTGAAGAGATTGATTGCAGAATATGGTTTTGGCGCTGTGCGACTTGGTACTTGTCACCGTGTTACGTTTCTCATATGTGGGAGCCTGGTCAGTTGCATTGGGAAACAGTCTCTCGAGGCTAGCACCTGCTCCTACAGTCTGCACAGTGACATAGACTGCGAATTTACACGCACCGTGGTTGGTGCTCCCCGTTCCGTCCTTTCCTGCTGCTGCCGTGTGCAAATTTTGCTTGTGGCCTTCCTCAGCCATGATTTGGCGTCAACGGAGACTCTCATACATAATTACATGGTTCTAAGTGTATGAAGTTGATATCCACATTTGTGGAAAGGCCTGCAAAATAGTTATGTCCACAAAACCGACCATGTCCATATATGGAGAATGTGGTGGACCAAGTGTGAGTTACACATTAGTGGCATGCAATAGAACAAAAAGAAACATGCAGGTTGGAAAGGCGGTAACGCTAATATGCCGGGCACTCCATGTCGCTGTTGGCTGTGGCAGCAGATGCTTGCGTCACCCGATTGTTTCGCAATGCAAGTTGCTCATATTCAACGCCGACTGTCGATACTAACACGTGGGACACACTGTCCAATCTGCTTGTGCTGCTGGTTGTTGCTTGTTACCAGACTGCAGTGTGCGACGAAGGCAAGCGCTATGCCTACAGTCGGACGGTTGAATGTGCCGCAAGCAGCCCATGTGCGTGTATGCTCACTGTTGTCATGTAGATCGCAGCCAATGCATAGTGCCAATGTATAGATTGAGCGTTATATTAGAGTATGCTGAAGTGATTTGATTACATAATCTTGTTTCAATGTTGTCCCACTTGGTCATGGTTGCCATGTTACATTTCTGGGATGTGGCAGCCTGTTTAGTTGTATTGGCCAACAGCCTCTCGAGGTAAGCACCTGCTCCTGCAGTCCACACAGTGACACAAACTCCTTGTTTACATGTACTGTGATTGGTGCTCCCTGTTTGTCCTTTCCTGCTGCAGCCATGGGTAAAGTGTGCTTGTGGCCTTCTTTGTACATGATTTGGCGTGAACAGAGACTATCATACATGATTACATGGTTTGAAGTGTATGAAGTTGATATCCACATGGGTGGAAAGGCCTGTAAAAGTGGCTGCGAATTGGCGATTCCCACAAAACAGACCACATCCATATTGAGAGCAGGTGGGGCACCAAGTGTGAGCGACACATTAGTGGCCACTGAAAGAACAAAAAGAAACGTGCATGTAGGAAAGGAGGTAACACTAGGATGCCAGGTAGTTCACGTCGCTGTGTTGGCTATGGCAGCAGGTGCCTGCGTCACCCGATTGATTTGCAGTGCAAGTTACGGTGACTGTCATTGCAAACAGGTGGGGCACTGTCCAATCTGCTTGTGCTACTGGTTGTCACTCGTTACTAGACCACCATGTGCGACGTAGGCAAGCACTGTGCCTGAAGTCGGATAGCTGAATGTGCTGTATGCAACTTGTAGTGCGTGAATGCCCACTGTTGTCATGTGGATCTTAGCCAATGTACAGTGTATTGTCTGAACCTTATGCGGTGATTGAATGCAGAGTCTAATTTGATAATGGTCGCCGTGTTATGTTTCTTCGATGTGGCGACCTGGTTAGCTGCATGGGCAACAGTCTCCCGAGGTAACCATCTGCTCCTGCAGTCCACACAGCGACAAAGACTCCCAATTTACATGCACCGTAATTGGTGCTCTCCCCATTCGACATTTCTTTCTGCAGCCGCCGGCCGATTATGCTTGTGGGCCTTCATCGGCCGTGATGTGGCGTGAGCGGAGACAGCACACGTTATTACATGGTCCGAAGTTGATAGCCACATGGGCGGAAAGGCCTGAAAAAGTGGCTGCAAAATGGTGATGCCCACATGGAGAATGTGGGGCACCAACTATGAGTTGCACATTAGCGGCCCCCGAAAGAACAAAAAGAAACGTGCAGGTTGGAAAGGCGGGAACGCTAAAATGCCGTTTAGTCCATGTCGCTGTGTTGGTTGCGGCAGCAGATGCCTTGCGTCACCCGATTGCTTCGCAATGCAATTTACGGCGACTGTCAATGCAAACAGGTGGTGCACTGCCCAATTTACTTGCGCTACTGATTGTCGCTCGTTACCAGATCGCCATGTGCGGCGACGAAAGTGAGCAGTTTACGAGCTCGCGTTAATGGTTTCAGCGCATCTCGACATGCAAATTTTATTTCTGATCTTGTATGAGAAGGTGCACTGGTTTTATTCTGCCAATAAAGTCGCACGTCCTGTTCACTCACTTGTGGCTTGTTTGTATGGGCGTTAGTAGAGGCTCTTTAGTCTCCTGGCCATTAAAACGCGGCAGCTGAGGCATGCCGCAAAGCCAGCGAGGCGAACACGGCGCGTACCCAGCGTACGCCACCGCTGTAAAGCGGCCATATTGAATAATGTACTAAAAAAAAAGCATTTCCGCTTTCTGTTTAAGTAGCGCCATCTGTCGGGTTCCCCACTAAGTTCCATGCGCTGCCGCTTCTTATTTTCGAACCACTGTGGAAGGTACAGTTTCCCTTCTCTAAAGTTGTTCTTTATTCTATGTCTCAACCATGATCTCTACTAGAGAGTGTACTAGACAATGGTAGTGCGTAGCGAACGGCGCTTTCCCGCTGAGGCGCCACGTGTGGAAAAATTGTGCGAGGGCGCTGCGAGCGAACTGAGTTGGGGCGGAGACGCGCTTCGCGGCATATTCAACGTAATTTCGCTGGGGCGCAGAGACCGATTGAGCGCGTACGCTAGTATAATGGTGCCTTATTTCAACTGCGAGTTTATACTGACACCTTTCTGCTACGTGCACATGTCTGACGCATGGGGTATACAACATGACGTCATCAATTTTGCTGTCGTTGTCTAGCGCGTCGTCTGCTAGCTTGCGAGCCCGCGTTCGATGCGCGGGCGCTGGCAGACGTCCAGTTTCTCTCGCAGAAAGTCTGTGCAGTAAATTTTTTTAGGCTTTACTTGCTTTGGTGCGCCCACGACTCTTGTCCACCGGAACCAATTGTAGCTTTGGCCAGGTGAACTGCTATTTTCAACATTGTTTTCTAAAAGTAACACGTAATTTTTGCCACAGAAGCCGCGTATCTGCAACATGAAGCTACGTAAGGAAATTTTGTTGATATCGTGTCATTGATATCGTGATAATGCGCATTTCTTGTTGGTGGAATATTGATCAGGAACAATTATCAAATAAAACAATATTGTAGTGAAATAAACCAGGTTTATTTCACTACAATATAACCAGGACTCGAGGGCAATGAGAGAGCGGACAGCGCAGCTCGTGCTTTTGTCAACCGAGCGGCCGACCACTTTGACGAAAACCCCTTTTTACCACGAGACATCCTTGAGCACCAGCGGCGCGAGCGAAGAAAGTACAGTCCACCACACCCTGACCTATCCAGGCAGAACTCTTATGACTGGCGCCGAATACAGACGCACACATTTCCAAACCTTTATTTGAAAAATGCCATTCACCCAACGCTGTACAGCGTTCGCTGTTCTTGGTGCGGAGGCCGGCCAACTCTCGCCCACATTACGTGGGACTGCCAGAACAGGCCACCCAAAATTAATACACCAAAAATAGCCGGCAAACTTTCCGGAAGGGAGCAGTGGGAGACTTGGCTCGCCAGAGAGGATCGGGAGATGCAACTAGCGCTCCTCGACCAAGCACGGCGGACCGCTCAAGCCAGTGGGGCCCTGGAGTAGGGGCTCCACCCACTCGCTTTCTGCATTTTTTTCTTTTAAATAAACGTTCTGATATATATATATATATATATATATATATATATATATATATATATATATATATATATATATATATATATATATATATATATATATATATATATATATATATATATATATGTGTGTGTGTGTGTGTGATCAGTGCACTTCTAGGTAAATCGGACCCGCCGCGGTTGCTCAGTGGCTATGGTGTTAGGCTGCTGAGCACGAGGTCGCGGGATCGAATCCCGGCCACGGCGGCCGCATTTCGATGGGGGCGAAATGCGAAAACACCCGTGTACTTAGATTTAGGTGCACGTTAAAGAACCCCAGGTGGTCGAAATTTCCGGAGTCCTCCACTACGGCGTGCCTCATAATCAGAAAGTGGTTTTGGCACGTAAAACCCCATAATTAAATTCTAGGTAAATCGGAGTACATAGACATTGTTGCGCGGCTGCGGGGTTACCCTCGGCGGGAGAGACAAGGCGCGCGCTCTTGGGTTCCAGACAGGCAGCGGGACAGACGTGCTTGCACGTGCAGCAACCCTCTTCCCCGGCGGGTCGCCAAACAGCGCGGACATTCCGCGCGCGCGCGGCGACCGATGCATCTGCGAGACCGCCTCGCGTGGCCGCCTTCGAACGCGCCACGATTCGCGTGACTATACACGCGAACGACCAGGCGTTGGGATCCAGCATGGGGCGAACATATTCGCTCGCTTCCGGTCGCGGTAAGTCGGACTTCTAGATTTGTCGCGCGCCCATCGGCATGTTTTGTGGATAGCAACTCGGCTAGCAAGCATTGATGTATGAAAGGTGCAATAAATGCCCTTGTGATTGTTTGCACTACTGTGGTGTCGTTCCTTTGTCCCAAGAGTACGTACGGTGTGAGATATCCCACATCAGACCCCACAACATATACAAAAATTCAATTCAATTCAATATATATCCATGATATATATGTAAGAGAAAAATCACCAAATATTCTAAATGCACTTATTGAAAACGGGAAAACTCCCGACCGTAATAAGCGTGTTTCTTTTAAAAGCTGCACCATGCAGGCTCAGGTGAACAAATTTCCGAGAAAAGGAAACAAGACAATTACTGCAGACGTTAATATGAACAACAGTGTTATAGGGAAAATATACTGCCTCTGTATATGTCAGACTGAATCGGTGAGCCCGTGCCGTATTTACCGATGTAATCTCCGTGGCTTGTCTGGCGATCACCTTCAACGTGCCAGCAGGCGAAACGAAGTAGAAAGATCTAATTGAATGGTATTTGCTATTCAGATCGTATTCGACTTCAGAATGCGCTATTAAAGATCATCGAATAGCCGTTTCCGTTCGAATATGTAACGCATAACAGCGCTTTTGGAGTCTCGAAGGTGAGGGGCCGATGCAAGTGAGGACTCTTATTCCGAATGATTGCGCTGCTGCAGAGTCGTGGCCATTGCGCAGAGGCGCACCAGTTCCTGAGAGAATTAACGCACGGATGCTAATCAATTCTGCTGAATAAGTTCCTAGTTGTCATTCAGAATAAACGCCCCGTTTTAGGGCAGCCTGTAAACTTTATTCAGACAAGGAAAACTTTTTTTTTTAACAATTTCACTGTGTCTGCAACCCATTAAAACTGGGGGTCGAATTTGGTACTGCACTTATCTTCTTCAACGAACACAAGCAGATCTGCAAATATTTCTACGCGTATGTGAGACATATGCCTTTCCATTAAGTGCTTCATTATTGACCTTATATATGATAGTGCACCGGATAACTGCAATTAAGCAGCCGTTTATAATACAGAAGCTGGCTTAGTTGAGCGGACGTACAATTCGGAGCGGCAATGCATTTAGGTATGAAATTTAGGTATATGAAATAAACGTAACACGTTTGAAATCAGACTTTGGAATAATTTCTTTCGTTTAGGCCCCTAGAAATAGGCTGGAGGACGCAGCTACCTTCCTTTCTTTTAAATAAACAATCTGGCGTTTTACGACTGGCGATATGATTAGGAGGCACCCAGCTCGGTTCCCACCACCTGGGGTTCCTTAACGCGTAACTAACAGAAGTACACGACTGTTTTTCCATTTCGTTCCCATCGAACACAACCCGTGAGCTCGAGTTTAGCAGCGCAACGCCATACCTTTGTAAATAGCTAACGCGCCACCTTTTATCGTTTTTTTTTTTGGGGGGGGGGGGGGAGGGGTGGACTGGACAAAAAATTCGCACGGCTTACGACCAAAGATTAGCATATATAACGGCTATCTGCAACTGTTTTCGGCGCCCGAGCCCCGACCGCATTAAAAGAACCCGTACCAATTACTCCGCATTCTGTTACGAGAGGAAGACAGAAAGATGGATGGAATGTTGCACTAGCACCTCCTGCTGGCCTGCCCTGCTCACCTGCAGCACCGCGGCCGACTTCTGCAAAAGTTCCACCACCTGAGTTCCATCACGACAGGAAGATATCCTCTTCCCCTGTCGTAATCAGCTAACAGCCTTCCTAAGTGTCGTCGAGTACCTCGACTCGTCGGGGCTCTCGGCGAGAATTTCTACAAAGACGGATGGCCTAACGGCCATCCCACCACCTCGGGCTTCCTGATCCGCCACTACTTCACTTCTACTGGGCCACCTCCTATACGGTCTACCTCCAGCCTACTGATCAGGTCGAATCCACTGTGCCCACCCGGCCGGGCTGCTCTGATGTTGCTAGGACCACCCTGTACCTTTCTCCCTCCTACCCTCTCTTTTTTTTAATCCCGTCTTCCCCACCCTGCTGGCGCTGAGCCGTGCTCCCGCATGGGTTGCAGAAAATAGTGCCAGCCTTTCCTCCTTTCTCCTTTACCACAAGAACCACTTCTCTCTCTCTCTCGCTATATATATATATATATATATATATATATATATATATGTGTGTGTGTGTGTGTGTGTGTGTGTGTGTCTGTGTGTGTGTGTGTAAAAGAATACTTACCGTAAATCTGACTACAGGGTGCCGAATGATGTTTTATTTGTTTGAAAGCGGCAAGCCGGAAGTTTCCATATGTTTTTCCGTTTGCGTTTCGCAAAACTATATGCGCTAAGATACACACGAGAGATATATGCTGCTTGAAAAACAGGAAAAATATTTGTTTTCCGCAGGGAACCGTACAATAACATATAGTGGAGTGAAAGCCGACACCGCGGCCACAGTGCACAAGGAATCACTGAGGGGCATTTAAAAAGATATATTGAAAAAGAAGAGATAGAAAGGCATCTATTCATAAGGCGTAAATACATGTCATAGCCAATTATAAACACCATTTGAGCAATCTAAACGCACATACCACCGCGCGAAGTAGTACGAGTGACCCGAGAAATATCGCCAGCAGTTTCCAACCGATCTTGATGCGGCCAAATTCAATTCGATCGCAGCGCCGCCACAGTATTTTTCATCGTCGCGCGTCTCACTGCAAAGCATGCGCCGTATTCGTTCCACACCACTGCACTCAACTGTGTTCTAGTACACTGCATAGGAACACTGTAATCTCTACGATCGTGATGCGTAGACCTTCTTTTCTCTCTCCTTGATGGCGCTGTCAGCATAACCGGTATTTAATTGTTGGATGATTCGCAAGAATACCTCAGCCTTGCTTTGAATTTATTACTTATTTCTATAAGATTACTGCGTGCCTTATTTGCTAGCTGCTTCAGTGCGTGCGTATTGCGCAGCGTTGTTTGCTCTCTTATTTGCGTACTTCTGCTCTGAAGCCTTGACAAAACAAAAATACGCGATAGCACTCAAACGGTCAAGCAATGGAGCCACGCCATAATGCTCGATATCCCTCCCTTTTCAATCTGTTGCGGTCACGGACTAGGATCATAGATTTCCATTGCTTCTGCTAAATGCGACGTACACGGGGCATCGGCCCACTTCGCTATGTGACACTTGCACGCCAGGGTCGCTTATGACCATAACGACGACGCAGTGACGACGGCGTAAGGTTAAGACGGCATGACGACAACGACGGCACGTCAAAAGCAATTTTTAAATGACAACGATCGTCATCTTCAAAATGAGCCCTAAAGTCTGCAACCTTTCTAATGGAGCTCTCGTTCGACAACTGTTTCATTTATCGCAGTTGCATACTTGATTGAAACGAAATGGCGATAATCTTCGACTTCTGGCCTCATGTACCGCGACTTACATGCAGACTGCGCTACTTTACACCGTACTGGGACTGCCTGATAAGAATAAAAATAACAGCGGGTGTGTATTTTAATAGGGTTTAAGCAAGTCTTACAAAAAAGGAAAATTGCTTTACTGTGGCGCCACGTTTCGGGGAGCACCGAAAGGGTGAGCAAAAACATTCGAACAGTCAATGAGCTCTACTACATTTCTTCATTGCCAAAATTCCACGCCCACGCGAAACAATCGCTCTCGACGTCTTGACGCCAAGAAAACTGCTTTGTTTCACCCCATATTTTACGAGAGACTGGCGAGTTGTTCTGACAAACGTCAACGAGAAAATAGCATGCTTGAATCATGCCTATGCTACAAGTAAACGGCGTGGAGAAGAAACGTGGTTTGCAGCAGACGACACGAGGAAAGATATAATAAGTAGCAAGCGACTGCAATTAGTTTTGGCGAAACTCGCCCATAAAGCATGCAATATGATCGTTATAACGATCATTGTTACATACGAAATTCTCCAAACGAGATGAGCTGTTGTTGACCGCAGGAGTGGAACCGTGGAGCGTTTGCGCAGCAGCTCTTCGTGTCACGATTTTTAGCAAACAGTAATCCTCGCCAGCTAAGTGCAATGGAAGTCAACTTTAACTGGCACTGACGAGCTCCGTCACTACGCCGATTTCATCTCAGTGCACACTGTCAGACGAATTTTGAGCCGATAAGCGTTGCAAGCGAGGGCGTAACTATAGTGCCTAGAATATACTAGTACAACTTTTCGTGTGAAGTGGATCGACGCTGAAAGCGCCAGAACGCCGCTGTCTGCAAAACGGCGCTACGGTAGCTTGTGTCAAAAATTTGCTAGCGCAAAAATTTGCTTGTTGCTGTGCATGCTCCCTGCGGGAGCATACACAGCAGCATGATATACCGGCCTCATGTTGCAATGCTCTCTGGATTTAAAATATGCGGATCTTAAAGGCTGTACCATGGCTGCACCTTATATTTACTCTCTGTACTAGCTCAACGGTTGAAAGTTTTGGATAGGGTAATTTAGCTTTCTCGAGCCCGAGAGCCTGCCACATATTTTGGTACAGATCACGATGGGAGAATATGAGAGGTTTATGGTCTGGCCTCCAAGGGGGAGATGAGACTTGCTAATGTAGTGCGCTTTCTGCGGCGCACTTTTGAGCTGCGCGAGGAAGCCAATCGCGGTCGAAAATTTCTATCCGGATCGGGTTTGTTCGCGATCGGAAGTGGTCGTCTGACACCGGTATAAAAGGCATGACGCGGGACAGCGGGGGCCATTTACGATATAGGCTTCAGTAATTCTAGGAGCCATCCGTCGAGGTCCCGCTAGCTTGGCGTACATACATTAGGAAAGCATACCGAAGTATAATAGGTAATAAAACGCGTTCCGAAGCTTACTTTCTTCCTTTCCGAGTGCCGGTTATGGACTCTTCGTGCTGAGTAAAATGTTGAGGAGGATGTAGGCGCCACCTTGCAGTGATGCCCCCCTTACTCAACGCTCCTCGTGAAGCTTAAGGTATATTGAAATTTAAAAAAAATGGTCATAAAGAACAGGTATCCAGGCAGGTGCTCCATTGGGCAGTTTGTAATACGTTAAATTATCCCCTGTTGTGTTAACAACGACCGCGAAATGTAGTAAGAAACATTAATTTGATGCAGCCAAACGCCTATATGCTAGATCCTTAGTCACATATACAGATGCCAGGGAATTTCTGAAAGACACATTCTATACACACAGTGTCCCACGAAGATACCACGCGTACGTCTCTGGTGTGATTTTGTGCAGCCGCAAGACGAAGTAAATGTCGCTTTGTGCAGTTGTTTGTGCGAGTACGTTTCTTTTCTTCTTTCTTTTTTTTAGATATTGTAGCAGTCAAATTCATGGCACTTTCACTTTTTGCGTTCAATATCGGTTCCCGCAGCATAAATACCTGGAAGCAGTCTGGGCGGCATTTATTGATTTTCAGTCTATCCCACATAATATATATATATGGAAAACACGCATTCGTGGTTGTACGAGGTATTGGCTCAACTGTCTTCGTTATATGTATTGTGAATAATTAAGCCACCGTCTTTAACCAAGTTGTGAATTTTCATTTTTGTAAGCCACCTTCGAGTCTAACTCTTTAAATCATGCGTGGCTACTCGCACAGTTCTAGGAGGGTGAGCCTGTCGTTACAAAGTTGTGCTCACGTAGCAATCAAATTAGCCCGTTCAGGCATTTTGCTTACCCATGCCAAAGAGTGTACTCGCAATAACGTAAGTAATACGTACACAGACTCGTGTAAGGGCCGCATCTCGTCAAACGTGCCGAAAAAAAAAAGCGCAGGACCGAACCTTTTGGTCAAAATGGTATGGCGCAGCTGCCGACTACTACACACCCCGGATCCCCAATTGTACCGTTGCATCAGAGGTCAACTAAAGCTCCTGAAACTTCACAACGTAGCGACTCTCCTCCTCCATCTTCACTACTCCTCGTTTCCTGCACTGTACCCCAACCTTTCCTTCCCAACAACTAGAACCTCTTTCTCTCTCTCTCTCTCTCTCCCTTTTGCGCTCCCTCCTCGACCGTGGCGCCGCCTACAATATTTGAGCGTAGCAGACGCTTCGCAGAGTGAATGCACACAGCAAGGCGTTGCGCTTTAAGCGTTCGCGTTGGTTTTCTAGCTCCGAGTAAATTCGTGTACAACGCAGAATTTCTGTACGGAGGGTTCTACAAATTCAGTGACGGCAGCTTTTTATGCGAAGCATACTAGCCGCACAACCACGCTCTTCCTTGCTGCGCCGCGCGCGGCCGCGCAGCTACCATATGACGTCATAACAGCTGCAAAAGCGGAGGCACAACTTGTGCGCTCGCTTGCGGCCGCGTAGCTACATAGCCGGGTCTCAGGTCGTGCGCTCGCCTGCATGAGTTGTTTCTTCGTCTAGCCGAACCAAATATAGCCAAGCAACAGCAGTTCACCAGGCTAAACAGTGGTTCAACAACTAAAATAAAGGCTAGTATGCTTCGCATCCTGGGCTTAACCTTAGCTAAGCCAGAGCCATTTTTTTCTCCCTATTTTGATAACTATATTTTAAAAATGTACATAAACGAGCGCTAACGCCGTACCATGACTCTGAATGTATCGTGTGCGCTACAATTAGGTGCGCAACATTTGTCAATCGCGTGTCGCAAGATCTTGTTGCGAATGGTTGTAAATAACACGCTTACGATCGAATGCCAACAGACTGGCCTGCAGCAAGCCCCCAGTAACTTAAATAATCCGCATCGTCCCTACCATGTGAATTCGTATCAGCTATGACGCACAAAAGCTGGCAGAGGGCACGATTGCTGCTCTGAAGGTTCGATACAGTATTTACAAGCTACAGTGCCGCCAGCGTGCGTGATCGCCACTCTTCTAGACACGCGCAAAGGCTCTGAGGTGTGCGCTGGTGCTATGTTATGTTCCTCGTGCCTCAAAGTCGACAAAAATACGCGCGGCCTATCGAGTCGGAACTCTGCGCACACAGAAAATGAGATCAGTTTTTTCAGTACTCGATCGCGAAGTAGGAACGCGGCAACAGCGCTTCAGTCAGGCTCGAACAAGAGCATGGTGAGCTTACGTTGAGTAAATTATTTTTTTCAGTTTTGTGTCTCATCACGAATAACATTTCATCGTGCGTTAGCTCGTCCGTTCACGAAGTGTCTTACTTGTCGCGAACCAAGCTGCACTGAGGTGGACGCATTGAGGACGATTGCGCTCGCTCCGAAATAACATTTGCGAGATGACTTTAGTGAGGTGACGACCGCGCTAAGAATTGCCGCCTTATGATGCGGCCGAAATTGCGCTAAGTGAAATGGTGCGGGCGTTAATATTAAGGCACCATTTGTTGTATCATAACGTAATTAAACGCACCAGCCTTAAGTGCCCCACAGCAAATGCGGTTCAGAGACATGATAGCCGTGCGTACTGATAGTTGAACAAACGAGGAAGCGAACGACTAAGCAAACGACGACGAAATGCACTGCTCGCTCCGCACGCTGACGGCGAGAGTGCCCTATTGAGGGACTTTAGAGTGCCCCGAGTGACGCCGGACTTCGCCCTCACTCTCACGCGGGGCCTTATCAGGCTTGATAAATTTCTAGTGCGCCGTTCGGTTGCTCTGGTGCTGACGATTGCGACGAAGGGGACCGTGCATTGCCGATAGTCTAGAGCGTGGCGCTGTCGCACGGACGGCAGCCGGGCATCAAACCGCGGCACCGAGAAGGAACGAAGACCCGTCCTGGATTGTTGTTTTGCTTATATTCACTTTACTCTTCATATTAGTGCATGTCGCCGAGTTTCACCGCTGCTCGATTTTAGGCAGCATAACCTATGGCATAACGCAAGTAGCCACGACGACAGCTACGGTGATGCGCGCTCTTTCACGCCGGCGCCATAGAGAGTGGGAAGCGCTGCACGGACGCTGCTCTCGATGCCAAGGCGAGTAAAGCCGAGTCGTCTCGATCGGCGGCAACTTTTCATCGCACTGATTACCCCTTCAAGCCATGGAATGCGAAAATTTACACCGGCAGCAAGGTAGAATACACTCGGTTACTGCAGTATTCGCTGTTTTTGTCTGACTTCTACACCACCAACTGGCTGCACCGTGCAGGCCGCTCACGTTTGCGCCTCTGCTACAACCAGTCCAGTCCGCCTGCGTTTGCCCGAATATCGGACAAGCGAAAACTTTATATTATCGGGACATGCTACATCGATTTTACGGACGTATGCCAAGGCCTTTTGCATAGTGTTCTCCAAAATTTAAACTACGGTCGCAGCACATGCTGTGTAACAGATGCAACGGGCACAGCGCCCACGCATCAAGAACAGATATGTTACACACGCACGCACTTGTGCGGAAGTGCAGCCCACTCCTCATTCCTGTAGGCCTTCCGCCAAGCGCAATTTCCTTATTGAACTAATTGACGTTTTCAAAGTAAATGGCGTCAGAAAATTCGTGGTACGACGTAAACACGATCTGCAGATGTGATAGCTTCGGATTGTAATTTGAACATGCGAGAAAACAATTCCGTTACGAGGAAACTCATGAGACATAGCTTCGATTGGAGGTCAAATATTCACGTGCACCTCAACAACAACAAAAAAAATAACGGTCCATGTGAGATATAATCTTGGGACGTTCACGGTAGAGTATCCGGAACATGTCTATGTGGGATATCCTTGGGACATCCGTAACAGGAAATCCGAGGCTAGCTGACGTCCAGCGGATGTATTTGTATTATTATTGGGACATATGTTTCGGATGTCCTATGGACGAAGTGTTTTCTCTGGGTCGTTAAATTTCTCGGCAAAGCATGGTCATTGCAAGTACAATTAACTACTTTGCCATTTCAACGAAGCTGCCACTTGGGTTCCGGTGTCATTTTTTTTTTTGTGCTAGTCCTCTCCTGCTCATTCGTGTTTACTTTGCGGGCACGACATGATCGATTTTTAAAGCTGAATTTAAATGAATTTTCCAGAATAAATGGCTTCTTTGGGCGCATGTACTTCTTCAATCCGTGAGCATTTCTGTTCGTCAGGAGCAACAAGTACGGCTGTTAGACGTTATTCATTAGCGCAGTTTCGGTTTTCATACAAGGCGTCACCTATAATGCGCTCTTGAAAGGCGTGCCAAGGAGAGAGATGAGCGTGCTACGTAACAGCTCAATTTACACTTACTTTCGATGTTGCGAGGGCTAGCTACGTATAATTTCCCCCCTCATTGTCACGCGGTCATTCGATTGCGATTACGTACGATCCGAATGTGCTCACTCGAGTTCGTACAGGCCGTCGCATGCGCCCTCAAGCTCTGTAAGCTAAACAAAACTCGATCCTGATTGCTGAACTTATAGGAATTATCATTTTCTATCGTGTTCGAAAAGTTCATCGGGACGGGACTCAATTATGATCGAAAGTGCCCATGTTCCCGACAGCGTGGCTAGGTTTCGACGGCGAGCACAGACGCGCTACAGTAATGCATATTATTTTCTGATCGTAAGCAGATAATACAAAAAGAAAGGTAAGTGGTCCGGGCAAAAATCTGAACAAAAATTGGCAGTGGCTATGCCAGGATATACGTAGCGAAAGCTAAGGCACAGCATGGTTAGCCTTGGTTAATCTTGATTGCAAACCCACCCCTGTCACACTGGGAGTTTTAATGTCATTCGAATCGAATGGCATTCGATGCAACGAATGTCATTCGCCCCCCGGAGCTGCTACACTCGAAAAATTAATGTCATTCGGTGGCGATATCAATGGCGATGATTACGAAAAAAACGTTCCAACTAAAATAGAACAAGGTAGGTATAAATTGCTTGCATAAGCATTCCATAACTTTAAATATATTTTTGGAACGTCACTTCACTGAAAAAAAATATTTTAGTAATGCGTATAAAAAAAGTTGTTCTATTTCAGACTATGTGGCCACTATAAGCCAAAACAAGGCTTAGCCACCTGAGTAGCCGATAAATTGAAAACAAACAAAATGGCTGACATGTCGACGCTGGACGACGGCGCTAAGTTGCAGGAGGTGAAGCGATAAGTTGCGGCGTACTTTGCATTACGAGCAAGGCGTAATAATCAGAGGAAGCGATTAGACGTTCTATGACCGACGAGCAGAGTGGCGGCGCCATGGACGGCGGCATGGACGGCGGCCAGACGCTACTGAGCAGGAGAGTAACAACATTTTGCGACAGCCTGCCGCACAGATTTTGTCTCTTTAGAGTAACAAGTCCATTAAAACACGCAAACGTTATTGTTTCTATACGAGTACGGTTTTCAATTTGCAAATACTGTGTCCTGTTTTGCTTTGTTTCTGGGGTTGAGAGTACACATTCGCTCCGAGTGCGAAGCCGAATGAGTTTCTCGAACTCATTCGATTGCCGAAGTCATTCGGTGCTAATGACATTAAATATCGCTGTGTAGCAACCGCATAATGTCATTCGATGCTAATGCCATTCGGTTCGAATGACATTAAAACTCCCAGTGTGACAGGGGTTCATAATGCGGCGTATTGGCCGCGAGATCGACCTATAGGTGGCAGCACCGTCGCCCTGTTAGTGAAGTGTGGATGCATCGCCCGTGCGGTGTGTGGAAGTGTAGGGAGCTACTGTTTTCATTTCGCGATTCTGTGCTCCGTGCCCGCAGAAAACGCTTCATTTACCATCGTGAGATTTTGTTCGGTTCCGCAGTGCAGCACATATTGCACAGAGCCAGGGATCAGCTTTCACTATTATCCCGTTGACGCGGCACGTCGCCGAGTATGGCTCGTCAGGCTTCGGAACGGCAAGGCGCCTTAAGCCTGTTTCACATGATGCGATTTTCGTCGCACCGGAAGTGCGATTTCCGTCGTTTGCGATGAAAATCGCAGTCGCAGTGCCGACCCCCCGATTTTCGGCTGCGACCAACCGGTTGGTCGCACAGTCGCACCGTCCGCTGCGATTTTCCGTCGAAATTGCGCGGAGAGCTGTCAACGGAGCTATTTCGCCGGTTTGTTTTGATGGCGTCTCGCACGAGCAGTGCAATCGCGGAGACGTGGATCGTCGAATTAGGTACGTGCGCGAATTAAGGGAGAATAAAAAACTTGTACAGATTGCATTCTCCTATTGCTATGCGTTTGTTGACACGCTACACAGCAAATGAAGTGCATTTTCACCTTTGCTTCGTGCGCCTTTGCGAGTTGTCAGTCCTAGGAGGTGTTCGATCCCCAGCAGACGACGAGGTCGTCACAATTTTCTTTTGTTGAGTAGCATGCAAAAATCGCGCTTACGGAGCAGCTTGAATTATTTCAACCTCGGCAAGGGCAAATGACAAGACAGCAAAGTACCCGAAGTTTCTACGTTGCGCTGAACGCGGTACCGTTCAGTTGCATTTTCTTGTCGGTTTTCAAGCATGAATTTCCCGATTCATCTTGAAAGCTTATCTTGCCTCTTATTAAATTTGACAGAGCAAAAGTGTAGGCTATCGTAATGAATTTGCTACGGTAGTATTAAATCCGTGGCTTGAATAAAATATTACATGCACGCTAAGTTGCACCTCTTCTCTGGAGATTTTTTTTTTTTCTTGCACAGAAACCAATAAACATAGGCTATGTTGCGGACTTTGTATCCTTACTGCATCTGTATGAACACTTGCTCTGCAAGGTAATCAACTGTACAGCTAGCAGATTAATTAAATTGCTTGCTATAGAGGCAAAGTGACAACGTACCCTCCAGCACAATTATGTAGAACTCGTGCAACAATGCGAAAAGCAGGCAAACGGCCTGTTCTTGTGGGGATAAAACAGTATAAAACGACACGCTGAAGAAAAGTAAATCAAAACTGTGCAGTGAAGTCAGCCAGTACAAGCAGTTCTTGCACATTCACAGCGGATCAAGTGTGCAGAAACATGCCTTCCATGTTTCTAGTAAGTTTCTAATAAGTTTGTGATCACATATATTAGTGTGTAAATCCATATAACGATATCCGCTGCGATTATTATTTTTATAAGTAATGAAATACCATGCTACTTGCAAGAACATATATCACCCAAGGATTTCAGAACAAATTTCTGCATTTCAACTATACACAATATGTGGCTTATTCAATAAAAGACCATAAACTGGGCTTTTTTGCCATGACAAATTTATTCCAAACTTTACTTACATACAGGCAAGAAAAAAAATTATAGACAGAAATATTGTTCTTCAATTTGTTCACCTGCCACTGTGGCTATAGCATTCTGCTGCCAACACAAGGCGAGGGGTTGATTTGCCAGCCATGGAAGTCGCATTTCGATGGGAGTTGTAGGTGAGAAAAAAAGCTCTTGCACTTAGATTTAGTTCATCACCTTTTATTGAACCCTTACACTTCAAAATACTATTGCATAGGGGGGCATGCTTATGCAAAATCTAACACCAATAGAAAGCAAAGGGCAGAATTGTAAACCAACCATCTTTCGTGATAATTCGAGTGTGTAAATATTCATTGCATCGATATGTATTGTTCAACAGCACTGCACAAATAAGCATGAGCAGGTGTAGCAAGTACTCTGTCAGGAAGCTGGTTCTACAGATGTATAAAAGGCATGAATGCTCATACTACGTCGCACACATAGCACAAAGAAAACCTTTTTCGAGAGTTGTCCCTTCTGGCAGATATGAGTGGGACATAAGCAGCAGAAACTTTATTGCAGGACATTGTGTAATACTGCTTATGAAAGAGTGAAGAGAGTGAAAAGGCTTTTAACAGCAGTACCTCATGCTGCTCTAATAAGAGGAACGATAAGCAAAAACATTTCTGGTAGAGCACTTAAACAGCAACTTTCTGAAAGACAGAAAATTTCAGGTGAGAGTTGGAGGTACATTTTTGGCGCACACACACCAACAACACGGGCATACTACAAGAAACACTACAGCCTATGGTGTATTACAGTCCATGGGAAAGCTATCTTATACAGAAATCAAGAATGATGCAACAAGCCCTCGACAACACTGCAGACTTTCTTGGCCAGTCTGGCCTCTCGCTTTCTGATAAGTCAGCTCATATGGACGTCGGAAAAAAAAAGAAAGACTAGAATCAAGAACTACCCAAGATTGCACATTGTGATCCACATAGCTGGACAAATATGCCCGCAAGTCAACATCCACAAATCCTCAGCTAGTGTAAGCCCGTGACGGCAGAGCCAGCACGTGGGTGAAACAATTATGCAATGCCTGGACGCAACTTCCACACCTGGTGAACAGAATAATCTCGAAATAATGGGGGTGGACTAGTGCATACTATAGAAAATCGCAGATGCTGTGCTTGTGTCCAAGGTATGGCACGGTATGAATTACCAGCAGCACACAAAAAAGACAACTCATCGAATACAGGCATCGGGTAGTAATAACAGGTCTTTCCAACTGTACCATGCTTGATGACCTCTATGAAAAAGAGCTGACGAACAAGCTCCTAGACGGAGTAGAGTTGCAGCCTGCAGCACAAATTCTTTGTCTCAAGAGCTCAGAACCCCGTCCCAAGATACTATGCCAGCTAGCATACGAGATGCAAAGATGACTACCCCTCCCTTCAGAAACACAACCTCGGGAGTACCTGAACTTGAAACACAACAGGCCCATACCGTGGAATATGGGGGCAAACAATTAGGGCAGGAGACTATATGCAACTGCCAAACACACAGAGGAGGTTGCTAATCATGAAAATGCAAGCAAACATAAGGCACATATAGTACACTCATCTGGCAATACCAGTGTAACAGTAGTATGACACTACATAAAACTAAACGCCATATAAGTGAGTACCATTCCAGGTCATCCTACACCTAGAAAAGCTGAACTGAAGGCAATCAAAGCAGCACTTGTAGTGCAGATTACACCCTGCATGGATTCACCAGAAACTGTCTGGGCCTGCACATCACACAAGATTGTCAGGAAAATCAGGAGATTGACACGCGACTTGCAAGCACATAGCCAGAAATTAAATTACAGAATACATAGCCATGCAGATATTTCAGGAAACAAGCGGGCTTATAAGCCTGACATAATAACTGAGAACTAGATGAGTTTGTGTATATTCATTATTAACTAAAGTGCTACAGATAGACAACAGACAAGAAAGAAGTACTCGGTGTGTTCACTTCGTTCCTGTCCATCGAATTTCTGTTGCAGTATAGTTAATGAATTCATAAGGCTGCACAGGAGAAGAATGATACCTCTGCCCAAGGGCCCGATCTCACATCCAAATCCACGCGTGTGCACACACACACACAAATGTTGCAAGAGTGGATAGCATGAAGCAGTATCAACAGGATGACACTAGATATGGATGAGGACGAACTTTCAACTGAGGTTCATTTGTAAAAATGTGGCGAGTTATATAAATTAGCACAAAAAAAAAGGACGATGAGCAAAACGAGAACAAGGTGAAAGCAGGAGCCAACGTTTCGACAAGTGGACTTGTCTTCTTCAAGGTCCACGTGTGAAAACGTTGGCTCCTACTTTCACCTTGTTCTCATGTTGCTCATCGTCTTGAATTTCCATCTCCTGCCTTCCCCGAGTTTTCCCCAGAAAAAGAAAGACATCTTTGAAGGATAGATAAAAATTGGTGCTTGATACAGGCAAACATAAATAAAGATGCTACAGAAAGAAAATATAGAAAAATTCCAAGTGCAAGAAAAAAAAATCATTACAATTGCCAATCCTGCATGCCAGCACCTTTCAAGAAACTTTGTTGTTATTCCAATAGACGGACTGACAGCTTGTTTATGCAAGCACATACTTCCAGTTCCATGCCACTGGGAAAAAAATGAGTTTCCTGGAAGGTAGCCACATGCACACTTGATGATCACAATGTTTCTTTTTTCCCTGGACTTGTATATCTATATGTATTTTCTCCCTTTCCTGCTTTTATGTTTGGTTTCATCAAGCACTAGTCTTTATCAGGTTTTATTGCTGTACTACTTTGTGGTAACCTTTATAGATCACTGCATTTTCACAATAAACCTTTTAATCAGAAGTTAGCATACCCTGTTCTTACTGCTTCACACTGTACATTCTTGCTACATTGGCCAAATAAAAGATTTTATAAGGTATCATGAGGGCCATTAAAGTGACTTGTTGCAGTCTAAAAAAAAAAAAAAAACCAATAGCCTGGCTGCAGATGGCACCAGAGAACACATAGGACAAACAAGAAAACCGAGATGATCTAACAACCAAAAGTTTAATGTACACACCGAGTAAATGCTCGCTGACAAGCAATAGACTGAACATGCACAAAAAGGAGAATCAAAAATTCATGTGTGTTTCCCGAGAGGAAATGCATCCATTTCTAACGGAGGCCGTGCTGACAGGATTAACCCAGCATTTTTAGATCTACAGCTTGCGTAATTTCTCTAGGCAGCTGATCTGCACAGAATGCTAGCTTCTTCCTCTACAATGCACGCTCAGATGTGGAGAGTGCATTGTAGAGGAAGAAGCTAGCATTCTGTGGAGATCGGCTGCCTAGAGAAATTATGGATGTTGTAGATGCAAACACACTGGGAGAATCTTGTGTCAGCATGGCCACTGTTACACTTTCAGAGATGGATGCGTTTCCTGTTGGAATCTGTATGGACACACATCAGATCTTGCTTCTGCTTTTTGTGTAAATTCGGTTTATTGCTTGTCGAACAGCATTTACTCGGCATGTTCAATAAACTTTCATATATTAATACACCTCATGATTGCCTTGGTTTCTAGCAGAAAGGTGTTCATTCTTTTTACAGTGAAGCTGTATATGCCTAGGCGAAACACTCATGGTCCGATCCCAAAAACCCTAGTGTAGGGGTATGAGCCATTGTTTAAGGGGGTGTGAGCCATTGCATTCGTCTTGCATGATGGACGGCGACATTTCTTTTTGGGTAGACAGAAATGCTTATGCATTTCAAACATACATTTATCTGCGTATTATTGCAGGGAAGGGACACAGAGGGGGACGGGGTTAAGACAAGATCATGATGTCATTATTATCTCACAGCAAAGGTGTGGTGGGCCATTGGCTAGACCGATAGTGACGTCGTTTCTCTCTAGCAGCAGAGCACGCGTGCAGCAGTCTCTCTCCGACTTCCCAATAGGTTCGAAAATGTGTCCCTGTATTTAATTAAATGAAATGTGCAGCCCCGGTGTGTCACTTCGTAACTGCAGTGCATAACTGAGTCATAAACATTATGATTAATGCATTAAAAAACACAAGTGTGTAACATAATTCAGAAAGACTTTGATGGACCCGCTGGAATACCACAATGAACCACTCATTGCACTTTCCATGATAGTGATCTTGCAAAGTGCAATGTGTGGCATTCCAAATAAACAATGTGATAAACCCAAGCCAAACATGTGCATAACCTCATTAAGAAACACAGACATAACCAATAATATAGAAAGACTTGAATAAACCATTGAAATTAACCCAGTGATAAACACCGAGGCTGCACATTTCAGCTTTGCTGGTTTACTGTCTGTACAGGGTGCACGGGCAGTAACTTTTTCTGTTATTGTTTGTTAAGTATTGTATAATGTTGTGCCAGTAAAACACGGACTAGTTGGTGCAATGTATTGGCACTGCTTTTTTTGATGTTTTTTTTTATGTTGTGCCCTTCTTCCTTCTGTAGCTACTTTTCTATTCCCCCTCGCATAATACTCCAACCTTGCAGCCTGCGAGGTATATAAATAAATATGTATATAAGCACATGTCATTCATTTATCTGCATATACCTCGCATCATTTCTTGCTCAACAAACGTCACTGCATTGATGTCTCGCAGCGTGCATCTACATTAACTGCCATTTGCGTTTCGGTATGGTTTGTGAACAGTGTAATGCATAAAAATTACATTACATTAAGGTTGTGACCTATGCGGTGCATAAGCAAACCTTGCAAAAGATGACATGTTGGATTGTTGAAAATAAGACAAATTGTATATATCGCAGTTACTTTAACAGTATTTAATTGACCACTTGACAAAAACTTCACTTCGCATAGATTCCAACACGTACACTGAATCTGCAGTTTTCTTCTTTGCTTATTAATGCAGTCGTTACTGCATGGCCACATTGTAGATTTGAAAACAAAGTGAAATAAATTTGTTTGTTGCAATATAACAATATGTGTAGATCACTGCGATTGTAACACAAAAACTTGATACATACATGCACACTATAGGATGCAGATAAATGCTCAGGACAAACTCCAGAATGTTTGCATCCGGATACTTATGAAAGTGAACAGTTTCACTCCATGGCTGTCAATGAGAGGGAGAGAGAAAACTTAATTGTGTTCGTAGAACAAAAATGCATTGATAAGCTTAGACATATAGTCATTGCTTAACACTTTCGAAATGAATAATTATAGCTTGCTATCGACATTGAAGCAGCCTTTCGACAGCAAGAAAAGGAATAAGTTTCTCCAGCTCTGAACATTGAATTGCAGGAAATGCAAGCAGGCATAAAATTCTGCCAATACAATCTGTTTAGGAATACCAAATTGGAATAAACACTGAGGCTTGCATTTGTTCTTTCTCTGGCTGAGCAATCTAGTTTTAAATGACTCCCGTAAACACGTCGTAACAATGTTGATCTAATACAGGTTAAATGCATGACTAGCTTAAGAAATCCGGATGATTGCTATAAATTACAGTGAAGAAGCTATAATATCTAATAACATTAATAATATAATAATAATATTTATTTCCACAAAACAGGCTAACCTTGAGAGGCGTGCGAGGCTGAGCAGAAAGCTGAAAAATTCTACGGCAAGTCCGCCTGCCGTGGGCCTACGATCCTGCGTTATGAATAGCGCGTATTGATATGGTCTTCTTGTTAGAAGTTCCTAGTATACTACCAGCGCGAGACACGGGACAACAAAGTGGACGAGAAGCGTGTCTTTTAGAATGCTATGTTACAACGTACAGGTTTTTACAAAAGTGACGGTAACTGCTCGAAACATTTGATGCGTCGGCTTTTGCGCCTTTAGAAATATTTAGAGAGGGCTCCCATATATACATTCGCAGCGCGAGCGCGGCGATGGACGAACCAGGCTAGCGCTAAGGTTGAATTTCACAACACAATTTTCATTCCACGTCGTAATCACACAGATCGTTTGAGGCTTCGTTCAGGGGCACACGCGGGCGTTCGGGTTGGTGCTTCTTGTTGCGTTTGGCGTAAGAATATGGCTAGGAGCAGGCACCACATATGCGCAATGACGGGCAATATACACGCATCATTTCTCCAGAAGCTGACGCCGAGCACGGGTAGCGCAAGGATCTTGTTGGGCTGACACGACAACTTCGTGGCAGCCGAATTCCGAATACTGCATATACGGTGAGGGTAGCTATATGAACTTGTCGATAGGTCATCTTGTATATTGTTGTAGCGCAGGCAGAACGAAACGGTCATAGAAGGTAGATAAAATAACACACAGCGCTGAACCATAGAATAAAGAATCGCTGAACCACCTGCGAACAGCTGTTTACCATTGGGCGCGTTAAGTTAAGGCGCTCGAGCGCGCTCTAGACAGCAGAGCGCGCTCTTTTAAGCTTAACGGCTATAAAGCGACTTCCGGTGCGTGATTGCGGAGCGCGCTCTACGCGCACCATCCTGGAAACGGTGCGCGAGAGCGCGCGCCTGCTACGGTTTCCGGAAAAATGACGTGTTTCCTACCCTTTCCACCAATGCAAGTCCGTTCTCCTTGCCCAATCGTTCCTCTCGCCGCCGCGCTGCCGGGCGTCTGAAGCTGCTGGTATGGTCACTGCTGGCAGGCGAGATCGGCAACGTGTTGGCGCGCTTTGAGCTTGCATCGCCGCTGCTGCTGCCTCCGTCGCCGCGCGTCAAGTTCTTCTACCTCTTCATCGTCGAAGTACGGTCGGCGGGGCCATTTTCGAAAAGCGCGCGAAGTGCAATAGCGGATGCGGAAGCAACATAACATTCGCCAGACGGCACGTTCGTGCACACGAAAACGGTCGGCGAAAATGGCCGTTAAGTTAAGTTCCGAAGGCGTCGCACTCGAGCGCACTCGAGCGTGCTCCTTTGGAGTTCGGAGCGCGCTAACTTAACGCGCCCATTGTTTACGTGCGCGATGTCGCACTGAACTACAGAAACCGCCGTCGCGCACTCCGAAACAAATGTTAACTTCAACACGTTTTTAAATTACAAAACAAGCATATTATTTGCTCCTAATAAAGAAAAGTCAACAATATTATAAGTTAAACGTTTTATTCATTACAATAAAATAATTGTGCAACGTGTGCCATGAAACCTGGCAGTAAGCAACCCTGGGAATCGCACCAGTCGCATTGTTAAAATCGCAATCATGTGAAATGGGCCCTCTAAAAATCGCTCTGCGACGCGTGCGACAGCACCGATTTTCGTCGTTCCAGTCGCAGCATGTGAAACAGGCATTATGCGATGGTGTGCAGTAAGCACTTCGACGATGGTGCGTTCAAGCGTTCGCTGACGAAAAAGGATGGCGAGTAGTCCAATATGATATCACGTTTGGGAATCCTAATCGGCAATCTGGGCATTAATGTTTGCTGCATGCGTAGTTGCTGTGTGGTTGCTATGCGTGTGATGATCGTTGCAGTCCGCCACCAGTCCGCGAACGTTCGTGTCGGCGTGGCCTGGGATGCCAGTGATGAGTTACCTGTGCTTTTATATACTTCCGCAAGTAAATTAACCGTGTGTCCACGCATGCAATTTATTTTATAAACTTCATGCGCCGCCTGCACAGTGAATTCGAGGTTCGCGCTCAGCTGCGAGTCCGTTTAAACGACCGTCACCGAGCGTGACTAGTTGTCACGTTTTCTGTTGTCTTTCCTCAGCCACGGGAACTGTTCTCTGTGTTCAGAAGTGTAAATACGAGCACCGAAACACGGCAGGTGTGTACGCGTGATCTAGTACAGATTAAACAGTGTCGTTTCGCGAGCCAACAGCGGATGGTCCATTAAGCGATGAACGAACATGCGCGAGCGAATTTATTGCTACTGGTCATAATGATATATTTTTTTCTCTCTTTTATAGGGGGGCGGAAAAAATTGAAGCCCGATGCACTGCATTCAAGCCCCACTGCGAATTCAAGTGCCTGCACGCGAAAGTAATTAAAGGGATCTAATGATTATGATACAACATAAATTATACGTTGCATGCTTTATTTGAGCTTCGTGTAACGGTTGCAACTGTTTATAAAGCGACTCGAAAACATTTTACAATGGTAGTAACACTCTGAAACTAACTCGCAATTTCGTAGGTCTGGCTAAAAACAAAAACTGATAAAGCAACATAAGTTCTCTAAATTTATCGCATAACGTAAACACATCGCAAATCAGCTAGTCAGCTTAGTGTGATGTAATGTAAACAAATCGCGATACGCGCCGCGACCAACTACATCCGAACAACTTGAGGCAATACTTTACCCTGCAGGGCATGTGCAGTTCAATTCTGCTAATTTTGTCTCGTCGGTCAAATTCAGGTCGACTCGGTGTGGGTCTTTACTAAGCGCGGACGACTGCAGCACGAATGCGATAACGTGCACAGGACCGTCAGAGCAGCAGGTGGAAGCGACGGCACTACACTCAATGATGTGGCCCGCCGCAACGACTTGGTCGCCTTCGACGAGACACCTGACACCGTCCCTAACATGGTTGAGAATTGTGCTTAGAGGCAAGGGTGCTGTAAAACGGAAAAAGAACGCATGTTAACCTCACAACACGTTGAAAGGAGACGAGCGCACATGGTGTGGTCGCGTTAAGCAAATGCTTTTCGCATCAGTACACTAAAAACGTACAGCGATTTACTTTACGAATTTCCGTTACAAAATGAAAGAACAACAGGTTGAGAGGTTACTAACCATCGAACAAACCGTCCTCGTCAACATCCATCGTGATTTCGCGAACTACGATCGCTGCACACTGCGGCTGGAGCGGCGACGGGCCACCGGCATCCACACTTAGGAGCTTCGTCACCTCGCCGCTAGGAGCCGACTCTGTTCGATCTATCGAATGTCGAACAGACGAATGTCGCTCGGCGCGCCATTCGTCTGTTTCCTGGGCGATTCGTTTCCTCTTAATCTCGTTCCGATGTCGATTCCAGGCCTCCTCCTGCTTATCAGTATTGTTGCCGCCCATGCTGCCGCCTCAACTGTGGTTGCGGCATGGTTGCGGCGCACGCGAGCTCTCCTTTTCAATCCTCCGACATGTTATCAGGCATGCGACGCAGCTGGCGAAGCGAGCGGAGGCGAACGCAACGACGAGGAACGTAGTGTGACGTCATGTGCCTCCTCCGAGCACTGCCACGGCGAAATCGCAAGTTCGCGGCGTGTAAAGCTTTCGCTTTAAAATCTTCAGCGCTCTCGTCGCAGTGGAGCAATTGAAAAACAGAGGAACAGTTGTTAGTCCAGCATTTGCCCTGCATCCTCCTTTTTCTCTGTGCTACCGTCCCCCTTTGCTCTAATAAATTCGAACCAACTCGCATAAGCTTGCACCCTATTACAGAGGCAACACGCAGCAATGAAGAACCTCGGAAAAGATGGCTTGCGGTGTACTGCCACCATAGTTTCCTTCCTCCGAGACTGCCACGTAATCACGTGAACACGTGATTCATGCTCTCAACACTTGGGGCGCGATCACAGTGGACGTGGTGCCAGAACTTTCGTCATCCAATGTCCACTGCGCCCATTCCCGATTAAGATAACGCGCTAGCGATTTCTCTTTTTTCTTCTGACACCACCCTTTGAATTTACGCGGCATGTGTGTTAAATGAAGCGATGCCCACGAGAGGGCGGCACAGGCAGAGGCGCTGAAATGTACCACCGTCGCTGTTCTCTCGTTGCACAGGTAAATCATATGGAATAAGAATCGTATTCGTTAGAACGAACTGCCAATAGTATAACAGGTCATTGCAAAAAGCGCTAATACCTATAAAACATTACACCACGTGTGAATTCTTAACCGTCGTGACCTAAAATCTTAGGATATTAAAGGACTCTCACGGCTGCGTTAGTAGCGCCGAATTGATGGCTATATATAGTTGAACGAAGGGATGGCTGGTGTACTTCCAAAGTACATATACTAAAATTGGAACGATACAGAGAAGATTAGCATGGCCCCTGCGCAAGGATGACACGCAAAATCGTGAAGCGTTCCACATTTTTTCGTACTTTCTAGCATGAAAGCAAATCATTGCTAATTAGGAAGCTTAATTTCCTTTTTCTTCTTGAAATTTCGTACTTTGCACGAAGCTCTGGCAGCACAATTATGCTTCAGAATGTCTCACTCTGTAATAGGAATATTACAGGTATAAGTAATCGCATATACAAAAAAAAAATATTCGTTAAATAGGGCACTTATACAATTAGAAAGATGTACATGGGCAGGTGGTTGCAGTAACGTCGTGTGAACGGCCATTCGGGTCTGTGGCTGAGCGAGAAAAGAATGATGCAGCAAACGTTGTAGCATGAGCACGTGTACGGGCAACTTGCAGGGGATGACAAATGCGGAGGGAAATGCGTGCCGGAGGGCTGATGTAGGGCGGAACACGAAGTGAACCGCAAATATATAGTCACTATATATTCATTAATAGTGGTATCCCCTCATTGAGACAGATGGCACTATTAGTGCCGTCCCATTTCATGTCATATTTCTTTTTTAAAAAAATACATCGCCGCATGCAAAGTTCGAGAAACTGTGGTTATACGTGTGATGTAATTTTACGATGACTTAGGGCCACAGTTTAGAGACCCGCTGTAACAAAATTTCTGTGGATTACGTTATTATCGCAGGTGGTAACCATGGTGACGTGCATATTTTTCCCCTAATCCTAAACATGTGCGTCGAAAAATTATTAAAAAGCGTCCGAAAATTCAATGCAAGTACTAATTGCTAGCATTTACTTCTTGAATAATGCACAAGTTGCAACGGTTCCCATTCCAATTCGAAAACAACTCGGAGGTAATAACGCTCAGCAATGGAAAAACCTCGGGAAAGATGGCGCGCGGTATACTATCACGTGAACACGTGCTTCATGCGCATTACACTTCGGGCGTGACTACGATGGCCAGAACTTTTGTCATCCAATGTCCACTGCACCCATTGCCGCTTCAAATACCGCGCTAGCGCCTTTGTTGTTGTTGTTGTTGTTGTTTTCAGGCAGTACGCTTTGAATTTACGCGCCATTTGTTTTAACTGTAGCCCTGCCCACGAGAGGGCGGCACAAGCAGAGGCGCCGAAATTGGCCACACTGGTAAACCATACAGAATAAGAACCGTATTCGTAAAAGTAAACTGCCTTTAGTATAACAGGTCTTTGCAAAGAGGTCTAATACCTGTAAAACACTACATCATAACTGAATTCTTAACCGTCGTGGCCTCAAATCTTAGGATATTAAAGAACTCTCACCGCTGCTTTTGTAGCGCCGAATTCATGGCTATATATAGTTGAACGAAGGTATGGATGGTGTACTTCCAAAGTACATATACTAAAATTGGAACGATACAGAGAAGATTAGCATGGCCCCTGCGCAAGGATGACACGCAAAATCGTGAAGCGTTCCACATTTTTTCGTACTTATCAGCATGAAAGATGACTATTAGGAAACTTTTTTCAAGCTTGTGCATTTTGCACGACGCTTCAGAATGTCTCCCTCTGCAACCCAAACCTTAGCACGCGCAAACCTAGAATTATAGATCACAGCTAACTGATGATATATAGTGTCGTCTGTCCGAATAAAGAAATTCAGTTAATCAATGCAGCCCAAAGCACCTGAGAATAGACAACTGTAATGATCGAGCTGTTTTGAATTGAAGGCGTACTGGCATTACTGGCAAAAATGGGCCTCCGTTTTCGTGCGGGGTGCAGGGGAGCACATTCCCAATGGGCATTGAAACTCCCTCGGACGTCCGGATAATATCCCGACGTCCAAGTCCTACAGCAGTCGTCCTGGGGACATCCAGTGGATATCATTATCGGACTAATTTTAACATCCACTTCTTATCCTCCTGCGGACATCCTTAGGTCATTCGTGCTGGACATTTCGCCAATCTCCTGAGCATGACTTTGTTCGGATTTGAGTGACGAACTGCTCCCTTGCTGAGCATTTCTGCGCTTGCAAATACCAACGTAGAACTGACCTCGAGTTCATTCAAGCTATAGCCACAGCTAACTTTGTTCAATAGAAGCATCAACGTTTGTCGGCGAAATATCAACGAGTCTTCAAACGTGCAGCATAAAATAAACCACATTCGATCTAATTCTACCCGCCCATGGGATTTTCTTCTTCTGGTGGAGTGCGTACAGGTACCCACGGAGGCAGGTTAGTGGACTGGTTCTAATTATAAAGCACAGCGTGATCGTAAAAGGTACGTGCATGCACATGTGACCGCCTCATTATTATTACTTGCAGAGCCACAGAATGATTTCTGTGCTTACAGTGCTCACGCATTATCACGCATATCCTTTGTGAGCCATCACGCTCGCCAGACATCGATGTGACCAGAGATCAACTGCGCCATTGTATAGTTGACGTCCATTCACGACGCTTTTCAAATAATAATGAACAGCAGCCACACATTTGCAAACTTCATAAATATTTCGATCATCTCTAAAGATGCAGAAAACGCGCCGCAAGCATACCCATTATGCTACCAGCGCAATCTTTTCTGAAGCTTAGCATACATTGCATTTTTTTTTTGCCGGAGGCTATTTCTTTTTATCGTGCGGGTTCTTTCCGGTAATATTTTTGGAAGTGTGCATCGGCAGAATTTCACTGTTGGCATTAACCCTTTCGTGTTTACATTGATGTTGTGACTGTTAAAACACAATAATTTCCAGTCATCCGAAGAGGCGCCGTCGGAAACAAGAGACGTTTCGCGCGCAGCGCGAGCCAAGCGCGGGCGCGACCTTGACGGGGAGCGGCGAAAACGTACACCTGTGGGAGGTGAAATCATTCCGCCGGGAGAGAAGCGAGCACCATGCGAGCGCTGGCCTCTAGGATGAAACTTGGCCTGCGAAAAAGGCGCGAAGGCGAGCGTTTCGCGCGCTTATTGTGAGTGCAGAGGCGCCATTTTCAGTTGTCACTACGGCTGTGCAAGGTGGTCAAGACTGTTGTTTCTTTCTCCTGAGCTCCTGGCCGGGTTGGCCCCGCAGTAAAGGTAAGATGAAGCGTGCCTGGACTTTATACTATACCATGTGTTGTCGGTATGGTCTACAGGCCACATATGCACAGTAGTTCGCGTGAGCGCCTTTCTTTTAGTCGCATATGTGCAAGGAGGTGCTGCTGTACGCGATTGCTTGCGGTCGCATATGTCGCTGGGAGCTGCTACTCACTGTTAATACGGTGTAGTGCGCGTAAAGTATGCAGAAAGCTCGCAAGAGATTTGCTGAAGAGAAAGCGGCACGGGAGACGAAAAAATCCCTTCAACTTCTCCATTCTGCATGCACCGGGCAGGAGTGTTCTTCGACCAGTCGATCTGTTGTTTCGCAGTCCTTGTGCAAATTGTTCAGGAACCCGAGTCGTCAGAATATGACACACTTTCAGAAGACGCCACGTTCTGTGACCGCGATTACTCCAGGCGATTGAGATTTGGTGCGGATGGCATTCCACTTCGTCAGTCCAGTCCTATAGCTTCATCGGGTTCTGATGTGGTAACTCCACAAATACGTTTTCTAGATTCCCTGCGTCTATGGGCAATTGAAAACAACATTAAAAGGAAGGCCATTACTGACCTACTGAAGCTTCTGAAGTCCCAAGACCTTTCTAAATTGGACCTTCCCGGTGACGCGGGTACCCTCTTGAGAACACCGTGTACGCAAGGTAAATACCCGGTAACTGCTCTGAAGCCAGGTGAATATTGTCATTATGGTCTTGCTGCAGGATTGCGGTACTCTCTGAGAGCCGTGAAACAGCTCCCACGCATTCTTAAACTCACATTGAATGTGGATGGATTACCGCTTGCAAAGAGTTCCAAAATGCAACTGTGGCCAATTCAGTGCAAGGTCAGCAACTGGGGCGCTGTTACCTCACCATTTGTAATTGGTTCTTATGCAGGGCCTTCAAAGCCACTGTCTTCAAATGACTTCCTCAGACCTTTCGTTGACGAAATGCAGCATCTGTTGACACATGGGCTTGTTGTCGATAACCAAAAGATTGAACTGAGACTGAAGGCACTAGTGTGTGATGCCCCTGCACGGTCCTACATAATGATGTCGAAAGGTCATAGTGGCTACAACGGGTGCCCAAAGTGCACTGTTGAAGGCTCTTATGTGGCAGGCAAGGTTGTGTTTCTTGATTCAGATAGCCCTCTGCGCACTGATGAAAGCTTCAGGGAACAGCATGATCCCGAACATCACAGAGGAACCTCTATTCTCCTTGAGTTGCCCTTTGATACAGTACGTGATGTTCCTCTTGACTATATGCATGTTGGCCTTCTCGGTGTTGTGAGAAAACTCCTTTCCATATGGGTATCAGGACCTTTGAATGTTCGGCTCGGTCCACTTTCTCGTCTCAAGTTCAATGAACTAAGCAGTACTTTGCGTCGACATATCCCACGTGAATTTTCCCGGAAGCCACGGGGACTTGATGAGCTAGATCGTTGGAAGGCGGTTGAATTCCGGCTTCTTTTGTTCTACACAGGGCCAGTATTGCTCAAACTCATTCTTCCAGATTACCTCTATGAAAATTTTTTGGTTCTTCATGCCGCACTTTCAATTCTAGCCAGCAAGCAGTTATGTGCTCGTTATGCTGACTATGCAAAAGATCTTCTCAAGCATTTTGTAAATACATTTGCTAATTTCTATGGAAAAGACGATGTGTCTTTCAATGTTCACTGCCTGTTACACCTCCCTGACGATGTAAAGTATCATGGGGCACTGGATTGCTTCAGTGCATTCCCTTTTGAAAACAACATGCGACACCTGAAAAAGCAGCTTCGCAAGCATAGAAAACCCTTGCAGCAACTTGGAAAGCGGCTATCTGAAGCACGGTCAAGCAGTGTCGGAGAGCTTCGTGAGGAAGGCAGTGTTGTAACACCCGGTTGCCGTCATGAAAATGGTCCACTTCCTTCCACGTGCTGTGTGCCGTGCTTTCAAAGTGTGAAATGCTGAAGTTTCACCCTGAGCTTGGACAGGCAAGACAACTGCTGAATGCTGGATGAGCACATTATTATTATACGAAATATTGCCGGCTTAAAGTCAACTAAGGAGCTCTGTATCATTGGTCAAGAGTTTCGTCGAAAGGAAGACCTTTACACAGTGCCTTTTCAGTCTTCGAGACTGGGCATATGCATTGTTTCAGATCTTTCAGAACTGAAAGTGTGGCCTCTGCATAACGCTCGAAAAATGGTCAGGCTCCCATGGAAGAAGCAGTTTGTGGTCGTTCCAGAGCTGCATTCAATCTAACTTGTGCTGTTTGG
This sequence comes from Dermacentor albipictus, assembly GCF_038994185.2. Lineage (NCBI taxonomy): Eukaryota > Metazoa > Arthropoda > Arachnida > Ixodida > Ixodidae > Dermacentor > Dermacentor albipictus. The sequence goes on along the minus strand of NC_091826.1, from coordinate 69,334,487 downwards.
AAAAATATCTTTTCGGAATTGAGGCATTATTTGTGTTGCTGTATAATAGAAACTTTGTTCCATTGTTCCCCCACGAGCCTTGGGCTATACAGAACTTCAGCATATGCCAACAAATTGTATAACACTTTTAGCAGTTGCCTTTACGCATGCTAACAATACCAAGCTGTACTTTGGTAAGTATGATTGTTTTCCTTATGCAATGAAGTCCTTGCAATTTGTTTATCGCAATTATTTTTGGGGGAGATACCTATTAGTTGCCTTGGAGCTTTTTAAAACTTGAAGGGGCCCTGTAGTAGCGTTGCCCTGAACCACTTTTTATCGAAGGGTAGAAATGTATTTGAAGTGAAAATTGCTATTCCAGAAATACTTTGCCGCAAAAAGTACTTCAATGGGTTCAGCAGAAGCGGAGTTATTGGAAATCAAACACGACCTCCGCTGTGCACCCGTTTCTTCTTCAATCCCTTGCACTGCGAAGGCTACGGCGCAGTGAGGCGTGCCCACAACGCTCGACCTTCTAAATGTCACCGTGGCGCGCAGTTTAAATTTCATTTTGGATGTTTTGGATGTCATTTTAGCTGTTTTTTCATCCACTTTCGATTCCATTAATTTATATTTTTTTTTTATTTCAGTTAGTCAGTACAAGTAATTTCACCCATGTTGTCTTTGGTGTCATTGTTAGTTTCTTAAATGATATTATTAATAAAAATAGCTTTTTCTTGTCATACCCAACCACAAATGCACATTTCTTATGTACCATATGTGGTTAAATAAAATCAAACTCATAGTGACTCACGCTACGAGGGACAATGTAACGGAGAGGTCCGAATGAATTACAGCCACTTGGGGTTCTTTAACATGCACTGACATTACAATACATGAGCCTTTTGCCTCCATTGAAATGCGACTGGCACAGCAAGAATTAATCGAACCCGCATTTTCTGGGTCAGCAGCCGAGCGCCAATACCACTGAACCACTGCTGCGGGCTAGAATACTTGTGACTTTAAAATTCCTTTTCTGGTGTATTGGCTGGAGTAGTGCCTTCATAGACTGCAGTTGATCATTTGATATTGTAACATTATTTGTGCACAATTTTGTTCTTGAATTCATTGTTTTCACAGTTTTCTTCTCCTTTGAATGACTGATTGCTGATATTTATGTCACTTTTCAGATTCTGAGTGACAAAAGGGTGTGAAATAGAAGGCATCAAGGCATCAGTGGGCATTTTGTCTTCACTGAGTACTTCATTGAGTGAAGGGCAGCCAGTCCACTGCAGTCTTTCTTTCTCGCAAGTCATGGCTGCATGCTTCTGAACGGCCTTTTTTGTGTGTATCGATCTTAATAGATTTGCTGCTGACATGTCTCCTTTCTTGTAGTTCTCTCACTATATTTCTATTATTTTGTAATCAATTCCATTGCAGTATTTTTGTCAGTCTTATGCGGCTACTTCCGTTGCAGTTTGTGTTACCACTAAAGAAAGCTGAACTAGCTGGTAAATGTTCACACTTTTGCATACAGCACAACATGCATAAATGCACAGTACCACTTGTGTGTACTTCCTGTTGTCCATTGTCATGTTACGTGGTATTGTAGGAACCATGCTAAAGTGTAAGCTTACTACTATCTTTCACAATTCAAGTGATGGCTAAGTTCTAGTGTGTTGCAAGGTGAGGCTACGAAACAGTTTGTTTACATTTTATTATACCTCTTTTGTGTTACGATGTGGCCGTGAGTCGGAAAGGCTGCACTATATTGAGCAGTACTGCATGAGGACTCCAGTTTCAGTATGTATCAACCGTTCCGTTCATTGCTATTTACTTCTTTTCCTCAGGAAGAGGTGGCAGGGCTACTAGCATGTAGCAAGTCAATGCTACACATATTTCACATTTAACCATTCTGTGTCACTTCCAGTTTTATGTTTATTTGTTACAAACAATAATTTCCTTGATAGTTATTTTACTGTGAAGTATTTATCATTTATGCTGGTCTTTGCTGGCAGCAAAAAGTCTGCTCTCTTCTAGTCGTTTTACTTTTATGCGTAGCGTTGTATTTGTTTTCTTGCTCTCAGCCCAGAGTTTTTATCTAGTACATAGCGAGAATCACTGTTTCAGTTCTTATTTGCATTTTGTTTTACTGTGACTTACTTTTTCGAGAAGAAACAGTATTTTATTTGTAGTGCATTGCAAGTTTGTCACATTTCAGCTACTGTTTGCATAGTTTTGTTCATATGCATATATAAACCAAGGAGGGATCATTTGCCGTTTCCAAGGTATTGCTAGAATATGAAAAAAAAAGGCACAGTCCAGATAATTTATGTCTCAGATGTGCGATATTTTAGGTGTGAGGATTGCTAGTACCTTTATGTTCCTTGTATACTCATTACTGAATGTAGTGAAACGCGATAGCGTACTGATCGCCAGCTTTTTTTTCGGGGATAGGAGCCTCACCTCAAGACTCATTCACGCTAATGAAACAGTGAATACCTGCGCTCTGTTCATGTCTCGTATACCATGTGGCATTCTGAGCTTTTTTCTCATGCTCCCTGATGTTAAGGTGAAGAATAATCGTACTATAGTGAAAGAAGTGTACCATGCTTTTGAAGTACCCTGAGTGCTACACCTGGCCTTGCCACCTTGATGTTTCTAAACATATACTACCGATAGGGGTGCTTAGTAAACACTCTTATAGCACTTGGGGGCTGGAAATTTTAATGTACTTCTGTAAAAGCTGTCACCTGCAGACTTTGTCTTAGTTTGTGCTAATAAGTTGTTGGCTTTTATTATAATGCAGGACTGTCACATATTCTTTCTCTGAATGTTACAGGTTTGCAGTATATCAATGGTCTTATGACCAGTTCTGTGTTTGAGTACTTGTAACACTTGCATCACTATACCGGCTCTCCATGTATTAAATCGAGTTTTTGTAATGGAAATGAATAAAAATTTCTGTGAAAGTGATTGTCCATTTTATGTAAACTTAGCTTGCTTTGGAATCTTTGTTCCATGGGTGCAAGTTGTATTTTCCGTGGTGCATGTCAGTATACTGCGTCATCTTTGCAGCACAGATTCTACACAAAGCCAATGTTTACGCTAACTGTGCTATTCAGCCCATTTAAATAAAAATGAACATCCTGCAGACATCCCTTAATGGTCCACAGTTCGTCGTACGGATGTCTGACGGACGTTTAGCAATGAAAACCTAAACAAATTGTTGCGTCCGAGGAACATCCGTATATCCGTTCTAGACATCCACGGGACACCCCTCGGACTGCCAATTAGTATGCGCCTGCTAGTCCTGTGGATGTCCGCCGTACGCCCTTAGGCGATCTGCGGACGTCCTATGGATGACCAAGATATCCAGAAGTGGTAGTCCAGTAGACGTCCAGAGGAGTTCGAATGCCCATTGGGTTTCTGCCGCTCCCCGACGTGGTAGGGAGGCAAGAGGGGTGGGGGCAGAAGGAAATAGTCGTCTGTGTGTTTACACCTGTGCTTCAGCAAAAGCCCTATTTCTTTAAAGTTAGAAGAAACATCTCCGTATGCGAAGTTCGAGAAATGGTGGTTATACATGGGAAGTAATTTTCCGGCGTCACATGTGCAAAGGGCCACAGTCTGACATAATTAGTAAACCGCTGTAACAAAACTACTTTGGATTATACGTTTTACCATAGGTAGTGATCGACGGCACCAACCACGGTGACCCCAATTCTTTTCCCTAATCCTGAACATGCATGTCGAAAAAAAATGCTTAAACAGCGTCCGAAAATTCAATGAAAATAATAATTGCTAAAATTTGCTTCGTGAACCATGCGCAAGTTGCAATGGCGCGCATTCCTATCCAAAAACAGCTCGTCAGACATGGACGCTTCTTTGTTGTTCAGCCTCCAGAACACACACACACACACACACACACACACACACACACACACACACACACATATATATATATATATATATATATATATATATATATATATATATATATATATATATATATATATATATATATATATATATATATGCAATTAACGCACTTGTTAGAATGTGCGATAATTGAGCGTCTTCACCGGACGATCCTACACAATAACTGTGCGGCGACTTGTTTTGTCGCCGAACTGCAACGGCCGCAATGCAATGTTTAGGTCTACATCCACAAATATCACAACCTTAATCACGTACAGCTTTCGTGCTTATGCAGCCCACCACTTATACCAGAAGGGATTAATACACCAAATTAACCGCATCCTGTACATCTTGTGTCCCCGGCACATGATCGTTCACGTGTGTATCGCGTGTGTTATTTTTGTTTTGGCATGCTCTAAGTGATCGCATGCAAACCAAATCGTAAAAATATCTTCCTGCAAAAAAGAAGTGCTAAAGAAAAAAGAGGCGGGCCCATAAAAGTCAACGCTGAATAGCTGCATATGTTGAGGCCACAAACATGAAGCAACAGTAGTTGGCTTTCAAACCTGGAAGAAATACGCAATAAAACTTTTTCGAATTATTTATCATCCTTTTTAAACATAGACAAGAACAAATTAACCAAAGGCGCAAAAAGTTCGGTCAAATTCTCTCGTCGAGCGGTGATTCAACAGATTCTTATATCCTGACAAAGAACATTACGGAGAAGCAGCTCACGAGATCCGGACCGAACCTTGACTCTGAAAGCAGGCATAGTACTTATATAGCCCAGAAAAAAGGGCCACCTCTATGAGAAAGTTTCTGCATTATTACAAAAGGTTGTGCTTATCGTACTGCATTTTCCAAATAATTTTAAATTATCAGCATTACACTATGGCAGCGCACGTATCTGTTTATTAAAAGTGCTCTGAAAGCGCCTTATTTTGTAAACAAAATTATTTTAAGGACAGTTGAAGAGGCCCAAGCGCGTGAATTGTACAGTGTATAAATATATGTCCTTATGGAACAGCAATATTCAGTTTAGTTTAATAGAAATAGGCAGATAATGAAAAATAAAAAAAAGTCAGTGTTCCGTTAATTCTTCTTAGAGACGGACTGGATGCACAGAAAAAAAATAAAGCGGTTATCTCTGAGGAGGCCCTCGTAGGACTCGCTACCTGCATCGCATCAACTGAGCACTTTACGTGACTTTACGTTACTAGATTACGCTGCTTCCTTTTGTACACTTTGAGATGCCTGCAATCGTTGGCTACTGCTCCTCGAATCTTACAGTCTTTGGCCATTTCACATCGTAGCCTCCAGTGACGGCTCCCTCGGAGTAATGAAAGCGGATCTCGAAGGCTATGTGCTGCTGCAATGCATGGCGTCTCCCGCTGAAAGTAACTGGTGACGTCACAGCTGACATGTTTTTAACGACACTTGCAATTTTGTCACTTTGATCCCTCTGGCTCTGCCCTGCCCAGCGTATTAAGTGTTCGTCAATACTACTGAAATTCGAGGTTTTCAGCTTATACGGAGCCGTGCGTCCATATCCCAAAAATAAATGTCTGGGCATAAAGAGGCATCGACAACTGTTACGTCAATATAATATGTCCACGGTTTGCGTGAAAGATGCAGCCCCGGCTAATTCGATGAATGAGTTTTAGATTTTTCTTTTGCAAACGGGCCTGGGTAACGAAAGGGACTTCTGAGTTCTTTCACACACTCCTTTGGGTTCTTTTTTCTTTTTGTATACTTTTCTTGCGCTCTAATTTACAAGCCCGTAGGTTTGCATCCCCTAATTGTATGTTGCGTGCGCAAAATATAAAACTTCATAAAATTTCCGCTGACGACGTCAAATGATGGCATTGCATGTTCTATCGTTGTTTCTGCCATTCATTGTAGTTGGCTGCATGAAAATTCTGGTGAAATATATTGATTTTGGCTTCTAGCGCGAAGTGAAACACGGACACAGAAAGGAGCAGACAGGACGATCGAGCGCTAACTCTCAACTAAATTTTTATTGAAACGAAGGACATATATATAGGTGATTGCAAAAACCGTAGCATCAGAACATGACAATGTAAAAGCATCAGTTAAACATGTGTGTGGGTATGGAAGTCAAAGAACAAAAAATTATTTCAGATTAGTACACGTATTGCGAAGGTACTGGAATTCGCAATCTAACAGAGACAACGAAGCATGACTGACGCAAGTGTCTCCTAATCTTTTTATGTGGGAAGCCTCGATAATTTCCCTCGTGGTTTGGCATCTGTGTCTAGAAAGAATTTTTGTTAATTTTTGTTTTGTTGTTGTTTTTGTTAAAATCATGTTACCGTACCAACTCGCCCAACTGTCTATCCTTTTGCAAATATATTGATCAGTCATTTATGCTTAGGCGCATCAGAAAACCATATATACATGCATTCAGTGTTCTTTTTTTTTCTTCTCAAACCAAGACTGATATATATATATATATATATATATATATATATATATATATATATATATATATATATATATATATATATATATATATATATATATATATATATATATATATATATATATATATATATATATATATATATATATATATATATCTTAGAAGTGTTACCAAATTATAATAATATAAAACTATAATAATATAAACTATACAGTATAATCCGGTGCACAAAAAAACCTTGGGATCACAATTATTGCAAATTGTAATTGGTTTATAAAAATGCAATAACCCCACATCACTCAGATGCTTTAGAATTCGGAATTACTAAATATTGCGTTCGCTTTAACTAGTTAAGACGCAGATATTTACGATCAGTGGTTCCCAGACCACTGCGGAAGAATGGTGGCCCGCTGATTCGAATCTAGCAGTGCGTGGCCACCTTCAAAAAGCACACGACCCGATTCTAAGGCACATTCTCAAAACCAAACACGACGACACATCTGAAAAAAAAAAAAGAATCCGGAGTATACACCGCGCTAAATAAGCAACCGTATAGCGTTGGCAAAATGTAATCTATTCGGTCTGCCGTTCTAAATTTATTGCGCCAACCAACACGTTCCCATATAATTACCTCCACTTCCTCTTCGAACCAGTGATTTTATTGATGTAGTGTTGGATTCGACAAAATTACTGCTGAACACACATACCTCAGGAGACAATTCATTAAGCAATGACGCGTTTTATCTACAAATGTTCCACGTATCTATAGTCGCTGCACCAAACGACACCCCTACAAATGATGACCTACTAGAACAAGCGCTTAATAATTCCGCAAGATCTCGAGGTGGAACGGACTACTCAAAATCATTTTCCCCGAGATTTATTTTCCAAATACAACCGCTATTCTTTTTCTCAATCATTGTGTTAGCCTACATCATTTCCCTTACTGTTTGCGTCAAGTACTTGTAATTTTCATCGTGTAGCCCAACCGACCACCTGACTCTATAACTTCTTACCGGCCCGTGGCTATGTGACGTAGCCATCACGAAAGCAAGCTCACGAAACAAGCAACTCATATAGTCACAGTACTATTTGTGCGATATACGTGGTGCTTAGCGTAGTATAATTTATAGTGTTACGATGATTACTGAGTTCAGACGGCATCCATGACATCATGTACGAGTCAGCTTGTACTTAAACTGGTTCAGCCAGGTTCATATATATATATATATATATATATATATATATATATATATATATATATATATATATATATATATATATATATATATATATATATATATATATTTGAATTCAACTGCGAGGATCCTTGTTTTGAATTTACGCGGCTAAGTTAACTGGTACGAAGGCCACGAGAGGGCGCCACTAAACGAAGCATGCCGCCGTCGTAGTTTTCTCGTTCTGAAAAGAAATCATTTCGTATAAGTATCGGATTCGTAAAAACAAACGGTGATTAGTATAACAAGACTTTGCTAAGTAACCTAAAGGTTGTAAAACATTACCATATATGTAGATTGTCGAAGTCCAAGACATCAAAACTTTGAACATTAAAGGCATGTCACCGCGGCGTTGGTGCCGTCGAATTCATGACTATATATACGTGAACGAAGGCCTAACAACTGTACTTCCAAAGTACATATACTTTTTTTTTTCTTTATTGCCGACTTCAACACGTCAGTTTACAAAATCAGTCCGCGCGAGGAACACAACAAAATCAGTCCGCGCGAGGAACACAACACGTATGTTAAAAATACGTCACCCTCACTTGGGGTTACGTGATGAGATTAAAATTCACGCATGTGTAGCAAAGCTTCCATTCTTGGAAGCCACTCAGGCACTGGGTCTTGTATCTTGTATCCTTCAATAGCTCTGCTAACAGATTCAAAAAAATACTGTCTTATGGGCCTGGCATCAATGTCTGCGTGGCTGACCGCCATCCTGGATCGCCAAATACTGTGCAGGCCCAATATCATAATCATGTCAAAAGGAATCCCGTCTTCACTCTCGACGGGCAGAAATCTAATTCCGAAAGCATCAACCGGTAAGTCTTTTTTAATCGTGCGTTGGAGAATGTCCCAAAAGAAAAGGGCTTCCCAACAATCTAAGAAAACATGTTCGATAGTTTCCGGCTTCCGGCATATGAAACAATGATTTCCCCAAGGCACAAAGAAACCCTTCGCTTCCAAATACGTCTTGACTTCAAGAGTGTTCGTATGGAGCTTAAAGAAGAAACTTTTAACTCCGCCTGGTACAGTCATTCTTTTCACACGTTTTAGAACTGACTGCCATGGACCTGCACAGTACAACGACCTGTACAACGGTACCGGAAGAAAGACCTCACACAGGTCCTTATAAAGTTTCTTTCGCGACACCACTGACAAATATTCAAACGAAAATCGCACTTGCAAGACGCGACATGCCATGTACACCTCTTTAAGGAAGCCAAAAATGCTCCCTTGCATACTCTCCGAACTAACAACCAAATTTGGCAAAACCCTGCCCAACCTAACCTGACACACAGTTCGCAAAAAGGGGTCATTCGTGTCACGAAAAAACATAAATCGGTTAACCAACTGGCGCAGATATAGATGGGCCAAACCTAGTCCTCCAGAGCGGACGCGGTGAAACAGATTGGTGCGTCGTGTCCGCTCCCAAGTGCTTCCCCACACAAAAACCGCAAATACACGGTGCAGCTTCTGCACATTGACGCGAGAACAATGAATTGCTTGCAAGACATATACTAAAATTGGAACGATACAGAGAAGATTAGCATGGCCCCTGCGCACGGATGACACGCAAAATCGTGAAGCGTTCCACATTTTTTCGTACTTTTTCTAACGTGTTTCTGCATCTTGTGAAGCGAAACTTGAAACATTCGTTTTTTTTGTGTGTGTGCGTGTGTGTGTACTCACTTTGCATGAATGCCTGGTACTACACCTGTTTCTCGAATATTCCGTTCTCTAAAAGAAAAAAAGAAGAAACGTTGCCGTGATGTAATTTTACAGCACCACAGGGTCACGGTCAAACTTGCTGTTACAAAGTTATATTGAACTGTATGCGTAACGCGTGAAAATTCAGTGCAACGAATTTGCTTCAGGAAAATCAGTATACAGTTCGTTAGACATAAAATGGCTGTGGCTTAGGTAAGGTTAAGCCCAGGATGCGAAGCATACTAGCCTTTATTTTAGTTGTTGAACCACTGTTTAGCCTGGTGAACTGCTGTTGCTTGGCTATATTTGGTTCGGCTAGACGAAGAAACAACTCATGCATTACTTCTTCGCCTTCAAGAGTGGAACGCGACAGCGTTCCCGTCGACCCGCCAAGGGGTGTAAGACAATGGGCGCGTTAAGTTAAGGCGCTCGAGCGCGCTCTAGCCAGCAGAGCGCGCTCTTTTAAGCTTAACGGCTAAAAAGCGACTTCCGGTGCGTGATTGCGGAGCGCGCTCTACGCGCACCATCCTGGAAACGGTGCACGAGAGCGCGCACCTGCTACGGCTTCCGGAAAAATGACGTCTTTCCTACTCTTTCCACCAATGCAAGTCGGTTCTCCTTGCCCACTCGTTCCTCTCGCCGCCGCGCTGCCGGGCGTCTGAAGCTGCTGTCAGGCGAGATCGGCAACGTGTTGGCGCGCTTTGAGCTTGCATCGCATCATAAGCTGCTGCTGCTGCCTGCGTCGCCGCGCGTCAAGTTCTTCTACCTCTTCATCGTCTAAACAAGGGCTGCAGAAGTACGGTCGGCGGGGCCATTTTCGAGAAGCGCGCGAAGTGCAATAGCGGATGCGGAAGCAACATAACATTCGCCAGACGGCACGTTCGTGCACCCGAAAACAGTCGGCGAAAATGGCCGTTAAGTTAAGCTGCGAAGGCGTCGCACTCGAGCGCACTCGAGCGTGCTCCTTTGGAGTTCGGAGCGCGCTAACTTAACGCGCCCAATGGGCTACAGGGCAGCGACTACGCGCCCCGCATTGGACGCGGTGAGCGTCGAGCAAAGCAGCGTTCGGCGCGGCAACGAAATGTGCGCCTGAGCAAGAGACGCACGCCTTAGAAACAGCGCGTTTCTAAGGCAACACCACATTCACTAGAGGCGCTTTTGTACCGCTTTGAAGCGTTGTACTCGTGGCTCAGTGGTAGCGTGGCGTGCCTGTGGAGACGCCGACGGCGTCTAAAGTGAGCTACCCAGCAGAACTAGAACGCCTCGAGACGCCCGTGGCGTCTGACGACGCAATATCTGCGACAGAAGCAGGGATTGCGGACCTTCCAATGGAAGCGGAGACGCCAGAGGTGTACCATTCCCTGGAGTCTGAGCCGGAGGACGCAAGCAATAGGGCCACAAGGATGCCTGAGTTTGGTTCGGACGAGGATGAAGGCACATCAGGGAGCATTACAGAGATGAGAAGCATGGTGCAAAAAGTAAAATCGAAAGCGGCCATGAAGAGGAACCGTGTTACCACGGCTCCTCGGATACCGCCCGTGGAAAAACGTCACAAGCGCTCCTTGTGAGCCGGAAAGACCACGCCTCAAAGGTATGCATCATTGGCCGGAGTATCGGCAGTTTTATCACTATGGCTTACTTAAAGCTAGCAACCTTTAATTGCGTGAGCTTGGTCGCACGCAGGAGGAAGCAGTGGTTTCTCAATCTTCTACTGCAAGAAAATGTTGACATTGCGTTTATTCAGGAGACAAAACTTTCATCGAGTGTGCAGTTGGAAGAGATGGACCACTTTGTTCGTAACCATTACTCGTTTTATTTTTCGCCTGCTTGTGGTTACAGCGGAGGGACGGCAGTTTTGGTGAAGAAACACTCAGCGGTACTAGTGTACCCCGAGTGGGACAAGGACCGAAACGGCCGTGTATGTAGTGTGGATTTTATATACCGGAATGAACCATACAAGCTTGTTTCCATTCATGCTCCGAATGACGCACCGCTACGAAAAGAATTCTTTTCAGGCCTGAGGCAGTATCTTGACTCACCATGCCGTACCATATTTGCCGGAGACTTTAATTGTGTTTTACGTGCTTCAGACTGTTCGAAAAAGCGATCGCCAGATACCAGCCTAGCAGAGCTCAGGAAGCTTTTGAGAGACTATGACTTGCAAGATGTTACCGAGATTGCGCCAGGAGATAATGATGGTTTTACACATTGGCAAGGGGACTGTCATTCAAGGCTTGATCGGTTTTACGTGTCTAGTGACCTCTCATCGTACAACGTGCGTTATAAAGTGCAACCTGTTGCATTCTCAGATCATGCATTTGTCACAGCCGTATTTGAAGAAAAGAAAATAACAAGAAAGAGGCACAAAGAGTGGCAGTTGTGGAAGCTGAATGAGAGTCTGCTGGATGACAAAGAAATATTCGGCAGCATTAAGAATCTAATCAAGGAAAAAACGAAAGGAGGACAGGTAGATACGATATTGTGGGAAGAGATAAAGGAAGAATGTAAGATGTTTCTACTTGCAAAAGGACAGGAAAAATCAGCACTGAAGAAGAGCGAAAAGCTGAGCTTGCTACGAACTCTCAAAAATCTAATCGAAGCCGAAAACTGTCACCCGGGTACCCTCACAGAGGATATCAAAGAGTGCAAAGGTCAGCTGCTGTCAATCTTGGAGAAAGAATATAAAGGCGCTATGATCAGGTCTAGGACGGAATCACAGCAGAGAGATGAGGAACCGCTCAAGATTTTCAAGACAAAAGAAAGACAGCGCGGCATGAAAAACAGAATAGAAGCAATACAGAGCGGGGACAGTATTCTCAAATTACAAAATGACATCGAGACTGCCTTCACTCAAGCATACAAAGGCCTCTTCGAATACGGAAGTTACACATGCGACCGTGAACTCTTGCAAAAGTATGCCTCAACGTTAAACTGCATAGATGACGAGACAAAACAGCAAACAGATGAGTGTATATCAGAAAGCGAAATAGAATGGGCCATACAGCAGCTAAAACCAAGAAAATCGCCAGGAGTAGATGGACTCAGCACTGCCTTTTACAAGAAATTTTCACCGGAATTAGTCCCAATATTACGAGATGTGTATGATGACATTTTGAAACGAGGATTACTGCCTCCATCTATGCGACGAGGTCTTACTGTCTTACTGCCAAAGAAGCATTCAAGGCAAGTTCCGACAGTGAGCGATTTCCGCCCCATTAGTCTTTTAACGACCGATTACAAAATACTTGCTAAAATTATAGCTAGACGGCTGGACTTTGCCCTCGGAGCAGTTATTGGCCTCGAGCTCCACCACTGGAAAAGCTGGCGCCACCGTCGGCGTGACGTGCTAGGAGGGATCACGTGGACATAGCGGCCGCGTCGGCTGCTTCGGGCGCGCCGAAGCGAGCTGAAAACGAGTTTAAATTCCCTCGTACGCTGCGGTCCTCATTTAGTGGCGAAATTTTCCCGCTTCGAATGTCTCCTTTACAACGCTTGAAAGCACTACAATAGGTAGTGGCTGCCTTTGAAGGCGCGCAACATGGTAGACTACTGCTCGGTGCTGCAGGGCCGGACGCACATAACGGAGGCCGGTGTCAGCCTTGTTCACACGTAGCCGCAGGACAAGAAGCTGCGTAAAGCTGGCTCGCGAAACGTAAAACCGGAAAACAGTCATCGGCTACAACTCGGGTATGCAGCAAGCACAGACGCGAGGAAGATTTCTGCTACGGCGCCCGGTCTGCGATGTTCTGAAAACACGCACTGAGACGCTCGCCCGAGTCCGCTGCCCGACTAATGTCATGACGGTTTGGTCTATGAACTTGTCGATGCTGTAGATACTGGCAAGTTCAGTGGAGTGGAAAGGCAGCGGTAAGAAGCACATTTAAAAAAAGCATGGCATATGGTCATGTTTGTGTTATGAATTAATGCACTGGATTACAAAAAAAAAGGAGCAGCGGGAAATTGCACGCTGAGGACACCGATAAACATACAGTGCGACGCAACTCGAGAAATAGTACTGAAAGGTAAAGAATTTAGAAAAAAAGAAAGATTGAATCGTCGCGACGGTACATCACAGGCGTCGAAGTCTCTACAATAAAATTATTTTTGAACAGCTCTGATAGCGCCCGCGCAACAATGGTTGCTTGTATATTGTCAAATGCTCATATTCTGCGACCTAAAGCTCATGGCACGGTGCGAAAACGCGCGCGCGGAGAAAGCGAAACAGTGCGCGCACAAGCATGCAGATGCGCACTCGGTCGCTGCGAATCTGCGCGATCGCTGCATTGAGTCTTCGTTCTATTACGCTCCATTTAGTTATACAAACGCTATAAGAACATATTTCACATAGTTTGCTCTCAGCGTTTATCTACCTTTCACGCAAGAAGCCGGTTCGGGAGACTCCATGGCTGCGACCGCGCGCAGTGGCGTTCAATGTACTACGTATTCGGTAAAGAGGTAGCTTCTTTAAACGATTGTGTGCTTTCAGTTTGCCCAAGATTGTTATTTAGACAGTAAGAAACTTCTCTTGTTTCGAAAGTACTTACAGAAATGTCCGGGAGAGCTCGCGCGTGGTGTTTTCAGTGAGCGCTGACAGCAAAACCTATGAGGAGCGCGCCACGTGATCCCTCATACTACGCCAGCGAGGCGCTTCCGATAGATGGCGACTCCGTAACTCCTCGCCGCCAATAGGCAACCATCAATCTTATGGCATCAAAGGCCGTCGCATCAGTGATAACCTGCACGCTATGAGGATACTGTGCGAAGCTACCTCCGTTGGTGGATCCAGGGCAGCGGTTTTGCAAGTGGATCTGAGCAAGGCTTTCGATAGAGTAACACATGACTTTCTCTTCAACTTGCTTAAGGCCTGCAACATTGGGGACCGACTCCTAAAATATATTGGTGTCTGCTACAGACAAGTGACGACGCGACTGGTAATCAACGGACAAACAACTCCCACCATACAGCTCAACAGATCCGTTAGGCAAGGATGCCCCATGTCACCAGTTCTTTTTGCTCTGTACTTAGAACCCTTGTGCCGAACAATTCTGAACGACAGCAACATAACAGGCTTCAGTTTCGCAGATACTTCTCTGAAAGTCCTCGCCTACGCCGACGACCTTACGCTTGTGGGTGCCTCCAGAGAGGAAATCCGCCAAGGTGTGCAGCATGTCATGGACTTTTGTAAAGTTTCTGGTGCTAAAGTGAATCGAAAAGTGCGCGGGTGCATGGCTAGGTGCCTGGGACTTAAAACCAACCACCTTCCTAGAGGTGAAGTGGACGTCTGAAATCATCAGCTACATCGGTGTGTGTTTTAATACTGCCAACCTACAGAATGGACAAAATACAATTCGAAGTGGTACCCTCGCGGCAAAAGTGCAACAGTGGCATGGGAGAACGGTCCCGCTTATGAACAGAGCTTTTGTGTGTAACACTGTGTTCTTTCCAGCTATATGGTACTCAGCGCAGGTGATGCCCTGTTTGCCGGCTCAGGTGAATCGAGTGCATAGATTTTGCGCAACATATATTTGGGAGTCGCGGTTTGAGCGCATGAGGCGCAGTAACTTATTCTTAAGTAAGGCAAAAGGAGGCCTAGGGCTGGTAAACGTAGAGATAAAACTCAAAGTTCACAGGTACCTTTTTTTCAAAAACCAAACTCATCATATTATACGTCATTCTTTCAAACAATTAGGAGGGGGGTACTTAAGCGAGTGGATCGAAGGTGCCCAAGGAGTCCCACGAGCCCGCACCCTAAAATTCTACAGGGAGGTGGAGCAGGCAGCTCGCTTCTTCGAGCAGCGTTTTTCTCAAGAGTATCTAAAAAATGTAAAACGGAAGAGTCTGTATTGGAACACTATAGATATGCTATTCCCACCACCCCTATATCGGTATCGAGTTGGAAGCCAGCTGGAGTCTGACGTTTTCAAGCGTCTGCCAAAATATCCTGTAAAAACAGCGATTAAGGATTTCTTTGTTAGGTTACATGTCGAAGTTCTACCTGTAAAAACATGGCTACGTAACAAAGGTTTCTTCGTGCCGTGGTCAACGGACTGCCCTCTCTGTCCCTATCCAGAATCGTTGCAGCACGTATTTTTGTTTTGTACAAATGCAGTACTATTTTGGCACAACATACGAATTGTGTTTGACGTGCAGATATACCCAAATTGGGATAACGTTAAATATCTGACACTGGAAGATGACAAAAATAACAATGCTGAAACCCTGTTATTGCTAGGTTTGTATGCAATTTGGAGATCCCGAACTGATTACGTCCTAGCACTAGAAAACGCAAAACCTGCGTGGACGCACTTTTGTGATGCTTTTGCGTATACAAGTTCGCTGCTAGGCGGCGAAGATGAGTTTAGCAAGCGATGGCAGGTGTGGCAGAAGCGCCTGCAGCAAAGATGAATACTCATATAGATGTGCAATTCGCAGTGTATGTGTGTGTGTGTGTGTTAGAAAAGCTGTGAAGAAAGAACGCTTCCGTGCATGGTACCTGCTATGGAAAAAAAAAAAAAAAGGCTCAGTGGTAGCGTCTCCGTCCCACACTCCGGAGACCCTGGTTCGATTCCCACCCAGCCCGTCTTGCAAGAGTTGAGCCAAAGCCACTTCTCCTCTGTCGTGACGTCACGGTGTCACGTGATTTCATGGTCACCGCCGCGCCTGAGGAGCTGGGTTGAGCCCTCGTAATATGCTTCGCATAAAAATTAGACAAGAAAGACAAGAAAAGTTAGACAAGAAAATAAAGAAAGCGTTCACCTCTGAGGACCTAGGGCGCTTCAGATGCGTAGTTATTTCAGATAATCTTGAATACCTGCGATACATCAACTCAGCTCTTTACGTTATATTTTTCTCCTTGCTTTTGTACACTTTCTCATAGCTGCAATACGCGAATGCTGATCGTGATTTTTTTTCTTTAGCTGTTTCACAGTGTAGCCGTAGGGGAGAAGGTTGGAAGAGCGCCGAAACGTGAGAAGGCGGCAGCTTCTGAAGTTCCCTCGGAGTAATAAAAACGAATCTCGAATGCCATGTGTTGCCGCTAAGCATCCTTCCTACATGCCGCTAAGCTTTGCCGTATTACGGCGCCTACAGTTTGCTTAAACTAGAGATATGGTCACTATGGTCTTCTAGTCATACCCGCCGATGCGTTGCTGAAACCAAAGTAACTTTGACCGAAACTGACCGAAACCAACCGGTAATGTCATAATTAGCTGTCATGTTTGCAACGACACTTTCCTTTTGGCAATTTCGTCACTCTGACTCTACACTTCGCAGCGTATTATCGTTCGTTAATACAAGTGCAAAATAAGTGGTGTCCCACGGAGGAAGGAAACTAAGGAGAGGCCCTACCCCCTCCGCGCGCTAGGAGAAGAGTGTGGCGAAAATGACGTAGTAGGGTCTCATTTTTTTGCTGATTTTTTTATTTTTTTTTGCTGTATGGCCCCGCCTTTTGGGCCACAATGGCGGCGTTGTTCTGATTTTTTGAGCGCTCACACGTGTTGCTCTGGTAGGTTTCGTGCCGTGGCAAAGGCGCTGTGTGGGCGGGTTTGCGTTAGTCACCGTGTCTTGTTGCGTTGTGTTACCTGCACCGTGCTCTGCCAGATGTTGCGCGAGCGCGCGAAACCACGCGCAACGCGGCGTGGTTTCGCGAAAGATGTAAACAAGAGAGGAGGGTGGCACAAAAGGCGGAGCTTCGCCATGAGCAACGCCAACTTCCGGCTTCACTTTTGCTTCACAAACAGTGACGTCAGGGCCTCTCCTTAGTTTCCTTCCTCCGTGTGGTGTCCAAATCCTCGTTCCAGTGGTGGCGCCCTCTGAACAAACATATGCAAATCTTGAAGGCTATGCTTTTGCTGGTTGCATGCAGCGAAATCAATTTTGCGAGCCAGAATCACGTCATAGATGTCGAATTTTCGACACCACCTATTTTAAGCTTTCAGAACGATCTAAAAACGTCGCTGTAAGTGGTGTCCAAATCCACCAACCTGTAACGTCACAGGCTTTACCTAAAGACCCTCCATCCACGCGCCACCGCCGCTTTCGGCGGAAACGTGTATGGAGGGGCTTTAGCTTTACCGACTTGCCGCTGTAGTCATGCTGCAGACGACATGTGACGGTATTGGTTGAAGTTGCGCAAACCGCTGGCCTATTTGACGTGGTTTTCGTTATCCAATCGCCAGGATTAATGAGAACGAATGTCTGGCTTCTGTTCGAAGCTGCGCTACCAGCCAAATCTTGGGATTGACTTCGCGTCAAGTGAACCGGAGGTGGCGTTTCCTTCCATTCATTCAATCTTTCATTCATTCGACTGCGCGGTAGGGACCGAACATGTCGAGGCTCACCAAGGGAAGGATCTCGTGGAAGAAACTGCTGGTCATAGCGGCTGTTCCCCACCTGATTTATTTCCCGCTTCGCTACTTTGCGACCAAACGTCAGGAACCGCCGAAGATCGATGCCGCCGCCACCGTGGGAGACTTGGACGCTTATCCGATGGTGCAGCGATAGACTCACGCAAGCGCTTCAAGGTCGTTGCGTGTACTGGCTGGTTATGTGCGGCCGTTATTTGCTGCTCTCACATCGCTTCATTGTTAGGTTCACGGATAGCAAGTGGCTGTGATACTGTTATGTAAAGTGCGTTTGATCTCTTAGAAATATATATATCTTATAAACACCCGTTATGAACAGCGTTAATCTGATTGTGACAAGTGATTCCAGCATCATTATTTATTACTATAGTTATTTACTGTAATTCATTTTGTCGCCAGTGGGCTTATTCACTCGTTCTCTTAATTTTTGGTTACACACACACACACACACAAAAAAAAAAAAACGGAATCTTTGTATACAAAACGACTGAATTTAGGTCGTGGCACCTTGCTGAAATGAAAGTGTTTAGCATTGAAAAATCGCCATGCACCTTGCTTGACTGTGGTATTTATGTCATATGTTTTTTAAGAACCTTATATATATATATATGAAAGGTTCCTAAAAAATCATAGTTACAGTGCATGGGAGCATGGTGCCTTATCGCAAAAAAGATGCCTCAATCAGATTTTGTGTGTTAAGTGTGTGTACAAAATCCGACTGAGGCATCCTTTCCGCGCTCCTGAACAACCAGATGCCTGAGGTCTGTGGAAGGGCTGGATCACACCACATAGAAGCATGCTGTCTACGTGTTTGTCAATGACCCGGCATTCAGCTGCTGAAACACAGTATGGATGCTGGCAAAGCGAAGCATAGTGACTGGTGCCGATACAGTGAAGAACCACTGATGTGTGCCTGAAGGCAGGTTGGCCAAGGTTGAAAGAGGCTTGAAAACGTTCAAGCAGTTGAATGACATGACTGCGTTGGGCTCGCGTAAGTGCACCATCGATGGTATGCAAGAAAACACCTAGAGAACATGACATGGGTGCAGCAGCTGAAGTTATGGCATCAATAGGCATTGGTACCTTATTGGAACGTAGGTCAAATTGGAGAATGACATCAAAAGTGTCGAGACACCCCGCACATTCACCGTGTATAACAGAGTTGAAGGACAGAGAAATGGATTGTGTACATGAATTGCCCCAGAACCATCGGCTACTGTGGCAATAGAAAACGGGAGTAGGAGGATTTAGTGACGTCCACCCTCCTCAGATGGTGTTAATGGGACAGTTGAGTCGAAGACGGTCATGAGAGACGAGCACCACGGCGGCAGAGAAGGTGAAATGACATTGGGAGCAACAACTACTTTAGAAGACTGGCTAGGAAGATCGACGGTAGCGTCACTGGGTGGGGACAAAGCGAGTTGCGCGCAGTTGACCATAGTGTGATACACGAAATGGAAGTCGAAGCCCAGAATAATGTTATGCGACGCATGCCATAGAATGACTAATTCAACACAGTACAGCACGTCTTGAATCACAACACGACTGGTACATGCTGCCAAAGGCTTGACGTGTGTAGCGAAAGATCAGAAACTGGTATCATCACTTTCTTGAGTTTGCGGCAGAAGTTTTCACTTATTCCAGAAATGGCAGGCCCTGTGTTTACAAGAGCATTTGTCGCGATGCCCTCTACAAATACTGCAACCCTTTTAGGAAGGGAAAATAAGTTCTTGAAAATTCTGGCAACTGCCCAGTTCTTGCCTAGTGAACTGCAGTTGTCAGTTTTCTTCCAGGAAAGCTGGGACAGCGAAGGGAAATGGAACCGCAACAGCGAGAAGGAGGCTGACATGGTTTGAATCCAGGCTGACATGAATATGAGTCTGATGGAGCAGGAATAGAACGATGTGAAGGTTGTTTGGGAAAGTAGGTCAGGTTCGGCGCACCAACACGAAAATAAAATCTGCAGCGGCAACAGGATGCACCATGTCATTGCTCACTAGTTTAGAAAATATTGCTGCATGGTAGCACAGGCTGAAAGGTCCGAGACCACTGGCATCTTACCTCCCATTGCAATGTACTAGAAATGCTTGAAGCAGCCAATTCCGGCAAGGGTCATCAGGTGAGTTGGTGTTAAAGCATTCTCGAGTACACACTGCTAAAGATGGGACTGAGAACAAGTGTGGACAGGACAAGGCACAACTTCTTCAGAGCCGGGAAGAGAAAAAAAAAAAAATATGAAAGGCATTAGTTAAACCACTTAATTGTGTTTTTGATCGTGCCCTACAACTTTGCCGATATACAACTTTTCCCCTAATACAAATATTTAAAAATTTGTATAATTGAGTTTGGCTGATCAGTTTACTCGAAGAATAGTCTGAGTAACTCAAGTCCACCACGAACAGTGTGGCTTTAGTCTTATTTGCCCAAGATGTATCACTATTTGAAGCTTAGTGCAAGTATATTTTCCGGTATAAACTCGGTTGAAAGTTGGCGCTTGTAGTGTACTGTCTTGCTGAACATGAGTTGCAACACGGCATACACCCGCCATAATTCTTGCACTAAGACAAATGGAAGGCGTGCACACTTGCCATCGTTCTTGTGTATTGGAATGCTACCAGTAATTGTAACTATGGTTAGTTAACAATATTTTCATATGTCGGCACCGGCATGCAGTCTTGGAGCCCCTTGGGCCACAGGCTACTGTGTTGCCATTAATTTAGAGCATGATTGGTGTGCTATATGTGTCTTTATGTTCTTGTTTGTATTGCACCACTGCAGCTATTGTAGATACAATCATTCTTTATATACTTTAGATTGTCTTGTTTAGCCATCTGTCATACCTTGCATATATAGCACTGGAAGAACAAACAGCAAGACATCACTAGAAAGTCCGGACCTTGTACTGTCAACACCCTTGTTTAAACATACAAAGTTTTTCTCGAGCTGTCCCGCAGAATTCCGTTGTACGGAAACTACGTCGCCACTCAACATGGCTCAACACAAGACTCCACAGATTATAATGAGTTTGGGCTCACTACAAGCAGACAGAATAAGTCGGCGTTTACGTACAGCCTTCTGCACTATTGTTACAGATGCATCACAGTCATCACATGTGAGCTTTGTGGCATTTGGAGGTTTAGATGCTGTGGCTGGTGGCTGCACTGTGTCCCCGTTCTTTGCCGCCTGGGTTGATGGTTGTAGGCCAGATTTGTCATTGAAATCCAGTGCACATCTCTTGTTGAGATGTGGCAAAATATACTTTTTCCACATTTCAATGTCGTATACTTGCGAACCTATTTGCAATTACTTTCACCGTTCCTATGGCACTCAATGGCCGCCGCTTCTGCGGTGACCTAGTCTGGTTCAGAAATCTTTTGCACTGTGTGCTCAATAACCTTAAAGGGACCCCGTAACACTTCTTTAACGTAGTAAGAAAACATTGCCAGTCTGCAGAAGAGGGTCATGAGAACATGTGAGCCAAATATTATTGCCCTGCATGCAGCAGGAAATTTACAATCTCTTGTCAAAAATGCTTTCTCTTACTTCCGCAATGTCATAATGCAGCATCATCGCAAGCAGTTGGGCCCACTAACAGCTGTTGGCTGATTTCGTGATTGCGAGAACATTCTTAGTAATAATACTCTAATGGCTAATTTTGAGTGAAATAAGTTATATATGTATGCATGTAATCTCAAAGAGACAAAAAAGTTGAGTCACTTTAGCGTACGCTAAAAAAGATGAAGGCCTGCGCGCTCATGAGAAATTAATGAAGTAACATTCTCACTAAAATGCGTTGTTGCTTCCTATTGTCTTCTCCCATCAAAGGTCATAGGTTCGAGTGCCTTAACTCACTTCACCTTAATTTACACCAAAGGTTGTGGGTTCAACTCCCACCAATGGTCATGGATCCGAGTGGAAAACTTTGCTTTAATTAACACCAAAGGTCAAGGGTCCGACTCCTACCAATGGCTGTGGCTTCGACTCCCACCAAAGGTCGTGGATTTGAGTCCAGCCAATGGTCGTGGGTGGCACCACGAATTTTGGTGCTATTGAATTTTGCTGCCTAACTCCAGGCAACAAATTTTCTACCCATGAGCCACTTAAGGCTGTCACCTTAAAAGCATGTAATCTTTGCACTGCCGGACTACGCATGACACTTGCCTATAGCTACATCTGGTGTGTGTGGTCTCGGAGATAACAGCGGCATGCTGCATAGTGTAGTCTACCACAGCCGTCACATGGTGCTGCAACAAACCGTGTGACACGATGAGCCTCTGAGACACTCGGCTTTTGGGTGTGGCTTTGCACTCTAGGTTTCCCTCCTATGTAGCTTTCAGTGCGCTAGCAGAGACGCACAGAGAAAGCCGCGCGTCTGTGCGATAACTTCGCTTATACTTGAAGGGTATGAAACATTTTTGCAGCACGAGATTTGTGAGACGACGACCTTTAATATTGAGGCCATTCTGTAGTTAGTTAGAAAAGTGTTTGCGGGCCCCTTTAAGCTATGTACCAGAAACTGCCACTGTCGCATTGGCCCAATTTTGACAGTGCAGGGTTGTCGATGATGCTTTATACAGAGGTGTCGCAGTATGGTCACATGGTTGTGTGCCAGCCACAGGTCTTCAGCAATGCTGTCCAGTGGTCGACAGGTGGCAGAGGCATTCCATCCAAGGACACACATCTTGCCTCTAGGTCCCCTCTTGTCAACCTTTGGAAGCAGCTCAAGCTGACGTCACTTTCCTTCTCACCTAAGCAGGCCGCAGAAATCGCAGCAGGCCTCCAGTTCTACGCGGCTTCCTCTGTGAGTACGGAATGGATGAAAAATATTCTCAACAATAGACCATATTCACACTATCAATCAGGTGATAGAGAAATGTGCGGAATATAACCAACCCTTACATATAGCTTTCATTGATTACGAGAAAGCGTTTGATTCTGTCGAAACCTTAGCAGTCGTGGAGGCATTACGGAATCGGTGTAGATGAGACGTATGCAAAAATACTGAAAGATATCTATAGCGGCTCCACAGCCACCGTAGTCCTCCATAAAGATAGCAACAAAATCCCAATAAAGAAAGGCGTCAGGCAGGGAGATACGATCTCTCCAATGCTATTCACAGCATGTTTACAGGAGGTATTCAGAGACCTGGATTGGGAAGAATTGGGGATAAAAGTTAATGGAAAATACCTCAGTAACTTGCGATTCGCTGATGATATTGCCTTGCTTAGTAACTCAGGGGACCAATTGCAATGCATGCTCACTGACCTGGAGAGGCAAAGCAGAAGGGTGGGTCTAAAAATTAATCTGCAGAAGGCTAAAGTGATGTTTAACAGTCTCGGAAAGAACAGCAATTTACAATAGGTAGCGAGGCACTGGAAGTGGTAAGGGAATACATCTACTTAGGGCACGTAGTGACGGCAGATCTGGATCATGAGATGGAAATAATCAGAAGAATAAGAATGGGCTGGGGTGCGTTTGGCAGGCATTCTCAGATCATGAACAGCAGGTTGCCATTATCCCTCAAGAGAAAAGTGTATAATAGCTGTGTCTTACCAGTACTCACCTACGGGGCAGAAACCTGGAGACTTACGAAAAGGGTTCTATTTAAATTGAGGACGACACAATGAGCTATGGAAAGAAGAATGATGGGTGTAACGTTAAGGGATAAGAAAAGAGCAGATTGGGTGAGGGAACAAACGCGAGTTAATGACATCTTAGTTGAAATCAAGAAAAAGAAATTAAAAGTCATTATATAAGCATGCCTTGCCTTATGCGGCCTTTGAGTTTGTTCTCTCAATTTATACAAGCAACTTATTATTTGGTCAATCTCGCCATATGTTAATATTCCTTTAAAACGACGTACAGTGCTAGACGTACCTAGCTCCTCCAATGAACGCAACACTTTACTAAGTATTTGCATGCAGTGACCTTTGATTACTATCAGTGTCACACAGCACTGATCACATTTCAGTTGTCTCTCATTTACAAGTTTCTCAGTTGACCTAACGGCATTACGTGTACCACTTTACATTTTTTTAGATATTGGAAATATTCGGTATTCAACATTCTAACGTTTTTCTCGAATATTTGTAATTGATCCAGAAATTTAACCACTCAGACACTTCTAACTAAAATCAATTAATCAGGCCCCTTGCTTTTTAACTGGCCTGAAGCAGAATTTGATACTTTGCTATTTGTGTTTGAGTCAAGATGGCCGTCTCTTGTTTATCCAAAACAGTACGTACTGTGTGCAATGACAGCTTCATGTAGAATCTCCTATAAACACTTGGTAGCACCCAACAAAAAGCGCTTTATTGAATCCATCTGTTCAACACGCACACTGTTCTGTACTGAACGACCAGCAGCTTGACATATAAGTACATGCTCGGAAATACTCTCAACGCCGCTAAAATGACAGTTACACATTTGTATACAACAGCTTTCCATACAAAATGCCTTCGTGCGCATAACTCAAACAAAATATCAGGGAGGTCACACACTTTAACATGCACAACACGCGGCTATATTCAGAGATGTGAAAACATCTGCAAAAGCACCGGTGAGTTGACAAAGCAGCCTGAACACATAGGCAGATCTGCGGCCATACTACAAAGCAACCATTTTTTAATTATGTCACTATAGCATTTCAACATATATCACCATCACTCTTCTATATCACTGGCACCTGCCAGCTTCGTGCTTGCTAGTTAAGCCATGTGACGTGTATGTGCAGTGCTCATGGAATGAAACACGTCAATTTAGGGCTAACTAATGTGCATACTTTTGTTACCACTGGCTGCAGTTTGTCTCACATTGACGCAATTTTGGCGCGTACACTTAGATCAGAGTCCGCGTCAACTTTGGTGACCAGATTCCTGGTGACATGACATGGTACTCTCGTGTACTTTGCACATGCGCAAGGTTCTACTGAATGCTCCCTGTTGCGTTTCATTCCATGAGCACTGTACACCCCTGCAATTTATTAACCAGAACACATGAGCTTTGCATCATGTCAGTGCCTTATAACGGTGAGATAGGTGACACTATGCGCAAGTCCACAAAGCACTCTGCTTGAGCATCGTCTGCTACACTATTTGCATCAGTAGGACACAAGCCCAGTCAGTTATCTGCGCAGTCCTACTTGTGAAAAGCCAATATGAAAATAGGTGTAGTTTACGATGTTTCACCTGTGATGCGCTATCCATTCTTTCTTTGTATTACTGGAACCCACACACGCGCCAGGGAATAAGCATAAACAAGAATGCAAATTTAACATAAATGAGGTATTGTAATTAGGAAAAGAAGCAGGGGCATAGCTCTGATTGCAAATACTTGTAGCTGCATGGCCTGGCTATTTGTAACATTACACAATATGGCCTCGCATACAACAAAGGCAGGGCATGTATACTTTTGAAGCAAACAGTGTAGCAGACGGCATTCAAACAGAAGACTGCTTTGTGCACTTGCACATA
This sequence comes from Dermacentor albipictus, assembly GCF_038994185.2. Lineage (NCBI taxonomy): Eukaryota > Metazoa > Arthropoda > Arachnida > Ixodida > Ixodidae > Dermacentor > Dermacentor albipictus. The sequence continues at coordinate 69,309,361 of NC_091826.1, read as the reverse complement.
CTATCGCCGACCTCGCCGTTATAAAGCGATACGTGTCATGTAGTTTATGCACACCCGTTCTGGTTAAAAGTTACAAGGGTGTACACCAGATAGTTTAGACAATATTATGCCGCAACAAATTAATTTGGAGCTACGATTGTTCATACAGGTGGACACGGGCGAACAGTGCCCAGAGTTGCACAAAAATCCAAGCGCATGATAAAAAAAAAAATGCTTCACTGTTAAAAAGGTATCGGGCATAGTTGAGAGACAGATGGTGCTGCTTGCTGTACGTCTGCCCCGTGTGCCCTTTATATCTGCCCCCGACGTTACCTAGCACATGAAAAGCTGGCAGGTGCCCAGCACAGTTACTAGTAACAGTAAACCGGTGGCAGTATCCTATAGCTCTCTGCAGTCAAGTATGCACGAATTTGTTCCAGCAGTGAAACCACTTGCGCCAATGAGCCAATGAGATGTAAATGTCAAGGTGCGAGTGTTGAGTAGAATAAACAAGAGGCTGAATAAACAAGACATTTGTGGCAAAGTTTCCTTCAATCTTGCAAACAAGACATACGGCTCTCTCAACGAGAACAGTTTTTCGCTGGCGCTGCAGCTTATGTGAGCAAGTTACACAGGTGCTACCATACCACTCTTGCAGTCCAAAATTCGAATTCTGCGTGACACTTTCAAACAGAACTGTCAAGAAAACCATAATAGTGGTGTTGGCGGTGTGTACCCGCACCACAGTAGCGCATCCTACCAGAAAATGCCTCAACAACGACACGGGTTAACATAAAAGCATGCAGGACCTTCTCCTGCATGCCTTAGTCGTCACTGACTAAAGTCAGGTCAAGCCTGAAAAACTAACTCTACTATGACAGAAGGATAGAATGAAGGAAACATAATATTTTCTGTTTTTGTCTTTGTACAATGCATGGTAATTTGCTGTCACCTCGACTGCATAAGCCGTAACCGGGCACCGAACACCTAGGCCCCATTGTAAATAAAGACGGGAATCTTTAAAACTGAAAGACAACAGACCAAACTTCAATCTACAGGGAATTGTGGTTACATATAACTCAAAGCAAAAGAGCCAAACAGGAACTATGACAGTCACTCTCACAATTTACACAATACAAAGTAAAGGACAAGACTGTTCACACAAGAAAGGCATATTCCTTCAGTCTTGCAAGACGAGAACACGGAGGAAGTTTATAGTATGTAATATATAAGTCTGGGGCACGGCACCCATGGTAACGTAAAATCTTAATGATGCAGCAACAGTGTTATAGATAATATGAAGTGAGGTTTAGACGTGACTTACGGTAGATGGCAATTGGGCAAGAGTGCTGAACCTTATGCAGCACAAACCACTGCTAACAATGACAAAAAGAAAATGAACTGTGATAAATCTTTGTGATAACCACTGTGCAAGAGAAGTGAAGGCTAGCAATGCACGACAGCGTCATTGCCACTGGTCGTGATAGCGTCACGACCAATGCATGACAGCGGCACTGATAGCGTCACAGTGATGGAGCATTTGTTCGATGAGGGAAATGATAAAACTCTATAAGCACATCTCACGGGATGTTAAAAAAGCCAACCATGTGAAAATGTTCCCGTTGGCATGAACACGCAAGTTTGTACAGTCAAACCTCTTCCAACACGGAAACACCCTCGTTATATCCAACATTCCTTATAAGTATGACAGCTGATATCAGTAAAAAATGTAAAAAATTTTAAGTTTACTTCATCATATCTCATAATTCGCAATATCCATGTATGTTTATAGAATCAAGAGGGGGGAACTTTGGGCCTGTTGGCCCGACATGTTTAATGAGGAAAAGAACTGCGACTTCAGACAGGACGTAAGACGAACCTTACCGCTCATCCTGTCCACTCCTTCGTTTTACGTCCCATCTGAAGTCGCGGCTCTTTTCCTTTTAAACATATTTACAGAAGTTTGACTGCATCACTAAATCTGAGACTGTAGCCTCAGAAACGTCAGACTCTAGCTATATCAACCAAGCCATTCCAACGCAAAAGTTTGCGTGGTAAAGTCTTGTTGACCCAGAGGTCGTGTCGAAATATGGCTTGTTGTGCAGACAATCCTAGCTGGCAGTGTACAATAAATGTCTGCAGAGATGACAATCTTGTACCACCAATTCAGATGGTGTTGTCAAACCTGCTCTTACAACATTATCAGTGTGCGTAGAAATTTCTGATGACATAAGAATTCCAACGTACAGAAGCATTCTAGGCTTTGCAAAGAAGCTGCCTAGAAGTAGATGACAATGAAATTTGTTATGACATTCAGCATCACTCTATGCTGCAATGTGGTTAAGTGGCAACATTAAAGCAATAAGGGGACCAGCTAGAACCTACCAGCTACTAGAAGCTTGGTGCCACATAATGCAATTTTTAGAGGCTAATGTGAATCAATTTTCGTGCCATTTGCATCAGCTAAGAAGTGTGTGAAAAAATGACCATGCCTTCTACAGCATATTACAAACTTTCTTTTTTTTCTGTGGCCACATTTTTCATAAGTGCCTATCCTGATCTTGTCTTTGCATGTTATGTCACTAGCTCATGCAAGCTGTCACGTGCTGTTTTCACCGGGATCAGCCATTAATGCAAATGTCATTGGCATGTGCAGGTCGCAAATCTATGAAATCTGCGTGAATGGCATAAGCAAATCTGTGAAACTGCGTCCAGTACAGAACTTTTCTAAGGTCAGAAAGGCTGCAGCTTGCACTCAATACTGCATGAGCATGTTGGCACCTATCTTCCAGTTGACCAGTGCACAGCGGAACACATAGGCTTGTGATACGGTTTTTGGTGAACGCTATACCTCAAGCAAACGGCTACTTACCATATCCACGGAGGAGGCCAGCTGTTGTAAACTACGACAGCAACAACGTCAAGCGTCTCGGCAATGTGGAGTTGGTGACAACAGTTTATGGGACATGGAATTTTCCAAAAGAAAAGAAAAGGAATTCCTGTGAATTCTTGGCACGCAGCCTTGAATTCAATGTTGCAGACTGCATTAGCTTTTGTGACCAACACGGTGATTCATTAAGTTAGAAGCATTGGGTCTTAACAGTGCAGAATTTCACATATGTCATGGAACTTGTGTCCTGTAAGCTTTTGTGGCCAACTGTACCTCCAGTGTGACACCGCCTCGCATTAACGTGTCCAGGTTTAGTCAGGCAATAACCGTGACGCTGTGATGGCCAAGATAGCATACCATAACACACCTGTGACACTACGGAATGCATTTTTGTTGGGATTTTTGGGCAGCAACTGCACGGAGTGAACACGCACACTGATTCCACGCCGAGAAATAAATGACACACAGTTGCTGGTTAAGAGTTGCTGCTGCTGCTGCTGGCAAAGCTATACAGGCTGCTTATCTCTCATACGACATGTGAACACACTAAGAAATGTCTAAAACAGTGCATTTTTTCGTGAGACAGTGACACTAAGTGGCTGAAGGCACATAGAGCTTTACGTAACTATGCAAACATATTCGATAATACAGTACGCAACAAAAGGACACCACCTGGGGCAGAAGGCAAGGGCAATCATGACGAAAAAACCATTACTCCACTGAAAGCAGGCTAGGAGCCAAGCACCAGGCCATGCTTGCACACCAGATGGCTGCCCAGCGATGCATGATGAGATAAGGTGCACCAGAAGCGTGTTCCCATAGTGCATGTGTCATTTAGTTCAACACGATAAAACATCCATGCTGGGTGGATGTGGAAGTCTCCACCAAATCATTCACCGAACAAAGATGCCTGGAAAGACAATTCGCCTTCCCAAAAAAAGGGCTCCCTTGGACACAGGAAAAGTGCGGAGGCGCAGATTTAGCAGACACAGAATGGCCACGTCAGATAGTCACCGTTAAGTCTCCCTGCAGGCACCACAGTAATGCCCAGATGTGCCTGACACGATAAGCAGGCAGTACTCATCTCCACACTCACTAGTGTGGCAGCACATCCGACAAAATGCACTGTCCCCGCACTTAGCAAGCAGAGGCACCGGATGTCACCCCACTCGAGGTAAGACGTGTTCATCCGAAGATGCCAGGCGAAATAAGCGAGCTTCGGCAGAGAAGGTTTGCCTACCGGCAGAAGGCAGGCATGAGGGCACATTTGACAAGACACACTACGCCCAACAAGCACACGCAATGTGTCCGGGAAATGCCTAAACACAGATGCTAGCAGGGTGCCCCGAGACTTCACTAGATAAGGTATGCAGCTTGCACTAGAAGAGCGTCACAGAAGGTAGAGAGATGGGGGAGCTGAAGCACACGGCAAAGTTACGAGCGACTCAGAGAACGGTGCAGCAGCCGACATCGCGCACCTCTGGCGGAGGGGGCATCACCTCCTGCGGCGGCTCCTGGTAGGAGCCGTCCAGGTACACCCGCAGGACAAAGATCCAGTACTCGCTGCGGTTGCCGTTGTTGTATGTGAAACTACTCTCGATGCCAGCGTGGGCTTCGCCGCCGGTGAACAGACGCATGGCCACCGTCTCGCAGCTCAGCACACGGGCACCTGCACAGTATGAAAGACGCGGCAAGGCACGGCAGTGAATTCTATGCTACCAAAAGGCCTAGCCTTTGTTTTCATTGGCTGCCTATGCTAACACAACGGCTGATAAGACCTGCTCGGTGAGTATTGCACTCATTCATCAACAACCTTTTTGTTGTATTCTCGAGCGATCACTTTCGCAAGATTTTGCACGACTTGGCACCAAATCTGGTGACGCATATGGTCGACAGCATTGCTGGCACTGTGCAAAGATAGTCGGGAATGCTGTCAGTCATATAGTATGCCAACGCGTCTTGTGCCGAGTCATGCAAAATCTCACCAGGGTGACTGCATTCTCAAAAGTGATCGCTAGATAAAACTGCCCCTGTGTTATCTTTTTAAGGTGTGAACCAATCGGTAGAAAAAGCATTTGCGTCAGAACCTGGGGTTTGGTCACAGCACTGTTTCTCGAAACCAGTGGAAATCAACATGAGCATGAAGTGAGAAAAATAGATGCAGCATTGCATTAAGAAGGGAACTTAATTGGGAGGACCTTAAGTCGAATGAAATTCTACAATGCCTGCGTGCACTACTCGCGCACACCAGCTGTGGCCTTTGAAACACGCAAAGAAATAAAAGAAAAAGAAATAAACAACACACTTCACCACTTGCATTTCTACATTCAAATGTAGCCAGCAAGCTTAGCCAAAGCATCAACTGCAACACCACTTTGGCACAGGCGCATGTTCTGGTGCCCCACCAACGCAGAAAGAAAAACTATGCAGGCCTTGTTTTTGATGGATATATATTCTGTTACTGTAGGAGCCCTTTCCATTATTTTCTCAAGTGAGCTAGGGGCACACATTTGTGGCCCCAGCTCAACCCGGGGAGCACTCCAACCATAGCTTGCACACTGCAACTTATTTTTATTTATTTATTTATCAATACTGTAGGTCTTCTGCAGACCCATACAGGGAGCGGGCTTTCATCATCATAGGCATGTAATAATATACATCAAGTTCTCAAAAAGACAACAGGAAAACATGAGGTAGATCAGAACACTTCAACAACAAGTGCATCAATATTATATTACATACATGGTTACGCCTCGCGTACACGAAAACAGAAAATCTAGCATTATGTATCGTATGCTATACATAAGAAAAATGTACACACGAGAATAATACAACACTACAAGATAATTTCCGGCGTTTTACAACAAGAAAAGTTATACAGGGTCAGGAAAACAGGAAAAGTAGTTATACAGGGAAAAATGTACACTGCACTTCTTACTTTTAGGTTGCCAACTCCTGATGTGCATACTACAATCATTTTGAATAAATTTACATGCAGTTCTGTCCAGTAACTAAAGGGCTCAATAACTAATAGTAACTAACTGAGAAAAAAGGAGGCACGGATTTGTAACAAAACTGCTGCATTACTGTTCTGCCCTGCACAGTGAGAGAAAGGGTCTTCACCATTCCACGAAAGTTGGGAAGGAGGTTGGAAGAAGGGGGCACTGACCGGTGGCCCTAATCCAGGCCTCGACGCGCTTCTTGGTGGCCGACAGGCTCTCAAACTCAGGCACAAAGATTCCGCGCGTCAGCTGCAGCGGCATGAAAGTCTTGCAGTGCAAAGCCAAGGGAGGGGAGGGCGGCAGTCCCCCTTCTATGGGCATGGGCTCCTTGCTGTAGGCCACCCTCAACACCCGCACGAAGAAGGTGGTCCGCTCCGCATGTTCCGTGTAAGACATGCGCTGTGTGTCCACCATGGTGCCTGCGTGAAAAAAGAAAATTCTGTTAATTACCAGAAATCTTTTTTATAATAACGAAGCTGTTGCATGAGTGGAGAACTGCTTCTTTTGTTAACGATGGCATCAGCATTCGGCTTATGCGCCACCTGCCATGAATTTTTGTACCCCTTAAAAAAACATAATTTTGGATAGTTAAGATACAGAGCAACCTTTGTGAACAAATTTTACGTTTGAAATATGAGTTAGCGCATGATGAAAAGTTTGCAAAAATGAATATTTTTGATGACGAAACTGCGGAAAATGCTTCTTTATCACCGCTCAATGGAACTGATGCAGAGCACAGAATGCTGGGAACCTGTGCGTGCAGAAAAATTTGGACGATGCTTAAACTTCACCTTTAAGAGTGGAATGCAATAGCATTCAAAGATCCTTGACTGCTTCTCATGCTTCCTGGCAACTGCAGTGTATGTAACTGTGATGTTTACTGGGAAACGCTCATGGTAAACGAATGCTATGCACAAAGGCGAGCGCCATCTAGATGTGTTTCAAGGAAGCGGGCACGCTGCTTCGTAGACTCCGAGATATTTATGTGCCGGCGTGCGCAAGTGGCAGGCGCCGTCGCCACTCTATGCATTGTAGAAACACTAGAAAAGGGGTTTGTTTGAGTTTTTGTGAAACATAATTATGTTTTCTTGGACATTCAGATTACAATCCAAGAGCTATCATGTCTGTAAGTTGTGTGTAAGCCGTAGTTTACGATTTTTCCACAGGTTCTAGCTTGAGAAATTCAATTAGTTCTGTCACTTTCTTGCGTCACATGGAAGGCCTGGGTATGCGTGGTTCAAAAATATTTTTACCGAAACAACGTCCGACGTGAGGCGCTCGACGCCGCTACTGAATTTTCTTTGATGCGAGCTCCTTAACGCTCTCGCATTAAAGTCTTGGAGGCTATGGCGATGTCTGGGATTTGCGTAATTTCTGCTACCACTAGGTGCACGCATAACTATCTGCTTAAGTGATAATTAAAGGCTGTTAAAAAGAAAATGAGACAGTTATCAGCTTTACATAATTGCCAAGATTGCTTCAATGGCATGTAGTACTACTCATTTATAACCAATTTAGCCAAAGTGAAATTTCACTGCAGCTGTCAATTAGGTGACCCTCTTATAATTCTTTATGAGTGTAGCTCCTACATGGCTGCAGGGAATTTGCTTCGTGATGCAGCATTAAGTTGCAGAAGCTTTATGCAGAACTTGCAGGAGTATAACATCTGTGATCGCCATCTCTTACCCATTTCGGAATCCATAGAGCACTTTGCACTTAGTACACTCAACGTACTGACACTTGTCACTGCAGTCGAAATGGCTCATTCGCCAGTGCTGTTTCAGCCAATCAGCGCGTGCTCCTCTGGGACAGTGTCTATACTGATTGTGATTGGAATGCAGCTACAGGTGTCAAGTTTACCACCACTCCCAATATCTTTATGACTCTACTTCTTTGACTATCATTCAGACCGAGTTCACGCTTTTATGCCCATCTGGTTGCCTGCCTCTTGATCATTGAGACTATCTCGCACATTATGACATTCATGTCGCATGATTGAAGTCCTTGGTGGATAGGCTGTTTCATGTATTTGAGTGTTACTTATTTTGCAAATACAGATTAACTTTACTACAATGAACAAGAACATAGCAAATTATAAGATATAACAAGGTAAATTAACTTTTGATAAAGCACACTTTACTTCATTGAGTATTTCACTGCTATATTGAAACTAAAATTGCAAGATGCGGGACAATATAGACAATGTCAGTTACAGCGTAGCAAGTATATATTTGTTTACTCAGAAGCTGAAAATGTGTATACTCGTAGCAAAAATGTCAAAGAGCCAGCAACAGCCACTTGAACCTGCCATTTTAGATGCTAGTGTGCGTTTGGTCCAGTGGCTTGACTTGGCTGGCCAACAGCCGGCAAGTGAACATGCTGATCTCGTGTGATCGCACCGACTGCATGTGGTCACACTGGGCCTCCTGTTGAAATTCAAAGGAGGCCCTTTGTTGGCCCATCAAAGGCAACACGCTTGCATTTCTTTTGCATAGATATTAGAAAGAAATTGCGATGTAAAGAACATACTTTCTTGCCGGATGAGACTTCGCTATAACGAGGTTCGACCGCACAAAGTCTTTGCATTGCACTGACAGTCATATTTGTAGAAGACTTTTGATGCACCGAGGCTTTACTTCTGTACTTTATGTACACCATGCATCACACATGCTTCCTAGAGTACTTTAGCACTGTCACGGAGGTGTTGCTCACCTGACTTCAGCTTGATCTCGAGGGACTGGGCATTGCAGAAACGCAGTGAGCCCTGCTGAGAGCACCACTGGGCAGCCCGGCCAATGACGTTGCAGAACGGCTCGTACCTCGGGAATGAAAAGAGGCCGCCCGTCGACTGCCGCAGAGGCACAAAGTCTGCCACGCCTGCGTGCACCACGAAGAAACATGTAAACACGATACGATAAGTTTGGGTGTCAACTACACTTTTTTAATATGCAGGAGAGAAGGTCATGAGGCTTCAGAAATGTTGCTGGGAAAGGCAGCCGCAATCATGCAAGCTGCGATGAAAAAGTACTGCAAAACCTCAAATGTAGTACGAACTGATATAACACGAGCGGTAAATCTAGGATCGCCAGGAAAGGCCACGTACAGTACGTATCGCAAATTACCGCACTTCCACGCTACTTCTTTATTGGAACCATGCTGTCTGCTCACTAACCCTAACTTTCCTCAGAAGACACACATTGCTGGATAGTTCCATCCAAAGGCACTCATCTGTGCTGTCCACAGCATTCAATATTCCGTTCTGTCACCTTGGCAAATGCTTCAGCCATGTTTCAGCGCAGTGGGCATGGGTGTCCGCGATTTTGGTTTGCCTCGAGATGTGCGACTGTCTCATCTCACAACGATTCTTAACCATAAGTGCACAGCAGAATGAGGAAAAAAAGAAGTGATTAGCATTACTATTAGCACCACCGAGCTAAGAGCGACTGTGGGGGAAAGTAAATGTTGCACTTTGTATCTCTACTTATGTTAGGGTTTTTTCAAAATATGTCCTTGAGTATATGTTTCTTGAAGGGCATAGCACTCGCTCACACGTGTTGCTCAGTTTCAAGAAATGACGTTTCAGGGCTCCTTTGATGCTCACCATAAAACAGATAGCACTGCATAACGATCACAACGATGGCCATAGCTGGCAGCTTTTCATGGAGGCTTGCAAGGCCACTTTGACGCAACCATGGTGGAACTCACCGATTTCCTCGCAACTCGTGGAGCCAAGCTCGTAGAAGACCCGCACCACAAAGAGGAAGTGCCGGTTGCGTCCGCCATACTCGGACCAGTACGACCGGTCGGGGTCGAAGTTTGAGTAGCTGGGGATCTTCATCTCTTGCGTCTCCACCGCCAGAACACGCCCTGCACATTGCAACCAACATGACACACGCCATGAGGGTGCAAATAGGTGATGATGCTCTGGTGAATAAACACCAATCCCTCTGAGAGGCATTTGCCACCACATCCTTTATCTTTCACAGATTATATAAGTGGCCCTTTAACAAGATATGCCATGACTCTGGTGGCTGCAACAAGTTACTAGAAGAATTAGCAGAGCAGATAGAGAATGGTAGCACGTAAAGCAGTGAAGGAAGAGACACGGCTGTGGCCCATAATGTGGTGTCTAGTCATTCCTTTGAGGAATCAGTGTCGACAGCATCAGAATGCTACTTGATATTCCATAGCAGTGCTTCAGTGTTCTGCAATGTAAACATAACAAAATACCAGGTCAGCCGAAGCACCAAATACTTCCAAAAGGCTGCACCTGACAAAGCGTGGGGAATTGTGCTTCCTAAGCAAACAGATAAAGATGGAAAAGAGAGACCCGGAGACTGAAAACATCAACAGCTGCAATATGGCAGGGCACCTTAGACCATATAAGCCCTGTTAGCTCCTTTCACTAATAAAAATATTTTACAGCAAACAGCCGTTAATTCCACATTCGGGGCCAACATTGTCTGTCACATCCCCAATTGCCACAACAGAAAACCCTCCTTGCTGCTGCCCTGCCCTCATACCACCACTCACTCTCCCGCGCACCGTACTGTCACATTGTTTAGAGCATGCCACCGGGTGCCACCTCCTCAACGTGTCACTGTATCAGAGCGGCAGAGTCAGACTGCTATGCGGCAGTGAACTCTGCCACGCTGTTTTGCCAAGTTCCTTCTCGCACTAAGGAAGATGTCAAAACACAATCATGTAACTTCGCAACATACAGCAAAAGTTTAACTGACACACTGTTTTGCCAATGCAGCCATAACATAATGACTGTCCATCGTCTATGATGAGGTAGCTGTCAAAAGTCTCGCAGATCTCCTCGGAATTTCCTCATCAGGCACATAATACATATGCTTGAGAATTCGAGCTCCCAGGTACTAAGCTCCACACACATACCTGGTGCAGGCTGGTGCATTAGCTGCTGGTTGTAGCGTTCCAGAAGCTCGTGCAGCGTCTCGAATGTAGGCATCCCAAACAGCCCTGCATGGCCTGTCTGCTGCGGGATCAGGTTGCGGTACTCCAGCTGCTGTGCAGGTCGACTCTGGTCAACGCGTGGAACCAGCCATAGCCTGCACCGCAGCCAATGCTTAGTCATGGTAATGCCTGCCACATTTCTTCAGTGATTTCTCCTATGTCTGAACATATAACTCAATTGACTGATCAACTGATGTTGTATTTCCTAAAATTTGTCTTCCCTGCCTAATTCTTGTGTCCCGTGGTATTCTTGCATGACACCCTTGCCATTCTTGTATGACACCCTTGCATGACACACGCGAAGGCGGTAGTTGCATGTTGGAGTTTCATAGCTCCAACGACAGATAGAGCAAGTGTTCGGATGCTAGCACCACCTAATGGTGTAGATGGCTTAATTGCAAACGGAAGTTGCTTCAGCTGCAAGATGGCACGCGTGGAGTGACCATGTGCTTGTCAATGCACTTCTGAAATTAGTACTGTACACAAGATACTAAGTGCACATGGTGTAATCTGCCATAATACAATGGTGCACACCCGTATGCATTTATGACACTTTGAAATATCAAAATTATATATAAAACAAGCAACCTACAGCACAGTTTTTGACACTGTGCACTCCTAATTAACCGCACTCATATCACACGATCGTAAACGTCAGACTTCTCTGTCAACAAAATGTGATTAAAGTGATGACACATCTCCGACCAGCATTATTTTCATGCCACCTAATGTTCACTGACAGGTTCCCCACTGTTCTACTGGGGAACTGTATCCACAAATTCTTGCAATGCTGTAGACATGCGAAGCTGAAAGTATTGCTGAAAGTGGTCGATCAAGAGAAATGCCTGGTTATACACCCACACACCTCAGGCTGCGCACATAGCGGGTGCTCTGCTCGCCGTACTCATAGTATGTCATGCGCTCGGTGTTGACCACCTCGGACGAGGTCTTGAACTCGACGCTCTCGCATGTCTTCACCTCCCAGGTGCAGTTCTCCTTGAGCCAGTCGTTGGCACGTTGGAGCAGCACCCTGCATGAGAAGCAAATGGATGAACACGCACCCACACCATCAACCAAGGTGGTCAATAAATTTACTTATTTATCTCTCTGCATACGCTGCCATAACATGGCATTACAGCAGGGTAGAATACTAGCAGGTAAGGAACACGGCCATGCATGCTGTCTCTATGGTGGCATTTCAGGTGTCCAGTTGGTGCCTCTTGCCTCGCCTACCCTGGCAGTGATACATTTGCACACATGTGAGTACTATATATGAGTGTGTATGCACTTATGTATACTAGCGCCAAACTGCATCTTGCAATGTAGTTGTACATCTCCAGTGAGAAATAAAGCACTACAACTATAGCCCTTAACCTGTGGGAGCAGCTCAGTGGCCATGGCGCTTTGCTGACGAGCACGAGACCATGAGTCTAATCCCCAGCAAGAGCCTTCTGATTGGGGCAAAATGCAATAACGCTCATGCACTTACGTTTAGGGTGCACATCAAAGAATCCCCGGTGGTCAAGGTTAATCTGGGGCCGTCCACCAGAGTCCTCTCATAAGCAACTGTGCGATTTCAGGACATTAAATCTCATAACTTAGGAGAGCAGAAAGTTGGGCTAATTGGTTGAAATGCGTACTGAAAAAGTTTTCACGGAGGCACGGCTTGCCCTTGTGTCTCCACGCAAACTTTTTCAGTACCCATAACTTAAGTTTTTATTACAGCCTTTATTAGATGCACTCCTTGCTGATACACACCGCACAACAACATAGTTTCTTTCCCAAGTCCTAGTCAGAATGCATTCAGTTGACCGTCGACAGCTGTCGCGTAACTTGATATGTCTTGTGACTTATGGGTGGGCTCACTCTGGCCACACAGGACGACGCAGACAGGAAAGCCATTAATGCAGGCAATAGATGACAGTAAAGTGATCTGCGCGCTGCTACTGCATAATTTAGTTGTGCCAGAGTCAAAGACACCCTTTCCCTTTAGTAATAGAAGCTTCCAAGCAACCTGCAACTACGTGCAAACTTGCACTGCTGCTGCTGTAATATAGCAGCAGCACAGCTGTTAACAAACACAATGGCCGCAAACAGCATTTGTTCCTAGCCTAGTTGCTTTGTACTTAATGGCATATAGCACATGTCTTCTTCGGGCTCAAAGACATGGTTAGACAAAGCTCAGTGACATGGTCACTTTCTTATTACCGACCAGTATGTTACAAAAACCCATTTTTCGTTTAACTACCATGGTTAGATGCAGACAGCAGCACCTTGTCATATGTGCACAGAGTAATCGTCCCCTCCATGTGTGTGTTAAGCTAAAAACAGCTTTTCTTTCCCTGCACACCAAGACGGAGGAGCAACAATGTGTGACGGATTGGTATGTTGACGCTGCACCCTGGATTTTGGTGTCATATTGCTGTATTCAAAACACACTTTGTGGGTGCTTTTCATTGTCTGTGATGACACAACAGTCTAGGCCAAGTAAGTGTCAGTTTTCTTGAACCTTGGCGGCAATACCATGACTAAACTGCTTCCACGCAGTCCTGCAGGCATCTGTCTTCATATCCGGGAGAATATTTTACTTAATCGTTTCCGAGTTAATTACCAAAAGGATTGAAAGGCAGTGTGAATTATAGAGTACGAGGTATCTCACAAGCATATGAGACACGAACAATCAACAGGAAGACACTGCAAATTTATACTTGGTTCACTTCATAAACTCGTTCAGCTGGTTTGAAGGATGATGTGAGTATACTTTATGCTACCTCTAAAGACACATGCTGCAGATTCTGCTAGCAGATGCATTACCGGGATGCATTAGTAGTTGGTTTTAGCACATGCTGAGGTGTGGTACAAGGGACACAGAAGTTTGTACGCTTATTTCTTCTGCTTGTTTATGGCCAGATGGGCAGGCAGTGAATAAGTGCGCACATTTACACAGCGCAAGCTAGAGCTAGCTAAAATGCTCTTTATTTCTTTTTTTTTAAATTCCACCTTTGCTGCTTCATGCGATGTCATGATTTTGGCTTGTACACTTAATTTGAGAGCGTAGATGCACAATCTTTAAATAGGTGACAAGATATACAGTGGTGTGAAATTACACTATCAAGTTAATTATGATTTGTAAGAGGCGTCATATACTTTCCTGTTTGCGTTTCAGTTGGTTGGGATAGTACAAGCCACATCATATAGTGGCACTTTCATGATTGTTGTAGTGTCATTCTTACTATTGACATCGTAACCAATATTTAAAGCTGTAATGCATGATTATAAGCAATTCATGGCTCCAGAAGGCTCCTCACTCTGCATCAATATGAAAAACAACACCTAATCTGCCTTCAAAGAGCGACATCCTGTAGACATGCGAGTTGTCTGTACAGTTGTTATAGGTTTAAGAGTCCTTCTAGCATAACCTTTCTTTTATTTTGTGTGCAACTCCTCTTCCATACTGGCACACCGTTAAGAGTGACTCTCATACATAATGCTGCATCTCAAACGGTGTGGTAACTGTGTATGCCACACAATCGAATGCACCAATGATTACATACAATCATTAACAAGAAAGTGTGAGCAAGGATGATCTGTAGCTTTGCAAGACCGGCTGGCGCACATATGCAATGACCTCATGACTTGACGCACGCATTTCATGCTCGACAGTGTTATCTTTGTTAAGAGAACTGCTGCTCTCGTTCCTTCCTATGAATGCCGCGCGCAAAAATTGTTCGAGATCGCGAGTTTAACAGCAAAGAGCGTTGACCGGACAATGCCAGCGAATATATGTATTTCTGGTATTATCGCGACGGGGCCGTTATCACCTCACCTACAGCTGTCGGCTACAGACGCTTACAATGCGTCTCGAAGGTACAACCCGGGGCTCGCTGTGAAAACACGCAGAAGTTCCGGAAGCCGCCGGTAAAACGCCTGTCACTCGATCGCGCTGCGAACTCGTACATAGATGAAACTGAGTCGCCCTATATATAGCCGATCAGCTATGCGTGCAGCAAAGCGCTTGTTAGTGAAGGAAAATAGCGACCACCCTCAACCAAGGTCAGTATAACGACGGCTCAAGGAAGTTTTTCTCCACGCGTGACCTCTGGTTGACCACACGCCATAGCAATAACCAGCTTTGCAAGGAAGCATATATTGGCACGTATAAACACACATGCAATTTTCGATGGCCGGACATCTCCGACGCAGTGCTTGCTTTGGGGACTGACGGCTTGCACAACTTGCACCGCGCGTGGAATCGAAAGTACAACCGTGGGATCGCTGCGAAAACACACAGCTGTCGTGTAACCAGTGACCTCGCAAAACGCAGACGGTGCGATATCACGCACGCGCGACACAATGTTTTTGTTTGCGCCTAGCTCCTGCGTGTCTGCATGCAGAATAAGCGCTTCGATTTCTCGCTTCGAAGCTTGCAAAAGAATCGAAACCAACCATGAAAGGCGCCGCGTCGAGTTACCGCGATATTGCAGCATCGTCGCGCCCAACTTCTAGTCGGGGCGCGCGTCTCACCTGAACGGCTCGAACGTCGGCGTGCTGAAGAGGCCGCCCGAACTGATGCAGTAAGGCAAGAAATCCACGAAGCTCAGTCCACCGCCCAGAGAAGCGTGCTGCCGCGTGGCTTCGCTGTACGAAGGCGGGAAGGACGAGACGTCCGGGCATCCCGCGAGCGGAGTAGCCGTGGCCGACATGACGCCGCCGTCGTCGTCTGCTCTCGCGCCGCAGACGAAAACAAGCGCGATCGCCGCCGCACCCGCTGCTGGCTCGGATGACGACAGCTACCAAGCGTCAATGACCAATGCGTGGCGGCCGCGGGCAGCGATAAACAACGACTAGCGCGTCAGTGTACGTGCATTTTTCGGCGCGACGACACCACCACCGGACGGTTTACGACACAGGCTGCGCCCATCCCCCATCTGAGGCGCGTCACATGTCCTGATCAGGGTACCTTGCTCAACAAACCTACCCGCCGAGCCTTACGCTAGGCTAGGGCAAAGGGAGAAGTTTTCCTGAAGGGCTCATTATTAATTTGTCCGACTATCGAAGTGCGCTTGCTTTCTTGCGTTTTTTTCTGTTTGTCCTGTCACATTGCTTTTCACGGCGCAAGGAAAATATAAGATGCTGCTAGACATATGATATTACTATTCCCCATTGTTCTGCTTCTCCCCACAGTGCGCCTCTGATTTGAGTGGAGTTTGTCCTGACGTTCCAGCAAGTTCCGGCGGACCCAGCAGTTCCGGTCGATCGAAGAGGGCACTCGGCAAAAATGGCGACCTCGAGGCTGCTCAAGGGTACCGCGATTCTCCTGCAAAATGCCGCGAGGAAGTCGTCTGTAAGTTGTTCTAGCAACACGGCCTTCAAATATGGAACGTACTTGTTCTTATGAGCCACGCTTTTAGCGATCTTCCTTCTGTGACTCGCGTAACAATGTCGGAAAAGCTTCGATCGGAGAGGGCCGCACGGCAATGTGGAAGCAAGATTGACCTTCCCTCTGTGACCGCATTGCATTTATTCTGCGACAATTCGTTTGCCTATACGGCATAAGAATCCCAATTTGGAATGTGCTATCACATGCCCGGAGTGGGTTTGGAGCTCTGAATCACTACCAAGTGCCTGTTTTAGTTTCGTGCCATGCCGGCTGCAAGTGTTCATGGGGCAGGTCATTCAAAGGAGCTGGGACGAGCCGTCACATAACCTGCGCTTGCCCGATGAGAAGAACGTGATTTCTGCTTTTCTTTTAACTTTGTTCAGTGCGGTGGTTCTCCTCTGTGTTTGCACTGAAGACACGAACGCTGGCTGAGGAGGTGGTTCATATTGCGGAAACTGTTTCGTTCCGAGCATGCGATCTGTTCGACACCGTGCAACGTAGATATGACAGGAGTAAAAATATCCGAACTGCCTGAATCGGCAGTCAGCTTTTGGTCACTATCTTTTGGCTTATGCATTTGACAGTGAACTTGAGGTTATGGCACGCTCCAACATTGCGAAGCGTAGCTCGTTGTCATCCTATTTGACTTTCAAGAAATGTATGACAGTGAGGAAAGTATTTCTCAAGATGCCACTGAAGAGAGCTCCAGAGTTAATTTTGGCCGTCTGCGATTTGTCAGAATGCATCTGAGAACCCGGCACTGAAATATTCTTACATTTAAGTTGGGCGAAGGTGCAATTTGCTCACATGCTGCCACTCCCTCCTAGCGTTTTTAAAGCATCAGCTCATGTGCTTGCAAGTTGATCAGGCATTGTGGTTGTGCCCAGGCAGCTCTCATAGGAAAGGTCGGTAGCAACTTAGTCTTATCTTTAGCACCAAACACAAAGCGATGGACTAAAACAAGCAAGAAATGGAAAGCATACGTGATGACTTCTAATGGATTTTATTCGAAAACTCACTCGAGCTTAATTATTACTGCATGTTTTAGCAATAAAACACATGTTAACAGGACACGCTACAAGCACTAAAAAAATAACCGAAGCCACATAACTGTAAGGAAAGACGTGTGCACTTCTGTTGAAGCATGCTGCAGATTGATCTTTTTTTTTTTGCATGTGTGTCTGAGGACGACACACATTGCCCCTGACAGACATTATTCTTCTTTAGCACGATTGCATTAAGGGCCCTGTGTTGCAGAAAATCCGTTGTCGATGGAGTTGTCCATGAGCGAAAATTTTCACATATATATTTCACACATATATTTTACATATATATATGTATATGCCGCACTATTCTATCGCTAAAGTTGGTCACACCTCTCCTTGCATTCTTGACAGAGTTATTACCCGGAATTTTGAGAATGACAGCCTGCAAACAAAGGTCATGAAACAAAACACCAACAGTGCATGCCTTTTTTGATAAATCTTCTCACAGTTAAATATTTTAACTGCGAAACAATAACAAACTTGAAGGCTGTGCACTTCCACCGAGATTGGCCAACACAAGAGACTGCATATCTACCAGAAAGCTTGCCTTCGTGCATAGTGTTCGCCGCCTGCACTTTTCGGTAAACATTATGGTTAAGGAAGTTGTAGTTGCCGGGAAACGTGAGAAGCAGTCGGGGATCTTTGAATGTCATTGCACTCCACTCTTAAAGGCAAAGCTTAAGTGCCCCATAATTTTTTGTATCTGTGTCTGAGGACGACACATGATGGCCTTTATAGACTTTTTTTTACCAGATATGCTTCACTGTAGATCCTCAAAAAAAAAAAAAAGTACTGTGATGGAGAGCCAGCATCTCGTTATACAGCTTCGGTTCTTTATTTTTTTATTCTTAAGTGCTTTTTATTTCAATATGGATTGTAAGGATAAATTGCAGTGATATCGAAGTTTGTGTCATTATTCAAATAAAATTGTTTGGAAGTTTGTGCACACGCTTGTCATTTGTGGTTGTAGCTCCTTGACTTGTGTTTTTTGACCGAGTAAAATGCGAATAAATATAAAGAGCGCTCACTCGCCCAGACTCCATTCGGCCTGCTTATGGGATTTCACATGAGGTTCCAAACCATCGAGACATGGTTTGGCTTAATTCTTGTTACAGTGTCAGCGGTTCTTTGCACTGTGGCTACGGCGGCGACACGCCGCCTTGCGGGCCTTCTTTGTGAAGTGCTTTTCCTTGCTGCTCAGCTTCCCCACCGCCACCTCCACCACCTGGCGGCCAGCAGCTTTACCCAGACGCTGGTGAACGTGCCCGAGACGGTGGTGACGACGCTGGACAATGGCCTCCGTGTGGCCACCGAGGACTCTGGCAACCCAACGTGCACGGTGGGCGTCTGGATCGACGCGGGCAGTCGGTACGAGACCGAGAAGAACAATGGCGTCGCCCACTTCCTCGAGCACATGGCCTTCAAGGTGATCCCAGCTTCTGTGCATGGCCATAAATAATTTAGTGCAACCTGTGTGACGCATCTGCACCTCAATATAGTTAACACTGGCTCAGTACCAAATTGCAAAGATAGAATGAAGTTAATCTAGAATTCACTTGCTTACATGATAGTGTAATGAAGTAATGTAATGTAATGGAAGTGCAGCATACAATGCCGCATTAATTCATGTTAAGGGGGGGACAAGGCACTTTAAATTACTTTTTTTATTTGCTTAAAAAAATTTTAGTGAAATTTGCACAGTTATGTATTGTTACCGGCTGATTTCAGGAATGCAGTTATTTTGTTCCGGTTATAAAGATCTTTTATGATATTTGAAGTAATAAATAGGGTTGCAGCAGGTACCCATATCCAGCAGGTTCAAGATCGGGGCGCCAGAGGGCTGTTCCTCTTGGGCTTTGGGTTGGCGAGTGGTGATGCATGCTTTGCGGGACCGTCCTGAGAAAGGCTTAGGAGCACGATGCCGGAATGGACTAATCGTACGAATGTGCTACCATTTGCCCAACCGTGCACACGAACGATTATGCCTTTGGTGTCCAGCATGGGGCGAACATATTCGCTCACCATCTGGTCGTAGCGAGTCAGACTTCCTCGATTTGTCACGCGCCCATCGGCATGTTCAGTGGATATATAGTAATTAGGCTAGCAGGCATTAGTGTAGGAAAGGTACAATGAATGCCCTTTTGATTGTGTACGCCACCGTGTTGTTGTTCCTTTGTCCCAAGAGCACGTGTGAGACCCCACAAGGTCGTTGATTTGTTGACCTAGCCCTGTCCAGGAAACACGTCCAAAACTGTCCTCATCTCCCATTCTTCGCAATGCAGGGCACGTCCAAAAGGTCGCAGATTGACCTCGAGCTGGAAGTAGAAAACATGGGGGCCCACCTGAACGCATACACGTCGCGCGAGCAGACCGTCTACTATGCCAAGTGCCTCTCCAAGGACATGCCCAAGGGTAAGAGAAAGAAAGGAGAAATTTATTTATTTATTTATTTAAAATACCTTACAGGTGCTATGGAGGCATAGTGTTAGAGGGGTTACAAAATCAAGGCAAAAAAAATAGAAGAAAGAGTAAGCAGCCTTTTGAAGTCTAATACAAAAGATACGTGTCAATACAGGGCTCATCAACATTACTACCAAGATCAAAACATGAAAAAGGAAAAACTGAAGTAATGAAAGGCCACAAAGGTACACTTAAGGAAATAACACAAGTAAAACTTAACATAAGGAACTAATACTAGGAGTAAAATACAGGGAAAATGAACAGATCAGGGAGTACAATTCTTGAAGGGATATTACGGAAAAAAAGACGCAAGAAAGCAGTTATACAGGGCATATAATAAATGGCAGGGACGTTGACCTGATGTTGACTACCCTATTCTGCTTCTCTGCACCAGGATAATGGGAAGGGAAAAAGTGTTATGAGCAGTGACAATAAAGCAGGTTTTATTTTTTTTAATTTTTACCTGCACTTCATGCAGGCTTGTGCTGACGAATGTAGGCAGAGCATAGGCTATGACGTCTTGTGCTGCACTTTGCAGATTGCATTCTAGCCAATCACAGCGGATTGCATGTCGTCGTCTGCATGAGCAGACGAAAAGTGCCTGACTTGACTAGCTGCATACGTGCCTTTGCCTGAACACCAAAGGCCAATTTACTAGTTTCCTTTCATCAGTAGATACGCACAAACTGCAGCTAACTACACTGTGAATTCAGGGTGCACGAACATGAAACAGCGTAGAGTCTGAAATAGCCTGACCCTTGTGTGCGCAATCTGTGAGTATGATTATTTTATCTTCTCAGAAGATAAGCTCACCTTATGATACATGGTCGCACTAACACTTCACTGCTGTCTATGTAGCGAACTTTCACTGTTGTCGTCATGTAGTGTACCGACAGTTGCAGGCGAAATGGTGGTGCGCGTTCGCAACACCTGTATCTCTGTCTGTCATTTGCTACCTACAGTCATTGAAACTGTGGTGTAGAAAACATAGTTTTCATGCTACACTTCTGCTAAAAAATGGCTCCGTGTAGGTGGGTGGAGCTACATTTTTTCCGTGCCAATTAAAAAAAAAATGGCCGACTTCCTACTCTAGCTACACTCATGTGGCTGGTGCAGTTAAAGAAAGAAAAGCCCTAATATGGACATCTATTTACAGACTCAGGTAAGGGCTCAACATCTGTTGCACCCATTTTGCAATGGCTGTAAAATTTCTGGGCAAGCCAACGAGGCATCGCTGTGAGCTATAGTTGGTGACCCAAGTTGACTCGGTGGCGTATGCACCGCTGCCCAACCCAAAGTGAACTTGAGATGCACTAACAAATTACATTTGCTCATTTCCATGACCTCATATCATAGGTAAGCTTCTCTATGACCTCTTCTCTTGGTAACTATGCCTTGTTGTGCGAAGGTTGATTCATCCACAAAAGCTCACGGAGCACAGGATTTGAGGGAAAGTTGAATTCCCATGAAGCTTAGGCGCATAGCCTCATATTCAAAGTTTTACACTGTGTGAAGTTTTGTGACTTACACGATGATCCACCAACATGCTTTACCAGAGGAGAGATTCACATTTGCCGTGGAACCCATGTTCTGTAAACGTTTGCAGCTGACTGTCAGTGCCCATTTAAGCAATACTAGCTCCCTTTTCCTGTCCGTGATGTGTTGTCAGTAGGAGTTGTCGATATCCCCTAATTCATTGACCCCGTATCTTGCCTTTCATGTGTTGCAGCTGTGGAGATCCTCGCGGACATCTTGCAAAACAGCAAGTTTGGCGAGGCAGAGATTGAGCGTGAGCGTGGGGTGATTCTGCGCGAGATGCAGGAGGTGGAGACCAACCTCCAGGAGGTCGTCTTTGACCACCTGCACTCGGTCGCCTACCAGGGCACGTCCCTTGGGCTGACCATCCTAGGACCCACCGAGAACATCAAGTGAGCCCCATGCCTCATCTTCTCGTTCCTAGAGTAGAATAGAGCACTAGCCAGTTGGGAGCACAACAATCATTGACTCAACATTGAATTGGTTGATTCATTCGTTCTCTCTCTCACACACACACACACACACTGTCTTTGCAAAAAAATCGGCAGTGGCTTAGCTCGGCTATGCCAGGATATGTGTAACGAAAGCCAAGGCATAGCATGGTTAGCCTTGCTTAATCTTGATTGCAAGTCCAGGTTATTCAGGTTGTCTAACTATGTTGCGGTGTTTAGCCAGTCGTTCGGCGTGCTGTTTGCCCGTTTCCTGGGCGATTCGTTTCCTCTTCATCTCATTCCGATGTCAATTCCAGGCCTCCTTCTGCTTATCAGAATTGTCGCCGTTCATACTTCCGCCTCAACTGTGGTTGCGGCGCACGCGAGCTCTCCTTTTCAATCCTCCGACATGTTATCAAACATGCGACGCAGCTGGCGAAGCGAGCGGAGGCGAATGCAATGACGAGGAACGCGGTGTGACGTTATTCCAAACGGCGGCTGCGGAGAGGCGCGGCGCTACGCAGCGGCGGAACACCTGTGGCTCGGTGCTACTAGTGGCGCATGCGCAGTAGTGACTATGGAGCGAGAGAGAGAGAGAGAAATGTCCGTCGTGAGGACGCGTTGTGACGTCATGTGCCTCCTCGGAGCACCGCCACGGCGAAATCGCAAGTTCGCAGCCAGTAAAGCTTTCGCTTTAAAAGTTGCTTCTTTATTTTTATTCGACTGTCCACTTGCTTTCATTTTATCTGTATCTCTGAAAAAAAAAAGATCATACTGCCATAATTTCTGAATTGGCAGAGCAACAGTAGGCAATGCTAGTTTGTGTAAATTTTTTTCTCTCTCAGCATTTGTCCCTGCAAGCACTGCTGTTAGGATCAGTGAAACCTCAAGGTTCTTGTTATAGTAACGTTCGCACTCGCATCTCTTATGCCAAGGCTAATGTGGGAGTGGACATAAGTACAGAGAAAATTGCTGCAGGTTGTTCAGGTTACTCAAGTAAATAAGGTAATGTCTCTGGTATGTACGCTGTCTCAAGTATTTATTCTACATCAGATGGGATTTAGTACGTCTCAGTAACATTTTATCACCATGTTCTCGATTAAGAGGTGTGCAATCTCTGAGCTCAACATGTTGTCCTTTGTGTCGTTCTCTGTGTTTCACATTCCATATTTCTTGGAACAACTTCGCAATCATCATAAATGGGAGACTGGCCCATGCCACTAGCAACTGTTTTGCCATTTTATGAAATGTTGCAAACAAGTTTCTAAGTTGTCAAAATTGGGTAATTCAG
Organism: Dermacentor albipictus; assembly: GCF_038994185.2. Lineage (NCBI taxonomy): Eukaryota > Metazoa > Arthropoda > Arachnida > Ixodida > Ixodidae > Dermacentor > Dermacentor albipictus. Next base: position 69,286,369 of record NC_091826.1, on the reverse strand, counting down.
TTCTGTGTGCCGCTAGGTTCAGAATGTAAATGAATGTTTTCTTAATGAGCATTTGTAATGAAAGCAGCTCATTGTTGCCAACCTACATGGAAAGTCTCCATATTATGTTGACAGCGGCAATAATACTTGCTCTTGTTGTAAGCTGTGGCATGAACAGGATTTTGATTTCGTATCTGGTTGTAACATGAAGGCAAATTTCAGGCCTATTGTCTTGCTAAGAAGGTGCCCATTTTAATTGGGTAAATACAGTAATCGACACTGGCAGCCATTTATGATGTGTAGTTACTGGATATTTGCACTGATTGTCCTGAATTTACCTTATAACTAAGCCACGCGGGGCAATCTCGGTCATGATCAGGCCCAATCTGGATGGAATTTCTTGCGATTGGCTCCCTTCCTGAGCCTGCACAAAGGATTAAATCGGGATTGAGAAATTTAGTCCTTATTAGGCTCAATTATGATTGAGAGTGCCTAGTATTACTCTTGGTACAAACTTTGACATGCTTCATGTGATTTGAGTTTCTGAAATGGCACCTTGTGCAATGACACGCTTTTGACATTGGCAGGTTTTGCTGGAAAATTTACAAGCATTTATTTACATCCTAGCTTGTGATTGATGTCGGTTGCTCCCCCCGTCACTCATTCGCAGGAGTATCCAGAGGCAGGACCTAATTGACTACATCTCTCTTCACTACAAGGCACCCCGCATCGTTCTAGCTGGAGCTGGAGGTCTGTGTGATTTTTTTCAGAAATATTTCTTGTCTTCTGCATTGCCTTGCTAGCTGACAACTAAGGGCTGCTGCTTTGTTTGCTTCTCTCCTTGGCCTGTCATGGCATTATTTTTCTTTGAGTCTGCTTATTCCTGAATTGTGTTTTGTTTTTTAGATGATTACATAGTCTGCACTCGTTACAATGGACCCGCGTACGACAGACTTTCGGATATGACGGATGAAATTTAGCCTTAGTTTGTTCTACCTATTTTACAAATGCAATGAAGTTCGCTTTTAACAAACCGTGCTACAATGGGCTATCGGCTACTGCGGACAAAATTAGCAGCAATTTTTTTCAGAACCAGGCATATAAAGCATACTTTTGCCGTGTCTACATGGGCTGACAACTGACTTGAGAGGGTTAGCCGACGTTCGCGGCTCAATATCGCATGCACGAGGGAGGAAGATGGGATGGAAGCGCGCCGCCCTTGACGCGAGAGAGAAGGAGTTCTACTCCGGCGGTGGCTGCTTATGGCGCAACCGCCATATCTTGAAAGCGATCTGCGATGTCTCTAAAGTGCGCACCTGCATGGGCACCATATCTTGAAAGCGACCTGCGATATGGACAAAGTGCGCCCAGTGCCGGTAGTGCCCAGTGCCGTCGCTCAGTGAAATTTGCAAAGGCACTCAGGGAATACCTGGAAAACTCAGGGAATTTGGAAATGTCAACTTGGTAAACATCCTGAATAAAGTGCTTCCTACAATGTTCCCATGCCGTACTATTCACTATCTAACAATTAAATTTGACTAGTGGATGTCGGTGCCGAAAAGAAAAGGAACACGAAATCCTGGGGGTAAAAAAACTTGAATGGCCACATCCACCTCCATGCTGCGTATGCAACATGGCACAAATATGCTGCATCACTGACCTAGTGCCCTCTCTCCCTTCTCCCTTTCACACCTCCCATGCATGAGTTGACTGCGCCGATGGTGGGGGAGGGGTTAGGGGTTAGAAGGAAGACAGAAGGGAGGCGCGCAGAGGCTGGCGATGCGTAGGGTGATGCGACAAAGGCGTGTTGTGCAGGGTATACTGCTCAAAGGCAGGTGTGGTGAAGGCACGCAGGACAGAGGCAAGTGCAGTGGCTTGCACTTTTCTTTTTCAAGAGCTTTGCATTCTTTTTTCTTTCAGTGCGTCCAACCAGTATCCAAATTTCATTGTTATAACCGATCTGTGTGGCATGGGAGTGTGGCAAGTGGTTTATTTTACCGTAGGACACTCAAAAGTTCGCAGTGTCCTCAGCTGTTCGTTGTTATATCCAACATGTTGTTAAAACCGGTATTGTTATAAGTGGGTTTGACATTACATTTGTTTACGTCCCTCTTTATGTTTCATTTGGCACAGCTGCGAGCCAGGCATTTATGTTGGCGAGTTTACACAATCTTGTTGTTCCTAATGAGCAGGCAAACATTGGGTCTAATACCCTAGTGAGACATTGCTCATTGCAGTGAGACATGCATTTTCGGCTGGGCAGGGTACTGTGACTTAGTGGCAGACCATCTGCCTTGTGTGCCAAAAATACGGGTTTTGAGTCCCATGGCCTTTGAAAGCCAGCCAGACTTTCAAATGCGTGGAAAGCATTTTAAACGCAAGGCAATAGAGTCTCTGCGGGGATACATTTTCATTGCGAATTGTAGTATTTACAACGCAATAGTTTGTTGAATCAGTTTGCAAAGTCACAAAGCCCTTTCAAGCCAGAGGGATAAAGCTTAGGTAGGTCAATATACTGCCCTATCAATCCTATGCTAGCTGCTGAACTGCCATATTTGCAGCCAGTGTTCCCTATAATTTTTGTAGGGAAATGTGGTCCTTCCTTCTCTGCAGTGTGCAGCCAGGTCTTGTTACTGATTGGCTGACAAGCGCCCTAGCCTTTGCTGCACTGTACGAAGTTGGTGAGACACAGTGTAGCAAGAACTTTGGCCTATAATCTATGTTGTCAGTCATGCTGTGGTTTATTTTCATTTCAATGCAGTCAACCCTGGTTATAACAAAGTCAAACCCAATACAAAAATATGTTCGTTGTATCCAATACATTTGTTATAAGCACAAATTTCTCACATGCTGACATCGGCAAGAAATATATAAAATTGGCTTAATTTTATCCGTGTTTGTTATATCAAAGCTCACCTGTATATCCACTTCTGTTGTTGCCCCAACCCTGGAGTCGTGTCTGCATTGCGTCTTAGAGTCGACAAGGACATTGCAGTGTTCCTTGTGGATAGGCTCGTTCATGTTCACTGCTGACCGTAGTTTGCCGAGTGAGCATTGTGTGAATCCAACTCTACAACCGTTTGGCTCTTTTAAAGCATTTGCCTTCCTCAGGGAGCCTCTCGCTCATCTTTATCCTGGTGGTTTGACGCAGGTGTGAAGCACGACGAACTGGTCAAGCTGGCTCAGCAACACTTTGGCTCGGTCAAGACTGACTACGATGCCAAGGTGCCACCAGTCGAGCTGCCCTGCCGCTTCACCGGCAGCGAGGTGGGTTTGGAGTGACTGTTGGCACTTTTGTGGCCATCGTTTTCTGTCAAGTTGTGTTGATAGTGTTTTTGTCCTTAACTCTAAGGCAGAGGGTTTCCAAACTTTCTGACGTTGGGGAACCTCACCAGCCTTCCCAGATTGCCGTGAAACCCGCTGTGCCATGCATGCTGACGTCATCGCGCCTGTACCGCTAATTGTGTATGAACATGCCCCATGTATCGATTACGCTATGCCATTACCTTAGCGCAGGGGCAGCGGTGTTGTGCTTTGAAGCTCGAGGTCGCAGCTTCAGTCTCAGCTGCAGCGATCGTATCTTGATGGTGGTGAAAGGCAAAAAACACTCGTGCACATAGATTCAGGTGCACATTGAAGAACCCCAGGCGGTCAGAATTAATCCAGAGCTCTCTACTACAGCCTGCCTCATAATAAGATCGTGATTTTGGTATGTAAAACCCCACAATCTAATTTAAATTTTTACGCTATGTCATTTAGTCGGTCAACTCTCATATTTCAGCAATGAGACGTCCAGGCTGATGCATGCTCCTGGATTTGCTAGTGGCTTTCAGCTCGCAAAGCACCTTCGTCCATTCCATCCTGCATGTTGCTGACCACTTTGTGAGCATGGATGAGACATATTCTATGTGGACACTGTTTGCCCACGGATTGCACAGCAATGGGTGCTGTGTCCCACTGCTGTGATCGCCTTTCTCGCAAAGACTACTAAACGTGTGCCAACTCTCCTGTAATGTTAACAAATTTGGGCTTGTTTCATGATTTTGCCAGTGTTGCATGAAATATTACGAAAAGTAAATCCTGTTCATGAAGTGTTGCTCTTCGGTTTTCAAACTTCCTGTTGAAAATTCTCTGATGCTGAAAGGAGGCAGAAGGGGGTACTTGCATTGAATAAGTTTATACAAGTTGCTGAACCAGGCGAAATCATCAGGAATGGCAGAATCGTTGAAAAAAGTCATTGCGATCCAAAAACAAAGTGCCACTTATCAATCTTTGCTGTGAGAAAATTTCTGTTGCTTGCTGTGCCTAAAGGGGAAATCATAGTAAGCAGAGTGCATATGTATCCCTAAAAGAAAGCGTGTCATTGGGGCATGCTTTAAAACATGTGCGTTCTCCCCCCTCCCCCTCGGTGCGACGTTCTTGGGATTTTACCACTCTTAAAGTCCACAGTAATGAAATTTGAAGTTCATTCAAGGTTGGCAAGTATGCTACTGAACTGTGGATGTGGCATGCGGTGGATTTGTTAAATCCAGACTACAATGTAAAAATGCACCCAAGAGACAATGGGGCAGATTCTAAGTTAATGATGGCTCTTGGAGAACGCACTTAGGGAACCTCTCCTCTAAAATAAGCTGTAGAGCAGCACTCACAGGTTTCCCTGTTCACACATCTGGGTCCTGTGTGTTGCCTGCTGGCCAGTGTGCTGTTCCTGGTATAATCCAGTAGTACGTCATAAATGGAACAGCATTCCTTCACATCGCTGGACACAAGTCTTGTCTGCTGCATTGACTCACTAAACTGGTTTTTAACTGTGTTCCACCACTTCTCATAGCTCAAAAGCAAAAGCGCTTGCCAAGGCGCTAGATTTATATGCACTGTTTCTCATTGCATCAACAAAATAGCAAAAATGCGTAGCCACGGCTGCTCCGTACAGTGCTTCATCCATCACTGGTGAAGCTGCAAACCTATTTGAAATGTTGTAAGCCAGTTGAATCTCAAGTTACACATGGTACTGTGCATACCTAAGTCAAGGGTAGTTGCTGCTGGGTACCTGTGCTGTGTTTCTTTTGCACGAAAAAATTAATAGCCAAGGGCTTGGCACGTGGCATTTGCGCATCTACTTTCAAATGCTCCTGTGCTAAAGCAGGTTCACAGCATGTATTCCGATGGTTTCCTTTATTTGTGAAGAAATGTAAAATGATTTTGTCTGCAAATTTGTTTTGCACTCTGTCGGTCGGAGAGTAATGTTTGGACAGGCCTACAGCACATCTTCGCCATCTTATTCCAATTTTGTGTACCACTCATGCTGCACTAATAATTTTGTGTGCATTGAAGTTAGCAAGGACATTGCTCAGCTCTCGCCCCTTCTCTCCCTCTTCTATATTTTTTTCGTTTAGACAAGTCAAGCAGTAAACCTGGGGAGCTTTCTCTGCGTGTTGTACTTTGTTTTCCTCTCAGAGTTCTTTCCTTCTGCACAATATGATGCAGGTAACCGCCCAACAGAAAGCCCTTCTGAGCTGCATGGAATAGAGAATTATCTTGTTATGCGCTTTAGTGCTTGTCTCGCGTGCGTGGCAACCTGTCCAATGCATTGTTCCGTCGCAGGTTCGAGTGCGTGACGACGACATGCCATACGCGCACGTGGCCATCGCTGTGGAAAGCTGTGGCTGGGCTGACCCAGACAACATCCCCCTCATGGTGGCCAACACGGTAAGACAAGCTCTCCGTACGGTGTTGTGTAGCAGCTAATGACTACAGTTAAGCCTCGACATAACGAATTCGCTGAAATTGCCAATTCGTCTTGTTTTATCTAAATTTCGTTATTCTGAAATTGGACATGCTGAAATTCGACCTTTTATGTAAATGAGTACAATTGCCCGTGCATTTTCCTTGCACGAAAGAGGCTGCAATGTTTGCCAACCTATCGGGCAGTCAGAAAAAGCAAATCTGAGTGAGGCAAAAATTTATTTTGTTAAATTCGAGGATCAATAACAAGAAATAGGGTTTCATGCTTGGTCGACAGTATCTTCACATTGGCGGTACGAAGTGAAGCCAGCCACACTTTCACGTCCACTCTGCCCCCGTGGCTGATAGTGCTGCCTGGAGTGAGACGGCGCTATCATGAAAAGCGCTAGCGGCGGGAAACGAATGCTTCATCTGCCTGTTGCATCAACGAGACTCCAAAACTCGAGATTACGCAACCTCCAGTACTAAACACACCAGACAGCAACAACAAGCACACTAATCCATGCCATGTCGGAATGCCCACTCTTAGCAAAGATTAACTCTAAAACAGGAGGCACGGGCTGCATACGCGCTCAGCTGTGCACGTTCACGGATGTGCTACAGAAGGAGAAGCGCGCCAACCTATCCCCCACAGACTCCCTTCCCCTCGCCTGAGGGGAGGGTAGCCTGATCTCATTACTGCGAAAATGAGCTCTCCCCCTTTCCTTTTGGTTGTGCTGGAAGATTGTGCTCATCAGCTCATCAAGCCACCATTCTTCTTGGCTTAGCCTTGCGTGCTTTTACTTGCGCGTGAAGCATAAAATGTGCAGGGCGTGATAGGATCTCATCACTCTTGGTTGCGCACCACGCGATTTGAGAGGTGCGTTCGCAAGCAGCCGCTTGTAACTCAGCAATTTGTCCATCTGCATCCGAGGAAGTTTCCATTTGTTGTCTTGATATTGTCTCGTGGTGGCAGTGCAATGTCATTACATTGAAATCATGTATAAACACACTTGTTTATATTGTCACATAGTAGTGACGTTAGAGAACACAGTAGCAATACTGTGAAAGACAAAACTAGCTTTTATTGGGCGAACCTGTGCCCACATAGACAAGCTACACTTAAAGCACAACGATAGCGGCAAACACAGTCGGCGATTGTTGAAAATCTGATCAGCGGGTCAAGTGCGTCGGCTTTTATAGATCAGTCGTCGAATGTTCCAGAGTATCCGCTGGGACCCGCATGCCTTCCAGAAAGTTCTACACTATTTGCGTCGCGCATACATGCAATCAGATTACACAAGTTGCGAGGAAAGACAGCGGATGGAACCGTCGATAACGTTCAAGAAACTTCTTTTACATGCAGGCGCGTCCTGCGCTTTGCGATAACATTTGTTAGGTGGTGAGAAGTGGTCGTCTGATAAAGATAAAGAAGTACACGTGTCGATATTGAGGTCTAAATACATGGTGTTCTATGGACCAGAAGTTATAAAAAGTTATATACTTTGTTATATTGAGTAGCATCATATTGAATGTGTAGTACACATAAAATTATCAAGAGCCAGAGCTTCAATGAAACTAGAGAACCCTAGTTGATCTAGTAGTTGCCAATAAGAATATGATTCATGCATTGACTGTAGTTTTGTCTCTCCGTAGCGACCGCATGACAATGGTAGAGATAAGGGCTGCGATTTTGTAGCAATACCTTTTGCTCGGTGGCCGGCTGATCCCTTTATAGTGTGCGGAGCATCGCTCTGACCACTGACGAAGTGCAAAAACATGAAAAGGGACACCATAAAATGCATTGCTAGAAAATCACAGCCGCTGAATCTCTAGACCAAAGACAAGGTTATGTGCGTGCAAGTATGCGTTGGCAAACGTGGGCCATATTCTTAGACAATCACTTCTGATAATACTTCCATTTCCGCATTATTTCGCGTGACTAGCGACAGATGCGTTGATGGGCGGCAGTGTTTCCACACTGTGATGAGGTAGCATGCTTGGTTCTGTGCGAGGAATGCAGTCACTCTTAGATGCCAATGCATCTTACGCTAGTCCCAGAAAATTGAAAAGTGTCCTTGAAAGTGATGATCTGAAAATACGCCACAACTTTTTAGGCCGCCTGTGGAATTATATCTCTTATTGTCAGACGAATTTTTTATTTCGGACTTCCGGATACTCGTACACTTCGTCATGTTCAAATTGTCAGTTGGCAACTCTAGCTGTTTCTTCATCCAGCACGGAATATTGCAGCACCCAGCAAGCTCTGATTTCAAGTGTTCAAATGGCTGTCGAAGGTAAGAAGCCGGAGTGTGGAGGTCAGCATTGCTGGAACACTGAATTCACTGCTCCCCGAAGTGCGCTGGGTCGCCCCGTAAAGTGGTGCACTCAAACTGTGTTCTTCCGCAGCTGATCGGCAACTGGGACCGGTCGCACGGCGGTGGCACCAACGTGTCGAGCCGCCTGGCCGCGGAGTGCGCCTCGGATCCCGACAACCCCTGCCATAGTTTCCAGTCATTCAACACCTGCTACAAGGACACGGGCCTCTGGTGCGTCTCTTCCCTGATACCCTTTTTTTTTGCCCCCGAATTGCAGCGTATTGATTAGCTGTGGACAAAGATCTTTCTGCAAAAATGACCAGTGGGGACTCCGGCACTAGTGAGCTACGAGCATGGCGGTTACAGCCAGCTAGAGGGAATGAGGATAGACTTCAAACGACCTGCGTACTTTCTGAATTGATCATGTTCAGCAAATTATTGCTTTATGCAGTCAAGTCTCATTATAACAGAGCCACAAACAACACGAAAATACATTTAAATCTCGATAATTTGAGCTCGAAGGGACGTGAAGATTTGTTCGAATGAAACAGAATTTGAATCAGAGGGAGCTAATTTGTTGGTTGTTCTCTTGATAACCTCGATAATTTGACATTTGGGTAATTGGGACACTTCTTTGATCATGTGAAAATCCAACTTAATGAGATTTTACTGTATAGTAAAGTAGCACCTGACATGAAAAATACCTTTTCTTTATATTTAACGTTTGTTATAAGCACCCATCTGCTACATGCTGGTATGGGCAAGAAAAATTTTAGCGACTTCATAATATCCGGTAATTTGTTATATCTGTTGTGCGACTCATTTATAACCAATTTGCCGAAGTTTTGTTGCAGTTGGCCTTAAAAGGGCTGCAAAAGAGCAAGACCGCTTGTATATGTCAAAGAAAAACGTTTTGCCTGTTAGCAGACAAAATGAAAGGCAGTGCTTTTTTAAATTTCGTGCCTAAACCAGTGTCTCAGTTTGTTAGCGAGACGTCACAAAATCACATTTGCCTTCACTCTGATCATGATTGTGTTAGATCAGTGGGGTTTGAAGTGAAGCAGGTGACAGACCATGGTCTGAACAGAACAATGTTTGAAGACCCGTATCAAACCCTGGTACATGTCGTCGTTCATGTAGATGGCGTTTCGCTTCAGCCATGGTTAGTCACCTGTTTCACTTCTAAAATCGATTTTACCTAACCAGATAGTATTCTGGCAAACTCTCCGCTGTAGTAAAGTGCTGGCATTCATGCAGTTAAGAATGCCCTCGTGTTGTGGAAGCATTGCCTTCCTGCACTGCTCCATCTGATTAGTCTGCGTATTCTTGTCTTTCTCTTTTTGATCACTCAGGGGCATCTACTTTGTCTCTGAAGGTCGGGAGGAGATGGACTTCTTCGTGCATGCCATTCAGAGGGAATGGTGAGTACGGGCTGGCGCAATGTTTACAGCCGAGCTGTCAAGCTGCTTAGGCTGCATTATTTCGGTTAAGGAGAAATGAATGACAAGGACAAGCCTTATCTTTTGCAGTACTCTCAGCGCAGCCTTGCTACAGTGACCACAGCTTTCACATATTTACGACATTAAGCCACGCTTGTTGTCTATGTATTGCCTAGAGAAAATTTACCCATTTCAACATACATGACTTGTAAATTGCTGGAGTGTACTATAGTACCCACACCATAAGTGGAACTGCACTATAACGAAAACAGTTTTCAAAGCCTGCACGCATGTAAAACATATGTACTTGTTTCCGTAGTTACCTGCAGCAGAGCCAAGGCTGTGCGACCAGCGAGCGGAGATTCCTGCGCTGCGACATGTAGTGCCACAGTTGTTGGAAAGCATTTACTTGGAAGCTTCTTTGCAGGTCGCAGGGTGGTCTGTTGCATGATTCTGCTTTATTAGTAATAAGATATTTATTGAGGCTCTATGGTACTGAAAATGGAGTTTCCCACATGTTTGAATGAAGACATGCAAAGAACGAAAAAATTAATGCAATGCTGCCTTATGGGCATTAATTTGCATTTGAAAAGTAGAAACAATTAAGAAGATGCAAGAAATGTGGTGAAACTAAATTTTCAATGGATGGAATCCATTGGCGCCTGAACGGGACAGCCGCACCTGACGTTTCACTGGCTCTCTCATCGACAGGATGCGGATCTGCTTGAGTGCCACCGAGCCTGAGGTCACACGGGCTAAGAACCTGCTGAAGACCAACATGCTTCTGCAACTGGATGGCTCGACACCCATCTGCGAAGACATTGGCCGGTGCGTTGTTGCTCTCCGTCCTGTTTCTCTTTCTGTGTCTTGCCGGTATTCTCTCTGTTCCTTTCAGATCCTTGTGTGTGCAGCTGGCACAATAGGCTGCTTCGTTACAGTCACGTGCAACAGCAGACAGCTTCAGCTGAACGTTTATTGCCTGCTCTGCACAAACGTGTCCATCCTAACTCGTCCGCAAACTAGTGCAGCAAGCCCAAAAGCTGTTTTCTTATTTGTATGTTTAAACTGGGAGGATGCAAGTATTGGAAAATTTCAAACACAGTAAACCTCATTAAACCGTAGTTGGCCGGAACTCGGAAAAAGTACATACTAAACGGTAGTACTGCTTAACCGAAATAGCACGAGATCGCCCACTTACCTGTCAAAAACGGAACTCGGAGAGAGTGCGATGAAAGGGGAAAAAAACGTGCAGTATTTATTCACTTCGCACGACAAAAGTGTTATTTTCGTTTGATGCTGCGGTGGCCTAGCAGCGACAACAGCAGCCTCATACTTGCTGAAGCTGTGAGCCAGCTTTTCAGCCACCCCCTCTTCTCGGCAAACACTCGCATGGCAGATACCTCGTTGGCGTTACGTATTCTCTGTGCACACGCGAGGTAGCACTGCAGAAGTCACGGAGCGCCTTTTTCATTGCAGGTGGTTCTCGTCATGACAATTGCATTCACGAGGCTGACGTAACATGCAGCTTCTGCCACTGTCGGGCCTGAATCGCTTGTGCTGTCGCTTTGTGTCGTCCTCATCACTGTTGCTGGTTGACACTTCGGCAGCAACAGAGGCAACGATGGCAAAAAGTCGCACCTCATAGCCGTCATCTCTTCGCGGTTGCAGCAGCGCTGCCGAGCAACTTCTTTGCATTCCAAATGCCACACCCCCTAGTCAACAGCAGATCTTTGTCGCGTGCCAGTGCCGACTTCTTCGTGTCACATTCGATAGCATGAACTAATGTCTAATTTTTCTTAAATGCTGAGCACCCGGCGCTTTTTTTATTTGAGCTTTGGAATGACATGAGTCTTTGATCGCAGGATGCCACAACGCTCTCTGGCATGGCACTGAAGTGATGTTGATGCGGCTTCACGTGCAAATGCGCGGGGCGCTTGGGGGCTGTTGTTCCGATCTCTAAGGCTTGTTGTTCTGCCGAGCCGCCCAATGGAGACGGCGCACTGCCGCCATGTTTGCACGCCGAAAAGTCGAAACACTACGTGTTAACCGATACATACGCGGTACGCTGGTACGGTTTATGCGGATACAAGACACATTATGTTCAATGGTCGTTGAGTCAGGGATTTGATTTCACTACTTTTAAAACGAAACTACTGTTTAAGGGGGTACGGTTTAACGAGGTTTTACTGTATAATCGAATATTGTGCTACTAAGCCAGAGGGTGCAGGATCAAATCCCTGCTGTGGCAGCTGCATTTCGATGGGGGTGAAATGCAAAAGCGGGTATGTGCCGTGCACTGGGTGCACGTTAAAGAACCTCTGGTGGTCAGAAATAATCGGGAGTCCTTCACTACGGCGTGCCTCATAGTCAAATCATGGTTTTGGCACATAGAACCCCTGACTTCACTTATTTTTTTATGTAGAACATTATATTATTTGCTTCTAAAAAAAATAGGTATTAAATATTCTCAGATCTTCGGTTGGATACGGACATTTGAGTGTATTGCTGGCTGTGCGGGATCAACACACAGTTTTTAGTGTTTGCTTCTATCTAATCTAAGAATATGTGCCGGATTTCGTGCTGAATTTTGTGATAATTTTGGGTCGCTGGCGAAATCTAGCCTGAAGGGCATGCTTAGCAACTCGACGTCAAAGCTATGCGGAAAAGCCAGGGACACAGGTGCAGACAGTGAAGGCGTACTCTTTTGCAGCGCCACCCCCAATCCGAGCTTATTGCTTCACAGCGAATGCATTTGAGCGACTGCTGGCAAAGGGTCAAACGCCCTTGAGTTGATGGGCATTTGATGTTTAATAAGGCACCGGTTGGCGGGAAAAGATAACTAGTGGGAATTACTCAGTAACTTGGTCCACATATAGTCTTTTGTTGGTATAACAGCTTACTAGTCTGATTCTTTACCACTGACAATGTAATTGTGATGTTCCAAAATGTTAAAGTGACCAAACTAGCTAATATATACCTGTGCGTATCATTATTCGATATGCAAAGCTAAGTACAGTTGAACCTCAATATAGTGAAGTTGTACTTGCAGCGAACTACTTCATTAAATTGCGAGTTTCATTAATTGGAGATTTTGAAGTTTCAGCCGTAAAAATAATTTCACAAATTTGCCAGAACATTCCTGCTGGGTTGTAGGTTGTCAGTAGTCACTTATAAACAAATTGCAAGGAGGTCGGGCCATAATAGCAGGGTAGTGAGTGCCAGCACACACGATGCAGATCACGTCGAGAGCACTGCATCGGCTTGGCTCACGGCCGGCACTTGCGATTAACGTTTTGCATTGCGCTGTGCCATAAATCTTCGATGCCATGGCTAACTGCACTTGGTGAACGCAACTGTCATCAGATGGCGCCTTCACATTAAAAAGATAAGTGCGAAAAGATAAGATATTCATTCTGAGAAAAAAAAAATGGCTGTGGCTTAGCTAAGGTTAAGCCCAGGATGCAAAGCATACTAGCCTTTATTTTAACGCGACAGCGTTAAGGAGCTCGTGTCGCAGAAAAGCCGGTGTCGTCGGCGTCGGCTCAGGCGTGCGGCGCTTGCTCAGGAGCACATTTCGTTGTCGCGCCGAACGCTGCGTTGCTCGACGCTCACCGCGTCCGATGCGGGGCGCGTAGTCGCTGCGCCGTAGCAAAGCCACCTAGAAACAGTCTCTGTAGCACGCCGCAACCTTCGCTTCTCATTCCAACGAGCAGCTCTGTCTCCAGGAGGCATCTCACCTCGTGAGTGTCTAGCAGAGGCAAGCGCAGCTGCTTATATACCGCCGCGACGCCGCGGGCGACGGCGCGAGTTGGAGCCCCGTTTCTCCTCTGTCGTGACGTCACGGCGTCACGTGGTATTGAAGGCGACACCGCCGCGCCTGAGGAGCTGGGTTGAGCTCTCGTAATATGCTTCGCATAAAAAGATATGTCACAGTTTCACCAGAAAGGCGGAGCATTGATGTGGTGATAGCAGAGAGACAACTACACAAAGTAAAGTTCGTAGTTTTTGTTGGTGTCACGTGCATTCAGGCAAAAATCACTCGATGACCAAGAACACTCGCTGTCACAACACAAGCAAACGCTTCGCGCCGTGCCTTGGAAACTTGAGATTACGCGACCACCAACACTAGACACGCAGGAACAAAAATCACAATGAGGGAGCAACAGCTCGTCCTTTGCACTTGCCGAAGATTAACTCCAAGATCTGGCACATAGCTAGATGGCATGGCCAGCGAGGGTAGAGGAGAGGAGACGCGTGTGCTAGGGAGAGTGGGCGGAAAGCCCCCCCTCCCCCCCCCCTCCACTTCCTTCTCTAGTGCATGCTTGCACTGTTATGATCGTCAGCTCTCGTGTTTCTCTAAGCTGCAGTGCACCCCACCGCCTCTGCAAGTCGCTACGCAAGAAATGGCGCAGCGCTGTTTCCTGCATATTGCATCCCGGCATGCTTGCTTCATTGGTGTTTTTGTCGGTCGAACTTTTCATGCGGAAGGACGTTTGGAAATGTCTTTTTGCTCGGCCAACATTTTCATCATTTTTTGCTAGATTTACCAGCCATACAGGCTCCAGGTGCATGCCGGAAATGGACAAAAACTCAATTAAATCGAAACTGTGACATGAAGTTGCCTACTTAAAATGCACAAAACAAGGTGCAGAATGTTCAATGGGACTAAGATGGGGAAATATAGTTCGTTACATCGCAAATTTTGTAAAATCGAGATTTGTTATATCGAGGTTTGTATGTATTCAATTGGTATTCGAAAATATTTATGCTTGCCCACCCCTAGTCTAAAGTTATCAACACCCTTGGGCATATAGTTCTGTAAATGGATGTAACAAAGTCATTTTGGCTGCGCCTTCAAATTCATTATAAGAGCATGTCCGTTGCATGCAATGGCGTCCGGATTACTGGACACTGCTAGTGACATATTGTGATGCTTCATCTAACCGCAGTTCCTTGTAGACACATCATATTCTCATAGAAAAAAAAAAGATAATTAAAAAGGCAATGTGTTCATGATTATGCTGCTACCCCAGCAATGAAGTGTTTTTCTGAAGCAGTGTTTGTCTGGTTGAGCTCTGTGCTACCAACCTGGCTGCTTGTGTTTACGCTTCTGGTAACCTGCAAATGCTAAGGAAGTTGCCGACAAACTAAAACTCTCTATAATGATGTTCTAGTGTAGTGTAGATGGCACCAGGTTTGGTATTTCAAGACCAACTTTAGTATCAAATTAATATATCTTATATATAGATATCTCCTAACATTCACAATAGCCGAGTGCCACCCTTCTATGCACATAAAGCGCATGGTAGAGTTGGCTGTTTGCATCCGCCGTCCTCCAGGTCAACGATATCTTCCATCGGTGTTGGCAAATGAAAAGACTAGTCAAGACGAACTTTCCAGTAACCGAGGGGACCAACAAGTTTCTGGTAAAGCCTGGTAAAGATTGCAGCTCCAGCTATTAAGATTTCAGCTGGCATTGTTTTTAATGTATGCCATCAAAGGTACTTTTGCCAATCTGACAGTTTATTACGTGAAGCTTGCTTTGCCGACCTTCTTGGAGGAGTTTGGTGTGCCGTCATGTGTTTCACAAGGTGGGTTAGTTTCGGCGACAGTGTAATACTGAACTGAGTTCATCCTGCAGATAGTGCAGTCAGTGTAATCGAAATTGGGGCTATCCCAGAGACTGCATAATAAGAGGTGAGGACCAGGTAGGCCAATCCTGATGCCAGTGCACAATGTGTGTCCTTGCAAAGGTTCTAATGTGGTTTGTAATGCTGCCCGATCCTGCAGGCAATGCGTGTCACTTAACGAAACTGGCGGCAGGACCTCATCAAATTATACTGCTGCTGCGACCAAGCAGCTGCTCGCACAGAAAATAAATGCGGCATAGTCCAGTTTCGTTTGACCACTTGGAGACATTAAAAAAACAAAAAAAATGGGCTGTATTCTGTTATAAGTTGCCTGTACCCCCCCCCCCCCCCCTTTTCTTATGTAACACCCTCAGCCATGAAGGTCTTTACGGGTATTTTGTATATATACAAATACGATACTTCCGCAGTGAAAAAGCTTCTTTTGCAAGAACATGCTTCTCTCCATCATGGCGGCATAGGTCGTACTTTCTAATGTTTTCAGCTTGTTGACCTATCTTTCTTTTTCTGTCCTCATTTTCCTCACCTTTCAAGTATGTCTCATGCCTCATCCCTTGTGCATTTGTCACAGGCAAATGCTCTGCTATGGACGGCGCATTCCCCTGCCTGAGCTGGAGGCGAGAATCGACGTAAGTGCCTGAGATCTCTTCAGCAGCCTTGTCCATTCTTCGTGTTTGCCTTAAAGGGGTCATGGCACAGTCCATCTATTCTCAGTTTATCATCGTAACTGAGACCAGAAGGCCCAATATGGTTTTGCACGCACACGCTCAATTAAAAAAAAAAAAAGCTGGGCTCTATGTGTGCATTTGGAACAGAACTTTCAGTTTTAAATCTCTGCCTCTAAGACCCTCCCGCTGGCAGTGAGCATTTTGGCACGGCTTGTGTGATGTCAAGAAGTGTCGGGCCACCAATGGGTCATCTGCTCAGAAACATTCCGAAACCGTGCATGCATTGTGCCAGACTCTACTGGTTTCGTATGCTCTGGCACCAAATGGCACAGCAAGGGCGGAGCCATTGCATTGTGCCGGCAAGTCGGTAACTCGCACGACAAAAACATCCCAAATCAGAGAACAGCAACAGCGACTAATTTGAGCTCGTCGCCAAGATGCACATGTAAAAGAGAGAAAAAAAAATGTGGAACCAGGTGTACATTGACCTTGCAGATAATGCACTTCATTTTGTCACCAGTCGATGTTGCCACGCAGCTGTATGATTCAGCTGCGATGTAAAAGATATCAGATGCAAATTTCGTGCTGTATCGTATGTGCTTGTTTTTGTGCACGTACGGTTCAACATGCAATTTTTATTTCAAGCTCGAAAATTTGATGCCATGGCCTCTTTAACTCTGACACATTTCTCCTCTCACAGTATTTGTGAGAGATAATGTGTTTATACTTTACTAGTATTTTACTTTACAACTATACTTCACTACTTTTTACGATTTTATGTATTTATACTTATACTATTTATACGTATTGTACAATGTTGGGTGGTTCGATAATTATGCAGGGAAATTATTTCCTGCATATTAATTAAAAAACAATTTTTCTGAACAGTGTGCAGGGTGCAAGCATTGTGCAAATAAAAAGGATAATTCTTACTTTGCTGCAATATAGCAGTGGCTAATGGTTTTTTCGTCAGCTAGGCAAGTGCACATGTACATAAATATAGCCTTTGAGACATGGTGGAGGCACAATCAAATCACGTTAATTCAGACTCCCAGGGTTGCTGAGGTTTTCTTGAAATCAAATATCCAAAGTTGAGTTAAACGATGTCAAAAAGACAATGGCAGATTGTTGTACAAACAGACTGCACAAGTTCTGTATCATTCTGGTCAGTCTACTATGCCAGATCTGTGCCAACTTTCCCACTGGTGCCATCTCATGGCAGCACCCATCAGTATACACAGCAGCTCCTATACGAGGCATTGGCACATTTTAATTACGTATTCACACCTTATGAATACTGTCTTATCATCAATTTTTCCTCCCTTTGAGCTGGGAAGCCAGAAAGTTTGAATTGGCCAAAAGATTTGTTTAGTAAGGCACACTCAAATCAAATTCACTTGTTGGTGTGCCAGCCACAATTCCGAGATTTGTTTGAATTTCACTGGAATTTTGAATTGTCCAAGTTACATCCACACTCTTGCTTAGAGCTCTTGAGCTGCATGCTGCGAGGCAAAGAAAGTTGTATTCTTTTACTATTTCTGCTTGGTCTTAAAACCTACACTTGTGAGGCAATGGAAGTCACTGGGGCACATAAGTCGCACGGTCTTCAGTTTGATGTCCTGAATTTACTAGCTGCTTTGGCATTACTATTACGTTACTTGGCACCATGGTGCTCAAGAGCTCCAGGCAAGTGTGGACGTCTGTACAAGCAATCAAATCCCCCTCCTGTAAAAAAAGGCTGTTCTGCTAGTGGACTGTGTCGACACATCCATCAGTGCTGCTGCTGTTACTGTTTTTCACTGAGGCAACCATAACCTTTGTTCTGAGTAAATCATAACATTCTCCCGAGTAAACCGTAATAGCCTTATTACTCTAGAGTGCCAGCATCACTTGAAGATGGAGAGGGGACGGTCCCTCACTTTTTGATCGTGACTATACCAGCCTCATTGTT
This sequence comes from Dermacentor albipictus, assembly GCF_038994185.2. NCBI lineage: Eukaryota > Metazoa > Arthropoda > Arachnida > Ixodida > Ixodidae > Dermacentor > Dermacentor albipictus. The sequence continues at coordinate 69,268,642 of NC_091826.1, read as the reverse complement.
CGACATGTCCCAGACGTTTACGCTGAATTTTGTTTCCCCATCTTCTAGGCCGTCTCGGCGAAAACAGTGCGGGATGTCTGCACAAAGTACCTCTACGACCGTTGCCCTGCTGTTGCCGGTGTTGGTGAGTGGATCATGTTGCGAACATTAATCACAACGGGCTGCAGCAGGTTGATTCCAGCTTTGGCAGGAACATCCAGCTGTTACCAGTTTGCTCGAATATGATGTGCAGCCAAATTTTATGAGTTCAGGGTGAAAAAAAAATGATGCTCACCTGATTTTATAACGACAATGTTGCATGCCTCCGATTTTCGCGATCAGAATAGTATGGAACATGTAAAAGTTACCTTCGCAGAATGTCTCAAGTTATTCACACTTACTGTGCATTATTACAGCCAGACAGCTATTCATTATGCACTGTCCATCGCACGTCTTTCTCCATGTGGTCCTCCGCGTTTGGAGTCCCACATTTTCCTAAACGCCTCGGCAACACTTGTGAACGATGTAGTGGCCAACGTCTCAGCTAACCACTTTGCATGCTTTTTTCTGTCACTCATGCAGATCTCTGGAATGCTAAAAACATGTGAAATACCTCTGTTACTGCAAACCTGGCTTAAACGCTTTCCAAAAGAGCTCTCATAATTAAAGCAGCTCGCTGTTGCCATCTGGTGGTGACAGTGGCATTGGTTGTGACAGTAACCAAGACTTGTGAAATGTTCTTGCGGTTTTGTATTCGGTTGTAACGCGCAGGCGATTTGCAGACCCATTTTCCTGGGAAAGATGTGTATGTTATATTTGGGTAAGTAGGTAAATATAAGGAAGTGACGCTTAATTAAAGGGGAGCTCTAATGTAAGATACCAGCATGGATGACACCTGTACCGCCCAGAAGTTTGCAAAGTGATATTGTCACCGTTCGCAAGTTTCTTTTACTAGTATACAGGCTTTAGTAATACAGGCCTTCCATGCTATATCACAAATACATAGTATATACGCTGTAGAATCTCGTTTATACAATCCCGTATTGTACGATTTCCCGGCACCAGCGTTCGTTATCATGCACACAAAAGAATTACCCAATATAGTTACGCTACTTTTTTACTAGTTGATGCATTCACTGAAAATAATCTTTCCGCACCAATGTTCATGGCATTACCAATCCGCGATCACATAAAACGTTTTCCAGCTGCTAGAACCCATGTAAACAAGATTTGACGTGTGTGACTAGGAACAGTAGCCACTCGCTGCAGCAGCTTCCTCGCAGCACTCGCTTGCCCATGTCACGTGAAAACGGTAGCGCCCACTCACTTTCTTATTTCGGCAACAGAAAAGTCTCGAACGTGGGTCATCGCATGCCACATTAACAGCTATCGCTGCCCGCCCTATTGTGATGAGCATCTTCACCTATCACAGTGCGCGTAGCGTAGTGCGTGGCATGGCGCCAAAGCTGTATGTTTTTTAATGGATGATAATCCAAACTCCCCGCCAGTCCCTGTTGCAGGCGGCACGAAGTGAGCACAGCGTTTAGCTCTGGCAGAATCGTAGGGATCGTGTACCGGCGTCGCCAACCCGTTCGATTTTGTTTCGTTTTCGGTACCCACGAAAGTGGATGGGGGAACGGCGCCGCAGTAGCTCAGTAGGTAGAGCATCGCATGCGAAATGCGAAGGTTGTGGGATCGTTCCCCCCCTGCGGCAAGTAGTTTTTTCATCCACTTTTATTTCCCTTAATTCATCGTTTCTTTATTTCACTTATTAAGCCCTTGGTGTGGTATGGTTCATGACTGTACCATATCGGTGGAGACAGGAGGCAAGAACGTTCTGTGCTGTGCTTTATCTGCACGTCAAAGAACTCCAGCTGGTCACACCCATGCTATTGTATCTCTCATAGCTCACAAATTGTTTTGGGACTATACATGCAAGAAGTTATTTCATGTAGTAGTGTTTGTGGTTAGCAGGTAGACGACAGCGCACTACACACTTTCAGTATCTCGCATTGTTGCCTGCAGGCGTGCATGGTGCGCACACCATAAAATTTTTAACAGGCAACAGTCCGTGCAGTGCTTTGGCAGTAAAGATTATATATGCACAAAAGTATGGTAGTGTGGTCTAATGCCAACATAACGAATTAAATCTACAATGGGTCTTGCCTGTTGTAGGCTTCTAACGAGTATCACATGTAACGAAGGAATTTTCATGTCGAACGAGGCTTCACTGTAACAATGTTCCATTGTACGTAATCTGTCTCACGAGCAGACCGACAGTTTCTCTCCTGTTGTGTTAATGCCTGTAATAACCAATGGCCAACTTCCGTTTACTTGCAGGTCCCGTCGAGGCGCTGACTGACTACAGCCAACTGAGGAGCAACATGTACCGCATCCGGTACTAGGTGCTCCAACTCTGCAGTGCTCTTGCCGAGTCTTGTATAGTAGCGTTTGGTGTTTAACCACCAATAAAGATGTTCGTTGGACCTCGGAAGAGCTGGTGACCCAGTTTATCTTGCTGATATGCTGCTCTCGCTTCGAGTGGCTTCACTTCAGAAAGCATGCACGTTATGGCATTGTCCCCCCTTCTTTCTTTCTTTTTTTCTTCATTTTATGTTGGTTTCACAGGCTCTGTTCATTCTACATTCCTTTCCCGATCTCTGAAATTCCTTTTCCAGTCTGCAGTTAAAACTGTCATGGGCAGGTAACATTAGGCACTTAGTATTTTCTCATATTCTGAGTAATTATGTCACATCATCCACGGGTGGAATCACGAAAGACTGCAAACCCACGGCCTGCCACTGCCTGTGCAGGGCGGAGATTAAAGCCTAGTGAAGGAAAAGTGTTGGCAAATTGACCATCGATACTTAGTACTATTAAGTTTTTAGTGCTATTGATGGCATAAAAAAATTGACAGTGTTGTCACTATTATTACAATAAGTCACTAAAATGCAATCACTAGTATTGCGTTTCGACTTCCAAACTGTGCTGATGGTACTAAGTTCTCGGTGACAAATGCACTGCGTGGACGAAGAGTGCTACGATTGACACTGCTGTCCGCATAGCGTCTGACTTGGGTTGGGGGGGAGGGGACTTTGCAGGCAGACGTCTCCAAGTTTATGTTGCAGTTATGTGCCGTGATCACATGATCCTAAAATAGTACGTACTCTATTTTAAAGATGATTCAACGTCTAGTTGGTGTTGATCAAATGTTCTTGCTCTAGCGCAGCCCATTCTCACCCCCCAGCTCTCCCAGGAAGCCATTTTCAACTTATTTATTTATTTATTTATTTATTTATTTAGTGATACTGCAATCCCAGGGAAAGATTTTTGCAGGGTGGGCGTACAGATACAAGCACTTGTCAAATGCTTACAAAGGAAGCCAGAAAAAAAAAAGGATGCAAATGATTAGCGAACAAACAAAAAGGATCAACATTTGAGAGAACAAAGTTCAATGATGATAGTGTCACATAGGAGTAGACATAGCAGCACTGTAAGGTTTATGGCATATCGTAATTATTCAGGAACATATAAAATATTGATTAATACAGTAACACAAAATGTAAGGGGCATAAAGTTGATAACAATAAGAAATTGGTAACTATATGGGCAGCAGGGAATTAATACAACAGAAAATAGATGTTAATGGACACTTAGGAATATGATGAATGACGTCAGAGATTGCTGTAGTACTTGATCGTTACTAAGTCGATTCCATTCCGTTACTGTTCTTGGAAAAAATGAATATTTAAAGCAGTTATTACGCTGACAAAAAGGGGTGATTGTGAGATTATGACATTGTCTTGTAGTGTAACCTGAAGAGAAGGATATTAGTCCGTCAATATTAATCTTAAAATGACCTTTGAATAATTGGTATAAGAAATTAAGTCTGGAAACGCGATTTTTTTCAGATACAGATGTCAAACCAGCCCTATTTAACAGATCAGTTACTGATGTGCGTCCACAGTTATTGTAAACAAAACAAACTGCCTTCTTTTGTACTTCTTCAATTTTATTAATGTTCGTTTTAGTAAATGGATCCCAAATTATCACCGCATAATCTAACATTGGAAGGACAACCGATTTGTAAGCTAGGAGCCGGACTCTGGGTGTGGAGAGTTTTAGCGCTCGCCTAAGAAAAAAAAAGGTTACGGTTAGCATTGCTTATAACCTGATGAATGTGTTTAGTCCAGTCAAGGTCGTTAGTAATCCATAATCCTAGATATTTGTATTGTGCAACTTCAGAAAGGATATTGTTAACAAAAGAATATTGGAATGTGAGGGGATTTTTCTTGCGGGTTATTCTCACGTAAACGGTTTTTTGAAAATTTATCGGCATCTGCCAGGCATCACACCATTCAGTAATCTTTTGGAAGGCCTCGTTCAGTGTTGTTTGATCTGCTATGGTTTTAATTTCTGAGTAGAGCACACAATCATCAGTGTATAATTTTATATGAACTGGAATGTCCTTTACGATGTTGTTTGTATAAATGATGAATGGAAGTGGCCCAAGCACCGAACCCTGAGGGACGCCAGAGTCAAGAGAAAGAGACTGAGATGAATGATCACGAAAAGTGACATATTGTTGACGGTTACTCAAGTATGTCGAAATCCAATTAGTAACCTTATTTTTTATTGTGCTAATAATTTTGAAAAGCAGCTTTTTGTGAGAAACATCAAATGCTTTTGCAAAATTTATAAGTATGGCATCTGTTTGGTACCCATATTATTAATCGAGTTAGCAAAGTCATGTACAGTTTGGACTAATTGAGTGCAAGTAGAATAACCTTTCCAGAATCCGTGCTGAAAATTTGTAATAAAATCATGTTTTTCAAGAAAATCAGAGATGTGGGTATGTATTATGTGCTCCATAATTTTGCAAGTTGTCGATGTTAGTGAGATTGGTCTATAATTATTGATGCACTCTTTTTTACTGTTTTTATGTACTGGTTGAACTCTGGCCATCCTCCAGTCGTTCGAAACCTGTCCTTCGTTTAGAGACCTTGAAAATAATACAAACAAGTACTTGGCTACCCATTCTGCATACCTAGTTAGGAATGCATTTGGTATGCTGTTGGGCCCGGCGACTTCTTGGTATCGAGATTCAAAAGCATTTTAATAATACCTTGCTCGCTGATGACAAGATCAGGCATCGGAGGTAAACATGTTTCGAAAGCGGGCAGTATGCCATTATCATTAGTGAAAACAGATTTGAAGTATTCATTAAAAGCAGATGATATTTCTTTTTCGTCATGGGTTGGAGTTCCGTTAAAGGGACACTAAAGCGAAACAATAAATCAGTTTAGACTAATGAAACATTGTTTGAGAACCCTGCAGGCAGTCATTTCAAAAAAATAGTTTGATTATTAGACGAGAAAATGAAGGCCCAAGTATCAGTATTTGAATTTCGCGCTGAAACCGCAGCGCCGGTACGTCATCGTGACGTCAGGGATTCTAAAGTATGTTTTCGCATTTAGGCCACGTTGGCTGAATAAAGGTTCCCGAAACTTGCCATGTTTAATATCTGGTTCCTTTACAACACAATCTAGTTAATCTTTACCGCTGTATATAATTAGTAGGCCTTAGAAGATGCCATCAAAATTCAAGACGTCGCAGCCCCCAGATGCGGGAACTTAAGTAGGCGTCGCCACCCGTATTTCGTCCTTGCGCTTTTTCTGGCTTACCAAACGTCTTAGCGTTGCAAGAATGGTGTTTTTGGTGTTGTAGAACGGTAATTTACTGATGCAGAAGAAATCATTTTTCACTTTAGTGTCCCTTTAACTTCAAACACATGAGAATCTCTGTATACCGGAGAGATTGTGAGCCAGAATTTCTCTGGTGAAGTTGAAATGAAGTTAGGTACCAGTTGCTAAAACAATTTTCTTTATCAAGTGCTATCTGACTTTTATATTGATCAGCAAGAACGGCAATTTTTTCTTGTAGACAGCTAGAACGGTTAACTGCTTGCTTTCTCTTTTTTAATCGTTTTAATTTTGTGCACATTTGTATTGAAGTATGAGAAATCCAGGGATTCTCACGCTTTACCTTTTTGATAATGCTTGGTACAAAATGTTCAATACACATCAATATGAGATCCTTGAAGGAAATCCACAAATCATCTACATTTGCTGTTGACTTTGAAAAACTATTGAAAGAATAAGACATTGATTATCGATGTGTCATCTGCACGTGAGAGGTTAGGGAAACAAGAGTGTTTTCTATTTCTGTCGATAGCAGTGTCAGATAAGGTAAGGAGTACGGCCTGGTGATCGGAGATTCCCTTGACAATTTCGCATTTTGATTTAATACTAATAGATCCGCTCACGAATAAAAGGTCTAGTATAGATTTAGAACTGTCGTGTATCCTAGTGTACTTGCCAACAACTTGAGATAAATCTAAAGCAAACCCTATATCCAACATAGCATCACCTGTTTTGTCGTTATGGTTTACGAGGGACATTGTGGGCCACTCAATATTAGGTAGGTTGAAATCGCCAGCAAGAATTATTCGATCGCCAGGTTTTATATACGTGTTCATGTAAGCTTTTAAATCATCCAAAAGTGACAGGGAAGAGGAAGGTGGCCTGTACATCACGCCTATGATGTACCTGATTCGACCATAATAAGCTTTACTAAAAATGCACTCAACATTTGACACATCAGGCATCCTGAAAACTCGTAATGATTTTTTGTAGATAATACAAACGCCACCACCTCTATCAATGCGGTCTTTCCGGAGTGCATTGTACCCAGCAGGCACGAATTCGCTGTCGAAAATTTCATCATGTAACCAAGTTTCAGTCAGCACAGCAATCTCAGAATGGTTAGAAAGAAGAAGCCTCTGAAGCTCGGTGGCCTTAATAATTGCACTTCTGCCGTTAATGTTCAGCACTATCAAGGACGTAGTATCGTGTTGTTTCTGTCACTTATTTTTTCTTTTGGTCAATCTGATACGCTCTCTTTTTTTCTGTATCCCAGGCCTACAGAACACCATCTACGTTTATTTCATCGAAGACCAGCTTTACTTTAGTGCTGTTTGCTTTTTCTTCCGTGGCGCTGTCCCACAAAAGTTTACGCACCTCACGAACGCGCTTTGAAAAGTCTTCGGACAAAGACAACGACGAGCCTTTTAATCTGTGGGATGCATATAAAATGGACGTCTTTTCCCGATAGTCAAGAAATCTTATAATAACTGGCCTAGATTTCCCATTAGATTTACAGCCAAGCCTATGAAGTATTTCAATACCTGTAGGCGTTATACCTATCTTCTTTGTTATTAGGTCGTCCTCTACTTCAACTAGACTTTGAATCGCCTTCCACATTTTTTTACAATCAGTAGTGACTCATCTACTGATGGTATTATTGATAGTTTTGCACTAGTACAGTCGCCACTTTAATTTCTCTCTGCTTTGGAGGCACTAACAGAAACGGCGACATTTAAAATGTGCTGCATGCATCCTTAAAAGGAAGCTTTAGCTCTAGCCCAACTCCGACGCAGCCTATTCAGATACATGTAAAATGCAAAATCGCTTTTCTGAGATAACCCCTCGACCGATTTGAATGAAATTTGCGAGAAAGTTAAATTCTAGTGACTGTTGGAAGCAGAACTTTGATTTAGGGTCTGAATGTTGTGAAAAGGATTTTTAAAAATTTCTAGTTGAAAAAAATAGACTCACTAAGTTTATACATTAATAGCTTTACATCAAAAACAAATATTGTGGTTCTGTAAACGGCATCTGTTGGATTATTCAAAGCCGACAAATTCAATATTTCAATTTATATCTTACATGAATTTGTTAAGTTGTGTACAAGGGTTCTGCAAAAGCTGTCTTTCAATATTACTGAATTTTTTTAGATTCATGTGTAACTTGTCAATTTTGTCAACTTTAGATGTGCTATTAGATGCAATTAACAGAATTGTGGTATCATTTTGATTGCTAATTAAGTTGCAGGGTTGTAAGCTTGATAGTATCGTTTTCTGAAAATGTTCTATTTTTGCCAATTTTTTATCAAAAATTGATGATCTAAATCAGAAATTGAAAACCAACAGTCACTAGATTTTAACTTTTTTTTTTAAATGCAACAAACCTTGCGAAATTTGGTGCAGTGGTTGGTGAGAAAAACGAATTCTCCTTTTACATGTATTTAGATAGGACCACCCGAGCTAAAGCTTCCCCTTGAGATGCTTGTGTTCAGACTTGTGCTAGAACATGGGTTAAGCTGTGTGCAAGTGTCTAAACTGCTGGTTTGCACCACTTGTGTGGTCATTCAGCAAAGTGTGCTCTTTAATTCTTTGCTGTAATGATATAATACTGGAAGATTTTCTTAAATCGTATGGGCCTTCCCCTAAGTGGCGTTGCAATTTTCCCCTGCACACAAAGTGCGTTCCTAATGTTCAGGCTTGAGGTCCACATTTTAGGATGGGAGGATGCAGAATAATTCAAAATTTTTTGTATCAGCTACTACAGTGAAGATGCAAAAGATACAGTGAACCTCAATTTCTAGCCGACTGAATTAATTGGCACAGGAAAGGTTTTAATTGTCGAATGTTAGGCCAAGAGTTCAGACCTTCATGAAATGGGTTGATTATACATTCATCACAAACTTTGGCTCATGTAGGGTATATGGCTCATGTAAAGTATACCTTACATTGAAACACTGTAAGGTATACGTTTACTGATGTTGCATCACTAGAACCTCCATAACAGCCTTTCTTTGGTCACGTAAGTTATTGTCATCTCTGAATGGTTTGCTGGAACCTAGTGTTCTCAGCTAGTAATAGGAATGCGGTTGTAAAAGCATGCCACTGTGTCTACACTGCTGGATCCAGTTGTAGCGTATCCCATGTCGATTGCGGCTGCTGCTGCTATTCATTTGTAAGGTTTTTCTTTCTTTCATTCCTTTTTCGCACGTGTGTGGAAGGGAAGAAGCAAGAGCTAAAGAAAGTTGAGCTAGTTCGTATGTATTCATAGTAAAAGAATGTAAAAAGATGTGCAGACACGGACACAAGAGGCATGAACATGGCGTTTGTGTTGTCTGGTTCTCTGGTGTCCGTATCTGCACGCCCTACATTTTTCCACGAGAAAGAAGCAAAGTTTCTGCAGTCGGGTGATCATGACTACGTTATTAAAAAAAGTTTGCACCCTTTGGGGCTTATCTTGCACCATAACGGTAATCGTGATCTATTTTGACCCCATTTCCTTGCTTTAACGATGCGCGTACGATACTTCAAGGTCGGTACGAACGGCATGCGCGTTATCAACGTCACACTGCACTCTCCACAGGGAAGTACCAATCGAGCGCAGAGTTTCATAGGAAACGCGAGTAAGCCCGATTATTTTTTGTGAGACAAGATAAGCCGTCAAAGGATGCAAGCCTTTATAAGAGTGTAGGCCGGACGTCAGCTAAGATACATGGGATCGCCAAAATGTGGCTCTGCCATCAATTGTTTTGCGTGATAATTATTGTAAGTCTCGTGCGTATGCAGTCGAAAGCATTGCACGTGAATCGAATGGCCCGCGCTGTGTGTTGTGGTTCTGCGGTCCTACAAATGCCGACACGGGGTTCGTGCATAATGTTATTGCTAGCATATCTGGCTCCACGTCAGAGTTAAATCCTACAAAGAAGCGTTACGAAAGTACCAACGACTGCAAAAACGTGAAAAATTTGAAAGGAGCGATTTCATGAAGGAACTTCTGAACTTCCTCCATGAATTGAGTGCTGCGACGACAGCGCCACTAATTTCTCTATGCAGCTACGAAACAACGGCGAAGAGTTTGCTTGTGCGTTGTTAAAAGTCCTGCTTCGGTACGGGTAAAGTGTACTAGAATATTGGGTAGTGGGCTGACTGAGCTCCATCCGCTGTCGCGGTTTACGTCTCGCCTGCTAGATGGCGCCACCACTGTATTCAATGTAAGCGGCCGCGCTTTGGCCGTGCGAAAGGTACGTGGTCGCCGCTGTAGAAACGGTCTAATTTCTTGAATGCTCGTTTCTCATATAAATAAAGAGCTTGGACAGTATGCTTGTTTGTCAGTAGTACTTCGTCTTTCTTTTCATGAGGGAAAAGTTTCTTTAATCACCATTTTTGTAACGCTGGCTTTGCTGAGCTTGCACTCGTATCGAAAACTCGCGTCTTGCGCCGAGTAAAAGGCTGTGGGGTTCCTCTCCATTGACAGCAAGTTTGGGTATATTTACTCAATAATAGCGTGACATAACAAATGAATCACTTACATTCTTGTCAAAGACAGCAGTTTTACTGCTGTCTTTGATTAGAACGTAAGTGATCCATATGTCGCGGTGTTAACGAGTTGCGCGCGTGCAGAAATTCGTTTTCGGCGTTACCCTATTTGCAGTCCTTACAGCAATTCAGGCACCTTTGGAACGATGCCTTTCCTGTATACCCACCTATTTGACTCTGGCTGAGCATATTGTGGAAGAAAAATAGAGGTATATCAATGAAATGTTAAGCAGCATAGATATGAAGTTTTAATCGCACATGAATGTTGAAACAAAAGGTAAACCGTTTAAAACACCTTCCATGCTGTAGCTTGTCACATATGTGCCAGAAAACATGCGCCTATACATCAGTCGTTGCTCTACATTATTCCAACATAAAACGCATTTAATTCTCCCGACACTAACATACTGCATAATTTCCTATATCTGCCTTTCCAGAGAGTGATGTTGGTATAGCCACACTTATTTTTAAGGAAATATTTTATGAAAGAAAAAGAGAAAAAAAAATGCAAACAAAATGTTGGTTGAACAACTTTAACAAAAGTTTATTATCTTGACAAGCACAATGCAACAAGTAGACAATGCAGACAGCATGCACATTTCAAGAGCAGCGGCTCAACTTCAAGTGCTTTGCCTTTTGGCGCTTCCCCGACTTGTCAGTATTTATACTTTTAACATAGAAGTGAAGTCGTGTAGTGACATAGAATTTGATTATTTTTGGAGAAAGGGTGGAAGCATGACTGGAACAACCAACCTCTTGGCCAAGTCTGGCTTTGACAACTGTCAGCACATCTAAAATGCTGTCAGAGTGCAGCTGTCCATGGGAGAAGCAGCCTGTGAACAAGTCCTCAGGCTTCTTTATGAAACCAAATAAGCGACCAGTTGGATATAGGAGCCCTCCATTGTCACGAAACTTTGTCAGCCTCGCAAGCTGGAAAGTTTCATCTGGGGCAGGCATAGTGAGAAGGCTCTGACTTCCTTTTACGAGCAGGCCTCTCTTTCACAGCTTTTTTCGTCAAATACGCGGGTAGATTTGGAAGAATGGTTGGCACAGCATCACTGCTAAGCAGTGGCTTACCACGTGGGATCCGCACTTCCTTGCCACCAATGATGTGTACATAGTCGCGAATTACGTAGCGCGGCTCAAAATGTAGTTCGCACACGGCACTTGTGTCTTCGAGAGGCTTGTCCGCTCGATGGAGGTTTTTTTCCCACAGTCTTCGAAGTGCTTCATCCTTGGGCACGCTGAATAACGACGGCTTTGGGGCACCTTTTACATGTACATAGCCCGTTTTACAGCCGGGCGCAAAACAGTGGTTCAAACGGCGTGGTGCCATTTCCCACGCAATAGCGACGCACGATATACTTCCCTACGATGATTTCTTATAAACATTAGAATTGGTAATGTAAACTTCGGAACACATGAAAGAAAGCACAGCGGAGGCAGCGGCGCGCAAAGCCAGGAAGGCAGCGGCGGAGGCAGCGGAGGTTTACATTGACGACGACGACAGCGCCTCCGCGCGGGTCCCCGGGAAAACATAAAAATGTTCACATTTCCGGCGACGCGGGAGCGCACGCCGCCACCGGAGAGTCAGCTCACTACCCAATGGTCTAGTTCACTTTAGTACGGGTACGGGTTGCGGTCTGCGCGAACTGATGGGTCGGCGGCGGCGGCGGCACGTAATCGCCCTCAAACGCACGGCTCAGCAAAATTGATCCTCATGTTTCCGTGTCGGACAAGACGAGTGTGTTGGGGCGCCCGGAAACGAAGCCCTGATCGTGCGTGACTCCCGGGAGGGGAACACAGCGAGGCCGTGTTCGAACTGTCGGGTTGGTAGAAGGTCCCCCTTCGCTACGCGACCGACGCGACGACGCCACTGGACTCGCCTTCGACGTGCCGCCCCAAGAGGCGACGATGCGGGGACGCCTTCGTAGCGTGACGACGGTCCACCGGTAGCGTGACACCTTTGAGTAAGTAGTGAAACTTTTCCCGCGATCGATGCCCACTGTCCTGATTTAGAACTTTCTTGCCTCGAGTGGACCCTCGAGACCCGAGTTAGCGCGGAGGAAGTCCCGGATGAGCCTGAACGTTCCGTTCCGTGTGCGCGTGTGGTGACACATCCTACGCTTCAGCGATAGCCGCCTCTCTTGCCTCGTCCTTTCGTGCCGCTTTATCGCGCGCTGACAGCGCGCCTGCCACCTTGCCTGAGTTAACAAGTCGCCACGCCCTGTGCTTGTAGTGGCAAAGAGAAGTGCATCCAGTCGATCACGGGCTTCCGTCGAGTGATCCAGTTTGTGTGGGCGTCTGCTCCTAATGCCGAGGGAGGCCAACGAAAACAAGAGCGCGCTACCAGCCCAGCTGGTTTCTCTTCCTAAACTTTAGTGACCGCGTCGCGGAGTACGACTCTCAGTTCTATCTACGGCTGAAGTAGCAGAAACGCAAGCGTTGCGCTTTAACGTCTTGTGCTTGCGCCAGCACTGAGCTGCTGGACCGCATTGTTCAGTGGGAGCGTCGACTACGCGTAGAAGACACGGTTTCAGTGCTACACTTGCATACCGAAACTGCAGTCGCTTCGGTAAGTTACGTTAGTCACCAACGCATTTCCGTTACGAAGCCCCCAGTGTTTAGTGTGCGGTGTAAACAAGCCGGTTCAGCGACTTGTCAGGCGGCGCTGTGGAAATTTGGCGCATCCCAGGATTATTTGGCGTGGAGCTTTGGAGGAGCAAAAGTGCGCTGACACACGCCCACATGCCCTTCACAAAGTGCGTCACGCTGGTTCGTTGGTTTCTAGGTTATACGGGTGCTTAAAATTGAAAGCTGTTACTCACGCATTTCCGCCTAACTTTCTGGAAACATTTGGAAGGACGTGAAGAATCGCCATATCCGCAGAAGGGGCGATGGTTCGTAGCTTTGAAGTGATTCATTTGAAAATTTTGAGTGGCCAGTTATTGATTATTCTCATGTGGTTTCATTTGCTTTGGTTTCTTTTGAGCAAGTTCATTCTTTTATGCAGCAGGGACAAAGTATTGAGATAGTTCGTCCGAGTTAAGGGAATGCATTCTTCTTGCGGAATGATCAAAAGGGCAAACGTGGACAAGGACGTCTGTTCTGTCCATGTTTGCAGTCGATCATACTTGCCAATTCCCCAGAATGTTCTGTAACATTGACAAATTTTGGACATTTTACAAACTTACGAATGTTGCATCAAGTTTCAAGAAAAAATAAATTCTGTTTTCAGAAAGTTTTGACGGTCTTTGAACGTCATAGGTTTTTGATTGTGAAAAGATGCCAGAAAGGTGCTTTGTTTGTTCATTACTCACTTGTTCAATACTCCCTTTGCACTAGTCATCTCACAGTTATCTTTAACCAGTCATTAGCAACTGCCTTTGTTTCTTCATGGTGATGTGCTAAAATTCCACGTCTGCACAAATCTGGTAATAAGCAGATGTTAACTACCGACCGATTTCTCTAACCTCTAACTCTTGCAAACTACTCGGCCATATAATTTACAAACACATCATGAGCTACCTAGAATCCAATAACATACTAAATTAGTCATCATGGTATTCATCGTGGTATCAGCACCTCTATAAGCTGGTTGAATTCACGCATGACATTGCTAAAGCACTAGACCTTGGTACACAGGTTGATGCAATTTTCATTGGTCTGTCTAAAGCATTCGACACTGTGATTCACCATAAACTACTATTTAAACTCGTCCTCATCCTAAATAGTGCTAAACTTGTAGACTGGATTGCCAGTTTTCTGTCCAACCGTTCCCAATATGTACTCTATAATGATTTTGACTGCCAGATTGATAACGTTTCCTCCGCCGTGCTGCAAGCGACAGTCCTCGGTTCACTTCTCTTTCTGCTTTACATTAATGACTTGCCACGAAATATAATTACTAACATACGTCTCTATGCTGACGAGTGCACACTATACCACAATATTAACTCCCCTGAAGACCATACTGTTCTTAACGATGCACTATCGCACTTCTGCTCGTGGTGTAACAACTGGCAGATGAGTATAAGCTTCACCAAAACCGTTTCCATGGCATTCACAAGGCATTTAACTCCGTCCGTTTTTCTCGTACTTTTTCAATAACTCCTTTCTTCTAAGGTACCTAAATATGAGCGCCTCAAACTCTTATTTACTCACAGTTTATCCTGGACCAAACATATAGACAACAATGGCACTGCCGAGTGCCGGCTCTGCGCCGGTGTGAGAGCGTCGCATGTGGGCTAAAATTTCGGCGAGCTGGTGTCCACCTCTCCAATCTCTCCTTCACACCGCCTTGGTTGCCTGCTGCACTGCACATGTTTGCACAGGTTTTGTACCATGCATGGTGTGTGTCTGTGTGTGGACGTTTCATTCGACGGATAGGTGCACAATGTACACGCTTCGATCAGCCTTTAAGAAGGTCTATGCAGTTAACTATTTTCGTGGCTGCAATGTGGCGAAAGGTCAGCGTCTTCTTAGCCGTGTAGGTGACGCAGAGTGGTAATCAGTGATGACATTGTATGTGCCGCCGGAAAGAATTGTTGCCGCATACGACGGGTGTTGGCTAAAGTAATTTTTGCAGTTTCCCACAAAATATCTTCTACAAATCCGCATTGTCTCTGTTGGCGACCACGAACTTCTTTTGACAATGTGCGCAAATATACAATATGTATTGCCGCACAGCACAAATATAAAATGTGTACACAACTTTAACTAGTACATCCCCTTCAATATAGAATAGCGGCAGCAGCGAAAATAGCTTTAATTTTTTAACAAGGCTAAAGAGATGGAAGTTGAAAGCATAAGTAATCATTTCTGCTTCACCAATGCCGGTGCGACTGTTGCTTAGTGGCTGTGGTGTTGGGCTGCTAAGCACGAGGTCGTGGGATCGAATCCCGGCCACAATTTCGATGGGGGCGAAATGCAAAAACACCCATGTACTTAAATTTAGGTGCACATTAAAGAAACCTAGTTGGTCCAAATTGCTCTGGTGTCCCCCACTCTGCATCCTCACAATCTGCCTCGTAATCAGGTAGTGGTTTTGGCACACAAAATCCTATAATTTAATTTTAATGCTGGTGGGGCCAAGATGTAGGCATGTATCTCCCAGTAACTCATTTGATCAGTGCAGTGATGATGCAAGAACCAACTCCGGTCATGTTCAATGTACTGTACACCTATTCAATTTCTCGGCACTTATCAACTCCGACCACTGCTAGCGCATGCAAGAAAAGTTGTTTCCATTCTTTTGCAGCGCACACACAAACGAAACACGAGAAAGAAGACAGTACAAGTGCTGGCCTAACAACTGATAGCTTTTATTTGAAGAAAAAGATCATATACTAAGTAATCATGAAATTCATGTTGTGGATTGCATGCAAAAAATTATCATACACTCACGAGCTATCAGTGAATGAGATCTCTTCGTTTGCCAGGTTTTTACTTACTTTGTTCGGCACACTGCAGTAATGCATGTCTGTTGGCTGCCTTTTTTTGTACCATATTCTTGGGAATCCGTAGAATTTCACTGGTGGCATCAACCCTTTTGTGTTTACATTGCTGTTAAGGCAGTTAACAAAACAACAGTAATTACCAGTGTTCCGAAGACGTGCCATCGCAAACAAGAGACGTTCCCCCGCACAGCGCGAGCGCGACCTTGAAGGGAAGTGCGCGAGTGCGACCTTGAAGGGAAGCGGCAGTAACTTATGCCCGTTGGAGGGGATATTGTTCCGCCAGGGGAGAGAGGCATGCTGGCATCTAGGATGAAATTTGATGTGAAGACCCCTATTGAAGTAACATGTACTGAACCATTAAAAAAAGCTTGGCTATCTCCAATGCGCTCTTTATGGACTCCTCAAGAAACTAAACTGCTAACATATAAAACACTAATCCACCCACTCCATGAATATGCACCTATAATTTGGAACCCTTTTCATAAAACTGATATCAACAAGATTAGGCCCGTACAAAAGAAAGCCGTTCATTTTATCTATCGTCGCTACGATTTTTTTCACCTTTTAACCTCTCTAATCTCAACTTAACAACTCTGGTAACATGTTGCCACAACAAAAGCATAAAGTTCCTGCACGCCTTATATAACTATCCATGCTGTACCCACTTAGAAGTTTGCTGAATGTTCCTGCACCCCTAGCTCTCGCAGCCTAAATCTTTTGCCATTGCAACCAGCTGACTTGTACAAAGCTAGCTTTTTTCCCTCAACAATTCAGTGTTGGTATGCGTTGCCCAGCAAGTTTCGTTCTTCGCTCCAGACCAATCTTTGTCTGCAATTCACTTATGATGTTATTGGTAGTCCTGCTATACCCAAAGATGGCCTGCAGTATGTCAAAATTAAATTTTAAAAAATACAGACGAGTTCCCAAAGCAGGCAAAATCGGCAAGAGCAGAGTTGGTGAAAAAGTTACTGTGATCAAATAACAATGTGTTACTTGGTTGTTTCTACTGTTCCTAGTTTGCTGCTACTTGTGTGCTGCGCCTAAAGTTAAACTATCATTAATAAAGTGCGTATGTGTCCCACAACGGTTGAGCTTTAAAAGGGCAAGTTTTAAATTTTGTGCTGTGAACAGACCGATGACATCGGCCATCTGGGATCCTTATAAACGTTGCATTATTAATGACATTGAAGCCCTTCAATACTGTGCTGTTCATTTAGTCTACTCTGAATGTGCACCTTTTGTTAGTGTCACTGCTTCAGAAAATTGCATTAAATTACAAGAGCTTTTGCATCGTGGTAAACTTCCTCGCTTATCATTTTTCCCATAAACATTTATCATCGCACATCCCTCCATGACAACATTTTCTTGTAACATGCAGCTCTCTTTCCTTGCCAGGACCATCATAATGATGTAAAACAGGTAATGGGCTAATCAAAAACACTACACTGAATCTTTACTACTGCACACAATAAGGGATTGCAAGCAGTTGCCGTTATGCATTGCTACAGACACTAACAGCAGCAAATTTCAAGGCCTCATTTGTGATAATGTGCAGGCAACCAACCCTGATTAATATTCCACTGGTTTGTTCTCGCAGTGTGCTTAATAATTAACTAGTTTGCTCTTCTGTATGTTTGATTGTATGTTGCACTCCTATTCAATTTACCGAACTTTATACTTTTGCTCCGCGGTTTATTTGTTGCCGATTTTTGTACCTTTGTTTGACTGTGTTATTCATCTCCTTTAACAACTAATAGTTCAAGTTACTGCATTTGTGTGTTGTTCATGTATACGTGCACATATATATGCAATAGCTATATCCTTTTTTTCACCTATTCTACTGTATTATTATTGTGTTTTTAATGAGTTTTGTATATGCCAGCACTGTTAATTTGTTAATCAGTGTTTGCTTGGAATCATATTCACAGTACTTTAATTTTATTTGTGCCAGACCATCCTATGTAATACCCTCAACCAGAGGACCTTTAGGGGTAACTTGAATAAATGCAATACGATAGCCTCTGGGCCACCATGATGAGGCCTTGCAACCACAGCTGTGAATATGTTGCAAGCAATGCATTATTGTCTGTAGCACCAGTTGCCTTATCTCTATTATCAGTTTCATCACCGTGATGTGTAAAATGATCTCCAGAAAGGCATGTCTTTTTTTTTTTCCTCTTCCCAACACTAATACACTGCACAAGTTTCTGGTTTAAAAGCTTGGATCTTTGTCTGTCATTTCAGAAGTAACGGTCAGAGCAGATATGTTGGCTTGTGCATTGTTTAAACAGTCTGTTATGTCAGTTGCATTGGTCTCAGAGCAGCACTTTTTTACTGGATGATGCAAGAATTAACAAGCAGGCATCGCACTGGTTAACATCTGTTTGCATTATCACGCTTGCCTTTTATACACAGATAAAATGATGCCAACACTAAATGAGCATGAAATGATTTCAAAAAGTCAGCGCATTAGGCGTTCCCATCATGCATGCATGTCACGCTGTCGTGGCAAGGAACTCATTTTCTTTTTATAAAGGGCTGGTGACACAATAACCTTTTGAGCTGTCAGTTGTGAACACCTCAGATATGTTTCGGAGTTATTGCAGTGCTTAAGCGCCATTTCAAACTTTACTTTTGCACTAACAACAATGTGAGACAAGACTTCTAGAGATAGCGAGCTTGCTTGCATTGTCGCTGTAGTGAATGTGCGACCTGCTGTGCACATTCAATGAATTGGTTTCTGTGCCTGAATAGTATGCCCTTGGTCTGTTTGCAAGGCCAAAGTTTCCGTTTGCACACAGACCAATTGCCTATCATGGTGCAGAAAGTATGGCACAGTGCGTTCATCATTTTTTTTTAGATCCTTGCCAAATGCTGCTTGATTAGCCTTCACAGATCATTACTCTGCGTGTTTGTCATAGCAGGTGATATCTTGCATTCCGTAAGTTGAAACAGATGCAGGAGTGTTGATGTAGGTGAACCTCGGTATAAGAAACACAGATTTAATGAGTTTAATGAATATTAAACATAATGAAGGTATTTTGGTATCGAATGCAGCTTCGTTATGGAGCTAAATTGTATTTCTGTACAAATGTATGGCAATAACATTGGCATTCCGTTTATTAAAGCATGTCATCAGCCTTCGCTGTGGACAAAACTATGTGGAACACCAGTGCATTCCATGGCGGGTCGTGTAGATAAACACTTCGAAACTGGTTGTACTCATTGTATTTCTGCAAGTGGGACTTTGTTGATGCGACAAGCTTTGCCGTGCGACTAGTCTGAGTGTGTACATGTGTCCGCATCTCAGGACCACACACTTGACCCTTGCCAGGCACGTTCTGTATCGTTGTCTTGTGCCTTCCACAACACGCAGGTTGGTGGCTGCAACGGTGGCAGTGACAGCGGCAATATGCAGTCGTGGAGGTGGCATGTCATCCTCCTGCAGATCATGCTTCTCCTCGTCCTGCTGGCGTTGCTTGCAGGTATGTGCATTACCCTTGTCTGCAACCCATGTGTTGTCCCGCAACATAGCCTCCTCTATTCTATAAATGCCTGCTTGGTGACGCCAAAACTGTGGGTCACTCAAAGGGCACCAGATTCCGGGTAATTGGTCACAATTTATGGAACATGTCGTAGTGCACGTTGTGGGAACGCTCGACTCTCGCACGTCCCCTGATATTGTTTTTCCTGCACGGCTGGTATCTCCTGTAATCCGGCTTCCCTGCGTGGCTGCACGCAGTTGGCTCGCGATGTAGTTGCAGAATGGTACAAGAGATAGCGCGAGTGTTGTGCTGCTAACGTCTCCTGACGGCGAGGTTACTCTGGTGGAAAGGAAGTAGTCTTTTCCTCTTCGGCTCGGGGTGGGCTGTGTGTGCGGACATTTCGTCCTCCTACCAGCACGCTTTGCAGAGCTGTCCTGTGAGAGTCTTCGGAGTGGGACACCAGGATGAATGAACACAGTTGTTTGAACAATTAGGCGTCGGTGTCCAGCATGGAGGTGAACATATTCGCTCGATATCCTGTTGTGATGAGCTGGACTTCCTCGATTCGCCAGTGCTATCGATATGTTCTATTAGTAGTAATTCGGCTAGCTGGCATTGTTGCATGAAAGGTGCAGTAAATGCCCTTGGGGTTTTTCGCACTACTGCATTGTTATTACTTTGTCCCAAGGACACTGTTGAGACCCCACAACATCATGGGCATCATGCTGAAGTTGACATCATGTACACGTTGCAAATAGGGTTCTCACTAAGCCACCCTCGCATGTAAAGGGTTGGGCTTGACGATGAATTCTCGAGTGCTGACTTTGCACAGGCGGACTTCAGTGATACAAGGGCAAGCAAAAGATGCAACACATTTTTACAAATAACAGCAACATGCAGTAAGGCCTTTATAAACATGCCACAATTTGTTGTTATGGCATTCATCAGGGGGGCTATAATTTATGAAAGTGAGTAGGTCGAAACTACAACGCCAGCCCTGTCGGCTGAAGAGTGTGTAGCATCCATTGCTTAGCTGTCAAAATAAAGGAAGGATATATACCTGCAACATTGTGTGGCATATCTATGCCACACAATGTGGCACCAGCAATGGTGCCACATTGCATATCACCTGCATATCACCTGCTACATATCACCAGCAATGGTGATATGTAGCAGGTGATATGTAGCACAATGTTGCAGGTGATATGTAGCATCATCCCGAGAGGGATGATGCTACATATCATTTTGCTCGGTCACATGCTCATATTGCCACCCACTCTTCTTGCTCACTGTTCGTGTTTATAAGTGCCTGCCGCCATCCCGGAGCAGGCGTTTCCTTCCTGTAACCGTCTGTCATCATGTTGTTTTGAAGCTGCTAGGTCGCTGCCATGAAATAAAACCATGCTTCAGTATTGTCTGCCCCTTTGCCTGCGGAAGCCCACAGACATGACGCATTGTAAGTTCCAGCTTCGTATGCTTCTCCTAAATGGACACTGTAAAGGCAAAATTAAGGTTGAGCTACATTAGAAACTTACTTTCCGAGAATGCCAAGAAAGCCACTCTTACCGTGAGAGGATGCTCAAGCCAGAGAAGGCACAAAAACGAAAGGCGGGTGACAGGGCTGCCTTTATTAAACTTCTACACCAGCTTGCTATGGCGCGAATTTTGATGGCATCTGGTTGGGCCTAGTTTGATTTTTTGTCGATAAAAGTTGGCTGCATTGCATCATAGAAGAAGCAAAGACTCGATTTGGCAAGTTAATTGAACTACAATGGGACAAACACGACACATTATACTGTACTTCGCAATCTGACATCGTACTGATGTGCAAGCGATGGGATTTCGGCGTGAAATTCAAGAAATGGAAGTATGGTCTTCATTTTCTCTTTGTAATCTGCCTGTAATCACAAAATCACACTTTACTTCTTCGGGCACTGTGTGCACAGTTCTGTGTGTTAAGATACTGCATTGAAAGCAGAAGCACTGATGGCAATAATAATATTTAAAGTGTCTCTCATATGTCCTGAACCACTTCTGATTGGATCTGTGCTGCAAATTTCAATATTATGTGTCAAGTGTTGTAGTAAAACAAGTTCATTTGTCTATTTATTTATTTTAACACCTTCAGGGCCTCCAGGCCATTACAGAAGAGAGTGGTAACAATAAATATAAAAAAGAACACTAAGCAAATATCGGGTAACATATTCCAGCGCATTTTTAAAGTCACTGGGGTCCGTAATAGATGCAGTGGAGGTGGGCAAGTGGTTCCAATCATTACAAGTTCGAGGAATGAAGGAATGAAAGTGTTGTTTAGCGTGACGAGGAACAAACACTTTATGACAGTGGTCGATACTAGATGATATGAAGGATGGGAAAGTAATTCTTGTTAACATGGGGATTATGGTAGTAAATCTTGTGAAATAAGGAGAGACATGCTATGATCCTGTGCAAGGAAAGGGACAGAAGCTGAAACGATGTTTTCATGGGTGAAACTCTGGATAGATTGGAGTAGTTGGAAAAAATGAAGCGTGCGCTACGATTTTATACAGCTTCGAGGTGACTAATAAGACATTCATTAAATGGATCCCATACAGCTGAAGCATATTCTAGTTTGGAATGAATGAAAGATTTATGAAGAAGGGGTTTAAGATAGAAAGGGGCCATTGAAAAGCTATGGCGCAGGTACCCAAACATGCAGTTAGCATTGTGGACAATATAATGAATTTGTGGTTGCCAAGCCGCACATTGCCAAGACAGGTTAGAATTAGTGTGGACCCCTACGTATTTGTACATAGTCACTTCTTCGAGAGGGGTACCATTTATGTTATACTTAGAAGTGTCAGTGGAGCGTTTCAGAGAAATTTTCACTAGCTTGCACTTCATTGCATTGAGTTTCATTTCCCATGTGCTACACCAATCAGAAATATTGTTCAGGTCAGTCTGTGGTGGTGATGTGTCAGTATTAAAGGAAATCATGCGATATACAACACATTCATCTGCAAAAAGCCTAATAGAAGAGTTAATACAATCAGGTAAATCAGTTATGTAAATTAGGAAAAGAACGGGCCCAAGAACAGAACCTTGGGGCACTCCTGAAAGGACGGGACGGAGAGAAGAATCGTAGCCGTTAGCAGTTATAAATTGCTGTCGGTTTAACAAAAAGTTTTTAATCCGTGCAAGAATGTTAGGTTCAAGACTTAGTTTAGTAAGCTTAAGACAAAGTGTTTCATGGCAGACAAGGTCAAAAGCTTTAGAGAAATCTAAGGACACACAATCAATATAAAATCCCAAGTCTAGAGCTATGAAGGGTTTATTAGTAAATGAAATTAATTGCGTTTGACATTAGAATGTCTTCCTGAAACCATGCTGACCAGATGTGAAAAAAAGAATTACCTTTGAGAAAATTAACCAGGTAAGAATAAATTACATGTTCAGAGATCTTACAAGGGACATTGGTTACCAGCGTACATCTGTCGTCTCATCTTTTTTTTGTTGTTGTTGTTGTTTATATCTGCACTGCAATTCGCCAGTATGCTGTACCAACAAGCCCAAACAGCCATACTTGGCACCCACATTTTGAAAACTAGACAAAACTTACTGAAGGACTAAGCATTCCTAATCTATCCTTTAGCTGTACACTTTTCATGGTTCTGAAGGTGCAATAAACATGGTGTAGAACACGTGAATTTACATTGCTCGCTCTGGTTTGGCTCGGTCATCTCCTATGCCACCTACATTGGGTGATGCTACGAGTAGTAGTACAACAGATGACCGAGTGAGCTGGAACGAATGTTAAACCGTTGCAATGTCCTGCTCCCATGTGATTACCTTCCGAGTCATGGTGTCACGACACGTACACCTCCACCTGCCGTGGTGGCTTTAGTGGCTAGGGCGTTAAAGGGGCCCTGAACCACTTTTTATCGAAGTGGAAAAATACATTTGAAATGAAGATAGGCTATTTCAGAACCACTTTGCCGCAAAAAGTAGTTCAATGCGTTCAGCAGAAGCGGAGTTATCCGCAATCAAACATGGCCTCAGCTGTGCTCCCCTTCCTCCTCGAATGCCTTGCACAGCGAAGGCTACGACAGAGATGTCACCGTGGCGCACAGTTCAAATTTCCGATTTGGTGCCTATGCTGCACTAAACGTAAGCCAAACGCGGCTGTCCTCAGAGAGCGGCGTTGCGCTTAGCCACTGGACTCGTGGTGGCACCTCGCGGCGGCCGCGGTGTAGCCGAGCGCAGCGACGAATAGCAGCCGCATATTGGAGTGTGCTTTATGACGAAATAAAGCACACAGAAAAGAGCGACGATCATGGGGTTTTTGAAATGAGAGCATTTGAGAAAAAGGTGACTTCGTGCTCCGCTTGCGAACTCCATGGATCGCGTACAAAAGCAGAACTTGGCTTAGATGTTCACAACAGCGTATGCTACCCGCGGACTATGTTACTTCACCAAGCCCGAGGGGTGTTAAGCTGAGGTCGTGGGATCAAATCCCGACCGCTGTGACTGCGTTTTGATGGGGCTGAAATGCCAAAACACTTGTGTACCATGTATTGTGTGCATGGTAAAGAACCCCAGGTGGTCAAAATTAATCCGGTAGTCCCCTACTACAGCATGCCTCACAATCAGGATGTAGTTTTGGAACATAAAACCTCAGGATTTAATTTTTATTAACATAGAACTCCTAGGAAATGGAACCTGAACTGGTTCATAGGAAAGCTACTTTAGCACATTATTTAAGGCGTTCTGAGGCCTGCCAGCATATTTTCTAGGGTTTCAAGGTCAAGAACCTGAAAATAAAAATAAAAATAAATTGTTGAAAATGTTATGTCAGTACTATTTGTCTCTTGAAACTGCGGTCCTCATGAGCAGTTGCCTTAATGCGCTGGCAAGTGTTTTCATGTGGTGGTGTTTGTGCCTGCGACTGAGAGTGGGACCCTTACATCTGACTGCAAATATGAAAAGCCGTACTGCTGCTGGATGCTGTTGATGGTAGAAGAGTGGCAAACATGGCAGATTTGCATTGTATTCATTGAAACTGTGCACAAGGAACAGGACACAAAAAAAATTGGGGGGGTAATTCAACCTCTGGTTGAAGTTGATGAAAGACGTCTTCTTGAGTAAGTCGGGGTTGAGAATGGGGTGGAGTCTGTGAGCACAACACTCTATCGTGCCACTCCTCGTGTGAAGAAAGTAGATGGAGCATCAGACGGCCACCTACGGTGTCCGCAATATCTACGTTGTGTAGCAGACGCAGCTACATGCAACTGTAGCGCATTTGCTATGCAAAACAGGCTTGGAGTGCATACTGGTGCTCGTGTGCTCCAGTCTGGCCACGTTGTGTGGTGCGGACAGGCTTTGGCCTGCAGCAGCTGGGCCAGCTGATAGTAGCCACATCCGAATTGCATATTTAGAAGCACTGTCAATAGCTCAATACGAAGCCATGTCTGCCAAGTCATCTATCCAGTAGCTGCCAGGAGTGGGCGTGTGCTGGCAAGCATATGTGTGGTCTGACCTTCAGTTTTGCATGGTTCGAGGCTAGTTGAGTGTTCAAAATAGCCGAAATTAGTGAGACCCAACGGCTACGACACCGTTGAGCAGTGTGGCTGAAGCTTAATTCCGGCGTGGGCAGGTGCAGCCAAGTGTGAGCAGACGATACTCAGCTTATTCCAGAAGTATATAATTCTTGTCGAAATTCGAAACATATATTTTTGCTTACTTCAGCCTGTATAGTAAATGGCATCAATAAATATACAATGTAATAGCAGGAAGAAGCGCACTGATCCAAACACCCTTTTTGATTTATGTCAGCGAATGACATATGGCAGTGCTCTAAATGACTCTGCCCGCTGACATCAAGGGGCCGCCACCGGCCGCCCCACAAGGATGAGGAGATGGTGTTTGGGAAAAAGGTGACTTTGTGCTCCACTTGTGAGCCCCACACTCTGTGCACGAGTGCAAACTTTGACAGGTACTCACAGCAGCACACGCCATTCGGAGAGAGTTTTTTTTTTTCACCAAGCTCGAGGGGTGATTCAGGGCTCCTTTAAATGGTAAATGTGGAAAAAAAGAGTTGCACAAAAGCTAGTGTGTTGCAAACAATTGAAATTGTTTTCAAGTGTGTTCTGCAAGCCATGTATTGACATTTTGGTCATAAAGTTAGTAAGGAAGAAGTTAGTTATAATTACTGACCCATAGACTCATAGGGATGGCAAATACGAGAAGCGAGCAACCTGCTGTACCAGTTTTCAAGAGTGCTGTGTGCAGTGCTGTATGATAGATGTATGTGTGCAGCGTGGCGCCTGCACACTTTGTATCTCTACGAATCAAGAAGCAAATTACAGCGACAAGCAGGCTTTGCTGTCTGCTACAAGAGCTTCAGCCTATTTTTTGACAAATGTGCGTATTGGAATACAACAGCTGGTTTTCTTTTGTCATTGCAATAATTTCTACCCTGGTAGTACAAACGTGGGGTATGCAGCAGATTGGTTTCTATGGGTGCTACATTTTCGTCAGAAATCGAGTTGCAAGAGAAAGCGTTTTAAATGAAAGGAATTCAACACGGTTACAAGCCTTTTATGTTTGTATTGCATCTTTATCCCAGCTAGACTGGTTGTAACCGAAGCAGTGTTTGGCATAATGTAGTGCCATCTGAAAAAATTGTAACGGAAGTGTGGTAACCCTAACCAAGGTAACTTTTCTATACAATTGAGGAGGGTAGCTTTACTAGTAAAATGTGAATAATGCCCACCATTCGCGATAAAAAACATGTAAATCCACAAAAGAGAAATGAGATAAGCTGTATTTAACAGGTGCACCTATGCGATACACCTCTCCTTTACTTGGCAGACAAAGAACCACGTCCAATGGACTCGCGCAGGAAAGAAGTGCAGGAAGAACACTGCCAAGAACAAGCAAAGAGGCGAAAGTGTAAAATGAAGATTACTTTAGTAGAATAGAACTAAAAAAAAAACAGCAGTTGGCAACAAAGGCACACGTACCATGCGGAGTTGTGTTACTTTGCCAGCCAATCACAGAAGCAAACAAAGTTGTCGTCATGCGGCCTTTTCAAAATGGCTTTGTACTTAATACCTCCGGAGCGTCTGCTGTTCTTGAAGAGTCTTTTCATTGGCGGAAGCAATGAGGTGGGCAAGAGACATGGACATAATGTATGGAGTCAGCATTTCGCTCTTCTAAAGTCTGTGGCGCAGTTCATTTCACTGCTGAACCCGTTTTACTCATGAAACTTCACTGCCCAACTGAAGTGAAACTTCACAACAAATAGTTGTAGCGAAGCAAGTATGTTATTTCAGTTCAATAAAGAATTAGGCATTCGCCATTCTACTATAACAGGCGAAGGAAAAGGTATAAAATTCCACGCTAATAATTTTTTTTGTAGTTACTGCCTTATTTGGGTAACAGAAAAGTTTGAAGTACGAATTATTTGCAGCCTCGCGGAGGAACAGTGGATGGCAGTTATGAGGGCGTGGGCAGAGCTTCATTGCAGATTTAAGTTTTATCCGACTATAGTAGCGTTTTTCAAATTAGATCTGGAAGAATTATAGAGAAATATATATTTGCGGAACAATCACAGTTCTTTTGGATCCCTCGTTTACTGCTCTAACAAGTTAAGTGCCACAGCCGACTCTTGTTATTTGGGAAGTTGCGTAACGATGCGTGGCCACCAGTCGCGTACAACCGCGTATAGTGCAGGAAGCTGCGATTCTACACGTACTGCACCCACCGCGGAAGGTTAGAAAAACACCTACATAAACACAGCAGAGAAGTGGCTACGTTAGGTGGCTCGAATGATAACTGTAGAAGTGTCATTCAGAACACACAGAATTGTTGTTCACTTCCTGCGGCGTTTTCTCTACTTCCTTTTAAATAAAAAGATGTTGATCCATCAATGTGTTAATAAACGACAGTTAAATTTGTGAATTTTCGCTTTTCCTACCTGTTTGGCTGTTGCATTGGCTCTCTCCCTTAGTAGATCACTTAACTTCTCAAATCCTTGCGCCTCTTGTTTCCAGTTGGCGATTTTGCACGAAAAGAGCTGTACAATTATGGAAAAACCAGACAAGTTAACAGGTGACAGTCATATTGCCTATGAGTTTAAGGCTTATTACAGAGTTTGATGATGCATGCTGACTCGCATTATTTTATTTTTCACCTTATCTAACCCATATCACACGTATATGCTTTGGAGGATTTGTCAGCGTCGCGACGAGCCGTCATTCGATGAAATAATGAAACAAAAAAAAAGTTAAACGCAATTGGCAATTTCACTGGCTGCAACTCGTTCCACATGCATACAGACCAGCTGACCACGAACTGAATCCCTTTCCTGGTCTCTGCATCAGTCTAAACGAAGAAGGTTGAACTAACGAAGCAACAATGATGCGTGTGACCGTTGAATAGATGGTGACAACTGAATGCATCTGCAGTTAATTGCGCTGGCACTGAATTGATGAGGAAACTGGCCTTCACATCCCAGGAGATGCCGATAACTACCGCCATCCAAAAGGAGTGAAAAAGGCAGCAAAATGTTGACCGCCGAATAGATGTCAAGACTCAACATTGATTTGGTGGCGCTTTAGGAATGTGTGTGAGAAGTGGTGGCGTGGGTGGGGAGGGGGCGGGGGGGGGGTTGCGAGTTCCCCCGAGCCCCCCCTTGGGTACGTGTTTGGGGGGCACATTAAACAAATCCAGGTGGTCAAAATCAATCCATAGTCCCCCACTACGGCACGCCTCATAACCAGATTGTGGTAACTGGCATGTGAAACCCCAGAATTTGCCTCTAGAACAGTTAACTTGCTCTGAAATGGCTCCTGCAAGGTGTCACCAATTTAAAGAGCATGGTGCAGGCAGCGCATGCTGCAGTGCCAAGCCAAGGACACAAGCTTTGATGACTAGCAGATTGCAGCAACAGCCAAAGGGAGGAAACGGCTACCTTTGTTAGCAATTGCACCAGGAGCCCAATTTGATGGCTTTTAATTCTTTAATAGCAAATAGCTCTCTTTAGCTCTTTCACCTGTTTTCGTTATGGTTGGCGCTTGGCGGCGGTCAGACTGCCAATACAAAGGTGCCGATGCAAAGGGCACCTGCTCTTGCGCGACCAAGTTGCAGGGCGCGTGCGTTGCCAAGCACGAGCTTTTATAGCTCTGCGAGAGGCAAGTTCTGTTGCCTGAACGGTTTGGGGCATCTGAAGCTTTAGATGCTGTGGTGGTGGGCCTGAGAAAAACAGCTGTCCTTTTCTTCTGTCGCTCTCACTGTCTGTGGCGGTTGCAAGAGAGGAGGATGGCAGTCGCATTCCACACCGGCAGTTGCGCCGGAGACAACACACACATGATGGACTGGCTTTTGTGCATCACTGCAGATGTGCTGGTTAACGGCTCTGTTCTCTATGGAATTGCGTGTTGAAACCACAAAAGCTACCTAAATATCCTCACTGCAATGAATATGTGCCTTAAACAAATCAGTTCTTTAATGATGATCATCAAGCTTCATTGACTAAGGATGGCTAACTGGCCTAAAGGGTAGAGGGATGTGGGGGTTGCAAAATGTAGTAGGCCAGCCATCAAGAGGTGCTTCACTTTTCACCATGCGGAGGATGCCGGATTTTAGCGTGAAGTTGTAGAATGCTCTGCTGGCTTCTGCCAACGGACAGATCCTCAATAAAGTAATTGCTTCCTAAAAGCATTTGGTAATTGCACAAATTGACAATCGTTGTCAATGTTTTCTGTGCTTTTTTTTGCAGCATAATGACTCGGCTGTGTATTGAGATGCGCTCTGCCTTTCTCTTGCAGTGGCCGATTGCAGCTGGGATGACCTGACAGAGGACACGCTTCACTATGAAGGCAACTACACTACGAAGGCCTTCAAGAAGACATTCAAGGATGGGGAGATCGCTCCTTACAAGTGTCGAAATGGCTATACCGTCTCCGGCCTTTATTCAGGACCCCACGTACCGAACGCCACCTGCCGCGGCAACAAATGGGAGTATGATTCAAGGAATCTGGTGTGCAAGGGTAAGTGGGAGTACGAAAAGCACACCACCTCTGCTGAATATTTTGTGGCTTACAGATTCAAGGTCTTTCTATGATTTTACAAATGTCGCGTCAACTTTTGCAACAAGTGTTTGCGAGAACGTTTCAAATCATCTTAAAGACACGTTGGCGCTGATGATGAATCATTAATTTGATGTCTTGTGACGCTAGTGCCAAGTATGGCCAAAGAGCGGTCAGGCGTGGCACAAGATGCCAAAGAACACAGGCAAAAGGAAAGATGGTTGCGGCACTTCCCTTTTATGTCGCCACAAGACACTATATGCCACGGTAGTACTTGTTGCAAGCAAGTTTGTTCAGACAAGACTGTGAAGCAGGTGAAACCAGTAACAAAGTTGCTGCAAAAGTTACTCTAATCTAAAGCTGTGTTGCTTGTCAAGTCTTTATTTTTCCAAGTTTGTTGCAGCTTATTTATTGTGTCTAAATGTAAACGATTGTTAATAAAATATGCATGTATACCACAAAAGTTGTGTTCCCAGGGCGAAAGAAACTGTGGCTGAGGAGATTGGGAACAGAGCAGATCCCATCATCATCTTAATGATGTTAATAAAGTTTCTGTCTGTCTGTTTGCCAGGTGCTGCTGCAATGTTGGTGCGTTTATACACAAATACCTTGTAACACTATCTTTACCCGCCGCGTTGGCATAGCGGCTACGGTTTCGCACTGCTAAGCACGAAGTCGCGGGATCAAATCCCAGCTGCGGCAGCTGCATTTTGATGGAGGCGAAATCCCAAAATGCCCACGTACCGTGCATTGGGGGCACGTTAAAGGTACCGTGGTGGTCAAAATTAATCTGGAGTCTCCCACTACGTGATGCCTCATAGTTAAATCGTGGTTTTGGCACGTAAAATCCCAGATTTCAATTCAGTTCAACAATATCTTTGATATCAGCGTTGCAAGCAAATGATGAATGTATAACAATGCTACTGTTGCATTGGATGCGGCTTCGTTATAGTAAGGTTTAACTGTATTTAGAAAACTTTGAATGCTGAAATATAAGTCAAAGCAAATATCTAATAGCACAATATTTAACTGTATATCCGAAAATATTGAATATCGAAAAGGATCCTCCCCCCCCTGCTGCTAACTTAGGGGGCCTCAGCCCAATCATCGCCAGCCCTTCCAGGTTACCTGCAAGGATGGTGTTGAGACGATCTTTGCCCCTGAGGTGCAGCATTGCTGTACATTCGAGGGGCATGAACATTCCCTTACACAACTTCTTGGTCCTTGATGTACGAGTTGCACGGATTGGTCTGCACCTGCAAAGGTTTTTTTCTTCTCATCATGGCAAGGGCAAAACTGAGAATGAGGCAAGTGGTCGGCATCATGATGGCAGTCTTCATTGGCTGCATAATATAAAGGATGGTGTATGGCCATTGCAAACCCTTTTTTGAGCTTATAACTGCTTCCACAGTAACAGTGGTGGTGATTTTGAAATGTTGAAAGAAAAGGCAAGCTGTCACTTCAATTGCAGGCTGCAGGAGCATTATTTGGAACGCCGTGTATAGGGACGATATTTGGATCATGTGTTCATGAAAGCATTGTCTACAAACAAACAAACCAACCAGTTCTGTGCAGATTTGTTTAAAGGGTTGTTTTAGGGCCCCTTCTTCAAGACCTTTACCTGTGTCTTCCTTCTGCCTGCAGCCGTAAGTTGCGGTCATCCATGCCCGGGTGGTTCCTGTCGAAATGGGGCAGTCAACCCGCCCGTGTTTAACTTCCCTAATTTTGTGAACTTCACCTGCAACCCGGGCTACCACTTGGTGACGCACGACGACCAAAAGTGGGATCCAAGCTACCAAGTCTACTGCACGTCTAGTGGCAAATGGAGCCGTCCGGCGCCCAAGTGTGTAGGTTAGTAATA
Source organism: Dermacentor albipictus (assembly GCF_038994185.2). NCBI lineage: Eukaryota > Metazoa > Arthropoda > Arachnida > Ixodida > Ixodidae > Dermacentor > Dermacentor albipictus. The sequence goes on along the minus strand of NC_091826.1, from coordinate 69,237,551 downwards.
GAGTACACATTGTCCTTTGTAGTCTCAGCTTGCCGACCAGGCCAACATTTGTCTGCTGTAGTTGCTCAGTTGTTCAGTGGTACTAGAAAAGTATCAAGTTGGGCATCTTTTTGTCATTAAGTTTGACAACCTATAACTTTGCTTCAAAATGGCCTAAAATGAAGACTTATAGCTTATGACACGCTGTGAACATTCAGAATCGATTGCTTGTGCTGTACTTTCCCATGCAAGTTGCTGTTAATTATTTAATTAGGCCCTTAACAACGAACATCCTGTACTGGATTTCATAAAAAAATGGTTATCATAGAAAAAAAGTAGTGCGTTTTAGAAATCAACTGGTAAAACTACATCAACTGTGCAAATTTTGTTGAAATTCCTTTAAACAATAGTTATTTTATGTGCCTCATCCTCTGTTAGGGAATACTCTTGTTCCCAGAGGGTATTCAGTGGAAAAACATATTCCCTTTATTACTCAAAATATTCAGCTTTTATCTGTGAAGAAACAAGTTTCACAGTAGCCAATAGCTACAAGGAGAGCCTAGCAAGAACACCAAGAACAAACTGCCAACTCACGCTAGCTACACAGTAGGCACACAGGGGGGCCAACATCACAACTGAAGGGCCTGTATTTGGCAAAGTAACAACGTCATTATGCGCATAATTCGTTTTTCAACTTCAAAGTGATGCCAAAATGAGGTTCAGAAAATAACATTTGCTTAAATGCATTTTAATGCGTATTTGTATGCAAGTATTTTATTCGCTTTCAAGATTACTAATGTGCCAACAGCACATTTAAGCTGTAGTTAGAAGCTTCTACGGAGAATGTGTAACGCCAATATAACTCCCTTGAACTAACGCTTCCTTGAAAGCTTTGTGCTCCTTTGCTTCGAAGGAACTTTGGTGTGCCAGTGTGACAGGGGTATTAGACTCCCGGCTACCCCTGCGGCATTTTGATTGCTGTGAAATGCAAAAACACTTGTGTGTGTGTGCACAAAAGAATTCCAGGTGGTTAAAGTAAGTCGTTACTCGCCACGGTAGCTCAGTGTCCATGGTATTGCACTGCCGAGCACAATGTTGCAGCTTCGGTCCCAGCCACAGTGGGTGCATTTCAACGGGGGTGAAAGGTGAAAATGTTCGTCTGTGCTTTGGGTGCACCTTTAAAGGGACACTGAAGGAGAAAAACTTAATCAGAGTAGATTGAGGAAGTATTGAAGAACCCCCTGTTCATTCATTTCGCGGTAATAGGTTGGTTATTATGAGAGAAAATGACAGTCAGGGTTTCACTCTTGAATTTCGCACCAGAACTGCTAGGCCGGTACATCAATGTGTGACGTGGATTGCAAAGTATTTTTTTTTTAGCATTGTGGTTCATTAAAAATGTTCTGAAGAATTTTTACTGGCAAAAACTTGACTAGGCACAGGCAGGTGCCATCAAAATTTGTGGCGTCATGGGAAGCTGATGCGAGAATTTCGAGGCGACATCGCCACTCATTTCTTCTTTTCGTCTTTTCTGGCTTGCTAGGCATTTTTGTGATGTAAGGCTTTGGTTTTGTAGAAGGGTAATTTTATGTAAGAGTAAATAACATAGCTAACATAATTTTTCTCTTTTGAACCTTAAGAACTCCACGTGGTCAAAATTATTCCAGAGTCTCCCACTACGGCGTGCCTCACAATCAGGTCATGGTTTCGGTGCCCAAAACCCCAGAAATAATAAATTTAAATTTTAGAATTGGTTTGGGGCCTTCTGCCACCACAATCAATCATTAAAAGAAATGTGGTTGTTATAGCAGTCCTGCATCAACTGCAACTGAACATGGAAAATGGCTACGCATTTTGTAGTGGTAAAATTTTCTAATGGAATATGAATAACATAAAAATACAGGCTTCAAGTTTAGAATTGAGTGCAAAATATTTCTTTTTTTCTTTTTTTGCTCTCTAAGTAAGACCTTTGAAAAGTAACATGGGCAGAAAAGGTAACAGTTAAAAAATATTGTTTTAAGTGCACGCTACCATGTTTGGAAGTGTTTGGAGCAGCATGTTAGAGCTAAATGTGAAAGTTCACTACAACTGCATGCAGCATGTCATCGAAGTTGCCTGTGAACAGTATGCATGTTTTTTAATGCAAAAGCATTATATAAGTCATGAAGTGGAAAATCTGGCAGCATCCGCGGAGATGGTAGAAAAAGTTATGTGGTCACAGCCGATCCAGAGAAGGCACACGCCGCGTAGGCGCTGAGTTCGTTGAAGCACCACCAAATGGTGCTCACCTCAGCGCATCCGTGGCAGTGCTGGCTGTGTGGGGGAAAGAAAAAAAAAGAACCAGAAAGCTCGCCTTTGCACATAGCATTTGCTACTAGCGTTTCCCAGTAACGAATACGGTTGCATAAGCTGAAGTTGCCAGGAAGTGGCAACCGTGTGACCGGTCTATATATAGCACCTCGCATTGCGGCGCTGCCGGTCGGTGTGGTGATTTTGGTGAGTTCTGTTGTGCGCTCCAGTGGACGAACCTTCGACTTCGAGTTCTCAGTACAGTAGCTGCATTCAGCTCCTTTGGAGCTGAACGAGTCCGAGGTGTCATTGGAGAGACGTCGCACTGCTTTCGAATTCATTCATGTAGAGATACCTAAATGCCCGTAATGTTTTTCTCATGGCATCCAGGCACACATTCAAGTTGCCCTGACATCAAATGTCCAGAAAGGTGATTAGGCGTAGCTTTCAACAAGACATGCTCACCGCAGATAATGGCTTACTCTTAATACTGTGGCATGAGAAGTTCGTTTTTTAATTGATAGCTTTTTTAGGTGCTGTCACACATTGACTTCTGCATTCTTTGACAAACTGCATGGTGTTTCGACAGTAATTTGAGGACCATTCTTTCAGCTGTTGTTCTTTTTTTCTTTCTGTTTTCTTTCTTTTCTTCTTTTTTTTTTTTGTAACGGAAGTGGGCATTTAGCATCACCTGGAAGAGTCCTGAACTATAAAGCTTCTGTAAAACCTCATTGTAAAATATGGCCCCAAATTCCTTTTCTTTGTATCGTGTTGCAAAAATATGAATGAAAATACAAAATCATTGCAAAACACGAACTTGCTAATGTTGCTCACATTGGCTACGTTCATAGAAATTTTGTCTGGTAGTACAGCAAGGACTAGCAGACGTCGGGTTACGTTCACCGGATACCATAACCAATGTTCCTCATAGTTTTCGCACTGGTCATGTGGGTTGAAGATTTGTCCACATGGTAGTATCACAGTGTTTTCACAGGGTTTTTCAGAGGGTTTTTAAAACACCTAGGAACCCCATATGTTTTGGCACCATCACTACCATGCAGTCATGGGATATGAATGGCATTGTTTAATTATAATGGGCTGCCCCAGACTTGCCCCAGAGGCTTTGTGTCAAGAAAAAAGGCAGCACTTGTCAAAGCAATGGCTCCCACCTAGCATTGGACATCATTTCCAATGAACTTGTAACGCTTGTAGGCATTAAATGATATGTAGACTATTGCCTTCTCTCTGGTCACATTAATGACACCAAATCGCTGTGATTTTGGAGATTAGAGGCCTGAAATGGGAAGGCTTTGGTTTGAGCACCCCTGTCTATTGCCTTGGCTGATGTTGGCATTTAAGTTAGTCGCTCGAGAATAAGTGCAGTGAATTGTTTGGCATTATGAGTATTATCATTCAACTGTTACTAAAAAACCAAAGTATGTATGCCAGAAGTATTTTCTGTATCTTCTTTTACGTTATTGTTTATCATGCTGCTTTGCTTTCTAACAGCCCGCACAAGGTGGAAACCATGTTTACATCACTCTAAGTCTCTTACATCCTCCATAGTCGGTGTACGCAAAGCCCTTTGGGGTCCCAAACAGATGGGGCTGCTATTCTGAAATGCTTTAGTAGTGTGCGAGTACTCCAAAACACCCTATTGAAGTGCAAGTACTTTGGGGAGAGCAGAATTGAGGTGTTAGTTTACAAGGAAAGTCGTTGCAGTTTTGCACAGATGTGGCTGGCTTCCATGTGGTGCAGGAAAACGCAGTGTTGCAATTTGAGTGTGCCAGTAGGTATTTTGCATCACCAAGGGAAAACTTGATGTTAGTCTAGCTATGTCATGGCCGACATTCCGAAATGCGATTGGCTGTCGGTCTTTGGAAATTGTTCAAGGGTGCATATATCTAGGCTAATTAGTCGCAGAGGTCTCGGATCACGAGGGGGAAGTTTCCAAAAGAATAAAAATGGGCTGGAGTGTGTATGACAGGCACTCATAAGTAATGGCCGGCAGCTTTCTGTTAGCCTTGAAAAGCATACATTCATTGCTTTCCGCCGACACTCGCTTGGGGGGGAGAAACTTGGAGGTTAAGGGGAAGCTTTAGCTCGGTTGCTCCTATCTAAATACATGTAAAAGGAAGATTTGTTTTTCTCGGCAACCGCTGCACCAAATTTGACGAAGTTTGTTGCATTTAAAAGAAAAACTTTAAATCTAGTGACTATTGGTTTCCAATGTTTTAATTTAGATCATAAATGTTTTATTAAAAACTGGCAAAAATAGAAAATTTTCAGAACACAAAACTGTCAAGTTTACAAATGTTTAACTCGGCAAGGAAAAATGGTACCACAATTCTGTGAATTGCATCTGATAGTACACCTAAAGTGGTCAAAATTGATATGTTATACATGAATGTAAAAGAATTTAGTAATGTGTAAATGCAGATTTTGCAGAACCATTGTATCCAACCTAACAAATTCACTTAACATATAAATTGACATATCGAATTTGTTCACTTTTAATGGTCTAATGGATGCCATTTACAGAACTGCGATATCTGTTTTTGATGCAGAGCTATTAACTTGTGTACTTCGTGCTTCCATATTTTTCACATTTTTGAAAATTTCTGCAATAAAATTCAATTCCTAAATCGAAATTCCGCTTCCTACAGTGACTAGAATTTAACTTTCTCTCTCAAATGACACAAATTTCATTAAAATTGGTCCAGCGGTTATCTCAGAAAAGCGTTTCATGCATTTTACATGTATTTGAATTGGCAAGGGGCTTTTCAAATGTATTTCGATATGTGTTGTACTTCATTGCCGTGCACTTCTCACTTTAATTTTATCAACAAGCATCAGACTTTTTCTTTCTCCGTTATCTTTCTTTCCGTCATTGTTTAATGCAAATAGCATTCTTGGTGTTATCAGACCAGTTTTCTCTCCCGCCATCTAGCTATCCCCATATCCCACAAAAATAAATGTCAATCCCACAGTTATTGTAGTCTAAAAATGTGGGTCCCTGTGTTTGTGCCACTGGGCGTGCACTGCAGGCTTCACTGTGCTGCCTCCAGAAGGCACACCGTGTCAAGAGGGAAAGCGTGCAAAAGGAGGCCAGCTACAGTGCATGCCTCATACATGATGTATTTTGGCTATTTGCTTACTTGGACAGTCATCGTAAACGAGTTCTGCCCGAATTTTTTTCTCTATATGTCTGCAGTAAGCCTTCAGCTTTGTTTCTTTATTTTCCTCAGCTCGGCGGCCTCTGGCTCTGTCCAACCGTTCTCCTTTGTGTGCAACTATGACTGCAAAAAAAAAAAAAATGCATGCCTGTTCCTGTTGTTTCAGAGGTGGTGTGCCCACAGCCCACTCCCATTGCCAATGGCCAGGTCAGCCCATCGAAGCCAATCTTCCGAGAAAACGACGCTATCCAGTACACCTGCGATCAGCCGTACTTGCTGAATGGGGATGCCACACGCCGATGCCAGAACGATGCCACATGGTCTGGCGATGAGCCAATTTGTGAGAGTAAGTTCAAACCACTCTGCGGCTTAGTTTCCATCTGGAGAGCCCTGCCATCAGATAGATACTGGGCTGTGAGCGCCAGTGCTTTCCCATTGAATTACGAGCATGTGTGTGCAGCACCAGTTGTTGATGTACACAGAGATATATCTCCATAGTGGCAACTGAAATTTCTGTCGCCGTTAAGCGACTCTTTCATAAACGTCATGAATGTTTCTGTTCATCTGTGGCACTGATCAATCTAGCTGCAACTATGAGGTACCAGTGCCTGTCCCGTGTCCCTACAGAACAAAGCCTGTGACCCTTTACCCGACAGCCAGCAACTAGTAAAAAAGCTAGTAAAAAATTCACTTATGATTACGATACTCCCTAATGCGAAATTTGAGTGCAACTCTATGCGTGTTTTCATTTTGCATGTCATTGTTTTGTATTAGGATTATATAGGTTTATATTACGAAGGGAGCACTGTGAGTAGCGCGCTTTGTTTCCATACAGACAGTATGCGCTACTGTGGCACCATATCGTAGCCGTCATGGCCGCACAGCCCGTCTTGCTCAGCACTACGCTTTTCTTCGCACGCTTTCATTCCGCAAACGCCGAGAGTGGCTCTTCACCAAATGGAAATCGTGCGACCGGTTTCAGCGGCGACAGCACCCAAGGAATGTCACTTCGAGCCTTACTTGTAGCCACTCGCCCTCACCCCTTGCAGGAGCAGCGATACGGGTCACACACGCCGGTATCGCAGACTGACCTCAGCAGCTGACGCTGCGGACTAGCATAGCCCTCCCCACCTCAGGCCGCCCTGACCCCCTCAGAAGCACAGACGACATCACCCACACAGCGCATGCACAGGCCGTTTCTCTTCCACTCCTCCTCCACTTTCCCCCTTGACCGTTCTTCATACATCTGCCGCTGCATTCCGTATTCGCTTTCATCTTTCGCCTGTGCTCGTTCACTCGGTTACGAGGTATAATGCTACCGCCGAGCCACACTTGCATGCAACGCAAGAAAGGGCACTTAAGAGCTACACTCTAAAAAGGGAGAAGAAAAAAAAACGTGCAGGTTTCACGTACTGTGAGTACGAGGGTAAGTGAATGTTTGGTGCGCCGGCAAGATGAAACAGCACAGCTTGATAGATGATGTGCAGCTGGTTTCGGCAAGGAATTCGTATCGCCAGCGTTATCGGCCATGCTGGCGCACCTTCCAGAGACATGCCACAGTGGCCCGCTTCACTAAATGCGGCCTCCCAAGTGCAGCAAGTTTTGTCTTGCTGAAACTGTTGAACACCGATAAGTTGGGAAGTCCTATCAGTTGGTGTTTTGAGCCAGTGAGCGAAGGTGTAGCTGCCTTCTAAGCCAACTGGAGATAACAAGATAGCAAGATAACAAATTCACAACGTGGTAGAATTTGACAGTATCCAGTAAAGCACCCCCGCTGCGACGTGCAGATTGGATTAGATTACAGAAGTTTTCACTGCCAATGAAAATGCCAATTTAAATCGCATGTCATAGTAAATGTTACAGGAAAGAAGTGTGTGTTAGAATTGAGTAAATATGATACGTAGTTTACCCTTATTGTGGAGTTATCCATGGAAGATTTTGCAGTATATTCAATGTCAAAATTTATGAATAAATGTTATAATAGTCAGCTTTTGTGCTTGTCGTCTGCTGTTGCCTGCAACCATAGAGGGCATGGAAGTTGCCTGCAACCTCCATGCCCAGCATGCTTTTTTTGTATATTCTGGTTACCTAAATGTCACACTTATAAAGTCCGTGTTTGCATGGAGGTACTGTAACAGTCTGTGGGCATGTGTGTGCGTGTGTGTGTGTGTCGACAGCACAAACAGCACCTGTCGAAACTCTAGCCTTGCACTGCTACTGGCAGTCACGCTGCCTTTTGCATCAGTTCTTGGTGTAAAAACAAGACAGCTAAAGCTGACAACAGATCTCTTTTACTGCTTTATTCATAGTTCATGTTAAATCCTTGCATGTTTGAAGGCAGGTAGCGGTCACGTATCTGAGGAAGCTGACTCTGGTTTACAGTACACGTCTTACTTACACTCAGTGTCAGAAAAACTGTCGAGCAGTAATTTCAGTGCAGTGACTGCCTGATACAGGGCTTGCTACATTGACTGCATTGTGTGCGCGTGTTCTTTGCAGACGACGCATGTGGCCTGCAATATGTGTTGACATATAACCACGCTAGAATGCTCATAAATGCAATAAATACTCCCTTTCATCTGCTCAGATATAGTACCGATACACACTCCTTTGTATAGTTCAGTAGCAGTTACATCAAGAAAATGTGGAGTGTGAATAATATATATATATTTTTTTAAGATTTTACACTTGTGCTCATAAGTTATACCATAGGAGTGAATAGTGGATTTCCTGCATGCACCGTCTGGTGTCAGAATGCCTGCTGTCTAAAGTGTTGCAGTGCTCATATGTGTTCATCCTTACTGACTTGCTGGCTTGTCGGTTCACTCAGAGTTAATGTGCCTGCCGTTCAACAGAATTGACAGTGATCATCGCCAATAGTAGCGCTGATGGCAATGCAGCTGCGGAGCAGCCACAATTCCCTATGGCCAAGTTCGATGCCATTTCTGAATCGTGCAAGCGCTTGCTCGCACTGCTGCTGTGTCTGCCATGTCTGCTTGGGCGATAAATACCGCTAGCGCTTCCTGCAGAGTGCGTTGCTTTGTGCACAAACTGCTGTTTGCGAGAAAAAGTAAAACTGTCGTGGAAGCTGTGGCTAACGTAAATTATGGTTTTCCTTTAGCTTAGTGGGAATAACTAGGACACCGTTCCTTTTGGTTACCGCATGTGCATCCATTATTTTGAATTTCGTGCCATGCTTGGCAGCTCTGGTGCTGCAATACAGGTGCTGCGAATAGTACTTTTCGATCACGACATTCTGCCAACAACAGCGGTTTGTGCAGGGAACAGTCCCCTCTGCCGAAAGTGCAAGCAGTGTATCTCGGACAGTCACAGCAGAAATGCGTGCAGGGATAAAAGTTAAAAAGTAGTGTTCTCTATTATTATGAGCATTGAAGTGGTCAATGCTTGGCAGATGAAGATACCGCTAGTGCGAGCAGGCACTTCTATAATTTGGAAATAGCGTGGAGCTCGAGCTGTGCCGCTGCTTCACTGTCAGCACTATTGGTGGCTGCGACTGCAAATTCCAGTGCACGGCACGTGCGTTGGCACGGACCAAGCAAACGAGCAGGCCAGCCAGTAAGAATCGATGTACATGCACACTGCAACACTCGACAGCAGGAACCACACTGTCAGACGGTGCTCGCATGCAATTTGCCACACGCTCCCATGGTCTCCAACCTTGTGAACACGACTGTATACTTGGCACGTTGAGCCAGCTCTGTGGTGTGGCGTGGTGTGGCGTGGTGTGGTGTGGTGGGTTGTGCTCTGCAGTGCTGTGTTGTGCTGATCTGCGAGCTGTGTGGAATGAGCTGTGGCGGCATGTGTCGTATGCAGGTCGTCGAAAACATGTGGAATATTGGACTCCAAATGTGATTGATGGTAAGGGAAGAGTTACGTGGCTACCATGGCTCGCACATGCTTGGCAGTTCTTGTTGAGCCTTAACAGCATGGGTGCTTTGTGGGTGTCTGTGTTGTACGGCAGTGCTGCATCGGGCTGCCTTGTGGCACTGCGAACTGAGAACAAGTGCGGGTTCGGTGTGCATGCAATGTTCGACGTTATTAATCAGCTGTGCTGAAAAGAAGTGTTATGGTATTCATGTAGTGCTTCACTACAGCAATACTTGATGAGAAAGCCCACGTCCGTCAAATGACACGCGGTGCCATTGTTGGTGACAACCTAAGAATGCAGTGGCAAATACGCCGTTACTTCTTTTAGGAATGCCAGCCATAACCCACCATGGTGGCTCGGCAGCTATGGCATTGCGCTAATGGCTGCGGCAGCCACATTCTGATGGGAGCATAGTGCAAAAAAAATGCTTGTGTAATTGTGCTTTTGGTGCAACCTCGGTGGTCAACATTAATCTGAAGTCCTCCACTGCGACCTCCCTCAAAACACACCGTGCAGTTCTGGGACTTTAAATTCCACAATTTAATTTAGAAATGCCAGCCAATTACGTTTGCTCACTTTTGTGATATCACTGCAGAGGCAGACATTCTTCGGTTATCGGTGTTTCTTGGGAATTATGTTTAGAAGCATCGAACAACAGAGGGCAGATGAGTGCAGGTTTGTGGGTGAAGCGTGTACAGAACTCTTAGGTTGTCACTGAGCGTAACCTTAAAGCATGAACTAACCAGGTGTACTGACAGTTCCATGTGATGCAACCTGCATGCTTTAAAACGTGCCTTTTCTTTTTTGCATTAAGCGCATGACGCTTTGTTGAGCTTTTGACAGATAAAATGCCACCACAAACAAATTGAGCACTAAGAGCTGGCTAGTCCAGTACTCAACGAAAACTTGCCAGGCGAGAATGGGTCATGGTCAAAATAATGGATGTTCCAGGGCCACAACAGGTCTCTTGTTCACAAGCAAGAGGAGTGTGGGAGGGTCCGATTATTTAGCCCAATATTTGTTTGCTTTTCTTTGAACCTTAGGCAAGTGCTCAGTGTATTTTGATCGAGGAACCTACTCATTTGAATGAGTGACTGTTTGCTGGATGTTGGCTACAAACACGAATGAGGAATTTCAATATGGAAAGATATGGAGGGCAATCCTGATAGATACACTGATGATGCCAACGAAGGAACGTATAGCTTTACTTCTCATTACAACAGACCCCGATAATCCGATAGAAAACTTCCGTTTTATCCGATGTCCGTAATAACCGAAACGCCTCACTTCCGAAACATTTGTCGCGATGTCTAACTTTATTGCAAAGAGTGAGTGATCCACGTCCAAAGTAGAAAACAAACAAAAAAGTCGCAGTTTCACCCAAAAGGCGAATCGTCGATTGCGATAGCAAATTAAGCAAGATCATTGCAGCAGGAGCAGCTCGGGCTCTCTCTCGCTTCAACGCGAACTAAACGTCGAAAGCACAACGTGTTTGAAGATACCAGCACTGGACGCATTTTGTGCAGATTACACATCGCTTTGAAGATGAGGCCCGCTCGGGCACACACTTCTTTCACATCGCAGATCGCTTTTAAGATATGGCAGCTGCGCCAAAAGCAGCAGCTGTCGGGAGTAGAACCCCCTCTCTCTCGCCTCCCCGCACCCACCATGCCTCGTGCTAGACAGAAGACTGCGCATTTCTGCCCAGCCTTGGTCCGTCGCGTGTGCGATATTGAGCTGCAATCGTCCATCGAGCTTCGCAAATCCGTTCAGTCCATGTCAACAGGGCAAATGTCCGTTTTATAGGCCCGATTTTGAAAAAGACTGCCGCTAATTTCGTCCACTTTAGCCGATAGACCATAGTAGCGCAGCCTATTAAAAGCGAATTTCGTTGCATTCATAAAATAGGTAGAGCAAACTAAGCTTGAAATATGGTCCGTTAATCCAAAACTGTTTGTTGTACGTGAGTCCATGGTAATGAGCATAGACTGTAATTCTTTTACGTACACTTAATTTATAGGAAAAAGACTACGCTACTCATGAACAGTGGCTGGCAGTTTAGCTGTAGCAGAATAACATTCTTGCCTGTGTGAGCTCACCTTCCCTGCACATGTTTCCTCGATGATCTTAAAGCAGTTGTGTTGATTTCAGCTATGTTTTTCAAGTTCCCTTGCTTTGGAGGATTTGGGCTGTAATTTCTGATCACTTTTGAGGACACTTTTGCACGATATTGACACCTAGAATGGCAAAACCTCATTGGAGGGATAGACGTTCCATCCGCTGGCTCAACTGACCAATAATCACTGAAAATGATACTCACGAAAGGGCAAAATGCTGATGCAGAATCTGGTGCTCCAGACTTTCAAGGACAGCCGTTTAGCTCTAACCATGCTCATGTAGACTTGCGGCTTTAATTTAGCATGGCTGCTGACTTCTGGCTTTTGGTGATGCATTTCGTAAAATTTTACTCAACAACTCATCTATAGCTTTGAAAAACTTCTCTTTGTATTGTGATTTCCTTTCTTTCTTTTTTCACGAATGCAACTTTGGTGAGAAATGGTAATTGGAATGGTTTTTGTTTTTCAAGAAAAGCATAGGGACAGGAAGATCAGAGTCCGAGTTTCACTCTGATGCGTGCATCAATGCTGTTGGCCAACAAAGGGTGAAGCTCATAACCATAACTTAGCACAAAAAGCAAGCAAGCAGAATGTTGTGAAGATACCAGCTGCTACAAGATCTATAGCTATAGTACACTCCAGCTAAACAAAACTACAACTAGCATATAGACAGAGCTACGCACATAGCCTGTGTTGTATGCCTGCTCATTCGTCGGGTCTCCAAACCAGATGCAGTTTTCTTGTGCACTCAGAATGAATGGAGCTAGCATAAAAACGTCTCCAATAGCGAGTAATGTCAAATCTTGCCCATCTTGTGCTAAATAACACGTGTGAAGGCCGGATGTAAGAAATTCTTTGACCACATCATTTTGAAACTACTATACCTTGACTCAGTTATATGCAGTGCACTTTAACCGTTTCAGTGCCAAGCTTTTCTGTTGGATATTATAAAGCAAACACAATGGTTTATTTTAGGTTATCCAGAAGGGGAATGGCAAGTGGACTTTTAGTATAGCCCTCCACATTGCTATCTTAATTTTTGATCTCCTACCTAGTTTCGTTCTGACGTGCATGCTTCCATGATAGGGTTGCTATGTTGGGGTTAAAGAAAGGAAGAAAAAAAAAGACTGGTCTGCAATAAATGCACGGCAGATGGCAGAAACACACACGAGTTGTTATTGCGCTGCAGCACCAATACTCTGATGGAGAAAAACTGCGGTAACAATGCACAAAATCCGAGAGTCGCCCCTCCATGTGCTACTGTGCTCGCAAAGGGGCGCGCTCCACAGTGTGCTAACAAAAACCCAGGCTGAGCAAACCCTTGAAGATGAGAAAGTATGGTTTGAGAAATTTTCAACAGACGGCAGAACTGCCTCAAAGCTTGCCAACTTTAGTGTTACAGTGCACATCTGACTGGAGAGAATGAAGAACGCACGAGTAAATCAGTGGCACTGAAAGGGTTAAAAACATGGACAAAGAAAAAAGAATCAGGACGAACATGAAGTGTTTTTCGTGTGTCCCAATTTTTTGTGTCCGTGTGTTTTTTTTTTTTTTTCAAGTGCGCTGCTAACAGCTAAGTCACAAATCACTAGCTAGCCCATCAGGGGTAGCACATGGTACAGCTTATTGATGGCCGTGCGTCTCCTGCTGTCAGCTCCTACATAGAGTCGGTGCCTCCCTCGCTGATATGGTGCAATTTTGCATTATTGGGCAGTCCTAATGCGGCTACCGACGATACGATTAGCGAAACAATGGAGGTGTAGATGGGAGGCGGCACTGTGGAGCTAACTGTAAAGCTAACCATACTAATTGTAAGTACCGTGAAGTAACAAGTAGAGTTTATTGCTTGTTATTTTCTTCTTTTTTTTCTCCATCATTTGCACACACCTGTAAAACCATGGTCTTTGTGCTCTGCCTTGTTTGCTTCATCGATGCTAACAGTCACAGCAGGCTGAAATGACACTTCAGCCAGCAAAGCCTTATTAAGGGTTTTTCTCTGATAATAAAGAAGTACTGTATTTGTAGTTTTTATTATGTTGTTTGCCTCTGCATAACTGATGAAAATTCTGCAAATCGCTCAAGCTGCACGACATTCACTTGAATGCAGCATGAAGGGAAATGTTGAATGAGAGCTGAGCTCTTTCTTTTTCTTTTTTTCTTTTTTTGTTCTTCTAGTTTTATTCGTCTGTTTTAATGCCGTTTGACTCTGGTGTCAGCATTTCACTTGGCTTCAATGGAAAACCTTTCAGAGCGTTGCCCGCCACCAAAGCTGCCATTCGGAGAAATTAAAACCAATGGTGATTACGGGGTCGGGGCCCACGTCGTCTACGTCTGCGATGACGGCCAGCGAGGGGCTGCCCGGTGCGGCGATAACCTCAAGTGGAGTCCAGATCCACCACCGTGCACGGACACAAAGCAAAAACGTTTGTCAATTTCTGATTGCCTTTTTGTGTCCCACTGGTCTTCCAGCTGCACTGCCTCCCACCCTTTCTCTTACTGATTTTTCTCCATCTTGTGGTTTCCTTGTCTGGTGACGTGTGTTCCTTTGTTGACTTGTTGTTGGATGGCCTGCATGGATTGAAGTGGTTGTTCCTTTTGTTTTTCTTCTTTCCTTGCCTACACAAAGTGCTTGTGAGCAAGCAGACAGGACAGCGATGACAGACAGGGCAACACCACAAGAACTTGCCTGTTTCATGACTTTGTACACAAAACGAGCAAAAAAAAAATTAATTGAAAAAAATGTATAGTGTAATCACTTGAGCATAAAGTATGGATGACATTACCAAAACAGTAACACTGGTAATGCGAGTAGCAATAATATTGGGTAACAAACAACCTCTTGCATTAACATCAATGAAGAACAACTTGTTGTGGAACCAACATACATTTGAGCACACAAAATAGGCAATGTACAGGTGTGTGTAGAAGTGTGTACCAAAAGTGCTTAGACAATGCACTGTTAAATACGTTGCACACATGAGTAAAAGTAACACAGTAATGCAAAAAAATAAAAATAATTTATGAACTAGCAATGGCCTAACTTTAGCACAGCACTGAATACCTCACTGTCTTCATAAGCTCGTACTAATCATACCTTCTGCCATAGATAGCCAGGCATAGCTAACAGTAGTGCTAGCCCGCTATCAAGACTGGCTGACATCGTAAGCTTTTGTTCTTTTGTAAAGTATCCCTGCATGGTTCAGCTTACCACTCTTGGCTTGACTTGGCTTGACTTGTCCCATTCTTATGCATGTTGTGTGCCATCCATCTTGTGTTCTCCTTCCGCCTCTGTGTTGAGTCTCTTTCTGGGTGGTTTTTCTTGCTTCTTTTGGCCTCTTTGGGTAGCAAACAGCGATATGCATATTAACTTTGCTCTGTGGCCAATCTTCTCAATTGGCTCTTCCAGTTCCAATTTAAGGTTTTTGACGTGCGAACACAGTGGACTAAACTACATGTGCCTGTACTAGAAAGTTTATTAGCGGAGTTCGTTCTTCTGTATTGGCACTAAATTGATGGGAAAAGTTATGCTTGTAACTTGAAATCATCTGTCAAGTAAAAGTAATGTAAACTTGCAACACACAGTAAAAAAAGTAAATGATCTTCAATGATATTGCTTTTGTGAACTCTGCGTAAATGAGTCCTGGGACTGTTTATTGAAATGACGTATTTTGTTTTTCATTCTTTTCTCTCCATGATTGGCTCAGACACTGCCATGCTACAAAGTTTTGGGAAATGGAATCTTGTATGCAACCCTTATTTGTTACTTGATCTTCTCTTCATAGTGTTCTGTGGGAGCCAAGCTTTGAGTGTCTGTAGAACATTTTTTGAATGCGATATCGAGAAGGGTGTTGGATCAAAACAGTCTCTCTTCGCACATACACACCAATGCTGCCTTTTATGCTTGCCATTATGCTACTATTGTCTCGACAGTTCATGGTTGAATGGAACTGCAGCAGAACCTTGTTCATTGTTGAGTTTTCTTAAGTGCTGCTATTTTTGCGTGCTTTAGGTGAGAAGGGCACATGTAAAGTAGGGCTCTGTCAATACAAGATCATGTCGCTTGACTTCAGGTGAAGTTTAAGTTACAAGTCCTGCTACTAATACTGTAGCTTTAATATAAAGGTTATTTTTGAGATTTAACCAGGCGCTGTATTTTGTGTCCATCTCAGCCCCATCATTTGTCACTCGAACTTTCTTGCTGTTTCACTCTTCCATTTTTCTCTGGTCACCCGGCCTTTTGCAAATCCTTCCATGCTCTGGTTTTCCTTTATCTTTGGAAGTTGTTGTATTGGCTGGTCATGTTATCATTTGCTTTCTTTTTTGCCAACAATAGCAACACCAGCACCACCAGCGTCATCGCCTCCACCCCGTCCTCCGCCAACTACAACTGCTAGTACACCTTTACCAGCAACACGTTAGTATTCAATACGATCCTCTCTCTCTCTCTCTTTTTTTTTAATGCATTAGACTTCATGGCCATATTGATCCATTTGTGACCATATCAGTCACGTGTCACACGATGAAAACATGTGCTTCATTATGCACACGGAATTCATCGGTGAGTAAGTAGTCCGTGTAAGGAAGAGATCCCTAAATGTGGTAATGCAAGACCAGTGTTGGTCGAAATTTGTTCCTGTCATTTACGTTATCTGAATGTTCACTCACACTCAGTTATGCCAAGGAATTTGCACTGGTCACACTCGTAACGCACTTTTTATGTTTGTTCTTTTTTTCCTCCTTTACCCCTCTTTCATCCACGTGGCCTGTCGCTTGTTCACTGCCAATATGCATGTCTTCCCTTTACTGCCTTCTTCCTCTCCGTGCACATTAAATGTGTCCTTCTGGTTTCATACACTTTATGTTTCTTTCATTCCAAACCTGCATATTCCTTACTTCCTGGCTTGGTTCATATCGTGCAATTTCGTTCAACCCTTGGGCTGCTTTCTTTGCACTGTTGTTGATTAAAACCTACAAAAACCTGCCACTTCCTTTCCTTCCGTCTCAAATGGCTGTGCCATTCATCATGTGTTGTTCCTACCCTGGCTTGGCTGATTTGATTGAAACCAAAATGGGCTTTTGTTCCCTTCTTCTTTTGTGTTTTTGTCTTCATCTTGCTTGCACACTGGGCATGAATATCATTGCACGTGTCTATCACCTTTCACTGTTAACTCTCCTGAAACTATTGTTTCTGTTGCGGCCTTGTTCCCCCATCTTCTTGTGACTTCGCCACTTGATTTTTGCATTGTCCCCGGGCTTTGCTGTCTTCGTTGCGGCTACATTCTTGCTGGCGTCTGCATGCGGTTTGGTGCTTCCTACTCCCGTCTCTCCTCTTCGTTCCTGCATTGCACCTTTCAAAATGCGCGCTTCTGCGCCGCATTGCTGCTGACAGAGTGTAGCCCACTGTCAAGTCCAACCAACGGCAAGCTGTTCAGCAGTGACGGCTTCAAAATCAATGCGTCCGTCCTCTTTACCTGCGACGAAGGCTACACCTTGCACGGGCCTGCAATGCTCCTGTGCAGGTCGACAGGCGTATGGGATCCTCTAACGACACCAACATGTGAGTGAATCTTCCTAGCTGCTTTTGTCTATTGTCACGGGTTTAGAGGTGTGAAAATGTTTACCACTAAGTGTCTTCGTTGACGTCTGCAAGACATGTACGGCCGCCTGCTTTGCTTGCTTATGGCGAATTCCATGAGTCAATCTGGTGCAGCTGCAAGAGTTCTCAGGGAAGCTTTTGGAGTTCACAAATGCAAATTTGCCTGTGTAAGTGAAATTGCTGTGCACCAGATAGCCACACATGGATGTAGCCACACATTCTTGTTCTTTAAACCACTTATTCTGTTTATGGTTAACAAAAGCAGGAGGGTAATTTTCGCCTGGCTTCTGCTATAACAAGAAGTATTTCAGTATTCTAGTCAGGCCCAACACCTGCAGCAAATGTGCAAGAAAGCAGTTTGTTTACATAGGCGTTCGTAGTGATCCATGCTTTTAACAATTTCAGTGATGGTTTGGCACTTACCACTGTTTTCTTTGTGCTTAAATTTCGCAACATTGTCACATTTTATTATCATATCGTTCAGTAAATTGCTTGGCATCGTTTCATGCCTTGTTAATACTAAAAAAAAATGAAGAACTACTGTCATGCACAAGAAAACTGCTGTGTAGATGTTGAAGCAAATTATGTGTTGTGGAACAAAAGTTGTTTCCTAATCTCTGCTGCATTATGTTTAATAATCACTTAAGGTCTCCCCTGAAGCACTCGGCAGTTTAAATTGATAACACAACTAGAATTTTGGTGTCTCAGTGCACGACACACTGTATACAACCTTGTAGTAGTATGCAAAGTCTGTCATGTATCTCAGTGATCAGTGTCAACAATGTAAAGTCTTGCTACATTGCTCCCTCATTTGCCAATAAATCTTGGTGTCTCTCTTGTAGGCACTGCACCTCCGCCATGGATCATCATACTCAGCGTCTGTCTCGCAGTTCTCGCGTCTCTCGTGCTGTGCTGCCTAGGATTTTTTTACATCATGCGACGGAGACGGCGGCATACGCCTCCACCTCGTAGCTACAGGCGGCAGATACGAAAGCCGGGACCGTACGATGCAATATCCAACGACGAGGTGGCGAGGCTGGGAAAGCCATTTCCTGTGACGAGCTTATGAGCCGTGCGCAATGTGGCGCAGGTTGACAGACTGGCGACCTGCAGGCTATCGCTGCTCAGTGGCCTGTCCCCAACAGATTGTCAGGCCATTAGCTTTCAACATCAACTTGTTGGTCAGCGGGCATGAAAACTGGAGGCCATGGTTTCTTGTCCAGCACTTGTGAGCAGTGTGTGACTGTCTTTGTGTGATTAAGTGAATAGCAGACCGGGTGTGTTGCACGAGTTGAGCTAACATGGAATAGTTGGCGTTGTCGCACTGCTTTGAGCATCTAGGTGCATAGGTGTCGTGGTTTTGCCTCAAGTCATTTTCATTCGTATGGTCGCCAGCAGAGTGTCCCATATCTACGGGCAGACTGGAGCTGCTTTTGTGGCATTGCGATGGAAGCGTTGGGCTGCTAAGCATGGTGACGTATTGCCAAAGTGCTCAGTTTGTTTAAGGATACGGTGTCAGATGGCTTAAGCCTGAAAAAAATTAGGTGACCCACTCTCATCTATAGTAATGCATCCTGGTTTTGAACTATGTACTTTCTGCTACTTGATCACCCGGTTTCATACACGTGAAATGGGCATGCTGGCTTAGGATTACAAGAGGCAACCATGTGCAGCCAGTGGGCTTCATTCTCTCACATATGTGCAGGTATGTGAAATTCATGAATGGAATATCTTGTAGCTGACTTGAAAAGCAGCAGCAAGGATTGCATGGTGCACAACGTAATGTATCATTGAAGTTGACTGGCTTAGCTGCTGTTATAAGCAGACTGATATCTGCCTTCTAGTGAAATTTAGTTTTGCTGCTATCTGAACTTTGCGTTGTAGAGCAAGGAGTCTTGAGTTTAAAGGGCTGAAGGATTAGGAGAAAGTCCTCTTATTAGGTCCCATTGGTCCTGTTACATTTAAGCTTAAGCGATGACTTGCCTAAGACTGCCAGTAGCACGCAAGCAGAAAGTTACCTGCATATCTCATTGCATTATTGCTGTAGCGCTCACTGTATCAACATTCATCTGTGCTATATGTGTAGTGCCGGTAATGTCCTTAGTACTCAGCCATGAAAGTAAATCGTGGCTACCAGCATTTCTGTTAAGAACCACCAGCCGTTAGTCAGCAAATTGAGCACAACAGAGGTGTTTTGCATTATGACTTACCTCAACACACTGTACAGGTACCTGTTACAAGGGTCATTGATTTACTGCCACTCCGACCTGAAAACAAAGTGAGGCATATTTTTGCTGGGAGTGCTAGCAAAATATATTCAGTGCTACGCCAAACGGCTAGTAATAATTTTTTTAGCCAATAGTGTCGTGGTTAGGGTTGTCACTTTTGCAACAATGAGCAACTGGAATGTGGGTTGTAAGCATACAGGGTACGAAGGAGGGCCATTGGATTATTGTTTTGAACAGGCACCACACATTCAAACTAAATAAAAAGCAATGTTTTGGTAATTTTTAATGCAACGTGAGTTGTCAGCTGAACTAGCGAGTTGCATTACCATGCACAGCATACAAGACATTTAATTGAGGGCAGATAAAAATCGGCACATAGCTGTTGAAGTTTTACCAAATTGTTGCCGATGTGTAAGTATAGTTTACTCATTTTACTTTGCCTTCTAATGAACTCAATCTACCGATAATTGTTGTCGCAACATATTCATTAATCATCCAACCAGGACTAGGGACAGATTGGTATAGGTTGAACTGGCAACTGTTACCATCTACAAGAAACTGTACCAGCTGAAAACCAAACAGGTAGCAACCCTAGTCAGGATAGCTTTGGAATTATGACACCACAACACTGAGAATGCATCGCATTGAACTATTATGTGGAAATGGGAGCAGTTCAAGAACTGGTGAGCTAATTATTTCTGCTACAGTCTTGGAGGCTGTCTGAAGCAGCATTCCTGCTGCTGGATGTATTCTTAATGAACAACATGCATTGCTTTCTGTGCATTGACCATAGCATTCTGGAGAAGCTACAGTTATCTTGTGAGGAGTGGTGATGTTACATTTGCTTGTCAAATATGTTTTTTTTTTTTCATTGCCTTTCTTACTGCACCTTCCATATTTTTATCTTTTGCACAGCATCCAGCTTTCGATAGTGTTTTTGTCTTTCCGGTAAAGCATTTACTGCGTTTTACATGCATTTGCTGCACTTGCCAAAACACTGCCTTTTCTGGAGATGGTGTTCCCGCTTGCATTAATTCTTTTTCTAGTCTCGCAAAAGTCTGGTTCAACGTTTATTTCATTGTTTCCGTCTCTTACAAACTGTTCTCTCGGTCATTGTGAAAATATAGTAAAGTTGCAGACTATACCCAACATCACTGTACTTGCATAAAAAAAAAAAACTTAGAAATTGAAAAATGGCATAGTATTGATCCCTTTAATCACCATTTTTCTTTCAAATTACTCTCATTACTTTATTGATGCTGTGCTATTAATGCATTTTTGTAAATAAGCCTGGACTATGTGTAGGAAACTACAGAGAGAGGGTGATATTGAAGGAAGGAAATGCAGGCAGATTAACTAGACTTTCTAGAGTTTTTTACGCTACGCATGAAGAGGGAGATGAGGGAGTGAAAGAGAGAGATGCTAGTATATCTACAGTCTGGCACTCAAGTATGTCACCTCCACGTACCATAGAGGGCTGGGCTCCTGCGATCATTGCTTTGGCAAAGGGTTCATCGTCCTGCAGGGAATTACAGAATCACTTCAGAGTCAAAGGGCTCTTTCGAAGGTTGTTTTTTTAAATGAGCGATGCTGATGTAAATTCTGTGCTGCAATGTAAGAAATGAAGCACCTCAACACATTCATGCTTGTTCAAATGCCTTTCTGATGCTTGTACATACCGCTGCGTTATGCTAACCAATCTAGATGTACTCTGCTTACGATTTTCATTTTGCGCCGCATATTGCTGCGCCATCGGGCTTGAAAATCTCGTGCTGGTTTTCTGTAGAGTGGTGAAATTTGTCAGGATGGGTCAAACGCATGTGACGTTATGCCCAGAATCGGAACCAGATGGGAAAAGTTCTAAAGGTGTTCACACTTAAAAGTTGGCCTTGGTCTCATGACACTCATGAAAGAAAGATTCGTACATGTGACCACTGTAAGCAACGAATGATTACCAAGTTTTCAGAGTATTGGGCCGAAATAGTGTAATTACTTATTCTATTTTAATGTCATTTCTTATCGGGCTTCATCAGTGGCCAGAGCAGCGCTCTGCCCACATTGTCAACAGGATATCACCAGGCTGTGAATGGGGGATGATAAGAGTTGCATAGAATTTTGCAGAAGGAATTGGTACGTTATACCATCCCGCTTATGTTCTATGTGTGTGCCAAAACATGATATATATACCAGGTTATCTATTTTAATGGAAACAGACTTGTAGTTATATCTACGACAGGAGATATAAGTCTGCTTCTAATAAAATAAATGGCCTAGTATATAATCTCACTGTTAAGACATGGGCCAGAATAATGTAATGATTCTATTTCAATACTATTCTTTGTCCTTTGTTAGTGGTCTATGAATGGGCCTCTGCCCACGTTATCTCTGAGATCAGCCACTTGTGTATGCTGGATGATGAGAAAGGAATAGAATGAAGTGAAAGGAACCTGTATGTTATGCCAACGATTGATTGATTCAGGCAGACATATAATGCCTGCCATTCTTTGTGACGGGGGAGGGGAAAAAAAGAACCACCTTTTTAGAAAATGACTACTACCTTAAGTACGGACCTGTGAGACCTTTAGTGATAGCTCATGAACTTTCTTTCCCTTCGATTTACTTTGTGTTCAAGCATGCCATGACATACTGTGAATAGGGACTGTTTTTTTTTTCATTTATTTCCCAAGAATCTGTACTCGCAGAGCTCTGTGGAACTAGACTGTGTGACGTTTTAGGAACGCTTAGAATAGGCATTAAAGCGCGACACTGAAGGAAAGGTGGAGGCAGGGTAATGATTAGTGTTTTGTTGCCTCCTCTTTCCTCTGCCCTGAACAATGTGCTGGTCGGTAATTTTTGGAGCCCCTGTTTTATTGTCCCCTGTTTGCATATGAAAGCTCCTACAGCAGTCAGTTGTCCACCTGGTTTTGTCATGAAGTGCCCAAGTATCGCTCACTACAGTAACCTTTGTGCGAGATCGTTTCCTGTGTTTGCACAAGCAGCATCTTTGGGGCTCATTCACACCAACTACTCAGAGAGGCCACCTGACCAGCCGCAACTGTCGATCAAGGAGCGACTTTTGGTGATTGATGTTCGTACCGGCAAGTGCGACTTTTCCATCGTCGCACTAAAACACCTTGCGATTGGTGCCCTTCGTGTCTGCTTACACTGCCATCGCAATGTAAAATAAACATGAGTGTGTGCAGATGTCCTGTGCGGCCGATTGGTTCAGCAGCTTTGCAACTGCAGTCGTGCAACTGACCCAAAACAGTTGCTTTCAACCATAGTGACCATTCCTGACTACTTGCAACTGGTCGCTTAGCAGCCAACTTGGTCGCACAACCTCTTCAAGTCACTGGTGTGAATGGGCCTTTAGTGTTGTAATATACACACTTGTCGCAGACCTTTGCTCCTATGTCGTGGCATCAATGTTCCTGCCGCATCTTGTGCCTTGCGCTTGTGCCTTTAAGAGCGGAGGTTTCCACTTTTTGTAAAGAAACTCTTTGCAGGTGCCACAGGTGGCATTAGCAGCGTGTGTTGACAAGTTTAGTACAGTTCAGTAGATGTGGCTCATGTGTGAACTCATCACAAGCATTGTCGTAGCTTGTAGCCACACATTCTAGATGTGTGAAACTTTTCTACTGCAGGTAATTTGAAAGCACATTATGCAAATTGTGTTGAGCTGGAATCTCTGATAAGCTCGACAGTTTCAAGTCCTTGATTCAGCTGTAGATTGAATGCACAATTGTCAAGCCAAATGACTGATAAGATGTATATATCCAAAGTCCCTTTGTGTTTTTATTGAATGAAGTTCAGCATGATTATCATGAAACTTTATATGAGCTAGCCGAAACATGATTACTTGAGGTGATTTGGCCAGTATTTTGTGTACGTTTCACCCTGTTGCAAAGATTTTTTTATATGACGAAAATGTTTTTCTACTTGAGAATCTCAATTCCTGTCTTCATATTTTTTCTGTAGGGGATGTGAGGACAAACCAATGTGTTATATTTTGTGTGCATATGTGTTTGCAAACGTCTGGAGTGATGTCCATCAGGCACGTATCTTCTGAATTATTAGTGTGGTTCCACCAGTGCCTATAAGTTGGCACTTGGTTTTGTGCTGTCCTTCAGTTAAAAAAATTCCAGAAAGATTTTTCTAGCATTTCTCCTATTACCAAATAATTTTCTGCGGAGTGATTATGTGTACAATATCTTGTGCCATACCAAGCATTTCAAGCTGTTTTTTTATTGGCCTACTTTGCACATTTCATCGCAATTATCCTTGACGTCCTTCTTGTTCAACACATGCTCACTTGTGTGTGTGTTAGCGCTGGCTACATCACTTCTTGAACTGCCATGTGCACCTTCTAGCAAGTAACTTGTGATTGTGAATCGTGTGTGATCTTTGCGGCAATGTTTTCATTCGCCCTCCCTGCTATGATATAGCCCTGTTTTCAATGAGCCTACATGATCCACACATGTGTGCAACCATATCATGCTCGGTTCATAGTCTGTGACACGTTGCGCTCAGAGCATTGAGGGCATTATTAATACTGATGTCACAGCCACTTTGGGTCCACGATTGAGCTCGATTGCCATAGAATTTCTCAGTTGCAATTGGCTCCCTTGCGCATGTTTTAGAAGGGAGCCAATCATGAGCGAGAAATTCTCCCGATCGTGCTCAATCATGATCCGAAGTTACCTGTGTGGCCGGGGGCTATGAGATTTGCTGTACACTCGAAAAGCTTGCACTGTGGCAGAGCAATGTTCGAGTTGGTGCGTTCCAAGGCGAGCGCCGGCTTGTGGTGCTTAATTCAAATTCTGTTCTCGCTTGCACTGTGTGCAGGCTGCCCCCGCCGAACGTACAAAAGTGTAGTAAAAAAAACAACGAAAATTACATCAGTGTCCTGTGTGTGTTCCTCATGTCGCCATGATCATTGCGTGCATGATTTTCTCATGATTTCAGCGAGCTTGCTTAAATGCGGCCCGTCATTTGCGATGATGCATGCAAATTGGCTATGTTCTCGCTACACGCGTACCGCCAACACTATGACAAACTTTGCCAAAATGACACTCAAAAGACTGGGGTGCCATCAGGTAGGTAACAAACTTTCGCGGTGCCAGTAGTGTGTTAGATCCATCATGTTCTTAATAACGAACTATCAGATGTTTCATCCGCAAAATGAGATGATATGAGGCAAAAGTTAATTTTGCCATTTAAAACGTGGCCTAGTAGCCAGGGTGAATGTGGCTTCATTGTGTTCTGCACGCGCACACTCTTGTATGGTTGTAACCATCACAGGTGCTGCTCCTTTGCTACCATACCTTTTTCACCAAATAGACTGCGGCTTGTGTTACTGTCGTCTTTTATTTGCGTTTATGTCCATCTGACCGCTTGCCTCGATTCTCCACTACAATTGCGGAGATGATAGAGGCAGCCACCGTTGATGTGAGAAACCGTGGTGCGAAACTCAATTGGAAATGTAGGAAATGTGCTAGACTACGACAGGAAATATTTGTTTCCCTCTGTCCTTGTGTTTCTGTGCAACAGTTTATGTCAAGAAGTAGGACCAATGAGCCGGAGCTACCTTTTTGCAGCGTCCTCATGTTTGCCGGTGAATGAAGTGAAGCATAGATAAGCATACTCGGTGTTTCTTTTTTATGTGCAACACTTTCTCTTAATGGAAAATGTCATATCTAGGTCCTGACATTTCTCGAGGTAGGCCATGTGGGTAGACGGACATTGTCAGCAAGAAACATTTCTTGCTACACAGGTATTTGTTCGATAGCGATATAGGAAATGGCATTAATAACTGTGCACCCACAACAACTGCGCACAGCCATTAGCTCCATGTCCTACGATCAATTTATGATTGCCTTTGCCCTTATGTTGAGCAAGCCACTCCTGCCTACCAGTTGTGATACAATAATTCAGCATTGGTCAAGATGCAGGCTTTTGCTTTGAGGGACGCGCACTAAATCACGTCGCTCTGATAAGCATTCTTCCTAACTCTATTTTCATTGCCTTTGCTGTAATAGATTAATTAGAAAAAAATTTATATTTAAAACAATGTATGATAGTTTGGCCACCCAAATTAATGTCCCTGTGCATGCCAATGGCTTGGGTACGACAGTTCCTTTTAAAAGAAAGCGTACTGAACAAAAAATATTACCAGAATTTTAATACAGTAAACATTTTAGTGCGGTCTCTACCTGATCATTTGAAATTGTCGGGGGTGCCGAACTACAGCAATGTTCCCGCGACAAAGGCTATTCACTGGGGTCAGGTGACCTGAAAAGGCTTAACAGCATGGCAGGTCATACAGCGCGTGCATCTGTGCTTGCGGCAGTTTCTGGCATGACTATGATGCGTTGCATATATGGTGAAGTGGACAAGTTTTTGAAAGTTATGCCAACGATTTGCTTGCTGTTTGTGGTGGTGTTAGCAAGGTCCTCCAGTATGCTTTCTTTCTTTCTTCTTTTTATAACTGAGGGCAAACGTAAGTGTGGAAGGCTTAAGTGTAATTAGCAATACTCAACTGTAGCTTAGGCTTGCAAGTTGCAGCAGTGGCACGCTACAACGTCTGACATGGCGTGTGATGTCTCTGAAGTGCAAAACGTGTTTTAAGAAGTGCCCGAACCCTTGACAGTCTTACCGAGCAACCATGTTTCAAGTTTCCAGTATATTTTATTAGGTTACATTAGTGAGAGCCGCGACCTTTCCGACGCGTCGTCTGGCGTATGCATAAAGGAGATATTGTACCGTTTCTACGCACATGTGATGATTGGTTGATTGTAAAAAATAAAATACTAAATTTTGAGGTTTCGACGCAATTAAAAGTAAAGGAAGAAAGAGGGAGGGGGATTATGATGGCTTCACGGCAACTGTCTAGCTTTGGCTGCTAACTTATGTTTGCCACTTGAAATATGGCTGCTCTGACTAGCATTCTGACGTTAGCTGTTGAATGTCGTGGGAAACGTCAGCATCAGCCCAGTTTGATCCGTTGAATGACTGGTCTGAAAGCATTAAAAAAGTGGTCGGAATGTTGATCCACATTTCAATGTCGAACTGTGCAGGTGGCTGCAGGATTATTGATAGCGGATGCTCGCTACTTTCTTTTTATCATGCATAGACTCGTTTTAATCTTCGTTTTGGCCTGAACTAGCTTGACCCTCCAACGTGGATCAGAAGTGCGATGCTCATAACCGAAAACAATGCAGGAAAATGAAGACTCAACAGAAGGAACAGACACCACAAAGCAACGAGAACGCTTGTGCTGCAGCCACGATTCCTGTCGGCCCAAGACTATGCAAGCTGGCACGACCTTTCAGCGCATTAGCAGCCTGTTGCACGTTTACAATATGTGTAGGCCGGCAGCGCTGACGGTGTCGCAAGCATTCGTGGAGTTGCCACGATGTAGTGGGGAAAGGACTCGTCCGTTATATTTCTGCAGATACAACCGAAGATGATTATCAAAGTAATGTGCCATTTCGTGGTGGTGGCGTAGAGCAGAGGTAGAACACCGGGCCTCTAACCTGAAGGTCAGGAGCTCGAATCCTCCTCCAGTCCACCATATGTTGAGGCTTGGAGTGGTGCCTGACACCAGCAAGAAATGCCGAGCACCAGTGCAGCTATACTAGACCGGGTGCAACCAAATTGGGAAGGCCCACTAAGCTTCAGCAAAGGCACTCCCTCACCAGAACATGAATTGGTCTCCCTGGTGCAGTATTCGGCCACTACCTCCCTCATGACTCCTGCGATTCCCTAAAGCGGCATGCTTTCGTGTTCAAATTAAGCAAGCTTTCTTTCCATGGCAACGTGTAGTATCTCGCCGTGCGTTCGATTTAAGCGAGAAATCGAATTAAACGGGAGTCGGCTGCATAAGGAAAGCGTCGTTTTCCTCAAGCACCTCGCGGTCCAGCGCAGACATTGGAACGAGGCGCGCGGCGGCAGCGCCAGAACTATGTCGCAAACTTGTGTCTCGCCTTTCGTGTATATATACAACACGCGATACGCTGGGCGCGGCCCTCACTGCCGCCGACATAGGCCGATCCCAAAGGCAGGACAATGTGGCACAGTGTTGCGAAGCGCTGGCTCCCACCAGGAAAGGAGGGAATCGATGAACTAAAGCGCGCTCTCTTTTTTTTATGAGGGAAGTGTTGCCACGTGACCCGGCTCGCACACGCGCCAAACGGCTCAAGGCGCTAGCTTACGCGAAGGGACCAGTGGCGAGGTCATTCCTTTCTGCCATGCGTGCGCATATATGTTGGCTATTCGCGGCAGAGCATAGGGCAGCTGCAATGCCGGGGGTCGCCATCCGACACACCGCAATTTATTTATTGAGCTGCAGTTGCAACGCCTCTCCCGCTGAGCCCACCCATATGCAGTGAGAAACCCAGCCAGCTTGCTAGTAACAGCGCAAAATGTAGACAAGGGACGAGACCAGAAGACACCACAAGCGCTGACTTTCAACAACGTTTATTCCGAAAGAAACACGGCTTCTTATAAACGTTGTTGAAAGTCAGCGCTTGTGGTGTCTTCTGGTCTCGTCCCTTGTCTACATTTTGCGCTGTTACTGTTACTAGCAGGATGGAAAACCAACAAGCCCAAGCTGCTATTCTAGCCAGCCAGCTGTCGCGCCACACCTAAAGGTAAAGGCTTCGCTTCAAAAGCAGCGCCAATCCTTGAACACATTCTGTATCGCGACCATGGCGCACGTTGATATCGCTGCTTACGTACGTCAGCGCATGCGCCAACAGCGTCGCGATCGAGCGAGTCGCGCTCGGTGACGGAAACGTGCTTCTGCGCGAACCCTCCCAGCTCCTGGTGCGACGACGTGTCCGAGGCCCGGCTCCATAGTCAACGGCGCCGTCGACGTGCCGCCGGGCACGCTCGGCGTGAATGCCAAGATCCGGTACCGGTGCGACGCGGGCTACACGTTGGTCGGAGTGGCGGAGCGCGTCTGCCAGGGCGACGGCTCGTGGTCGAACTCTGAGCCCGTCTGCCAGGGTGAGTGCGCAGCGAGACGAATCTGGCGACGCCAACAGCCGTTGAAGGCTTCCCGGCATGTAAAAAAGATACAGCGGAAACAAAAAACGCGTCCCATATCCAATAATCCCGTGTGAACGTGTGGGAATTCCACACATAGGACGTGGGTGGCGCACGACTGGGCTGTAGACGCACCTATAAAGCGAGATATAAGAAGGAAGAAGAAGCATGTGCTTGCTGTGGTAAAGCTAGGGAAACTACGGAGCGTGTTTTATTAGAATGTGAAGACGTCTACCCAGCGGTCGATTTAGGCACCACTGGCCTCCTTGAAGCCCTTGGGTTCAGAGGAAGCAGTGGTAAAGCAAACATGTCCGCAATAGACATTAGTAAGAGGCGACTGGAGGATTGGTGGAAGAAAAGTAGGGAAACGACAAAAGACGGAGACGTACAAAAGCACAGTTCGCAATAGGGGATCAGAAAATTTGGGCGTGGTAGTTCATAGTGTTTTTTTCTTTTTTCATTGTTTAACCTAGGTAGAATATTAGGCAGTATAGTAGCAAGAGCTTGGTGGCGCAACCCACCGCCCCGTTCCAAAGGGGACGCTCATAACATCCATCCATCCGAGAAGGAGACGGGAGCTCGCCTGCCTAACCCCTTCCACTTGCATGAATACCTATGGGGTGCTTGATTGTGGCATCGCGTGCCCACCTCCCGCCATTCCGGCCTGGCGCGTGCTTTATCACGCGTCCTCCAGCAATGGCGCGCGTCAAGCCACCATCCTTATCACCCTCGCACGAAGCGCTTCCCCATGCACCTACAGCATGGAGTGCGGGGCGCAATAGGACCTTGCCGCACTTAAGACTTCGTACGGAACCTCATTGCGACGTCGAGCTCGATGGCGGAAATTCAATTGGAGTGTTCAGCTGTAATTGGCATCGCTAGCATAATAAACGTAAGTGCTGCGCGCGCGTTTTTGGCAGCGCCCGCGTGTGGCTGACACAGCGATCGCGACAACTGAACAAGCCAGTGTATCGTGACGTCATGGCTCGTCAACTGTCTCGGTGCCGAGAGTGAAACTGGTTCGTAGAAAAAAGTATCCTAGCATTTAAGGCGCTCTGGCGCTTGCCGTTATGATTTAGAGGGGTTTATAGGGTTTATACCTTCACTTGAAGCAGTTTCGCCCGGCAGGCGAAGCGTTGATTGCGATGGGAAATTATTAGTCAGCTATACGAATTAAGGTTAGTCGTTTTATCAGCTACATGCACTGATGTAAACGTTCTCCAAATTAACACGCACGTTGCCACGCGTGCGCAGCCAAACACGGACACATCTCGCTCGATGACCGCGAACATTCGCTGCCAGAACGCTGGCGTGACGAAGAGCGGCAGCAGCGGCGAGCGAATTCCCTTTCGTGCTGCCTCTCGCTTCAACGCGAACTTGGCGCGCGCGAGAACACAGCGCACGCGAAGCCATCAGCTATCTCCGGTCGGGGAAGCCTTCGAGCCCAGCGCAGATTGCCCCCCAAGAGAGGGCGCGTGCGTCCGCGCTAGGGTGCCTAGTCCGCGCTGCGGCGCCGCAGCTGGAGTAGAAGAGGAGATAACGCAGTAACCTGCCCCCTTCCTCCGCTCCTCCTAGCGCGCACACATCGCTCCGTTCCGCCCTTGCGCGCGTGAGAAAACTGCGTGCACCCTCCCCGCCTTCCTCCCTTGCGAGCGCGAGAAAACAGCGCTGCATCAAGCCACCGTTCCTCTCGGCTCACTTTTGCACGCACCTACTGCATACGGCGCGCGGTCGTGATGTTATCGCATTTGGACTTTATATGGAACATAACGGCGACGGCGGAAATTCGCCTGGAGTGGCCTTAGTATTGCTATGGATGGATGGATGCAAAACTTAATAAGGTCCTGAGGTACGCGACTCAGCGCGCTGCGGGCTGCTCCCACGTTGGGACAGTCAGGCCTTGCCCGACCGCCGCATCGTGGGCCCTCTGGACAGCCCATAGTTGCGCCCCGGCATCGGGGCTCTTGATAGCGGAGAGCCACTTGTCCTCGTTGATTTGTTCTGTGCCTCGTAACGAGGGGCAACGCCAGAGCATATGGTCTACTATAGGCTAGCGATGTCATTGCAGTGTCTGCAAGAACTAGTGGCATAGGTGTCGGGATAAATTTTGTCGCTATAAAAAATTTAAGAAATAAACTCGGTGCCCTTCCACGCTTTGAAGAAGTATGACCAGCGAAGCTCTGTATGCGTGGCCCCTAATGGCGAACTGCACCTCCGCCGCGGGTCGGTCCGGCGTTGCGCTATCTTCGGGATCGGCCCTCGTGTGAAAAATTGTTGGTCTACGTGCGGACGCGACCCGCCAGCTCGTAGAGACAGCTTCGCTATAAAAGAAAAGCGATGAATAAAATGGACGTCGAGAGAATGTCATGTCTGACCTGAAACAACCTTCACCGGAACCTTCCAGCCGCTCAGCCTTCAACGATGTGCTCGGCTCCCCCACCCATAGCGAACGGCGCCGTCGATGTACCTCAAGGCACTTTAGGCGTGAACAGCAGGGTTCAGTACAGGTGCGACGCTGGCTACACGTTGGTTGGAACAGCCGAGCGCGTTTCCCTGAGTGCCGGCTCGTGGTCCGGTGCGGAGCCAGCGTGAGTGTACCGCCTGAGCGGCCGCTTTTGCCCCTCCGACAGACGACGTGCGAAACATGCAAATGCGCTTGTCCACACCCCTCGTTTGACCTAACGAAGAGGGCGGACATCGGCTTAGAATTCGCAATTTAGGTGTCAAAATATGCGGGCTGGCAACGTCATTTCTACAGTCCACTGCTCCCCTCGCCGTCCGAGCTTCCAAAACGCGGCCAGCTTGGTTTGGGCAAGTTCGATGTGTAGAGAGCACGGAGGAAGGAAAAACTGAGGAGAGGCGCTGATGTCACTCTTTGTGAAGCTTTGGGAAGTGGTCGTTACTTCGCCATCTTGTAGGGGCAGATTCCGATCGCGATACGGTTGCCTAATTCACTTCGTCCGGGTATTGTGCTCTAGCCTAGAAAGGAGTTCATAACGAGCTCCGCAAGTCGTGCAGACTGCGAGGTCGATCCCCCGCCACTTTCGCCGGAATGTCTGAGAATAAATGTGTGCCTTCTGATTGCGTTGCAAGAATGCACAGGCGATGGCCGGCAGCTCGCTTTACGCACATCACGACCTACGGCGAGCCCGCCTGTAGTTTACGAGAGCAAACACGTACGCTGGTCGCGGGTTTACGGGAATCGTTTTGCTTTAGTGAACAAGTTTTTCGGGCGGCCCCGCACCCCAGAGTTGTGACGAGCCACAGCGCGCCGACGAAGAGGCCAGCAGAGGAGAACGTCGTTGCGCGTTTAAGTATATACACCGACTGCGGCCGGAGGTATGTCATTCTCGCGGTAAGCGCAGCTTCGCGGAAACCTATAGTTCTGCGGTGCCGAACAGCTATAAGCGCGTATGGGTGCGGATAGCGCGTTGGCTAGGCCTAAGTGCGACCATCAGCCGTTTGATGTGCGCGCAGGCGTACGCATATCTTCTGTCCAGCCTTGTTCGCTCTTGCACGGCATCCGCCAACCTTCACTTCCCTGCGCCTCTCGAGCACTTATATATCTGGTGTGAGGACCGAGGGTTCGTCCCTTAATTTCTCACAGCAGCCACTTCTTTCCCATTCTTCCTCGCGGCTGTTTTACGTGCCACAATTAAACGCATCGTCGGCTGTCAAAAGCAGGAGCAGTGCAACAGTCGTCAGTGACCAGCGAGGCGTTTATCCTACGTATTCTGAAGCACAGCGGTTTCCGTCTGCGATGACATGTTAGCATGAATCCACCGACGACGGGAAATATATTCCCACAACGTCCTTCGTCCGTGGTGTGGTACGTGCGCTTTATGACATTCGGTTGGCGTTTCGATTAAATTCAATGGTGCCTGGATTAAATTGTCCGGCGCTTGGAATAAATTGAGCGGGAAAACTTGTAGTCTTTCTCCGGGTTTGCGAAATCTCGCTAGAGTGAAACCATCTCCGAAAGTAGGGGAGGATGGATGGATGGATGGATGTTATGAGCGTCCCCTTTGGAACGGGGCGGTGGGTTGCGCCACCAAGCTCTTGCTATTATACTGCCTAATGTCCTACCTAGGTCAAACAATGAAAACAAAAAAACACTATGAACTGCCACGCCCAAATTTTCTGATCCCCTATTGCGAACTGTGTTTTTGTACGTCTCCGTCTTTTGTCGTTTCCCTACTTTTCTTCCACCAATCCTCCTATCGCCTCTTACTAATGCCTACTGCGGACCTGTTTGCTTTACGACTGCTCCCGCTGAACCCAAGGGCTTCAAGGAGGCCAGTGGTGCCTAAATCGACTGCTGGGTAGACGTCTTCACATTGTAATAAAACATGCTCCGTCGTTTCCCTAGCTTTACCGCAGCAAGCACATGCTTCTTCTTCTTCCTTCTTATATCTCGCTTTATAGGTGCGTGTTCTAGGAGAAGCCCTCTAGCGGCGTAGTCGGCGCACCCTGCTGTCTGCTGCGCGCTGCTCGAACACGACGGACTTCGTTCGCATCGTAGCGTGCTATAGCTTGTTCCCGTCGACCGCATCGCTGTTTCGCCAGTTTCAAGAAAATATAAGCGAGCCAAGTGGAAAGCTTCAGAAGAACTTCAGTTTGGCCTAGTTGGTATGTACTGCAAATCATATTGACCGCAAAAAAGACGGGGACAGAGGAAGAAAACACATACCGCCTGTGCTGTTTATGTGTTTTCTTCCTCTGTCCCCGTCTTTTTTGCGGTCAATATGATTTGCAAGTGGAAAGCGTACGCGAAAGGCCATCACATAGGAACGTAAGGACGCTGTCGCAACGGCTGTCGCGTTCGGGTGCTAAAGAAGTCACGTGTTGCACACACCGGAGAGGGTATTGCTGTTGTGTTCAATTTTTCATCGCACACGCTGCCGCGTAGCGGTTCGGCGGGCCGCGGACCCCTATAGTCTTCTTTGGATGTTTAAAGTTGTGCATACAATCGGGCATAAACTGCAGTGAATGCCAATAGCCGGTGTAACGAAATAAGGGATATAACGAAATAATTTTGGCTTCCCCTTCAACTTCGTTATAACGAGGTTCGAGTATTTGTGACTAAGAAAATATATTTGTGTAGTGAAGGAGGCTGTGGGTCAGCCGGGGAACTTTCGGGGACCTTCTAGCGGCACCGAAACTGGCTTAATACGCTGAAAATTCCACGAAATTTCTGGCGTCGTGCCGACATAATCGACGCCGTGGTCAGAGCGCGGAATTCGAAAACGGGGAGTTCGGTGCTTGGTTTATTCGCCAATAATTGTTCAGCAGAGCTCGCAGCCTCACAAGGCAGCCACCGATGTCTGTAGCTAGCAACACTGCTTTTCACCCACAAAAAAACTTCGCAGCTGCTGTCGCAAAAACTTGCCCAACGCCCGCTTCCATAACCAACGGTGCCGTCGACGTGCCTCCGGGAACACTGGGCGTGAATACGAAAGTGCGGTACCAGTGCAACGCAGGCTACATGCTGGTCGGAGTGACGGAGCGCGTCTGCCAAATGGACGGCTCGTGGTCGGGCGTGGAGCCGAACTGTCAGGGTGAGTGGAGAGGAGGAGGGGTGGAGTTAACGCTGCTTAGACAAGGGGGAGGAGGAAGGGAGCGGGTCGCCTGAAATAAATTTGTAGTTCTTAAAGATGTGAGATGAACTCGTGAATTTAGAAAAAGAAAAGGATAACGCTCTGCCGCAACGATGGCACGTGCGGGAGAATCGGCAACGTTATCGAATTAGCCTATTTGTCGCCGTTTTGCCCTCCCCCCCCCCCCCAAAAAAAAAGAAACACGCAAACGCACACTCACGCACACACGCACACGTATGTGTAGTAAACATACGTACGTACGCACGCATACGCATTTATTCTCAGGCTTGAAGCCTGCGCCCATAGGAGTAAAATTTAAAGAAGCCGCAACAATACGTAGCTGCGGAGCCATCTGTCATAATACAGCGGGTACAACGTGAAGCCTGATATCTTAAAGTGTGCGCGAATTTTAGGAGCATCGATTCTTCACCTGGAGCTGATGAAAAACAAGCGGGAAACGTCCGATTCCGCGTGATGTAAAAAAAAAAACGTCCGTTTTGGTAAATGTTATCGTTTATCGTTGTCAGAGAGTGTACTGGAACGACATTCTCTACGACGTTGCTGCGTTGCCCCGGTCGTCTGCGTGTTCGCTGAGGCATCCTTGAGTCTTGCGCCTTAACCGATATTAATTTGTTAAATTGTGTTATATATATATATATATATATATATATATATATATATATATATATATATATATATATTGAAATATTTCTGTAAAAATAGGATATGTGCTGCCGATTTGGGTAATACAGGTAAAGATTTTTTTAGGAAAATGTCTCGAAAGTTAGGAGGCTGGGGCGTTTGCTCTCGGCGTATGCGCACCTTCAAGCGGTGGGTTCACATCTTTCATTGTTTTTCAAGCTGTTTTTCATGAGGCATGATTCACAAGTGTCCGGATAGGTTATTTCCGAGTGGACTGTATCCACATAAATAGTTGACGGCTTGATGTCCGAAGTTCTCGCAGACAGCTCTCGCATGGAGTCTAAATATTTAAAACTTAATGTAGAAAAGTCACTGAAAAATTGAAAATTATTCAGTGCGAATTTCAGTGAATTTCTCAGTGAGCTTAACGGGCTTAAGGGGAAATAAAGTGAGAGAATTAAACGTCATTCGACGCGGCCTCTTTCCCGTCTATACCGGTGTGCCGACAAAGCCCAACGCTGCTTTACCTCGATGCTACATGTGGCAAGAAAAGGCATGTCAAAGGGACACTAAAGTGAAAGATGACTTCTTCTGCATCAGTAAATTACCTTTCTACAGCACCAAAAATACCACTCTTACAACGATAAGACGTTTGGCAAGCGAGAAAAAGCGCAAGAACGAAATACGGGTGGCGACGCCTACTTGAAGTTTCCTCACCTGGTAGCTGTGACGTCTTGGATTTTGATGGCATCCTTTAGCGCCTACTAATTATAGATAGCGGTACAGATTGACTACATTGTGTTCTTAAGGAACCAAATATTAAACGTGGCAAGTTTCGGGAACCCATACTCAGCCAACGCGGCCCAAATGCGAAAACATACTTTGGAATCCCTGACGTCACGCTGACGTACCGATGCTGGGGTTTCGGCGCGAATTTCAAATACTGATACTTGGACCTTCATTTTCTCGTCTAACAATCAAGCTATTTTTTTTGATGACTGCCTGCAGGGTTCTCAAACAATGCTTCATTAGTCTAAACTGATTTATTGTTTCGCTTTAGTGTGTACCCTTTAAGCATGGCACGGCCGGTGGCCATGCGAGACTACGGCGCTGCCATCAGCCTTGCTATGTTGAATGCGACGTATCTCTACTTACATGCTGGTATCTCTATCGAATCGAGCGCATTCTCGTAATTTATGAAGGCCGTATAGAGAGGCCAGAGGTGTTGTGCGAAGACCTCGGGCACTTGAGCAATGAAGTCGATGGTGGGCGTTGTACGATATCCTTTTCTAAAGCAATCCGCTTTTGTCGGCAAGTCGTGTGTTGACCCGTTTCTATTCCGAACGGGTTGAGTAAATAGTCTGCACAAAAATGGAAGCAAGCTAATGAATCTAACATTCTGAAAAACTTTTCTTCTTCTTATGGATTGGTATTCATGTGGATATTCTGGATACGGATATGTATTTTCCAAGCCTCATTTTTTTTTTTTGGATATTTGAAGCCTCCGGGCATTTCGCACAAAGTGTCGCAAGTTCTTTTGCTACAACGTGCCTCTTTCATCAGAATTACCGTTATTTTATCATCTGCAGTTTTTGCCTGGGCATATCTTGCGAAGAAAGCCCTTACAGAGGTTTGCAAGATGTACAGTCGAGAGCAAAAGTTACCAAAAGTGCCGCAAAAAATTGTCTATTCTCCGCGGCCGAGGCATAAAACCCAAAATTAGTGGGTGTACTGCCGACGTGCACCTGCTTGACCAGCGTCATGCTTAAAAGACAATTTCACGTTGCGCGGATGTGCTAGAAGAATTCTTTTTCTGTTCTTTTTTTGTTGTTGTCATGGTCTCTAGACTTTTGCTCTCGACTGTGTGCGTTACAAAGTGGAACCTGCAATGCCCAAGGTATCACTTATGCTACGCTGTGTTTCATAGTTAAGACTTTGGCTTATAGCACAAGAAACTTAATAATACTTATAAAGATACTAGGTGTGTGTTTACTCACATAACACACACACACACACACGCACACAACATATATATATATATATATATATATATATATATATATATATATATATATATATATATATATATATATATATATATATATATATATATATATATATATATATATATATATATATATATACATATACACTCTTGGCTTCGGGGCATAGAGTTTCTAACTGTAACACCTAGAGGGAAATCTGGCGCCACCGTCTATGGGAGTTTCATAAGGGGGCACCGTGCCGTCATGGGAATGACGGTATATGTGTCTGCGAGGCTCGTGTTGGCTGGTGTTGTGAGAGGCTTCGCGTAAAACGTGGATATGGCTACACAAAGAACGCGTTCTCAAAGTAAAATCTTCATAAAATGTTTCCATTCACGCATATTACATCTTTACTCACCTACAATGCATGACCAAGCGAAGACAAGCAAGAACAGACGACAGACTGTTTCAAAGCGAGTGCGAACCTTGTCGTCTGTCCTCCAACTTTAGCGGCCCGCTGATACTTTTTACGTAACATATAATCGTACACGCAATAACAAGTTCTTATAGTTAAACAAAACATGTTTTTGCGTAATAATAAAACCAAAACAGCTTTTCACGTGCTGTTTAAGTATAAAATGAATCATTGTGACAGACGGAACGGTGCTTGCCAAGCGCTTCTTCAAGGTGTCCTGTCTCTCCGAGAACGATGCCAATCCAAAGTCACAATATACCGGCATTCCCATGCATACCACAGCGCAGCAGCGCCAGATTTCCCTCTAACTAATGTAGTGAGAAACCCTATGCTTGGGGGTGTGCTTGGGATGAATTAGACTTAACTTGATCCCTATGGTAAATTTCATTTCAGTAGCTACCATAGGAAAACGGTTTTGCGTGGAGGTCACAGCTACGTACGTTCCATTCCGCGGTGTACTCTATCCTTTGTCCCTCCGTATCGCTGCTTGCGCAAACCGTTGTTTGCGCTTTTCGTCAGCAGTGCTCACAGTGCATTGATCGACATGCCAGGGGTCGCTCTTTGCGAAACGCTGTTTAAAACCCCTTAAACGTCGTAAAGCAGTGACCCTCCTCCTCCGCCTTCACTCCTCCTCGTTTCTCCTCTCCTTCACGATCCCTCCTCGACCGTGGCGCCACCTACACTGCTCGAGCGTAGCAACGACGCCAACATGCGCTCCTCGCCACTCTGTAGACGTTTCTCGAGCAAAAATGGCGCTGATTCACGGCGCGAGGGCCCACGTGATGCTATTAGGCCAATAGCAACGCGGCGATAGCCTCGGCCAGAGCGCGTGAGGAGGAGGCGGCATTCTTCAAAGCGTGGCACTTTGCGAAGTTTAAGGAGTTTTAAACGCTGTTTTGCGGCGGCGCCTCGCAGCCATTCCCGCCGTCACCTGTCCGGCGCCCGGTGCCCCAACCAACGGTGCTGTCGACGTGCCCGCGGGCATGCCTGGCGTGGACACCCGGGTCCAGTACCGGTGCAACGCGGGCTACACGTTGGTCGGGATGATGGAGCGCGTGTGCCAGGCCGACGGCTCGTGGTCGGGCGCCGAGCCCGTCTGTCAAGGTCAGCGCGCGTAGACTAGGGCTTTCTTGTACCCCAGTCACACGGGTATGCACCGAAAGTCCTTCGAAGTTAAGGAGCATACAGCTTTCAAAGGAACATTGGTTCTAGGGATAGGCGCATGTGCTACGCGGTACGTCTCCAGGTGTCTGAACCTTTTTAACAGAAACCGCAACTTCTAAAACACGAAAGGGGCGAGAAACGAGAGAAAGCTACCGACGCGCTGAAAGAGAAAAAAAAAACGAGGACACTTCGATGAGTTCCAGCTGATAACCAAATCGCACATGGCACCCATGTTGGGCCATTGTTGGGTCGATGTTGCGTTGATGTTGCTGGAGGTGACGGATTGTGTCGGCTGCTGTGCCGACACAATCATCATTGAGATTGCGGGTGTCGCGAAAGTGTTGAGTGCTTAGGAAGTTGTGTAATGGGGTGAAAATTGTTTTTAACCGGTAAAATATCGAACAATCGTATTTATACAGAATTCGTTTTTGTTACGTCGGACGCCCACTAGGTTCATCAGTATTACTTTGAGATTTGAAAGGACAAGCGTGCACTCCGTTCACTCAAAACTCACTTCAACAAGGCCTCCTTTGAAGCACGCACGTGAAAGCGCGCGTATTCCCTTGAAGAAAAGGATCTTTGGCTCAACGGACTTTGAAAGTGACCGTGTGACTGGGGTCCACTGCAACGCAATTCTGAAGCGCGTAAAGGAAATATATAGTTTCAGAGAGTGTAGATGTGCAAAGCAGCCTCAGAATCTTACGCTTAAAATACGATGGAGTGCGCGACAAAAAGTTCGCTATAAGTTGGAAGGTGATTCAACCTCTAATAATTGACGTCGATTAAACGCAGTCTTCCGGAGCTAGTTTTGGTGAGAATGGAGCGGATTCACTGCGCACAACACTCTATCGCGCCATCCCTCGCGTGAAGTGGAGTGTAGGAAAAGCATCGGACTGTGTAAATATCGTGACATACGCCATCCTCGGGATGGGTTGACATTCTTAGACAACAGTAGCTCTAGAATCGGCCCACGAAAGAGCCTATATAAACAGACGTACCCGGTAGGGAAAAGTGAGTAGCTCGTTGAGAACGACGTCATTATCTTTGAACAAATGTTCGGCTTCGGCTGTGATACCGCAGGCTACGATGAAGTTTTCGAAGCGTTTCACCCACTTCAACCACTCGGTGCCGACCTTGTTGGCGTCAGTGGCACGCGCGTCGAAGAAAGGGAACGATGGAAGCATGTTGTGCGCCATACCGCAAAGTAGAAGTTTCGACAATGTGTGTTGGTATCTTCGTTCTGCTTAAAATCGTTGCTTGGCAGCCTTCACGAAGTTCAGACGCATCTTCGTCGCCATTGTAACGTATGGTAGTTCGAGCATTGAGACTGATTACGGCCGATTCTGTTGGGAACGCACACAGATTTATTTCAACGAAACTGCAGCCATCTTGGAAGCTCCCCTGAACCCCAGGGTTGCCTTTCTTCATTCCAAAGAGTGCTATGCATGGACACTACAGTATGATGCCAGGGTTAGCGCAGAGTATGAAGTCTATTTCATTTCTAGTCTCGCCGTTCGGGCTCCTCCACGTCCACTTTCGGCTATCCCGCTTGCGGAAGAAGGTATTCATTATCCTCATATTATTCTGTTCCGCAAACTCTACTAATAACTCTCCCCTGCTATTCCTAGTGCCTATGCCATATTCCCCCACTGCCTTGTCTCCAGCCTGCTTCTTGCCTACCATGGCATTAAAGTCGCCCATTAGTACAGTCAAAGCTCGTTAATTCGAACTTCAATAATTCGAATTTATGGATAATTTGAACTGTACGATTTGGTCCGGCCAAGCTCCATAGAAGTCTATGTACAAAAAAGTCCGTTAATTCGAACGCGAGAAGGTTCCCTCGCGGATAATTCGAACTACGCTCGCCTGGCACACGGCCAGAGAAACGCGCCTACTGCCTACACACAAGGCTGTATTGCCTCCGAAACGGAGAGAACGGCGAGAGAAGGCAAAATCGGACAAAAATCTAACCGACGCGGGGTCAGCCAGAAGGCAGCGGCGGCTGCCGCGTCTCCGTTCTAAGTAACCTCGGAGACTTCTTGCCCGTTGCGAATCTCGGAGGCTTTGCAAATCTTGTACAGCTGCTAATGTTGTGCGGAGATGGCACGGCAAGCTCCAAAACACAGCGAATCAAGTACGTCGCAGCTGCGCTTGCAATCAAGAACCAACGAATCAGGGCCTTCGCCACCTTCACATGTTCAGCGTCTTTGTCTCGGCAGTCTTCATCGGTTGTGCACCTCTGTTTTCAGCTTAGGAGGTATTGGCTGTCGCGATTCATTGGGATGTTGTTCAGCCTCGGCTAACATTCGTTTCGGTGGACATCGGTGGTGTGGCACAGTCGGACCCAGAGCTTCGACTTGAAGATGGCGTGTGCCCGCGGCACACGCCATCACTTTCTGACACGCCAAATTTCTGACATGCCCTATACTGCTTCCAAATCGCAGTGTACTGTTGCCCTCCTTCACTTTCGTTAGTTCGAACTTTCGTTAATTCGAACTGAAGCGGCTTCCCCTTGCGGTTCGAATTAACGAGCTTTTACTGTATAGTGTATTTAGTTTTCACTCTACCCATCGCCGATTCTACGTCTTCATAGAAGCTTTCGACTTCCTGGTCATCGTGACTGGATGTAGGGGCGTAGACCTGTACAATCTTCATTTTGTACCTCTTATTAAGTTTCACAACAAGACCTGCCACCCTCTCGTTAATGCTATAGAATTCCTGTATGTTACCAGCTATATTCTTACTTATCAGGAATCCGACGCCTAGTTCCCTTCTCTCTGCTAAGCCCCGGTAGCACAGGACGTGCCCGCTTTTTAGCACTGTATATGCTTCTTTTGGCCTCCTAACTTCGCTGAGCCCTATTATATCCCATTTACTGCCCTCTAATTCCTCCAATAGCACTGCTAGACTCGCCTCACTAGATAACGTTCTAGCGTTAAACGTTGCCAGGTTCATATTCCAATGGCGGCCTGTCCGGAGCCAGTGATTCTTAGCACCCTCTGTAGCGTCGCAGGTCTGACCGCCGCCGTGGTCGGTTGCTGCGCAGCTGCTGGGGACTGAGGGCCGGGGTTTGATTGTTGTGTTCATATAGGAGATTGTGGCCAAGTACTGCACCAGGGTGGCCAATCCTGCTCTGGTGAGGGAGTGCGTTACCGGTTCTGGTCACCGGGATCAGGCCACACTCCAGGCCTGTTTGTGCAATTTTATCAACACGCGGCATTTTTTTTAGTCCGGTGGAAAATTGCCGGCACCGGGATTCGAACCACGGACCTCTTGCACGTGAGGCCGGTGTTCTACCTCTACGCCACCGCTGCACAGGTGGACGTCAAACTTGATGGCGAGGACGTCCGTTTTACAATCGAAACTGGCGCTACCGTGTCTGTCGTCGGTTCAAACAGCTTAAAAAATCGTTTAAGCAAGGAAACGCTGTCCAAGACATCGAAGAAAGTATTTGCTTATGGGGCAAATTCTCCTTTACTGCTACTTGGAAGGCTTGATGTTGTCGTGACCTACAAGGAGAGCAGCAGCCATGAAACTCTCTACGTTGTGTCCGGAGACTGTGCACCACTGCTCAGTTTCTCTGCAGCTTCCCGTCTAGGACTAGTCCAGATCACGTATAGCGTGGGAGAGGTTACCAACAGACTGGATCCGAGGATGGCCTACCCAGACCTCTTCAAGGGAGTGGGCTGTCTAAAGGACTTCCAGGTGCACCTCCATGTTGACCCCAGTGTTCAACCAGTATCCCAACCTCACAGACGCATTCCCTTCTATATGCGAAAGCCACTGGAAAAAGAGCTCGAAAGGCTGCAGTCCCTTGGCATAATCGAAAAGACTGAAGGACCAACCCCCTGGGTATCACCAATTGTGGCAGTACCGAAGCCACATGACCCCGAGCACATTCGAATGTGTGTTGACATGCGCTGTGCCAACCAAGCTATCCAGCGTGAGAGACATGTCACATCCACAGTGGACGACATCTTTGTTGCTTTGAACGGCTCCATCTTATTCTCTAAACTCGATCTGAAAGATGGGTACCACCAACTAGTACTTGACGCAACATCCCGTGTGATCACCACTTTCTCCACACATGCTGGGCTCTTCCGATACAAAAGACTCAACTTCGGAATCAACTCGGCAGCCGAAGTGTTTCAGGACACCATCCGTCAGGTTTTAACTAACATCCCCAACGTGCTCAACGTAAGCGATGACATATTGTTGTATGGAAAGACTGAGAAAGAGCATGATAAGGCTTTGAAGGCCACATTAGAATGCCTACTTGCAAGTGGTCTCACACTGAACGTCAAGAAATGCAAGTTCTACCAACGGGAACTGACATTTTTCGGGCATGTGTTCTCCAGCAATGGTGTGCAACCGGACCCGACTAAGGTGTCTGTGATCTTGGGTTCATCACCACATTCCAGTGCCACTGAAGTGAAGAGTCTCCTCGGGCTTGTTAACTACTGTGGTCGGTTCATACCCAACTTGGCCCACCTCATACAACCACCCAGGAAACTCACGGCCAAAGGTGAGGAGTGGTGTTGGACAGACATACAGCAAGACGCCCTGGACGAACTGAAGAGAAAGCTTTCCGAGGCCACAACTCTCGCCTACTTCGATCCAGGAAAGAACATCACACTCATTGTAGATGCTGCTCCTCATGGCCTTGGTGCCATTCTCACGCAGACATCCGGAAGCGAAACCAGACTGGTAGCATATGGGAGTCGTGCTCTTTCTCCTGTGGAGGCACGCTACTCTCAAATTGAACGGCAAATGCTGGCCGTGGTGCGGGGAATTGAGCATTTTCACATCTACCTGTATGGGACAGCATTCTGCCTACTGACAGACCACAAGCCATTCAGCATTCTCAGTCAGCATTCTCAGCAACCCTCGCTCCCTGCCTTCAGCACGGCTGGAGCGTTTGGCACTTCGATTTCAACAATACACCTATGAAGTGCAACACACTAGTGGTCCAAGTTACCCATCTGACTACTTGTCCCGACACCCTGTAAACTCCACGTCACCATTTCGGTGCATGGAGTCTGTCGCCGAACAGTATGTGAACTTCATTGTGTCTCATAGCCTGCCTCGTGCCATGACCAGAGAGGAGGTAACCGAAGCAACGCTCGCTGACCCGGTGATGAACTCGCTCAAGCCCTAAAGCAACCCCAACAAGGCAAAGATTGGAAGACCACAACTCTGATGCCCTTCTCTCGCGTTGCAACAGAACTGTCAGTTTCCAAAGAAGGCCTTGTGTTAAGAGGCACGCGGATAGTACTGCCAGCACAACTTCATACTAAGGCGGTGCATCTTGCACATCGAGGACACCAAGGCATTGTCAAGACAAAACAGCTGTTGCGTGAGAAAGTGTGGTTTCCAGGGATAGACTCTTTAGTGGACCAGACAGTTAAGAGTTGCCTGGCATGCCAAGCGAACACACCAGTACACCATCGAGATCCCTTGCCAATCCAGGAGCTGCCTCGAGGCCCGTGGACTGAACTGTCGTTAGATTTTGCTGGCCCTTCCCCTGATGGCAAGTATGCCGTGGCAGTGGTGGATGATTTCTCCAAGTACCCATTTGTTAGCATCCTACACACTCTTGCAGCAACTACAGTCATCAAGCAACTGCGCACTGTTTTCGCTCAGTTCGGTTGTCCAGAAGTTGTAAAGTCAGACAATGGCTCACCATTTCAGAGTGAGAGTTTTGCAGAGTTCGCCAGTGAGCTCGGGTTCAAGCATCACCGCATCACTCCATGGTGGCCAGAGGCTAATGGGGAAGCAGAAAGATTCATGCGCACCCTCAAGAAGTCTATACTCGCAAGTCGCGTCAGCCACTTGGATTGGACTAATGAGCTTCAGTCGTTCCTGCTGGCTTTTAGGTCCACACCCCATAGTTCCACAGGAAAATCTCCGTTTGAACTTCTATTTGGGAAACCCATGAAGAATCTTCTACTGACACTTGTCGCTGGTACTCACAACTCGGCTCACTATGAGGTCAGACAGAATGACACTGAAAGAAAAGCATACAAGTGGTACGTCGACACTCGGAGGCATACGAGTAACAACCAGCTGTGTGTGGGACAAGTCCTCTGTAAACAGGATAGGTCAAACAAGTTTTCGCCTTACTATGACCCACACCCATACACAATCACCAAAGTCAATGGCTCCAGAATCACAGCGTCCAGAGATGGAGTGTCGATTTGTCGCAACTCAAGTTTCTTCAAAGATGCAAGCACAGTACAAGTGGAACGACATCAGGACCCGACCGACATGCCATATCTGGATGATGAAGCTGTGCTGTTATGACATCCAACCGGTGCCACCAGTGTTACGACTTTGCACCGCTGCACCACGAATACGGCTTTGTGGTCCCGTAGCGCTCGTCACCCGTTTCGTGACAGAGCGTTGGTAGCGAAGACTCCGAGCCTGGCGTCGATGAGAATAACAAAAG
Organism: Dermacentor albipictus; assembly: GCF_038994185.2. NCBI lineage: Eukaryota > Metazoa > Arthropoda > Arachnida > Ixodida > Ixodidae > Dermacentor > Dermacentor albipictus. The sequence continues at coordinate 69,192,918 of NC_091826.1, read as the reverse complement.
GGACTTTATACATTATATACAGGTTATCATACAGGACATGAACGGGTCGGCACTGGGGCCGAGTGCTCACAACAAACGCGACTGTTCTCGCACGACGACGTCCGGCGAAAACGCGTTACACATCTCACCCCAGTCGGGAGCGACACTCTCTCCCGGTGGGGTCGGCAGATCCTGTTTTCGAGCGGCGTGTCGCTGCTTTTATAATCCCCGAGGCCCATTGTCACTCAAACGGCCCAATACAAAGTCAGCACACGACGGTCGTCCGAGGGGTCCAACCAGCGACCGCGCTGGCCACCCGGTTCAAAGTTCGCGCGCGCGGTGACCTCCAGGCAAGGGAGGTGCGGCGCCGGGCCGTCTGGCACACGCGGACACGTCTAAACACGCTGCTCGCCGAGGCTTCTCCCGCACGACGGCGCAGCATCTTGTCTTGTGAAGGGAGAATTATGGCGCTCGCAGGATAGATTCCGCATCTTGCAGATTCGGAATCCGGGCTTGTGGTAATGGCACAACAGCATCCCCGCCCTCAGATAAGGCGCCGGGAAGACGAGCTGCCTCCACGTGGCTCGGATGCCAGGCGCGCACGTTCGTCAGGCTCGTCCAAGTTCACGTCCAGTGTCGGGACGCCAGGTAACATCACGTGCCCAGGTCCGACTCGCCAGGACAGGAGCTCTGCTCACCACGTCGTCGCCAAGGCACCTTGACCAGCTCCGCTCGGGTCGTTCCTAAGACCTTGCTTCTCGCCACTGGTCCCGCTTGGTCGTTCTGCAGCTTGCAAAACCGACCGGCAAAAGGCAACACCCAACACGAACAAGTGCCCTCTGTCTCCCGTCAAACACCAGACAAGGCCATAATTCAACTCAACCTAACTAAATTGTTTCCCCCCCTTTTTTTTCTCCCGCTGCAACAAGAGGCAGGTGTACGATCTAGCACACAAGGCTTAAACAATCAGTTTTCAAATCATCAACACAACAAAATAGAAACAATTATTAATCAGCAATAATAATTACAAATAGAATGGTCCCCTTGAAATCGCTTTGGACCGAAAACATACTTCTGAGGAAGCAAATGAGGTCATTCATTTTTCCCGGCGATATTTTCGCGGAATCCGAAGCTGCTTATATTTGCGACCCTGCTTATCCGTGTAGCGGCGGTACAATAAGCCAGATTCCTTGCCAAATGAAACCCCCTTTTCTTTCACTCCCCGTTTGACGCTCTTCCTCAGATCGGCTAGTGAACAATCTTCCTGTTGTTCGCGAATCAGACTTTTTCTTTCAACTGCAGCCTGCTCCTGCCGGCTGGCGGAAACCGGAGCGAGTGTGGAGCCCGCGTCGCCTAATTGCGGCGTCGAGTCTATATCGCGGCTAGCACTGCACGCGTCACTCCCACTCACTTCCAGGACCCGCTCGTCTAGGCCAGCCTCCGAGCTCTGCCTCTCCCGTGACTGCTCGCCACTCAAGTTACCGTGATCGGTCCGTGTGCCGCACCGCTGTTCGCTCACCGACGCTAAGTCAAGTTCCCTCGACAGCGGGCGCGCTTTGGATCGCGTGGGGGCCATGTACGCCACGTCGGCAAAGAATGATTTGCCGTGATCCCTCAGCAGCTGCTCCGAGCTATTTGAGAAGAGGTAGGAAAATTGCTCCGGGAGGGCGGCTGACACAGCGGCTTCGGTGTTAAGTTTCCCAAATTCTCCTTCAATGCTAACCGTTGCGATCGGTAAACAGACACTCTCCTTCTCGGCCACTTGCCGTATCCTAACGCACTCTCCCGTAAAATCACTCGAGGAGACGAAAGACGGGTGAACAACGTCCATAGTTGCTGCAGAGTCCCGCAGTGCTCGGCACTTCTTGCCGTTTACCTTAATTTCCTGCACATAGGGCTCCAATAGACGTATGTTTTTGTGAGTTTCCTGTATCGTTGCAAAAGCAATTCTCTCTGGGCAGCTTGCAGCGATGTGCCCTTGCTTTTTGCAATTGTAGCAGGTTAACGGTCTCCGTTTTTCAAAAGAACGCGTCATTTCGTTTCGCTGTTTCGGACCATCGTCATCATTCTGAGATGCATTCTGTCCATCCCTTACAGTTTCTTTGGGAAGGGACTCGTCGTCCCGAAACTCGCGACGCGTGATTTCCTTCCGTTCGTCGGGCTTCCCGTAAAACCCATCTCTTCTATCTGCTTTTTCTACGCGCACTGCCTTGCTGTGCAAGCTGCGGCGGGTGTAATACTCTTCCGCTAACTCTGCTGCCTTGTTTAGCTTAACCTCCTTTAGCCTATCTTGCAGCCAGAGCCGGACATCCTCATCAATGCAACGGTAGAACTGCTCCAACGCGATGCATTCGACAATTTTGTCGCGGTCGTCGTAAACCTCTTCGCCCTTCAGCCATTCCACCAGGTCGGCTTTTAGACGAAACGCGAAGTCAACATTCGACTCCTTGCCCTTTTTTGCATACCGGAACCTCTGCCGGAAAGCTTCGGGCGACAATTTGTACTTCCGCAGTAGCGCTTCCTTCACATCACTGTAGCTCTCAAACGCCTCTTTCGATAAGCAAGTTATTACGTCTGATGCCTCCCCAGGAAGCAACGCTAACAGATTCTGTGCCCAAAGGGATCGCTCAATGCTATTCCGTTCACACACGTGCTCAAATTTCACGAGGTATTTGGCCATATCCTCTCCGACGACAAAGGGTGGAAGTTGATCGCGTATTCTGGGAACATTAGAAGTGAGACTAGGCGCCGGCAAGTTATTTCGGTTCTCCAACTCTTTCATTTTAAGCTCGTGCTCACGAATCTCTCTCCTTTCCTCCTTTTCCTCCTCGCGACGTTGCTGTTCTCTCCTTTCCTGCTCGCAACGTTCCTTCTCCCTTTCCTCCCTTTCCCGACGTTCATTGATATCCGCCCAGGCCTCTGCGGCTTCCTCAGCCGTTACGTCCCCAGTCCTCATGACCTCAAGGATCGCATTCTTTCTTTTGGTTGAGCCCAACTCAATGCCCAACTCCTCACAAATTTCGAGAAGTTCCTTCACCTTGTACTTCTCCATCGTTCACACTGTCCTCCTGCTGTTTACCCTTTTTGAATATACCTGCCGAACGCTACTATAATGCTACTAGTAAGACATATGCAAGTATTTCACACACTGCCCTGTTTACCCCCTCAGCATCCCCTGGTTTCCAAAACACTCTTACTAGGCTTGAAACACTCAAGGTTATCACAATGCAACACCAAATCCTTCCCTAAGCTACTATAACCTGTGTCAGAGAAAGTCTGGTGTTTGAGGTAAACTTCAGGCACTCACCGCGCCGAGGTAGCTGATGCCGGTCAATCCCGTAGCTGCCATCCAGTGTTACGACATCCCACCGCTGCCACCAGTGTTATGACATCCAACCGGTGCCACCAGTGTTACGACTTTGCACCGCTGCACCACGAATACGGCTTTGTGGTCCCGTAGCGCTCGTCACCCGTTTCGTGACAGAGCGTTGGTAGCGAAGACTCCGAGCCTGGCGTCGATGAGAATAACAAAAGGGACTTTATACATTATATACAGGTTATCATACAGGACATGAACGGGTCGGCACTGGGGCCGAGTGCTCACAACAAACGCGACTGTTCTCGCACGACGACGTCCGGCGAAAACGCGTTACACATCTCACCCCAGTCGGGAGCGACACTCTCTCCCGGTGGGGTCGGCAGATCCTGTTTTCGAGCGGCGTGTCGCTGCTTTTATAATCCCCGAGGCCCATTGTCACTCAAACGGCCCAATACAAAGTCAGCACACGACGGTCGTCCGAGGGGTCCAACCAGCGACCGCGCTGGCCACCCGGTTCAAAGTTCGCGCGCGCGGTGACCTCCAGGCAAGGGAGGTGCGGCGCCGGGCCGTCTGGCACACGCGGACACGTCTAAACACGCTGCTCGCCGAGGCTTCTCCCGCACGACGGCGCAGCATCTTGTCTTGTGAAGGGAGAATTATGGCGCTCGCAGGATAGATTCCGCATCTTGCAGATTCGGAATCCGGGCTTGTGGTAATGGCACAACAGTGCCGAGTAACAGTGACCTTTCAACCCCCAGCATAGCTACTCCTAGCCAAACCATATCAGCAGCTCCCAAGGCCGTCTCACAGCGGTACCCCCAACGATCCAGGCAACGACCTAGGCACCTGAAAGACTTCGTGTTTAAGCAAAACTGATTTTTTCCTTCCCTGAGGGGATGATGTAGTGTCCATGTATAGCACTCTTTGGAATGAAGGAAGGCAACACGGGTTCAGGAGAGCTTCCAAGATGGCTGCAGTTTCGTTGAAATAAATGTGTGTGCGTTCCCAACAGAATCGGCCGTAATCAGTCTCAATGCTCGATCTACCATACGTTACACATACAAGATGTGAACGTGCTCGGAAAGGAGCGCTGCAGTGACCATAGGATGGTAAGATCTCGAATTAGCCTAGACTTGAGGAGGGAATGGAAGAAACTGGTGCATAAGAAGCCGATCAATGAGTTAGGGTTAAGAGGGAAAATAGAGGAATTCCGGATCAAGCTACAAAACAGGTATTCGGCTTTAACCCAGGAAGAGGACCTTAGTGTTGAAGCAATGAACGACAATCTTCTTATGGGCATCATCAAGGAAAGTGCAATAGAAGTCGGTGGTAACTCCGTTAGACGGGATACCAGTAAGCTATCACAGGAGACGAAAAATCTGATCAAGAAACGTCAATGTATGAAAGCCTCTAACCCTACAGCTAGAATAGAACTAGCAGAACTTTCCAAGTTAATCAACAAGCGTAAGACAGCTCACATAAGGAAGTATAATATGGATAGAATTGAGCATGCTCTCAGGAACGGAGGAAGCCTAAAACCAGTGAAGAAGAAAATAGGAATATGCAATAATCGGATATATGCGTTAAGAGACAAAGCCGGCAATATCATTACTAATATGGATGAGGTGGTTCAAGTGGCTGAGGTGGTTCAAGTGGCTGAGGAGTTTTATAGAGGTTTATACAGTACCAGTGGCACCCTCAACGATAATGGAAAAGGGAATAGTCTAGAGGAATTTGACATCCCACAAGTAACACCGGAAGGAGTGAAGAAAGCCTTAGGAGCTATGCAAAGGGGAAAGGCAGCGGAGGAGGATCAGGTAACAGCAGATTTGTTGAAGTATGGTGGGCAGATTGTTCTAGATAAACTGGCCACCCTGTATACGCAATGCCTCATGACCTCGAGCGTACCACAATTTTGGAAGAACGCCAACATAAGCTTAATCCATAAGAAAGGGGACGCCAAAGACTTGAAAAATTATAGACCGATCAGCTTACTGTCCGTCGCCTACAAAGTATTTACTAAGGTAATTGCAAATAGAATCAGGAACACCTTAGACTTCTGTCAGCCAAAGGACCAGGCAGGATTTCGTAAAGGCTACTCAACAATAGACCGTATTCACACTATCAATCAGGTGATGGAGAAATGTGCGGAATATAACCAACCCTTATATATAGCTTACATCGATTACGAGAAAGCGTTTGATTCAGTTGAAACCCCAGCAGTCATGCAGGCATTCAAGGTGTAGACGAGCCGTATATAATAATACTGAAAGATATCTATAGCGGCTCCACAGCCACCGTAGTCCTCCATAAAGGAAGCAACAATTAAAATCCCAATAAAGGGCGTCAGGCAGGGAGATGCGACCTCTCCAATGCTATTCATAGCTTGTTTACAGGAGGTATTAAGAGAGCTGGATTGGGAAAAATTGGGGATAAAAGTTAATGGAGAATACCTTAGTAACTTGCGATTCGCTGATGATATTGCCTTGCTTAGTAACTCAGGGGACCAATTGCAATGCATGCTCATTGACCTGGACAGGCAAAGCAGAAGGGTGGGTCTAAAGATTAATCTGCGGAAAACTAAACTAATGGTTAACAGTATCGGAAGAGAACAGCAATTTACGATAGGTAGCGAGGCACTGGAATAGGTAAGGGAATACATCTACTTAGGGCATATAGTGACCGCGGATCCAGATCATGACACTGAAATAATCTGAAGAATAAGAATGGGCTGGGGTGCGTTTGGCAGGCATGCTCAGATCATCAACAGCAGGTTGCCATTATCCCTCAAGAGAAAAGTGTACAAAAGCTGTGTCTTACCAGTACTCGCCTACGGGTCAGAATCCTGGAGGCTTACGAAAAGGGTTTTACTCAAATTGAGGACGACCCAACGAGCTATAGAAAGAAGAACGAGGGGTGTAAAGTTAAGTGGGATAAGAAGAGAGCAGATTGAATAAGGGAACAAACGCGAGTTAATGACATCTTAGTTGAAGTCAAGAAACAAAAATGGACACGGGCATGAAATGAGGAGGAAAGATAACCGATGGTCATTAAGGGTTACGGACTGGATTCCAAGAGAAGGGAAGCGTATAGCAGAGGGCGGCAGAGAGTTAGGTGGGCGGATGAGATTAAGAAGTTTGCAGGGACAACGTGGCCACAATTAGCACATGACCGGGGTAGTTGGAGAAGTGTGGGAGAGGCTTTTGCCTTGCAGTGGGCGTAGCCAGGATTATTATTATTATCATCATTATTATTATTATTATTATTATTATTATTATTATTATTATTATTATTATTATTATTATTATTATTATTATTATTATCCCGTGTTGCGCGTCGGTGGCCGCCCGTCTCCAGTTTGAGTAGCTCAGCTGCAGCCCGCTCGACGCCTGCACAATTTTGGCGAACTCCCACACGTTGCACAGTACCATGGTGATGTGCGAACTTGAATATTTTTGTTTGCGGACTCGTTTTCTGGCTTCATAGCAAATAGTATTTCTATATTGTATTTACTTTATGGTTGATGGGTGCTTGTATACATATAGAACGTGTGTGGGGGAGCGACAAAGAGCCTGTGCTTCGCCTTTATTTCTCAAGTCTGTTCCTACTGGACAGGTTCAAGAGCCTGCTACGATGAATCGGTCAGCACCGTCAACATATATGCAGTTGTATCTTTAATTATAAAACGGATTTGGCCACCTTTTCGAGAAACATCTGCTGGCGTCCGTCACAGTTCCTCGTTTAAGTCCGAATGGCTAACGAGTGAAATGGCGCAGGAAGGAGCTTCACCGGATGTTGCCCGACAAATTGAACCGACAGTCCTATGACGCGTTAGCCACTGTGGACGTATATAGATGCCAAGAAATCACCTGGGGATGATTTTCCCCCTTTTCCGCGGCCCCACCAGGAGCGCATTCGCCCCCTCCCCCCCCCCCCCCCCAGTAGCCGCAGCAACTAATGAAGCATCGAAATTAAGAGGACCCGGACGTGCAAGCAGCGCACTATAGAGTAACCACAGTCATGAGTCAAAATGTTTGTACGTTACAATGCCGCCCTTCCCTCCATCACGTACATCTATAGAGTTTTCAATATTGCTGGTGATGTCTTCGCAAGAAAACGAGGAAAGGTGGCCGGCGAAGATTTTGAAAAGCAGTGGATAATGAAAAAAACTGGAGGACGCTTAAGCTTCGCCTTCAAGAGTGGGACGCGACAGCGTTCCCGTCGACCCGCCAAGGGGTATAAGACAATGCGCTACGGCACAGCGATCACTTACGATGCGCCCCGCATCGGACTTAGCGCCCACCTGTCACGCGGTTAACGTCGAGCAACGCAGCGTTCGGCGCGGCAACGAAACGTGCGCCTGAGCGAACGGAACGAACCAAAGAACTCGGTGTCTCGGAGGGGAAACGATCTACGCCAGCCAAACGTCGTGATCGGCACGGGCAGAGAGATAGATAGTAATCTAAAGAAAGGAACGGCGCTTGATTCTGCAACCGGGAGCACGGCGAAGCGTCGTCAGGGGAGAGGGAGCCCCGCGACGCGCCTGGCAGCGGTCCCAATGCGCGCGCGGCGCGCCTCCTGTCGGGGCAGCGCCGTACATTGAGAGGAGGGGGTCTTCAGTGTTTGCCGCAAGATGGCTCTGCGTGTGCGGAAAGCGCAGAAGAAATGCAGCGGAAACGCACTTCGCAACTCGTGTAATTGTGACTTCTGTACGTTACATGTTCATAATTACCGATGTACACCGCAGTATAACTTTCCACGGCTCGTTTCGAAGGCAACACCGCATTCACTAGAGGCGCGTTTGCACCGCTTGGAAGCATCGAACTCGTGGCTGAGTGTTAGCGTCTCCGTCTCGCACTCCGGAGACCCTGGTTCGATTCCCACCGAGGCAATCTTGGAAGTTGCTTTTTATTTATGAAGCGCCTGCCGTGATTTATCGCTCACGGTCAGCGCCGCAAACGCCGACACCGACGCCGACGACACCGGCTTTTCTGCGACACGAGCTCCTTAACGCTATCGCGTTAATATAAATAACTTGTGAAGGGCTGAAGACCACGTGTTGATACGCAGTCGAGCCAGTCCATTTCATTTGCTGCATTTGAGCAGTGCTAATAAAAACATTAGGAAGGAAGTAACTTAAAAGTAATCGATTACACTTTAGATTTGATTGATTGCATCCGTGAGGCAGTAATCGGTCCCTGGGATCAATTACATTTTTTAACGAAGTAATTGTTATCGGTTACCTTCTCTTTCTGTAGCGTGTAGGAGTCTGGCAGCGAGTGACGCTTTTTCCTGTCCCGTACTTATTTCACATTGTTTCGCGACCTGGCTATTACTCCACAATTTGCATAAAGAATGACTGACTAAAGATATCCCACTAAAAACTGGCTTCTTCGCGTTTTCAGCCACTGGACAGGCTCCGCAACCTCCACAACCTCCGCAACATCCGCAACCACCAGCGGCACCTACAACGTCACAAAGCCCGATGCCAGGTACGCACGGTGAAACCTGATCACAACGAAGCCTGCTGTATACCAAATCCGCAAGCAACTCTGCGAATTTTATCTACGCGAAGCGTACTGCGTTTTCTTTTTCTTAAGTGTATCGACATCGCATGTATCGTGCTTGTAAGCCGTGCTAGCAAGCGTATCACAGCGAGCCTGTACTATTTACCATCGACCATGTCGCGATGAATACGTTGTTTCCCGTCACTTCATAGATAGTCCGCTAGGTCACTGTAGCTTCGTTTGCACGAACCTCAGCCCGCTAGATCACTAACTTCGACGAAAACGAGTCGAGTCGGAAGTCGAACTGACCAATCCCAACCCGACCGCATTTGTACGCACCTTGGCAAGCGCGTTGGGCGAATCAACCCAGCCCTTGCAGGCGGGTTGACATAACTCACCTCTACACTCACTCGGCCCGACACGCCAGCGTTTGCATGAACCCGGGTTTTTCGAACCGACAAGCCGATTCGACACGAATGTATCGTGCTTATACTAGTGCGTAGTTTTCGGGCTCGCTCAGTCCTTGGCTGGGTCCTTGGGTGGGCTCAGTCCTTGGGTGGGAGGTATAGACCAGTGTTCCGAGAAAGGGAGATCGGTTGAAACTGGGAAGGGTTTTTGGAGCCGCAAGTCTAGCGTGCGTCTACCGGCTTAACGATAAAGCCCCGCTATCAATTGGCCTCCTACTGTGTATTCAGTCGGCGTCAAATGTTGCTGGACCACTGGACCCACCCTGGTAATCGGATTTCTAGTCTGTACTATAATACGCGCGAAGAACATAGTGTTGTAATGCGGTTTTACTTATTGCGGTCGCAAGCTGCTCGGAGATTCGTTTTCGCAGAACGCCGACTGTACACATCGGTCGGTAGTGCGCTATAGAAAAGCGTGCCGCAATTATGCGACAAAAGCAGTGCATTTAAATGCGTTGTATAGCGCAATGTGCCCTCCTCCATCACTGGCGGTACGCGAATCGCCGGAAACAGGTTCCACCTTGTTTCCGACGAAGGGTGGATGTATCGCATGTAAACGCTGTAGCATAAGTATTAGCGTGACGCACAAAGGAATGGTCGGTATGATGTATTTCCAGAAAACAAAATACAGTTTTGCGGGTATGTGGGAAAGGGATGAAAGCTGCCTCGCGAGCAGCGTCTGCCACGAGAACAATAAAGTATTCTTCAGTGATCCGTGTTTTCTTAGATTTAGTAATTGTTATAAGAGAAAGTAAAGGTCAAAGTCCTGTTTCTCGAATTTCGCGACGAGACCCTTGCAGGACTTGTACGTCAGTATGACGTCACAGATTTCAACGCATATATATCCTCGCATTTAGGCCGTCGCGGTTCTGAAAATTTTCTTGAAACTTACGAAGCTTTGGCCTTTGGCTTTTTCATTGTTTAGTCCACTTTTACCATTAAAGTGCTAACTTGTCGCGAGCACACGCCGGCAAAATTCACGACGTCAAGACGAGCTGGTGCGGTTACACTCGCGCCGCTCGTTTTTCTTTCGTCTTTTTCTGGCTTAACAAGTGCCTAATTTCGTGGTAATATGTGACTTTGTTTTGTTATTGTAATTAGGGGAATTCACTAACACAGCCCAAATAATTTTTTATTGCCTCTTTAGCGCCTCTTTAAAAGGTCAACTGGTTCGCGAATGTGTGAACCGGCGTCCCCATGCAGCTGTGATTGCTACGTTGTCGAATTCCGCCATGTTGTCGACTTCGCCATCTTGTCGGCTATGATTGGCCCACAGGGCTGCTGCGGCGCTTCTGATTGGCTCAATTAATGCCGCCATTACAGAGAGTATAGAGAGCCCCCGCGTGTCTGAGCGGCGCGTACTTCTCGCGTGCAGATGCCCATCCGCCGGGAGGCGACGAGAAGCCGTCCGACAGCGGCAGCGGCGAGGCACAGACGACGTCGTGGGTGGTGCTGTCGCTGCTGGGCGGGCTCGTGGTGGTGGGCGCGGTGGTCCTCTACATGTGCTACCGTAAGCACCGGCGGGCCAGGGATGCCTCGGGCTCTAGCAGCACCAGGACGCAGTAGGCCGCGCACCGGTGTGTGCGCGCTCGTGCACGCGCAGCCGAGCAGCCTGCTGAGCCGCACGCGCTCGTGTGTCTGCACATACGTAACCCTGCAGGAGAAGCGACGTATCTTACTGGCGATGTCAAGTTGGGCTTAGGTTGAGGCTAGTCTGGTTATTAAGGGTTACGGACTGGATCCCAAGGGAAGGGAAGCGTAGCAGGGGGCGGCAGAAAATTAGGTGGGCGGATGAGATTAAGAAGTTTGCAGGGACGGCATGGCCACAATTAGTACATGACCGGGGTTGTTGGAGAAGTATGGGAGAGGCCTTTGCCCTGCAGTGGGCGTAACCAGGCTGCTGCTGCTGCTGATGATGATGAGGCTAGTCGGTTGTCATCATCATCAGCCTGGTTGCGCCCACTGCAGGGCAAAGGCTCCTCCCATACTTCTCCAACTACCCCGGTCATGCACTAATTGGCGGCCATGTTGTCCCTGCAAACTTCTTAATGTCATCCGCCCACCTAACCTTCTGCCGCCGCCTGCTACGCTTCCCGACTACAACCGGCTTAGCACCCTCTGCTGGGTCAGATCTGTGACGCAGCAGAGGGTGCTAAGTCGGTTGTACGCGTGTTGGAATGAAACGCGCCGTTGGGGCGACGGCAACGAACGACCAACGGACGCACGCGACGCCTGGACAAGCGCTTGTCCAGGTGTCCAGATGCTACAACGTGAAGTTGTAGCAACGTTCACGTTGTAGCAACTCTGCCGCACGTTTCTCACGCGTGAAAGGATGACACTTAGCGGCTACGGATGTTAGATAATGATTGAGATATCTTTAAAAGAATACGAAGGTTTGGTAACGATTAGAAGATATTTTAATAGGCTTCCAAATCGCACCCCCCAGTGACGACTCCCTCGGAGTAGCGGAAACTTGTCCCGAAGGCCGTGCTTTTGAGCGCTGCAAGCGCCGGAAGCGATCGCAGGAGACAGAAAGATGTCGCGGTCGCCATGATGTGGACGCTATATATATTGGGTACTAACGTTGCTCTAGAAATGCCGGACCTGGCGTCATCGACATTATCGTCACATCAGGGCAGAACAAAATTGTTGGCGCTATGCTGCAATAAGGCTAAGATTGCGTTTCTCATAAAAGAAAGGCTGCGCGCGTTTGCGCTCATGGGTGACAGCCGCAACGATTGCATGCAATAACGGAGCAGCGAGATCGTATCATGACGTCATGGAACACTCATGTATTGGATATCGAAACTGAAAGCGGATCGCGGAAACAAGTATCGTAATAGAATATTGAGAGTGTTCTGACGCCGTCAGCTTATTTTTATATGAATTGGAATGTTTGGACATTCACTTGAATAAAAACAAATTACAAGTCTAAAATTTCATGTGAGTATATTCCTTTAATGTTTGCACCGGTTCTTCAAAACTCTTGAGTGAAGCTCCGTGCGTGTCATATGCTCCTTTGAGGCGGCTGCTCACAAAACGGACAGTTTTGTTGCCGGAGACGTATCGGAGTCGAGAATTAGATATTAGAAATTTGCGAGTATTCGTCTATGGCCAAATAAATAGTACGTCATAAGAGTGGCTGTTCGTGCCTATCGATGCTAAAAAACGCTGCAATGTGGCCTCAGATGTGCGTTGTTAATCCGTCTATATCCAAAATAATGACCCGATACTGATGGGTGCCAGTTTCTGAAGTAACGCAAGGAGCAGCTTTTTTTCTCCTGTGTGTGTGTGTTTGTGTGTGTGTGTGTGTGTGTGTGTGTGTGTGTGTGTGTGTGTGTGTGTGTGTGTGTGTGTGTGTGTGTGTGTGTGTGTGTGTTTGTGTGTGTGTGTGTGAGTGAGTGAGTGAGAGAGAGAGAGAGAGAGAGAGAGAGAGAGAGAGAGATCGGGGCAGTCACTTACCAGACCAAGGATGTTTCTTACATTGCGCTATCAATTATACGGGCGCTCGAAGCGTGTTTCCACCGTCGCCGTCATCGCCCTGCTGTCTCTTTAACTACCCAACAATCCACAGCACTACCAGCATCTGGGCAAGGCCGTACGGTGTTTTCTGGAATACTATGGTATACTGTGCCAGTCATTTCTTCGCAGCAAATCGTGGGAGCAGAACGTCGTGACGTTTTGCCCACGGAGGAAGGAAAAAAAAAAGAAAACGTAGGAGGGAGCATTACGTCACGCAGCCAGCCTTGGCAACCGAACGCTCCGTGAAGCCACAGTGGTAGCTCAACGCGTGACCTCTTGCGCGTCGAGATCGCGGAGCAAGAATCGAGACTTGCTGGGACGTTTGGTTCCCAGTAGCCATGCCAGTAGTGTTCATTCGGTGCGCGCTTGTTTAGCTGCCCTGCCGTGGCTCTGCCTGCAGGACGGGAACAACAAAACTAAACGCGAATTTTGACGTGTGATCACGCATTGCGCCACCAGGTTTGACTTCAGTCGCGTTGCGGTATGCTCCCTCCTATCTTTTCCCTTCTTCCGTGGTTTTGCCACTCTCTACTGCTCGCTCTCTCGTATGCTATGCAGTTATTACTCCTTGCGCGGTCCAATGTAGCGCCGTAGCAGACGACCAAGCGAGTCGAAGTGAGTGGCGAAGAGGCACGATGTTTTGCTGTCACGTGACTACCTTCCGCATCATGACGTCATGACACACGCACCTCCTGCGGAAGGAAACTGGTTCGCAGAAAAGCTACTGATACCGAACAAACATTGCCTCGAAACAGTTTGTTGTTAGTGGACTCGAGTGCACAACATACTAGAGCATAAGCCATCGTTGATCCTGTCATACGCTTTTCTGAAAGAAAGTACAACTATAATAAACATCTCTTGATAGCGAAGTGTTTGCGTCAGCTGACTAAGGTTTACATTCAACTATGGGGGACCGTGCGTCTACCCTCTGACATAGTGACTTCGTAGGCATTTTAAAAGCATGGTACAGTGCTCAACGATTGAAACGCGATAAAACCGGCCCGAATGGAGGCCAGCGCTTTTCTCACCACCGGTGATCCCCGAGAGGCCAAGTGCCTTCATAGTGCGTCATAAATAAACGCCATCGCTTTCATTGTGTACCACAATGCACCAATTCGGTGCCTGCAGCACCCACCGGTGCCACAATAAGTGCCCGGCTACCATGGATGCGGGCGAGCATTCCGTTTAAATCGCTGAGCGCTGTACATTCACTGTAAAATAATTTACACCATAAAAAGGGAATAAGGTGTAAATCCGATCTATGAATCACACTCTTACACCCTAAAAGAGGGTGTAAGAGTCAGTTGTAGGCCGATTTACACCATCATTCACTTTTAAGGGAGGAGGAGGAAAAGAAGTAAGGAATGGTAAGGAGGTAAACCAGAAGCTGGTCCGGTTTGCTACCCTACACGGGAAGGGGTTCAAAGGATGAAAAGAGAGAAAGGAGAGGGAGGGAACAATGTACTTTCAGTGTGAACACGTGCAGTTGTCTATCGCTTCACCCCTACGATCTGCCGCCGAGGTCAGTCGATTTCATGAATCGCAGCAGTGCCCGCGTCGCTTTGTAAGCCTGCGACGCGTGGGGCCATGGTCCAAGAATCTTTGTCTCTGAAAAATGGTCTGCTGTCTTATTTGAGGGAGAAATTATTTTAACAATGTACTTTCAGTGTGAACACGTGCAGTTGTCTATCGCTTCACCCCTACGATCTGCCGCCGAGGTCAGTCGATTTCATGAATCGCAGCAGTGCCCGCGTCGCTTTGTAAGCCTGCGACGCGTGGGGCCATGGTCCAAGAATCTTTGTCTCTGAAAAATGGTCTGCTGTCTTATTTGAGGGAGAAATTATTTTACAGTGTTGGCGGTGGCGAACAGTGTTTGCTTCTCGCAGATCATTGTACGCGAGCTCATCTGCGCACCAAAAATTGATGATCAGACGTTGATCCTGTGACTTGCTGTCTTCGTCACGAGCTGTTTCCAAAGGCAGGTGCGACTATAACGAACTTCTCTTATATAGCGAACTGCACGGTGGAGCGCGTTAACGGCGCGATCGTTGCTCACTGCAGCAATGGCGGGCGCGACCGTTCTTTTTTTTTCTCTCTCTCTCTCCTCCCAATGACGCAGTGTCGAGATCGGGCGGCGACGACGACGCGGGGGCGTTGATGGACCGTCAAGGGGTGGAGACCAAGTCGGGGGCGTTTCCATGACGACCGAAGCTGTGCCCACGTGACTCGGCGTGCGAAGTGCGAGGGCTAATTAAATACCGCGTGCCACTGCGTACGCCGCTGACAGAACAGTTGCGAGCGACGGAGGGCAAACTCGCGGCTGCTGTGCGACATGCGGGCCGCTACGGAGTCTATCGTAAACTGGAAGACGACTGAGAAGTTTGGTTCCGGACCAGGCTTCTGCGTAACTCCAGTTACCTAATGAACGTTCTTTTTTTTTATTGCCACGCACCACTTATTAGAGATAGATCACGATTCGTTCTTTTTTTTTAACGTTGGATTATCGCCAGACAAGCACGGTGTTTTCGTTAATATACTACTACGGGCCAATGTGTTTAGTTTGCAGTCTTCGTAGTATTGATTCATTGGAATGCGAGGGCTGCTTTTCCCCCTCTTGTTTCTAAGTTTTGTTTATAGTGATAGATAAGTTAAATAGCAAGAAGAAATATCGTAAAGCGTGCAAATCTTAAATGTGTTAGGTGTACGATTTCCGCACCAACAGGTTTAATTGTTTATGTTGCGAATGCTCTCGCAAAGTCTTGCTTTTGGTGTATGTTGATTGATGTTAGCAAAGGATGCTATTTTTAGAATCTTAAAAATAGGTATTGTGGCGCATATATACAGAGATGTGAGCGGGAAGCGCTGCTATAACGTTCCTGTTACTGCCTTCAGAGGCTGCGTATTATTGGCAGCGAGAATTGAAAAGAAGTTTCCATTATTTCTCAGCATATGTTTACCTTTCAAGACGCCATCACTCGTGCCTGCATGCAATGAACGTGCTCACGGAAAAAGTTTTACGCTGAGCATCTCACTTTGGCTGTTCGAGAGACACTCGATCTATTTCCCAAGGTCGTTCCTGTAAGCTGCCGCTTAATGTAAAAATACAAGTGTGCTTGTTTTGTATCGTGTGTGCCTTGCTCATCTGCCAGCCACTTATCTGGTCTTTCAGCGACACTCGCGCACATAACACACGAATGCACCGACCGTCCGGGCGACGCAATTTCGCCACGAGTCACAACACACACACTCACTACGTGGTCTTGGGCGGCGAGACTCTCCGAACTGGACCTGGGAAGCCAACTGGCGACCCTCGACCAGGCCCGGCGAGCCGCGATCGCCAGTGGAGCCCTGTCAGAGGGAACCACCCAGGAATAAACCGCGCAACGGTTTCTGCAATAATAAAGCCTCCTAGTCCTCCTCCTCAGCGCCACAAAAAGTAAACAAATAAATAAACGAAGACGGAAATCGAGACGCGAGTAACACAAGTGCCGTGTGCAGCGCGTGTCTGCCGTGTCAACTCCCGCTAGATTATTTTTTATAAGTGATTTGGCCTTTATTAGTAAATTACCCATCTACAATTCCATAGGACGACAAGAAGAAACGTACCCACTTGGTAAGCCAAAAAAGGGGTAAAAAGTGAACACGGTTGGCCACGCTGCCTTGGAAGTACTCGCCGTGACGTCATCGCAAGTTTCGCGAAATCTTACGGAGCCCAACGTGGCCCAAATAATAAAAAAAGAAGCTTTGAAATCTGTGACGTCACACTGACGTACTAGCGCTGGGAGTTTCGGGGCGAAATTAAGAGAATGGAACTTTGACCTTCATTTCATTATAACAATTACCATTAACTATAATACTCCCCCACCTGACGAAATAAAGTTGTTTCTCTTTCTCTCTCGCTCTTACGGGCAATAACTCCACAGTTACGCGCTTTGCAACTGCTACGCATCCGGTTGCAAAACACTGTGGGCACACAAGCTAAGGCGTACCTGCCGAAATCGCGCCGGCGTCTCACGCAGTAATGAAAGTAAAAAAAAAGTGTGCGTTCCAGTTGGTCCTAATTTGTTCGCGTTTCGTTTTTTCGACTCATTTAGCGTTTTCATAACGCGCTTCTGAAGACCAAGCGTTTTCATCCATTCGCTACTCACGTGACTATAGTACGACTACGCTGCCAAATCTACGTCATGGCAGAGTCTAAGATGGAGAGATGTAGAAAGAAGAAAACGTACGCATTAGGAAATAAATTAACGGCAACCTCTCTGGTGCTTCCGGCGAGCTGCCTAAATTAAGTCGATCGTTTTACTACTCGGCAGGTGTAACAACCCCAGCAGCAGTGTCCTATAGAGCCCGATTTTAGAGCTCCTGGATTCACATTGCTTTTCTTTGCTATTGGCCACCAATCAGTCTCCGCGCGAAAAATTCCGACTTAACTCATATCTCGCGATGACTGTCTACGTTAATGCGGTTAGAATTCAAGCAATGTAGCGATCGACGCACCGTATCGCCACCGCCGAATTGCGTCATGTGCGCGTGTCGTGCTGCAGCCAGGTTCCTCTCTCACGCTTCCTTCTCGACGCACTGCGCCGTCTAGCGGTGGGCACGCAAAGTCTCCCTTTTGCGTGGCCTCCGAGAGTGCACCGGTTGCGAGCCGGTGTTTGCCGACTGGAGCTGACATTGTGAATTGATCCCTCGCTGCCCGGGGGCGTTTCTATCTCAGCGCTAAAGCGTCGGGATCACGTGCTTGAACCCGTGGGACGCGGGCTCGAATCCACCCTGCACCGGTTAAATTTTAACGTTTTGTTGAAGTGACAGCGGCATAAAGAGGCTGTATGTGTGGACAGATAGACGCGAATGGCTAAAGTATGGGATAACAATGCTAATCGCAGTAGAAATGAATCCGTCCTCCATGCTTAAAACAATCGAATTCGCATTCTCTCAGCTACGTCGTTCACAACACGGCCACCGAGCAGATTGCATGAATTGCGCCACTGTGTACCCTTGACCAAAGTGCTTACAAGATGTCCGATCAGCAGCCTTTGGCCAGCTGTCGATGAAATGCGCAATTGAAGGGCATGAACGCGTTGTGCCTATAGTGCTGAGAACAGCACTAAAGAAAATAGTTCCAGTTAAAGATTTTCCTAAACTGCGAGTAAGGTTACTCGCGTTCGTATAAGTCTACATGATGTACTATCAGCGTCAAATGAAACGTGAACAGCGGAGCGCGTGGCCCGAGCATTAGTGAAGGTTGTTAGATACGGGACCTTTTCCTGAGCCTCCTTCGAGTTCACCAGACCACATCGAATCGCGCCACAGCTAATTAAGAAGCGCAGAAGCACGGATACCACATTCCCGAGGCGCGGCACGTGCAAACAAGTTGGAGGCCCCCTCCTCGTGTGCCGAAGGTGGAGCTATTCACTGCTTGACTCTTCCCGAAAGTGAAGCGAGGGCCTGGCACTGTTACAGGTAACTTGGGTCCAAGAGGCAAGACGGGTGTAATGCATCGTGAAACCCTGGCAGCGTCGCCCCCATCCGCCTATTGTGACGGCGCATTGCAAGTCACCAAGGCAAGACCGCAGGGAGAAGTAAGCCCTCGGACAATTAGGGACCAAGCAGCGACCTTCTCCGCCGGGTGTGACACCATCGCACGGGCGCCTACCATTGGCCGAAAATGACGACACCTGAGCGCGCTCGTCGATTGGCCAAAAATGGCGTCACCTGAGCGGGCTCTCCCATTGGCCGAACGTGACGTGTCTTCGAGACACCGAAGGGCTTAAAAGACACAGACCGGGAGCATTCCTAGAGCATTCCTTCATTGATCTCTTTCGAGCTTCTTGCCACGGGCCGCAGCGTCCGAGTTGCTGCCGGCCCGTAATGACTTTAAGACTGTTAATTGACTCTCACTGTAAATAATGTAAATAAACCTTCCAAGTTTTCATCCCGACGTCCTCCTCAACTCTCACAAGGTATAGTGCGCGCCGTCATCATCACCATTGACAGGCGCGCACATCCGGTTAGGCCGCACTAAGCGATCCCCCTCCAGTGAGATAATTTCGCTTCTCTTATGGTTCTTATATTTGAAAGGGGGAAAAGAAAAACGAAAACAGAAGCTAGAATATTGCAGTTGATGGCGAGTATTGTCGCACAGTTCACGGAAACTATATGCAAGTGCTATCGGGCGTCAAACGGGAACAGCGGTGTGCGTGGTAGAGTTTGCACCGTCATCATAAGAGATAGATTCGCTCACGCGGTTTTGCCCTTGTGAGCCACATCTATTCTTCGACTCCTAAACGAGCGCAGTGCGGCCGAACCGGATGCGTGTGCCTGTCACTGGTCATGACTGGACGGGGCCCACTATACCTTCACTAATGCTCGGGCCACGCGCTCCGCTGTCCACGTTTCATTTGACGCTGATAGTACGTACTAACGTTGGTACGTATACAGTGCGGCCAATGTCGTACGATGCGCTTGTTTATATCACTGAGCATGAACGCAGAAAAGTTTTATTTCTTTTTTTTTGCTTTGCGTGTACATGCGCACTGAGCGGTCAGCATGGGTCAGCCGCTCTCGCGTCCAGTTCGATGATGACCGGTACGCGCCGGTTTCTTCTATCACGCAGTCGATTCATCAGGCGCGAACTTGTTGCAGCGTGAATTTTTGGAGCCTATAGGCCACGGGTGGAAACCTATAGGCTTCTGCTGTTCTTCCTTCTTTTTTCACTCTATGGAGCCTGAGTTCGTCGCAGTTTTCAACGCGAAAGGGGCCAAAGGTAAGTAATTTTTTGTGCTACGCTGCGTTTCCAAATGGGCTTGTGAAGCGCAGGTATACCTGTGTTAAGGGGATATATACGAGTTGCTTGGGAAAAAGAAAGTATTTTGCTTATTTCAAATAAATGCCAGTTTCTTATACTGTGAGCCATCAACTCGCTGGTCATATTTGATAAATACGTACGTTTACTGCGTGAAAAAAATAACGAATTCCGGGGTTACGTCTTGTTTGTTGGGCTTGTAAGAGTTGTCGGACGATCCCACCGCTGGCACACAGTTGTAGGAATTGTCGGACGATCTCGCCGCTGCCACCATTTGGAAGGGTTGAAGGTCGTAGAGAGGAACTTGGGAGGAACTAGGCGAACAGGTCTTATTTACGGTATTTACATTTTAAACAAGGGATACATTCGACAGTCTAGCGTGACTCCCAAATGGAGCACGCAAACGAAGCATACAGCAAACGAGCACACAGCTCACGAGTACGAACATGAGCACAGAGCACGACGACGAGCACAGACGAGCACACCCAAGCAGCCGACAAATAGCCGCTTATAAACACTCCATTGGTCCCTAGTTCCCTAGGTGAGAGAACCGTTCGACGTCATCGTCAACGCAGTCGAGCCGCCGGTTGTCCATTATCTCGAGTCTTGAAGGGCGCGTCGGTTCCCCGAGCTGACCCCCGCAGCGCGGCCGCCGGGTGCCCATTGTCTTGCCCCTCTAAATTCCAGAGCTGCCTTTCTCCTGTAGTCGCCACGAGTGTCAGCAGACTGTGACGAATCCTGGGGCCCCCCGTACCGCAAAGCACCCCTTTTGTTAGGGAAAGCTATTCTTGCTGAAGAGAGACCATGACGACCCGGCAAATCAACCGACAATACGCTGGGTGCCAAACGTGGCCCGCCCTGCTGTCGTCACCGATTCTCCGAACGAGGCGCATGGTGGATTAGCACTGTCGTCCTGGCTGGTTCTCC
Organism: Dermacentor albipictus; assembly: GCF_038994185.2. Classification (NCBI taxonomy): domain Eukaryota; kingdom Metazoa; phylum Arthropoda; class Arachnida; order Ixodida; family Ixodidae; genus Dermacentor; species Dermacentor albipictus. The sequence goes on along the minus strand of NC_091826.1, from coordinate 69,172,392 downwards.
GAAGGGCGCCAGCACCGCGGGTCGATCGAAGCACGTGCAGCGGGCTGAAATAGCTTTGCAGAGCAGTACCCCTGCGGGCCGATCCTCACAGGCTCCAACAAAACGGAGGGCGAGAGTGCAATATGCATAAGCGCACGCCGTGCGCTGCTTCGTGGTAGCATCGATCGTGTTCGGTCTCTTGTTAGCGACGTGCGCTCCTCACCGTGTTTAAAAGCGAAGCGTTGGAACCTCGCTGGATTTCGTGACCGTGGGAGCTGTGGCCTGGCTGTTCCCTTGCCGAACTGGACAACCAATCACAAGCGGAGCACGCGCGCCACTGGGTTCCTTGCAGCACCACCAGATGGCGCTCGCCTCCGCATGGTTAGTGTTATGTAAATTTAGTGTTAGAAAATCGGGTGTTATGGTATTCAATGAAAACAGTGAACACAGGGTGGCAGTACAGGGCCAGGAAATACCTCGGGTATGGAAATATAAATACCTCGGTATATGGATAAACGAAGGCAATAGATATATGTAAACAAAAAAATGGCTGTGGCTTAGCTAAGGTTAAGCCCAGGATGCGAAGCATACTAGCCTTTATTTTAGTTGTTGAACCACTGTTTAGCCTGGTGAACTGCTGTTGCTCGGCTATATTTGGTTCGGCTACACGAAGAAGCAACTCATGCGTTACTCTGCTTCGCCTTCAAGAGTGGAACGCGACAGCGTTCCCGTCGACCCGCCAAGGGGTGTAAGACAATGAGCTACGGCGCAGCGACTACGCGTCCCGCATTAGACGCGGTGAGCGTCGAGCAACGCAGCGTTCGGCGCGGCAACGAAGTGTGCGCCTGAGCAAGAGACGCACGCCTTAGAAACAGCTCGTTTCTAAGGCAACACCGCATTCACTAGAGGCGCTTTTGTACCGCTTTGAAGCATCGTACTCGTGGCTCAGTGGTAGCGTCTCCGTCTCACACTCCGGAGACCCTGGTTCGATTCCCACCCAGCCCATCTTGCAAGAGTTGAGCCAAAGCCACCTAGAAAATCAGTCTCTGTAGCACGTCGCAACCTTCGCTTCTCATTCCAACGAGCAGCTCTATCTCCAGGAGGCATCTCACCTCGTGAGTGTCTAGCAGAGGCAAGCGCAGCTGCTTAAATACCGCCGCGACGCCGCGAGCGACGGCGCGAGTTGGAGCCCCGTTTCTCCTCTGTCGTGACGTCACGGTGTCACGTGGTATTGAAGGCGACACCGCCGCGCCTGAGTAGCTGGGTTGAGCTCTCGTAATATGCTGCGCATAAAAAAGAACAATAACAGTGAACGGGAAGAGAAACGCAGCCATAATGAAGCACTGAGCGCTATGGGGATACAATAGGTACGAGGTGCTCCGGGGTATGTGGAAAGGTGTAATGGTTCCAGGACTTGCTTTTGGAAATGCGGTTGTTTGCTTGAAATCGGGGGTACAATCAGGACTCGATGGGAACCAAAGGTCAGTGGGTCGCCTCGCATTGGGCGCTCGAGGGAAGACTACAAATGAAGCTGTGCAGGGCGATATGGGCTGGACTAGTTTTGAAGGGAGGGAAGCTTGCAGTGAAATTGAGTATGAAGAACGACTGAGGAATATGGAAGAAAGTAAACGGGCTGGGAGAGTGTTGAGGTATCTGTACAGGAAAAACATTGATTCACAGTGGAGGAAACGAACTAGGAAGCTTACCAGCAAGTGTGCGGCTTATAGGGGGGGCAACACAGCAACAAAGAACGTCAAGCGAAAAGTCGGAGAGGCTGAAATGATCTCATCGGTGGCGGCAATGGAAAAGAAACCTGCTATGATTAACTACTTAAGAGGAAAAAGTGAAATCAGGAGGAGGAGGAGGAATAAACTTTTATTGTACAACCAGCACTTTATGATGGCCGGGCCTAAGCATCCCACGAAGGGACGTCGAGGGTTTGCCTCGCCGCCGCCTCGCGGGCGTGCTGGGTCGCCCAGGTTTGGTCGTCGAGGGCGGAGCTCCGCAGAGCCTCATGCAACCTCGATGAGAGAGTCGTGGTGTTAGTCTGGGTGTACTGTGCTGGGCACTCCCATAGCATATGCGGAAGCGTAGCCGGGTGAATTCCACAGCACTGGCAGTTGGGGGTAGTGTAGACGTCCGGAAATATAAGGTGGAGGCGGGCGGGTGAAGGGTACGTGTTTGTTTGTAGTAGACGCAGGGTGGTAGCCTGCGCCCGGCTGAACTTTGGGTGAGGCGGGGGGAAGATTCGGCGACTGAGGTAAAAGGCCTTAACGAGATCGTTATAACTTGTCAGACTGTCCCTGGTGTCCAACTCATCTCCAGTGACTCCGGCGGGGTTGACTATATAGGCCTCGCGCAATGCAGTGGGTGACCTCGTTGAGATAGGGGAGGTGTGGGTGGACAGGGCCCGCATGGGCCGGGATCCATGTTAGGGAGATTATGGTGTCTTTAGAGTGTGGTGCCTGGCAGAGGATGCGAAGAGCTTGGGGAGAAATACGCCCTTTGCTGTAGTTAGTAACGGCTGAGCGAGAGTCACACACTATGGTTAGAAGTGAAACCAGGAAAGAAACAATTTATGATAACTCAAAGGGAAGCTCATTACTTTTCGAACGAGATCGGGATGCCTTAAAACACGAAGCCATCTGGCCAGCGGTAGATTTAGGCAACACTGGCCTCCTTGAAGCCCTTGGGCTCAACGACAACAGTGGAAAGGTAAACATGTCCGCAGCAGAGATTAGTAAGAGGCGATTGGAAGATCGGTTGGAGAAAAGTAGGGAAACGACAATAAACGGAGACGTACAAAAGGAAAGTTCGCAATAGAGGATAAAAAATGTGGTTGTGCGAGTTAATTGTCGTTTTCTTTTTCTTTTTTAACTTGGGTAGGACATTAGGCAGTATAATAGCAAGAGCTTGGTAGCGCAATAACCCACCGCCGCATTCCAAAGGGGACGCTCATAACACCCATCCATCCATCCATCCATCCATCCATCCATCCATCCATCCATCCATCCATCCATCCATCCATCCATCCATCCATCCATCCATCCATCCATCCATCCATCCATCCATATATCCATCCATCAGAAACATCAACCGGTCGGCAGTCGAGATAAACAAGAGACGTTTAGAGTATTGGTGGGGAAAGAAAGTGGGAAACAAATTGATACGACCGGATCCGCTGTAGGCATAGGTAGTGATACAAGGTAGAGAAGTTTTGAGGAAATAAGATTATAGAGATGCAAACAAAAATGCCAGAGTGAAAAACATGTGCAATGTACCTGATTAAATCAAGCAGACTAGGTGACCATGTGCCGCCACCCCGTTTCATAGGGGGTGCCAACAAATAATCGTTGTCATCGCCACCGCGGCAGCGGCGGCGCGGGCCGTGTGGGGGACAGAAAGAAGAAAACCGGAAAGCTCGCCTTAGTGCATCCGAGGCTGCACGCGTGCGTTCGTTCGTGTTTCGATTTTTTATGCACAGACAGAAAGCTTCGCTTTACGTAGATTCAAACTCGTTGGACCTGCTGCAATTTTTTTCTGGCAACTGATCAGTTGACTTCCTTCTTTTGCTCTGGCTGTTCTTCATTGTCTCGCTCATCTTCATTTCTTCGGCTATCTGCGGTATAGTGCAAGACAGTAGCGCACGTTAATTCATCCCTTTGTGATGTGTGTGTGTGTGTGTGTGTGTGTGTGTGTGTGTGTGTGTGTGTGTGTGTGTGTGTGTGTGTGTGTGTGTGTGTGTGTGTGTGTGTGTGTGTGTGTGTGTGTGTGTGTGCTCGCGCGTGCGTGCGCATCTTGACGTTTGTGGCATATCCAAACATCGTAAAAATACACGTGGCAACTGCTAAATCCATCCGTGGCTTACAATGATATTGGGCAATGCGAGGCATCCTGTGAGGGAACCTTCATAAAAGCCTGCTCCGGCAACGATTTTCCAAGTTTGGCTCTGCCAGTTATTGGCTTGCCATCACACCCAGGCAAAGGCAGTTTGGCGTCTAATTTGGCAAGCATGGAAACAAACATTGGCCACTGATAATTTGCTTCGCTTGGACCTTCTGAGCAAGCGGTCGTAGATGGCCTTCCGGCAGGATACAGTCGTGCAGTACAAGGACTAAGCTCTGTATCCCAGGAAGGCTAATGCTTCGCTGTCCGAATAGGCCAGGAGACGTCCATAGCAGGTGGTGCGCTGCGCTGTGGCTGGCTTTCCCTTGTCGCAAGTGCCACAGGTCGGGTCCAGCGACTTGTCGAACTAGGGAGAAGTAAAAACCGAAATATCGGACCAAGGATGACGAGCTTGCTCTGATCACCGTGCTTTCGATGTAGTTTAACCGAGATACAGCGTATATTCGCACTGGTATTCAGTCATTGCGTGTAAAGATATGTTCTTGAGAGTTAAACCAGCCAAAAGACGAAGAGACAAGTGGCGCCTGCTGCATCAAACTGCTCCATATCTAACTGTACTGCTCTAGCTCATATACTGTATAGGTTGTAGAAGGAATCGTGATGGTTATACTGGTTATTATGGTTATGGTATACTGGTTATTCTGGTTGATGGTTATTACGTGCATAATGTGCATAATGTCATCAGTACGATCCTGAGTGGGATCGCGGTCAGTCAGTGGCGCTGCTTCGTTGCTGCTGACTCAGCGCGGCGACTCGTGCATATATGCGCGCACTCAAGGCAGTATACGCACGCTTCGAGCGTGGTCTCGAACAAATGTCGAGGCGTTTTCAGGAGAGAATATTGCCATGCCTCCGTGTCACCTCGCTCAAGTGCAAATTATTTTTTTTTTTTGCCACAGGTACGCTCGTCACGATTCCCTTGTGGGCTATTTCCGTTCTCCAACGTCGTGCGCCTGACGATTTCCCGTCGCGAACCCCGACGACAATTAACGTTCCCGACATGAATTACGTCACCGTCTTATCAAGTTAGGAGCCCGATGTTGGTATAGCGGGTAATACAAGCTAAGGTAGTAAATAATACGTGTATATATAGTTAATACTATAGGTAATATAGTTGTTCCTCGCATGCATGTAGATAATGTATTGTTCCTCGCACGCCTGGGTTGTTTGGTGGTTGCTTTGGAAAATAAATAAAGAAGTAAGCATTATGAAATGCACAGTAGCGTGTTTGCAGTATGGTCCTTACCTTTATAGTGCCGAAGCTTTGGTACATGCTTGCCATCTTCAATAGGTGCTCGCATTTTTACGTTCGCTTCTAATCGTTTGTACTTACTAGTTGCCCGCGATGGCATCAAATTGGTCAGGACACTTGTTCGTGTGCACAGTGTTCTCGCTCCATGCAAGCCTCACGCGCATGTATATATGCTGCTGTGCTTTTGCAGCGAAGCTGTATATGCCTAGCGGATCCGTCCGTCCGTCTGGCGGTCGCCTGTACGCCGGAAACTCCTCCGGCGCAACCCCATGCGCATGCGCGAAGAGAGAGAGAGAAAAAGGAGCGCGATTAGCCAACACTACCTAGACAGCACAAGGCCTTTTCACTCCGATCCATGACGTCACGCTACCTGGTCCGAAATTTCCATTGACATGGCTGGCGTGATGAAAGCGGTGACGTCAAAACTCACTGTTGCCTACTCAGGAGTATCCCCATTAAATTCTATGGCAGTCGGGCCACGTAACATGACGTCATGGATTGGAGCTGAAAAGGCCTTGTGCTCTCCACGTGGCGTTGGATTACCCGCTCCAGTAGTGACGTCGTTGCTCTCCGTCGCAGCGGAGCGCGCGCGCAGCAGATTCTTTCCGGCTATGAAATGGAAAGGTCATGCATCATACGTACTCCTAAGGAGCAGGCAGCTTTCGATCAGCAACGCCGCGAGCGGAGCCGAGAACGAGCTCGTTCGTCTACGCCGTGCCGATGCTGCAGCCCGGGCACAAGAACAGGCCCGTGCAGCCGAGCACAAGCAGCAACTGCGTACCGGGGATCCGGCAGTCTACCAAGCCGTCGTTTAATGAACAGTCGGGATTAACCCCGTGGTACACACCGGGGCCGCACGTTTCAGCTTCGCTGGTTAACCGTCTGTACGGCGTGATTGGGCGGCGATTTTTTTACGAGTTCGTCAACACATACAAAGACTTATACACAACTTCCAGGGAACCGAAGAAGAAGCGCTCGAAGCCATCACTGCGAAATACATCGGAGACGAGCAACAACGGAAGACGCAGCCAGTCATTCACCCGGAGTACGAGGGGGAACCCAATCCGGATTTAGACCAGCCTTTCACCAAGTCGGAGATCGTGGCAGCCATAAGAAATCTCACAAGAAACACGACGCCCGGCAGGGATAAAATTAACAACAAGACCCTCCGTAACCTGGACGACGGGGCGACGGAGAGTTTGTTAAAGTATATCAATGAAAGCTGGGAGACGGGCAGTATACCGGCTTCCTGGAAGCACGCGGACGTAACGATGATCCCGAAACCCGGCAAGCCCATCAACCTACAGAACCTGCGTCCGATCTCTCTTACGTCATGCGCGGGAAAACTCTTCGAGCACATGGTCCACAATCGTCTCTCGCCCTACCTGGAAGAAGGTGGGCACCTGCCGAACACTATGTTCGGTTTCCGGCCTAACCTCTCCACCCAGGACATTCTACTTCAGCTTAAAGAAGAAGTCATCGATGGCCTCAGCACATGCCACAAGAGTGCCATCCTGGCACTCGACGTGAAGGGAGCCTTCGACAACGTCTCACACGAAGCAGTGCTAAACAGCCTACAACATACCAACTGCGGACGGCGGACATACAACTACGTCCGGGACTTCCTGACGGGTAGAACGGCGACCATAGGCCTGGGGAATCTCAGGACCGAGAAGTTCCCAGTACCGCAGAAAGGAACCCCCCAGGGGTCGGTGATCTCCCCGTTGCTGTTCAATATAGCGATGAGGGGATTGCCGAACCTCTTGGAGAACATCAGGGGGTATCCGTCACGCAATGTATGCAGACGACCTGACCATGTGGACGTGCACGGGATCGGCGGGCGAACAACAAGATGCCCTGCAGGAAGCCATCGACAGGACCGAGCATTATCTACACCACTGCGGTCTTTCATGCGCGCCGGAAAAGTCGGAGCTCCTGATCCTCAAAAGAGGACAAGAGGGCGGCCTCCGCAGGACACACCTGACCCAACGTTGACACTAAATGGAGTCAACATACCCAAGGTGGACACACTTCGTATTCTGGGCCTCACTTTCCAGAAGGACGGTGCCGGTCTCGCCGCCATTAAAAAACTGCAAGCGACAGTTATCCAAGTCGCGCACTTGGTGCGAAGAGTGACAAACAAAAAGCACGGCCTGAAAGAGCAGGACACAATCAGATTAATACAAGCCCTGATAATCAGCAGAGTCACTTACGGCACCCCGTACCTGGGTCTCAAGAACAGCGAGAGAGACAGATTGAACACCCTAATACGAAAAACCTACAAGCTGGCCCTGGGGCTTCCACCGACGACGTCGACGGAGAAGCTGCTCAGCCTGGGCATACACAATACTTGGGAGGAACTTGTAGAGGCCCACAAGACCAGCCAGATAGAGCGACTCAAGCTCACCAGCACGGGTAGGGACATGCTAATAAGACTGGGCTACCCAGTCGAATATGAGTCTACAAAACAGCGGGTTCCTCTACCCCTGAGGGAGAAGATCACGGTGGCCAGCATCCCGAGAAACATGCACCCTGAATACCACAGAGAAAGGAGGCGAGCGAGAGTGAAAGCTCTACGTAAGGCCTACGAAGGACCAAAACAAGGAGAAGTACGATACACCGACGCGGCAAAGTACAAGAACAGAGCGGCCCACGCTATCAGCGTGATCAACGGCCAAGGACAAGAGGTAGCTGCGGCCTCGGTAAACACTACAGACATCGACTGCGCGGAAGAAACGGCGATAGCCCTGGCGGCCACTACGGGCCAGCGAGAGGAAGAACTAATCACAATCATCACCGACTCGCAAACAGCATGTAGAAATTACCAAAAGGGCCGCATTTCCAAACAAGCCCTGAGCATCCTCGAAAAACGAGACAATTTTCCTGAACTGTACATTGTCTGGGCCCCGGGACACGAGTCCCTGGCGGGTAATGTAGCGGCTAATGCCGCTGCCCGAGATCACATTCTCCGGGCTATCCCACCAGGTTCACGAGCACCGGTAGACCAACAAGATAGCGTCCCGAAAAGATACGCCGATATCCTGAGCCACTACAGGCTGAGTAGGAGGATCTATCCACCCCCGCATCCCCAGCTGACAAGAGAAGAGGCGGTGATGTTCCGAAAACTACAGACCGGCACATTCCCGCACGGCACCCTGCTACACGCGATGTACCCTACGAGCTATACCCACAAATGCGCTTTCTGCTCTAGGCCCAATACCCTCTACCACATGGTATGGGAATGTCAGCAAAACCCATCGACACCGCCCATCACCGGACCAACCGTCGAGCAAGGGGAGGCCCAGCTGACAAGCTCGAGCCCTGAAGACCAGCATCGCCTGGTGAGCAGGGCCAAGTTATCAGCTCAGGCCCACGGCATCCTGGACTAGGGAAGCCGCCCACCTCGGACGATTTTACCGTCGGCTCATTTCTACTAATAAAGTTTATTCCTCCTCCTTCGTGAATGCAAAGCATACGTGAGTGAGCTTGGGGTCGATAAATGATAACATCACTCTTTATTCAACGACGTACAGATATGGCGCTTTGGTGTCAGATCTGAGACACACCTGGAGGGAGAGAAGGCATCATGATCGCGAAAATTTACCAAACGTGCATTCAAATAGCTGGCGACGAGTCGATCACCAAACTATAAGATCAATCAAGCCGGACAGAATACTTTGCCACAGATTGTGGCTTGTCATCTTTACCGCGTCTCAATACATTCGTACACCATTCACTATATTTGGTGATAACAATCTACTCAATGGTTCGATAACTAATTTTGTATTTATCATCATTCCCCTCGGTGTTCCCAGAGTTTTGACGGCTATTAAAGAATATATATAGTGTGCGCGTTTCAAAGGAAAGAGTGAGTTTCAGGTACCATAACAACAAAGCATAAGGGGGCAATAAAATAATAATTACAACAACAGAATGAAAAAAAAATGTCCGTGGGTTCGAAATATCAATACATACATACACGGCATGCACTGCACAACACTCACATTTCACGAAAACCAACATAATACATAAACGCTCCACGGTTCCTTCTGCCGCGTGGAAGACTTCCCCAATTTCAAATATATCTCTGTACTGTCCTGCTACGATCATAATAGGATTTTTTTAATAGCTAATTCCGGGTGACCTGTGTTACACGCCATACGTGAAAAGTTTACTGGTTGCTTAACATATCCCCTCGAAGTTGAGCGCACGGTCAGAACTTCTTTAGTGACATGGAGGCTTGCGGCAGCATCATTCCATGCTTGTGTCCACGCCACGGGAAACTTGGGGCTTTCGGATTGCAGTGCGGCGAAATCACCGGTGAAGACGTGGGGACGGGGCGTCGCGCGTCTAGTGGTCGATGTCGATGATGTTGGTCACTATCTGGACGTCGTCCTCCTTGTCGCCGTTCTGCTCGGCGCCCATTCTAAGGCCCATGGACAGGCCCAGGGCGAAGGTGTAGACGCGAGAGTCGATCACGTAGCCGTCCTCGCTGTATTCTGCAGTTGCCGTGTTTGCGAGAACAAGAAAAAGGAAAAAAAAAGTGCGTGAGGACTACTGTGTCCCGGAAACGAGAGTCCCATTTTGCGCAATTACGTTTCCAACGATTCAAAACTGAAGTTTTCTCCGAGGTTCGCCAACTACCTGGTCCTATAGCAACTGCGATACATCCAAAGCCTGTCCTGCATATGTACCGGTCCCCGTTCCCGTCGCGTGGGGCTTTTCTAGTCAAGCTCCTTTCTCGCTACACGGGCCCGCGTCGAGTGCCTCGACAAGTTGATAACGTCACGTACGAGATGCCCGCAGGTCCCGCTGCGTTCTCTACTCTGCTGTCCCGGGAACGACGCCAAGGTAGAGCGGTGCAGGGAGGATGGTGTAACTCGTTCAAGGGTGGCGATATGGACTTGTTGGTCGGTCATCATGGAAAGGTATCTGTATAGCGGAACAAAATAACACAAGAAGAAACGAAGACAAGCGCTAACTATCAACAACGCTGCTGATAGATAGTTGATAGTCTTCGTTCCTTCTTATGTCTTTGTTTTGTTGCGATATACAGATACCCTTCAATGGAACTCGTTCACTCGAGCTCTGCCGCCCTCCCTGCGCTCTTTACAGACGTGCCGGGACACCGCTTCTGCCGCCGAGAGTCATGCCACGTGACACTAGACGAGGTCGAAGTTAGTAGCCACCGGACGGAAGACGACGAAGTGTAGTAACCGGGTGCTGCCCTCCATCTCGTGGGAGTTTCCTACACTCTAAAGAAGCATCCACCCTTTGGAGCTTATTTTGTCCCCAAACAATAGGTGGTGTCCAAATCCACGCCGCAGTGGTGGCGCCCTCTAGACAAAGATGCCGATCCCGGAGGCTACGCTTTGCAAGGTTGCATGCGATTGCGGGAGCCGGTAACGCATGTATAGGCGACGCGTTGTGAACGCCACCTATAATCGTCTACCTCGGGCACCTTTCCCGCGTTATCGGCGTGACAGCGTTTTATAGAAAATGCAAGCAATACAGGTAACGTTTCTTGTTTGGCGACAAGATAGGCCCCGAAAGGTGCTGGACGACTTCCAAGTAACAATATTTTTAAGGGACTGAAAATGAGAATGCACAAGTTAGTGATGATGGTTCTTCCCTTTCGTTAAGGAACCCCTAAAATAAAAATTCATTTGCATCTCTCTTTCGCTTAGTATTAAAAGTGTACGAAAGAAATAAAAACATTCCCGCAATGCATACAACAGGATGAACACGAGCTAGCTTCACGAGACTGTCAAGGGGCTAAACTCTGCAAAATTGCATGTGCCACAAATATAACTTTATAATGTTTCCAAAAAACTCTCGTGAATGAAAACAAATTTGAATTCAAATATTTATGACAACCCAAAGCACCAGCGTTCGTAGGTGCATCTAGTTCGAGAGTTTCAGAAATATTGGGAAGTTTTTACATTGAAAAACATGTTTAGCATAAAATCATTGTGAGAGGTTTATCTCCTACGATTTCAAAGGATTCTTTAGCGTTTCCAGTTATTACAAACCAATGTGAAGACAAGGGAGGGCTTACCATTTAACCGCTTAAGAACGTCGTTCATGGGAACCTGGACAACTTCGTAGAACTCTGCAAAATCAAGTACGAAAATGCGTTAGCATGAGGAATCGTGTTGGTTCTGTATTTATTTTATTCCTATATTTATATCACCAATTTTATAGAGAGCACTATTATAAAAAAGCACAGGGCGCTGGCAACTATAATAGGCGCCATATCGCGTATGTCGGTTAAGACTTGTTAACGGCGAAAAATGCGCATCGTAATGACCTCCACATTTCATTTTTACCAAGGTATCCGTTACTTACGAACAGTGTCCCAATGAAATTGCGACATAATAAGGCCGTGCTCCTGGATATTTGACCAGCCGTGTCCACTGCTTGTGCGATGGACGCGACCTCGTAACATCCGAGTTAGTTAATTCATGTGTAAGCCAGAATTACGCGTGTTTTGCTTGTGGAACGACTCCAGAGTGGATTACATACGTTTTCTGTTCGCAAACTCTTGTCGACGGTTTGTAAGCTTTTGCGCAACGAAACGATGTTCCGCGCATGCTTAACGCAGTGACAGGCCCAGGTATAACGTCAGCCCAAAGAGCTAATGCACGACCGATAAGTGTGTACTATCGATTACCCCAATAGATATGGCCGATACGGATACAAGTAATTTAATTAAAAGAATCCTGAGCAGCGCCACTCCCTTAGGGCGACACCGCGGGCCGGTCCAACGTGGGGAAAGTTAGGCCTAACCTAACCGCCGCATCGCAGGTTCTCTTGACAGCCCCTGACGACGATATTCCGAGCTTTTGATTGCCGAGTTCCACTTAGGCTCTGGCGGGACACCGCCAGAGCATGTGATCTAAATTGCATGTCCCGCCGCAGCTAGGACACTGAGCTGTCATGCACTGAACAGTGCATGAAGGCCAGATTAGGATAAGAGCTATAGTTTGAAGCATCCTAAGGGTTATAGCGTGATGTGTTGCGAATTTTTTTTATGTGGTGGAGGAAATATTCTTCTCTCCAGATAGAAATGTTTTATGAATTCAGTAAAGGTGAATATTTAGATGTCGTATGTTAACAAAATGCGTTACGATGGCATCCCAAAATGTCGTTCATATACTAACCTCCCTCGCCGAACTTCTGCTGGGCGTTGAGGTTGCGGAGATCATCACCGTTGATCTGCAGAGGAGAGCGTCGCAGTGTAGGTAACACATCTTTTGCTCAAGTAACGTATCTCAATCAAAGAAGACACACAACTACTAAGGAAACTATTAAGACAAGCGCCACGACAAGCAATGTCGTTCGGCGGAAAGACCACGTGTACTCAGAGTCAGAACAACATCACAATGACAAACAATAATTACAATAACTTAAACTGAAATATTAGCTAAATGACGATCGGTTGTCAATTACAGTTCATACTTAGTGGACGTGAAGAGTTCGAAACCGTTTGATCGATGAATTTCATCGATTTATCAGTCGTGACGTTCGCGACATTCAAAGTAAAAAAAAAGGCACTAATTCTGCTCGGGAAACGAGGAGGTTCGTCGCTGCAGGGATGGTGTTATTTATAATGGCGCCGACTGTTATTGCTGCTAATTCAGGCATGCATTCGCTGGGAGTGCCGCGATCGAACGAATTCCACATGAGGCCGATTATTTGAACAAGGAGAGCACCTCCAGACAAACGAAGGTGATAACAGAGAACGATTACCTTCCAAAAATTCTTCGCGATATAAAAATGATCGTTCACTCGAACGGCTGATCATGCGATCGCCCAGCCGTAACGTGCAACAAAGTTTGTGGTAAACATGCGTAAATAAATGAGCAGAGAAATGGAAACGTTTCATCAGCCAGAACACTTTCACCAGTACTTGATCTGCTACACATTTTGTTCGTTCCGCCCGATTAATGGCTCATCCTTACACAGGCACACGCGAAGTCACTGGAACGTGGAAACAACCGCAACGCTTTTCCATTCGCCACCGCGCCACTGATTGGCCAGTCGTCGTCACGTGATCGATTCCCGCCATAAATGGTTCACGCCGCGACATAGCGCACGCGCAGTGACTTTAGGTACAGGGCATTAGAAAGTTTTAGACCAGGGGGCGCAAGCGACTTGCGTACGCAATTATAGGGATCGCGGTACTGCGCATGCGCAGACCCCTACGTCTGCGCATGCGTAGTACCGTGGCCCCCTAGTTCTGGCGCACGGAAGCCCCTTGCCGTACCCTGATCAAAAGCTCTCTGCTAGCTCTGAAGGCAGCGGCAACAACGCAGTGTCCTCACCTCGACCGACACGAGCTTCGTGGTGCACGCCGTGTGGACAGGGTCAGAGGCCGTCACTGCGAAGGTGAGAAGGCAGGAATTAGGCCACTGGTCTACACAATGCCTATGTATACAAACTTATAAGCCTCGAGTGGCAAGGAGAGAAGAAGGGGAAGTGAGGGGCTCGGCTTTGGTAATCGTGACCACATAAAGCCAACAGGCAACTAAGGAGAGCATCGGGGAAATTAACTGCGGCTTAAGTGGAAGCTTTAGCTCGGGTGCTCCTATCTGAATACATGTAAAAGGAGAATTCGTTTTTCTCGGCAACCACTGCGCCAAATTTAGCAAGGTTTGTTGCATTTAAAAGAAGAACTTAAAATGTAGGGACTGCTAGTTTCGAATTTGTGATTTAAGTCCTCAATATTTCATTAAAATTTGGCAAAAATCGAGAATATTCAGAAAACGAAACTATTAAGTCTACAACTCTAACTAGACAATGAAAAATGACACCACAATTCTGTGAATTGCATCTAATAGTACATCTAAAGCGCACAAAATTGATGTGTTACACATGAATCTAAAAAAAAAGATTAGTAAGGGAATAGAGCTTTTGCAGAACCATTGTGCGCAACGTAACAAATTCACGTAAGGTGTAAAATGACATATGGAATTGGTCCGTTTTGAATGTTCTAAGATACCGTTTACAGAACCGCGATATCTGGTTTTGATGCATAGCTATTAATTTATAAACTTCGTGCGTCTATTTTTTTTTTCAGGCTGTCGAATTTTTTTAAGATCACTAACGAAATTCAGGCCCTCAATCGAAATTCTGCTTCCGACAGTCGCTAGAATTCAACTTTCTCTCTCAAATGCAACAAATGTCATTAAAATCGGTCCAGGGGTTATCTCAGAAAAAGTTTTTGCATTTTACATGCATTTGAATGGGCCACGTCAGAGTTGGGCCCGAGCTAAAGCTTCCTCTTAAATTGGAATGTGGAAAATAACGAAGGGAAATGGAAGTGAGCGATGAGATAACTTGTCACCGGTGTGAGCCGAACCCAAAAACATCGCATTGTGCGCGTGCGTCGCACTACAAATTGTGCTACGGCTATCAATTCGTGCACTATAACTTGGGTACTTGCGTTTTACTATAGATCTAGCCCTAGGAGTGCTAGCCAGCGCCACTGAGAGCCAAGGTGGGTGGATGTGGAACATCCTTTCTTTTTGCCCGATGGCGTCACGTAACACGTGATATCTTAGAGAGATTTCAAGTTGAAAGAGACACTCTCCTGAAGAATCTGCAAAACAAGGACCTTCCGCATGCGCCTGCAACACCTTATATTTCCCGAGGGATCAGTTATAGCCCGCAAAGAAACTTCACGTCTCCTCATCGAATTCTTAAGAGAGACTGGTTTGCTGGACATATGGTGAAACCCTTCAGCGGTATTGTGCGAGACGCTCGGGCGGAGCAATTGCCGGCCTTGTTCGCCAGGCTAAACCCTCCTGCTGCAACAATTCACCACCACCACCACGCGCACATGCGACTAAAACCCTCGCACGCTACCTATAATGACATCAAAGGCTGCCAGATTCGAGACCCTCGCAACGAATGAAACGACAGCAGAGGGGGCACTCACGAGGGCTGATCTTCTTGAGCCCCGTGCAGGTGTAGCCTGTCTGCGAGTGGAGCCGGCGCAAAGCCGCGAGTTCTGACGTGGAGTCTGGCGGGTCCACGACGCCTGCAAGAGAAAAGAAAGGCACACGTGGATGCTGGTAAAACACGATCGATCGAACGCGTCAGTACATAACGAACGACAAATTTTAGACTGGTGCAATAGTTTCGTACGACACAATTCGGTTTTATACTGTGCTGGTTTCCGCACGAACGACAACCTAGAAAGGGTTGGGCGGATAGCAGTTTGTTTTAACGCGATAGCGTTAAGGAGCTCGTGTCGCAGAAAAGTCGGTGTCGGCGTCCGCGGCGTTGGCCGTGAGCGATAAATCACGGCAGGCACTTCATAAATAAAAAGCAACTTCGAAGATGGGCTGGGTGGGAATCGAACCAGGGTCTCCGGAGTGTGAGACGGAGACGCTACCACTCATCCACGAGTTCGATGCTTGAAAGCAGTACAAAAGCGCTTCTAGTGAATGCAGTGTTGCCTTAGAAACGTGCCGTAGAAAGTTGCACTGCGGTGTATTTTTGAGACCGAATCGAACATGAATAGAATAGTGCCGAGAATCGAATATTTTGCGAATAGTTCGCAATTAAAAGCGCGATGAGCAAAACGAGAACAAGCCGAAAGCAGGAGCCGACGTTTCGACAAGTGGACTTGCCTTCTTCAAGGCCTTGAAGAAGACAAGTCCACTTTTCGAAACACGTTGGCTCCTGCTTTCACCTTGTTCTCGTTTTGCTCATCGTCTTGAATTTCCATTTCGCGCCTTCCCCGTGTTTTCCCCACAATGAAAAGAAGTCATTTTCGCGATTAATATAACGCTATGTTCAGTATCCCAGTATTCTTCTGTTTTAGCAAGTTTCTTTCACACCAAAATGCACGTTATGAACCGTTTGTTAATTGAAAGTCCAAATAGAGCATTGGGAACAAATCGGCAGTTTGTTCGCACACCTGGGAATTTTTTTCGGGCAGTGAAAATTACCGCGGTTTAGAAGCGACGGTCTGGCTCCCTCAGCGATGTGAGCGTGCTCAACAATACCCAACTTCTCACATTTCAATGCAGCTATGGCCGCCGGGATAATTTTTTTTGCATTTTTACTCTCAATTTTATGTATGCTTATGTTTGTTTGCAGTGCACTTTTTACAGGACTGAATGTATTCGCAAAATATTAGTATTTACGAATTACGTCTATCGGATTCGATTCCTCTTTCGAAATATTCGAACATTCGCACACGCCTACACTAAAGACAAGCCGATCAGGGCGATCGTTCCTGCTTATCCCTCTTTGTGGTGTTGTCGTTCGTTTGTAATCGGCAGCGCTCGAAAGCGAATTTAGTTCGTTAGGTCGTAAGTGAGGCTTGATCTGCATTTGCGCACATTTAAAGGTAAGTTTCACCTCAGTAGATCCTATTTAAACACATGAGAACTGAGAAATAATTTTCGTGGCATTTACTGCATCGAATTTGAGGAGGTTTGTTGGGCTTAAATGGGAAAAAAAGTCGGGAGTTTACAGGTTACATGGAGCAGGTTTTTAGTTTACGCCATCAATTTCTTAAATAAATATTTTTGTGAAGGGCAGCACTTCGGAAAACTATATAAAGTTTTCAACTCTGCAATAAAGAAACTAAATCACAATTCTGTAATCCGAACCTTTTACGAAATGTGAAGCGAATACACGTATACTGTACGTAATCGTGCAGTAAACCAGCGATTCGTGAGGGCTTTTGCGAAACCCATGTAATCATCGAAACAATTTCGTGCTAGCCGTAAGCTCGAATCACATTCATCCGCTTCATTTGCTTCAAAAGACGCAGTTCACAGAACTGCGACATCAGTTTTTGCTACTGAGTTATGGGTTTGTAAACATTGCTTTGCAGCACTCTGCAATGTTGCCGATTATCGGCAATTCTCGTGAAACATTTGATGTTCTAAATCAGTACCATATTCTTCCTGCAGGTGCTAGAACTTAACTTTCGCTGTCAAGTGCAACAAATTCCATTCAGATCGGTTTTAGCGGTTGTGATATAACGCTATTTCCGAGTTTTACGTGTATGTGAACGGAGAAATCCTATATATATATGGCGCCTGCAGCTAACCAGGATATAAGAAGGAGGCTATACCTATGAGAACGCGCGAGCAAAATTGAGGCATAATCTCACCAGCGGGGAACTCCAGGGTGAAGGCTTTCATGGAAGGCCGGTACTGCTTGACGAGAACCAGGCAGTCGTACTTGAGCATGCGGCGCAGGGTTGGAATCGCGCAGACAGCTGCGACAGGAAAATCACACCAGTTCATTGAAACACCGCTGGCGAGTGCGATGCCACGGTGACAGAAGTGACGTCGCTTTACAGTACAGTGCGGTTGTAGCAACGGATTCGTTTAGGTCACATGTATACTTGATGAAAAGAGCGCTACGAAGACGCGGACGAAAGAACAACATGTACGACAGACAAGACGCTTTCATCAAGTATGCATAACCAACTCATCCATATCAAGCTTCTGTTGCTTCAGAGGTCACATGTAAAGCGGCATCAAGAGCCAGGTATTTCGATGGCAGAAAGAAGCTCTGTGCGAGGAGGAATTGGTGACTGTACATATCTGAAGGTGCACACAGGTGTTACGACGATGGTTACCTCGTTAACATCATGTACCAGCGGGCGAAAAGCGGGCTTATCGAAAGCAAGTAAACACACACAAGAGCGCGCACCCAGCAGGTTATAGGAGTCCAGTGTATATTTAGTTTATAGTTTGTTGCGTTATAACTGCTGGGACATGCCAGCTTTTCAAAATTGAATGTTCTTTGAGAGCACGCGCGCCACGTAAACTGAAATTGAACTTATAGTTGAGGCGCCATGCGGCGCATACAGTCGTAATGGCGAATCATGTTCGAACGGAAAGGGAACACAAATAATTGAATGCAGAAAATGCTTCTGTGCTTCCTCCCGGCGACATCCCCCTTTGCGCTGCGCTATGCGATTCAGCATATCTATATATTGGGCTGCATCGATCTTACGCGGTCGTACTTACAGTCAGACTCGCTGCTCTTGGCCTTCTGGCATCGTTCGGCCACCTCCCAGATCCTGCAAAAAGGGCCAGCCAAGGCACTCGTTCACTCACAATCCAATCGAAGTAACGCAAAAAAGAAAAAGAGGGGGGATGGAATGAGCGAAGCATTGAAAGCGATAGCAATTTAGGGTTGTTAGCGTTGTGCTCAAGCCCCACGGACGGTGTTCTAACAATACGCGGAAGCGATGCACGCGAGACAAAGTACTGGTGCACGCGCCGCATAAACAGCACCCTGGAAGATATACCAGGCGGCTCACAACGCTGACGCGACGAGAAACGCCTGCCGAGGCGGCATACAGACGTCGTGCCTCGATGGTGCACGATATATGGAGCGTTGAATGCAAGCGCATGCGTGAAGACCCCTCCAAGTGCACCAGACGACAGACGAAAAAACCGCCGACGTCTGTCGGTGCCCAGCGAATGGGATCAGCTCGTTTTAAGTTTGTCGTCTGCTGCGTCCTTCCACTCAGACCAATGCACGTACTACGGTGTAACGTGCTCGCAGCTTCTCAGCTGTAACGCGAACGTGTGTGCGCGCCCACAACGCTCGCGGCAACAGGGGAAGACAAAACGGATCCGTGGTTCCGCTGCAGGGCGTGACGTTGCGTCCACGGGCTTCGTCGTTTTCTTTATGTTTTTTTTAAAGCCAAACGCACTGCCCGTCTCGGGAGACGCAATGCCGAACACGTGGCGTCGATACTGTGACAGCACGACGACGGCAACTCTTGCGTCCGTACGATTTATATCGAAGTAAAAAAGAAAAAAAATGGCTGTGGCTTAGCTAAGGTTAAGCCCAGGATGCGAAGCATACTAGCCTTTATTTTAGTTGTTGAACCACTGTTTAGCCTGGTGAACTGCTGTTGCTTGGCTATATTTGGTTCGGCTAGACGAAGAAACAACTCATGCAGGCTAGCGCACGAGCTGAGTATGTAGCTACGCGGCCGCAAGCGAGCGCACGAGTTGAGCCTCCGCTTTTGCAGCTGCTATGACGTCATATGGTAGCTACGCGGCCGCGCGCGGCGCAGCAAGGAAGAGCGTGGTTGTGCGGCTAGTATGCTTCGCATAAAATAAGAAATAGCGCGGCAGCTTGGATTGGATGCCGCAGCACACGCGATGGCTTGGGCGCGCGAACGAGCACAGAACAGTACGTGGACTCACTTTTGACTGCCGGTGGCGTCGACGTACTTGTACTTGGCGAGCGACATGTGTTCGCCGCGGGCGATCACCTGCGTAGAGAAGAAAGAGACCCAAGGATGGACGTGTGAGTACCCGATGCTAACACAGTGCGTTGGGCTTGTTGGTTTTCCGTTATACGCGATATACCACTTCTATGGGAATGGGACAGGACCGAAGGCGATACAACCGCGGCGCTGAACTATAACGACTGACGCTTATATTCTATATATGCACACGTATGATCACAAGCCTGAATGACAAGCGTGTAAGCAATCCTATCGTCAGCCTCGCGGAAAGAACTGCGGTGGCTATCGCTCGTTAATGGTGGTAACAGTCATGCCTTCAAAATAACCTGCTCCACTGCGCAGCAACTGCTGGACGCTTTTTTTTTCGTCTGTTCCCAGCTTTGTTTTGGTACCGTTGCAGATATATTTATTGATACGTGCACCAGAATAAACCTTCAGTTGTCAGTTTTAGCGCCCGGCTGTGTCGCCTTCGTCACCTGTCCCGTCCCATATAGCGCTGCCATCACATACGAGTACACCGAGTTCAACACCGCGTCGCGTACATGGTCATCCAGTCACCCGACTGCATTTTCCCCGCTCGTCAGGTCAGCTTTCCAACGAAGACGTCTGCTGTCGCAACGAGGGACGCAGATCGTTTTCTAACCAACAGCATCTATAGCGTGAGCAACTACGAGCCGGAAGGTGTCGAAATGTACCCTGTTTACGAGGCGACACTACGTGCAACTTGTTGTGTACGGCGTGCTGTTCGTAGCGCTTTTAACCAGAGCCCCTCGACCACTCCAGTTGCGAAACTCGAAGTAGGCCACCATGTTCCCAAAGCGGAGCTCAGCGACTGTTGCGTCACCTATAGTCAATAAAACTAACTATAAAGCGCCAGTCCTTCAGACCGGTAGAGAAAAGAAAAAATGTCCCAGTTTTGCTAATTATTGACAGCGATGGCAAGCTATTAGAATATTGAACGAAGCGAGGCTCGCAGTTTTATGTGCAGTATAAAATGAAGTGGGCATTCGCTTACTAGAGGTACGTTCGAGTGGTTCCTATGTACCTTGCTCAAACTCGGTTCACAGCGATGCGGAGCCCTGTCGAGATTCGAGTCAGAGAAAGCCGGGCCCTCCAGCCGAGCGTTCAAACTACTCCCACACCAACGGGAGCAGTTTCAATGACGATCGACCAAGCATTTCAATGATGATCGACCAACAAGCCGCCTTCAACGGGACCGGGAACAGCGTGTGACCGGGATTCTGCCAGATCTCGGGGTCAGAGAGCCATTCGAGTGCTTCGAGCTGGATCGCGGCGCCTTGAAAGTACCGGGCGAACGGGTTCTAACATAGCACTCGCTTTCGACCAACCGAATGCAGAATGAGCCGTAACTGAACACGTGCGCTGTCACGCGCCCAATAACACACACGAACATAGTTCGATCAGTCGATCACCGGAAGCATTGTGCGGTGACACAACATTGGGTGAACAAGGGGTACCGGCAGCGGGAAGCTAGCGTGGTTGCCCCAAAAAGCGAACCTTCCGGGATTTTTATAGGCCCCAATGTTTATGTTGGCCGCTATAACAAATCGGTCAATTAGGATTACTAAATTCAGAAGAAGCTTGTTCTGTACAGTTGAGTAAAGGACATGGCCTTTTTTCCCGGACAAAGTTGAATGCAAAGTCATGCTACTGAAAGTTTCCTTCTTCGGGGGGGGGGGTGGGGGGGGAGGGAAGGGGGGCAAGCCTCTATGCCAAAACCTGTGCGCAAGAGTACTTACATACACGAGGCAGCCAAGAAGTATGCGGCGCATTTAATGGGCAACCAGCGCTGAAGCTTCGCGTGCCGACAGCAGCGCCGTAACACACAGCCTAGCGAGCGGTAGACACAGTTTCCAGTAGCACACGCAGTGATTTCGTGTCAGCAAATTCACCGACTGTCTTGAGTCACACTTTTCAAGGCTCCTCAAATGGCAGGGAACCGACGTGCTAGGACGTCGCAGCGCATGCGCTCTACGGAGCGCGCATGGCCATGGACAGAACTTGGCTGGCCGCATCGGGCTAGGCAAACATTGATAAAGGCGCACGTTTCTTATCGCTAAATATGTCGTGCCATCTTCGTAGCCTCCCTATCGGACGGTTTCAGCATATTTTAGTAACGCATGAAAAATGTCGTAGCGCCTCCTGGCCAGCGCTGGTTCCCCATAGGTATCTAACTTTACTGTGATAGGAAGCATGTTCTTTGGGCCCAGCAAACTTAATACCGACGGCTCGCACGCCCGACAGCCCGACTTTTGGTAAAAAAAAAAACATGTTCCGTCGATTTTGGCAGCCCGATTTGCATTGCGAATAGCCGCTAAGTCAGCATTTGAGCAGCGCGTTTGGCAGCGTGCGACGCCCGGTTGCAACTGTAACTGCCCCTCACAGATAAGGTGGCTGGCGCGTCGGAAAAAACCGACAACATGCAGATGTGATAAGCGTACATCTTAGGGGAGCCGAAAGAGAGTACACACCAGAAAAGTGTTAACTGGCATCTAGGGTTTGGTTAACTTAAGTTGCGGGGTAGCGTTCTTGTTCCGTGTGCTTTTAATTTTCTTTTTATTGGTCCTGTATAAGGTGGCCTTTTCTTAAACCTGCAGGTGTCGGCCCGGCAACACATTCTATTAAGTGACAGCGTGACGCCCTACGGCCCTATATACGTAGTACATCTCCCCCTGCACAAGTACGCGTTGTCCTCTCGACCCGAATCGCGCGTTTGACGCTGCTGCCCACGATTACGGTCGTACACGTCATCGCTGTGGACGGCAGCTAGCCCTTTGGACGCGGCCCCGTCGGCTGACGGTACGTCTTTTCCCGCGAATACATAACGGGCCTCTCCAAAGATACAACCTATTCGGTTTCGGTTCGAGTACGTCGCTGCGGTCTTATCAGGGGCCTTATCAGTTGTCCACTGTCCACTGGTCGGTGCAGACGAGTGTCCAGGGAGCGTATACACTGCAGGCTTTTATACGCGCTTGCGCACGACGTATAGCAGCCCGCGCTGAAGTGCTCTACAGCGTTTATCGGGAACACAATCCGTAACGCGGGTGCTTAAGGGCGGAGTGCTACGCAAACCTATTAGCAAGTCAAACGGACTCTGCACGTTCATCGAGTGCCCCGGCCTTTCTTCTTTTTTTTTCAGTGCATTTTTTTTTATCTCTCTCTGTCCGCGTGTCGTATGCGGATGCAACGAGGCCAGTCTTAGCTGCTCGGCCCGGATGTGACAATGGTCGCAGCCCTCGACGACGGCGTGGTCTCCGGCGACTTCGGTGACCCGAGATAAGCTGCGGGGACCCGCGAAGCGAGCGTATTCGGTATCGCCGACGGCGTCTCTGTCTCTTGCGGCAACGAGACGGGGAGGAGGAAGAGTCTGTGCCGCTGGTCGTTTTGCATGTCCCTTCTTTTTTTTTTCTGCCGAGGTAAGTGGAAACCAGCTCGTCCACAGCGAGATACCGCGTACGCTCCACCAAAGGCCGTATCCCTTCTGCTCTCCTTCCTTCCTTTTGTTTGTTTGTACAGTGAATCGGCGCTAACACCGCTCTTGCCGCGCGCGAGAAAAAAAAAAAGAAAAAAAAACGCTCCCTTGCCAATTCTGACTGACGCGTGACCGAGTATGCAGATACTGGACGTCTGCGCAGACGTTGTATTCCGCCAGATTGCGGGAGGCGCCTAGCAACAAGGCATACCGCCAGCGAGACAGACAGTTTCCGACAAAATTTACGAGAGGTAAATCCGGTGCTATAGTGCCTATGATAGCTGCGATCGTGGCAGCTGGCTCAGCCAGCTAGGGAATGATGGTTAGTGCGCGGGTTGACCGAACTTTTGTCCTTATGGCTTCGAACGGCTTTGCAAAAGATGATCATAGAGGTGGCGTTAATATCCGCGCGCCGCAGCGCGGCGACTTCTCCATTTACAAAGCAGATCTCAAAAGCTACGCTTCGATCTGCTGGTTGAATGCGGCGGAAGCGGTTTTGGGAACCGGAAACACGCCATGTAGACGTCGGGTTTTGGACACCACCCATTTCCGACAAAATATTACGGTAGAAATGCTGCAATTCGCGGCGGTTATGCATGCCTCGTAGCCCTCTGCGTTTAGAAAACAAAAAGGTAAAGTATCGCTTCGAAAGTTGGGTCAACAAAGGCAGAGAAAGCGTGCTAAACAAAGCCGCAAGAAGGTCTGAAACCACGGACGAAAATCGCACAAATCCCACGTACTAAGCTTATCATTCTCGTTGCAAATTAATGGTAGCACAGCCACAGTATGGCCACAGTTCCTCCTCCTAGCAATTTTTATGGGGGAACTATGCCGTCAACCACCGCCTCCGAGATCGCAGGCGCCGAGCGCCGCGCGTCAGCACTTAGATACGCACTCTTGCCCTTTAGAATACCGCTCAACAGCGTCTGCTCGCCACTCCAGAAATGTACCGCTTCTGCGGTGATAATTCGAAAGCGTACATCAGACTCGACTGCCCATGGTGCGAAATACGCAGCGTAGACCACCGCTGGAGCTGCTTCAAACGTGCCTCCCAAACCACCTCAGACATTCTTTTTTTTTTTTCTGACTGGACCGACCCTTTCACGTCACAATATCGTGATGGCACGTAATACTGCTGCCATCGCTGGTACACCCCACTGCACAGGCAAACGAAAGTAATTTACGCAATGTTGTGCAAGCTCGCTTGTGATGTCGCTACTGTCCAATGCTGTGCGTTCTGTGCAGCGTGTCTATTGGCGGCGAGGAGTTACGGAGTCGCCATCTATCGGAAGCGCCTCGCTGGCGTAGTATGAGGGATCACGTGGCGCACTCCTCGTAGGTTTTGCTGTCAGCGCTCACTGAAAACACCACGCGCGAGCTCTCCCGGACATTTCTGTAAGTATTTTAGAAACGAGAGAAGTTTCTTACTGTCTAAATAATAATCTTGGGCAAACTGAAAGCACACAATCGTTTACAGACAGACAGACAGTTTTACCGAATACGTACAGTGAACGCCACTGCGCGCGGTCGCCGCGATGGAGTCTCCCGAACCGGCTTCTTGCGTGAAAGGTAGGTAAACGTTGCGAGCAAACTATGTGAAATATGTTCTTATAGTGTTTGTATAACTAAGTGCAGTGTAATAGAACGAAGCCTCAATGCAGCGATCGCGCAGATTCGCAGCGACCGACTGCGCGTCTGCATGCTTGTCCGCGCACTGTTTGGCTTTCCCCGCGCGCGCGTTTTCGCACCGTGCCATTAGATTTAGGCCGCAGAATATGAGCATTTGACAGTATACAAGCAACCATTGTTGCGTGGGCGCTATCACAGCTGTTCAAAAATAATGTCATTGTAGAGACTTCGACGCTGTGATGTGCCGTCGCGACGATTCAATCTTTTTTTTTCTTCTAAGTTCTTTAACCTTTCAATACTATTTCTCGAGTTGCGTCGCACTGTATGTTTATCGGTGTTCTCAGCGTGCAATTTCCCGCTGCTCTTTTTTTGTAATCCAGTGCATTAATTCATAACACAAACCTGACCATATGCCATGCTTTTTTTTATGTGCATCTTACCGCTGCCCTTCCACTCCACTGAACTTACCAGTATCTATAGCATCGACAAGTTCATAGACCAAACCGTCACGACAATAGTCGGGCAGCGGACTCGGGCGAGCGTCTCAGTGCGCGTTTTCAGAACATCGCAGACAGGGCGCCGTAGCAGAAATCTTCCTCGCGTCTGTGCTTGCTGCATACCCGAGTTGTAGCCGATGACTGTTTGCCGGTTTTATGTTTCGCGAGCCAAGCTTCACGCAGCTTGTCCTGCGGCTACGTGTGAATAGAGAGTTTTAGATCGGGGGACGCAAGCGGCTTGCGTACGCAACAAGTAGGGGGCCATCGAATTGCGCATGCGCGGACCCCTGCGCCTGGATCTGCGCATGCGCAGTACCGTCGCCCCTAGCTCTTGCGTACGCCAGCCGCTTGCGTCCCCTAACCTAAAACTCTCCAATAAGGCTGACACCGGCCTCCGTTACGTGCGTCCGGCCCTGCGGCACCGAGAAGTAGCCTACCGTGTTGCGCGCCTTCAAAGGCAGCCACTACCTATTGTAGTGCTTTCAAGCATTGTAAAGGAGACACTCGAAGCGAGAAAATGTCGCCACTAAATGAGGACCGCAGCGTACGAGGGAATTGAAACTCTCGTTTTCAGCTCGCTTCGGCGCTCCCGAAGCAGCCGACGCGGCCGCTATGTCCACGTGATCCCTCCTAGCACGTCACGCCGACGGTGGCGCCAGCTTTTCCAGTGGTGGAGCTCGAGGCCAATAGTGGCACGCCTTGCGGCGCGCAGAGCGCTTGCCGGTGCGCGAAAGGCGCAAGGATTGCAGCTTTGAAAAGACGCGCGCCAGCGCGCGCCCATGTGGCTCGCTATTCTTCGGCGTGGAATACATCGTTTCGTATTTTCGCGAGGCAGCAGCTGCAGCGATATTTGTCTGGAAATGTCGTCTGCGCTCTTGCCGCGCTTCGACGCGTACCGTCTGTTCCGTGCACAATCTGCGCATGCGCTTTGTAGGCGCGCGGGCGCGAGCTTTCGTGCGCCGGCAACCGTTAGAGGTGTAGTTTGGCTTTATTATTGCCGAGCCGTAACTACGCTTCCGTTATGTCCCCGTCATTCGTAATCGGACCGCTCTACGAAGATAAGACAGCCATATATCCTTTTCCTTGTTTTTTTTTCTTCTTGGCTTCCTTGCTCGGTTTGTGTGCGACAGGACGAAGTAAACTCATTATTATTATTATTATTATTATTATTATTATTATTATTATTATTATTATTATTATTGTTGTTGTTGTTTAGTTTGACTATTTGGTTAGGTATCGCGGTATACGAGAACAGGGCAAGCTGCGCGTTAGGCCCGATTCGCACAGCCGTCAAATGCCCCGTCCCCGATGTCATCCGCGTCCGTCCCGAGACACAGCGTTTCCTTTTTTCCAGTTTCTCCTCCAAAAACGAGACTACGGTGACGTTAAGAGCATCGGCTAACGTCTACATACGGCGTCCCGCTTTTGAAGGGAAAACGGGCGAGGAAACGCTGTCTCTGTACCGACGCCGCTGACGTGTACGGCCACCCGCCGTGGTTGCTCAGTGGCTATATATGGTGTTAGGCAGCTGAGCACGAGGTCGCGGGATCGAATCCCGGCCACGGCGGCCGTATTTCGATGGGGGCGAAATGCGGAAACACCAGTGTACTTAGATTTAGGTGCACGTTAAAGAACCCCAGGTGGTCAAAATTTCCGGAGTCCCCAACTACGGCGTGCCTCATAATCAGAGAGCGGTTTTGGCACGTAAAACCCCATAATTTAATTGTTTTTTTTACGTGTACGGCCGGATAGGGTATATATAGTCACTGTGGCCGATTTTCCACCGACGCGGCCGGTTTTTTCCGCCACTGTACCGGCTGCCGGTTCGACCCCCTCCCCCCCTCTCCCCTCCATACCGGAACGCCATTTGGCGGTTTTTTTTTTTTCGATTCAGCCGAAATTGGCACATTACAAGCTCCATCGCAGCCACGCTACCGCGCTTTCCGTCCTGTAGCCAACAAATGTACTCTCGCAAGGGGACTTATTCCTACTTAAGACTTTTCACCGTCGTGTTATCCGACTTTGCGAGACCGGTGAACGTTCATCCTCTCGCGTTTCTTCCTAAATTCTAACACGCTCCGAACACCCTCAAAGGTGACGAATATAATGCGCACATTGAGTATTTATGTTCCGTTTTGGTGGGAGTGCAGCATCGTGGCACCTCGTACGTCAGGCCGCTCCCACGCACTACTGAACGGTTAGTATACTATAGTGACATGCTTTACTATTACGCGAAAGGATGACGATTTTAAAAGCGAACCACATTTTATAAACAAGGCCTTTTCCAAATCTAATCAGTCAGGCAACATTAATACGCGCCATATTGCAACTTGCTTTTGATTTCATTCACCCATCCTGTTTATAATATTACATACAATGCTTTTTACACACACACACACACACACACACACACACACACACACACACACACACACACACACACACACACACACACACACACACACACACACACACACACACACACACACACACACGCACACACACACAACCCGCCGTGGTTGCTCAGTGGCTATGGTGTTAGGCTGCTGAGCACGAGGTCGCGGGATCGAATCCCGGCCACGGCGGCCGCATTTCGATGGGGGCGAAATGCGAAAACACCCGTGTACTTAGATTTAGGTGCACGTTAAAGAACCCCAGGTGGTCGAAATTTCCGGAGTCCTCCACTACGGCGTGCCTCATAATCAGAACGTGGTTTTGGCACGTAAAACCCCATAATTTAATTTTAACACACACACACACACACACACACACACACACACACACACACACACACACACACACACACACACACACACACACACACACACACACACACAGATAAAACAGGTAGAAAACTTCATGCAAGCCGCAACTTGTTTTTAACACATCAGCGGGAACCGGCTTGTACGATCAGTTGGCATGTTCACAAGATCCGCCCGCAGTTTCGCCCCGCGGCAAAGCGCAATCGCATCGCTCTCGTCTGAACGCTCCAGCTTCGCGACCTCCCTCGAGTCGGCACCACATACGCCAACGCCGCCGCACCGCGCGCAATCTCTAAATGGCAAAGCAAACAACCTGAAGTGCGCCTATCGTGCATCCGAGCCCTTCCTCTTCGCCTCCGGCGTGTGCTATTACAGAAACGCTGTCACGACCCACACACGCACGCACGCACGCACGCGCTCTCCAGCTAGGAGACGTTATCCGCACCGCGCGCTATGCGGCAATCACGCGCCGCCTCCGTCGCGTCTAAACTTGGCCGACGCACACAAACAGCGCGCGCCATCACTCTCCTAGCACGTGATGCGCAGAGAGTGGACGTGGAGGGGCGGTCAAGCTTCCTTCCGCAAGGCCTTGGCACTGGGTCGCCTCTATAATGGAGCCGGCCGCCGAGACTCTCGTAGTCGCCGAGCCGGTTCGTGCTGCCTTCTAATCTGGGCGGGATAATACATCTCCAGCGGGCAACCTTGACCGCGAGCATCCCCTTCCGTCGCATGCTCTTTCGAGCAACGTTGCAAACGTACAGTCTTACGCAATCGGTGCAGAGAGATAGAGAGAGAGAGAGCTCAAGGCCTTTCTAGCCCTCCCCCCCCCTCCCTTCCACAACTACGCGAGGTGTTTCGTCATTGTTGCTGTTGTTGTAGGAAATAATGACACGATCGAGGCATGCGATATCAGTCGGTTATGGGATGGCAGGCCGTTAGAGAGATTATGTAGTACGGGCTTGTTTGCGAGCTAGCGCAGCAGTTATGATGGGAGGCCGGGGCGAGCCTGCTCGACAAGCGCGTGCTCGTTTAGATCTAGCAGGGGTATGATTATAATTAGCGCTGTTTCAACCTTCCGATGCAGCATTTGGGGCTGCACAGCGGAAAATCTCCACACGAAGTATAAGGAGAGTGCTTTCTTGCAGGGCGCGCGAATACCCCGAAATTTCGAACACGAGTCCAGTAGTCATCCAATATTCGTTTCTTTTCGAATCCAAAAAGAATACTGAATGGAGTCTACACGGAGAAAGCCATATGACGCAAGCGGCGACTGTTACGAACGATTCCGCCGCGGGGGAGGAGTCGCGGTTTCTACGAGGAGAAACCAGTCGACGGGCGATCGCACTTGGTAGCTAACTTCGTCTCCATTATTTCCAGCCGATCAATAAAAAACACTTGGCCTTCAGGCAGCTTACAAACCTGTTTTCTCTAGTTATGGGCAAACAATTCATAGTGCATTTGGAGAAACTCATCATATTTACGTCAACGTGTTGCTGCTGTAGCATTACGTTTTCCCCCTTCAATGTAAGGAGACTTGCTGCTCCTGTGCTTCATTAACTGTCATTGTGATGCTGCAACACATGCAATCAGCTTTTCGGTTCGAGCTCCCCATGATGGCGGAATTCTGTCCCTTTTTGAGGACTGCATCACACTTATGAACAAGCAATTGCATTTGTTCTTATCAGGATAGCAATTATACGGACACTGCAGGCGCATTTTTGCCGTCGCCGTGCTGTACCGTATAAAGTTCAAGGGCGATAACACCGCCGCCGCGCGTCGTGTGCTGTACGTACGACTGAAAGCACGCGAGGGAAGCCGACAATCGCGGCTAAAATCTGGCGCGCGCGAAGGAAGAAAGCGGAGAACAAACGCGCCATCTTCCGTCGCGCGAAAGGCCGTGGGGGAGATGAGAAGGAAGAGGGGAGGGCGGCGTTGTGCTACGGCAGCAACTGTGCATTTCGCCACCGGGCTCAAGGGGAACTGACGATCCCGGCTCAATTAGGGCTCAGTCTCGCGCGCGATATGTGGAGGAAAGCGGAGAGGAAGCGCGGGAGGGAGGGGGGGGGGGCAGCTTCGACTCCGCCAAGTGCGTACTTTGCACGGCAGCCCGCGCCGTATCTTGAAAGGGTTCTGCAGACGGCTCATACCTTTGTGCGCGTTGTGTTCTTGCCGCTGCTGCGTTGAAGCGATAGAGAGCACGAAGGTCACTTTGCTCGCCGCTGCTGCCGCGCTTGCTCACACTAGCGTTTTGAGGGCGAGTGTCCGCGCTCATCGAGTGTGATGTGTCCATGTTTATTTGTGCGCCCTGACACCACGCTTGTTAATTCAGTTAGTATGCGAATGTTTCCAAGGTTATACGGTCGATAAAACTACCATCCTTACTTCGTATAGCTGTCTGCTAATTTGCTCCGCCTTTCGGACGAAACCGACTTTTTTTCTATGCGGACTCCACGCAACCTTTGCGTCTCACTTTATTTAGAAATGAGAAAATATTCGGTATTCGATTCGACGCGGAGATTTCGCATTCTAACGCTCCTGATTTCCCTTCTTTGTTTGTTTCTTTCTTTCTTTCGAATTCCTTTTATTTTGCGTTCCGTCCTCATCAGGGTGGGGCCCTCGCGCAACGAAGAGAAGCCGCGACACCATGTAAAACCACCAGAGCTCTGCCGGAATTGTGGCTTTTGTCACCACAGTTAATTCCTTTAGTCCTCACGCATGTTGAATGATCACGGACTTCTACTTTGCGCCTGCGCAAAAAAAAAAAAAAGATGTTCCCCCTGGATTAACTGGGCAGCCCAATTAAGCATTCGAGTGGGTTAAGAAGACCTGAACTTTCGACAACCCTGCAAGTGCGCGAAGCACGTTGTATTAAGGAAAGTAAAAGAACGGCATCGTCCTGGCGAAAGCGAGGTAAACGTGCAGATCGGGGAATCTCGAGGATCTATAGAGGAGGCGCAGGTCAAGAGATTCCTCGTTCCCATCCCGAACGAGCGTTCTCGAGCTTGGGACATGTTTGAATGAGCGCGACGAGTCTCGTCTCGATCGGAGGATTTGTTTTAGCAGCGATATTGAGGTCAGGGAATGCCGAGCCACGATGATTCCTGCGAGCAGGTGCGATCAGGACGTCGTCATCCACCGCGCTAACGACGACGTTATGTTTAAATCCCAGTTACGCTTCCCGACACATTCTATAACTCATAAACCGCACGGCCTGCACTTGGCGTCGCAGCAAACATGCGCTTTCTGCGCCACTGTTATGCTGGACAACGCCACCAAAGATGGTCTACGCAGATTAACAGGCTTTTCAGCGACCGTTTCAGTGCGTTACACGCACCCCCGCCGCCAGAATTTCGAGCTTCGCATTAGCGACTCGTCTGAAAACGCTACCAGTGTGTCTATCCACGGCGTTGTTTAGAAATTGGATTGTAGTGTCAACAAGCGCACTAGGGGACACAAGTTCCATTTGTTACACAGAGACGGAGCGGCGATTTGCCATCGGGTACATATGCTTTGCAGTGTTGATCGAGCAGTTACGAAAAAATAACGCGAGACAGTTTAGTTCCCCGCTGTACGGAAACATCTGTCCTCGACTGCCGTTGTCCAAGCAATTTAAAAGCCTTTTTAAAGCAGATACATTGGAGCAGATATAGTGATCACTAGCGAGCAACATAAGATGGAATACAACAAGTTTTCAACCGATGACTGCTCACGGCTTGGTTTTCGAACAAGGTGATTATATCTACACCAAGTAGCTTCCGGATGAACGTAGTAGCAGATACTCGTGGAAAACGCGTTCGGTATACGTGTTGAAGCCATTGTGGCATATGGAATGCATACCAATCTGTTCGCCCCCCCTCGCACCGTTTACGGGTGTACGTGCAAGAGCCAGGATACTTTTGCGAGCCAGTGCGCATCTGTGTTTTCTGCGATAGCGAATTTCGCCAGCTCTGTTCGTAGAGTTCCGTTTCCGTCCCACATATCAGCTGAAGGACGTAACCGTAGAAATCTTTTTTTTTTCCGACACCACCTACATGACTTCAAGTGCTCGCTCTATCAAGCGATAGCTGAAGGGGCCAGCGCAATGAAGATTCAATCACACGAGAGATAGCACCCGGTATGCGCGTCCCAAGACGGATAAAGGAGGCAAGGACAGCACCTTGATAAAAGAGATAAAGGCTCGTGAGGATGACCACTCCTGCCTCTATTCGGGGCGCCATCGCAGTTTGCGACACCAGCCTTTTCTCAGGCGCGCAACAAAGGCAGTGGAAGCGTGCAAAAACGGCAGAGCTGAATTTGAGTGGAGTGGCGTGTAAGGAGCAACCGATAAAGCACCCCGTTACGTGTACTCGGTACCCACGATGGAAGTTGGCAATCCTTAAGGACTGGCGCCGATGCTCTTGACACAGTAGCCCCCTTCGCCTTTCTTACTTTATTCCCGCTCATTACGTCGTCTACTATTCATACACAATGGCTACAGTGTGAGATTGAGCAACATAGCCTGAACTCGATGTAGTGCACATTCGTACTTGCGATTGCGAAGAGAGACCAACGTCGCTTCAGTTCTCATCATAATCAACCTAGTCGCGGCTGTACAATAAACGGGGGGGAGGGGGGGGGGGCTTTGCTTGGCTTTCCAGGGTGTCAGAAAGTAATGTAGAGGATGATTCAAATTGCGGTTGCGCACCTTTCGTGCACTCTCATTTTCGGATACGGCGGTGAAGTTACAACGTCTAGCCCAAGGTTTCGCTGTGGTCTTGGCGAGAGTTGCAGCGCCGGTTAGGTGTAGTGGTGGTGGTGGTGAATTGTAGCAACAGGCGGGTTTAGCCTGGCGAACAAGGCTGGCAATTGCTTCGCCCGAGCGTCTCGCACAATACCGCTGAAGGGTTTCACCATGTGTCCATCAAACCAGTCTCTCTTAAGAATTCGATGAGGAGACGTGAAGTTTCTTTTGGAGCTATAACTGATCCCGCGGGAAATATAAGGTGTTGCAGGCGCGCATGTGGAAGGTTCTTGCTTTGCAGATTCTTCAGGAGAGTGGTGCGGTTAGGTGTTCCCGTGGCTCGCGCAATTAGGTTTCCAAGCACGACTTACTTTGGCGTCAGCGCGCACTGAAGTCTAAACTCCGTGACAGTCAGTGAGCACAACTTTAACGCAAGACTTGCAGAGTGGCCGTGACACCGCAAAAATTTATAGCGGGACTGGGAATCGTGCCGTTTTCATTTGAACCTTTGACGCCATGGTCCCTCTCACGTGACTTCTTCGCGGGATGACTTCGACTTGGGCGGCCGTCATGGTAACGTTTCTGTCCCGACTGATTGATTGACGTAATGACATTGGCAATGCTGGCAACTTTCTTCGCCGGCTTTTTTTGTTGCTGTTGCAACATTTGATCGTTTAATGAACACGCAGAAATGGCATGATACTAAATGAACAAATAAAAACGCACGCACACAATGACGAGCACTTAGCGTCAACTCTTCCGCAAACTCCTTCACTTTCCGCGCTTGCCACCGTTAGCTAGCGCTAGAGTAGACATTGCTGGAGAGCCCCGAAATAACTTTGGGGAATCCTATTCATTGCCAACATAACGCCGGAGGTCCCTATGATGGAAAAGATGCAGCAGACACCTTCAGTGTCCGACGCCGGGCCCCATAGAGTCAAATGAAGTGACCACCTCATGGTAAGCGAAAAAAATATAACTAAGCCAATAAGCGAAGACAATGACACTATCGTTTTGGCATGCAGACACATGCATGCACAAACACAACATGGTAAACAAGAACAACACGTGCAGCACAATCTCCAATTTGCCATAGTCACGGCGACCCTTGAAGCTGCGCTTTAGCTTTTGAACGTTATGTCTCACCAAATATCATTAGGAGTTTTCGTATTTACATATTAACTGTACCGCGTCCTAAGCACAAGAGTTCCGACGCCGGAGTTGCAACAGATCTGGTTGCATGGGTTCTGAGTGACAGGATTAAGGCGCGAATGTACAGTATGAACAACTTGCACTGCGAAACTCAAGTGAAAGGGTTTGACAGTGGAAAGTGCCATTACAAAAAACAAGAGCACTGCACATGCTAGGAGGGAAAGGCCTAAAATTTATCAAACACACTGCACAATAACAGACGGACAAGCTTCGTGCTTGGAGATATACGCGCATCGTGGTGGCGTCATTATCAGTTTTAAAAGTATTCAAGCGCTTTCTATTCATTTTCAGCGAACAGCTCGAGAGAGAAAATAAAGACAAGCTGGCGACCGGTTCTCAAAAGCGCGTACCAGTATCTTCTTTTTTTATCGTGACGATCAGTTCACAATTTACAAGGTTGGGATGAACTCCAGGCGCTATTTGTCATGCACACCGACCGGTACAGCTTCCTGAACCAAGTTTTAACGCCGCAATCCAGTGAACCCAGTAAGTCGCGTAGCGGTTAATTATGTAAATAACTTCTATCAGAAGACTGCATCAGTGTGCAGCGTTAAAAGTACTCAAGCACGAATACCGACTTGCACGAGGATGCAAGCTTTACAAGATTAAGTCCCATCAGCGAACCGTGGGAAGTGATTCGCATCACTTAAAACCCATCATATAATCAGCCGGAATGCAATCTAAAATGCGGTGGAAGACAAAGCGTGGTTTACGCCATGGTTTACGCTAAACCAAAATGCATGGTTGCAAATGCTCAGTTTCAGGATGACAGCGTAGTAAAGTCAACACCAGCGACCAACACCCACGCAACACGGACTGCGGTACAAAGTCGTACGCTAACCCGAAATGCATGATTCCAAATGCTCAGTTTCAGGATGACAGCGCAGTAAGTCAACGCCAGCATCCAACACCCACGCAACACTGACTGCGGTACAAAATCGTACGCTAACACAAAATGCATGGTTGAATGCTGCAGTCTCAGGATGACAGCGCAATAAGTCAACACCAGCGTCCAACAAAGACGCAACACGGCCTTCGGTATACAAAGTCACCAAAGCACAGGGCTCGTGAAAATGACTGACCTCTTCCACGATTGGAGGCATCGCGAAGTCTCGAGAGAGGACAGCAGAGCCGAGTGTCTTCCCAGGGATCTAGCTCACCGAGAACCGCGGCTGTGACACGGAGGAGGCGCCGACTGACGGCGGGTCCCGGCCTGCCCTAAAACTTATACACACACCGCTGGACTGGTGGCAATCGGTTCGTGACGCTTGCGACAGGACGCCTCGTCGTTATCATAAGGCACCGACGACCACTCTAATCTCCCCACCGCAAACTCTTCCCCCCGCTAACTCCCTTCCAAGGCGCTTCGGCTGCGAGCGTGAAGTGGGGGTGAGGGGCCTAGCACGAGATTACGCAAATGCCTGAAGAGACTGGAAAGCCAAACACCGCAACGCGCCACGGATGACAGCGACCCCTTGCGGCGCGGGCGAACCCAACCGGAATGCGTCTTCTCACGTCCTGCCCGTCGTTACTGTTTTTGGAGGCAACGATTCTTATCTCGGGCAAACTTCTCTGCACCGTCATGGTATCCCATTTCTCCGCCCGCTTTCGGGCACCGCGCCGCGAGTTTATCTTGTTTCTTGTGAAGGCTGTGAAGTGACGGCATGCTTTCTTTCTTGTGTGTCATCGACGCGAGCGATGTCTCACTGTGCACACTTCCTCGTGGAAAGTGCTGCAGTCTGCACGCGTTCTGCTCGGAACCTTTCCATGTCGAGCCTCTGCACCGGGTTGCAACCATATGACACACACGGACAATGACGTCAGAGAAAGCATAGGGAAAATGAACTGTTATTTGTAAAAATAATGAGGAAAAGGGAAAGTGGACGAGGATACATATTGCTCTTGCGGCAAGTTGCCGACTGCTACACTTTCAGCCCCCCCCCCCCATTTTTCTCGTTATATTTATATTTAAATTAAACGCGGCAGTTAATTTCCCCAATGCTTTTACCTGGCTTCGTTGTCTGTTGGCCTTACATGGTTGTAACTAACAAAGCTCCGATCCCCTCTGTTCCCCTTCTTTTCGCTCTCTCCAGTGAGAATAGCATGCCTTCACTGGTACGGTTCCCGTACACAATCATTCTAACATCTCATCCTTGAGAATCAACGATCATTTAACTACATTCAGCGACATATTTGTCGTCACTTCTCTCAACGACTGATGACGGTATGCAAAAATTTAGCGCAGAAATACTAACAACAAAGAGACAGACGCGAACACACAGAGCTGTCCTGTGGCCAGTCCTTTGATTGTTCCTGTTGTTTGTCATGAATTCTAGCTAGCATTTTCTTATGAGCAATGATGCAACTAGCCCTGCACTTTTGCACTTCTTAATGATCTTACTATAACTGGTTTGACCCACACTCTAACTCAGCCTAAAGAGTATCTCTCGTTATTCACTGCATCACTGCAGGGAGAGTTTAATGTGCCTGAACACGCCTTCCTGAACCCACTCTTCAGGAAGGCCTGTTGTGTATATTTTCGCGCATAGACCGTCCCTCTACTCGCTGCTTCTGCGCGAACTGGGACCAGGTTTTACAACGATTCCTTTTTCATCCTGCCACTTCGGCTGCCGCATCTTTCACTCTCTCACCCCCACTTTCGGTTCCCTTTTCCCTCTGCGCAGCGCGGTTGAGGTGTCCTCTACGGAGAGACAGTCACTGCGCTGCACTTCATCCCACATTTTCGTCCCCTTCTATAAGAATCTCATCGCATTTTTCATCCTTTTCGCCACCCGCCGTGGTTGCTCAGTGGCTATGGTGTTGGGCTGCTGAGCACGAGGTCGCGGGATCGAATCCCGGCCACGGCGGCCGCATTTCGATGGGGGCGAAATGCGAAAACACCCGTGTGCTTAGATTTAGGTGCACGTTAAAGAACCCCAGGTGGTCGAAATTTCCGGAGTCCTCCACTACGGCGTGCCTCATAATCAGAAAGTGGTTTTGGCACGTAAAACCCCAAATACTATTATCCTTTTCACCCCTTCGCCATTGGTTCGCACGCCGTCGCACCACCGTTATCATCAAGATAAGGCACACTGAGCGTGACGGATGTGACATGACGGGAACAGGATCGTACGAAAAGAATCCTCAGAAAATGCGGCCCCGTGTTGTCAATCGACCCTGGCATTTTCGTTGTTGGGAACGCCGCTTCCCTCCCTGCTCGCTTTTCTGGCGATAACAGAGGCGCGTTCCTGACGGACCGTTCGGCCGCTTTGCGATAACAACTCGCACTGCCTCTGCCCCGCAGTCACCGTATTATGCGGCGTCACGCCGCCGAGCGATTCGGCGACGATAACGGATTCCGCGCGAAAAACCCCGTTGACAAGTGTGTCAAGGAGGCCGGGTCAGTCAAAGATGCATTGTCACGAGAAGGGGAAAAAGAATGTAGTTCTTCGCTCGCGACGGTATTTTGTTCCTTTCATGTTGCGAGACATATAGACATATAGACATTTTTTCCCCCTGATTAATTACTTCTCTCCACCTTGCGGGTTTTCCGCTAAACTGTTACGTCGAACTCTTGCCTTTGCTTCTGAGTTGTTGATAAATTCGACTTCGCCTGCCATCTACTAGCCGCCTGATTAGCTCAGATGGTAGAGCGGCTCCCCGGAAAGGCGGTGGTCCCGAGTTCGAGTCCAGGACCGGTACGAATTTTTCTTCAACTGCGAAGCTTTTCCTTCAAGGAACCCGTATGGGTTTCCTTTGTAGCACTTGGCTACGTTTGGGTGGACGTCTAATTTT
Source organism: Dermacentor albipictus (assembly GCF_038994185.2). Lineage (NCBI taxonomy): Eukaryota > Metazoa > Arthropoda > Arachnida > Ixodida > Ixodidae > Dermacentor > Dermacentor albipictus. The sequence continues at coordinate 69,134,899 of NC_091826.1, read as the reverse complement.
CCCTTGATTAATGTTGTGAGACAGCACTTTCAGTAAGATGCGAAGCGGTTGGTGGGACAGGCGACGCACCGCCACAACTTCCGAGACATCCCTTCAATACGGAATGTTTTAGAGATATGACAACGCATCCAATGGTGATGATATGTGCAGATAAGACTGTGGAAAGTTGTGAAACAGTGGTCACGGTATTTCATTTTTCCGTTTTCGTGATACCAACAGATTCTTGGTCTGTGCATCACAGTGAAATTGTGCCAGTTTGGAGGGAATTGTCATCGTGATGTGGATGCCCTTCCGAAATTAACGCAAACTGAGCCTTCTCTCGTGGGCACTCTCGACAAGCAAGAAGTTCAGAGCTCACGTCCAATTAGCGCTACGTTTACAGTACGTCTGTACCCTGTCACGTGACGGATTGTAGCGCGTTCTAGGGCGCAGCTAAATGATGGGCAGTGGCGCTACGAGGAGGCATGTGTGACGTATTACCAATAAGGCACGGCAGGGGGTGTGATTTGGTAGTGTCCGAGACACACCCCAAGCGCGTCCTTTTAAGCAACACTCACGGGAAACTAATCCAAACAAACTAGAAGGTTGTCTTTGAGTTCAAACATAACAGCGCATATTACACGACGTCGGAGTTGAAGCCACGTTCCTCTCATTGAAAAGAATGTCGGTAACATCGCAACCTGCATCAGTTGGGGCGAATTCTGGTCTATTGAGTGGAACAGTCAACTGAAAGATATGACGCTTTCTCTTTATTAAATCCAGCATATACTGGTCACTGGTTTAGCAAAAAGTACGTAAAAAAAAACGTATTCGCAGGAATCATTCGACAGCTCTTTCAGGTGCTAAGACATATGTATGTTACGGATGCCTCAATGGGACTGAAGTCCTCAAAGGTCATCGGACGATATACAGAGCCCCTACTAGGGCAGCGGTCACACACACACACACACACACACACCGACTGACACGTTCCTGTCAACAGAACCGTGAAGAGTGCTTCTTTTCGCCGCATGTTGAACGACAGATGCCCGAGTGAGACTCGAACCCTCGACCTCGTGCTCATCCGCAGAACGCCGTAACCACTGAAACACTGCGGTTGTTATCAATCCCGGAGTAAACTTTCCATTTCTAAAGAGAACGCCTAGTCAGTATTCCACTCCTGATTGCAGTTCAGTTTTGATATGATGGCCCGGAGAAGCACTTCTATCAACAGGCCTCTGTTTAACGCACCTTTTGCGTCATTTTACCAGTTAAGTTGACGAAACGCTGAAGCTATATGGGCCTGGCTACTAATTATATGTTCCATTTTTCTCGCTCATCATATAGTGCGCATTCAAGAGCTAAATATGTGCTCGACTATGAACGAAATCGGTCTGGATAAGCTCCGGCTGCGAGGTCTTCTAAAAGCACGGAGTCATGGGGCACAATAGTTTCCATCGGTCCGCGCATGGTATAGGTTGTACATCTTCCTTTGACGTCGGCTACGCGAACTGGTCTAAGCGCCAAATTTCAGTGGGATGATTCGCCAGTGCGCTCCCACTGTAACGTCCCTGGATATGTGTAACATGTTCTGTGTGACTGCAACCGCGATACATAATTAGGAGACGGACAACTTCTGTAACGCCGCACTACGCAAGTGCGTGCTCCGCAAGTTGAAGTGCGGCTCGAGCTTAAAGCTGGAGTGACATTCTCGACCCGCGGGGAAGCATTACATGCCCCTTGCATGCTACGAACCCGCCGTGGTTGCTCAGTGGCTGTGGTGCAGGGCTGCTGAGCACGAGGTCGCGGGATCGAATCCCGGCCACGGCGGCTGCATTTAAATGGGGGCGAAATGCGAAAACACCCGTGTGCTTAGATTTACGTGCATGTTAAAGAACCCCAGGTGGTCAAAATTTCCGGAGTCCTCCACTACGGCGTGTCTCATAATCAGAAAGTGGTTCTGGCACATAAAACTCCACAATTTTTTTTTTTTTGCATCCTACGAAACTGCTGCCGGCATGTGTAACCCTACGGGCCTTCAGAACTTCGTGTCTTTATTGTGTCTATGTGCGTCGAATGGGTGTGCTCCACTGGGCAAAAAGTATTCGCGCCAGTATTGCACCTACGAATGTCAATTGAAATTGAGGGCGACGGACGAAACTTGGCATTGCAACTTTCCAATGCGCTAGTCAGTTTCAGTTCGCGCGCCTGAATCGCGAAGAAGTTAATTTATTTTCTTTTTCAGCAATCCTGTGGTCCGTGTACCTTTGCTGACGGGTGTACCTGCTGCTCGTGCGCCTGTGCGATCGCTGCGTGTCACCGTAGCTCTCCCGCACAACCTGGCGTAGCGCGAGCCAGGCGATTAGCCGGACTAACGTCTTCAGCGGGTCGTACAAGTAAGCGTCCCTCTTAATTTTCATGAAAGATGTTTCTCCTGACGCAAAAGGAAGGCTGCGCAAATGCTAATCACCAAGTCGTACTCGTAGCGCATACATCGCGTTTCTTGGCACTCGAAATGCACCGGGGCGTCGGTATGTTAAAATAAAATGAAAACGAAAAAAAATAAAAGGGAAAGCGACCACGCTATACGACCCCACGACGACCTATACTGTCACCGATGGGTCCATGAAAGACGTGAATGGGGGGGGGGGGGGTGTTCGTTTTATGCCCGTGCGATAAGATTACGTGGTACAGACCGCGCATAGTGTTTCTACAGAGGCCGCCGCGCCAAACGAAGCAGCAGCGTACGTGAGCGACTCCACGCGACCGCTTTGGCGACGACCGAGATAGGCGCCGTGGAAGCGCGCCGCACACGGCCAGCCTCGATGTTGGATGCCGCCCGCGTTATGTATCGCACGTGTACACGCCGACTCGGTCCACCCCCTCCGAGTTTTGTTGCTTGTTTTCGTGCTTTTGTAGTACTTCAAGCACGCAAGCAAGGAAAGAGAAAGAAAACAAAAAAATGGAGTCGCCATCCCGCGGCCCTGCGAAATTGGGTGTTCAGCGAAGCTGTTGACAACCGCCACAGTAGACAACTGATGTATGCAATGCTTTACGGCCTGACTCACTTTCCAGCGCGTCGCGGTGACGTCATGTGGCACCCTGTTTTTCTTGTGGTTGGGTCACACCTCACGGCAGACGGCGTTACGTAGAAACAAGACGGAACCTCTCTTTGGGCGAGTATGGTGGTCCACTCGACACGATTCCTGCCGCGCTCCAACGCTTGTTTGCAGCGACGCGGAGCTCTCGACGGGCTTGGAGCCACAGAAAGGCTGCCCCCCCCCCCCCCCCCCGAACGTTTGGTTGGATATCGGAGCAATCGGAGTAAGCCACGTGATCGCGATTCTGTCGGATCTCGCGGTTGCGAGATGCCAATCAGAAGGTGAGCGTGCCTCCGAGCACGATCCGCGCTGGAAACACGGCGTTCCGAATGACTCTGAGTGGAGGCGAATGTGTTCCGTGAGCTCAATTTTCCTGCCAGCGGAACGTAAACCGCACCGCGGGAGCGCTCACTCGAAAGTGAACAGTGGAAGGTGCCCCAAGTCTTCGCGGCGAGTGGAGCTGCAGGAGACCGCCTCGACTGTTTTACGGCCGGGTGACCAGGATTTTGTCAGGCTCCTGCCATATTTTTTTTTTGTCTTGGCGCACTCTTTTCGTCGACAAGGAACAAACTTTCACTTTCGCACGCTTTTGCTCTGTCCTTCCTCACCCTCTTCAGTGCGATACGATGCGCCAGTATGGTATGGTATGTAGAACTTTATTTAGGTCCTGGGGGATCAGTCTGGGACTGATGCGGGCCGCTCCCACGTCGGTACAGAGAGGCCGAGCCCTCTGCGCCAGTGTTCTTCTCGATTTGCCATCGCGTGACGCATTAATGCGCTTCGCCTCTCTAGCACATTGCAGCTCCGTTTTTCGCGGATGCAATGTGTTCAAAATCTGTGATGCGGTCGCATTCGTGCAAAACGCGACAGATGAAATTGCACGGTCGGCCACTCTTGCATAACTGGATGCTTTGCGGTATAGTATTTCAATCGCACTGAAATATGAAAAAATGACTGGATGATACGGCACTTGTGTGTTACAGATGTCTCACGTCGATGAAATGGACTTCAGTCGCACAAGAGACGTGCGCCACAACGCATTTCAAGCGACGTGACGTTTAACATAAACGTGAACGAGCTTGTACAACTCGCTGGGAACGGTAATGCGCGATTCTGTCGAGGACTGTACTAGCCTTTACGAACTTACGCACCTCAGAAGGCTGAGCCTTGGCAGGCAGAGAATACTCGCAAGCTGCTGTCTCGAAGTTTGTAATGTTGCTAATTCTTTCAGCGAATTGTTTGCAAGGCGTGCAGGGAGGACGGCGTCAATGAGTCAGCTTTGTGTCGTTCGGTTAGAAGATTTGCACATTATTTCATACAGTTCGCTGCACGCACAAACGCACTGAAATTCAAGTGCGGGATAATTTGAACCACCACCCACCCTGAACACGAGTGAAAACTTGTGCATAGCCACGCGCTGATGTTTGCTGACGTACAGAGTTGTTCCAAGCCTCAAAAATAATTGACGGTGGTGGCCACGGGTCGTGGAATAGAGGAGCGGAGTGAGTACAACACGCCAGCACTTTTGCATGCCGCCTGCCCGATAGGAATCCAGCCACCATGGCCGGCAGTCGAACCGCCGACCTCGTGCTTAAGCCGCAGAACGTCGCTGCCACTGAAACACGCTGTAGGTATCAACCATATACATTTATCGATACTACTGGAATGTTTTAGCGAAGAGATAAAGCTATTCTCTTCAAGTCGTCATTGACTACTGAATATCGCTCAAGTTAGCTTATAGTATACTCTGAAGATGAAGGGACATCAGATTCATTTTGCACAAAAAAAGTGCACGCTCATTCGATAACTTCTCGAGAAATGATCTTGGACGTGAGAGCTTGGTCACAAGCGCGTTGTAGGTTAGAAATATCGCTGATAATTACTTCTTTCCCCCAGAATTATATACGAAGTCATTTCAAGCAGCCCAGAGAATTGAGCTTGCAGATTAAAAGTTCCCCAGAAGCATGCAGCAGTACTGCAGGAATATATCGACGACGTCGCAGCGTCGAAATTTAGCAAAATCGCGACGCAAGAAATGCAGGAAAAACTAAAAAAAGCTAGACGCCCCCCCCCCCCCCCCCATCTCCACCCACTCCTCTCGCCACCTTTGGTGCCCGTCACGCGCGCGCACGCACAGAGAGAGAGAGAGAGAGAGAGAGAGAGAGAGAGCGAGAGAGGGAGAAAGGAAAAACAAACTTGCACAAACTGCATGATTTATTTCCAGTGAAACATGGGTACAACTTTCATATTTTACTGCAGTTGCAACGATATGCACAGGAACTACAGCCAAGCGCTTCTCTAACCTGCTATCCAATGCAGTTGCAGACAAACAGTTTAACGAAAAGCAAGCAACATGTACGTTTCCCGTATTCGGTACCATATGCGAATTCTTATTTTTGTCCTACATAATTGGCTTAAGCACATCCCCGAGAGTCACATGCAATGTATACGTGACATATATTGGAGCCAGGTCCCGGCGTCACTTATGCTGCTTTTTATGGTAAGGATTCTAACGAAGTGGGCACGGCGGAGGCACCGAGACCATGCGTCTCACGAATCCCTTCTTGTTTATTGTGCAGGCCGTCCTTTTCACTTTTTCACCTGTACCGGCCGAGGAACTGAACACCGACAATCAACCAAATGCCACTACGACTGCGCATCAAGTTGCCGGGTTTGACACATCGATTCACGGTGCCGACGATTGTCTATGGAGCCTGCGCGGTTGGAGAGCTACGCCAGACGTTCACGTGACACCAACGTCATCTACGTCTCCTACATGGGTGTACTTAAAGGACTGCAGTGCACGGATCACGACCAGTGGGCACGGCGGAGGCACCGAGACCATGCGTCTCACGAATCCCTTCTTGTTTATTGTGCAGGTGAGGCAGGACCATTTGGTTCATTCTTACCGTAGCAACAACGTATGCCTCTTGCTTCTGCCGTGCCCACGGTCCATTTTTGATCCTACATTGATGATGTATCACTGTTTTGTTAATCTGTTACCATGTTGTGGGGACATTGAATCTAATCCGGGTCCTTCTACTGATGACATTCTTAAAATCATACTCGACGACATACGAGACCTCAAGCAAACAACGAACAGTAAACTTAAAGAGTCTACCGACAAATTGAACGCCATTGACATGAAATTGGATAACTTAGCTTCAACGGTCACCAAATATACGAGTAAAGTTGATGCCTTGCAAGAGACAGTCGACAGCTTACTTTTGAAGATTGACGACCTCGAGAACCGAAGCAGACGCGGTAACCTCATCATTTTTGGAGTAAAGGAAGCAAAAGGGGAGGATATTGCCTCTCTTGAGCGGACAGTATCGAAAAATATCCTTGACGACCTGTTGAAGCTGCCCAACGTGGGCATTGAACGAATCCATAGAATCGGTAAGCCAACAAAGAATAAGTGTCGTCCAGTTATTCTCAAGCTTGTTGATGGGAGAGACAAACTTAGGATTTTGAAAAGCTGTGCTAAATTGCGAGATACAGAATTCAGTATTTCGGAGGACTTTTCGCCTAGGGTACAGTCTATCCGCAAGAAGCTATGGGCAAGTACCAAAGTAAACAGGTCCAAAGGGGATAAAGTCATCCTTGTTTTCGACAAGGTTAGAATTAATGGGACCCTTTACTTTTGGAATGAGGCGCGGAACGAACTTGTTCAGTCTACTAGGCAATGACCACGCTCTTGGGATGATTGCACCCAACAATGCAATCCAAACAACCCCCCTCCTCAGCCGACAGTTCCTCACAAACGAAGAGCTTTATCCTTAATGAATGTCAACGCTAGAAGCATTGTAAATAAAAGCGACGATCTAGAAGGTTTACTCATTGCTTACGATCCTGACATCACCGTGGTAACAGAGACTTGGCTTCACGATAGCATAGATGATGCAGATGTTGTACCTGTCACGCATGAAATCATCCGTTATGATCGCTGTTCAAGAGGGGGAGGTGTGGCACTTCTGATAAAGAAAGGCACTCAGTATACGCTGGTCCCACACCATAAGCAGATTGAAATGGTGTGGATAGCTGCCAAACTTTCCGGCCAAAACGCACTTATCGGAGCTGTCTATAGGCCACCCAATGCTGATATTTCTATGCTGGAGGCACTACACGACTTTCTATACGACAACAAAAAGCGCTACAGTTGCGTTATAATGAGTGGCGACTTCAACATGCCTAATATAGACTGGGACTTGATGTGTGCTACTTCAACATGCCATCACGCGGATCTGTTGCTAGACATCGCATATGCGTTCGATCTACACCAGGTAGTGCATACCCCAACGCGCCAGACTGCCGTATCAAGTTCGATTCTCGACCTCGTCTTCATATCCGAAAATGTCAGTCAACTAGGTTATACTGTTGATATAGTGCCCGGTATATCGGACCATTTCTCTGTCCTTTTTAAAAGCCAACTGTGGCGTAAAGCTGAGCGCAACAAGCCAAGGACCTACTATGATTTTAATAATGCAGACGATGTCAGCATATTAGATTTCTTAGAACTAGACTATGATTTCTTTTTACAGTGCCACAGAAACTTTACAACTGTTAATAGTTTGTGGCAGCACTTCAAATGTTCGGTGCGTCATTGCATGAACAAATATATCCCGAAAAAACATAATAGCAAACGTCGAAGCCCCTGGATAACGCGCGAAATCATTCATATAAAGCGGCGCGTAAAACGATTATCGTCTAAAAACCAGAGAGATAGCGGCACCTTGGCTGAGCTGCGATCGGACTTGCGTTCGAAAATAAAATCGTCCAGATTCACTTTTTTTAACGTCAAAATGCACAACTTTCTTTCCAGCGATCCGAGAAAGTTTTGGCTTCACTTGACGCAAAAGAAGGAACCAGTTAACAAATTGAAAATACACGATAAGGACGTCATTGACCCAACTTGTATAGCAACGGCATACAACGACTATTTTTCGTCCGTTTTTCTGCGCAGTGCCGATAACAATATAGATTTCAGCCACGCAACTATGTATGAACTTCCAGAGCTAATAATCACAGAAGAAGGTATTTTTTCAGCATTGCTTAGCTTAGACATTAGGAAATCTTCGGGACCCGACGAAATCCCCAATGCATTTTTGTTTAGATACGCGGAGTGGTGTGCCAAGTATCTTTATGTTATTTTTAGCAAAAGTTTGGAGAAAGGAGAAGTTCCTTCCGACTGGAAAATAGGCAAAATTGTACCAATACACAAGACTGGCGATAAGCTCACAGTAACTAACTATCGCCCGGTGTCGTTGTTGTGCACAGCTAGCAAAGTACTAGAACATTTCCTTTTCAAACATTTAAGCAGCTTCCTAGAAGGCAACAATTTCTTCATGAACAGTCAACACGGATTCAGGCGTGGCCTTTCAACAGTGACACAGTTACTCCATATTACTAATGATTTGTTTGCAGTTCTTGATAACAGTGGCCAGGTCGACATAATCTTTCTAGACTTTGAAAAAGCCTTTGACCGCGTGTCGCATTCCAAATGATATTAAAACTAAAGCATCTCTTTAGAAATGAGCGTATTCTGAGGTGGCTCGACTCTTACCTAACGCATCGCCAACAATATGTTCAAATAGGTGACTCTAAATCATCAATGCTTCCAGTACTTTCAGGCGTACCTCAAGGGTCCGTCCTTGGACCATTACTTTTTCTTATTTATCTGAATGATCTCTCACTTGACACTGCTGTACAATGCCGATTTTTTGCGGATGACTGTGTTGTTTATCATGCCATTCAAACTAAAGATGATCAATTACTCTTAAGTAATTCTCTAACCTCAATTGCTAATTGGTGCCAGACCTGGAAAATGAGCCTAAATATCCCTAAGTGCTCCCAAATGACCGTAACAAAAAAGAAGAGTCCACTATCGCATGCATACAAAATTAACGACGTTGGCGTTACTCTTGTTGATACGTTTAAATATCTGGGCATTGAAATATCTCTCGATTTAAGATGGAGTGCGCACATTAAAAAGATAGTTTCGACAGCCTCAAAAAGACTATGGTTACTGCGGCAACGTCTGAAGCACTGTACAAGCAAGACGAAATTAGTTGGTTATACTTCACTGGTGCGTCCTCTACTTGAATATGGTGATGTCGTTTGGGACCCACACACTAAAACTGATACAGATAGGCTGGAAAAAGTACAAAAAAAGGCACTCAGGTTTATTTTTAATGCCTACGGAAGACAAGTATCACTATCTGATCTCCGTTCAAGGTCTGGCCTTCCAACACTGGAAGAACGCCGTAAGCTACACCGTCTGAAGATGCTTTACACGATAGTGAACGGCCAAACTAAAATGAATTTTGAGGAATACTTACAATTTAACACGTGTAGAAGTACCCGCGGAAAGCACGAACTTACCCTTATTGTACCCCAGGCTAGAACTATCGCTTATCAATTTTCATTTTTTCCTAGAACGATAAGAGAATGGAACAGGCTTCCACAAGAGGTAACGCACAAACGTACTGTTGACTCTTTCTTATCGGCTATTTCTCAGTTGTGAGCGAAGCACGCAATTCCTTTCGTACCGAATTTTTATTCAACTCATGTCATTAGTTTCAGAGATATTGTTCTGCGCAGTAGCGTACAAGTATGATCTGTGAAGCACTGTGTGTGTGTGAGCTTGCTGTGTTCGAATTTTATTTTGACTTTTTTGCTTGTACAGTATCCCTTTGTATTTTCTATGTACCACTCCTGCTTTGGCTGCTAAAAAGCAGCTGGCAGTATTTTCAAATAAATAAATAATAAATAAAGACGGGATTCTGGGGAAAAGGGGAACGAAGAGGGGAACTGGGGATTCTAACGAAGCGCGCAGGACAGGAAAGCCTATCGCATTGCATATCCACGCTACACCATCTGGCGTCACAGCGCCACATTACATGTCACATCACGTCGCAACCCTCACATTTACATTACGTACGTAACGGTGGTTGGCGTAATTCTTTTGCGAGCCTGAACCCACAAAATTAACGCGTCGTTGAAGGTATATATATATATATATATATATATATATATATATATATATATATATATATATATATATATATATATATATATATATGTGTGTGTGTGTCTTGCACTTTACAATAACCGCTGTCCGCAGTCTTCTACTGCACAGTATGACCACTCGATTTTTGCAAATGAAAGTTCGCTTTAGAGAGAGCAAGGAAAGTGAACACTGCAGTAAAGCGTGCTTTTCTTTCCTTTCTCCTTTTCACTTAAACATAGGTGGCCCCCGTCAAAAATGAATGTTTTTTTTCCAATATATCAAATTATGCCGCAAGGTTGTGACGGGAGGCGTAGGACCATTGTCGTCGTTAATGGCAGCACATCTGTCAGTTGACGTTATATAAATTGTGCAGGCGCAGAAGGGAAGACATGGCATTCTTGTCGGACAGAAAGTACACATAGTCGTTCGCGGACAGTTATCAAAAAGACTCGTCTTAAAAGCGCCGAACTGTTCTCGAGCAAGCACTATATGTATTGGACAATCCTAGAAAGTCGACAACGAAGGATATTGCTAACAAGCTTGCGACAGTATACAGAAATTGGCGATTTGGCAGTGCAAAAAAAGTTGGCACTCTCGCGACGCCAGAAATTGTGGAGAAAGAAAGAGAAAGCATCGAACTTCCTGGCGGACCAGCTGTACGTTTAAGTTGCACACAAAGGCCCATGACACGAAGGCAGACAGCGTCGCGGTACGCATACATCCACGAACCTGTTGCATAGCCGCGCAAAAGAAACCCGTCACCTGACTCGTATACGCGCCAACATAACCCCGCCCGACAGCTTTCAGAGACGTCCTAATGGTTGTAGGTACACAGCCATATCTTTCCGATGCGACACACGTCGTAGCGGATGCTGCTAGACTAAACGCTTGCCGAACTAAAGCAACGTGCAATTTAAGCAGTATACACGATTAGGCGTCCGATCAGATGTACAGTCAGTCGTATCCAACTACGTTCAAGTTTCGGGCTCATTCCACGGAGCCAGCCATCCTTCAGGCCTATACGCATGGTGTCGCGCACACGAGATCGCATATGCACTCGCACCGCGGGCGTCTCCCTCTTCATTCCCTGCCTATTATGTCGGAGGAGTTGAGTAGCGGCTGGAGCAGCATGCGGAACTGCAGGCGGAAGTCAACCAGCCAGCCGTGTCGGCTCTGCTCACGGTGGCGCTGCTGCTGCTGCTGCTGTTGTCGCTGTCGCATACCGCGCCCGACGACGAGTTCGCAGAAGCGACCTTCGTCGTCGCCATCAGTGCAGTCGCTCCTTCCGTCGCACACTTGGACTGGAAGCAGGCACCGACCGTCCAGGCACGGGAATTCACCCTGGTCGACCTTGCAGCCGCCGGGAGGCGAGGTCGTGCCGGTGGGCTGCTCGGCTGCCACGGTTGAGACCTGTGGCGGCGGCGTACTCCGCGTTGTCGTCTGCTCGGCCGTCTTCGCCGCAGTGGCGGCAGCGGTTGCCACCTCTGTCGTTGTGCCGCAGTTCTTCTCGTCGGAGGACACTCCGTCGACGGCGTCGTGGCAGTCGTCGCGGCCGTTGCAAACCCATTCCTGACGCACGCAACGCATCTTGTTGTGGCAAGTGAAGCTGCGGCAGGGGCAGACGAAGCGACCCGGAGAGCATACGTTCTCGTCCTCGTTGTTCCCGCAGTCGTCTACGCCGTCGCACATATCTAGCGGCATCACGGAGCGGCCGTTTCCGCAGTTGAAAGTCTCGTTCTCGTCATCGCCGGCAGAGAAACATGCTCCCGTCACTTCAGCTAGCGAACGAAAAACGAGCGCCGCCGCCAGTAGAATGTGCGCGACGGTGACCCGGTTCATGGCGGCGACCGAGCTTCCAATTCACACGGGAGAACTCGACGCTTATTAAGCGCGCGATTGGAGCTACGGAAGGGCCGCGGACGCGTTTACAAGTCGGCTGCGCTGGACACTAGGGCACTATCGGCGCTTCGTTCGCAAGAGAAGACCACTCGAGAAGCAGACGCTGCGACAAACGTCGCCCAAAGTGAACGAGCAGATGCTAAGCGCTTGAGATGTCGACGAAGATAGCATGCGCGAGCTACCGCTGCTGCCGCGGATCGCGGCGATTGGTTGCGACAGCTCTGCATGAGCAAGCCGTCCCTGGGTGATAAAACGGGGCGACGTCTGCTCTGCTGTAGGATAGCGGGCAAGACATGTCTGCCAGACGACAGAGAGAGAACGGAAGATTGGAAAGGGCAGGAAAGTTGAACGTTTCGGGCCCCCTCGTACTATATAGGAGCACGTGACTGGGGGAAAGTGACGAGTGCCTAGAAAATATGAGAAAAGGGTTGCGTCGAAGCTAACGGTCGCGCGTGTGCCACGTGGCTTTCGTGTCGTACTTGCAGGCCTATATAGACGGCATTTTGAGAAAAAAAAATGGGGGGGGGGGGGGGGGGGGGCTCAAGCGCATTTACGGCAGGCACTCGCAAGTCGGGGCCTGCGTCTTCCTGATATCCTTAAGTGCCATGCTGCCAGTACTAACCTACGGAAACTCAGGCAGACGGCAATGAAGCTCGACAATGGGCTAAAAAGAGGCACCTAACTAGTGATGGAAGGGTAACAAAATTATAGGCGTAAAGGTGAAAGGGAGGCCACGGTAGCTGATGTTCTATGCAGTGACAACCTATGGGAATGCAGCGGTAAAGATAATGCTATCCCAACACTGCGGGTTTGTACGTATGCACCAGCCATTTACACGTTGGCTCGTTTCTGTGACGTCACGTCTCGTGGGAAGTGTGTTTTCGAGCGCGGAGGCACAAAGAGGCGGTGCAGTTCGTGCTCGAATTTAGCGGGAAATGTCCCGACGTACGTGTAGAAGTCCCGAACCGCGACTTCACCCATTCGGTACGGCCAAATGTCCCGACTTCTTTTTTCGCCCTACCGAATAGCAATCAAACCATATGTCCTCTTCATAAAGACTGACAGGTTGTTGCACCTCTTTTTTTTCGTGTTCTGTTCCATTCTCATAAACATAAAGGCGATTTCGTTTTTTATTCGGGGTGATAGTTGTATTTTAGGCTGTAACCGGCCTCAGTACTTCTATATGCATTGGCATAGCCGTTATGGACAGGCAACCACACTGCACCTTTCTTGTCACAAATCGAGACAACGTCCACCCCATCCCCGGTCCAGAAGTTCGTCCACCGAGTTGGCAATCCTGTAGAAGATGCTGTGCGGTTTCGCGGGCAGAGCTTGTACTGTGCATTGTTCGGTTATCGCCGAGCCTACACATTTACTGGAAAAATAGAAGTTGGACTTGCATTACAGCGCATACCGCAGATAAGCGGTTGTCGTTTATCGTAACGATAGGATTGGCGTCCAGGACGGCAAGAAGAAAAATTCGGTGGCGTGATGAGATCCGGAAATTCGCAGGCACGAGGCCGTTGTCAGCTGACGTTGGACATGGGTGAGAATAGAGATCGATGAGAGAGAGGGCTTCGTCCAGCAGTGCGGCATAAAATTGGCGAATGATGGAAGACGACGACGACGCGTCCATTATACTACTTACTTTGCAGCGACATATATAAACTGGTATTGATCGTATTTTTTTTCCTATTGATAACCCCTAACCCAACGCGTAGTTTGGAGGTACTCATTGTGGCATACATTTTGCGACAGTGACGTTTAAGAGAACGAACGCAATGACGAAGACAAAAAGAAACACACACACACACACACACACACACACACACACACACACACACACACACACACACACACACACACACACACACACACACACACACACACACACACACACACACACACACACATGGCTGCCAAGTGGGTTTGCACCAGATGATCATCATCATAATCATCTAGCCATTTCATTTTGGTCGATGCTTTGCCTCCTGTGTATATGCCTGGGTCTCTTCGTGTAAATTGCATTTTATGCAGGCGAAAGTTCTGCGCATGTGGGGGGCGAGGGTCATTTCGATGTTGAGGGACTCAGCTTGCTACAATACGCCGGCGAATCATCGAAACAAAACCGAGAGGAACAAAAGAAAGACCCGATATCGAGGAAAGCGCTGAAGCTGCGTGAGCACCCTGAAGAAACGAGGTCTCCTTGTGCCGTCTTTACTGGCCGTGAACCACAGCAACGCTTGCGTTGCCATTTGCAACTTTCTCCGCGACGCAGAGCGACTGCCACGTTAAATTCACGAGCATCCTCAGTGGATCTTCTCTGGAATTCTCACTCCTCGAAACTCTTATAATGTTATTACAGTTATTCGAATATCTCCAGCTTCTATGTATTTTTTATCTCTTTCTTAAAAACATCACTGGCAACTATGCGTACCCTTAATTTGATATACTGAGCTGCGTTTATGTTCATGGTTTCTTCATAGTTTATATTGAAATCATTTCAAAATCTCGTATAGTGGGAAGTGTCATTGTGTACTGGCACAAAAACAGGAAGGAATGTGGTGGAAGAGATCACAGAAACGTTTGTGAAGTCGTCTACAACTTTCTGCGCTAGACAAAAAGAATTGTGTGCTAAAATTGTTCTTTTTACATCGTATATAGTTATACTGTAACACTTGGATAATTGTTCAATAATATCTGTAACAGTAGACATTTTAATTCTCATGTACAAGATATTCATTAAAATCATAATTTCTTTCACCGCCCGATTCATGGTCGATGCCCCAGTGTGGTTTGCGCCATTTCACTAAGGAACAAAAACAAGGTGAGTTGGTGAACATATATCTCGAACATCCACCAGGCACTCCTCGCCCGGCGCTCGATTCATTGATAGCAGATAAATTGTGGCCATTCATTTATCTAGCCAAACTTAAGACATGTATGAGAGAGTGGGAGAGAAAGCAAGAAAAATATTCCTCATCGTCGCTCTGGGAAAAGTTTATTGTGATTGTGCGACTATATTAGCATTTGTGTTTTGGCGGCAACGTGGCTTATAAAGTTGCATAACACTTCGCGCGCACGTTTTCACGCGTTCATTAGGGAAAGCAAACTTTCCTCCTAAGTAATGTTTTCTGCCCTTTAACTGAAGCGAAACCCAAGGAGTGATCGTACCGAAGTAATATAGTTAACCAGCGTTAACCAGGTTAGCGTTAACCGACCAACCGAGCAGTCCAAAGGAGGTAAAGGGGCCGCACATTGACATGTAGAATTGAAACGATCTACAAAGGAAGGCGCAGACTGGAGCCAAGGTTTGGGCCTGGCTTGAAAACGTTATCTCTGAATCGAGCTTAAAGTACAAGAGCGCCTACTTGTCGAAGGTTTCCCTAGTAACGCGATAAGAAAGGCGGTAAGGCGAAGATGCAAAATTACCGAGTGCACTTTCCCTCGCGTTCAAACCACTGCGCATCATCACAAGAGTCTTTCAGTTTAAGAATGACAGTCAACACGACGTGTAATGACCCAGCATGGAAGGCGAACCAATGCAATTATCCATCTTCCGACCGCAAAAAAAAAAAAGACATAACAAAGTTTCAGATGTGTGTCTTTTGTCTGCCAACATGTCAGGGCTGACAACTTATTTAGGACACCAATCATGAACTGGGTACTTGTACCTCATAATCTCAGTCAGCTTCTAATTCCGCGGTATAGATTGTGGAACTAAAATTAAATATAAAAATAATGTAAGTAATATTTTTATATTCGATTACTAGTTGCATCCGTAACACCAATGCGCCGTTGCATCCGAACGCCGATGCAGGTAATAGATGATGGAACGTCAGAGGTCCGGATGCACCATCTCGACCTAAATGACCGGTTCCTGGCGCAAGGTTTAAGGTGTGTACTTTTCTTACACCGTGGCCTAGAGTGCCAAATGGGAGGAGAAGGTTCGTCCTCTGGCGTCTCAAAAGCCGTGCTCTAGCCTCAGAAACAGGCGACCGCTTATCAACAAGCTCATACAAGTTATATGGGTCAAGGGGCGAAACGCGCCACAGCCTAATCCGGCGCTTAAGAGCGCGCGATTCGCTGAAAGAAACTTTTGCGACGACTCGGCGGTTATGGCGGCTCGTTGCCGAGAACGACGTCGCAGACCAGAAACTCCCAAACTGTCACATCGGGGGACCTCAGTTCGATGAGAGGCGGAAGGCGAAACGACGGTTAAGCGAGCCTCGCTATATGGCATCCCTCGGCCAAGTTGTAGACGTGGGACGTCGAAAAAACGAGAAAACCCGTTGAGAACAGCACCCACACGAATCTCAACTCACCTCGCTGGAGACGTGCGTGAACTTCTTCTTGTCCAGCCTCTTGGAATGGGACGGGGTCGGTGATGGCGCCATCGTCAGGCGCGTCTGGAACATCGAGGTCATGGTGTGCGTACTCGTCTTGGCACCGAATAATCGCTTGACCGCTGGGCGGACAAGCCGGACGACCTCAAGGAGAAGTTAAAAGCGACAACTGCCCGAGGGGTCCCTCACTCTCTCTCCTACCCAGAAGGGGGTCTACTCTGCACCACCAAACAGATTCCCCCTGGTTTCGCAACAGCCGGTTGGGTGTCCTCTGGTCACGGCTCGCAGGTCTACAAGATGCACGGTCTCGCACGGGCAGCGTCACACGTCACACGATGGGCTCTGCTCTGGCGAGGGCGGCGCAGCGGGCTCTAGTTTTTAAGGGGCGGTGGCGCCACGGTAGGAGTCGGCCCTACTACGACGCAAGCGCGGCCGCCGGGCAGAAGCAGCAGCGGGATGCCTTATCATTTGCCGCACTCCGCGTGGGTCTGCGAGAGTCGTCGCCCGTTGGCGACGTTCTCTCGCCGACGGACAAGTGGGCGAGGAGATAGCTTGAGACCTTTCAGCAGGGCAAGCGGGACAGGTGAGAGAGGGATAGTGAGGAATGGAGTCGCCAGTTGAGGTCCTGCTGTTTGGCTTCGCGCTTGGGGCTTGCGCAAGCGATGGAAAGGGGGGAGAGGCGGGCGTCGCGGAGAGATAAGGGCCCGCGGAGGGGGCGCCCGTGTTTTGAGAGAAAGGCGCCGTTGAGGAAAGCGAGCCGCGGCGTTTGGCCGCAGAAGCACGTGCTCGCGACATGATCGCTACCGTCGGACCGATCGAGACCGAGTGGCCCCCCCAAGTGCTCGCGTTTGCGCGTACGGCAGCGATCTTCGGCGAATGCCGTCGACGCGACGTTCGCGTTTTGAAGGCAAGGTTGCGGGAAAAAGAAAAGTGTAAGAAAGCCACCAAGGTAGGCACCAAACCGGCCGGCTCGCGCGAGCGAACGCGGGAGAGTCGGGCTTTTTCCAGGGTTGCGGCGCCAGCGCGCCGGCGTCGACCGAGGATAACGTGTTTTCGGTGTGCGTGTTTGATTTTGCTTGCCGCTGCTCAGGGCTTTGCCGCAGTGGACGTGGATCAGATGACTTCGTATGGGAGAAAGGTATCCTTTCGTCTTGAAAAAAAACGACAACCATGTTTACGAAGCCAGCTCAAAACGGTGCCTTTCCTTACTACATACCGTCGCCACCGCCTGCACATCTTAGTTTGCTCAAGGCATGTCTAGACATCTTTCGAACTGCCCCCCCCCCCACCCCCTCCCTCGTGGCAATACGTTTACACTTCTTGGGGGGCATTCAGAAAATGGAACATGCTTATATTCGGCTGTCTTTCTCGGTGCTGATGATGTTCAAAGCCCTGCCTACTTGATACAGTTTGCTTGACGCCTCTCGAAACGAACGCAAGGTGTTTGTTCATTTCTTTTTCTCGTGCGGATAAACCGAAACCGACTTGACTGTGAGCCTTCCAGTAGCATGCTCGCCTGAGGAATGCTTTGCTTCGGCTGACATCGGTTGAAGCACTAGGGTGTTGGCATACATTATGCGATATCTTTCAATGTATTATCAATTATATTTTTTGCTTCACTGACTGTATTTCTGCTGTTCATTTCTGTTCAGTCATTGAAGTTCACATGTCTTCATGCCCACCCCCCTTACGTTATGCCTTCGAGCCTTTAAGGAAAAATAAATGAAATAAAATGTGCACTAACTTATTTGCGCCTTCCATTTATGACATCACGGGCACGGAGTTCTAAAGTGCCAACCCTACTGCCATATTCGCAGTAGGGTTGCTAAGCGTCCCAAAATCTGCCGGACAATTCCGACTCTTGAATAAGATTCCTGAGTACCGACTTGACCCAGACGCGATGACCAAATGTTCCGACCTTTATTTTTTTCCTACCGAATAACAATCGATAATCGAGGGCTCGTATTCATAAAAAAAGTTCTTACACTGTTTCGTAAGAACATATACTAGCCAATTGTGCTTTCGAACATATTATTAGCGAACGCACACAGCCAATCACTAACAGCACTTACGAATGGAAAGCTTTGTGAATTTAGCCCCACTTTTATTTCCTTCTGCAGCGAAGCTGTTAGCCTCTGGCTGGTTGGTATCTTTCGTGGCGTGCTCGCCCAGAAAACGACAGCTGGAAAAGGAGTTTTTGTTAGAATTTTCTCTTAAAAGAATTGTGTTTTCTCATATATTCGAATGACAATCCCGATGCTGTCATGTCTGTAGGCTGTGCGTAAGTCGTACTTTACAAATTTTCTTACGCATTTTTGTAAAGCACTTGCGCTAGGCGGATGGCCTAGAAGAATGAGGACGTGTGCTGCACTTCCGCACACGTATACGTGCGCGCGGGGCGTACGTCGATGGTGGTAGTGGCGCTTGTGTGACCTTGTTTCACGTGAGCACCAGCTTCGCTGCGCATCCACTTGCACAGGATGGAATGGAGTGAGTGAGTGAAAGCTTTATTGTAAATGTCGGGCGATTAGGGCGGGGTGGGGCCATCAGCACCCCAGCCTAGGTGACGCGTCCTCGAGTCCTCGCACACGGGCAGCTTCCTCGGCGTGCCGGACGGCCCGCAGTTGATCGGCGAGGCCGCGGCTGAGCAGGGCCGCCTCCCAACGCGGCCAGATTTCTTTTTATAATGCGTGACAGCTCGGTTGCACACTCTCTTTTGTCTTCCGCGACATTGTCGTAAAGGCGGTATCGCTCTTGTCGTGGTTCTAGTTGTGCTGTAAGCCCTAACCGTTCACAGTATCTCTGTCTGCATTGGTACAGCCATGTAAGCCAGGCAACCACAGTGCCTTCCCGAATGTAAACCGACAAATAGTAGGACTAAAAACAATGTGTAACATTGTTAAAGGGCTGGCAGCTCCTGGCACTTTTCGTCGCCACAGCTGCCCCTTTCTCTACCTCTGTCCCTACCCTCGGCAGCATGGTCGCCAAAAAATGACGTCGTGACATTCCACAGGTAATTCCCGTTGTCAAGCCCAACGCAACACGTAGAGCGATTCGACGCCAAACGAACGGACGTAAATAATGTGGCCAGCGTAAACAGTGCTCCGAATACTGGAGAGCGAACGGGCTGGGCGACGGTGAATGCTGACAGTGGGGAGGCTGCAACGAGAGTCGACGGATCAGCTTACGGAACAGCCACACACATCATCATCATCAGTATCATCATCATCATCACACCATCATCATCATCATCATCCTGGTTACGCCCACTGCAGGGCAAAGGCCTCTCCCATACTTCTCCAACAACCCCGGTCATGTACTAATTGTGGCCATGTCGTCCCTGCAAACTTCTTAATCTCATCCGCCCACCTAACTTTCTGCCGCGCCACAATTGCCACGCGCCGTACTTGCGCATTCCTTCGGCCAATTAAGGGGTAGAGCGTGCCATGGGCATGGGAGAGGCGTTCGCCATCCGACCGCTTGCAAGACCGCTTGCAAGGCGTATTTCTGCGGGGGTGATCATCTCCAGACGACAGCGTTTACGTTAACACGATGCAGAAGGAGCGGATTCCGAGAAATGCGCGCCACGGAGGCGTTCGACTGTTTATGCCAACAAGGGATCCGAAGTGCGAAACCGAAGACCCGGTGTGCGGCCGCTTGTTATGAGAACGTAGCAGTTGTTCTAACGATGGTCTAAAGTGTGCGGGGGTGGAAGAAGGCGGGACCGATCGGTGACCTACAAGAACCAATGATTGTTGCGGTCGCGCCCTGGTAAAGACTGCTGCTGAAGCCCGGACCAATAGACAATTTCTGTGAAAGAACTGTCACTTTATTGGACTGTTTACTGCATACTGTATACTGTACTGTATATTGTATACTGTATGCTGTATATAATGATATTTAAGGAGAGGATCCAACTTATGTGGGAATAACGGGACAGAGAATAAAGATCTGACCACTTTCCATTGCTTGTCTGGAGAAGTCTTCCAATTGATTACAAAGACGGCGCCGAATAAAACAACACACGAAGAAGGGGGACACGAGACAGCACGTAGGCGCACAAACAACTCAGACAGTGGTCTCAGTTGTTAGTACGCCTACGTGCTGTCTCGTGTCCCCCTTCTTCGCGTGTTGTTTTATTCGGCGCCGTCTTTGTAATCATGCTTAACCAACTAGCCCACCAACACATGCTCAGTTACTTCTAATTGAGCCGAGAGTATACAGAAAAGAAGCACTGTTGCGATCAGGAGCCTCGGAGCGTAAATTGAATTACGCGTAAGACCACCTAAACAGTCGCATCGTGCTTCATCAACGTAACTCCCGTAGTTACATGTTACGTGCCATATGGAGGCGAAAATATCACTGAACGTGCTATCGCGGTCGAAAACATGGCCGCGATGCGGATGGCCCAGCTAACTGCTCCTGCATGTTCCGGCCCATGTGCTCCCCCTCTTCTCTTTATCAAAGTTTATAGCGTTTCACTTATACTCGGCCCTGTCGCACTGCTCTAATTTTGTCTCACGATTTCTTTTTGTGTGTGTGCTTGTTTATCTGGAGACCAAGTCGCGTGATCTGGGTCTAATTAGGTGATAATATACTCTGTTGTCTTGATAGTCAGACTCATTTTATTGCGATATCAATTATATGTGCACAACGGGCGAATTTTCGCCGTCGCCGTCGCCGTGGTGTTCCGCGTAACGTTTAAATGCACCAAGATCGCGGCCGCGCGCCTTGTGCTGTAGGTGCGAGGGTGAGCCGATAAGGATGGCGTCTTGGTGCGGCGGCGCTTTCTCTCGTGCAGTAGGGCGGTGCGGGGAGATGTGCTTGTGTTCGGGGGGGGGGGGGGGAGGGGAGAGGTTACCGTGCCTCTCCACTTGTACTCCGGCCGCGGCAGCGCACGAGTCGGCCTGGCGCGTCCTATCTTGGGAGTAATTACCGATGGGTTCGAAGGCTAGCCGACTCGAGATAGCTGATGGCGTCGTGTGCGCTGGGCTCTCGTGCGCGCCTAGTTCGCACGTCAGAGGCAACACGAAAGAGAATTCACTCGCCTCTTGGTGCTTCACTTCATTACTCTACAGCATTCTCACAGCGCATGTCCGCGGTCATCGAGTGAGATGGGTTCATGTTTGCCTGTGACACCATGCTTGTTAATTTAGTTAGTAAGCGAATATTTGCAGTGGTTTATGCAGCTGATCAAACTAGTAACCTTACTTCGTATAGCTGGCTAATAATTTGCTATCGCAATCAGTGATTCGCGTTTCGTGCGAAGCTACGACTTTTTCTCTTCGGCATTTGAATAGAACAAGTCGTTAAACGGCATCTTGTATTCCATATTAAGTGTTGTCGTGTTTTGTTGTTTCTTGTCTTTTTTATCGTGTTGTAGTTTTTGGTAAGTAGTAACAATAATGGCAATAATAATAATATAACGAAACGTAATAAGATGAGTAAATTATATATGTATTACCCAGCCCGCATAAGCAAGCATAGGATATGCATTTATGCGTGGCTGGACATTACAACTGTGGGCACGGAGTCTTACTTCAGTCTCGACAAAACGCCAATCAAAGAAGGCTCTGACAACAATGAGCAAACCATAACAACAGCGGTCCTGCCACAAGGGCAATGTTGCACAAAGGCCCCCACGCAAGGCAAACTTCAGCGCTGCATGATTTCCACAAAGAGATAACATCTCCTCCGGGTCAGTCTTTGTTTCTTTCTTGCCTTCTCTTGGGGGTGGTGTAGGGGCCGGTTCCAGTGTATTCTTTCCAAGCGCAGCAGACGGGGGGGGGGGGGGAGGCACACGTATCACCCCGGAAAAATAACAAAAACAAAAGCAAAATGCGCATAAATCTGCCCCTTCTCGGCACTCTCGACGAGCTGGCGTATCGCGCGAAGGGGGTAACTCTTTCGTTTTCTATTATTTTTATTATTTTTGTTGGAAGGACGAGAGGAGCTGTGGTACTCTGCGCACAACAACCGCGGGGGCGATAATCAAGTGAGGAGCGACGCCAAATGGGAAGGCATCGCAAAGTGCTGCGCGATAAGTTCGCGCTGGCCGCGGCGACGGAGCCTCTATACCACTACGTTATTATGCGCACTGGCGTCCGGCTCGGGCCAGTGCAAACTCCACTCTGAGCGCTGGCCAAGGTCGCGTCAGCGGAGGCCACCATGTCGGAGCTCTCGAGTGCTCCCCCGCATCCGATTGCACGCCGCCATGCATGGAACCGGTGTAGTAGCGCTGTGCGAATGCTCAAAAGTTTCGGATACCGAACCGACTGTGGTCCAATTCGATTCGTTCGTCGAATCGAATGGATGGATGGATGGATGCAAAACCTTTAATGAAGGTCCTGAGGTACGCGACTCAGCGCGCTGCGGGCCGCTCCCACGCTGGGGCAGTCAGGCCATGCCCGACCGCGGCATCGTGGGCCCTCTGGACAGCCCATAGTTGCGCCCCGGCATCGGGGCTCTTGATAGCGGAGAGCCACTTGTCCTCATTGATTTGTTCTGTGCCTCGTAACGAGGGGCAACGCCAGAGCATATGGTCTAGGATAGCGATGTCATTGCAGTGCCTGCAAGAACTAGTGGCATAGGTGTCGGGTTAAAGCTTGTGGAATAAAGCTGGGCTGGGATACTAGCCTGCTTTCAATAATCGAATAGCGTGCGCTATTAGTGAATACGAATAACTTTTTACCGAATGTTCTTCATGGTCAACTAGTGCGCTTTCAACCTTAAAATCGAAGCGAAATTGCGACAAATTGAGACGTAAAAAAACACGAGAAGTGACGTAGTGGATCACGTTATGCGTTTAGGAGTTTAGTTGTAGACATTTAGGGGATAATTGTTGACCTCTTATTTCGATATATACACTGCAAGGAGACTAACGAACGTATCTTTATCCACTAAAGAGATAGATGGGCAAGGGTAAATGAAGGACAGGGAATTTAACCAGAACTGAATCCGGTTGGCCACCCTGCACAGGGGCAAGGGGATGAAAAGAGTGAGAAGGAGAGAAAGCCCAGTGTTGATTGATCTCGCCAGCGTAGCGACAGTTCTCCGCTCTGTAGAGCAGACGGTTTCTCAGTCCTGTAGCCTTCGGAAATCGCAGCAGCACTCTTGCGGCCTTCTACAGCGTTGATATGTGAGACCGTGGTGAGACGAGAAATGTTTTACGGCTAAGCTACATGGTTTAGAGTTGTGCGGAGGCCAACCCTTTCATTTTCAAAAGGACGTGCAGCAGCACAGAAGGTGTTCTAGATAGTTTTCTCTACACGGCAAAGTAGTCAAGGCACTCTTGTGCTTCTGGAGGGCGACTGGCTTGTGCGAACGTCTTTGACTTGGTGCCGCCGTCCTTGCGCGTACACGCATTCACTGCGACGTGCGTTCCTTTCCACACTCCCTCGACCTGCAACTGGGAGGGTGAGAGGGGGGGTGGGGTTAGCCTGGACTGGCTGCGTACCAACTCAAAAAACTTCGGAGGGCGGAGGGGGGCACGTGGCCGGTGTTAAGCCACTGATGGTGACCGCTACGGTCACAGTGGTGAGCTACTAACACTGGATTCGCCCGGTTGGTGACTCGCCCCTCCGTAAGGTTGCGCTGCAGTTGTTGGTGGCCTTAGCCAATGTAACCCGATGAATCCATCACGTTTGAGTGCATCTTTCTATCCACTCTCTCCCTTAATTACCCAACCTCAACTCACTCACTCATTCACTCACTCACCACGACTTTTCGTTATCGTCGTTTTATTAACCTTCTGCCTCCCCCCTTTGTAGGGTTGCAGCCAGTGTGTCGGGACGGAACGGAAACAAAAACTATATAACAAGAAAGAAAACCGCGCCTTTCTTTGACTATAAAATTGGTGACAACTCTTTGTTGAATGTACGTAGCTTTAGGTACTTAGGGGTGATCACTAATCATGACTTGTGCTGGCGCCTCCAAGTGGAAGAGGTCTGCTCCAGGGTTTACAGGAAACTGTTCTTTTTGAGAAAAAAGTTGCAGCATGTACATACACATTTGAAGCTAATTGCGTGCAAAACGTTTGTTCGCCCGGTTTTGGAGTACGCCTCCCCGGTTTGAAGCCCTCACCAACTTACTTGCGAGGCGAGATAAACTCGAAAAAATTCGGGTAACCGTTGTGCGTTTTGTTTGTTCGCGTTATCGGAGAGCCGATTCTGTAACACACATGTTGGAGTGTTGCGACTTGGAACTGCTGGAAACACGACGAGAAAAACAACGAATGAAATCGTTTTTCCAGATAACCAGAAATCAAATAAGAGTAAACAACGAAACATACATTCGCCCCCCTCTAAAACACAGTGCGCGTTTAAACCACAGTGCTAGTGCACAACCTTATAAAACACGCATTGATGGTTTTCAATACTCGTTCTTTCCTTCGTGTATTAATATACGGAGTGGCCTTCCGGACTGCACTGTAACAACACAAAATGTTCACGAATTTTATACTCAACTAGAATTGTATTACATGCAACGGGATAATTAAAAATTGATCATGCTTACTGTTATGCTGTGTATACCGTGTATATTGTGTATACTTGTTCATCCTTCCTGTAATTTGTATTTGACAATGCTGTATAACGTTGTATTGTTGGTGCTGAAATTTACCTTTTTATTTTGTCAGTTCTTCTCCTGTAATGGCCCTCAAGTGAGGGTTACAGTATTCTTAAATAAAAAAAATAATAAAATAATGAATATTTTTGATCGGAACGAAAACATAACTGAAACGTTATGTATTATTTTGTGCCGGATTGAAACTGAAACAATTTTTATCGGTTTTCGTTTCAAGGCGAATGTCGGCAAACCGAAACAACCGACGTAAGGCAACGTCAGAATTAGCGTGCATCTCAGGCAGGGATAGTGCGAGCGATAGCGAGTCCAGAGCTCCACTAACCTAAGCATTTGACTCGGTGCACTAACAGATCGGTATCGTAGCAAGATCTGGGGCTTGCTTAATGAAGAGCTTATCGTTTCGTTTTCCACGGGTACAACGATTTGTGAATGAAGTTTCAGCGTTCGTTTATGTTCGTTTAAGTTCATATTATCGGAAGAGCGGTCTGGCATTTCAGCTAGTACACTCGACGACGTGCTGCTTCTGAGATCACGCTCATTGCCTTGGCTCAAGGCACTGATCATCATCTCAGAATTCATCATTCACTACCCGCCGTGGTTGCTCAGTGGCTATGGTGTTGGGCTGCTGAGCACGAGGTCGCGGGATCGAATCCCGGCCCCGGCGGCCGCATTTCGATGGGGGCGAAATGCGAAAACACCCGTCTGCTTAGATTTAGGTGCACGTTACAGCACCACAGGTGGTCGAAATTTCCGGAGTCCTCCACTACGGCGTGCCTCATAATTAGAAAGTGGTTTTGGCACGTAAAACCCCATAATTTAGAATTCGTCATTCACTTCTTGAGAATGATAAATACTTCCTTCTTATCGTTACTTTGCTTCGAAAATTTTTCTATGCAAGCGAAATCGTTATGAACCGTTACGGATCTTTGTCTTTCGTTCCGGAGGAGAACCGGAACTGAACTTTTTTCAATGGAAGGAAACTAAAACCAGAACGAATATATATATATATATATATATATATATATATATATATATATATATATATATATATATATATATATATATATATATCGCTTCAACGATAAGTGAGCGCCGAGAACGGACAGCACGCACAAAGCTACGAGCCGCCGACGCAGCTAGACCCTGCCCCCAACGCAGGCCGCTCTCAAGATACGGTCGCCGCCACATGCGCAGCTGCAGCCGGAGTAGAACGCCGCCCCCCTCTCTCACCTCCCCCCCGGTGCCTCGCGCGCGACGGAAGACTGCGCGCTTCCTCCCTGCTTTCGCCTCTTTCGCGCGAGTGAGATTGAGCCGCGATGGTCGGCTCCCCTCGCATGCCTTCACTCGAACATACAGCGTAGGGCGCGCGGCGACGGTGTTATCGCCCTTGGACTTTATACGGAATCTCGCGGCGATGCCGTGAGATTCCGGTTTACAATTCCGGCTTCCACTTCGGTTGCGGAGAAGCCAGGAAACACTCATTCATCGATTACGGCTGGGTGTGGCATACACCCACCGATACCTTCACAAGATTGGACAAGCACGGGACCCTGAATGTAGCGTCTGTCACGCTCTCGAGACAATAGCTCACGTACTTTGCGTGTGCCCTCAATATGCGACCGAACGAAGAAAACTCAAATCTACTGTTGACAGCTTGGACTCTCGCCCCTTTTCAGAAGAAAAGCTTTTGGGCGCGTGGAGGAGTGTTGACTGTGCCCAACGTGCGATAAAAGCACTTTTGAACTTTTTAAGTGAGACTGGTTTAGACGATCGCCTCTAGAAGCTGTGAGACGTGTAGTCAGTGCGAAATGTGTTTGCGCAAAAACTTTTTGTGGCACGATTACTTTTTGTAAGGACAAGATTACTCTTAGTGTATTGCGTCTCCAGTGCGCATCCGCATATTGGACAACGTGTATATAGTATCTCATTGTACCATATCATAATCATCCGCCACCTACCTTTTCCTGTATTTCCCACTTCCCCATTCCCCAGTGAGGAGTAGCAGGCTAGAGACACGCTCTCCAGGCCGACCTCTCCTCCTTTCTCTTCATTAAAATCGACTCCTCCTCCTCCTCACGGCGATGCCTACGCCCACGCCGCCGGCGGAAGTGCGCTTAGCGTTTCCGTATGATTGCTATCGCAATCAAACATTTCGTTCCGACACCCTGGCACTGGCAGCCAACCAGGCGCTTTCCCAGTTAACTTCTCCCATTATTTTCTCATCACCCCTTAACCCGTGCACGGTAGCGCGTAGGCAGCTTTACACGTGCTGGTAGAAATCTTTCACTATATCGAGCTTCCTCTATTGCTCCTCGGCGACGTAAGAAACTTAGTCTAAAAGTGAATGAGCTGCATCAAATATTACGCTTGCGTTTCTGACAGGTGCACACCGGCTAGGCACAGTTTTGCATAAGTCGCAACTGTACGCCGGAACCGCACCATTATTTCCCACCTCCAGCTATCGATTGCCTCCACATTTCTTTTCCGCCTTTTTTTTTTATCCTAACGGGAACGGTGACTGACTTGAGTGCAATTGACTTAAGTAGGCATTGCACCATCAGCAACTACTACGGCGACAGCGACGACGACTACGAGATCGCTCCGCGTTCGTGCGATGATTTTATTGAGATAGCAATTATATGTACACTCCATGGGCATTTTTTGCAGTCGCCGTCGTCGTGATGTTATATATAAAGTCCAAGGGAGATAACACCGTCGCCGAGCGTCGTATGCTGTATGTAAGAGTGAATCCGCGCGAAGGAGAAATCGTAACGCGAACGCGCCGCCTTCCGTCGCGCGAAAGGCCCTGAGGGGATGGGAGAGAGAAAGAGGGTGGGAGGGGGGCAGCATTGTGCTTCTGCAGCAACTGCGCATTTCGCTACCGGGCCCAAGGGGGACGATCGCGGCTAAATCTCGCGCGGCATGTATGGAGGAAAGTATAATAATAATAATATTTGGGGTTTTACGTGCCAAAACCACTTTCTGATTATGAGGCACGCCGTAGTGGAGGACTCCGGAAATTTTGGCCACCTGGGGTTCTTTAACGTGCACCTAAACCTAAGCACACGGGTGTTTTCGCATTTCGCCCCATCGAAATGCGGCCGCCGTGGCCGGGATTCGATCCCGCGACCTCGTGCTCAGCAGCCCAACACCGTAGCCACTGAGCAACCCCGGCGGGTATGGAGGAAAGTGGAGAAGGAGCGCGGGAGGGAGGGGGGAGGCTTCGACGCCGCCAACACGTGCGTACCGTGCTCGGTCGCGCGCGCGGTATCTTGAAAGGGATCTTCGGAGGGCTCATACCTTTGTGCGCGCTTTGTTCACGACGCTCTTGCGTTGCAGCGATAGACCGCACGAAGGTCACTTCGCTCGCCGCTGCTACCGCTCTCCCTCACGCTATAGCGTCCGCGCTCATCGTGTGTGATGTGTTCATGTTTGCTTATGCGCGCTGACACCATGATTGTAAAACCAGTTAGTGAGCGAATGTTTCCAAGTTTACACTGCCGACAAAACTACTATCCTTACTTCGTATAGCTGCCTACTAATTTGCTATCACAATAGACGATTCGCCTTTCGGGCGAAACTGCGATTTTTTTGGGTACGAGCGATGCTTTTAGACAACAACAACAAACCACGACCAGTTCTATCGGCATTGCTTCGGTTCTTCTAGCAGCGAGCGCACGTATCTGTGATATATTAGGATCACTGCACTCTCGGCCCTTTTTTTTTTCACTGTTTCCCTCTGTCTCGGCCGTCCCGGCGCTTGTAAACACCGCGCGCCAGGGTTGACAGCTCTACAACCGCTGGGCGCTCGGAGGGCATAACGGTGTCGCCTCTGCGTGCGTGACGGAGGTCACGTGCAGCTGCTCCGCACGCCGACGGGCTCGCGTAGGCGAGTGGAAAGGGCGTCCTTTACGCGAAGCCCCTCTCGCCTCACTCTTTCCTTCTCTTCGCAGCACGCGGGAACTGTTACTGCGAAAAGCCCTCGACCTCTGCTCGTCCATGGATAGAGACTCGATAAATGTCCGCGTCTCTGTGGAGGTTGCAGCAGAACGTGCCTTCCTCAGTCAGAATGAACTAAAGTGGCCCTCGGACCGGCCGGATTGGAAAAAAAAGAAGGAAACGGTCCGATAATAAACGACGATAGGAGGCTGGAAAGAACCGGTGTGAGAGAGCGATGGCGATGGAGGTGAAGCGTAATCGCACGTATGCATGGACGACGAACCACGTGGTGGATATATTGTCTTTTATTTTCCTTTTATTTTTTCGACGGAGGAGTGTCGACGACCAAGGTATCTCTTCGAGGACTGCGGAGAACGTTGATCCGGATGCTTATTTTTGCCTACGCTCTATCTATGTTGCGCAGAAAAGTCGACTTTGGAGGCCGCTCACAATAACAAGGCTTTTTACCCCGTTCCTCGCGGCGTAGGGGAGTATGCAAACACGTCGGTCATGGACGCATTTCCGTCATTGAAAGGGTTGGTGCGAATGCAGTAGCGGCGACCTCGCGCTATATATCTTTCGCTGCGCCTCCGTACATACGTGTGACATTTGCGAGCCGCGATTCGCTGAAGCCGTTCCCTGCCAAGCACGATCTTTGGCCAACGCAAGCTTTGCTGCGGTGCATTCACCTGCACGGAGAGGCTGTCAACAGGCTATCAACAGACCCGTCGATCAAGGATCCTCCACGTTGTATTTTTCTTCTCACCTTCTTTCTGCATATTCCCTCCCGCCTCACCCCCCCCCCCTTTTTGTAGAACGAGAACTATGACGGACACTTTGCAAGAGTTTCTGAGTTGTTAGGGTGAGCGTAAGCGCTGACCATTTCGCGTAACCAGCCTAAAACAATGCTAATGACTGTAAACGCGGGTTACGACCTTGAGGTTAGCTTATTTGTCACAATACGGGACGACATGACAAATTTAGGAAGAAAAGCTGCGCTAAGGCAGAGGTCGACCAGCCTCACTCTCTCAAAAACAAAGCAGCGTAGTATGCAATCGTCTCACGTACATTTAAGAAATAAAAAGAAACTCAGCCCGGCAATGAAACATCTTGCATACATTGAGAAACCAACATTATCCAGAAAGCTAAGTACAGGTGCCACATGCTTAGGTCAAATAAGCAATAAATTCACGAAGCGCATGCTACTGCAATATATATAATGCAAAAATTTCCGTTACAAAAAAAAATAAAAAAGGAAAGGAAAGCTAGATGTACATAATACAAATGAAGGTCCAGAAAACACATTATCAGAAGTAAGGCTTTTTTGACAAAATGCCTTATTAAGGCACAGGCTAAACTTATTGTGTTCGGGATAATGCAATGTAAGATCAGAAAGCTGTAATTATAGTGCTGCTGCAAACCAACGCAAGGAAGCGGGAGGGGGGAAGCGCGCCGTCTTCCGTCGCGCTTGGCACCGGGGAGAGGAGGAGGGACGGGGGTGTCGTACTTCGGTCGCGCAGGCTTTGTCTTGAACGTGACCTGCTTTGAGGGTACAGCCTAGGTGGACCGATGACTCGTAGTTTTGCGTGCGATGTGCTCTGGCCGCTCAGTTCGCGTCGAAGCGATAGACAGCGCGAATGTCACTTCACTCGCTGCTGCTGCCGCAATTCCTCCAGTCGGCATTTTCACAGAGAGCGTCCGCGGACGTCGAGTGTAATGCTTTCATGTTTGCCTGTGCGCTCTGACACCGTGCATGTTAATTTAGTCAGTAGGCGAATGTTTACAAGGCGGCGTTCTACTCCGGCGGCTGCAGCGTATGGTGCGGCCGCGCGTGCCTTGTCTTGAATACGATCTGCGATGCGGACAGTCTAAGCGTCCCGAGGGCCGATAGTTTCGTATGCGTTATAGCACCCATACGCTTCCGCGTCACCCGCGTTCACGAAATGCAACGTCACTCTGGCTTTTTGTTTCCGCTTCTTTCCACGGGTGATGTGCGCCGCAGGCCTCCAGCAAGGTGCCCTGATGCGCGCGCATTGAGGCACCCTAATCTCCAGGATCGGTAGCGGTGGCGGTTATACTCCGAATGTTCGTCTTAACCGAAGAGTACGTCTGAGGCGGTTCGCCTTAAGCGGATTCTTTTCATTGAATTTATAGAAAACCGAACAAACGTTCCCATGTTGTTCGTTATATGCTAGAATTCGGCTTAACCGAGTTCGTCTTAACGAGGGTTCACTGTAATTACTTTACAGCGCATATTGGAGTTTACACATTGCGGCTGGTGGGATTGCAAGGCGGAATGAATTTCCAGATTTACACCAGTTTGGAGACATCACCATCCAACTCGTCATGAGCATGTACTGTTGTTCCGCTTACACTTTTAGCAACACGCTCTTTTATGCATCGAAACCAAAAAATAGCTGGAACGCCCACGTATTTCGTCCCACACTTTGGAAAATATTATCTCGAAAGCTGGTGTCATCCTGTAAATTAATTTCAAGTGGATACGTCTTACAAGCTCACTGGCTACAATTCATATAAGTAGCAATATGTGCCGGAAAGTAGCTAGTGACATTAATACTGGATTTTCGTTAGTTGAATATGTGTTGCGATTTTTCGTGCTAGTAATGTCCGTATTTTCGAATATTCCACCTCAAGGAGAATTAGTCTTTCTGGCACAGGCAGTTTTTGTTTAATTCCAGGAAACTATAGAAATGCTCACCACGCATAATGCCCAGTTACTGGTATATAATGTCGTCCTAGCTGTTAGTGTATCGTCATCGTGCGTCGCAATATTCATTGTGACACATCCTATTCTATTTGTCATATTTGTGATATTCTTTGTCACAATTTCTTTGTGACACAGGATGTGTCACAAAGAAATAACTGATTTCAGATGGAAATTACGGCTTTTCCTTATAAACGCGACAAACGTCTGCGTTTCGCGTGTATTTGGGTAGGGAAATCATAGTTTGAAACCGAGCTAAAGCTTCCTCTTAATTGTTGAGGTTGCCGATTCTCAGGGAAGGCTGTAGATTAATGTTGACGTCTACCAATAGGAATGCCGCAGGGCCTCGTGCTGATATTAGTTCAAACACGGTCGCCTACACCAAAAGTCGAAACCCCCGCGAACGAAGCCATCTGATTGATTAGTGTGTCCTGAAAGGCTACTTTGCCTTACAGCATATAACCGTCACTGATACAATCTGAACGTACGCTACAGTAGCTTGCACGTACTTTGAGCTCTGCAGCAAGTGTAAAAATCAGGCGAAAATAATTTGCATTGCGCGGCAAAAGAGCGAGGGCTGAGGATATTTTTCTTTCTTTGCGGTGCAACTTAAGGGCAGTTTTTTTTTTTTTTGAGCGATGTTCAAAGTATCGAATATCCACAAATAGGAAAGCAAGGACTATTAAATTTGTATTCGAAATATTGAATATCCATGGAATGCGGAACAAACACGGGCCTAAGAACAAATGAATTATTCGTTCTGCAGCCTTTGCTACGAGCCTCACATATTAAAAAAAAATTGCGATAAAGACTTACTCTTAAGGCATAATTCATGATCTGTGTATGTGTATTATGTGTGTGCTGTGAGGCATGTGTCGTGTATCAATTGAAGAAGTGTTTTGTGGAATCTGTTATCGGGTATCCAGCGTTCATAGTGACACTGTAGCCGGAGGCCGTATATTGCAGTAGGAGACGCGAGACTCACTTGAACTTGCGAGTTCCTATGAAAGCTTTCAGCCTTCAAGAATGCAATTACGCGATTCGCTGATGTTCGAAGATTTCGGGCTCATACCGCAAGCGTTACCAACTCCCACGATTGCGGCGCCGTAATGATAAACGACTTGCGCGATGATATCGTTGTTGGCTCGCAGCGTTATCCCCTTATACGCGGAAGCATGCCAACGTGCGTCATGAAATACGAACGAACCTAATAAGACAACGACAGAAAACATGTACGGAAAAAAAAGGGTGCAATCGATGGGCGAATTGCCAGCGGAAAAAAACGCAGCGGATAAAAACAGCGCCGCATTGCAGCACGTATTTGTATTATAGGGCCTGGGAGTTGATCCAGAAAAAGAGCATTTTTTTGCTGTGAGCAACACGTTATCTTCGATAAGACGGTTTGCATCCGCTGGCTCTCCGTGCCAACACTGAACAAAAAAACAGGCTCAAGTATTGTGAATCAGCGGGAAAAACAGTCCGCAGCGAGCGAACAAATAAGTGGTACAATTCGCTTTTTTTTTATATGTGGGACTATAATTGATTTCAGGACCAGAATAGACGAATCCGGAAGCTATAGCTGAGCGGAATGCGAATTTCGATACATATCGGTGCACTTCGACAGTGTCTTGGTTAGAAGAGTTCATGGGTTCGGCTCCCTGCCGCGGAGGCCGCGAATTTGGTGGATGCGGAATGTATAGATGCCCGTGTGCTTAGATTCGTGTGCGTGTGTTGAGAACCACGGGTGATCAAAATCGATATGGAGCTGTTTACTGCGGTTTCCTGCATAGCCCACGTACCCGTTCAAATCAATCAATCAATCAATCAATCAATCAATCAATCAATCAATCAATCAATCAATCAATCAATCAATCAATCAATCAATCAATCAATCAATCAATCAATCAATTTATGCACCTATCGAAAACTTTAACGTGAATAAGAGTGCAAATTCGCTCCAGTGGTGACGGAAGTTCCGTTTATGTTGCCAGTGGGAGGCGAACTCACAAAACACATTTCACATTTTAAAACTCAGCAAAGAAAAAGAATAACGGCTGCCTGGGGCATGAAGTTAAAAGTAGGAGTAGAAATTCTAAGGATATAGACTGCTGGTAAAATTTCGCGTAGCCGCGTCGCTTTGACGGCATGTGAATGTGTTCGCGTCTAAGAATAAACTTTTGGCGTAAATCAATGTGCTCCGGAATTGTTTTAAATCAGCGCCGACGATGACGTCACTTCTTGAGTCACGCACATCTAAAGTAAAATGCTGGAAAAGCCCAGCGATCAGAAGAAAAAGGGATCCGAGCTAACACGTAGTGGATGGTTGAACCGCGCTTCGTGAATTATATATGCGGTTCTGTAGGAGGTGGTCGTGATAACGTGATATTCGAGTACACAGCAGGATATAACAGGCACAACAGGCGATGCGCATCACGGGCCGGTTATATCCAGGACTCGCAAAGTTTAGACACGAACCTCTGGTATTAACTGACTGTACATGAGCGGAGGCGACGCGACGTGTAATGAAGAACGGCTACTGTAAATTAGTTGTTACTGGAACGTGACATACCTGATGGTATATGTTTTGCTTTGTGTCTTTTCTTTAAGGGAATGACGCAGAGTTTTTAATGAGGTCGTTGTCAATTTTGTAGAAGTAGTGCCGAAAGCATGCGATATTGTGCCACTGCGTATGAAAGCATTTCACTGAGGTTTCAGTTTTGTTATCTTAAGCGATTGTTGCATCCCAGTACACAAAGCATACAAATTCACAAGAACAGGTATGGCTGGTTCCTATACCTTGCTAGCATATGTTACGTGAACAAAGTATAAGAAGGTGCGAGAAAAGAAACGGAACGTAATGGCGCCATGTGACTGGTTTGCTTTTCTTTCTTTAAATGCTAATATGTGCTAAATAACGCCTCTGACACCATTTAGTATCACTGTATCTCACCGTTTCGGTGTCAACGGAAAGGAGAAAAAGAACAGAGAAAAAAAGACAGTTATGAAAACTTCTAAATATTCAGAGGCAACAGCGGTTGCTATTTTTACGCTTTTATCTATACGTGCGACTAGGTGAAAGCATTTGAACACGGTATTGAACGCAGATGCACACTTATTGCTTTCATGAGTGAACCACGTTTATACTTCACACGCATTTCGCTGCTGGCATTTATGCAATAGTCCGTGATCACACAATACGTCTGCACACGAAATGACATTGAAGAAAGAAGCATTCTGAAAAAAAAAATCTGAATTATTCAAAATGATAAACAAACAAAAAACAAGAAGTACGTTCCCGGTTTTGTTAGTGCGTACTTTCCTGTATTGCAGCAGCATTTATTTATTGCGCAGATCCTTCTGCTTGGAAGAATAAATAGCGGGGGCATCGGTTTATCTTACCACTTGACTCGAAAGAAGACAACGTGTGTAGTAATTTTTTTTTTTAACTGATAAGTAAAAGAGAGGAAGAGACACTCACCTGTTTGTGAAGCAGTACTAAAATCCAAGTTTCGAGTGGTAGAAGCAGACGAAACCGATTTCGTCCAAGCAGCAGACAACTTGCAGACGACGCACACTTGAAAACGGCAACAGAGACACCATGCAAACTCTCGAGAGGTGCGGATCGACCAGCTTTACGTGTGCGACGGTTCGCTTTCAGTCGTCGCTGTGTCGTAGCTGCACCCGGTATATCCGACGTGGTCGCCTCTAGCAGGCGGTAATAAAGTGGGAGATGGCAAAACGCGAGCGCCAGTTAAATAAGCCGGGTAGCGCGGCCTGGTTGCCGCAAGGAGGACGCGAGGGTGTTATACGCGTATGCGCCCCCAAAATAGTATTTTTATGTTTCGTTCATTCTTTCGGTCGTCTCCTTTTATTTCTTTTTCTCCTCCCCCTCGGGCCCCCCTCCGCTGCTTTCCGTTTCGTTCGGCCGGCGTGCTCCTCTCCCGAGCGTTATCTGAAAAATTGTGTACGTGCCTCCCGTAGCGTTTTGCGGCCGCTCTCTCGGCGCCGCTCCAGGAATGACGTGTCGCAACGTGCAGCCCGCCCCCTGCGGCATGCCGCTCCGGCAACGTGGTTGTTGGTGTGGACGCCGCGTAGCTCGAGTACACCGTGCGCGGAGCTGCAGTGCGTCGATAAGGGTGAATGCGTTTCTGCTGGTTCGTTACACCGGAAACGGGGACGTGATGATGCTGATGATTGAATTCCTATTTGAAAAAAAGGCGGTGGCGTGTGCCTCCGCACTGATAACAATGCTTTTTTTTTTCATCCCCATTGAAACGCAGTGGGGACAACTAATCCACTAGCCAGCTTCATTTAATCAGGTTTTACTATCGCTATCGGTTTTTGTTTATTTATCGCTATCCAACATTTTTCCTATATCTGATCTCCATCTTCATTTTCGTATTTAAATCATCTATCACTATATTGTATCATTTGCCTACACTTGCAATGACTCCGCTTCTATCAGTCTCTTCTGTTTCCCGCGGATGCTCTAGTCGTCTCTTATCTCGTCTGCTGACTCGTTAGTCCATCCATCTTCTTTGAATAGCAGCGCTTCCGGAAGGTGGACGCTCCCTACGGGTCTTGGCAATGCCTTCGCATTCCGCTACGACGTGCCGAGCCGTTTCCGGGCTTTTAACGCGTCGGCGTTCTTATCGTACCTCGCGCACTTTCCGGGGGCTTTGTATGTTTGTATCTAACCGTTTTGCCGCCGACCTGGAGGGAACACTGAGGCCAACCGTCATACCAACTTGGGTTACTGAGTATGTGGCAATGTGTGCTTTACGTGCCGCTTTTCAACGAACGCCGACACTGTAGATGCGGGACTGGGTACGTGCCGCCGTTCAATGAAACTACTCGACGCCAATTTGGAGCAGCGGGTACTTAACACTCGCTCTGTTCTGGCCTTTAACGAACCTCTTTTATCCAAACTTGGGTCACTGGGTGTGTTGTGCCAGTGGTTGTATGCCGGTCTTCAATGAACATCTTCACGCCAACGTGGGTAATTAGGCATATGCCACCCCACAATGACGAAAATGATCAATTAAATTTCTCCGGTGCTGAGCAGAATCGAACCCACGTGACAAGGGTCCATCAAGGACAGCAACCCGACGCTTTAGCGAGCTGCGCAATTAACGCACGGATTGCGTGCCACCCTGCAATGAATCTCTCGCCATGTTGGGTCATTCAGCGTTTGCCACTGGGGGTGAGGCCGATTGCGAACGATTCTCAGCGTTCGCAGGCACCGGCGCGCCACGGTTCTGATCTCGGAGGCCACACGCGTACTTCTCGGCCGCGCCACTAGATGGCACAGCGTGTACAGAAAGAAGCGCGAGAGAGGAGCCCGGTTGCCGCATGACCCATTTCTTTTAAAGCGTTCGCACTACCCGGCGCGCCATGCATTTCGGAGGCCTCGCGTAGGTTTCGAGGCGGCGGCGCTAGATGGCGCCGAGTGTTCTTAGGGAAGCGCGAAAGAGGATTCCCACTGCAGTACACACCTCATACGTAACTCGTCTCGACGGTGGCATAAGGTTGTATCGCTAGATTGATTCAATGCTAAACGCATTGCCATAGACAGTCATCGTAAGATGGATTCTGCCGAGTTGTTTTGCAGCACGCACATGTCTCATCTCGTTAGCTGTATTTGCTCCGGTATGTTTTCATTCTCATGCAGCCATCTCGGGCCTCAACTAGCAAGGCACTTCCCTTTGAGTTATCACACAGATCTTCCCTCCTAATTTTTTTCTTGCCGTTTCTGTAAATTGCCATGGTCTTTAAGAGCGCCGCTCTTAGGCACCCCTTCCTGCGGCAAGCGTCGGCGTTGTCCCTCGGCGTAACCGAGAAAATGAGCACAGTGAAGGAGGGAAAAGTGAACGAGGAGTGAGTGCAGCTGCACATGAAAGACGGCGATATTGAAGAGAGCGCGAGGAGGGAAGCGGTAAAGGAGGGTGCAGCGGAACCATGAGGCGGAAATCGAAAGAGGAGGGTATGGCGAAAGCTGGGAAGAAAACCGTAGTGCCGTGCAAGACGGGCTTTGCGGCGACGATGACTACGAGATGGCGCCAGAGTAGCGAGCGACGTCTGTATGGAAAGACAGTGCTGCATGAGCGGAGGTCTGTCTGCGGCGGCTGCTGTGGATCGCGCTCACGTGTCGCCCACGCGCTGCCTCTCGCGATCTCCCGCTTAACGACTGTTGCGTATCCCAGGGTAGCGTATCGTACTGCTGCCGAAGTGTAGCGACGCCTGCCTATCGAAGCTCGACGGACGTTACTACTTGGTAGCATGACGTTGTCGGCGAGCTGCAGGCATCCGGTAGACCATGGCGACCGGGCAGGGACGAGACGATTTCTGGAGTGCGCAACAAACTGGCTGGCAGCGATTAGGATACGCAACTCTGGAGACCCCAACTTGGACGACAACTACGAGATCGTAGCCTCTTCGTCCTGGTGACAACGTTCGGGAGGAAGGTGTCTGGATTCATGCCTGCATATGGTGAGTGCACGGTTTTTCTTCACTAAGATATCACTTGGCTTTACGTATTTCTTGGAAAGTACAGCGAAGTGATTTTTCATTACCCGTTGACGGAAGTTTCGAGTACGGTAAAGCTGTTATAGAGTGAAGAGTTAGCAGCACTAAGGGCAGCCATAAACTTGAAGGCACTAAAGAAGCCGGAATTGTTGAGCTTGGCCAGAGAGTTGGGCCTCCAAATTGCCGAATCAATGAGAAAGCCGGAGATCATGGAGGCGATCGAAGCGATCGGGGCAGATGACGATGAACTGAAGGAGTGTCTAGAGAGCACTGCAGAGAAAGAGCAAGAGCGTAAGCGCCTAGAGAAAGAGCGTAAGCGCCTAGAGGAAAAGGAAGAGCGCGATCATGTTGCACGCGACGCACTCGAAATGAAGCGCCTAGAGATTGAGCTTCTGAAAGCCCTGTCCTAAATACTGAAAGACCTAGCACAGAGACACGTGAAAGCGAGCGCAGAATGACAGACTTAATGGCCCCTTACGCAGTAGGAGGGGACATAGGTCTTTTTCTGGTACAGTTTGAGCGCACGTATGAGAAGGCAAAATTCGCGAGAAACACGTGGCCGCAACGCTTGCTTACGTTACTGCCACGTGAGGTAGCTGATATCATTGCCCGCATGGGGAAAGAACAAGCAGAGGACTTCGATGAAGTGAAAGCAAATCTGCTTAAGAAGTATAGATTATCAGCGGAAGCATTCAGGCGAAAATTCAGGGAAGTCGAGGAGACCAAAAGCGAGTCATACTCAGATTTTGCATACACCTTGGAGGTAAACCTGAAGGAATGGGTCAGAGAAGAGGGTGCACTCGGCGACGCCGAAAAGACAATGCAGTTCGTTGCTTTAGAACAGTTCTACTGCCGGCTGCTGGGAAACATCAAGTATTGGGTTCAGGACAGGCCAGGCGTACACACTATCACGAGAGCGGCCAATCTCGCTGAGGAGCACGTAACCCACCGTGCGTTCGAAGGCAACGAAGCTCTTAAGAAGGAGGTGACTAAATACAGACCCGACAAGCCAGAGCGATGGTCGAAATCGAATCAGTATAAATCCAAGGAAAAGTCAGATTCGATGAAAAGTAGTGACGAGAACAGCAAGGGAAGGGAGGAGTCACCCGAAGAGAGGGCAGAAAGGCAAAAGAAAAAAGCTATCGAGGCCAAGAAACCGATAGTTTGCTACAACTGCCAGAAAACGGGGCATATCTCCGTGGGATGCAAAAATCCCAAACTTGTGTTGATGTCACTAACTAGTAACGAAGAAAATCTGAAATTGCTAGAACCCTACATTCGATACCTCGTGGTAAACGGCCAGCCGTGTAGAGTGCTTCGCGACTCGGCAGCCACAATGGACGTGGTGCACCCGTCGTACGTAGAGGAAGGCCAGTTCACGGGAGAATGTGCTTGGATAAGGCAAGCCGTGGAAACCTCCAGTGTTTGTCTCCCTGTGGCAAAGATTCATATCGAAGGCCCTTTTGGACTACTGGACACTGAAGCTGCCGTCGCGGCACATCTCCCGCCTCAGTATCAACATTTGTTTTCTAGCAATTCTGAGGATTTCCTACGACGCAGGGGAATCAGATTTAGTGAAGGGATAGTGCAAGGCTTAACTCGTTCCAAGGCAAGGGAGCTCGCCGCCAAGGCAGTGTATGAGTGTCCAGTGGTGGAGAAAACAGGTTTGACGGAGGATTCGTCAACCAGTACCGAACAGGACAGCCCTATAGGAGATAATGCGTAAAGTACTCCAGCTAATGAAGAGGTCAGGAAAGCAGCGGAGCCTGAAATGTCTCGTGAGGCAGAATGCAGACAAAAGTTACTGAATGTAAGCCCTGACACATCGATTGCTGAGTAGGAAAAAGATCCCACCGCTGCCACCAGTTTGTTGCGTATCCCAGGGTAGCGTATCGTACTGCTGCCGAGTTGTAGCGACGCCTGTCTATCGAAGCTCGACCGACGTTACTATTGGGTAGCATGGCGTTGACGGCGGGCTGCAGGCATCCAGTAGACCATGGCGACCGGAAAAGACGAGACGATTTCTAGTGCGAAACTTGCACGGTTTGTTCAAAGGCAGGTGAAAGATGAAGAGAAGGGAATGAAGTGTTTTAAAAAAGGTACGTTTCGGAGCCCCTTAAATAGGCTCTCTACAATCATGGGAGGGATCTTGCTTCCGTCGACGTCATGTGATCGGCACAGAGTCTGATTCGCGGAAAGAGGGCCCCTCCTCCGGTTATACCAAGCTTCCGGTTATACCGAGTTTCTGGTTATACCGAGCCTCTGGTTATACTGAGCCTCCGTGAATTGTAGACGCTTGTCCGTCTCCTTTGTGCGTTGCTGGTTTTTGTAAGTTCTCCTGTAGAGTTTGACAGCTGGAGGAAAGGGTCCCTCTAAAGTCGCACACACACAGACACTAAAGAGGCCTGTAAACACTGCGGGGCTTCCGCCAGACAGGCAGACACTCGAGATGACCATGGCGCATTAGGAAGTCACACTTCGTTTCGACGAGGCATGGTGGGTGAAAGTCCTATCTGCATGAGGTGCTATACGCCAACCGTAACACGATGCGGTCGAGCCACGCTACGCTCCGTTTGCAACGCGCCGCACGAGACAGATTGTCTGCGCCAACCGAAACGAAACACGTATCGAGCTGCGCTCAAATTTCGCATTAGGGATCATCGTGATCAACGGTGAGTTTTTTTTTTTCTCATGTTTATTTACACTTCCAATACCATGTGCTTGGTTGTCAACTTTCTTGACTTCTTCCTCCGTTCCGTGTCCATGTTTTTGAGTTGCAGATATTTGTGCACTTTAGACTAAGGAACTTGAATGAAAAGGAATGCCCGGCTATCTTCAAAACTAATCTTGCTCTGCGGTTCTCTGACTTCAAAAGAAACCGAACTCATGCCCCCTTGCACTGCCACATTTGTGGTTTTGCTGTTGGTCCCCAAAGCCAATCGGCCCTCCGCCCTCTGATTAATCTCCAGCCCCGACAAGATATTACACTTTTGCCAATTCCTCGCGTCACCTAGTAATGATTGTAGCCCCAAAGTGCTTTGTTTCATTATTGCTGTATTCCGCTTCCCTTTCATTTTTAGATTATCTTGGTAGGTGCTTAAGCAGGTCTTTCCTTTGTTTTATGTATACTCCCAGGTATTTATATTTCTTGACTATTGGTATGACTTCCGGTTGAATTGATGCCATGTCATTACTCGACTCTTCATTAATGATCCTAATTCGCAATTTCTCTGTGCTAAGCTCGAGGCCTATAGATTCGTCGCTGCATTGTCACTTATATGCGCAAGTCCCTGTAGATCCCTTCCGTGGTCCGATAGTAGCACTACGCCGTCCGCATAAATCAGTCCAAGGGCCTTCTGTTGCACCTTTTACCCCTTACGTATGCAGGATCGATCAAAATCTAATTCACTGCTTTCCAGTTGTCTTTTTATGCACGTAACATAAAGCGTAAACCGCAATTGAGACCGAAGGCATCCTTGCTACAGTTATCGGGGAATTTCCACAACTTCATTGCAGTTCCGGCTTTCCTATGCGATTTGTAGTCGGTTGACATGTATATTTCCCTCAACAGCTCCACTTCGTCTATGCCCTCGCGCTTGAGAATATTCCATAGCGATTCCCTGCCTACGTTGTCGTAGACTCCCTTAACATCTAGAAATGCTATCCACAAAGGTCTTTTCTGAGCTATTCAAAGGTATATGCACTGCGTTAGTACGCAGATGATATCCTCCAGGCATGTACCTGGTCTGAACCCATTCTGTAGTTCCCCCAGGCAGAGTATAGCGTTTATCTTCACCCACTTCGACAGCTGTAATTTTGTGGCACGCGTTGCCATTCTATATATCACCGGCGCTCTATATATCACCGATGAATGTAGCGTGGCTACTCTGGGTACTGTACCGACCTGTAGAGTACCCAGAGCAGCCATGCTACCTTCATTGGAAGCTGTGATGAACAGGATGCAAAGGCTGTTTATATAACTAGCGACGAATTTAGAAGGGCCTTGCAAGACATGTCCCGTAGAAAAGCGGCAGAGAAAGATGGAATAATAGTCGATTTATTCAAAGATGGAGGAGATATCATGCTGGAAAAGCTTGCGGAGCTTTTTGCGCAATGCATCACGACTTCAAGTGCA
Organism: Dermacentor albipictus; assembly: GCF_038994185.2. Lineage (NCBI taxonomy): Eukaryota > Metazoa > Arthropoda > Arachnida > Ixodida > Ixodidae > Dermacentor > Dermacentor albipictus. Next base: position 69,092,658 of record NC_091826.1, on the reverse strand, counting down.
CCAGAGAGCTGGAAGATAGTCGACATTATACTAATCCATGAGAAGGGAGACGTTAAAGAATTTAAGAATTATAGGCCCAATAACTTGCTTTCAGCATTACATAAAATATTCACCAAGATAATTTCCTATAGAATCAGAGCAACACTTGACTTCAGTCAACCAAGAGAACAGGGTGGCTTCGGGAAGGGATATTAAAAAATGGCTCACATCCATGTCATCAATCAGGTAATTGAGATATCTGCGAGGTACAATCAATCTCTCTACATGGCTTTCATAGATTAAGAAAATGCATTGACTCAGTAGAGATACCAATAGTCTTGGCGGCATTTCGTAATCAAGGATTACAGGAGGCGTACGTGAATATATTGGGAAATAACTACAGATTCCACAGTTACCTTGGTTCTCCACACGAAAGGCAGAAAATTACCTATCGAGAAAGGGGTCAGGCAAGGAGACACAATATCTCCAATGCTATCCACTGTATGATATCCACTGCATGGGAATGCTTAGGAGTCAGGATCAACTGCTAATATCTCAGCAACCTTCGGTTTGCAGATAACGTTATCCTGTTCAGCAACACTGGAGATGAACTGCAACAAATTATTGAGTACCTTAACCGAGAAAGTGTAAGAGTGGTGTCGAAGATTAATGCACAGAAGACAAATAGAATGTTCAATAGTCTGCCAAGGAAACAAGAGTTCAGGATCGTCCGACAGCATATACAGTCTGTGAAGGAGCCCGTTTTTCTGAGCCAATTAATCACAATGGGATGCTGATCAAGAGAAGGAACTTTTCAGAATAAAAAATGTGTTGGATCGCATACGGCAGGCATTGCCAGATCCTGACTGGGAGCTTACCACTATCATTGAAGAGGAAGGTATACAATCAGTACATAATACCGGTGCTAACATGTGGAGCAGAAACTGCGAGACTGACAAAGAAGCTCGAGACCGATTTAAGGACCGCGCAAAGAGCGATCGACCAAAAAATGTTAGGCGTAACGTTAAGAGACTGGAAGAAAGCGTTGTAGATCAGAGAGCAAACGGGGATACCGGTATTCTAGTTGACATGAAGAGAAAGAAATGGAGCTGGGCAGGTCATCTAATGATTAGGGTAGATGACCGGTGGGCCATTAGCGATACAGAATGGGTGCCAAGGGAAGGGAAGCGCAGTCGAGGACGGCAGAAGATTTGATGGGGTGATGAAATTAGGAAATTTGCAAGCACAAGTAGAAATGAGCCAGCGCAAGACAGGGGTAATTGGAGATCATTGGGAGAGCCCTTCGTCAGGCAGCGTACTGCAGTGTACTGCCTGTATTGTACTGTATGCACTGCAGCCCATCATCTCCTTCGAAGACGTTACCTTCTTCATCCCTTATAGTCGTTTGCTAATTTTTAGTTGTAGCTCCGAGCGCTCTTACGTGGGTCCAGAATGTTTTTAGAGTGCCTTAATTGTATTTTTTGCTAATGTCAGGCACTGAACTTTCACTTGAACATTTTTTTTTGTTATTGCACGAGCTCGCTCACCACCCTTTTCTTTTCTCAGTGTTTGTTCCATCTAAGGAGAACCTCTTCCTCGTGTAATCCCAACATCTCGGCTTCTCGGTGATCCCCGTAGATGCCTGCTCGCGCTCTTCTATAGCTTGATTTATTTCCTCGTTCCGCCACTTGGGCTGTTTCCTCTTTCCACTCCGACAATTGTTTAACCGTGTTTGTCTTATCTCCTGCTGCATAACGTCTACGGGTTTCTAGCAATAGCTCCAGAGTGCTGTATACGAGAGGCCTCCATTTTCCCCTCTCTACACTTTCTTTTGCTACTACAATCCCAGGACTTCAGAAAAAGTCGGACTTGCCAGCATCAGCACTCAAGCAACTTACCTTAACCCTCTTGTACGAGAAATAGAGCAACTGCACACAAGTCCACACTGATGGCTCACCTACATCAACCAGTTCCGGTGGCGCTGTAGTTATACCAACAATGAGAATAACCCTGCGGTTCAAGACTTCCCATGTCACTATGTCTACGGTTGCACAGCTCACGGCTCTCCGCGACGCGCTTCATGTGATATTAAATGCTGAAAGTCCTCGAGAATGGGCAGTCTTCTGCGATATGATCGCCTTGCAATGTGTGCAGTCGTTTCCCCGACTTTGAACTCACGCTCAGCTCACGTGTGAAATCGTGGAAGTTGTCCACCACTTCAGGGAAAAGATGCCCGTTATATCTCCTTTCAGTGGAAACCAGGTCATTGCGATATCACTGGAAATGATGACGCAGATAAGGCAGCTCGGACGTCAAACAAAATCGACCGCTCCGTCCCAGTTCGTCTCTCAATGACCGACGCCTGCGAGGCAACTTCGCATTCTAGCACGCACACTCTCCTTAGCAGAGTGGAATACCGCACATACAAGGCGCACCAGACTGCAGAGACTTAACCCGTCACTGCAACTCAGACTTCCGGCCGGACTGCACCGACGCGAAGAGTCTCTTCTGTGTCGGTTGTGGCTTGGAGTTGCCTTCACGAAAGCTTACTCTGCACTAACTGGAATGGCTCATAGTCCTGCATGTGATGTTTGCAGATGCGAGGAGTACATTGACCACTTGTTGTGCCGCTGTCCTCAATTTCGAGCACAAAGGCAATCTTTGACCAACACATTGAGGAAACTAGATGGGCGTCCTGTGAGTGAACAGACAGTACTAGAGCACCGTCCCCACCTATCATCGGCTCAGAGCGCAGTGAGGGCACTTTTGTGCTTTCTGGGAACGTCTGGTTTGCACGAGCGGCTTTGACTCAAATGACTGTGCACGTCTGTATACCTCCTTTCTCTCTCTTTCTCCCCCTTCTCCCTTCCCCCAGCGTGGGGCAGCCAACCAGGCTCTTGACTGGTTAACATCCCTGCCTTCCTTACATCCTCTCTCTCTCTATCTCTCTCTCTCTCTCTCTCTCCGCTATTTGCTTTTCATTTAGCTTTAAGTATTCTGCTGCTGTCGCTTCCCGTCTTCCGTCGGTGTCTCTTCCAAAAAAGTAAGGTTACACGCTTGAGATCGCTACCGAGGCTATCTCTGCGCACTCCGCGGTGCTTGCGGTGCCATGTTCAGTTCAAACTGAACGTTCACAGCTAGCGATGTAGCGACGAGGCTGTAGCGATTCGATGTAGCGATTCGCTGCTGCGAAGCCATCAGGAAAAGTACGCTTGCGAACGCACACTAGCTCTTATACTCCTTATTTCTTTTTATTTTTCCTTGTGCAGAAAATAAAGTGGAAAGCGTTTCTGGCGCGCTGAGTCTGAACAAATCACCACGAGGCGTCGTAACCAGCGTCACGGTCTCCGAATGTACGTGGTCCCCGGTGTCCGTAAACTACAATAGATTATGCGGACAGGTTAATGCTCTCTAAATCCTGCAAATAAATAAATAAATAAATAAATAAATATGTATTTTCCGATCCGATCAACAGAGAGCTAACAAGAGAAAAAAAAAACTTTGCTTGAGAATCCTGAGCCTACAGAATTCGACAGTGGCGTGATCGTCAAGGCATGAGGACAAAAAACTGACTAAATTCAAGGTTTCCTAGAGGCTTACAACAAGTACGCATCGCAAAACCAATTAGTAGAAAGGCAGCTTGTCTTAACCGAAAAGTAATAATAACAATAATAATAATAATAATAATAATAATAATAACAATAACGACGACGACGATAATGATGATGACACAGATTAGAAACGTAAATTCCGGCAAAATACAGCATTTCGACTTACTTGGACAAAAAAATAATCATAAAGTGGATACCAGCAAAATGTGCATTTGCATTCCTGCGAAGATAAAACATTGCCGAATAGCAGCCATTTTGCGGAACGACAACGTAGTTCAGCATCACTACGCGTGCCATACATCAAAGCGCGCGAACACAATGATATATTGAGCAGATTAGTTAAATAGTGTTTCGACATCCGTGGTCCATAGTTTTGTACGCGGTGTGCCAGTGCGAAGATCTACAGAGCGCAAGGGGTACGACGGCGCGCGAAGGGCGAGTGCAGCTGCGTCAGAAACATTTGACAGATACAACTTTAGAAAAAAGGAGAGGCCCCGCCCAGATGACCGAAGCGCGACAGCCGAGTGCCTCCGCGACTAAAATAGTCCCGCTAAAAAAATCGTGCTCCTGAAACGCGCAATTCTCGGTATAAATAAAGACTTTTGTATTTTGATGACTGGTTTAGCAGAGCTCTCATGTGCTACAGCACATGCCGGATAGCGACAGAAAAATAACACCGTACCTTCTACAACGCTGCCCGTCGTCTGCTCTTTAGCTTCATTGCAAGTCACAAAAGTAGAAACAGCAGCTCTGCATGGCTTTTGCGCTTGTTCGCATGTACACGGCGTATCTACTACTCGTTTTCCAAGCTTAAAATAAATCAGTTGCTATTAAAAAAGTACTTATATAAAACAATGCGTTTATCGCTGAAGCACAGAGCTGACGCGATTTGGCCCAGTTCGAAGCGCGGGCGGCCATCTTCTCCGTCGGCGGGGTCACCGGCCGTCTGGCTTATGACGTCAGTCCAGAGTGCGCGCCCATTGGTGGATGCTCGTGTGCATCCGCGTCGGAGGAGTAAACGCCCCCTTTTTTCTAAAGTTGTATCCGACTATAGTTGGGTCGGGAGTCGCCGCACTTTAGTCAGCCGAGACCTACTGAAACTTGCCTTTTCGTGCCAGTTGCCGCGTGTGAGAGGTGCAAACAGCAGCACAGCCGCTCTGTAACGACGCGAGTCGCCTGCTCGACAACGCCGTCGTCTGCAGCGCAGCTCAGTTGCGTGCAACGAATAAGCGGTGCGGAAAGTTTTCGTTCACCGTAACACGCTTTCATTTTTTCTTCCCGGTCACTCCGTGAAGGTAAAACCAGTGGTGTCCTCTCACTGAGGCTCATTTTTTTTCCCTGGCACCCGTTGCAAAATATCTGTGCCCGTGGAGCAATACAAAGAGAGAGAGAGAGAGAGAGAGAGAGAGAGAGAGATCATAACGATTACACACGTTCCCCGGCCTTCTCTGTTCGTGCGATGCACGCGTCCCGCAAATGGTTCGGAGGAAGCGGGGGTGTGAGAGGCGTCGCTGATCGCTCCTTCGAGATATTTAGAGTGCGAGAGATTGGAAAGAAGTTCTGCACATTTCTTTTTATCGTATACGCCGCCGTTGTCGACAGCGGGTGTTGCGCCCGTTCCTGCCAGCCAGTCTTGAAATATTTCGCTTCGTGGTAAGTATTAGTAGTAGTGGTAGCAGCGGTATGGGTAGTGGTAGTAGTGGCTGTGGTAGTGGGTAGTAGCAGTAGTGGTAGTAGTAGTATCAGCACCAGCAGTAGTAGCAGTTGTAGTGGCGGCAGTGCTAGTAGCAGTAGTGGTAGCAGTAGTGGTAGTAGTGGCGGCACCAGCAATAGAAGTAATAGTAGTGGTGGTCGAAGTATCAGCAGCAGTCGTGGCAGTAGTATTAGCGCCAGCAGTTGTGGTAGTAGTAACACCACCTGCAGTAGTAGTAGTAGTAGTAGTAGTAGTAGTAGTAGTAGTAGTATCACCACCAGCAGTAGTGGTAGTAGTATCAGCACCAGTAGTTGTAGTAGCTGCAGTGGTAGTAGCAGTGGTAGTAGTAGTAACACACATTCGACTCGGGTGTGCAAGTGCCCCCGCTCCGGTAGTGCCCGGCTACTCGAGCAGGGAGGGCCGGTGCCCGGTCGCAGCCGCTGCATTGTCTACTAGTCGGCTCACCTTGTCGTTGAAAAATGTGAAAGAGAAACGCTTTGCTAACTTCACTCAATCAGCCGGAGCAAAGCGTCGACGAAAGCGCGGAAATTATTATTTTCTCTTACTTTTCTTTTTCTTAATGCTTAACAAAAAAAAAGCCCATCTCCGGGTTTGGACGTTCTAAACAAACAAGCGCGGTGAGCAGATCCCGCGGTGACGACTGTGTCCGCGTAGTGGTCCACCTCCGTGTGCCGCGAACACCGTCTGAAAAGTTCAAACAGTAAAGACCACGCGCTTTTCCCGAACGAGGCACTTCCCCTCGCCGATCATGGAAGAGTTTGATAGGACCGGATCCGTTACAGGCATAGGGGCATTGGTAGCGGTACAAGGTAGATGAGCAAATTTTGCGTAAGAGAGAGAGAAAAAAAAGAAAGATCGAGGATATGTATACAAAAATGCTAGAATGAAAAGCATGTATAGTATACCTGATTAAATCAAGCAGGCTAGGTGACTACTTGGCACAGCTCAGGTTTCAAAGGGGGTGCCAACAAATAATCATCGATCATTATTGTCCGTACACCTTTCCGGATAACTCGGTAGTCTCGCGCGCAAATAGTAATACATAGGTGCTCTGTAGTAAAAAGTTTACGGACGGGTTAAACTGTCTAATCAATTATCAACGGGCTAGCTAGATCCGCTGCGGTGGCACAGAGGCTACGGCATTCTGCAGCTGATCTCGAGGTCGTGGATTCGATTTCCTGTCGCGTCGGCAGCACTTTGGTTGGGCCGAAAAAAACACGAAAGAAAAAAAGAAAAAACCTCGTGTACTCGGATTTAGGTACACGCTAAAGAACCCCAGCCGGTCGAACTCAACACAGGGCCCTCTGCAATACGACCTTTCTTCTCGCTGGCCTGTCGCTTTGGAACACTTGACCCGATGACTCAACCAATCGACTCGCTGGAAAGCGTTATTTTTTGTTTTCAAGCTTGTTCAGTTTTTCGAAGATGGCCCCGTGCACAGCGACACCGATGACAGGGCTACGGCGATATCTATAGCTCGGGGCGTACTTCGTGCTTGCTGGGGGTAACCATTTCTGTTGAGTCCTCTCTCGCAAAAGCCTTCGGTTTATCGTGATCGATGTTTGCACGAGCTCGAGGTGTTGTCGCTTGTTGCGTTGCGCAACAGACGACGCATTGTCGTTCCACGCTCTCGAAGACCTGCAGCGCGATATCTGCAACGCTTAGAACCGCCACGTAAACAGGCGAACAACAAGTTGTGTGATAAGAGCCCTGTTTATGTGTACTGCTACGATTATATAAAAAGAACCTAGGCGTTCGATTCCCACCCAAGGTCGTGGGCACGAGTGCCTCAATTAACTGTATCCTAATTACCTGTGCCTTAATTAACTTCGCCTTGATTACCACCACAGGTGGTGCGTTCGACTCCCACCACAGTCGAGGGTTCGAAGCCTTTTTGTAGCTTTCGTGTCGTCGACGCGCTTTCGGTCAAATGTCGACTGACCGATGAGACAATAAGGCTTTCGAAGGTATTAAGATGCCCGCCGTGGTTGCTCAGTGGCTATGGTGTTGGGCTGCTGAGCACGAGGTCGCGGGATCGAATCCCGGCCACGGCGGCCGCATTTTGGTGGGGGCGGAATGCGAAAACGCCCGTGTGCTTAGATTTAGGTGCACGTTAAAGAACCCCGGGTGGTCGAAATTTCCGGAGTCCTCCACTACGGCGTGCCTCATAATCAGAAAGTGGTTTTGGCACGTAAAACCCCATAATTTAATTTTCTTTAACTTAAGGTATTAAGAAAAAGAAGTCGCGGAGCTGTGAAGGAAGAAAAAAAAACTACGACGTTCCTTTTACTATCGTCGAAAATGTCGCAGAGAGACAGAGAGAGAGAGAGAGAGAGAGAGAGAGAGAGACAGAGGGAGTAAGACTGCGCTTATAACATGATGCATCACGCGAACAGTCGCAAAATGAGGTTAAGCCGGTGGGAGACGGGATGCGCTGGGTGTCGCAAATTACACCTGTAAACTAGATGCAACGCTCTGCGAACTACGTATTTGCAGAGCTCGTGTATCCTAAAGGAAGGGGGGTAAAAAACATAGTTTCTCTTTTCAACTGTCTTCAGATTGGCAGCGGCGACCCTCCCCCGTCACTCGATTGGTCTGTGCCACTGCTGTTATACAGCTCCCACCATGCAGGCGAGCGGGGAGGCACTTTCTGCGTCCAGCCGATGTGTGTACAACTCGTTACGTGCACGCCTGCAGCGGGTGACGCAATGGGACGCTTCCCGGTGCAACTTCGGCGACGTGCAGACGCTAAGAAAGAAGCGGAGGAGAAAGGGGTGACGAAACACCCAAGTTGCGCTCACGCTGTCCGGTTAGTCGTCATCCTCTGCCTACTTTATGACCGCTGCCGGGAGGAAGGCCTCTCCCAGTGATCTCCGATGACACTCGTATTGCGTCAGCCCATGCTTCGTCCCATGCCTGAAGTTTTCTTTTTTCTGATTGCGTCAGCCCAGGACCTACTTCTCCGCCGTCCACGATTTCGTTTCCCGTCCCTCGGTACCCATTCCGTTACTATAACGAACCGCTGGTGTTATCTGGTTTCCGCATCACATGACTAACTTTTTCACTACTCCCTCTTTATCTCCACCAAAACATATCAGGTTTCGTCGCTCGTGGCGGTTTCTAGCGTGTTCTACAAGCTTCCTTGTTGCGTCCAAATTTCGGGCCCCTTGTGTTGGACTACCAGTGGAACGCGATGACGCTGCTCTGCTCAAGGACAAGGGTGAACTGTCTTGCACGACTTCCTAATTGCTGTCCTATGCTCTATACTCATTTATTATTCATATGTGATCCTCTCTCTCGTGATTCGGGTCCCTGTTAGTTGGCCTGAATGAACGCATTGCTCCTTCGCAGCTTGAACTGGTTGACAACCAGTCCCGAACTACCCTTCTCTTGTCAGGGTTCAGTTAACAAAAAAAGAAAAAGAAGAACGCGGACACGAAATCGATTGCCAAGACGACACGAGCGCAACTTCTCAAATGGCTTGTGCGTTTCTCGCGCAATCCGAGATAGGAACTAGTACCAAGTTATCACACGAACTCGCCCGACTTTCAGACTTTCGGTTGGGCAGTTATCCCTTATAGCCTTAGCATTACGAGCATTATTTTTCGTTCCATCGCTATTTCCAGAGAGAGAGAGAGAGGGGGGGAGGGGGAGAGAAAGCTTTTATTGTCAAGGTTGAGTGGAGCTTTCTTTCCCAGCGGTGTGGGCTAGCGTGGCGTCTGCATCGCCGGGACGCTATCAGCCCATTCCGCCAACCGTATGTGGTCTTGCGGGTTGGAAGTTTTCGTCTTCATCTCCCACTCTTTGTGTGAAGGAGCTCGCCTAAAGAGTTTTCTCTGGGGGGGGGGGGTGAGGGGGGGGGAGTTCTTTGGCGTCCCCGCAAGATATGATCTTGGTCCGCCAGGGGGCAGTAACAATAATGTTTGCAGTTTGGCGGATATTCACCACCGGTCATTGCAGCTAGCCTTTTTGGACTAAATACAGACCTAGTCTGTGCTATCCTGAGGTTAGTGGTTTGTATACTAAATTAAATACTGGGGTTTTACGTGCCAAAACCACTTTCTGATTATGAGGCACGCCGTAGTGGAGCACTCCGACAATTTCGACCCCCTGGGCTTCTTTAACGTGCACCTAAATCTAAGTACACGGGTGTTTTCGCATTTCGCCCCCATCGAAATGCGGCCGCCGTGGCCGGGATTCGATCCCGCGACCTCGTGCTCAGCAGCCCAACACCATAGCCACTGAGCAACCACGGCTGGTAGTGGTCCGTATTCTGGTCAGTGTCTCGTGCGGGGATGGATATATTCGCCGCGATTCGCGGTAATAAACGGTCATTTCGTTAAAGGCGCGGATACCTGCATGTCGGTCAACCCCGTCGGGCAAGCCCAACTCCCGGTTTCTTGCTGCTCGGGCGGCTAGGTGGACGGCCTCATTGCCAGGGTTGGTCGCATGAGCGGTTACCCACACCAACTTCAATTGATTGAGTTCTTTGTTGATGTTTCTGAATGCTTGAGGGGAAGTGAAACCCGAGGTGTAGTTACGAATCGCTGTTTTCGAGTCGGATAGTGTTAGGTATCCGCTGTCGTTGCGGGATGTCTAAGGCTGGGCGATACCCCAAGGTGTCCAGGATCCGCTGTCCCACGTGTGTGCCGGATAATGGAACTGTTTGAGCCCAATTTAGGGCTTCTATGATTTCCTCAACGTTGTTATGTACCCCTAGATTCAAGAGTGCCTTCGTATTAGTCCATTTTGGTAGCCCAAGAGCCCGTTTGAATAACGTTCGGATTAGACCGTTAATCCGTTCCAAGTCTCTCTTCCTGAGATGCAAGTAAGGGCAGACATACGCCACTCGGCTCAGAAAAAATAAAAATGGCTGTGGCTTAGCTAAGGTTAAGCCCAGGATGTGAAGCATACTAGCCTTTATTTTAGTTGTTGAACCACTGTTTAGCCTGGTGAACTGCTGTGTCTTGGCTATATTTGGTTCGGCTAGACGAAGAAACAACTCATGCAGGCGAGCGCACGAGCTGAGACCCGGCTATGTAGCTACGCGGCCGCAAGCGAGCGCACGAGTTGAGCATCCGCTTTTGCAGCTGTTATGACGTCATGTGGTAGCTACGCGGCCGAGCGCGGCGCAGCAAGGAAGAGCGTGGTTGTGCGGCTAGTATGCTTCGCATAAAAACCTGAATTAGTCTGCAGGCATCGTTCTCCTTAACTCCGTGCCGTCGGTCTATCTTCAGAACTGAAATGCCTGGTCAGTCCTGCCTCGTTTTTTAAGCCAATAGCTCTTTACGGCTGTTTCGCCCCCTTTCGTGGTCATTAGTTGGCGGCGGTCTCGGGGCGTGTGAAAATGGTGTAGATGCTTTGGGCGCAGCGGCCGCAGAAAGGACGGCTTGTGTTCGTCTCCCGCAGCCCTGTGGCGGCCGCGAGCCTCACACGACGGCGCTTGCAGCGCTGGCGACAACACACACGTGCCGAAACGGCTTATATGTACAGCCACCTACATTCCTATACTACGGCCGTAGATGTTCTGGTTAACGGCTCCGTTCTCTCTGCGGACGCGCGCAACGAAACAAGAAAGGCTACCTAAATATATCCGCGCTGCGACGAATGTAAGCCTTCCAGCGCATCAATCCTTTATCGAAGTGGACAGTTCTCTAGAGTGTGTGTGTGTGTGTGTGTGTGAATACTTAATTTGGAATCCGGCGATTGGGAGGCCCGGGCCTGGGGCCGCCTAGATGGCCACTGGGAGCTGCTGCTCCCGCGCGGCTTCCTTGGCTCGCTGGACGGCCCAAAGTTGGTCTTGGAGTTCTGAGCTGAGCAGCATGGCCGACCAGCGCGCCCGTAGATTTTCTGAGGAGACTGCCATTTTATTTTGGTATATTTCACATCCCCACAACATGTGTTGAAGGGTGGCTCTAACAGACTTGCATAGCTTGCACATATCGCTCTCGTATATATCGGGGTAGAAAGTTTTTAGTTGCACGGGACTCGTATAAGTTTCTGTTCGTGGTCGCCTCCAAGTAACGGACTCAGCTCTGTTCAGTTTAGTGTGAGGCGGTGGTAATACTCGCCTCCGATTTTGATAGAATTTGGTAATATCACTAGAAGCGTTCGGATATTCGCTTACGTCAACAATTATTGCCGCTGGTTTATGCGCAGTTGCTACGTCCATAGTTTTTCGCTTCGTTGCCCATATATGCACTCGGCTGTTCATCCCAGTATATAGACTTTCTTCGGGCGAACCGCGTCTTAATCACTAACTCACTGCGCGGTCCTGGAGCCCGAGGCGAGGCTAAGATTATGCCGATGTCTCGGACACGTCGCAGTATGCCGCGTGCGTCGAGCAATTAAGCCGCCCGCCGCGGTTCTCGGAACGCGTCGCGCAAATATCGGGGACGGGCCATCGCCGAGCGACCGACCGACCGATCGAAGCCTCCTCGCGGCCGTGGAAGGTTTCACCGCGCGACACGGCGGCAACACGTGCACAGTGCGTGGTGCACTTGCGGGGTGAGCAGCAGCCGGTTTTGTTGAGGGGCCGCCGCGGAATGCACGGCTCGGGCTACGAGCGTTGGCCTTGATCAAACGTTCGGTAGGCTTACCGCTGAGACGTCGTACGTGAGGTATTTCCACAGAGTTCGCCCCGGATGTGTAATGCAAGAAACTCCTTCCGATTTCGTTGAAATTGGCAGGTTTCTTGGCGTGTCGGAGAGTTCCTTCCCGAGTCTGAAGCGGTTTTGTCGCACGAACCTTTTATTACGTGCTCTTATGAGTATGCGGGGGGTGCTAAACAAATGCATTGGAGATTATTAACCAACACGGAAGACGCATTGTTCTTTTTTTTTTTTGCGCGCGTTTAAGAGTGCAGAAATTTTTGCTGCGTACACGCTGCATTCGGAGGTCTTTCCGCCGATGAAAATCTTCTTGGATCCTTGATTTTGATTGTGGCAGAGCTCCTATGGAGTTATATCTATATGATACCGTTGTATAAGGGGCGAAGTGCAAGAACTCCCGTGTCCCGTGCCTTCGGAGCGTGTTATCCCCTCGTGGTTAAATGTATCCTGGAGTACCCCACCCACTACTGTGCGCATCATAATCGGATCGTGATTTTGAATAATGGGGAATTATTTTACTTCGGCAGGCTTCAAACTAAGGAGGGGAGGCCAACGACTGTACACCGCCTGACCGCAGGGCCTTATCTTCCCTGGCAAAAAGAAAAATAAATGAATAAATAAATAAATAAATAAATAAATAAATAAATAAATAAAGTTAGAACATGGCATTTATTAGGAAGGGGCACGTAAAACTGCACCATTTCGTTTAACTTTAATATCATTGTGTTATAATGTACAACATACTTGCTTTTCTATTTGAGCTCTCAATGAAAACTGGCATACAACGTCGAGTGCACCTAATTATTTGCATACCAATATTAGGGAATCGGGGAGTAGGGAATGACGTAAAGGGTATTTGCAACAATCCGAATAACATCCCTACAGTGGCAGTTCTAACCATGTCTAACAGTTCATTCCACAGAAGAAAAAAAAAGCAGCATGGCGTTCGAGAGCTAGAGAAGACACGGAATCGCATTTACACTGTGTTTTGTCATAATACCACCCAGTTCTTGCCCACAGTGTGTTTGTGCCACTATAGAAGGAATCATTATTTTAATCATCCATCGTAATCGTCAAATAATTCAAAACTGAAGAAACTGCCATGACTTCATAAAAAAAGAGCAACTTTTTCATTTCCAACATATTTAACATCCATGCATCTCTTTAAACGCAGGAGCAAAAAAAATGTGTTGAAACCCAAGCACAGGAAAAACTAAAAGGACATTGGCACTTTGAGCATGTTATACGTAGGGATTAGCGCCAAGTCCTCGCTCATGGGCGCACATTTATACTCTCTCGAGAGAACAGTGGTCATAGCTTGACAATTCTTCTTACGACTACTTTTGAAATTCTAAGTTCTTCCTAACTCGCTCAGCCTCTTGTCGAACCGAGTTTCATTTATAACACCCTATTTATCGACTACGCTTTCTAAATAAGTTAGCAATTAATGCTCTGTTAAATGATGATGATGACACGGTTCGCTTGGCTGTGATCGATGCCGATAGTGGTTGGTAGTTGTTGACACTCTCAAGGCGTAAACCGATCAGTGCAAGTGCAGTTTCACATTTGGCAGTGCTTTTCGAAACGTGGTTGAATCGGTCGGCATGACCATATATGTTTAATGGTCAGGGTTGTTTACATTTGTTCACACTTTTGAAAAGTAGACTCTCATCATCTTATCTGTAGGCAGTATGTCTAAGTATATAAGTTAGTAGTACCTTTCAAAAAATGTTTCACTCGGGTACTCTGACTATTCTCGATGGAAAGGCTTATATGCATGCAGTCTCGACACTGTCAAGGCGTAGAAGCAGCTCAAACGATGTAGCTACAGCCCCACATTTAAATGTTAAAGTACTTTTTCGAAAATGTAATTTTTGTCTGTTTATTTATTACGCTATTGGAAATCATGGCAACAAATATGTAGGCTTTTCCGCAACGTCGAATTGTTGCACGACTAAGAAGATTATGTCAGCGAAAACAGTGCAATAAAGCAAGACAAGGACGAGAGAGGCAAACAAAGCGCTGACTTCATTGCAAGTGGGGGCTGTGTCCGTCTCCCTTTCTTTCCAGCTTATTGCGCTGTTTTCGTTTTAAATACCTTGAACCGACTAGCCCGACAGCAAATCCTCTTGGGTATTATGCGAGTTGAACGGAATGACTCGGTTATGGCGACCACGGCCTCCTAAAACGCCCCCGACATGGTATAACTCTGTTAGGTGGTCATGATGGTTTCAGTTGTTGACACTCTCAAAGCGTGCCCGCCGATTTCGGAGGACATGGTATAGCTTTGTTAGATGATGATGATCGCTGCAGTTGTTGACACTCAAAGCGTGGAAACAGGCCAAAATAGAGCACCTGCAGTGTGCCCTGAAAAAGTCGCATTAAACATGCGGGCGTCAAGAATTTTTCCACTGACCCGCTGTCGTTCGATGCAACGTGCATTTTCTTGTTCTCTCTCTCTCTCTCTGTCGAGTCATCAAGGGATCGCTACGAATGAAGCCGAGCGGAAATCCGCGATGAGCAGTTTCCAAGGGCACGCACACGGCAGCTCAAGGGGCAGTGAGTGATGACCGTTGCCGCCGCAATCCACGCCGATAAGCACTCAACTGGAGAAGATGGGTACACAGCCAAGAAAGGCTGATGATAGGCGTAGCACGAAAATTCTGGTGCTATCTATATATAGGGTGCCGCTCGGCTCCAGGACGTTCGTCGTCCGGATCATCTGCGTCATCTCTCGGTGACGGTGGGGAAAAAAAAAAAAAACGTCGTTAGCGGTTTACTTCTTGAGAAAGAGAGAGAAAGATCGCAATCGTGTTGTGTGTCGCAAAACGACTTTCTGCGTCCGTTTCTTGCCGCAGTATTCGAGAGATATCAATAGGCAGGACGCTTAGCCGATCGGACTTCTTCACTGTCTTAAATTACGAATGTTCCCTCGCGGTGATGTGACTGCGTAATCTTCGCCACTGATTACCCGCTGGTTGACGAGAAAGATTTTTTCAGCCACCTTTTGTAAAGACCTAATTACACCGTCCACCCATAACGTCTCACTATACGGTGCCACCACCGTCCTCATTTGATGGTTGTGTCTCTCGTGAGGGGAGGCGGAGGGGCTATCGCATGACTCTGGACATGGGGAGACACTGTAATTCAAATTTTTTGTCTGCTCCAGGTAGTTACAAAAAGGCCCTTGCGTCATTGAATACCTTATTTTAAACGCAATACTCTCTTAAGAGCTCTTTAATTTTGTGTACAAAGCTACAAAGCTAGTTTTCTCAAGAAAAGCAGTGCAAATCATACATTCAGCGTCTTGAAGCGCTTTATATATTTGTACCGAATCCAGAGGTGACGTCATTTAAAACTTCACTATGAACGTCGACTTATCATTTATTTGCTTCTAAAGAAAGTGATGACTCTCATTCATCGCGTCGAGATCATCTTTAACGTAACACACGCATTGCAAGGGCCCAGTTGGAAATAGTCAGACAACATTAATTATCATTCAGCAATGCTGCGCAAGCTTAGGAACAGGAGAATACACTTTTCAGCGACGCTCGAACTTTTCAAAATGTGTGTATTGGTTCCCTACAAGTTCAAGTTGGGAACTTACGTTCTGTGTCTATTGATTTTTAAATAAAACATGTTTCAAAAGCAGTGTTCGTGCTACTCAGAATACGCTCGATTAGATCCGAAACATTATACAGCATTCTGAAATTCTGTAATTGGAATTGAGCACAAATTCTCTTGTGTTCAGGCTATAATACAATGTAATGTTTTGCTGGGCGAGATGATACGTATTGGTGAGCGAACAGGAAGCCAGTGAGACATGCAGACGCGCACACAAGGGAAGAAGTGGACTAGATTTCAATTTCAGTTCACGTTATTTACCAGATAGTTCTGACTGGATGAGCGTTGCCCTTGTAGCCCTTCTCCCCGGCTGCCCTCCTCCAACCCCGCCCCCTCCTCTTTTTTTTTCTTTTGTCATGAATCGAGCGCTCGTCGTTTTTTGTGCATGTGTCTCACTAGTTTCCCTATTGCAAACACAGGCATTGCGCGATGCGTGCCAACCAGATAGAGAAGGTCGTGAAAAATACTCACAGCGCGCGTCACAATCCGAGTCAGCCGCGCCATGTATAGTAGCACACGCCGCGACGTGCCAGCGACTACATGACGCGTAAATTTCATGCGT
This sequence comes from Dermacentor albipictus, assembly GCF_038994185.2. Taxonomy (NCBI): domain Eukaryota; kingdom Metazoa; phylum Arthropoda; class Arachnida; order Ixodida; family Ixodidae; genus Dermacentor; species Dermacentor albipictus. The sequence goes on along the minus strand of NC_091826.1, from coordinate 69,076,557 downwards.
GTAAGTAAGTATGCGAGCACTTTCCCAACCCTAAACAACTGAAGCAAACGTACGCGCAACATCAGATCGTGAGCAAACGAGAGCTTATGTTAGAGCAGGAACGTTATAATAGGGGCGTCTATACTTTACGCGATTTCTGCAGCCATGGCATACTAAGACGTCGTAATATTCTCGGAGGGCATGTCACAATCGGTTAAGCACTGGACCGATTGCGCACAGTCAATAGCATGACGAAAACATTCCACGCTGTGCAACGGCAGCTACACCGTTTCGGGATTTTTTTGCCTCTAGCAAGATGTCGGCGACCGGCTTCCCTTTTTTGGAGAGCCACCTCCGTTACAGAGGTCTAAGTATATAACCCCATTGGGCAAGAACGATTGACTCTTGGCTCCCGAATTCTAGAGCGTCCCAACGCTCAGCACTTCAGCTCGACTCAAGAAAATCCCTACTGAAGAAAACTCCGTACTCCCCATAAAAAATTGCTTTATCCAATATCCTATGACATTTGTAAAAAAGGAGCTTTTATATAGGATACTGTATGTTTCATGTCGGATTATTGTATATGGGAGTTATGGGGCATGACGTTTTTTTTCTTCTTTTTTTTAAGCAAAGATGGATGGTATCGCCATTCTTCGAGAGAGGCGATCACTGCACTTCGTTGACTCCCCACGGAAATTCTTCACAATCATGACGTCTTCTTCAGTCGAGAGATAGCGCTGTGCTGGACTCGGTGGAGTGGTTCCGGGAGAACATTAAGTCGAGGATGCTTTGAGAATACGGGAGTACGAGGACGAAACACCTTGCTATACAGCTGAGATGTTCTGTCATGACGCACTGCATGCAGATCACTGCAGCTAAACGTTGGTTATTTCTCGTCGCAAATATACGAGTGATTTATTCGTGTCACTTCTAATTCATTCTTGGGCTAATGCTACACATGTATACTTAACGGAGGCTACACTAGGCGTGCTACAAATAGCGCAGTTGGGACGCAGCGCATTCGTAACCTTCATTTTTCAAAGCGCACAAAACGACTCCTCGTGTTGGCGATATGTTTGCTGTACCTTCGGAGGCTCGTACGTGCGAAATTGGGACCGACTGCATGGTACAACCATTTTTTTTTCAGTGCGTCGTCGTCAGCAGCTGTGACTAATCGAGATTTTGCATATAGAGTGCGAACATTTGTGGAGAACGTTCGCTACACCGCTACATTGAAATGTCGCTGGACCCGATTGCGCAATGTTCGAAGGCCCCTATACTTTTCACGCCATGTGGTAGCTATATCTTACCTTTCGTACAGAAAAACATGTGTCTGTCGGCCTCCATGACGGCAGCGAGAAAGCTGTCGCCGCTGCTGAACCACCTACACAGGACCTGGCGAACGGGCTTTACGTCTAGCTGCAGGTGTTATAAAACGTGGCTCTCCTAATTACAGCGAAAGGGCCCTCCGCCATGCCACGGGTACAGCTACGTACTGCTCCAGAAAGGGCAAGTAAAGTTGCTTCATCTGGAACAATGCCCCTGTGCATGCCTTAATTATGTCAAACCTTTTTTGTGGCTATTTGTGGCCTAAATATAACGCCACAAGGTTCTTCGGGCGCCAAAGCGGGACAAAACACCGTCCCCCACGTGAGCCGTTAGCAATCGGGACCCCGGCGATAAGAACGGGACGTGTCCCGCCTGAATCGGGACGTCTGGTCGCCTTACCTATATATAGCGAAGAATATCTCGACAGAACTCGTTCACGTTTTTATTGCATACACTGTAAAATTATTTGCACCCTTAAAAGCGAGAAAGGGTGTAAATGAATCTACAACTCACATCCTTGCATTTAAAAAAAGATGTAAAGGTGTTACTTATAGATCGATTAACACGCTGATAATCAGCCTGGCCGGCTGACGAGACCCATGCAAAAGTTGGCTGATGGCGCCGGCCTGACTTCCCCAGATAATACATCATACCCTTCCACCCCGACTATGCCACTTTGACGTACGCTACTAGCACAACAGCCCAGATTGCAAGACGGCTTAGGTTATCGCCGTGAAACTTTCGAGTGTCCAAATGTTCCAAGAATAACACGACGTGTGTGAAGTGGCGATGGGGAGGGGGGAGATGATGGTGCGATGAGATAAGCATGTGCAACGAACGATAGACACTGCGGGAGAGCTGCGGAAGAGAGGGGTGTCAGGATGCTGGTTGGTCACTGTGTCCCGCTTCGACGCTGTGGCCGCACAAGGCAAACACTCGAGCGCCGTGTGAAGAGCCCGTGGAGCATGTGTGACACAAGTGTGTGCGCGGCCACATCCATTAGCGGCGTACGATACGGCTGGCATCCGCTCTGCGATTACGAACGCGACGCACATGGCTGGCCGCGGTCCGAAGCCGCCACGAGTGACCGCTGACGGGTCGCGGCGAAAAACAACGGCAGGGAGAATGGAGAGATACGAAATGAAGTCACGCTCAGGGCGTTCTACTTGGACAGCTGGGCGCTGCAGCGCCACCTATCGGAGGGGTCCAAAGGCGTCCGGTTTCTTCCTTCACGTGACATCGCATACGGTGACGAGAGAGAGAGAGAGAGGTGGGGGCAGGCAGGGGACTTCAATGGAAGGGTACACCTGAAGTACTGTTATGTGGTATCTGTCCTCAAAGGTTCAAGCTGAGGGGAGGGAGAGGTGAGGTGACAAAGGAATGATAAGGGCTGTGGTAAATAACGAATATCAAGATGAGGACCATCATGAAAGGACTGCTAAAAATACCCGCAAGAACCTTTCGGAAAAGCTGCATGGCCCATATAGACGGCCACTATCCTTAGGAAAAATTTGAGGTCCATGGCCAACAAAAAAACTTCGCTGCGCGCCTTAGTAACTTTTGGAGGAATCAATAGTATCACAGAAATAAGAAGTCATACAATGGTCATTGATCCCATTGTTATTATTACCAGGCACGCTTAACTACATGTTCATTGTGTCCTCGTGTTCATGTAGCATCTGTATATGTTGTATTTAGAGTGCGGCATTCAAGTGCCCAACATCTTGTGTGGGAACATCTTCATTTTGTGAACATTTATGCTGCGTGAACTCATGTGTTAAGTGTGAAGATTTCGGTTTTATGAGTATTTATGCTGTGTGAACTCTTCTCTTGCGCGAACGTTTATTTATGTTGCAGTACTGAGACTTAGCACGTGAATGTTCGTTGATGTGTTTATTAGTCCAGTTTTTTTATTGTTGACAATTTTCTGACGATAACTATCATCTAAGAGGAGCAGCCAGCGCTACACATAGGCACCAACCTCTCCTTGAATACAATTATTAAAGAAACTGCTAAAAACGAGGTCGTACGTGGCTTCGATTCTGGGCCGCGTCGGGCGCGTTTCTATGCGGGTAAAATGCAAGTACGCTCTTGTGCTTACATTGTTAAGGTGCACGTTGAAGAACTCCAGGTAGGAAAAATTAACCCGGGATCCCTCCAATATGGATTTCTATAAGCCCTTTACTAGCCTTCGGCTACTGGCTCAGCAGTGGCACTCCCTTTCTTCCTTGAAATAATGGAAAGATAAAGAAACGCATCTGAGGTCCACCGAGGATGGGTGGATGGGATTAGGTTAAAAATTTGCACACGTAAGGTGGGTTAGACTGGCACAGGGCAGCGGTGTCTGGAGGCTCGCCTGTAGTGGACTTAAATTCGAATGATGATGACGACGACGAGGATGATCACTGTAATGGCTCTCTTTAATTTTATGTTCAGAGGCCTCTTGCATTTTGTGCTCTCCTGTTCGATGGTCATGCACTGCAAGATTTGCTGCCACCTACGAACTGCGAATAATTCGCAGAGTTGCGATAATGATGGTGTGAATATGTGTGTTAAAGGGACGACAACCGCCCTGTACGTGTAGTGAGTTGTTACTGGAAATAAAAAAATATTCGCCGGCGATCACGATACTCCCTAACGCGAAATTTGAGCGCAGCTGTATACGTGTTTTAATTCCGCGACATATTAGAGACCTTTAGCGCGTCCGGTATTCGGGCAAGCGCGGGCGGTTTTCCGGTTTAGCGGGGGCGTCAAGGTGAGCGGCCAGATGGGTGGCGCCAGCTGGTGGCGCAAAGCTCAACCACACAAACACAGAGCTAATTACTATATTCTGCTTAGCTGCTGGCGTAAATTTTCGACAGTGGCGTAATCGTGTTCACAATTACGCCACTGCCAAAAATTTGCACGAGTGGCGAAGCAGGATATGGTGAGTTACTGCAGTTTTAGCTATGCGTTTGTCTGGTTGAGCTCTACAACACCAGGCGGCTTCACCGCTCACGTTTACGCCCCGACCATCCGGTCATCCGCCCAAACCGCTCCCGTTTACCGAAATAGCGTACAAGCTAAAAGTCTCTATTGGCTGGCGCGCAACATCTGTCTCGCGCGGCACGTTGCAAACGGAGCGAAGTGTGGCCCGACTGCCTCGCTAATCTGGAGATCGCGAGAGCCAGAGACTAGCATGGGCGATGCGTGGGCGCCATATACAGCGGCCGCCACCCACAGACCTCCCCCCGCTCCCCCCCAAGACGATGCGCACTACTCCTGCGCCATCTCGTAGCAATCGTCGCCGCACTGCGCTTTCCTTCTCACGCTTTCGCCGTACTCTCCTCCGCTTTCCGCCTCGGGGTTCCGCTGCACCCTACTCTTCGCTTTCCTCCTCGCGCCTCTTTCCTCTCGCTGCTTTTCACTTTCATCTTTCGCTGCGCTCGTTCGCTCGGTTACGACGCCGCCGCCGATGCTTGCCCAGGTATGGGCGCCAAGAGCTGCGCTTAAAAAACAACGATTTACAGTGGTAGAATCGAGGCTGATGTTCATGATTTGGGTATATCTATTTTCAAGTTAGCAGAGAAAGTCGCGAAACACTGCAAGTGGCACGAACTGGTGGCGATCTATAGTGCGGACGTGGAAAGATCGGCTCCCGCTTTCGTAAATATTTTCGGTTTGCTTTTTGTGCCACCTACCGCGGAAATGCACGCCATTCGACACGGTTTCTTCTTAGGACTTCCTTCGGTGAGTGGCCTTTGCGCGGAAACTGTGGAACTTTCTGTGTCAACCACGCCGCGGCGACGCTAGGCGCGGGTAGGCTTAGGCCTAACCCGACGAAGAGGGGCATTATGCCCGAAGCAAAAATGGCGGCAGGAGAGGAAATCTCCTCCGAAGAAGACAACAGCCCAGGCTGGACGACAGTGTTGGGCAAGAACAAGAAAGCCCGGCAAGAAACACCAGTTTCAACGAGCAAGAAAACCCACGTGGGCTCGAAGGGAGGCTGCCGCACGGCTGTCCCGCAAGGCGTGTTGCAACGTCTCGCAGCCTCGTCGAGGCTCCCCAGACTACCTAGGGACCACATACGAATTATTGTCCGCCCAAGGGGCGGGCTGGACGTCAAGAAGATAAGCCAAATCAAGCTGGCTCAAGCCTTGGCCATGGCGGCTGCACTGGCCCCCACAGAAACTGAGGGCGACGTAATCTGCCCTAATTTCGCTCAAAACGTTCTCGTCGTCTCCACCCCGGAGAAGAAGAACGCCGCCGCTTATGCAGGAATCCAGCAAATCCGCATAAGCGAAGGACTATACAAAGTGGCCGCATACATAGCGGCCCAAGACAACACTTGCAAAGGGGTCATACGAGGGGTCGACGCAGACATCAGCGAGGCCCAACTCCAGCGCATGATCGTCAACCATCGTAACCCGAAGGCTCTGGAAGTCAAACGAATTAAGAACAACACCACAGTGGTCGTCCTCTTCAACGGCATGAAAGTTCCTATGTCATGTGCGGCGTCAGCCTTCTGCGCTGCACGCTCTACAAACGCCAAACCGAGGTGTGCTACGCGTGTGGCTGCTTGGGACATCGCGCGGACGTCTGCCCCAAACCCACCAATGAGGATTGCCGGGGCTGCGGACTAACCTCACCACCCGATGACCACCAGTGTTCGCCGAAGTGCGCCCTTTGCGGAGGCCCGCATCTTATGGCGGACAAAACGTGCAAGCAGCGCTTTCAAGTCCCATACGTCGTACGCAGACGCCGACGGCGCCGTAAGCGCGCCAAGAACAAGCACCAGCAGCAACAGCTGGCCAAGGAGAACGGGCCACGTGGCTCCAGCGCGGCGGGAGCCACCAGGAGGGAGTAGGAGGGAGCGCTCTGTCACGCCCTCTGGTCGACAACGCAGCCTCTCGAGAGGGCGCTCTCGTTCCCGAGGGCGCTCTAACTCCCGGGTTCAGATCCAGGAAACGTCAACCTGGGCCGATTGTGTCAGGTCGAAGCAGACGATGCCGGCTTCAGAGGTAACGCAGGTAGCATTGCCGGAGCATAAAGTTAATCCCAGAGTCGCTCGAACTCATGCAAGAGAACGCTCGACTCAAAGCAGAAATGCAGCAGATGAGGGCCGACTTTGAGTCTTTCCGCAAGTCGTACCGCTCGCAAGTCGAGAAGCAACAGGTGCCCCCTTCAGGGGATCCAGCCACAGGCGCGCTCGGGTAAACGTAGGGCCGCGCCCCTAGAGGGGGACGCTGACTCTATGGAGACCGAGTCCAATAACAAAGACTTAGAAAGCATGCAGCGGGCAATTCAGCAGCTCGCTGAAAGCGTGTCTGTCCTCCTTTAAATGATGGCGTCCCTGGAAAGCGCACAGGCCGCGTTAGCTACGTCTATACTGCCTTCGAGGGAGCCCCGTCGGACACCTTTACCCGCAAGCGCCGTCCCCGTCAACAAGACGGTGGAATGACCAATCCAAGGCAATCACCATGGCGGTCAATCCGAATAAGTTGGTTGTGTGGCAGTAGAACTGTGCCAGTTTACAACGGCGCAAAGCTCCGCTGCAGCAATTCGTTTCGGCACAAGCGGTCAAACCACACGTAATTATTTTACAAGAAACTCTCGATGACGCACCCGCCTTCCCGAGTTACCAGGTTGTATCGATACGGGAGGAAGGAAAGCGGGGTTTAGCAACCTTGGTCGCACGGAAGTGCTCCTTTCAAGTACACAAATTACAAATTGGCAAAACTAGGGCGGAAATCATTATGGTCGAAATTATCCCTAACAATTCGCTTAAGAGCAGTGTCTTCCTTTTGAACATATACAGCTCGCCGTCTGATCAACGGGAGGCATTCGCCACAATCATGACAAAGGCGGTGGCCCTGAGCTAGGGGGCCCCCATAGTGACAGCGGGTGACTTCGATGCCCCCCACAATGCCTGGGGATACCCCCGCCAATCCACCAAGGGCAATCTCCTTGTCCAGGCAGTTGCTGACTGCTCACTGGAATTGATTGCGGATGCACAATACCCGACGTCAACCGGCACGTCGGTAGTTTGAGATACCACTCCGGACCTGGCGTTCATCAAGAACGCCTCTGGAGCAGGATGTCAAAATTTGCAAGAGAACCTAGGCATGCGACCACTTCATTGTGGAGATTACCCTAACGATTAGCACAGCCCCTACCAGGGAATTTATAGTGACGGATTGGGATGTCTTCTGGAAAATACGGAAGGTGGACCATACCGACTACGATAATCTCGATAGTCTGTTCACAAGACTAAAGAAGGACGTACAAGCTGCGACCAAGGTGGTTAAGACCGACCTAAAGGTAGATCGTATGGACGCGCGCCTTGCGCACCTCCTAGAAGCCAAAAACTCCATTCTGCGCCGCTGGAGAACGCACAGACTCCACCGCCGGCTTCGTAAGAAAATTGCGGAGCTCAATCGTACAATAGAAACTCATTCCATCGAACTGTCCCAACAACAATGGAATGAAGTGTGCTCCTCGGTTCATGGGCAGATGAGAACGGGGGGCAAATGGAACCTGCTCAAACACTTACTCGACGATTCGCAAACCAAAAGCAATCTGAGACTAGCCATCGATCGCATAGTTCATAATCAAAAGGCGGCGGGCTTATTTGAACACGTCCCCCTGCAAGAGTTGGCCGAAAAGTATCTTCCGCTGGGCCACTCCGGTGACGGGGATTATCCTTGTTACCGAGGGGGGGGGGGGGCGGTGGGGGAGCTCGACGCCCCCTTCACGGAATCCGAAATCTGGGAGATGCTCCAAACGCTCAACGGTCGCTCTGCACCGGGCCCGGATGGCATCTCCAATAAGCTCCTCCGTAACTTGGACGAACAATCAGTTGCGCTGCTCACCGGGGAGGTCAATAAAATTTGGGAAACGGGCCTAGTCCCCGATTCCTGGAAGACAGCCTCAGTGGTGCTCATCCCGAAACCAGGCAAACCTCTTGCGCCGGAGAACATGCGGCCTATCTCGCTCACGTCCTGCGTGGGTAAGGTGGCCGAACATGTCATTCGCATCCGTATATCTAGGCATATAGAATATAATGAGTTATTCCCTCACAACATGGTTGGCTTTCGGCCGGCACTCTCCACAGAGGACGTCACGTTACTTATAAAGAGGTAAATCATTGATGTCGACACTAGAGACACTCGGGGCATCCTTGCTCTAGACTTGTCCAAGGCTTGTGATAACATCTCGCACCGGTCCGTGCTAGACGCCATCTCGGATCTGGGCCTGGGGCCATGATTCCATGCGATTCCTCAGGGATCGCAAGGCCACTGTCAAAATAGGGCAAATCAAATCGAAGGAATTTACATTGGGAGCGAGAGGCACCCCGCAAGGGGCGGTCATCTCTCCCCTACTGTTTAACATCGCCATGTGTATCGTTTGTGGTGTCGACAGAGTAACAGTCCGGACCAGTTCTCAGCAAACGAAGACACCCCAGCATTTATTTGTGCTCGTTTTATACCCAGTACAGGAAAGGGCACACAAGTGGCGAGCATGCGCCGAAGATGCTACACGCAGGCACGTATCATTTCGGCTTATCTATCCGATACATCTTCCTTTCTTGGAAGGAAAATAAACAATTTTAACGTTTTAACGAACAAATGAGTTCAAAAGAATACACAGCACCATCACCGATTAAAGTTTGCGAACGCAGTTCAGAAGGTTTAGAGCTCACGGAACTTGCACGAAATTGTCGTCATATCGCAACCGCTGTGGTTGTCTTCTTTCGCGCTGGGATCTTCTTGGTTCTCGTGTCGGTGGCGTAATGGCGGGAGCACTTTCGTTGTTTGATTGGACCTGGCACGGGGACCCGTTCTCGCGGCTGTCGTCTGGTATGTCGTCATCACTAGGCGCAATGCTGAAAGGCTCAGCCGTAGCCATGAGATGTTGTCGGTTGCGTCGCAAGACGACGCCGTCTTCGGTGGCGACCTGGTACGACCTTGGTTGGGCAGTTGCATTAAGAATCTTTGCTTTCGGCGACCACGAGTCTCCTCGTACTCTGACGACCTGGCCTTTTTGTAGCGGTGCCAGACTGCGTCTTGGGGTTCGGTACTGTTCATGTTTCTTTACCGACTGCCTGTGAGCTTCGTTGAAGTCTGGGAGAGTTGTGCGAAGTCGTCTGCCCTGAAGCAACTCTCCAGGTGACTGACCGTCTTCTAGCGGACTGCTCCTGTAAGCGAGTAATCCAAGCCACAAATCATCGTTCATCTCCGACGTCTTTTTTAAAATTCGCTTTACTATTTGAACGCCTTTTTCTGCGAGGCCATTCGAGCGAGGAAACCGCGGGCTGGACGTAATGTGTTTAAAATCGTACTTCTTGGCAAACAGTGAAAACTCATGACTCGCAAACTGCGGACCATTGTCTGTGCACACTTCAATAGGTATTCCATACCGTGCAAACACTGCACTGAGCTTTTGCACAACTGTGGCCGTCGTTGTATCGCTTAGAAGTTCCACCTCCGGAAAGTTGGATAACGCGTCAAAAACACACAGGTACGGTTTTCCGGCCCACTGAAAAAGATCAACACCTACTCGGTACCATGCATGTTCAGGCACTGGGCGGTCCATGAGCGGTTCACTTTGCTGCCGATATGCATACTTCTGACAGACTGCACACCTCTTGATGTGTGCTTCAATGTCACCATTGAGACCAGGCCAAAACAGCAGCTTACGTGCTCGTGATTTGCATTTATTTATTCCCAAGTGGCCTTCGTGAATTCTTCGAAGTAGCTCAGGGCGCATGCTTGACGGTATCACCACCTTGCATCCCTTAAGCAACACACCGCTCAAGACAACCAATTCACTTCCGAAGGATTTTAGTATCCCAGGGACTGGACGACTGCTTTCCAAGCAATGAATGACTTGACTCAAGTAGTCGTCCTTGCTAGTTTCTTCTGCCAAGCGCTTCAATGTTTCCTCGCTGACAAGTGATGACAAAACGCTTACCGCGTGAACTTCCACGTCATCGTCGATGTTTGCTTCTGGGCTTTCGATGGACGCTCGAGACAGCATGTCAGCGACCACCAAGCGTTTACCTGGAACGAATTGGAGTTTGTAGTGGTATCTAAGCAAGCGAAGAAAAAATCGCTGCAGTCTGGGCGGCATTTCTCCAATCGGCTTCTCCGAGATAGCTATTAAGGGTCGATGGTCTGTCTCGAGGACAATGTTACGTCCGTACGCAAAATAGTGAAACTTTTCGCACCCGAAGACAACAGCCATAGCCTCTTTTTCTATCTGGGAATATCTACGTTGCGCTTCGGTTAAGACGCGTGAGGCATAAGCGATGGGCTTCCAAGAACCCTCATGAAGCTGCCAGAGAGCCGAGCCTATTCCATTTTGCGAAGCATCGGATGTTATCTTCGTAATCCGTTTAGGATCGAAAATCGCCAGCACAGGATCTTTGCTCAGACTGTCACAAATCATTTTCCATTCTTTCGCGTGGTTTTCCGTCCACTCAAAGATACGGTCTTTCTTTATCAAGTCGCGAAGCAGTTTCGTTCGGTCCGTAATTGATGGCAGGAACTTCGACAAATAGTTTACGACACCGAGCATGCGCTGCACTGCTTGCTTGTCAGTCGGCGGTGGCATACTTAACAGAGAACTGACCAGGGTAGGATTTGGGCGTATGCCGTCTGCCGCAATAACGTCGCCAAGAAAAAAAATCTTGTGCACGCCAATGCTGCACTTGTCTGCATTAAACGTTAGACCAGCTTTCTGTGCTGCTTCTAGTACCGCTCGTAACCTCTGATCGTGCTCTTTTCTTGTCGCACCCCACACAATGACGTCATCAACGTACACTCGCACTCCTGGCAGTGTTTCGAATATTTCGCTAAGAGCCTTTTGAAACACTTCTGGGGCGGACGCTATACCGAAGGGTAGCCTCAGAAAGCGGTAACGACCGAAGGGAGTCGCGAACGTACAAATTGTTGACGTTTCATCATGCAGCGGTATCTGGTGAAACCCCGAGTTCGCGTCAAGGCGCGAAAAAAAACGTGCTCCAGCTAGTTCCGATTCAATATCTTCTCGACGCGGCATCTCATAGTGCTCGCGCTTGAGATTCTCATTAATTTTCCTCGGGTCCATGCATAAACGTAGTTTTCCGTCCTTTTTTCTGACGATAACTAGAGGACTCACCCAGTCCGTCGGCTGGTCTTGCTTTGCTATAATGCCGGCTTTGACCATGCGGTCAAGTTCTTCGCGCAGAGGCTCTTTCAAGGAAAGGGGCACACGGCGGGCTGTCTGGACGACTGGCACCGCATCTTCTCGAAGAACCATGCGGTATGGGCGCTTGATACATCCAGTCCCAGAAAAAAGTTGTTGAAACTCTTGGACAACTGCCTCGCTGTTGCTTGTTCCGATGTCGTCTACGGTGCGCGAGAACAGTCCAAGCAGTTCGCTGGCTCGCAGTCCAAGTATGGCATGACGGTTCTTCTTCACGATGAAGAAATTAATCTTTGCCGTCTTGCTTCCGACGGCCACCGTGGTAGTCATGACTCCGAGATGCTTGATGACTCCTCCGTTGTAAGATCGTAGGACACAGTTGCTTCTAGCCAAGGGTACCCTCAGCTGCAGTTTTTTGTAGGCAGATAATGGCACGAGGTTGGCTTGCGATCCTGTGTCAACTTTGAAGTCTATTGTCGTGTCCGCAACTTGCGCTCTGACCACCCAGTCACGGTCACACGATCTTCCAACGCTGTTGACAGATACATCAAGGATTTCAAATTCCTCTTCGCTATTTTCGGTGCTCCTCACTTCCCTAACTTGTCTATTCACCTTGCAACGGACAGCAACATGATTCTGCCCTTGGCATTTTCTGCACACTTTGCCAAATGCAGGGCAGCTTCTCGGACCGTGCGTACGTCCACACCTGCGGCACTTGAACATTGCAGGTCGTTCATCGCACTGCTGCTGCTTCGTACGCTCCCGTAGTTTGACAGCGTCAATCTGTCTCTGTTCTCGAGACCAGATTTCGTTTTGCGCGGCAGTCATTTCCGCAGCCTTGCAGACTTCTTCCGCTTTAGCCAAGGTCAACTTCTTATCTTGCAGCAACTTTTGCCTTACTTTGTCATCATTTGTACCAAAAACTATTTGGTCACGTATGAACGGCTCTGCCATGGTGCCAAAGTTGCATGAACGAGACATCTTCCTGAGCTCTCTCACAAACTGTTCAACCGGCTCACCTTGAGCTTGGACGCGTTGCCTAAAGAGGTAGCGCTCGTGCACTTCATTCAGCTGTTCTGCGCAGTAGGTGTCGAACTTGGCTATGAGAGTTACGTAACTTTCCCGGCTCTCATCGTCCCCGAAGGTGAAGTTGTTGTAAATTTCCAGTGCGTCGTCACCTGCCACGGTTAGCAGCAAAGCAATCTTTGAGGCATCCGGTCGAGGCTTCTTGTCGGGCGCGGAGGCAACCAAGAAAAGTTCAAACTTTTGTTTGAAAAGCTTCCATTGCTTACTGATTTCGCCGGTGAAATGTAGCGGCTCTGGTGGCTTCACAAGTTCCATGCTGCTTTACCGTGCCCGAGCACTATGGGCGTGACTTCTGACACCATGTATCGTTTGTGGTGTCGACAGAGTAACAGTCCGGACCAGTTCTCAGCAAACGAAGACACCCCAGCATTTATTTGTGCTCGTTTTATACCCAGTACAGGAAAGGGCACACAAGTGGCGAGCATGCGCCGAAGATGCTACACGCAGGCACGTATCATTTCGGCTTATCTATCCGATACACCATGTAGGGCCTCTCGGACAGACTGGCCACAGGAAGAGGAACGGGTCACGCCCTCTACGCGGATGATATTACCGTGTGGTGCATGGGAGGGTCAGACGCTGCAGTTGAGGGTGCGCTCCAAGAGGCGCTCGACATCACAGAACACTTCCTACTAGACACGGGCCTGAGTCTGTCACCAACCAAGTCCGAACTTCTATTGTATAGGCCCACCCGACGGGGGGTTAGGTGCTCCACACCCTTAGATCAAGTTCACATAGCCCTCTATACGAGGGACGGACAACAAATCCACAGAGTGGATACCATCAGGGTCCTCGGACTCTTGCTGGAACATCGCGGGGGCAACTAACAGACTATAGCCCGCATTATTTCCAAGACAGAGAATATGCTTGGGCTTATCCTTTGGGTCTCGAACCGCAGAGGGAGTGTAAGTGAGAGCAATCTACTCAGACTCTACCACGCGTTTCTGATGAGCCACGCTAACTATGTAGCCTCCGTGTTGCGCTGGTCTAAACCGGATGAGGCCAAAATCGACGCCCTCATGCGCAAAAGCATCGAGCGCGTGCTGGGTCTACCACTCACTACCAGCACCGCGCGTCTCATGCAACTAGGCATGCACAACACCCTATCAGAGGTGATCGAGGCCCAACGAGTGGCCCAAATAATACGACTGTCATCATCGCGAGCGGGGAGACGCATTCTCGAATCCGTTGGATGCGGTCACAAGGAAATCACGGAGCGCAACGTGACCCTATCACCCATGGTCCGAGATACGTTCAAGGTAGATCCCATGCCACGTAACGTCCACCCTCAATACAATGTAGGGCGCCGTGTAGCCAGGGCTCGTTCCCTGTTAAAAGCGGCTGCTGCCACTCCGAATCTGGCATGTTTCGTTGACGCCGCCCAGTACGAGTGCTCTGATCACTATGCCGTAGTTTCGGTTGACTCCAACGGCACTATCATTAACTCAGCATCCGTGCGGAAGGTTTCTTCAACAGTAGCCGAGCAGGTTGCTATAGCTATAGCCCTGAAGGACCCTCTACGTTCCAATATCCTTACAGACTCCAGATCTGCAGTCCGAGCTTTCGCCACCGGCTCGATCTCAAAGGAGGCGGCGGCCATCTTCGGCAGCTAGGGGGCTGCTGGTTTTCATAGCATCAAATGGTTCCCGGACCATATGGGAATCAATGTGCACTCGGAGGTTGTTAACGCCAATGAGTTGGCACATGACTGTGCGCGAGGTCTTACACACCGCGGCGGTTCAGGTGGACTCACGGGCGGCGATTTAGGACTGTACAGGGATTCGATTCTCACCTTCCATGAAATCTTGGCTCATTATCAACTTGCTCGGTGGGCCTTTCCGCTACCACACCCTAAACTTAATAGACCATAATCGTCGGCGTTTCGCATGCTTCAAACGGGGTCATTTCCCTCCAGGGGCCGATTCAGTCACTTCGCGCCTAATGTAGAACCCCACTGGCCAGATTGTGGGGAGGCGTACTGTTCCTTATCCCATATGCTCTGGCAATGCCCTGCGTTACGCAGCTCATCGCTAACCACTCTAACCGACTGGGAGGCAGCCCTTAGGAGCGGCGACCTCTCAGAGCAACTACGGGCTGTCCAGAGGGCCTGCGACAGGGCGGAGGACCACAATCGCCCGACCCCGACGTGGGTGTGGCCCGCGACGGCTACGGGGACTCACTGCAAAAGGAGGTACCCTAACGCCGGTTCCTCAGGACCATTAATAAAGTTCTTTGTCTGTCTGTCTGTCTCTCCTGACTAATCTGCTTGAAGATCTAGCCACACAGAAAACTTTGACCAATAGTAAGCTATTTTAATCTGCATTGATGCAGTTACCTTTACATTCCAGACTGCATCGTTTCGAACCGCAAGCTAGATCTGTAAAGAAAATTGTGTGTCCAGTGGCCATCTCGTGACAAAATTAGTCTGCCGCTCTTTTTTCTTCGTTCATTTATGCAGGATAAAGCTGTCCAATGCAAGAAATACTGAACCAAAACGCCAACTACTTTGCTTCGGATTGTGACGTTTTCACCGAGGCAACTAGTGCACCGCTTTACCAGCTAAACGTATTTTGTAATTTAGCCCTTTGTTGCTGCTGTTGTTGCTGTTTTTGGGGTCGTCGTCGTTGTTGTTCAGCGTAACGATAGCATTCAAACAATAACGCCAGGCAAGAACTTTAATAAGCCACGCGGGACCACCATCACGAGCAAGCTACGGGTGTGAAGCAAAGAGCACAAGTAATGCTCATGCGAAGCCTATCGCAGAGCTTGTGCTTTTACGCACTGAAACGCTGCCGCAAACTCTGGCATCGCCTTAACGGGCACATTGCAGCGTTGGCTTGCATCCCCGTACTGCACGTCCACGTGGTTGCCGCTGGAACACAGAGCGTAGCAAGAAGCCACGAAAAAGAGCCTGTCTTGCACGAGGCTCGACTCTTTGGCGTACGCACTGCTTATGTTTCGAGCAATGCCGAGCCTGTAGGCAGCCAGGCTCGCCAGGAGAGCCTTCAAGTCCACATAATTTGGCATCCACTCATGTGGCGCAGTGGAAGTGTCGCTCGTCTCCTGAATGTTATCGTTTCGAATCCCTTGCTTGCGAAGGGGGCTCACGTTAAAGAGACGATCGTGGTACAGGCCCCTGAGCACTTCATCAGCGAGAAGGCGTCCGGCGCCGCCGTAGTTAACGGCCGCCGGAAAGTCTGAATGGAACAGCGGGAACACAAAGTAGTTTTCGGCGACCGTGAGCGCGCCGTGAAAGCTCCATCGGTGGTGAAGAAAGGAACCCGGCTTGAGAACGTTCGTTACGTCTCGCTCCAGGAGGCGCCAGCGCCCGTTCATCAGGTTCAACCAGTCGACGAAGAAGCGAGCACCGCGCGACGGTTCTGGCAGCACGCTTGCCAGGAAGCTCTGGTTGTTCCACGGCACAGTGGCGTCCGGGGCCCAAAGCTGGAGCAAGGCCTCCTTGTGGCGCACTACCGCGTCAACGAGAACGTCCCGCACGTCCCGAACGATATCCTCGGCGCCTCGGTGCTTCGGGAACAAACTGAGCCACCCGATGCCCACCGCGCTTTCGACCTGAATAAGGCAGCGTCGCCGATGCGCCGACGGAGGCAAGCCAGCAAGCTCCAGCGTGGCATCCGCGATCTCTCGGCTAGCCATCCAGCCCAACTCGTGGGCAACGCGAAGGCCTAGGCTTAGCGTGAGCGCCTCTCGCGTATCGGAGTCGAGTCCCAGTAGGTAGACGACGGACCGAAGCAGGCCGGCGTTTTCCACTTGCACGACGTCTCGAGCCGAAAAGCGGCGTGCCCAGATGAAGTACTCGTTCAACAGGAGCAGCAGCCGTCCAGCAGCAATGCCCGGAGTCGCCGTGTCTGTGAGGTTGCGGATGGACATGCGCAGAATCCTCGAGTCCGGCTCGGCCATCGCGGGGCCCAGCACCTGAAGTGTCAGCCGGTCCATTGCCTCTATTTTGGCGATGACCTCGTCTTCGACCGCTTCGGAAGCATCGAATAGCCGTAGCATGGCTCGCATGTATCGACGGTACCGGAGCGACGCTGCCGTCCCCGCTGGCTGACCGGCGAACGCCCGCGTGGTGGCAATCCAGGCATGAAAGGCAGCGCTGTGGCCAATCTTTAGCACGAGCTCCCCGGTCCCTCCGCGAAGAGGAGCCAGTTCGAAGCTCAGGTGGAACCACAGATGCACGTTCCAGTTGCCAGACAGATCGAGCAGAATCTCTAGGAGATCCCAGCGAGACGTCTTTGGCCACGGGAGATGTCGCGCGGCCATGAACCTTTTGAGGTCGGGCAAGCTGCTCTGCGAAAGCTCCATGCACGACTTCGCAAGGCCGGCTACCTTCTTCTCGACGCTGGACGCCGAAGGCGCTGCGAAATATTGGCTGCCGCTGTGTTCGCTGCTCCACTCGATGGCTTTAAGCGCGCGACCGTACATCGCATCTTCTGCTGCATCCACGACGGACAGCAGGTGGTGTTGGCGTTTCCACCCGTCGCAGACGAAGCGATAGAAATTTCGGCACGGGTCTTGAGATCGATTAATCGAAAGCTCTATAGCGGCCATGTACTCGTGGCATGCCGTTTCATGGCAGCCAGAAAAAAGTGGTAGATCCGCGTGTTCTGCGTGCGACGTCCGGGGGCTTGCGCGGAGAAGACCCTGGTCCTTGACGCGAATCCACAGCATCGATCCCAGGTAGAGGAGAAGGGCGATGGAAAAAATGACGGCCACAGCCTCCAGAATGATCACGTGCCTGGGGTTCATGCGCCAGTTTGCTCGAATGACGACTACATTAGGCCCGGCGTGTTCCTGCGAGTGGGAAATGCAAAGTGAAAAGCTTGTGCCTTGTTGATTGCAGCCGTGAACCTCTGATAAAGCGTCTAGATCATTGCTTTAACTATATTCATCGAGCTGTAAGTTTAAATTTCTAATAGTGCGCCGAAATGCTGTCTGTCGCTATAAGAACACATACCGTCCTAAGAAATACAAACAGGTTTCTGTAGTAGGTTAAACACACCTGCAGCCTGATTATGGTTCTGGCTACACTTCTGCTTCAGGTTCCCAAGCTAAAGCGACAGCACCAGTTTCAGTGCAAACGCGTCGAGATAAGTGTTTTCCGGAAAGGCTGTAAAGGCGTTGAGAAAACCCACGCTGTACTCACAAATATGGCGTTAACCTCGTCGTTGGCATGCGGCGACGCGAGAGTAGTTCGATCCTGTTCAACAACATCCGCAGTAACCCTATGCTACGATAGTGTCCCTGTATGTGCTACAGGGACGCCATCACTATTGAGGACGACGCAACGAGCTATGGAAAGAAGGATGATAGGTGTAACGTTAAGGGTTAAGAAAAGAGCAGATTGGGTGAGAGAACAAACGCGAGTTAAAGACATCTTAGTTGAAATCAAGAAAAAGAAATGGCCATGGGCAGGACATGAAATGAGGAGGGAAGATAACCGATGGTCATTAAGGGTTACGGACTGGATTCCAAGGGAAGGGAAGCGTAGCAGGGGGCGGCAGAAAGTTGGGTGGGCGGATGAGATTAAGAAGTTTGCAGGGACAACATGGCCACAATTAGTACATGAACGGTGTTGTTTGAGAAGTATGGGAAAGGCGTTTGCCTTGCCGTGGACGTAATCAGGCTAATGATGATGATGATGATGATGATGATGATGATGTGCTACTGGACCATAGCAGGATCACTGTGTTACGGAGGCAGATTGCGTCTACGGCCACATCGACTGCTCGATGACATGAATCAGAGCGTATAGCCATAGGGCTTAAACTTCGCAATATTAATATAACCCAGATTGAAAAAAAAGTACAACTTTGTCTTTCTTTATAATTAAAACATTTCGGTGTAATGCGCCGCGAACCGCTCTTACAAACCTGTCTCTTCGCAAGAGATTTCCCGTCATGCCGTGTGTGGTCATAGAGTCCATGCTTCGGCGAAAGGCGTAATCACCCAGCGTGCTTCCTGCCTGCTAACTCAAGCTGTGTTTCTTACACAGCTCGGATTAAGTCATTCACCTAATGCCAAGAACTGGGACTCTCGTTTGAAGTTTCTGCTCGCGGAGCGTGCGATTTCTCAGCTAGTGCGTAATTTCTCGACAAACGCACTCTCAGGCATAGCCAAAATGGAACTACTGTGGCCGAAACGAGTTAAAGCACGCTGAGTAAGCACGACTGAAACATACGGATCTATACCTTCTGACTGATGTTTTGATGTAGTTTCAAAATGCCTTGTATACGCCGACCTATCAAACAGCGTTGGCCACCTTTTCTGGGTGATTCTGATTAGGTTCGACCCTCTCTTCAATTTCACGGATAGCGTATAATTTGTAAATCAAGAGTGTGATGCATGTGCAAGACTGAGATAGATACATGAAGCCGACGTGTGGCGGCACGTCAATCGACTCCTCTTCTTTTCAGTCTACACCTACAGCAAGTCGGCCACCCCGATTTTGGGACAAGGTTCGCTTGCGTTAAGGCTGTTGGCTGTCGAACCATAATCCCGCCACCCAGTCCATGTAACGCTAGAGCAGGATAACGAGAATGAGTGTTGGGGTGCGTTGAGTGGGACCGCCTGTAGCAGTTTGACTCTAGCCTATTGAGCCACATGGGAAAATGCATCTAAACATGAATGCCATACGACTGATGGTTTGGGAGTTGGGGACACTTGGGTGCAGCGTCAGATGCTCCTTCTACACATTAACGCCCACGTAGGTCGGTATCTTCCCCTCTCCCAGTTCTCCTGTGCAAGGCACAAAGTTGCTGTCAGACTCGCGAGAATCGGGTTCGTGTACGCATGACAGGTGGAGAGTCGGCTTGACCTCGCCTGTTCAGCACCTATCTGGATTCCGCAAGTTAGCCTACAGATATTATACGAGAAAACAAGGACCACACGTGAGAGAAGTGATCCCACCCTCCTTACAAGCACTCTGGGAACACTTCGCTCACGCGTGGTCCTTATTTTCTATTAACGCTATAGAGTTAATAGAAATACCGGTTCTTGTTCACCTCTTGTGGCTGGGCATTTCCACCATGACTAGAATTACATGCACATCGACAGCGGGTAGAGTCAGAAGTCGGATTGACTGAGAGCGTCACGACCGCGCTTACAGACTTCTTTCCGATCGGGCTGAGTGATTCACCCCGTGCACCCTTCGCAGTCCGGCTGACAGCCGAGTCCGACGCTGTGTACCTGGGTCCGAACTGCTAGCGTTCGCGTGAACCCGAGTACTGGATCTCGTCTCGACAAGCCGACTTGCCTCGATTTTATTGGCGTTACGTAAACGTACCCGCCTGCACGACCCGAGACAAGTCAACCCGCCTGCTGCTGCTAAGCCTACTCGACCTGACCCGCTGTGGTATACATTCCCGTTTGCGCTCGCTGCGCAGCAATCGCACATCTGCGCGTGCGCCAGCTGTCGTCTGTTTCCGATTGCTCACCTGTGCTGCCGGAACTGGATCCGGCAACGCGAGGGCAGGCGTCGCTGAAGAATCGAGCGCGGTGTCTGCGCCATCGCCGTGGTCGGCTGCATCTGCCGCCCGCTGCGCAGCCGCCTGCATCTGGCGCACCTGAAGGAGTTCGTGCAACTCGAGGCGCTGGAAGCCCGGTCGTCTCGTCGGACCCGTGGTGAGCCTCGAACCACGTAAGGCGTTCCGCTCCGAATCCGATGAGCTCGAGCTGCTGCTGCTGTCGACAGTGGTCGCCCCAGTGTCGGCCATCACTTCGTTCTTGAACTCAACCCTGTTTCCTACACGCCTGCCTGCCTGTGAAAGCGGTCCCTGACTGTCAGCAAGAGCGAGACAAGCCTGCAAGCGTCCAGCTGCTCTTGCTCTGTCGATCCGCTCGTGAGGGCACCCGCCGCAGCTGCTGCTAATTCTGAGCCCGCGTGAAGAACACATACTCACGGTGGGGATTGCCTACACCATAAGGTCAAAACGACCACGACAAAAAAGTAAGCCAGGGAAGAAATGCAGATAATCGATGTTCATCATCATTATCATCATCTTCAGCCAATTTTATGTCCACTACAGGACTAAGGCCTCTCCCTACGATCTCCAATTACCCATGTCCTGCGCCAGCCGTATCCAATGAGCGCCCTCGAATTTCCTCATTTCATCGCCCCACCTAGTCTTCTTCCATCCTCGACTGCGCTTCCTTTCTGTTGGCAACCATTCTGTAACACTAATGGTCCACCGGTTATCTAACCTAAGCATTACATGACCTGCCTAGCTCCATCTTTTTTTACTCTTAATGTCAATTAGAATATCAGCTATACCCGTTTCCTCGCTGATCCAAACCGCTCTCTTTCCGTCTCTTAACGTTATGCCTAGCATTCTTCATTGCATCGCTCTTTGCGCGGTCCCTGATTTGTTCCCAAGCTTGTTTTTCAGTCTCCAAGTTCCTGCTCCATATGTCAGCACCGGTAAAATGCGCTGATTATACACGTTCCTTGTCAATGATAATGGTAAGCTTCCACTCAGGAGCTGACAATATCTGCCGTATGCGATCCAACCAATTTTTATTGTTCAGTGCAAATCCTTCTCATGGTCAGGGTTTCCTGTGATAAATTGACCTAGGTAAGAAGTACTCCTTCATCGACTCTAGACGCTGACTGGCGATCCTGAACTCATGTTCTCTTGCCCGGATAGTCATAATTATCTTTGTCTTCTGCATATGAATCTTCAACCCCACTTTTACACTCTCGCTGTTAAAGTCCTGCATGATTAGTTGTAACTCGTCTCCAGTGTTGCTGAATCGGCCAATGTCATCTGCAAACCGAAAGCTGCTGAGATATTCGCCGTTCATCCTTACTCCAAAGCCTTCCCAGTTTAATTGCTTGAATACTTCTTCCACGCACGCAGTGAATAGCATTGGAGAGATTGTATCTCCCTGCCTGACCCTTTTGTTTATAGGCATCTTCCTACTCTTCTTGTGTGGGATTAAGGTAGCTGTGGAATCTATAGATATTTTAAAAGATATTTACGTAAGCGGCCTCTACTCCTTGATTACGTAATACCTGTATGACTGCTAGTATCTCTACTGAATCAAATGCCCTTTCGTAATCTATGAAAGCCACATAGAGAGGCTGACTGTGTTTTGTGGATTCCTCGATTACCTGATCGATGACATGGTTGTGGTCCTTTGCAGAGTGTTCCTTCCTGAAGCCGGCCTGTTCCCGTGGTTGACTAAACCCCAGTGTGGCCCTTATTCTATTGGAGATTATCTTCAGTATTTTACATAATGCTGGAAGTAAGCTAATTGGCCTATACTTTATCAATTCTTTAACGTCTCCCTTTTTGTGAATTAGTATAATGTCTGCATTTTTTTCTGTTTTCTGGAACTCTTGAAGTCGATAGACAGTTCTTATAGAGAGCCGCCAGTTTTTCAATCATTATGTCTCCTCAATCTTTGAGCAAATTGACTGTTACTCCATCTTCTCCTGCCGCTTTACCCGTTTCATGTCTTGCAAAACCCTTGAAACCTCATCGCTAGTTCTAGAAGGAGTCTCCATAACCTGTTGATTACTGCTTCCAATGGAGGTATCGTGGCTTCTTTGGGTATTGTACAATTCAGTATAGAATTCTTCGGTGGATTCTGACGGTCTAATTTATTAGTAAGTTGTAGGCCAAGTACACGTAGTTTGTTGAGCACCACAAAGACACGAGATTCCATCCGCCTCCTAAGTGTCTGGAGAAGCGCTCTTCCTGCCTGAGTCTCACTTACCCGTGATTGCCCATAACAAAATGTTAACACCTAGGGTACCCCAGGCCCCCTACTTCAGTCTGAATTATCTCTTGCTACATTCTCTCTATTATGACAGCAAGAAATAAACGGTAAAATCAGCCTTCGCTTAGTCTCATCTCACGCTGAAGATAAGGTATTTACGTTCCGTCATGGGTATCGAGAGCAGCTGTTTGTTTATGCGCTTTGAGCCGCGAAATATTTTTTTATTTCTTAAAGCTCTTTTTTACTAGCGATGACGGAATATTAAACATATGCATGAAATACGCAGCACGTTTATCTCGGCAGGAGAGACTTTCCCCTTCCACACAGGAAGTTAAATAGAGCACAGGCACTGGCCCTCACATTACTGCAAACAGGCTTTTATCCCAGCCCGGCTTTATTCCAGAAGCTTTATCCCAACACCTATGCCACTAGTTCTTGCAGGCACTGCAGTGGCATCGCTAGCCTAGATCATATGCTCTGGCGTTTCCCCTCGTTACGAGGCACAGAACAAATCGATGAGGACAACTCCATACACGTATAACTCCATACAACTACATACAACTCCAAATACACGTTGAGATACCAAAACACTCCAGAACGCGAATTCTTGAGCTGTTTTCTGGAGGTACCTTCGGGACCTGGACACCGTTCTTTTATTGATGCTCCTTGTATTTTCTGATAATGTTTTGACTGATATCGGCGCACACTCACCGTAAAAATACAGAGCGCGTATTAGTTATAGTAATGAGAGGCTTAGAACAAAGCAGAGAAATTTGGTACAAGATGGCCGTTTTCGCCCTATTAGATCGTGTAAGCTTCGTCTCATTGGCTTGTCTGACGTTCAGATGTGCTGTAAATATAAGGCAAACTGTAAATATAAGGAAACAGAAACGGTCTGGCAAAAGATCAGCAGAGAAGTCAGTCATTGATCATTATTTTTCTTATATACACGCAGGAACTCATTGTTGCTGCCTGGAGGAACAATTTACGGTTATCGGAATGTAACCGCTTTGGTCACTTTCGAGTGACGTGATGTGCGTAGAGATGACAGACTTTAGCACAGGCCACAAGTTGTCATTTATTGTGAAGAATTACACACCCACCTTTGAAAATATCGTGCATTAAACTCAGTTGCATGCGAAGGCAATGTCTATTTATTGTAGCAAGAACCAAACAGAAACACAACAGAATTTTTAAGTACGACTGGACGCCAGATGTACGGGTTATTTCTCAATAGAAATATTCTACAATATTTCGCTGGAAGTTCATAGCTTTTCGCCGGGATATCTACATGCGTTTGCTAACTCAGTCGACCAATGTTTGTGGTCTTTTGCAAGTGGCAAGGAGGTGGCCTCACAAAATATGTAATTTACATAGCGAAACTGCGTGTCAAAACCAGAATAGCCATGCGTCTTAATTCATTCCTATAGCGCAGGTATACAGTATGTGAGAGCTACATTTTAGTTGCTGATGCAGTTCTGATGCACCGCGCGTGTGCAAAACTTATGGATGGGAAGCGTTACAGACCACTTTTCCTCACCAAAGTCATGAGGACGGTGGAAACAGTCGGTGTTCACAGTCTGTTTGCTACGCCCGTACTGTCTTCAGTTCTTAAAGCGGAGTGCAATGTGTTGAAGTAGCATTTATTCCGTTAAAGTGTCGTCATACCACAGCTCAAGATGGCTACCGTTACCGTCTGTAGTTATTCTGTGCCGCAGGAATCATTCCTGCGCTTTCAGTGTTATGTGCCTGAAGAACGCATGGGAAAGCTTATTTATTTTTTCTTCAAGATAGGAGGTTACGTAGACTCGAAAATAGAGTGCTCATCAAAGTGAGGCTTCGATGGGGAGGAAAAACCTAAGCGCTTCCGTGAACCTTGAAATGTGGCATCCTTGGGCCGACTGGTGCATGGCAACTAGAAGCTGGAGAGACGATGGGATGACGCAATGTGCGTTGTTGGGCTTGTTAGTACATATTCTTCTTATTTTTTTTTATTTACACACGCTGCAGCCCACACATACAATCCTAATGATACGAAACCAGCTGAAACCGCACAGTCTACGGGATTAACGCAATACAAGAATGCAATATTTAGAGGGTGGGAACGAGTTCATAACTGGCAGGGAAGAGGTAGCACCCCTGTTCTTTGTCATCCCTGGACGCTATCAATTTCTCGCTAGTTCCCACTCTTTAAATAAACGAAAAGACGGTTCTCTTACTGTCGCTAGTCACACGACGTCGCGAGCAATCGTGTACTGCGGGAAGATTCGAAAAAAAAAACCAAGAGAACTTCACTCACTCAGCGACGCTCTTTTCAAAGCACTTTTTGATTCAAGCATGTGAATCAGGTGCCACGCAAATAGGACAGGCGACGTAACTGAACTTGCATAAATAATATATTGTTGCCGTTTAGCAAGAAAAGCTGTACCAAAAAAAATTAGGCGTCTCCTTTTGGCTAAGCTCGTCATGTCTTATAAGTAGATGATGAAAGTCCGACAAAACAACATACTTTGTACAATAAAGGGAAAACACGGGGAAGGCGGGAGAACGAAATTCAAGACGATGAGAAAACGAGAACAAAGTTAAAGCAGTTGCCAACGTTTCGACAGAGGGTCTTGTCTTCTTCAAAAAGACATGCTTTCATCGCCACAGTATATATAGGTGGGATTCTTCCCACTCCCGTCTGTATATACTGTGGCGATGGAAGCACATGTCGCCTTGAAGAAGACAAGTACACTTGTCGAAACGTTGGCTCCTGCTTTCACCTTGTTCTCGTTTTGCTCATCGTTTTGTACAATAAAGCAGTTGCTGTAATTGTACATCTTTGAGTGTGGGCATCTGCAGAATACAAACCCGTTTCACCTTCGTGCCAGAACAAGCCTAAATGTCAACGAGTAACTTCACACCTAAAGCATACTGCGTCGGAAAACATGGACACGTTGTTCCTGTTCGATTCACCGTGTAAATGCCGCTGCTATTAATGTCACCATGAAAGGACAGTACAGCAAGTTTTCGTTTTTTGTTCTCAGCTCGCATCGAGCTTAAGTCCCACTGTACAGTGAGGACGCGTCGCCGTGGAAACGGGACGTCAATCAAGCGGCATCAAGCTCTCGTGGCCTCCTATCGTGGCATCTAGCCCTCGTGGCCTGGTCAACTTGAATAAAGTTGATTTCCTTCCTTCCTTCCTTCCTTCCTTCCTTCCTTCCTTCCTTCCTTCCTTCCTTCCTTCCTTCCTTCCTTCCTTCCTTCCTTCCTTCCTTCCTTCCTTCCTTCATGTGCAAATGTTTTCCTTAAAGGAATCAGGAGGAAATTAATACCACAAATTCGGCATTAAATATAAAGAGCTGCCTGCCACCCGTAGAACGCTATATGTAGAAAAAGTTACCCAATTAACTCTTTCACATGTCCACGAAATGTCGGATAAGGTTGGTCTACCGCCACACCACAGGCATCTAGCTCGATATTAGGCAGGTTTTAAGAGGTGCGGATCAGCATCATTCAGCCGAACAGAAACTTACAGCAATCATTAGCAGAGCAGCGGGAGGTATAGCTTGCCAGCTAGGACATCTTGAAGGGGCAGCGCAATAAGACGATGACAGAAGGCAGGAAACACACAAGACAGCGCTGACAGCGTTTCCTGCCTTCTGTCATCGTGTTATTGCGCTGCTCCTTCAAGATGTACAACCACTATCAACTCACCCAAATGTCGATCCTTGCCAGCTAGGGCCTGGGGGTGCAGAGGACAGTCCTCTAGCAAGTCCAAAGGCATGCCAAGGCCAGTAAACCCCAAGGCTAGGAGAACCAGCCATCGCTCTTGGACCCATTTCCCCCCACTGGCTGTCTTAATAAAGTTTTACTACTACTACCCAACTCTGCTCGTTTTAAAGCTTTCGTGTGCGAACGGTTATCAGTGCACCTGACCCAAACTACATAGCACAAAAAAAAATTTCACTAATCACCTTGAAGATCTAGCCAGCACACAGAAAACTATTGACCAATAGCAAGCTGTTCTTATCTGCATTGATGCAGTTACCTTTACATTCCACACCGTATTGTTTGGAACCGCAAGTTCTGTAAAGAAAATCCTTGCATCCAATCGGTATCTCGCGACAAAATTTGTCTGCCTCTCTTTTTCTTTCGTAGTTCATTTTTTTGCAGGATGACGCTGTTCAATGTAAGAAATACTGTAAAAAAAATGCCATCTACCTTGCTTCGGATGGTGACGTTTTGACCGATGTAACTAAAGCACCGCCTTACCAGATAAACGTGTGTTGTAATTAGTTTCAAAAATAACGCCTCAGAAGAATTTTAATAAGCTACGCGTGACCATCATTACCAGCAAACCACGGGCATGAAGGAAAGAGGACAAGTAATGCTCATGCAAAGCCTATCGCAGAGCTTGTGTTTTCACGCACTGAAACGCTGCCGCAAACTCGGGCAGCGCCTTGACGGGCACGTTGCAGCGTTGGCTTGCATCCCCGTACAGCACGTCCAGGTGGTTGCCGCTGGAGCACAGAGCGTAGCAAGAAGCCACGAAAAAGAGCCTGTCTTGCGCGAGGCTCGACTCTTTGGCGTACGCACTGCTTGCGTTTCGAGCAGTGCCAAGCCTGTAGGCAGCCAGGCTGGCCAGGAGAGCCTTTAAGTCCACATCATTTGGCAACCACTCCTGTGGTGCAGTGGAACTGCCGCTGGTCTGTTGAACGTTATTGTTGCGGGTCTCTTGCTTGCGAAAGGGGCTCACGTTAAAGAGACGATCGTGGTACAGGCCCCTGAGCACTTCGTCAGCGAGGAGGCGTCCGGCGCCGCCGTAGTTAACGGCCGCCGGAAAGTCTGAATGGAAAAACGGGAACACAAAGTAGTTTTCGGCGACGGTGAGCGCGCCGTGGAAGCTCCATCGGTGGCGAAGAAAGGAGCCCGGCTTGAGAACGTTCGTGACGTCTTGCTCCAGCAGGCGCCAGCGCCCGTTCATCAGGTTCAACCAGTCTACGAAGAAGCGAGCTCCGCGCGACGGTTCTGGTAGAACGCTTGACAGGAAGCTCTGGTTGTTCCACGGCACAATGGCGCCCGGGGCCCAAAGCTGGAGCAAGGCCTCCTTGTGGCGTGCCACCGCGTCAACGAGAACTTCCCGCACGTCCCGAACGACACCCTCGGCGCCTCGGTGCTTCGGGAACAAACTGAGCCACCCGATGCCCACCGCGCTTTCGACCTGAATCAGGCAGCGTCGCCGATGCGCCGACGGAGGCAAGCCAGCAAGCTCCAGCGTGGCATCTGCGATCTCTCGGCTAGCCATCCAGCCCAACTCGTGGGCAACGCGAAGGCCTAGGCTTAGCGTGAGCGCCTCTCGCGTATCGGAGTCGAGTCCCAGTAGGTAGACGACGGACCGAAGCAGGCCGGCGTTTTCCACTTGCACGGGGTCCCGAGCCGAAAAGCGACGTGCCCAGATGAAGTACTCGTTCAACAGCAGCAGCAGCCGTCCAGCAGCAATGCCCGGAGTCGCCGTGTCTGTGAGGTTGCGGATGGACATGCGCAGAATCCTCGAGTGCGGCTCGGCCATCGCGGGGCCCAGCACCTGAAGTGTGAGCCGGTCCATTGCCTCTATTTTGGCGATGACATCGTCTTCGACCGCTTCGGAAGCATCGAATAGCCGTAACATGGCTCGCACGTACCGCCGGTACCGGAGCGACGCTGCCGTCTTCACTGGCTGACCGGCGAACGCCCGCGTGGTGGCAATCCAGGCATGAAAGGCAGCGCTGTGGCCAATCTTTAGCACGGGCTCCCCGGTCCCTCCGCGAAGAGGAGCCAGTTCGAAGCTCACGTGGAACCACAGATGCACGTTCCAGTTGCCAGACAGATCGAGCAGAATCTCTAAGAGATCCCAGCGAGACGACTTAGGCCACGGGAGATGGCGCGCGGCCATGAACCTTTTGAGGTCGGGCAAGCTGCTCTGCGAAAGCTCCATGCACGACTTCGCAAGGCCGGCTACCTTCTTCTCGACACTGGACGCCGAAGGCGCTGCGAAATATTGGCTGCCGCTGTGTTCGCTGCTCCACTCGATGGCTTTAAGCGCGCGACCGTACATCGCATCTTCCGCGGCCTCCACGACGGACAGCAGGTGGTGTTGGCGTTTCCACCCGTCGCAGACGAAGCGATAGAAATTTCGGCACGGGTCTTGAGATCGATTAATCGAAAGCTCTATAGTGGCCATGTACTTGTGGCATGCCGTTTCATGGCACCCAGAAAAAAGTGGTAGATCCGCGTGTTCTGCGTGCGACGTCCGGGGGCTTGCGCGGAGAAGGCCCTGGTCCTTGACGCGAATCCACAGCGTCGATCCCAGGTAGAGGAGAAGGGCGATGGATAAAATGACGGCCATCGCCTCCAGGATGGTGGTGTGCCTGGGGTTCATGCGCCAGTTTGCTCGAATGACGACTACATTAGGCCCGGCGTGTTCCTGCGGGTGGGAAATGCAAAGTGAAAAGCTTGTACCTTGTTGACTGCAGCCGTGAACCTCTGATAAAGCGTCTAGATTATTACTTTATCTATATCATCTAGAGTAAAGGTTTCAATTTTTAATAGTGCGCCGAAATCCTGTCTGTCGCTATAAGAACATGTACCATCCTAAGAAATACAAGCACATTGCTATAGCAGGTTAAACACACCTGCAGCCTGATTATGGTCCTGGCTACACTTCTGCTTCAGGTTCCCAAGCTAAAGTGACAGCACGAGTTTCAGTGCAAACGCGTTGAGATAAGTGTTTTCCGGAAAGGCTGTAAAGGCGTTGAGAAAACCCACGCTGTAGTCACAAATGTGACATTGAGCTCGTCGTAATTGGCAGGCGGCGACGCGAGAGTAGTTCGATCCTGTTTAACAACATCCGCAGTAACCCTATGTTACGATAGTGCTCCTGTATGTGCTACAGGGACGCTATCACTATTGAGGACGACGCAACGAGCTATGTAAAGAAGAATGATAGGTGTAACGTTAAGGGATAAGAAAAGAGCATATTGGGTGAGAGAACAAACGCGAGTTAATGACATCTTAGTTGAAATAAAAAAAAAGAAATGGCCATGGGCAGGACATGTAATGAGGAGGGAAGATAACCGATGGTTATTAAGGGTTACGGACCGGACTGGAAGTTAGGTGGGCGGATGAGATTAAGAAGTTTGCAGGGACAACATGACCACAATTAGTACATGACCGGGGTTGTTGGAGAAGTATGGGAAAGGCCTTTGCCCTGCAGTGGACGTATCCAGGCTGATGATGATTATGATTATGATTATGATTATGATGCTGTGCTGCTGGACCATAGCAGGATCACTGTGTTACGGATGCAGATTGCGTCTACGGACACATCAACTTCTCAATGACATGAATCAGAGCGTATAGCCATAGGGTTTAAACTTCGCAATATTAAGACAACCCGGATTGTTGAAAAAGTACAACTTTGTCTTTCATTATAATTAAAACATTTCGCTGTAATGCGCCGCGAACCGCTCTTACAAACCTGTCTCTACGCAAGAGATTTCCCGTCATGCCGCGCGTTGTCATAGAGTGCATGCTTCTGCGAAAGGAGTAATCACCCAGCGTGCTTCCTGCCTGCTAACTCACCCTGTGTTTCATGCACTGCTTGGATTAAGTCATTGACCTAATGCCAAGAAGTGCGACTCTCGTTTCAAGTTGCTGCTCACAACCGCAGCGTGCGAGTTCTCAGCGAGTTCGTAATGTCTCTGCAAACGCCCTCTCATGCATAGCCAAAGTGGAACTAGTGTGGCCGAAACGAGTTAAAGCACGCTGAGTAAGCACGACTGAAACTTATGTATCTATATCTTCTCACTGATGTTTTGATGTGGTTTCAATATGCCTTGTATGCACCCACCTATCAAAAAAGGTTGGCCACCTTGTCTGGGTGACTCTGATTAGGTTCCGCCCTCTCTTCAGTTTCACGTATCACGTATCACGTTTCACGTATCAAATCAAGAGTACGATGTATGTGCAAGACTGAGATAGATACACGAAGCCGACGTGTGGCGGCACGTCAATTGACTCCCCTTCTTTTCCGTTGACGCCTACAACAGGTCGGCCAGCCCGATTTTGGGACAAGGTTCGCTTACGTTAAGACTATTGGCTGTCGAAACATAATCCCGCCACTCAGTCCATGTAACGCTAGAGCGGGATAAGGAGAATAAATGTTGGGGTGCGTTGAATCGGACCGCCTGCAGCAGTTGTACTCGAGCCTATTGAGCCACATGGGAATATGCATCTAAACATGTATGCCATAGGACTGATGGTTTGGGAGCTGGGGACACTTGGGTGCAGCGTGAGATGCTCTTTCTACACATAGGATTCTACACATAGGTTCACGTAAGATGGTATCTTCCCTTCTCCTAGTCCTCCTGTGCAAGGCACAATGTTGCTGTCAGACTCGCGAGAATTGGGTTCGTGTAAGCACGACAGTTGAAGAGTCGGCTTGACCTCGCCTGTTCAGCACCTGTCGGGTTTCTGCAAGTTAGCCTACAGATAGTATACGAGAAAACAAGGACCGCACGGGAGAGAAGTGATCCCACAGTCCTTATAAGGACTCTGGGAACACTTCTCTCACGTGTGGTCCTTGGTTTCTATTAACGCTATAGCGTTAATAGAAGTACCGGTTCTTGTCCAACTCTTGTGGCTGGGCATTTCCACGTGACTAGAATTACATGCACATCACTAGCGGGTAGAATCAGAAGTCGGGACTGAGAGTGCCGCGACCGCGCTTACCCACTTCTATCCGATCGGGTTGAGCGATTCACCCCATGCACCTTTCGCAGTCCGGCTGACAGCCCAGTCCGACGCTGTATACCTGGGACTGACCTGCTATAGCGTTTGCGTGAACCCGAGTACCGGATCTCATCTCGACAAGGAGACTTGCCTCGACTTTATTGGGGCTACGTAAACGTGTCCGCCTGCACGGCCCGAGACAAGTCAACCCGCCTGCTGCTGCTAAGCCTACTCGACCTGACACGCTGTGGTATATACATTCACGTTCGCGCCCGCTGCGCAGCAATCGCACATCTGCGCATGCGCCAGCTATCGTCTGTTTCCGATTGCTCACCTGTGCTGCCGGAGCCGGATTCGGCAACGCGAGGGCAGGCGTCGCTGGAGAATCGAGCGCGGTGTCTGCGCCATCGCCTTGGGCGGCTGCATCTGCCGCCCGCAGCGCCGCCGCCTGCATCTGGCGCACCTGAAGGAGCTCGTGCATTTCGAGTCGCTGGAAGCCCGGTCGTCTGGTCGGACCCGTGTCGAGCCTCGAACCGCCTAAGGCGTTCCGCTCCGAATCCGAGGAGCTCGAGCTACTGCTGCCGCTGTTGGAAGTGCTCGCCCCAGTGTCGGCCATCGCTTCGTTCTTGAACTCAACCCTGTCTCCGACACGCCTGCCTGCCTGTGAAAGCGGTGCCTGACTGTCAGCAAGAGCGAGACAAGCCTGCAAGCGTCCAACCGTTCTTGCTCTGTCGTTCCGCTCGTGACGGCGCCCGCCGCAGCTGCTGCTGATACTGAGCCCGCGTGAAGAACACGCACTCACGATGGGGATTGCCAACAGCATAAGGTCAAAACGACGACAACGAAGTAAGTCGGGCAAGACATGCAGATCATCGATATTCATCGTCATAATCATCATCATCAGCCTATTTTATGTACACTGCAGGAGGAAGGCCTTTCGCTACGATCCCCAATTGTGCATGTCCAGCGCCAACCGATCCGAACTAACCCCCGCGAATTTCCTAATGTCATCGTCCCACCTATAGTATTCTGTCATCCTCAACTGCGCTTCCCTTCACTTGGCGCCGATTCTGTAACCCTAATGGTCAACCGGTTATTTACTCTAGGCATTACATGACCTGCCTAGCTCAATTTTTTGCTCTTCATGTCAATTAGAATATCGGCTATACCCGTTTGCCCCCTTATCGGTCTCTTAACGTTACGCCTAACATACTTCGTTCCATCGCTCTTTGCACTGTCATTAAGTTGTTCTCAAGTTTCTTGATCATAAAATATGACGTACAGCTCGAAGGACAAGGACTGCGAGAGACAACATACATGGCGCTGACTTCCAACAATGTTTTATTGTGTTGCCACATCGTGTCTATATATACCAGAGGGGGCATGCACAGAAAAGGGTATGTTCCAACAGCAAGCCATAGTGCTGGGAACATGGTCACTTCAAAAAGACTAACATTACGATTTCTATTTGTTGAGATACAAGACTTCACTAGGGGTCAGTGCGATAGAGGGTGGACTAACACACCACCCAGTTTTCTGATGAAATCAGTTTCTATAATTTCCCTGGTGAGCTGTGAGCTGTGTCTCGCTAAAACTTCCTCGTCTTCAAAGAGGGGCACACAACCGAAGCCCCGGCAGTGAATGCCGAAGTGGCCTTGAACACTGTTATGGACGTTGCTATAGTGCTCTCTTAAACGATCGCGCCTTTCTTGCACCGCCAAGCTGGAGTTTGCAATGGCGCTGCGCGGAGGTGATAAAGGAGAGCGGCATCAGTTGTGTTGAGTCCTCTAATCGCACAAGGTTGATGCCGTGAACACCGCAACGAACAGAAGTGGTTTAAGATGGCCTTCTTCGTGTTTCCTTTTGCGTCCTGGGGAGCACCTTTCGTGGGTTTGATTTGTAAAGCGCTTTGCGCGCCAGACTGGCAGTGGCCTCGTTGCCTGCTACGCCGATATGGAAAGGTTGCCTTTGGAGCGCGATGGTAAATCCGTCTTTCTGTCATTTGTTAACCGCATGTAATGCATGCTGAGTGAACTTGCCGAGGCGAAAACCGCCAGTAATAGTTGCAGTGCAGCCTTGCTGTCCAAAAGCAGAACTGCAGCCTGAGGCTGACAGGAATTCAGTTTCCGCAAGGCTGCTGCAATTGCGACACTTTAAACGCCGTAGAAGACACGACGCGGTCAATTCTTGCAGCCTACGTGACATTGTGTGTCGGTATCACGTACGCCGCTGCGCTGGTTCCATTCTCTTTGTCAACAGAGTCGTTGGTGTACAACAGCAGACGTCTGTCATACATGCTGTCGAGGTGTTCTGCCACCGAAGATTTTGCCTCTGCTACAGGTGCAAGTTCCTTGGTGCTAACATACGGAATGTAAGTTGACATCGCACACCCACATTTGACCACGGTGCTTTCTGACGGTCTAATTTTTTTTGTAAATTGCAGGCTAACTACACGAACTGTGTTGAGTGCCACAGAGACCGTCTCCTAAAAGACTCTTGAGAAACGCTCTTCCTGCCCGAGTGTCACTTACTCGTGATTGCGTTGAACAACAGGGGAACACCTAGGCTACTCAGGCCTCCCACTTCGGTCTGAATTATCTCTTGCTATTTTCTCTCTCTTATGACAGCAAGAAATAAACGGTAAAATCAGCCTTCGCTTAGTCTCATCTCACGCTGAAGATAAGGTATTGACGTTCTGTCGTGGTTATCGAGAGCAGCTGTTTGATTATCCGCTGTTGAACTGCGAAATAGTTTTTATTTCTTAACGCTCTTTCTTACTGGCGATGACGGAATATTAAAGCTTTGCATCTATAGTACACTCGGGTTAAGACATTATTCTAGGAGCACATTTGCAATTTTTTGCGGGCATGCGCGATTGTACTTATTCGGACGATGGAAATGTGTCGCTACTTCTTTTCGCATTGTAGCGTCCGTGTGGTTGCTCCAAGCCGCGACATCACAGCGCGACAGGGTCCGCCCATCGCGTATCTACAGCTGGTCGCCTTCATTTGAATATCGCGTGCACGTGGTTGCTCCTTAAACAAGCAGCCTTGCAGTATACATCGTACGAGCATGCGCACTTGCCGTTCGGTAGGGATATAAAAAAAAAAGATATGGAATTTCACGTGCCAAAAGCACGATCTGATTATGCGCACGCTGTATAGTGGGGGTCTCCGGATCAATTTTGACCCCCTGGGATGAAAATTAATCCGGGGCCCTACGCGCCCCGAGCTCGACGAAGATTTCTCCGTTGCCGAGGTCAGACAAGCCATCTTCGCGCTCAACCGCAAGTCTGCGCCGGGTCCGGACGGGGTCACCAACAGAATGTTGAGAAACCTCGAGGACACGTCGATCGTCTTTCTGACCGACAAAATCAACGAGTCCTGGAATAGCGGCGTTGTTCCGCAAATGCGGCCGCTGTGGCCGGGATTCGATCTCGCGGCCAAGCTCGCGCTTAGCAACGCAACACGAAAGCCACTAAGAAACCACGGGGGGGTACTTGGAAGGTATTGGACAAACATTCCGGTAAAGCAGTAATAGTGCAATAGACCGGCAGTAACCTGCGTTGCCGTTAGCTCGTCTAGCTGCGCCTTGACCATCGTCACTCTTTTCACCACCTGCAGCAAAGCACTGTTCGGTACACGGTCGTCGGCCATGAAGTATGTCACTTGCTTTCCGTGTGAGGGAGTAATTCAGTGCTGAAACTCTATTTGTCAAATGGCTGTGGCTAAATAAGGTACGTCCGACGTCTCCCTGCAACTTCTTTTTACAGGTACGGTAGACGTATCCGTTAGTGTTTAAAGCATGAAATGCTTTGAGCTCCTGTAGTCGTCGACCTTCAAGTGGCCTTGAGCCAAAAGCCAGAGTCGTCATCCGGGCAAGTGCGAGACCAAAACGAGATCATCTGGACAACAGACTGGCGGGCTAGTTGGTACTGCATTACTTGAGGCAAAGCGCAAGATAACATGTAGGACAATAGAAAGGTACGAAGGCACAGCGCTACTAACAATTGACTTTTTGTTGGACATGGTTACCCCGTGTATACCGCACTGGGGCAAGAAGAAAAAAGCCAACCATCATATAGACTTCTTTTCGGAATAGTAATCCACCATAGGCTGCTACCGCTAAAAGAACAAGATTTCCTTTTTATTTTTTTTTGAAGGCGATACAGATGGGCAACCTACAGATTTATCGTTTCTAATCATTTCGAATGAATCAATGGTGTTGCTATAGTCACCTGATCTGTGTTTCCAGATATCACTTGTGAATTGTGAAACAAGAGTTTACAGCCACAACTCAAGCAGTGTGCGGCGAGATGACCAGTCTTTACCAAATTATTAACATTGTTCTAATGTTCCCGTAAGTGATCGCTGAGGCGCCTTCCCGTCTAACCAAAATACACCTTCCCGCAGTCTAAATGAATACGGTACAGCACTCTTTCGATGCACGAAACAAACTTTTCTTGGTGTTTTTTTATTGAAGTACATCGTGGCACTTCTTTGTAGTATTTTAACTTTCGCGCACAAACTAGACAATTTCAAAAAGGCTGAAAAGACGGCGTCATCGCCAACATGATTCCCAATTTTCTTCATATTATGTCTACAGCTTGGTGCAAGTACGGCATGACAGCCACTTTGTCGTACTGCAGGGCGCTCAACCATGCGTTGTGCCTATCGCTTATCAGGGACGACGGCGCTTCCTTTCCCTGTGCCACCGCCAAAGATGCTGACTCATTGTGAAGCCGATGCGTATAGAGACGCGGCCGCAGACTTCGCCACGGTGCGCACGCACGGTTCTTTCGCCCGAGCAGCGCAGTCACGTGGTTTTATTTCGTATTTCGCGGGATTTCCTTAGACGCCGGAAAAAATCGTCGCGCAGCCTGTACGTGGCCACAAACAATTAGATCGGTCGTTTTCGAATGCCCTCTACAACGTAACGAAACGCACTGAGCTCTAAAGAGAATATATATAAAAATTGCGTGAGTGATCTTAGTAAATTAACAAATTAAGCACGATATGACAGATTGCCTATGTAGCGCCATATGTCGGTGAACCATTTGTCGTTGGTTTCATTCAGTTGCGCTTATCTGTTTTTTTTTTAATCCTTGGTTCAACTTACGTGAAACACCCTGTATATGCAGATTGTCTCAGCTAACTTTAGGTATAGTTTAAAAGTATGCGAATGCCACGTAGCTGGACAGAGCCAAGCTAATGTAGTTTGCCGTTGATTGGAGATACCTTTTTGGAGATTGGAGATAACTATTTTTTCCATTGCGCCTATTTAGATAAATATTTTTAATTATTCAACTTCTAAAACATTGTAATTAGATGAAAAGTGTCAATGGGAAAATTATAGAGCAACACGACAAACTCCCGATACAGCTTTCTGTTGCTCAATACGTGCAACATAAAAGTTTTACGTAGCACGTTTTGACGTTTTGCCAGTCGCTCGGCAATCGGCAAGAAGCAGTTGTCTTTTAAGAATGCGCATCAACTTTCCAAATGTAACCTCGCGTCAAACATACATACCTCTCTCTTGAAGTCACACACAACTCCCCCTCACACACGCACGCACATGCGCGCACGCACACACACACACAACACAAAGAAAGGAAAAACAAGCTTGCACACACTGCATGATTTATTTCCAGTGAAACATATGGATACAAATTTCATATTTTGCTGCAGTTACAAGGGTATATATATATATATATATATAAATGCATGCGTGCGTGTGCGTGTGTGTGTAGGAGAGATAGGAAGGGAAAAAGGAATCTTCAATGGGAGTATGGTAGCGCGGTTCAAGGACGGTACAAAAGAAGACACAAAGGGACACACACAGCGCTGTGTGTGTCCCTTTGTGTCTTTTGTCCCGTCTTTGAATCGCACTACCATACTCCCCTTGAAGACGCATTACCAACCAGCCCACATTGCAACCCTCGGGAAGAAGGAAGGTTTGCCCCCACCTCCTTCGAAAAATAGTTCGTACGCCGCAGGTGTTAAATAATATGACTTTAGAGATACGGTGTGCCGCTACACTGCCAAAATGCTAATTGCATTATCGTCGAGAGTCATCGTAAGTTAAGGGCTGTACTTTTTTTTATTAAAAGGACGGGTTTGTTTTCGGAAAGAAATTTACTGGAATAAAATTCAAGAAAAACAAATTGTCTGAATCTAAACCATGAGAAAAAATGCAGTGGCGTGATTGAAGTGTTTGCGGGTGTCACGAACGGCTCAGAAAGTCGTGTGCGATGCCCTATGTAGTAGGTGTTTGCGAACAGGGATTTTTGATGCCGAGTCGAATACGAATCGAATAGTGCCATAATGAAATCTAATAAAAAGTTTAATACTTTTCGAATAGTATTCGACCCACGAACAGTGTCTATTACAATTAATATAAAACGACCTTCACATCCAAGTATTCTTAAAGTTACGAAGAGTGTCATTGTGCGTTATGAAACGTTGTTTATCAAAAGCACAAATGGAGCATGATGATCCCATGAGTAGTCTCTTCAGATGGACAGGCTTTTCATAGGGTGCGATTGACCGCTGTATAGCCTGTAAGGTATGGCTACCTAAGTGGCGTAGCCTCATGTTCTGATGTTCTCCGTCTATACTATGCCCGCGCGGATGAAAATTTAGTGCATTTTCGCTCCAACTTTATATTTATTTGGGCGCGGTTGACGTTCCGAAATATTCGAAAAGTTTTCAAAAATATTCGCATGTACGAATAGCGACTATTCAACTCAGTCTTCGAATCGAGTAGGAAACTGATTCGTTATTCAAAAGTTTCGAATATTCGCACACCGCTACTATGTAGTGCACCTGACCGCAATGAAAGAGCGACCACGACAGATAATTGAAACCGCACCATGGAGCCATTCTACCAAGTATCCTAAATATGAAATGACGTCTTTTAGAGCATACTTAAACTAACCATGCATTAAAGAGGCCTGTAATAGTGCTGCAATGCTCCGCAAGCAATTTATAAGCCGCATGCGCGAGGCCTGGGCATATTGAGAAACATATGCGAATGAATTAAGCCAATAGATAAAAAAAGGAAACTCAAATCATATCTCGCGCTCGGTGAATGGCACCTTGCACCGGAACGCTGCTGCAAACTCTGACAGCTGCATAACAGGTTCGTTGCAACGGCGCCTCGCATCCCCGTACAAGGGGTCCACGTAGTGGCTGCTAGAGCAAAGCGCGTAGCACGATGACACAAAGAAAAGTCTGTCTCGAGAGAGGCTCGACAGCCTGGCGTGCGCAGTGCTCAAGTCCTGCACGACCGCTAGCCTGTATGCAGACAGAGCGGCCAGGAGAGCCTTGGTATCCACGTGGTACGGGGGCCAATGCGACGGCAGGGTGTAGTTTGAATGTTGATAGAAGCCCGTGCGGCCTCGGTTGTTGCGATTGTGGCTTTGGTTGTGCGCAAGCTCGTGGAACAATCCCCTGAGCACTTCGTCAGCAATTAGTCGGCCAGCGCCGCCGTAGTTGACAGCTGGCGGCAGGTCCGAGTGGTAGAAAGGAAAGACGAAGTAGTCCTCCGCAAGCGCGAGTGCGCCTTGAAAACTAAATCGATGGCTGAGCAAAGAACCCGACTTGAGAACATTCGTGACCTCTCGCTCCTGTAGTCGCCAACGCCCGGCCATCAGACTGAGCCAGTCGACGAAGAAGCGAGCTCGGCCTGACGGTTCTGGCAGCACGCTGGCCAGGAAGCTATCGCTGTTCAATGGGATGGCGGTACTATGGGCACGGAGCTGAAGAAACGCCTTACTTCGACGCGCCACGGCATCGATCAGAACGTCTCTCACGTCTCGAACGAAGAACTCGGCTTCCCGATGCTTGGGAAACAGACCGAGCCATCCGACACCCACGGTGCTTTCGATCTGGACGAGGCAGCGGCGCGTATGCGGAGGCAGACCTGCGAGCTCGAGCGTGACGTCGGCGATTTCTCTGTGGGCCATCCAGCCCAGCTCGTGGGCGACGCGAAGTCCCAGGCTCAGCGTTAACGCCTCTTGCGTCTCGGCTTCGAGGCCGAGGATGTAAAGGACAGACCGCAACAGACCCAGGTTTTCCACTTGCGCGATGTCCCTGGGCGAGAAGCGTCGTGCCCACGTGAAGTGCTCGTTGAGGAGGAGGACCAGGTGACCGGTCCCAATGCGGAGAGTCGCCGTCTCGGTAAGGTTGCGGATCGCCGTGCGCACTATTCTCGGTTCAGGCACGTACATGGCAGGTCCCAGCGTTTGTAGTGTGAGCTTGTTCATTGCGTCGATGGTTGAGACAATTTCGCCAGAGGCCGACTCTGAACCGTCGAACAGCTGCAGCATCTTCCGAACGTATCTGCGGTCGCGAAGCGAGGACGCCGACCCCGTCGGATGGCCGGCGAATGCGCGCATGGTAGCCATCCACGAGCGAAAGGCGGCGCTGGGAACGATCTTCAGTACCGGCTCGATGCTACCGACGCGAAGTGGAGACAGCCTGATGTTGACTTGAAACCAGAGATGAACGTTCCATTTCCCAGACAGGTCAAGCAGAATCGCCAGTGGGTCCCAGCGAGATTTTTCGGGCCATGGCAGGTGGCGCTCGAACATGAACGTTCTCAGATCTTGCAGGCTGCTCTCCGAAAGTTCCACGCAGGACCTGGCTAGGGCGGCCACCTTCTTCTCGACGCTGATCGCGGACGAAGCGCATTGAGCCTGGTTGTGGCTCTCCAGGGAAGCCAGCTTGATGGCGTTGAGCCCACGTTCGTACATCGTATCTTCAGCCGCGTCCATAACAGAGAGCAGATGGTATTGATGCTTCCAGCCGTCGCAGACGAAACCACAGAAGTCTTCGCAGGGGTCTTGAGACTTGTTGATTGAAGTTCTTATAGCATGCCATGTAGAGTTGGCACGCCATTTCGTCGCAGCCTGAAAACAGCGGAAGGTCCGCACGTTCTGCATAAGCCCTCCGGGTGCTGGCGCGGAGGAGGTCGTGGTACTCTATGCAATCCGTAGAGTCGAGCCAAGGTAAAACAGAAGAACGACGCTGCAAAGGATGGACGTGGCGGAAAGCACTGCCTGGGATCTCGGGTTCATGTACCAATTCCATCGTCGAACAACTACTTCGACGTCGTTGCGTTCCTGCGAATGCAAATGTCGGTGTAGAGACGTCACTTTATATAGCAGTTTATGAGAGTAGAGCTCTGTAGGATGTCATCAGTATTACGTGTTTGGTAGCAGCTGTGACAGTCTTATAGTAGTAGCAATGGTAGTTTTCAGGAGCACTATACTGTTAGCGGTGATGAACGTTAACAAGCCAAATAACATAGAGCACTTATTCGTTTTCAGCTACGCCATGTCTATACGACATTGGTGTGATACGGGCCTGAATGACGAGCTCTGGCGTAAAGCAACTATCCAGCTACACACTGACCAAGGGACGTGTTGACAAAGTTTCTATGAAGTAAGTGCCTTTCGTGATTAACCATAGCCGCGGTAGCCTCTTATGGCTACGGACTATGGTGCTGCTGAGCTCGAGGTAGCGGGTTCGCTACCGGCCACCATGAGGGCGTAGACGGGATATCAGACGCCAGCCAATTGCTATGTCGGACATAGAGAAGCTGCGACCGAACAATGGTAAGCAGCAATTACGAACGAAAACCTTTGTGAAGTCGCATTGCAATTCGCCAGAGAATCACGACTTTATCACTAATCACAAGAAGCTGATTCTGACGCCAGATGCTGAACGTAATACACATTTATATATATATATATATATATATATATATATATATATATATATATATATATATATATATATATATATATATATTGTACTGTAAAATAGGGAGCAGTGGGGCTGTGGCTAGGAGAGAGACAGCGACGACGAGACAGAACAACCTTGTTTGGGTGCTCGGTCGGCTACACTACCTCTCGCTGCTCCAACGTTCTAGTCGCGAACGCTTACTGCTCAAAGTGCTTCGCGACATTTGGTGGAAGGTGCTGGACTTATTGCCAACCTGGAACTCCGAAGCCGGACGATCCCTGTCACATCTCCCATGCCTGAGGAGACTAGCCCTACCGCGCCACCCATGGCACCGCCTCCAGTCATCTGTCCTGGTGCGCCACGCCAACGGGATCCGCCCATATTCAATGGAACTGACGATCATGACGTAGAGTACTGGCTCTCATCATACAACCGAGTGAGTGCCCACAACAAATGGTCTGATGCTGACAAGCTTGGCTACGTCCCTTTCTACCTTACTGGGGTCGCCCATCTTTGGTTCCGCAACCATGAGGCTGACTTTTCCACCTGGTCAGCATTCCGAACGGCACTTCAAGAAGTATTCGGTCGCCCTGCTGTGCGCAAACTTCGGGCTGAACAACAGCTTCGCTGTCGTGCCCAACAAAAGGGCGAAACTTTTACGAGCTACATTGAAGATGTAGTTGACATCTGCCGGCGTATAGACCCTGATATGACCGAAGATGGCAAGGTCAAGAACATCTTGAAAGGCATAGAAGATGACGCCTTCCAAATGCTCTTGGCAAGGTATCCCCAGACGGTCAACGACATCATAGCGCTTTGCCAGAGCTATGAGGAGCTGCGCAAACAGCGGCTTTCTACGCGCCGAGCTCTCGCTCCAGACGTCGCACTTTCCGCTCTGAGTGATGGCGTCCCTTCTGCTCCTTGCAGTTCAGAACTTTTCGACAGCATCAAGCAATTTGTACGAGAAGAAGTGGCGCGCCAACTCTCTCTTCTGCCAGTCGCTCCAGCCTCAGAGCCGCGCTTGTCTCCAGATCTCCGTCACCTGATACAAGAACAAGTCGCTAACGCAGTACCACTTGCTCATCAACCGCCTCCTCCGCCTGTGCCACTTACGTACGCTGCCGTTGTCGCCAATACAAGGCCTCCTTCTGCAGGTAATCAATCCAGACTTACCAGCGCCTTTCCCTCACCTCCGCAAGCAGCTGCACCATATTCTCCTGCCCCCCCCCCCCCCCAAGCAGCTACTGGCCGCCACAGCAGCCCGTGCGCTCACCTCGCCAATATTTCCGACAGTCTACGCCCGCTGTTCTCAATCCATGGCGCACCCATGACAATCGGCCTATCTGTTATTCGTGTGGCCTACCTGGGCATGTAGCACGGCTCTGCCGCCGGCGTGGATGGTATCCTTCGGATTCTCCGAGGGCACAAAGTAACGGTTTCGACTCTACGTCCCGTTCTGCTACTGCCGCTCAGCCCTTCGAAGCCTCGTCTCCTCTTTCCCGACCCTTCAATACCCGTCGGTCTCCGTCTCCCAGTCGGCGTTCTCTGTCGCCGCTTATCCGTCGTCCTGAAGCTATCCGAGAGGAAAACTAAGGACCGCAGTTCCAGAGGCAAGAACTGCGATCTCAGCGAACTCCTCAAGACCTCATTTATTTCCTGCCAACATCCTTGAAGTTTATGCAGAAGACATTGCCGTTCATGCGCTTGTAGACACGGGAGCAGCAATATCAGTGATTTCGGACCAGCTTCGTCTTACCCTTAGAAAAGTCGCGACGACTTATTCAGCCATTTCATTACGTACAGCAAGCGCTGCGCCGATTGAACCCTTAGGGAAGTGTACCGTGCGTGTTGTTATAAGCGGCGCGTTATACCATGTTGAGTTCGTTGTTCTGCCTCGCTGCTCCCATGCCATGATTTTAGGATGGGACTTTCTGTCCTCTCATCATGCCGTTATAGATTGTGCCCGTGCTGAACTCGCGCTGTCGCCATTCGGCGCCAACGTTTTTGAAGATACTGATGACACTTCCAGTCGTGTGTTCGTCACCGCCGACACCGAGATTCCTCCATACTCTGCCGCACTTGTACCCGTTTCCTGCGTTGGGTTTTCCGACTCCACAGTTCTTTTCACGCCGTCTCAGCTTGTTGCTCGCCGCCATCCTTTCTTGCTTCCTTTTGCCCTTCTTGCCATTCGACAAGGTTCGAGCGCACTTTATGTAT
Organism: Dermacentor albipictus; assembly: GCF_038994185.2. Classification (NCBI taxonomy): domain Eukaryota; kingdom Metazoa; phylum Arthropoda; class Arachnida; order Ixodida; family Ixodidae; genus Dermacentor; species Dermacentor albipictus. The sequence continues at coordinate 69,033,532 of NC_091826.1, read as the reverse complement.
CGAACCTGTTTCCTTGCCCTGCCAGGCTGCTCCACAATGAGTGTCTTGGTTATGCCGACGAAATCGAACCAAGCTTCCTTTACGATGTGCCTGACGACCCGGCTTCTCCTCCGGTTGACGCTCTGGCCCTTCAAGTTTCTCCTCCCACGCCGCCGTGTGACCCACCATTTTACCAGAGTATTGATCCCAACCTCACTCCAGCGCAGCACGCCCAGATCGCCCATCTTCTAGACCGCTTTCGCACGTCATTCGACCTACAACAATCAAGCTTAGGCCGTACTTCCACTGTTGTCCATCACATCGACACCGGCAACCATGCGCCTTTACGCCACAGGCCGTATCGTGTATCCGCCACGGAGCGTAGCGTGATCGCTGAGCAAGTTGCAGACATGCTCCAACGCGGTGTCATACAACCTTCGCACAGTCCCTGGGCTTCTCCTGTAGTGTTGGTAAAAAAGAAAGATGGCACAATTCGCTTTTGCGTGAACTACCGGCGACTTAATAAGATCACCCGCAAGGACGTTTATCCGCTACCCCGTATTGACGACGCGCTAGACTGCCTCCAAAGCGCTGAATTCTACTCATCCTTAGACTTACGATCCGGGTACTGGTAAGTGCCAGTGGCTGAGTCAGACCGTCCGAAAACGGCCTTCATCACACCTGACGGTTTATTTGAATTCACCGTGATGCCATTTGGCCTGTGTAATGCGCCTGCCACATTTGAAAGAATGATGGACAACATCTTGCGCGGCCTCAAATGGCAGATATGCCTGTGTTATCTGGACGACATCGTTATCTTTTCACCGGACTTTCCTTCCCACTTACTTCGACTTGAACGCGTCCTAAAGTGCATCGCCGATGCTGGCCTCCAGCTTAACTTGAAGAAGTGTCACTTCGCTGCCCGGCAGCTGGTCATCCTCGGCCATGTCGTGTCGAAAGAAGGTGTACTTCCTGATCCAGCGAAACTACAAGCTGTTGCCCAGTTTCCCCGACCAACGACTTTGAAAGAACTGCGCAGCTTCATTGGATTAGCGTCATACTTTCGCCGTTTCATCCGCAATTTTGCCACTATAATTGCACCTTTAACGCAGCTTCTTCATGGTGGCCACAACCTTTCAACCTGGTCACGGGATTGCGATGCCGCCTTCACAAAGCTGCGTCGTCTCTTGACGTCACCACCAATCCTGCGCCATTTCGACCCCAGCGCTCCAACTGAAATACACACGGATGCCAGTGGCGTTGGCCTTGGGGCCGTTCTCGCTCAGAGAAAGGCTGTCTTCGATGAGTACGTCGTTGCCTTCGCCAGTCGTGCACTCACTAAACCTGAATCGAACTATTCTGTCACAGAAAAGGAATGCCTCGCTATAATTTGGGCCATAACCAAATTCCGTCCGTATCTTTATGGCCGCCCGTTTGACGTCATAACTGATCACCATTCGCTGTGCTGGCTGTCATCCCTAAAAGAACCGTGCGGTCGTCTTGCTCGATGGGCCCTTCGACTGCAGGAGTATGACATTCGCGTACTGTATCGTTCTGGCCGAAAACATTCGGATGCGGATGCCTTGTCTCGTTCTCCACTAACAGACGAGGCTAGCTTCCCGAAGGCCTCATTGTCCGAGTCTTCCCTTGCTGCCACGGACATTCTTCTGGAGCAGAAGAAAGACCCATGGATTGTGTCCATGCTGCGTTTTTTGTCCAGCCCATCGACACCCACTAACAACCGCGCATTACGTCGCCAAGCACATCACTTCTCCATTCCCGACGGGCTCCTGTACCGTCGCAACTACCTCCCGGACGGCCGCAAATGGTTGCTTGTCATCCCGCGACACCTGCGTTCGGATATTTGTGCAGCGTTCCACGACGATCCCCAGTGCGCGCATGCAGGGGTACTGAAGACATACGCGCGTCTACGCCTTCGTTACTACTGGCGGGGGATGTATCGATTCATCCATCATTATGTCCGCTCCTGTTTGGTTTGCCAACGCCGTAAAGATCCCCCTCGTCGTTCAACCGCCCCATTGCAGCCTTTGCCTTGCCCAGCACGTGCTTTTGATCGAGTAGGCATCGACATTTATGGACCTCTGCCAACCACATCAGATGGCAATCGCTGGGTAATCGTGGCCATCGACCATCTTACGCGCTATGCGGAAACTTCCCCTTTGTCCAGCGCTTCTGCACGTGACGTCGCCTGGTTTCTCCTGCGCCACATCATCCTTCGCCATGGAGCTCCCAGGGAATTACTCAGTGACAGAGGCCGCGTCTTCCTCTCCGACGTCATCGAGGCTCTCCTCAAAGAATGCCGCATCATTCATCGCACCACTACTGCGTATCATCCGCAGACTAATGGCATGACCGAGCGCTTTAATCGCACTCTTGGTGACATGCTGGCCATGTACGTTGCATCCGACCAAACCAAATGGGACCATGTTCTACCTTTTCTGACCTACGCTTACAACACCGCCACGCAGACTACCACCGGATTTTCGCCCTTGTTTCTCCTGTACGGATGCGAACCTTTTTCCACAATGGATACTATCCTTCCGTACCACCCTGACTCCACGGAAACAACTACCCTGTCCGAAGCTGCTGCACACGCAGAAGAGTGTCGCAAGCTTTCCCGTATATTTACGTCAGAAGACCAGCAACGCCAGAAGCACCATCGAGAAAGGTCCAATGCTCCTGTATCCTATGCTCCTGGCTCGCTAGTGTGGCTTTGGGTTCCAGCCTCTACCACTGGACTGTCACCGAAACTCGCGTCGAAGTACCAGGGCCCATACCGCGTGATCAAACAAACGTCTCCAGTCAACTATATTGTGGAACCCCTCGAGCTACCTTTGGATCATCGCCGCCGTGGACGCGAAATTGTGCATGCCCAGCGTCTCAAGCCCTACTATGATCCGCCTGTGCTGTCCTACCCGTAGGTCACCGGGACGGCTTCCTTTTCCGCGGGGGAGATAACTGTACTGTAAAATAGGGAGCAGTGGGGCTGTGGCTAGGAGAGAGACAACGACGACGAGAAAGAACAACCTTGTTTCGGTGCTCGGTCGGCTACACTACCTCTCGCTGCTCCAACGTTCTAGTCGCGAACGCTTACTGCTCAAAGTGCTTCGCGACAATATATATATATATATATATATATATATATATATATATATATATATATATATATATATATATATATATATATATATATATATATATATATATATATATATGTCGTCATCCTTTGCCATGCTCGCCACAGGAACGGCCGCCTAGGAGCTGCGCTCTAGTGCTATGGTGCCATCTCGTAGTCTCGTGGGACACTCTGCTTTGTCCTCACCCTTTCGCCATACACTCCTCCTCCCTCTTTTCACCTCATTCTTGCACTGTAACCTCCTCCTCCGCTTTCCTCCTCGCGATCTTTTCGCTATCGCCGCCTTTCATCCCCCGCTGCGCGCCGCGTTCGCTCTTTCCTCTCTCGCTCTCCTCGTTTTCTCGGTTACGAGGGACGATGAGGGACGCCGAGGCGCTCCGATGCTCAACGCAGGAATGGGTGTCTAAGGGCTGCGCTCTAAAGTTTCCTGTGGGTGAAAGCACGTTTCAAATCATTGAACTGGATCGCTCGAGGAGGCGGACATCATTTGCGCAATAAATCAAGATACATAATTGACTAGTTAAGAAAACTACATTGATTAGGCTTTTAACGGGAGTCTTTGTCGTACATATTGCAAGGTACAAGTTGTAGCCCGCAATTGATCTTTTAATTGATTGATGCTTGGCGATTACCTTCCCAAAGTAACACTGGGGCTGTCTCATTGAAGGGAACAGCGAAAAATATGGGACAGGCAAAGACACTATTCTCCTAAAATATGTTGTCTTACCAGCTATACACCTTAATGAGCACTGCAGGGCTATGATAGACGCCACCGTAGTGGTGGCCTCCCGACCACCCGGGGTTCACGTAAGTTGCACCTAAACGTTTTTGCACTTTGCCCCCTCCGAAATTCGACCGCGGCGGTGAATCAAACCCGCAGTCTCGAGATGTGCGCTGTCAAGCATTCGGTAAAAAATAAATGCACCTGTTCCACATACTGGTCTAGCAAAACTCATTCCAAGTATTTTCTGTGACAAAAATAACTGGAAGGATAATTTGTTTTGTCGTATGCTTTAGGGATTATCGAAAGAATTTCTTCCTTCGAATTTGTTCCTAGTAGGTAGGCCTTGCGAATTCACCGGCTACAATTTGTGAATTGCCACTTGCGACCCAAAGAAATTAGTTGTAATCTCAATTATCAATTTTTGTATTTATTCTAGTGAATAATGAATTTCATGTTAAAAAGGTGATGCCTTTAACGTTCAAGCAATGATTAATCCAGCCGAAAGAGAAAAAAATTGTGGCGTCTGCCACACCAGATGTGTTTCTCTTTAAATTTAGTCAAAGAATTGTGCCAGAAACCATCGAATATTATTGTCAAAATCAGCGATTGCGTTTTTGTGTATCCTGCTGCATATCTCCATGCTATCCATGAATCACGAAACCTTGCGGGTTCTTCAGCACACACGCATAAAGTGACGATCTCGCTGCCAGCCACAATGCCGAATGTTCCTACGACACACTATCTTGTAGTAATTACTCCTCCCCAGTTGAAACTCCCTAGCATAACCTCCATTATCCCTAGTATCCTGGCTGTAACTTCGTTGCAATGGCTATCAGGTGGTCCAACTCGATGCGGAGTGTTCTGTTCCAGAGAGGGCGCTTTCGCTTTAATCCATTTGAAGCTACATGCGCATTTCGCCAGGTTGGCGCATTAATTCTGGAGTATTGGCCGAGAATTGGAAACTACGAATATCACATAAGCAGTGCCCAAGTTGTTACGAGGCCAGACAGCAGCTACCGGCAAGTTGTCTACCCTGGGCACATATATATATCCCCAGGGCCCCATATTGTCTGCTCGGCAAAACATCAGCCAGCGCATACTTAGTGGCCCAACTTATAGTTGACACCTTACGTCAGTGGGTGCGGTACCGCTGTTTGTTGTGCAAGATCGCCCAACCATTCAAAGTGGCCAGAGAAGCTAAAGAAAACTATCCTTCTGATAAAAAATAAGAAAATTAAGTTCCAGGGTTTTCCATGCCAAAACCATGATCTGATTATGAGGCACCTTGTACAGTGGGAGACTCCAGATTAATGTTAGACCCGCCGGGACCCTTTAACGTGCACTAATGCATGATACACGATCGCTTTTTTTTTCTTTTTTGCATTTCGCCCTCATGAAAACGCGGCAGCCTCCCGGAATCGAGCCCGCGACCTCGGGCTTAGCAGCGCGAGTGGGCATCGCTTCAATGTAAACACGCGATATTGTTACGCTACATATATGTGCTCGAACATGGGCACACGACGCACACTGGTCTAAACACGCCTGTCAGTCTCCCACCTGGTTCATCAGCGCCGGCTCTGGGAGGGCCAGTGGGACCAGCGCGGTTCCTGTGCCGTCGCCACGAGCCGCCGCCTGCAACTGGCGCACTTCGTGAAGCTCGTGCAAGTCGAGGCGACGGAAGCCCGGCCGCCTCGACGGCCGTGCGATGCGCCTGCGGCCGAACGCGTCCGAGCCTGAGGAGCCCGAACTGCTGCTGCTGCAGGAAGTGCTCGTTCCGGTCTCTGGCATCACGACGTTCTTCAACTCGACCCGGTCTCCAGTGCGCCTGAACATCGTTCTGCGAGTGAATGAACTGTTCAGAAAGGACGAATCCCTCCGGAAGCTGTTAAAGAAGGAGCTGTGGCGAAACCGATCCGCTTTCGATGCCGGCGGTACTGTAGGTGCTGCACCGCGTGGCACGTTCGAAATGCAGCGCGTGACTATTACTCATGCTCTTCATCGTGTGCCTCGATTGGCAGGTTTTAGTCGGTCTTTGTTTAATAATTTTTAATTAGCTTTTACAGCGACGCTCTGTATGGCTATAGGGTTCCGTGTATTCTTCGTGTCCGTAAACAAATCTGCGTGAGAAAAGAATATCATCATCACCAACGGCTCGCGCGTTCGTCGTCGTCATCTTCTTCCACAGCTGTCTCCGTTCCGTTGCCGCTCACATCGGCATTCCTATATTGCCCCTCCCTCTAAGAAGGCGCTGACCGCACTGGCCCACTGCCAGTCGGTGCGGTATTTCGGTCTCAAATTATTTGCCTCCGTATAACGCCAAATGAAAACACGAATGTATATAACGATTCTATAATACGAATATACGCGGATTTATGAGAATAAATGTCTGTCCGTACCTTTCGTCACGATGATCACCGATCAAGACAATAAATGTCTTCGTACCTGTGTTCAAAATTCCGTGTTACTTCTTTGTCGTGTGCTACACAGCTTCGCTGGTCATCCCCCTTCACAGATTGGAATGGCTCATGTTATTTTTGCTCGTGTGCATCCAGATAGCTGGAGTTCTCTCTATCACCCGTAATAAGGATGTGCAATATAATTAATAGCTTCGCCACAGTGCAGGATTTCCTAAAGAGGACATAAGCCAGATGAATCGGCAGATCAATACATAGAGAGCTGGAAGAAGGCGAATGATGATGATGATGATATGATGATGATGATGATGAGGAACCATTATAGTTTAAAAGCAACGTCATATATTGGTTCCCGGCACACTTAGGACCAAAGATCGGCGACGTCCCCAACCTTAACGAGGTGGCGCACGAGGCTGCGCGCGCGCTTACAGACCGCGCGGCTTCACCCGACCACTCGGAGAACAAGGACGCCCCGCTACATACAATGAAATCACTAAACACCACTACCTACAACGCAGAGAGTATAGCACGCCACACCGCACGCTCACTCGAGCTCAAGCGGTTACACTCAGAATGCTACAAGCAGACACATGCCTCACACAAAACAGACTACACCATTACATGCCTGAGCTCTACGACAAGTCTCCTACGACAAGTATTGCAGCAATTGCAATACATTCCTTAACGTCTATCATTTACTCTGGCCGTGCTCGCAAACTCACATAAACTCGGAACCATAGTAGCGCAAGCTTGAAATAGCAATCTGGTGAGAAGGACTACGTCCCCAACTCAGCCGTCCAGCAGGTCCACGACGCCGCCAGGAAGCTCAACCTCCTGGTTCCGTCGTGGGAGACGCCCACTCCATGAGAGCCCAAAGCTCTCGTGGCCTGGAGGACCTTGACTAAAGTTGATTTCCGGGGGAAATTAATATCACAAATCCCGCATTCAATATAAAGTGTCGCCTTCCAACCGAACAACGCGTTGTGTAGAAAAAGTTGCCCAACTTTCGCACGTCCACACAACCTGGGATAGGGTTGGTCTACCGACACACCACGGCCATCTAGCTCGATATTGTGTAGGTTTTAAGAGGTGCGGATAAACATCATTCAGCCGAACAGAAACCACTAACAATCATTAGCGGAGCAGTGGAACAGTTCGCCAGCTGGTACCTGGGTGTTCAGAGGACAGTCCTCCAGCAAGCCCACAGGGAGGCCAAGGCCAGTGAAGCCCTAGACTAGGGGAGCCACCCATCACTCTTTGACCCCTTTCCCCCTACTTTAACCTCCCTGCCTTCTTCTTTTCTCTTTCCTCCTCCTTCCCCCTACTCCCTGTCTTAATAAAGTTTTACTACTACTACTACTACTACTACTACTACTACTACTACTACTACTACTACTACTACTACTACTACTGCTACTACTACCCAACTCTGTTCTGGTTCTAAAGCGTTCGTGTGTGCACGTTTATCAGTGCACCTGACCCAAACTACATATAGCGTAAAAACTTTTTGACTAATTTTTGTCCCTGTGTCTCCCTGTCACCACCTCAAAGCAGACGTTAGCGGCCCTGAGGATCCACAACACCTTCGCTGAGCTGTCGGACACGGTTATGGCTTCACAAAAAGCCAGACTACAGACACGACGTCGGGCCGATCCATCCTCCACCGGACCGGAATGGCAACGGAGCTCGGTGCCCTCGATGGTCAACGATCACTCCCGCTTGAGGTCAGAGGCAGATCAAGGCGAACCCCATACCGAAGCACATGAGTCATGAACTCGACGAAGGACGACGCAAGACTCGCGTCGACAGACAGCGCCGACAATTCAAGCGTGACCCGTACGTAACGTACGTAGACGTGGCGGCGTACCCTGTAGGGGGCCTCTTCGCGGTAGCCGCCGTGAACTAGAGAGACAAATGCTTGACTCTCGCCGCCTCCGTCCGGGCAGCTGCGGCTGAGACCATTGCCGCGGCGCTAGTAATAAAGCAACAAGACAGGGTAGGCAGAGAAGTTAATGCCGTTACCGACTCGCAACAGGCCTGCCGTAACTTTAGCAACGGACTAACACCTCTGCTGGCGGCTCAGCTAGATTATAGGCCCGAGGCTGCAAGAATCCCATCAAATCACGTGGACGCCGGGCCACGCGGGACTGGAGGGTAACGAAAGAGCGAACGCCTTAGCTCAAGCGCTAATCAACCAAGCGGGGGAAAACTAATCGTCTAATCAATCCCCATCATTTACCTTCGTGCCCCTGCCATCCTATTACTGCTACCTACTCGTGATCCAGCGACTCAACCGCAAAATTTATCCTCCCCCTCACAGAAAGCTCAGCACTGAAGATGCAGTAGCTCTCAGGCTTATTCAGACAAACACCTTCCCAAACCTACAGAGATACAGCAAAATGTACCCACATACATATCGCGGCATCTGCCCCTGGTGCGGCGACAAACGCGCTACACTTTCGCATATCGTAGGGGTGCGTGGGCAAACCTCTACACTTAGACTTCTAGTAGGTCATTTGAGCAGCGGGAGGTACAGCTGACCGGCGATACCCTGGCTGGATAGGAAGCTCTCGTCCAGCAAGTACATCGTGAAGCCATGGCCAGTGGAGTCCAGGAATGAGGACACCACCAACTCGACCTCAAGAGCAATGACCTCAATGGTCCAAATAAATGTTCTCTCTCTCTCTCTTGACTAATCTGCTTGAAGACCTAGCCACCACACAGAAAACATTGACCAATAGTAAGCTATTCTTAATCTGCATTGATGCAGTTACCTCGAACCGCAAGCTAGATCTGAAAAGAAAATTGTGTGTCCTGTGGCCAATTCGTGACAAAATTAGTCTGTCGCTTTTTTTCTTTGTTCATTTTTGCAGGATAAAGCTGTCCAATGCAAGAAATACGAATCCAAAACACGCCAATAACTTTGCTTCGGATTGTGACGTTTTCACCGAGGCAACTAGTGCAGTTTTACCAGCTAAACGTGTTTTGTAATTTAAGTTTTTTTTTGCTGCTGCTGTCGTTGCAGTTGTTGTTGATGTTGTTGCTGTTGTTGGTGGGTTTGGGGTCATCGTCGTTGTTCAGCGTAACGATAGCATTCAAACAATAACGCCCGGCAAAAATTTTAATAAGCCACGCGTGACCACCATCACGAGTAAGCCACGGGTGTGAAGCAAAGAGCACAAGTAATGCTCATGCGAAGATTATCGCAGAGCTTGTGTTTTCACGCACTGAAACGCTGCTGCAAACTCTGGCAGCGCCTTGACGGGCGCGTTGCAGCGTTGGCTTGCATCTCCGTACAGCACGTCCACGTGGTTGCCGCTGGAGCACAGAGCGTAGCAAGAAGCCACGAAAAAGAGCCTGTCTTGCGCGAGGCTCGACTCTTTGGCGTACGCACTGCTTGTGTTTCGAGCAAGGCCAAGCCTGTAGGCAGCCAGGCTGGCCAGGAGAGCCTTTAAGTCCACATCATTTGGCAACCACTCCTGTGGTGCAGTGGAAGTGCCCCTGGTGTGCCGAATGTTACCATTGCGTATATCTTGCTTGCGAAGGGGGCTCACGTTGACGAGATGATCGTAGTACAGGCCCCTGAGCACTTCATCAGCGAGAAGTCGTCCGGCACCGCCGTAGTTAATGGCCGCCGGAAAGTCTGAATGGAACAATGGGAACACAAAGTAGTTTTCGGCGACCGTGAGCGCGCCGTGAAAGCTCCATCGGTGGCGAAGAAAGGAACCCGGCTTGAGAACGTTCGTGATGTCTCGCTCCAGGAGGCGCCAGCGCCCGTTCATCAGGTTCAACCAGTCGACGAAGAAGCGAGCTCCGCGCGACGGTTCTGGCAAAACGCTTGCCAAGAAGGTCTCGTTGTTCCACGGCACAACGGCACCCGGGGCCCAAAGCTGGAGCAAGGCTTTCTTCTGGCGTGCCACCGCGTCAACGAGAACGTCCCGCACGTCCCGAACGACATCCTCGGCGCCTCGGTGCTTCGGGAACAAACTGAGCCACCCGATGCCCACCGCGCTTTCGACCTGAATCAGGCAGCGTCGCCGATGCGCCGACGGAGGCAAGCCAGCAAGCTCCAGCGTGGCATCCGCGATCTCTCGGCTAGCCATCCAGCCCAACTCGTGGGCAACGCGAAGGCCTAGGCTTAGCGTGAGCGCCTCTCGCGTATCGGAGTCGAGTCCCAGTAGGTAGACGACGGACCGAAGCAGGCCGGCGTTTTCCACTTGCACGATGTCCCGAGCCGAAAAGCGGCGTGCCCAGATGAAGTACTCGTTCAACAGGAGCAGCAGCCGTCCAGCAGCGATGCCCGGAGTCGCCGTGTCTGTGAGGTTGCGGATTGACATGCGCAGAATCCTCGAGTCCGGCTCGGCCATCGCGGGGCCCAGCACCTGAAGTGTCAGCCGGTCCATTGCCTCTATTTTGGCGATGACCTCGTCTTCGACCGCTTCGGAAGCATCGAATAGCCGTAACATGGCTCGCACGTATCTACGGTACCGGAGCGACGCTGCCCTCCCCGCTGGCTGACCGGCGAACGCCCGCGTGGTGGCAATCCAGGCATGAAAGGCGGCGCTGTGGCCAATCTTTAGCACGGGCTCCCCGGTCCCTCCGCGAAGAGGAGCCAGTTCGAAGCTCACGTGGAACCACAGATGCACGTTCCAGTTGCCAGATAGATCGAGCAGAACCTCTAGGAGATCCCAGCGAGACGTCTTAGGCCACGGGAGATGGCGCGCGGCCATGAACCTTTTGAGGTCGGGCAAGCTGCTCTGCGAAAGCTCCATGCACGACTTGGCAAGGCCGGCTACCTTCTTCTCGACGCTCAAGGGCGACGGCGCTGCGAAATACTGGCTGCCGCTGTGTTCGCTGCTCCACTCGATGGCTTTAAGCGCGCGACCGTACATCGCATCTTCCGCGGCATCCACGACGGACAGCAGGTGGTGTTGGCGTTTCCACCCGTCGCAGACGAAGCGATAGAAATTTCGGCACGGGTCTTGAGATCGATTAATCGAAAGCTCTATAGTGGCCATGTACTTGTGGCATGCCGGTTCATGGCAGCCAGAAAAAAGTGGTAGATCCGCGTGTTCTGTGTGCGACGTCCGGGGGCTTGCGCGGAGAAGACCCTAGTCCTTGACGCGAATCCACAGCATCGATCCCAGGTAGAGGAGAAAGGCGATGGAAAAAATGACGGCCATCGACTCCAGGATGATCACGTTCCTGGGGTTCATGCGCCAGTTTGCTCGAATGACGACTACATTAGGCCCGGCGTGTTCCTGCGGGTGGGAAATGCAAAGTGAAAAGCTTCTACCTTGTTGATTGCAGCCGTGAAACTCTGATAAAGCGTTTAGATTATTGTTTAACTATATTAATCTCACTTTGAGTCGCTATAAGAACACCGTCCTAAGAAATACAGGCAGGTTGCTATAGTAGGTTAAACACACCTGCAGCCTGATTGTGGTTCTGGCTACACTTCTGCTTCAGGTTCCCAAGCTAAAATGAAAGCACCAGTTTCAGTGCAAATGCGTTGAGATAAGTGTTTTCCGGAAAGGCTATAAAGGCGTCGAGAAAACCCATGCTGTAGTCACACATGTGGCGTTAAGCTCCTCGTTGGTACGCGCCGACGCGAGAGTAGTTCAAACCTGTTTAACAACATCCGCAGTAATCCTATTCTACGATAGTGTCCCTGTATGTGTTACAGCACCCTAACTGGATCACTGTGTTACGGATGCAGATTGCGTCTACGGACACACTAACCTCTCAATGACATGAATCAGATTGTATAGCCATAAGGAAGCGTAGTTTTAACTTTGCAATATTATGACAACACACATTGAAGAAAAAGTACAACTTTGCCTTTCCTTATAATTAAAACATTTCGCTGTAATGCGCCGCGAACCGCTCTTGCAAACTTGTCTCTACGCGAGAGAGTTCCCGTCATGCCACGTGTTGTCATGGAGTGCATGCTTTTTCGAAAGGCGTAATCACCCAGCGTGCTTCCTGCCTGCTAACTCAACCTGTGTTTCTTACACTGCTTGGATTAAGTCATTGACGTAATGCCAAGAACTGGGACTCTCGTTTGAAGTTGCTGCTCACAACCGGAGCGTGCGACTTCTCAGCGAGTTCGTAATGTCTCGACAAACGCCCTCTCATGCATAGCCAAAATGGAACTACTGTGGCCGAAACGAGTTAAAGCACGCGGAGTAAGCACGACTGAAACATACGCATCTATATCTTCTGACTGATGTTTTGATGTGGTTTCAAAATGCCTTGTATACACCCACCTAGCAATAAACGTTGGCCACGTTTTCTGGGTGATTCTGACTAGGTTCGACCCTGTCTTCAATTTCACGCATAGCGTACAATTTGTAAATCAAGACTGTGATGTATGTGCAAGACTGAAATAGATACATGAAGCCGACGTGGCGCGGCACGTCAACCGACTCCCCTTCTTTTCAGTCTACACCTACAGCAAGTCGGCCAGCCCGATTTTGGAACAAGGTCCGGTTGCGTTAAGGCTGGTGGCTGTCGAACCATAATCCCTCCATCCATTCCATGAAACGCTAGAGCGAGATAAGGACAATAAATGTTGGGGTGCGTTGAATCGGACCGCCTGCAGCAGTTTGACTCGAGCCAATTGAGCCACATGGGAAAATGCATCTAAACATGTATGCCACATGACTGACGGTTTGGGAGTTGGGGACACTTGGGTGCAGCGTCAGATGCTCTTTCTACACATTAACGTTCACGTAGGATGGTATCTTCCCCTCTCCCAGTCCTCCTGTGCAAGGCACAAAGTTGCTGTCAGACTCGCGAGAATTGGGTTCGTGTAAGCACGACAGGTGGAGAGTTGACCTGGCCTGTTCAGCACCTGTCTGGATTCCGCAAGTTACCCTACAGATAGTATACGAGAAAACATGGACCACACGTGAGAGACGTGCTCTCACACTCCTCTTAAGGAATCTGGGAACACTTCGCTCACGTGTGGTCCTTGGTTTCTATTAACGCTATAGCGTTAATAGATATACTGGTTCTTGTCCACTTCTTGTTGCTGGGCATTTCCACATGGCTAGAATTACATGCACATCGCTAGCGGGTAGAGTCAGAAGTCGGATTGACTGAGAGCGCCACGACCGCGCTTACACACTTCTTTCCGATCGGGTTGAGCGATTCACCCCGTGCACCCTCCGCAGTCCGGCTGACAGCCCAGTCCGACGGTGTATACCTGGGACTGACCTGCTATAGCGTTCGCGTGAACCCGAGCACCGGATCTCGTCTCGACAAGCCGACTTGCCTCGATTTTATTGGGGCTACGCAAACGTATCCGCCAGCACGACCCGGGACATGTCAACCCGCCTGCTACTGCTAAGCCTACTCGTACTTACCCGCTGTATATATACACGTGCGCGCCCGCTGCGCAGCAATCGCACATCTGCGCGTGCGCCAGCTATCGTCTGTTTCCGATTGCTCACCTGTGCTGCCGGAGCCGGATCCGGCAACGCGCAGACAGACGTCGCTGAAGAATCGAGCGCGGTGTCTGCGCCATCGCCGTGGGCGGCTGCATCTGCCACCCGCAGCGCCGCCGCCTGCATCTGGCGCACCTGAAGGAGCTCGTGCAACTCGAGGCGCTGGAAGCCCGGTCGTCTCGTCGGACCCGTGACGAGGCTGGAACCGCCTGACGCGTTCCGCTCCGAATCCGAGGAGCTCGAGCTGCTGCTGCTGCTGTCGGAAGTGGTCGCCCCAGTGTCGGCCATCACTTCGTTCTTGAACTCAATCCTGTCTCCTACACGCCTGCCTGCCTGTGAAAGCCGTCCCTGACTGTCAGCAAGAGCGAGACAAGCCTGCAAGCGTCCAACCGTTCTTGCTCTGTCGTTCCGCTCGTGAGGGCACCCGCCGCAGCTGCTGCTAATTCTGAGCCCGCGTGAAGAGCACGTACTCACGATGGGGATTACGTATACACCATAAGGTCAAAACGACGACGACAAAGAAGTAAGTCAGGCAAGAAATGCAGATAATCGATGTTCATCATCATTATCATCAGCTAATTTTATGTCCACTGTACGACGAAGGCCTCTCCCTACGATCTCCAATTACCGATGTCCTGCGCCAACCGTATCCAACCAGCGCCCTCGAATTTCCTCATTTCATCGCCCCACCTAGTCTTCTTCCATCCTCGACTGCGCTTCCTTTGTGTTGGCAACCATTCTGTAACATCAATAGTCCACCGGTTATCTAACCTAAGCATTACATGACCTGCCTAGCTCCCTTTTTTTACTCTTAATGTCAATTAGAATATCAGCTATACCCGTTTCCTCTCTGATCCAAACCGCTCTCTTTCCGTCTCTTAACGTTATGCATAGCATTCTTCATTGCATCGGTCTTTCCGCGGTCCCTAATTTTTTCTCAAGCTTCCTTTTCAGTCTCCAGGTTCCTGCTCCATATGTCAGCACCGCTAAAATGCGCTGATTGTACACGTTCCTTTTCAACGATAATGGTAAGCTTCCACTCAGGCGCTGACAATATCTGCCGTATGCGATACAACCAATTTTTATTCTTCAGTGAATATCCTTCTCATGGTCAGGGTTTCCTGTGATAAATTGACCTAGCTAAAGAGCACTCCTTCACCGACTCTATACGCTGAGTGGCGATCCTGAACTCTTGTTCCCTTGCCCGACTAATCATAATTATTTTTGACTTCTGCATATGAATCTTCAACCCCACTTTTACACTCTCTCTGTTAAAATCCTGCATGATTTGTTGTAACTCGTCTCCAGTGTTGCTGAATCGTACTATGTCATCTGCAAATCGAAAGCTGCTGAGATATTCGCCGTTCATCATTACTCCAAAGCCTTCCCAGTTTAATAGCTTGAATACTTCTTCCAAGCACGCAGTAAATAGGATTGGAGAGATTGTGTCTCCTTGCCTGACCCTTTTATTTATAGGCATCTTCCTACATTTCTTGTGTGGAATTAAGGTAGCTGTGGAATCTCTGTAGATATTTTAAAAGATATTTACGTAAGCGGCCTCTGCTCCTCGATTACGTAATGCCTCTATGACTGCTATTATCTCTACTGAATCAAATGCCTTTTCGTAATCTATGAAAGCCACATAGAGAGGCTGACTGTGTTCTGTGGATTTCTCGATTACCTGATTGATGATATGGATGTTATCTATCGCAGAGTATTCCTTCCTGAAGCCGGCCTATTCCCGTGATTGACTAAACTCTAGTGTGGCGCTTATTCTATTGGAGATTATCTTCAGTATTTTACATTATGCTGGAAGTAAGCTAATAGGCCTATACTTTTTCAATTCTTTCACGTCTCCCTTTTTGTGAATTAGTATAATGTTTGCATTTTTTTCTGTTTTCTGGAACCCTTGAAGTCGACAAACACTTCTTGTAGAGAGCTGCCAGTTTTTCAATCATTATGTCTCCTCAATATTTAAGCAAATTGACTGTTACTCCATCTTCTCCTGCCGCTTTACCCGTTTCATATCTTGCAAGACCCTTCAAACCTCATCGCTAGTTCTATAAGGAGTCTCCATTACCTGTTGATTACTGCTTCGAATGGAGGTATCGTGTCTTCTCTGGGTATTGTACAGGTCAGTATAGGATTCTTCGGTGATTTCTGACGGTCTAATTTTTTAGTAAGTTCCAGGCCAAGTACACGCAGTTTGTTGAGCGCCACAAAGACGCGAGATTCCGTCCGCCTCCTAAGTCTCTGGAGGAGCGCTCTTCCTGCCTGAGTCTCACCCGTGATTGCCCATAACAAAATGGGAACATCTAGGCTACCCCAGGCCTCCTACTTCAGTCTGAATTATCCCTTGCTACTTGCTCTCTGTTATGACAGCAAGAAATAAACGGTAAAATCAGCCTTCGCTTAGTCTCATCTCCCACTGAAGATAAGGTATTGACGTTCTGTCGTGGCTATCGATAGCAGCTGTTTGTTTATGCGCTTTGAGCCGCAAAATATTTGTTATTTCTTAAAGCTCTTTTTTACTAGCGATGACGGAATATTAAAAATACGCATGAAATACGCAGCACGTTTATCTCGGCAGGAGAGATTTTCCCCTTCCACACAGGAAGTTAAATAGAGCACAGGCAATGGCCCTCAGATTATTGCAAACAGGCTCTTATCCCAGCCCGCTTTTACTCCACAAGCTTTACCCCGACACCTATGCCACTAGTTCTTGCAGGCACTGCAATGACTTAGCTATCCTAGACCATATGCTCTGGCGTTGCCCCTCGTTACGAGGCACAGAACAAATCAATGAGGACAAGTGGCTCTCCGCTATCAAGAGCCCCGATGCCGGGGCGCAACTGTGGGCTGTCCAGAATGCCCACGATGCCCACGATGCGGCGCTCTAGGCATGGCCTGACTGTCCCAACGTGAGAGTGGCCCGCAGCGCGCTGAGTCGCGTAGCTCAGGACCTTCATTAAAGTTTTGCATCCATCTATCCATCCCTCTATAGTACACTCGGGTTAAGACGTTATACTCGGGGCACATTTGCAATCTTTTGCCGGCGTACGATTGTACTTGTTCGGACAATAGAAACGTGGCCCTACGCACTGCCGCGGTGTAGCGTCCGTGTGGTGTTAAGACTGGCCAGCTGCAGTTCAAGATTGCCACTCACTTACGACTATGATGGCAACATCTCGGCGCTGTTAAGAATGGCCAGCTGCTGTGCAAGTTTGCCACCCGCTTACGACTATAACGGCAAAATCCCGGCGCTGTTAAGAATGGCCAGCTGCAGTGCAAGATTGCCACCCACTCACGACTATGACGGCAACATTCCGGGAGCGTCGGCGCCAACTTCTAGCCACAGCGTGACTAAATCAACTTTGTGAAGGAATGAGTTCGGCGGGCCAACTATTGCTCCCAAACTCCCCAACGCGCTACCCCGAACGGCTCCGAATTCTACGGGGCCATCTGACGTCGGCTCCGGACATTCGAACGTGTGTGCATTTGTGTGCGTAAACCGTCCTGCGGGGAGGCGGCTAGTTTGTGATGACTAAACGAACGTTCGCCTCACCTTGTTCGCGGGAGGACCGAGTGTTTAAAAACAGCTGTTCTGCGGATGCTCGACACACTCTCTCTCAAGCAGTCATTTTAGACTGATGTACTTTCTCAAACAGTCGTGTTAGACTGAATTAAGCGCGATATAAAAAATAGCCTACGTAGTGCCATATGTCGGCAAACCATGTGTCGTTGGTTTCATTCAGTTGTGGTTAACCACTTTTTTTTAAATTCTTGTTTCGAGTTACGTGAAACACCTTGTATATGCAGGGTGTCCCAGCTAACTTTAGCGAGAGCTTAAATATATGAGAATGCCACGTAGCTGGACAGAACCAAGGTAATGTTGTTTGCCGTTGCTTGGAGATACTCAAACAATTATTTTTATTCCGTCTAATTACGTATTTCGTCCTAATTGTCCAATTATCAAAGATTGTAATTAGATGAAAAGCGTCAAAGCGAAAATTGTACGGCAACACGAAAAAATGGCTGTGGCTTAGGTAAGGTTAAGCCCAGGATGCGAAGCATACTAGCCTTTATTTTAGTTGTTGAACCACTGTTTAGCCTGGTGAACTGCTGTTGCTTGGCTATATTTGGTTCGGCTAGACGAAGAAACAACTCATGCATTACTTCTTCGCCTTCAAGAGTGGAACGCGACAGCGTTCCCGTCGACCCGCCAAGGGGTGTAAGACAATGGGCTACAGGGCAGCGACTACGCGCCCCGCATTGGACGCGGTGAGCGTCGAGCAAAGCAGCGTTCGGCGCGGCAACGAAATGTGCGCCTGAGCAAGAGACGCACGCCTTAGAAACAGCGCGTTTCTAAGGCAACACCGCATTCACTAGAGGCGCTTTTGTACCGCTTTGAAGCGTTGTACTCGTGGCTCAGTGGTAGCGTCTCCGTCCCACACTCCGGAGACCCTGGTTCGATTCCCACCCAGCCCGTCTTGCAAGAGTTGAGCCAAAGCCACTTCTCCTCTGTCGTGACGTCACGGTGTCACGTGATTTCATGGTCACCGCCGCGCCTGAGGAGCTGGGTTGAGCCCTCGTAATATGCTTCGCATAAAAACTCCTCATACAGCTTTCTGTTGCTCAGTAAGTGCTACATAAAAGTCTTATGAAGCGTATATTGACGTATTGCCAGTCGCGCGGCAATCGACAATAAGCAATTGCCTTTTGAGAAGTGCATTACCTTTTCAAATATAACCTCGCGGTGAACATAGATACCGTTGTCTTGAAGTCACAGACAACTCCCCCCCCCCATATATATATATATATATATATATATATATATATATATATATATATATATATATATATATATATATATATATATATATATATATATATATATATATATATATATATATATGAGAGGGGTAGGCTGGCCCACTCGCCCTTAAAAAAATAGTTGGTAGGCCACAGGCGTTAAATAATGTGACCTGTTTGTGAGAGCAGGCACATTATTAAACGCCTGTGGCGCACCAACTCACGCAGGATCGGTCGAAGGTGCTCCCCCGAACCTCAATGAGTCTGCTCACGAGGCTGCGCGTGACCTCACCGACCGCGCATCCTCTATAAGGAGCACTGACTCCTCTCCTCTCTATGGTCACAGGGACGCTCCCGCTACTCACAACGGATTATTAATTATTTCTACATTCGAGTGCGCCTTCAATAACATAAGGCACTCCACCATCATCGAACGCATCTCCTTGCTCAACCTTGGAGAACGGACTTACAACTACGTAAGAGACTTTCTATCCAATCGGAAGGCCTTCCTCTCGGTCCGAGACATTCGATCGGAGGAACTCTCCCACGGCAGCACGGGCATAGCGCAAGGCTCTGTCATTTACCCAATACTGTTTAATCTGGTTATGCTCGGATTAGCACAAAAACTACAAAAACTCGATGGCATTGAACACACCATATACGCCGACGACATTAGATCTGGGCTGCAAAGGGCAGTGACGGCCAAATCGAAACTGCCCTACAAGACGCCATTGACGTCGTAGAAAATTATCTTGAAGGTACGGGAGTCCGCTATTCCACTGAAAACTCGGAGCTTCCCCTATACCGCCCTACACTCCGTGGATGCCCCCCACGGGGTCCAGGAATAAACGCCGATCCGAGGAAATAGAGCTCAACCTGAGGGATGGCAGACCCATACCCGTGGTCCCTAGCGTCCGCGTTCATGGTACTACCATAGAAGCCAACGGAGCTAACTTTACAGCTATCTCCAAGATGCTACGACAGACCGCTAATACATCCAGACTGCTGAAACGAGTGACCAACCGACGACGGGGTATGAAGGAAGAAAGCCTCATCCGCCTTGTCCAATCTTTTATCATCTATCACATTACTTACGTTGCACCCTTTCTCAACTCACTCACTCACTCACTCACTCACTCACTCACTCACTCACTCACTCACTCACTCACTCACTCACTCACTCACTCACTCACTCACTCACTCACTCACTCACTCACTCACTCACTCACTCACTCACTCACTCACTCACTCACTCACTCACTCACTCACTCACTCACTCACTCACTCACTCACTCACTCACTCACTCACTCACTCACTCACTCACTCACTCACTCACTCACTCACTCATTCACTCACTCACTCACTCACTCACTCACTCACTCACTCACTCACTCACTCACTCACTAGATAATGTGGCTTCAGAAATAGGGTGTGCCACTACACTGCTTGAATGCTAATCGGGCTATCGTCAAGAGTAAACGTAAGATAAGAGCTGCATTTTTTTAAATTAGAATAACGGGTTGTTTTGGATAGAAGTTTATTGGAAAAGAATTAAATAAAAACAAACCACCTGAATTTAAAAGGTGAGAATAAATACAGTGGCGCGATTACAGTTTGTTCGAGTGTCACGAACGGCTCAGAAAGCCGCGTGGGATGCCCTAAGTAATAGGTCTGTGCGAATGGTGATTTTTGATGCCAAATGAAATACGAATCGAACAGTGCCATAACCAAATCAAATAAAAAAAATGGCTGTGGCTTAGGTAAGGTTAAGCCCAGGATGCGAAGCATACTAGCCTTTATTTTAGTTGTTGAACCACTGTTTAGCCTGGTGAACTGCTGTTGCTTGGCTATATTTGGTTCGGCTAGACGAAGAAACAACTCATGCATTACTTCTTCGCCTTCAAGAGTGGAACGCGACAGCGTTCCCGTCGACCCGCCAAGGGGTGTAAGACAATGGGCTACAGGGCAGCGACTACGCGCCCCGCATTGGACGCGGTGAGCGTCGAGCAAAGCAGCGTTCGGCGCGGCAACGAAATGTGCGCCTGAGCAAGAGACGCACGCCTTAGAAACAGCGCGTTTCTAAGGCAACACCGCATTCACTAGAGGCGCTTTTGTACCGCTTTGAAGCGTTGTACTCGTGGCTCAGTGGTAGCGTCTCCGTCCCACACTCCGGAGACCCTGGTTCGATTCCCACCCAGCCCGTCTTGCAAGAGTTGAGCCAAAGCCACTTCTCCTCTGTCGTGACGTCACGGTGTCACGTGATTTCATGGTCACCGCCGCGCCTGAGGAGCTGCGTTGAGCCCTCGTAATATGCTTCGCATAAAAATGTAATAATTATCGAATAGTATTCGAACCATGAACAGTGTCTATTAGAATTAATGTAAAACGACGTTCACATCCGAGTATTCTTAAAGTTAGGAAGTGTGTCATTAGACGTTGTTGAAACGTTGTTTATCAAAAGCACAAATGGAGCATGAGGATCCCATGAATAGTCTCTTCAGATGGACAGGCTTTTCATAGGGTGCGATTTATCGCTGTAGAGCCTGTAAGGTATGGCTACATACGAGGCGTAGCCTCATGTTCTGATGTTCTTTGTCTATACTATGCCCCCGGGGACGAAAATTGTGCACTTTTACCCCAACTTTATATTTATTTGGACGTTGTTGAAGTTCCGAAATATTCGAAAAGTTTTCAAAAATATTCGCATGTACGAATAGCGACTATTCAACTCAGTCTTCGAATTGAATACGAAACTGATTCGTTATTCAAAAGTTTCGAATGTTCGCACACCGCTACTACGTAGTGCACCTGACCTCAAGGAAAGAGCGACCGCGACACATAATTGAGAACGCACAATGGAGCCATTCTACCAAGTATCCTAAATATGAAATGGCGTCTTTTAGAGCATACTTAGGCTAACCATGTATTAAAGAGGCCTAGTATAGTGCTACGATGCTCCGCAAGCGATTAATAAGCCGCATGCGCTAGGTCTGGGCATATTGAGAAACATACGCGAATGAATTAAGCCAATAGACAAAAAAGGAAACTCAAATCACATCTCGCGCTCGGTGAATGGCACCTTGCACCGGAACGATGCTGCAAACTCTGACAGCTGCTTAACAGGTTCGTTGCACCCGCGCTTCGACTCCCCGTACAACGGGTCCACGTAGTAGCTGCTAGAACAAAGCGCGTAGCACGATGACACAAAGAAAAGTCTGTCTTGAGCGAGGCTCGACAGCCTGGCGTGCGCAGTTCTCAAGCCCTGCACGACGGCCAGCCTGTATGCAGACAGGGCGGCCAGGAGAGCCTTGGTATCCACGTGGTACGGGGGCCAATCCGACGGGAGGGTGTAGTCCGAATGTCGAAAGAAGCCCGTACGGCATCGGTTGTTGCCATTGTGGCTTTGGTTGTGCGCTAGCTCGTGGAACAATCCCTTGAGCACTTCGTCGGCAATTAGCCGGCCAGCGCCGCCGTAGTTGACAGCTGGCGGCAGGTCGGAGTGGTAAAAGGAAAGACGAAATAGTCCTCCGCAAGCGTGAGTGCGCCTTGAAAACTCCATCGATAACTGAGCAAAGAGCCCGGCTTGAGAACATTCGTGACGTCTGGCTCCTGTAGTCACCAACGCCCGACCATCAGATTCAGCCAGTCGATGAAGAAGCGAGCTCCGCGTGACGGTTCTGGCAGCACGCTGGCCATGAAGCTGTCGCTGTTCAATGGGATGGCGGTACTATGGGCACGGAGCTGAAGAAACGCCTTACTTCGACGCGCCACGGCATCGATGAGAACGTCTCTCACGTCTCGAACGAAGGAGTTGGCTTCCCGATGCTTGGGAAACAGACTGAGCCATCCGACAACCATGGTACTTTCGATGTGGACCAGGCAGCGGCGCGTGTGAACCGACGGAGGCAGAGCTGCGAGCTCGAGCGTGACGTCGGCGATTTCCCTGTGGGCCATCCAGCCCAGCTCGTGGGCGACGCGAAGTCCCAGGCTCAGAGTTAACGCCTCTTGCGTCTCGCCTTCGAGGCCCAGGATGTAGACGACGGACCGCAACAGACCCAGGTTTCCCACTTGCACGATGTCCCTGGGCGAGAAGCGTCGTGCCCACATGAAGTGCTCGTTGAGGAGGAGGACCAGGCGACCGGTTGCAATGCGGAGAGTCGCCGTCTCGGTGAGGTTGCGGATCGCCGTGCGCACTACTCTCGGTTCAGGCTCGTTCATGGCAGGTCCCAGCGTTTCTAGTGTGAGCTTGTTCATTGCCTCGATGGTTGAGACGATTTCGCCAGAGGCCGACTCTGAACCGTCGAACAGGCGCAGCATCTTGCGAACGTACCTGCGGTAGCGAAGCGAGGACGCCGACCCCGTCGGATGGCCGGCGAATGCACGCATGGTAGCCATCCACGAGCGAAAGGCGGCGCTGGGAACAATCTTCAGTACCGGCTCGATGCTACCGACGCGAAGGGGAGACAGCCTGATGGTGACTTCAAACCAGAGATGAACGTTCGTTTCCAGACAGGTCGAGCAGAATTGCCAGTGGGTCCCAGCGAGATCTTTCAGGCCATGGTAGGGGGCGCTCGAACATGACCCTTCTCAGATCTTGCAGGCTACTCTCCGAAATTTCCACGCAGGACCTGGCTAGGGCGCCCACCTTCTTCTCGACGCTGGTCCCGGACGAAGCGGATTGAGCCTGGTTGTGGCTGTCCTGGGAAGCCAGCTTGATGGCGTTGAGCGCACGTTCGTAGATCGTATCTTCAGCCGCGTCCGCAACAGAAAGCAGACGGTGTTGATGCTTCCAGCCGTCGCAGACGAACCCGTAGAAGTCTTCGCAGGGGTCTTGAGACTTGTTGATGGAAGTTCTTATAGCAGCCATGTAGAGCTGGCACGCCATTTCGTCGCAGCCTGAAAACAGCGGAAGGTCCGCACGTTCTGCATAAGCCCTTCGGGTGCTGGCGCGGTGGAGGTTGCGGTACTTTATGCCAATACGTAGAGTCGAGCCAAGGTAAAACAGAAGAACGACGCTGCAGAGGATAGCCGTGGCGGAAAGCACTGCCTGGAATCTCGGGTTTATGTACCAATTCCCTCGTCGAACAACTACTTCGACGTCGTTGCGTTCCTGCGAATGTAAATGTCGGCGTAGAGACGTCACTTTATATAGCAGTTTATGAGAGTAGAGGTCTGTAGGATGCCACCAGTATTACGTGTTTGGTAGCAGCTGTGACAGTCTTATGGTAGTAGCAATGGTAGTTTCGGGTGCACTATACTGTTAGCGGTGATGAATGTTAACAAGCCAAATAACGTAGAACACTTATTCGTTTTCAGCTATGCCATGTCCATTCGACATTGGTGTGATACGGGCTTGAATGACGAGCTCTGGCGCAAAGCAACTATCCAGCTACACACTGACCAAGGGTCGTGTTGACAAAGTTTCCATGAAGTAAGTGCCTTTCGTGATTAACCATAGCCGCGGTAGCCTATTATGACTACGGAATATTGTGCTGTTGAGCTCGAGGTAGCGGGTTCGCTACCGGCCACCATGAGAGCGCAGACAGGATATCAGACGCCAGCCAATTGCTACGTCGGACATAGAGAAGCTGCGACCGAACTATGGTAAGCCAATAATTCTGGAGTATTGGCCGAGAATTGGAACATACTAATATCACATAAGCAGTGCCCAAGTTGTTACGTGGCCAGACAGCAACTATCGGCAAGTTGTCTACCCGAGGCACATATACATCCCCAGGGCCCCATTGTCTCCTCGGCAAAACATTTTGCGTCACTGGGTGCGGTACCGCTGTTTGTTGTGCAAGATCGTCCAACCATTCAAAGTGGCCAGAGAAGCGAAAGAAAACTATCGTTCTAATAAAAAAATTAAGTTCCCGGGTTTTGCATGCCAAAACCACGATCTGATTATGAGGCACCTTGTACAGTGGAAGACTCCAGATTAATGTTTGACCCGCTGGGGCCCTTTAACGTGCACTGAATGCATGGTACACGAGCGTTCTTTTTTTTTGCATTTCGCCCTCATGAAAACGCGGCAACCGCCCGGAATCGAACCCGCGAGCTCCGGCTTAGCAGCGCGAGTGGGCATCGCTTCATAGTAAACACCCGATATCGTTACGCTAGATATATGTGCTCGAACACGCGCACATGACACACACTGGTCGAAACACGCCTGTCAGTCTCCCACCTGGTTCATCAGCGCCGGCTCTTGGAGGGCCAGCGGGCCCAGCCCGGTGCCTGTGCCGTCGCCACGAGCCGCCTGGAACTGGCGCGCTTCGTGAAGCTCGTGCAACTCGAGGCGACGGAAGCCAGGCCGCCTCGCTGGCTTTGCCATGCGGCCGGTGAACGCGTCCGAGCCTGAAGAGCCCGAACTGCTGCTGCTGCTGCAGGAAGTGCTCGTCCCGGTCTCTGGCATCGCGGCGTTCAAATCGACCCGGTCGCCGGTGCGCCTGAACATGGTTCTGCCAGTGAATGCACGCTTCAGAAAGGACAAATCGCTCCGGGAGCTGTTAAAGAACGAGCTGCGCCGAAGCCGATCCGTTTTCGATGTCGGCGGTACTGTAGTTGTTGTTGTTGTTGTTGTTGTTGTTGTAGCCTGTGGCACGTGTGGCTCCTACCCACGATGGGGTACTGTAGTTCCTGCACCGCGTGGCACGTTCGAAATGCAGCGCGTGATTATTCCTCATGCTCTTCATCGTGTGTCTCGATTGGCAGGTTTTTGTCGCTCTTTGTTTAATAATTTTTAATTAGTTTCTACAGCGACGCTCTGTATGGCTATAGGGTTCTGTGCATTTTTCGTGTCCGTAAACAAATCTGCGTGGAAAAAAAATGTCACCATCAGCAATGACTCACGTGGTTCGTCTTCGTCTGCTTCTTCCACAGCTGTCTCCGTTCCGTTGCCGCTCATATCCCCGTTCCCATATTGCCCCTCCCTCTAAGAAGGCGCTGACGGCACTGGCCCACTGCCAGTCGGTGCGGTGATTTCGGTCTCAAATTATTTGCCTCCATATAACGCCAAATGAAAACACGAATGTAAAAATAAATGTCTGTCCGTACTTCAGGAGAGCACGTTGTTCGGCGAGTCGGTCGTACATACTTAAAGAAGGGAATTGCGCTAAAAAGACACGGACGAGTAAGGACATGGACGTGCAAATATATGTGCATGTGCATGTGCAAATACATCTGCATGTGCAAATATATTCCTAAAGGGAGTCAGGGGGCAATTAATATCACAAATCCGGCATTCAATATAAAGTGTGGCGTCCAACCGAACAACGCGTTATGTAGAAAAAGTTGCCCAACTTTCACACGTCCAAACAATGTGGGATAGGGTTGATCTACCGCCACAGCACGGCCATCTAGCTCAATATTGTGTAGGTTTTAAGAGGTGCGGATAAACATCATTCAGCCGAACAGAAACCACCAACAATCATTAGCGGAGCAGTGGGACAGTTACCCAGCTGGCACCTGGGTGTTCAGAGGACAGTCCTCCAGCAAGTCCACAGGGAGGTCAAGGCCAGTGAAGCCCTAGACTAGGGGAGCCACCCATCACTCTTTGACCCCTTTCCCCCTACTCCCTGTCCTAATAAGGTTTTACTACTACTACCCAACTCTGTTCTGGTTCTAAAGCGTACGTGTGTGAACGGTTATCAGTGCACCTGACCCAAACTACATATAACGTAAAACCTTTTTGACTAGTTTTATGCGAAGCATATTACTGGAGCTCCTCAGCTCCAGGCGCGGCAGTGTCGCCTTCAATGACCTTTGACCCCATGCCATACCACGTGACACCGTGACGTCACGACAGAGGAGAAACGGGGCTCCAACTCGCGCCGTCGCTCGCGGCGTCGCCTTCAAGGCTGACCACGTGACACCGTGACGTCACGACAGAGACGTGACGTCACGACAGAGGAGAAACGGGGCTCCAAACTCGCGCCGTCGCTCGCGGCGTCGCGGCGGTAAATAAGCAGCTGCGCTTGTTTCTAGGTGGCTTTGGCTCAACTCTTGCAAGATGGGCTGGGTGGGAATCAAACCAGGGTCTCCGGAGTGTGAGACGGAGACGCTACCACTGAGCCACGAGTACGATGCTTCAAAGCGGTACAAAAGCGCCTCTAGTGAATGCGGTGTTGCCTTAGAAACGAGCTGTTTCTAAGGCTCAGGCGTGCGTCGCTTGCTCAGGCGCACATTTCGTTGCCGCGCCGAACGCTGCGTTGCTCGACGCTCACCGCGTCCAATGCGGGGCGCGTAGTCGTTGCGCCGTAGCCCATTGTCTTACACCCCTTGGTGGGTCGACGGGAACGCTGTCGCGTTCCACTCTTGAAGGCGAAGCGGAGTAACGCATGAGTTGTTTCTTCGTCTAGCCGAACCAAATATAGCCAAGCAACAGCAGTTCACCAGGCTAAACAGTGGTTCAACAACTAAAATAAAGGCTAGTATGCTTCGCATCCTGGGCTTAACATTAGCTAAGCCACAGCCATTTTTTTTGTCCCTGGGTCTCCCTGTCACCACCTCAAAGGAGAAGTTAGCGGCCCTCGGGATCCACAACACCTTCGCTGAGCTGTCGGACGCGGTTA
Organism: Dermacentor albipictus; assembly: GCF_038994185.2. Classification (NCBI taxonomy): domain Eukaryota; kingdom Metazoa; phylum Arthropoda; class Arachnida; order Ixodida; family Ixodidae; genus Dermacentor; species Dermacentor albipictus. The sequence goes on along the minus strand of NC_091826.1, from coordinate 69,006,424 downwards.
TGGCTTCACAAAAAGCCAGACTTCAGACACGGCGGTGGGCCGATCCATCCTCCACCGGACCACAATGGCAACGGAGCTCAGTGCCCTACATGGGTAACGATCACTCCCGCTTGAGGTCAGAGGCAGATCAAGGCGAACCCCATACCGAAGCACATGAGTCATGAACTCGACGAAGGACGACGCAAGACTCGCGTCGACAGACAGCGCCGACAATTCAAGCGTGACCCGTACGTAACGTATGTAGACGTGGCGGCGTACCCTGTAGGGGGCCTCTTCGCGGTAGCCGCCGTGAACTAGAGAGACAAATGCTTGACTCTCGCGGCCTCCGTCCGGGCAGCTGCGGCTGAGACCATTGCCGCGGCGCTAGTAATAAAGCAACAAGACAGGGCAGGCAGGGAAGTTAATGCCGTTACCGACTCGCAACAGGCCTGCCGTAACTTTAGCAACGGACTAACACCTCTGCTGGCGGCTCAGCTAGATCATAGGCCCGAGGCTGCAAGAATCCCATCAAATCACGTGGACGCCGGGCCACGCGGGACTGGAGGGTAACGAAAGGGCGAATGCCTTAGCTCGAGCGCTAATCAACCAAGCGGGGGAAAACCAATCGTCTCATCAATCCCCATCATTTACCTTCGTGCCCCTGCCATCCTAGTACTGCTACCTACTCGAGATCCAGTGACTCAACCGCAAAATTTATCCTCCCCCTCACAGAAAGCTCAGCAGTGAAGATGCAGTAGCTCTCAGGCTTATTCAGAGAAACACCTTCCCAAACCTACAGAGATACAGCAAAATGTACCCACATACAATCGCGGCATCTGCCCCTGGTGCGGCGACACACGCCCTACACTCTTTCAGATCTCGTGGGGGTGCGGGGGCAACCTCTAGACATGGACTTCTAGCACGTCATTTGAGCAGCGGGAGGTACAGCTGACCGTCGATACCATGGCTGGATAGGAAGCTCTCGTCCAGCAAGTACGTCGTGAAGCCATGGCCAGTGGAGCCAAGGATAGAGGACACCACCAACTCGACCTCAAAAGCAACGACCTCGATGGTCCAAATAAATGTTCTCTCTCTCTCTTGACTAATCTGCTTGAAGATCTAGCCACCACACAGAAAACTTTGACCAATAGTAAGCTATTCTTAATCTGTATTGATGCAGTTACCTCGAACCGCAAGCTAGATCTGAAAAGAAAATTGTGTGTCCTGTGGCCAATTCGTGGCAAAATTAGTCTGTCGCTTTTTTTTTCTTTGTTCATTTTTGCAGGATAAAGCTGTCCAATGCAAGAAATACGAATCCAAAACGCCAACAACTTTGCTTCGGATTGTGACGTTCTCACCGAGGCAACTAGTGCACAGTTTTATCAGCTAAACGTGTTTTGTAATTTAAGTTTTCTTTGCTGCTGCTGTTGTTGCTGTAGTTGATGTTGTTGCTGTTGTTGCTGGGTTTGGGGTCGTCGTCGTTGTTCAGCGTAAAGATAGCATTCAAACAATATAACGCCCGGCAAGAATTTTAATAGGCCACGCGTGACCACCATCACGAGCAAGCCACGGGTGTGAAGCAAAGAGCACAAGTAATGCTCATGCAAAGATTATCGCAGAGCTTGTGTTTTCAAGCACTGAAACGCTGCCGCAAATTCGGGCAGCTCCTTGACGGGCACGTTGCAGCGTTGGCTTGCATCTCCGTACAGCATGTCCACGTGGTTGCCGCTGGAGCACAGAGCGTAGCAAGAAGCCACGAAAAAGAGCCTGTCTTGCGCAAGGCTCGATTCTTTGGCGTACGCACTGCTTGTGTTTCGAGCAATGCCAAGCCTGTAGGCAGCCAGGCTGGCCAGGAGAGCCTTTAAGTCCACATCATTTGGCAACCACTCCTGTGGTGCAGTGGAAGCGCCGCTGGTGTGCCGAATGTTATCATTGCGTATATCTTGCTTGCGAAGGGGGCTCACGTTGACGAGATGATCGTGGTACAGGCCCCTGAGCACTTCATCAGCGAGAAGTCGTCCGGCACCGCCGTAGTTAATGGCCGCCGGAAAGTCTGAATGAAACAGCGGGAACACAAGGTAGTTTTCGGCGACCGTGAGCGCACCGTGAAAGCTCCATCGGTGGCGAAGAAAGGAACCCGGCTTGAGAACGTTCGTTATGTCTCGCTCCAGGAGGCGCCAGCGCCCGTTCATCAGGTTCAACCAGTCTACGAAGAAGCGAGCACCGCGCGCCGGTTCTGGCAGAACGCTTGCCAAGAAGGTCTCGTTGTTCCACGGCACGATGGCGCCCGGGGCCCAAAGCTGGAGCAAGGCCTCCTTGCGGCGTGCCACCGTGTCAACGAGAACGTCCCGCACGTCCCGAACGACATCCTCGGCGCCTCGGTGCTTCGGGAACAAACTGAGCCACCCGATGCCCACCGCGCTTTCGACCTGAATCAGGCAGCGTCGCCGATGCGCCGACGGAGGCAAGCCAGCAAGCTCCAGCGTGGCATCCGCGATCTCTCGGCTAGCCATCCAGCCCAACTCGTGGGCAACGCGAAGGCCTAGGCTTAGCGTGAGCGCCTCTCGCGTATCGGAGTCGAGTCCCAGTAGGTAGACGACGGACCGAAGCAGGCCGGCGTTTTCCACTTGCACGATGTCCCGAGCCGAAAAGCGGCGTGCCCAGATGAAGTACTCGTTCAACAGGAGCAGGAGCCGTCCAGCAGCAATGCCCGGAGTCGCCATGTCTGTGAGGTTGCGGATTGACATGCGCAGAATCTTCGAGTCCGGCTCGGCCATCGCGGGGCCCAGCACCTGAAGTGTCAGCCGGTCCATTGCCTCTATTTTGGCGATGACCTCGTCTTCGACCACTTCGGAAGCATCGAATAGCCGTAACATGGCTCGCACGTATCGACGGTACCGGAGCGACGCTGCCGTCCCCGCTGGCTGACCGGCGAACGCCCGCGTGGTGGCAATCCAGGCATGAAAAACAGCGCTGTGGCCAATCTTTAGCACGGGCTCCCCGGTCCCTCCGCGAAGAGGAGCCAGTTCGAAGCTCACGTGGAACCACAGATGCACGTTCCAGTTGCCAGAAAGATCGAGCAGAATCTCTAAGAGATCCCAGCGAGACGTCTTAGGCCACGGGAGATGGCGCGCGGCCATGAACCTTTTGAGGTCGGGCAAGCTGCTCTGCGAAAGCTCCATGCACGACTTGGCGAGGCCGGCTACCTTCTTCTCGACGCTCAAGGGCGACGGCGCTGCGAAATACTGGCTGCCGCTGTGTTCGCTGCTCCACTCGATGGCTTTAAGCGCGCGACCGTACATCGCATCTTCCGCTGCATCCACGACGGACAGCAGGTGGTGTTGGCGTTTCCACCCGTCGCAGACGAAGCGATAGAAATTTCGGCACGGGTCTTGAGATCGATTAATCGAAAGCTCTATAGCGGCCATGTACTTGTGGCAGGCCGTTTCATGGCAGCCAGAAAAAAGTGGTAGATCCGCGTGTTCTGCGTGCGACGTCCGGGGGCTCGCGCGGAGAAGGCCCTGGTCCTTGACGCGAATCCACAGCATCGATCCCAGGTAGAGGAGAAGGGCGATGGAAAATATGACCGCCATCGCCTCCAGGATGATCATGTGCCTGGGGTTCATGCGCCAGTTTGCTCGAATGACGACTACATTAGGCCCGGCGTGTTCCTGCAGGTGGGAAATGCAAAGTGAAAAGCTTCTACCCTGTTGATTGCAGCCGTGAACCTCTAATAAAGCGTCTAGATTATTATTATTATTGCTTTAACTATATTCATCTCACTTTGAGTTTCAATTTCTAATAGCGCCCCGAAATGCTGTCTGCCGCTATAAGAACACGTACCGTACTAAGAAATATAAACAGGTACGTATAGTAGATTAAACACACCCGCAGCCTGATTATGGTTCTGGCTACACTTCTGCTTCAGGTTCCCAAGCTAAAGTGACAGCACCAGTTTCAGTGCAAACACGTTGAGATAAGTTTTTTTCCGGAAAGGCTGTAAAGGCGTTGTCAAGAACGGCGAGTTGCGCAACAAGATTGCCACCTTGCCACCCGTTTACGACAAGGGGTGCAAGACGCGCACCTCCCCCTCTCCGTCGCTGCAGCTGCGAGGCGTTCAAAGAAGCGACCTTTGCGCTGGAATCCGCCGCCTCCCTCCAGCCCCTTCGACATTGTGACGGGACGAGTTCGATGTGTGGACAATGATTCCACGCGGAGCTGATCTGACACGCCTGGAGAAGCTACCGCGGGAACGACGTATTTTTGCGCTTCTCACGGACGCAAAACAATGAGCGACGCGCGATCGACAACGACAGTTTCCCGGAACGGCACCCCGTGCGGTTGCCTCTGTGTACGGAATGTGTGTGCCTTTGTGTCGGTAGACTGGTCTTCAGAGCAGCTGCGAGTTGGTGATGTGTAAACGAACAGCCGCCGCGTCGTAGGACCGGCGGATCGAGTGTATAAAAACTGTGGTTGTGCGAATGTTGGACACACTTCTCTTGAGCAGTCATGTTAGACTGAGTCACTTCTCTCATGCAGTCATGTTGGACTGTTACTCTTTTTCTCAAGCAGTCATGTTAGACTGAGTTAATTTCTGTAAATAAACCCTTTTCCTTCGTTCTCGATGAGAAGCAGTTCTTCACTTCATCAACGATCTCAGCGTAAATAAGTTGGACGACGGCATGGGCCAGCTACCTTCGAATTCATGCCGTACTCCAATCTTGGCAAAGGACCACGGACGAAGGGATTGAGCCCCCAATCCTGACAGCGTTAAGAAAACCCACGCTGTAGTCACAAATACGCGGCGACGCGAGAGTAGTTCGAGCCTGTTTAACGACATAAGCCGTAACGCAATTCAACGATAGTGTCCCTGTATGTGTTACAGGACCATAACAGGATCACTGTGTTATGGATGCAGATTGCGTCTACGGACACATCAACTTCTCAATGACATGAATCAGAGCGTATAGCCATAGGGAAGCTTAGACTTTTCAATATTAGGACAACATGGATTGAAGAAAAATACAACTTTGCCTTTCTTCATCATTAAAACTTTTCGCTGTAATACGCCGCGAACCGCTCTTATAAACCTGTCTCTACGCAAGAGAATTCCCGTCATGCCAAGTGTTGTCATAGAGTGCATGCTTCTGCGAAAGACGTAATCACCCAGCGTACTTCCTGCCTGCTAATTCAACCTGTGTTTCTTACACTGCTTGGATTAGGTCATTGACCTAATGCCAAGAACTGCGACTCTTGTTTGAAGTTGCTGCTCACACCGGAGCGTGCGACTTCTCAGCGAGTTCGTAATTTCTCGACAAACGCCCTCTCATGCAGTGTGGCCGAAACCAGTTAAACCACGCTGAGTAAGCACGACTGAAACGTATGGATCTATACCTTCTGACTGCTGTTTTGATGTGGTTTCAATATGCCTTGTATACACTCACCTATCAAAAAACGTCGGCCACCTTTTCTGGGTGAGTGTGACTAGGTTCGGCCCTGTTTTTAGTTTCACGCATAGCACCTAATTTGTTAATCAAGAGTGCGATGTACGTGCAAGACGGAGAGATATGCATGAAGCCGACGTGTGGCGGCAGGTCAACCGACGCCCTTTCTTTGCCGTTGACACCTAAAGCAAGTCGGCCAGTCCGATTTTGGAACTAGGTTCGGTTGCGTTAAGGCTGTTGGCTGTCGAACCAGAATCCCGCCATCCAGTCCATGTAACGCGGGATAGCGGGATAAGGATAATAAATGTTGAAATGCGTTGAATCGGACCTCTTGCAGCAGTTTGACTTGAGCCTATTGATCCACGTGGGAAAACGCATCTGAACATGGTCAGCCATAGGACTGACGGTTTGGGAGTTGAGTGCAGCGTGAGCACCTCACGCTGCAATTGGGTGCAGCGTGAGATGCTGTTTCTACACATTAACGTTCACATAGGATGGTATCTTCCCCTCTCCCAGTCCTCCTGTGAAAGGAACAATGTTGCTGTCAGACTCACGACAACTGGATTCGTGTACGCACATCAGGTGGAGAGTCGGCTTGACATCGCCTTTTCAGCACCTGTCGGATTGCCTTAAGTTAGCCTAGAGACATTATACCAGAACACAAGGACCACACGTGAGAGAAGTGCTCCCACAGTCGTTATAAGCACTGTGAGAACACTTCTCTCATTTGTGGTCCTTGTTCTCTATTAACACTATATAACGTTAATAGACAAGCACCCGTCCTTGTCCACCTCTTGTCGCTGGGCACCTCCACACGACTAGAATTACATGCACTTCGCTAGCTTCTTTTAGTTGAACTCGACGCGAGTGAATAGAGTCAGAAGTCGGATTGACCGAGAGCGCCAAGACCGCACTTACATACTTTTCTCCGATCGGGTTGAGCGATTCACCCCGTGCACTTTTCGCAGTCCGGCTGACGGCCCAGTCAGACGCTGTATACCTGGGACCGACCTGCTATAGCGCTCGTGTGAACGCGTCAACCGGATCTCGTCTCGACAAGCCTACTTGCCTCGACTTTATTGGGGCTACGTAAACGTATCCGCCTGCACGGCCCGAGGCACGTCAACCCGCCTGCAACTGCTAAGCCTACTCGTACTGACCCGCTGTATATATACACGTTCGCGCCCGCTGCGCAGCAATCGCACACCTGCGCGTGCGCCAGCTGTCGTCTGTTTCCGATTGCTCACCTGTGCTGCCGGAGCTGGATCGGGCAACGCGAGGGCAGGCGTCGCTGAAGAATCGAGCGCGGTGTCTGCGCCATCGCCGCGGGCCGCTGCATCTGCCGCCCGCCGCGCCGCCGCCTGCATCTGGCGCACCTGAAGGAGCTCGTGCAACTCGAGTCGCTGGAAGCCCGGTCGTCTCGTCGGACCCGTGCTGAGCCTCGAACCACCTAACGCGTTCCGCTCCGAACCCGAGGAGCTCGAGCTACTGCTGCCGCTGTAGGAAGTGCTAGCCCCAGTGTCCGCCATCGTTCCGCTCTTGAAGTCAACCCTGTCTCCGGCACGCCTGAACGTCGCCCTGCGTGTGAACGCTGTCCCTGACTGTCAGCAAGAGCGAGACAAGCCTGCAAGCGTCCAGCGGCTCTTGCTCTGTCGGTCCGCTCGTGAGGGCACCCGCCGCAGCTGCTGCTGATTCTGAGCCCGGGTGAAGAACACGTACTCACGATGGGGATTGCCTACACCATAAGGTAAAAACGACGACAACGAAGTAAGTCGGGCAAGACATGCAAATCATCGATATTCATCGTCATAATCATCATCATCAGCCTATTTTAGGTACACTGCAGGACGAAGGCCTTTCCCTACGATCCCCATTTATGCATGTCCAGCGCCAACCGATCCGAACTAACGCCCGCGAATTTCCTAATGTCATCGTGCCACCTATAGTATTTTGTCGTCCTCAACTGCGCTTCCCTTCACTTGGCGCCGATTCTGTAACCCTAATGGTCAACCGGTTATTTACTCTAAGCACTACATGACCTGCCTAGCTCAATTTTTTGCTCCTAATGTCAGTTAGAATGTCGGCTATACCCGTTTGCTCCTTTATCTGTCTCTTAACGTTACGCCTAACATACTTCGTTCCGTCGCTCTTTGCACTGTCATTAAGTTCTTCTCAAGCTTCTTTATCATAAAACATGACGTACAGCTCGAAGGACAGGGACTGCGAGAGACAACATACATTGCGCTGACTTTTAACAATTTTATTGTGTTGCCACATCGTGTGTACAAGAGGGAACATGCACAGAAAAGGGTGTGTTCCAACAGCAAGTTACAGTGCTAAGGACATGATCACTTGAAAAAGACTAACATTACGATTTCTATCTGTTGAGATACAAGACATCACTAGGGGTCAGCGCGATAGAGGGTGGACTAACACACCACCCAGTTTTCTGATGAAATCAGTTTCTATAATTTCCCTGGTGAGCTGTGAGCTGTGAGCTGTGAGCTGTGTCTCGCTAAAACTTCCGTATCTTCAAAGAGGGGCACGCAACCGAAGCCCCGGAAATGGATGCCGAAGTGGCCTTGAACACTGTTATGGACTTTGCTATTGGCGGCGAGGAGTTACGGAGCCACCATCTATCGGAAGTGCCTCGCTGGCGTAGTATGAGGGATCACGCGGCGCGCTCCTCATAGGTTTTGCTTTCAGCTCTCACTGAAAACACCATGCACGAGCTCTCCTCGTTTACAGACGGTATCTCTTTACCGAATACGTACAGTGAACGCCACTGCGCGCGGTCGCCACGATGGAGTCTCCCGAACCGGCTTCTAGCGTGAAAGGTATGTAAAAGCTGAGTGCAAACTATGTGAAATACGTTCGTATAGTGTTCGTATAACTAAATGGAGCGTGATAGAATGAAGCCTCAATGCAGCGATCGCACAGATTCGCAGCGACCGACTGCGCGTCTGCATGCTTGTCCGCGCAATGTTTCGCTTTCGCCGCGTGCGCGTTCTGGCACCGGGCCATGAGCTTTAGGCCGCAGAATATGAGCATTTGACAGTATACAAGCAACCATTCTTGCATGGGCACTATCAGAGCTGTTTAAAAATAATTTCATTGTAGAGACCTCGACGCCTTGTGATGTGCCGTCGCGACGATTCAATGTTTTTTTTTCTTTTAAATTGTTGGATATTATTTCTCGAGTTGCGTCGCACGGTATGTTTATCGGTGTTCTCAGTGTGTGACTTCCCGCTGCTTTTTTTTTTAATCCAGTGATTTAATTGATAACACAAATAAGACCATATGCCATGTTTTTTTAATGTGCTTCTTACCGCTCCCTTTCCACTCCAGTGAACTTGCCAGTATACATAGCATCTACAAGTTCATAGACCAAACTGTCATGACATTAGTCGGGCAGTGACTCGGGCGAGCGTCTCAGTGCGCGTTTTCTGAACATCGCAGACCCGGCGCCGTAGCAGAAATCTTCCTCGCGTTTGTCCTGTCAAAAACTTCGAAAAGTTGCTGCGCCCATGCGACGTGCGTCCGCTCGCTTCGACAGTTCTTTCAACGCAGCTGATCGTCAGGGCCACGAGGATACCACCTTCGAGTCGGTAGGCCCATTTTTGGACTTTTTATCGGACTTCGAAGATCTCCGACGCGGCCGGGGAGCTAAGTCTCGCGTTAGCCTTAGCCACACCCGACACCCGGGCGGGCACCATGTAGGTCGGAGCGACAAGGAATCGACTGAAATGCATCCACGGGGCGCTACCAACACTGTGACAAGCACTTTTATGGCCGGGCCGGCCCAAAACCCGGCCGAATTCCAAGATATGGAGGAGGCGCCCGCCACCACACACTCGAGCAGGGAGGAAGCGGGCACCGGAGCCGCAGAAGAGGACCTCATGCAGCAGGACGCCACGGACGTGGCGAGCCGGCAGCAAGACGAGGAAAAAAACTGGCAAATCTACCATTTCAGGCGCCAGAAAAAGAATCTCAAGCGCGCTACAGAGGGCGACGTCATATTGAAGACGAGAGGATCCCAAGCCACGGAGAACAGTAACAAGGTGACGCTGGCAGCCACAGCTGGCAGCGGCATCACGCAAGACGGCGCGACGGGAACGCCGCAGCAACAACAACAAAAGATGGGAGCGCCGCGGAAGCCGAGGCAGAGGCTGCCACCGCTGCCGACGGACGACGCGAAGATCATCATCCGGCCCAGAGGGGGGCTGAAAATCAAGGACATCAAACCATATCAAGCAACGCAAGCCATCATAGAGGCCTGCGGGATGAAATTCAAGGAAGAAGACTTTCTGGTCAGGCTCCGACCAGGGTCCAACATCGTCATCGAAAGTTCTTCCAAGGAAGAAGTTGCGGACGTCATCAGGAAGATGAAGTACCTCCCATACAGCGGCATCAATTACGAAGTAAACGCTTACGTGGCCATGCCTGGGGACGTAAAGCGGGCGGTAATCCACGGGCTACCGATTGGACTACCATCTGAAATGCTGGAATCCAAGCTGCGACTACGTACTCAAGGGGTGGAGATCCTGGCGGCAAGGATGCTGGGCAAGTCGGAGACGGCGCTAATCACCTTCGACGGCCCCATCATTGCGAAGTGGGTCATCTTCAGCGCAGTAGAATACAAGACATACAGACCAACCAGACAGTTTTGCTACTTGTGCGGCACGGAAGGACACCGTTCGGACGTCTTCCCAACGCCGGGAGCGAGAACCTGCAGTCAGTGCGGAGCAAACAACTAAGTTGAAGGACATCAGTGCCAACCAAAGTGCCTGGTATGTGGCGGCGAACACGCCACCTGTACCCGGGACTGCCGGATGCGCCTCAAGAACATCGACGAGCTGCGAGGACGAGCCCCAATGAAAAGCCGAGGGCTGAGCCGGAGCCGTAGGTGCCGTCCCAGGTGGCTGAGCTCGGAAGGAGAGCAGAGCTGCTCGCGGCCGCCGGGGCTACAGCGAAACGCGGAGCCGGGACCGGAGCCAGTCCAGGGACAGCTCCTTCCCACCGCTGGGGCCACCACCCGCAGCCAAAGGGCAGTGGAAACAGCAGACAAAACCACAACAACAACAAAAGAAGGGCGGAGTTAAGGTAAGCTGGGGGGCAGGCTCTCCTAAATCACTGTTTCCGCACTCGGATAATAACAATAACGACAACGAACTTAAACAACTAAGGGAAGAAAACATGGCTCTAAGGCGAGAACTAAAGCAGAGTAGGAAGAAAACAGAACAACTAGAGGAGAGAATCAAAGAACTAATCAGGGAACTGCGAGAGCAAAGGGTGGGTAGCCTGCCGCGACAGCAGACTCCACCTCCAGCTATGGAGCAACAGCCACAGCAGCCGGAAAAGGGAACCATAGAAATGCAAATGCAATCCTTTATGCAAAAAATGCAGGAGCAAATGAATTTGATGCAACAAAAGATTGCAATGCAAGATCAAAGTTTTTCGCAACTAGATAAAAAAATCAAAATACGCAAAAGATAACAAATGAGGCTAGAGATAGACTCTATCACGAAAAAGATTCGGCACCGAAAACCAAAGTTTAACAACAACCAACGATAAACCAACATGGCTAGACACAACACATTAGATATATGACAGTGGAACTGCAGAGGCTACCGCAAAAAGCAAGACCCGCTGCAGCAATTCATAAATTCACAGTTAAGTCTTGCTGACATAATCGCGCTGCAGGAGACAAACACCGTGCCGACACTCAAGGGATACACGAGCCAAGAAAAAGATCGCACGGCCACCTTAATTAGTAAACAACTAGTCGCCATAGCACACGATGAAATTCCGGACACGCGTATAGAACATATCTTGACAGAGATAATTCCAAAGAAAAAGGGAGAACAAAAAAGCACTTTTAAATCATAAACTTATACAGTCCACCGCGACAAAATGATGGAGATTTTCAGAAACTTTTCATAGGAGCCAGCAAGCTAGCGAAATCCAACACCCTGCTTATAATGGGCGAGTTTAATGCCATGGGGCAGAGCTGGGGATATCAAAAAGACACTAAGAAGGGAACGCAAGTTAGCGACGCAACAGAAATCACAAGCTCCACCCTCTCAACGGACGCAAACCAACCAACGCGTCTAGGCAACAGCGTTAGTCCCGACACATGCCCAGACCTGCTGGAGAACCTGGGTAGCGACCATTATATTATAAGAACGCAAGTGTCAGCAGAGAACATCAAGCGCAAGATAGGAACAGCCAAAATAACGGACCGGAACGCTTTTCGCAAAGAATGCAAGCACATGGAGGGGGCGATAACCTCCACAGAGGAATGGTGCAAACAACTTAAGGAAAGACAGCAACAATACACCCAGGAGGTCGAAAGGTCAGAGCAAACACCGGAAGTGGACGCGCGACTCCTCAGGCTATAGGAGGCAAGGCGCGGACTAACAAAAAGCTGGAAGAAACAACGACTAAATAAGAAGCTAAAGAAGAAGATAGCAGAGGTTACCAAGGAGGAAGAGGAATACGCAGCCCAACTCACAGGACAAAGTTGGCAAAAGTTTAGCGAATCGCTGAATAGAACCCTCAGCACCGCAAAGACATGGCGTACCCTCAAGGCTCTAATGGACCCAACCAAGACCAAGTCAGAAGGTAACAAGGCCATCCAAAGACTAGTACACCAATTTGAAGGAACAGAAGAAGAGCTACTGGAAGAAGTCCGTGTAAAGTGCTACGGGCAAGATAAACCCGAAGCGTACACGGAGAGATACCGAGGCGAAGAAAACCCCGACCTAGACACACCCATCACCAGGGAGGAAGTTTTCGCAGCAGTTAAGGCATCAACCCGGAACACAGCAGCAGGTGCGGACAAGATTAGGAACGCATTAATCCGCAACCTAAGTGATGAGGCGGTCACACAGCTGACGAACTTCCTCAACACACATTGGGAAGCGGGGACACTGCCAGAGGAATGGAAACATGCGGAAGTAGTTATGATCCCCAGCCAGGGAAAAAACCTAGTAGTAGAAAACCTACGGCCGATATCACTCACTTCGTGCCTTGGCAAGTTCTACGAGAGAATCGAGACAAGGAGGCTACAACAATATATGGAAGACGAAGATCTGTATCCCCACAGTATGTTCGGCTTTCGCACCAAATTATCAACCTAAGACGTCCTACTACAAATTAAAGAGGGGCTTCTAAGCAACATCCCCTACAACGGAGAAAACATAATAATGGCACTCGATGTCAAAAGAGCGTTCGACAACGTCAGCCATGCGGCCATCCTCAAGGGACTGGACGATCTCAACAGCGGACGAAGAATCCACGGCTACCTGACAGCGTTCCTATCAAACAGAACAGCCACGGCGGGGTTAGGAGACCTGCGGACAGACAAGTTCCACACGCCTAACAATGGAACCCCGCAGGGATCCGTGATCTCACCGATCCTTTTCAACATTGCAATGAGTGGGATAGCCCGGAAGCTGGAAGAGATCGACGGCATACATCACGCCATTTATGCCGACGATATCGCCATCTGGACTAACCAAGGCTCGCTCAGCCAAAAAGAAGAACGACTACAAGCCGCAGCAACATGCGTGGAAGAATGTATTAGGGAAAGAGGACTCGCCTGATCGACGGAGAAGTCGGAGCTCCTGCGAGTCAGAAGAGGAAAACGCTCGGAAGAACAAATCAGCGTCACCCTAGAAGGACAAAAAATACCAGAAAAAGAAGCCGTCAGGATTCAGGGAATGTGGGTGCAAAGCAATCAACGCTGCACACACACCATAAACCTACTCAAGCAAGCGACGGCACAGGTGGCACGTATGATCACCCGCGTCTCGCAAAAAAGAAGTGGCATGAAGGAGGAAGATACAGTCAAGTTGGTTAAGAGTCTAATAATCAGCCGGATTACGTACGCCTTCCCATATTACAAAACAAACAAAGGCGAACGGGACCAGGCCGACTCCATCATAAGGAAAGCATTCAAAACAGCGCTTCACCTGCCGGCCAACACCTCGACAGAGAAGCTGCTGGCCCTCGGACTCCACAACACGTTCGAGGAGCTCAAAGAAGCACAATTAGGGTCGCAGCTACTCAGACTCCAGCAGACTACCACGGGCAGAAAGCTCCTAAAAAAACTGGGGCACAAAGAACTTGAAAGGGAAGAACAAAGAACGGCAAACCTATCCGATGAGTATCGCAGTACCATCAAGGTAGGGACCCTGCCAAGAAACATGGACCCGAATTTACACACAGCCAGGCGGAACGTTAGGGCAAAGTATGTAGAAAAATACCTAGCAACCAAGGCGAACACGGTATACACGGACGCCGCGGTCTATCCTCGAGAACGAAGGGAAACAACAAAGAGTCGTCGCGGCAGTAATAGACTCGGACTATAGGGAAATCGCTTGCGCATCGGCACGGGATTGTACGGTAACCGAGGGAGAGGAAATGGCTGTTGCTCTAGCAGCTGTGGAGGGATACCGCACAAATAGATCCCTCATAATTCTAACAGACTCCAAGGAAGCATGCCGAAACTACATTAACGGCAGAATCGGTCTAAAAGCGCTCCACATCTTCCTCCGCGCTGGCCAACAGAATAAACGCATTAGACACACCATCTTTTCGGTACCGGGGCACACTGAGATTGAGGGCAACCAAAAGGTTGATAGGATCCCTCGCGAGCATACAAACCGAGCGGACCTAAACAGAGATCCTGAGGACTTCATGACACTGACTCCAACGTACTCTGACATACTAAATTACCATAGAGGGCCGAGGATCAGATATCCCCCGCCTCACAATACACTCACTCAACAACAGGCTGTTTACTGGCGAAAGCTGCCGACAGAAACTTTCCCGAATTTACGTATACTATGCAAAATGTTCCCAAGTCAGTACAGGGACACATGCCCGTGGTGTGGCGCAATGCCCACACTTTATCACGTCACATGGGAGTGCAATACGAATAAGGGATTCCACAAAATAGAAAATCCGAGTGCGGAGCAGTGGGAGAGCGTGCTCTCCAGCGGCGACCCTAGCCTCCAACGGAAGCTGGTGGATCATGCCCGACGAGCACCCACGCTCAGTGGTGCCCTGGAATAGGGGCGCCAACCATGTAGGCCGGAGATCGGCATCAACGAATAGAAGATGAAGACATCCGGCCCGACCGCTGAATTACTCTTTCTAGAGCAATAAGGTTTCCTTCCTCCTCCTCCTCGTACCTTCGTTTAAAATTCTGTGTCGCTCCTTTGTCGTCTGCTACACAGCATCGCTGGTCATCCATCTTCACAGATTGGAATGGCTCATGATATCTTTGTTCCTGTACCTATCAGGTCTCTATCACCCATAATAAGGTTGCGCAATATAATTAATAGCGTCGCCACAGTGCAGGATTTTTTAAGGAGGCCAGCGTACCTAAGCCAGAAGTATCGGCAGATCAATACATAGGGACCTGGAAGTAGGCGAATAATAATAATAATAATAACGATGATGATGATGATGATGATGATGATGATGAAGAAGGAGCGGTATTAGAAATAATTAAGTGGCGAGCAAGAACATGTTACGGACAAATGGCTGGCCTGTCGGCCAAGCCGTTTTAGCTGGCCAGTTGCTCCTGATGTTTCCGGAAAACAGAAAAGTACTCCACACTAATGTATTAAAGCCCTGTCCAGTTATAACCGTAGAACCCTGATGAACCGAAGCAGTACAAGGAGCCGATTCCTCTTGTTTGTAGACATCCGAGAACCGCGTAACGACACAAGCGAGAAATTTTCATTCACAGCCCCTGAAACAATTAAGTTACGTTAAGTTACATATGTTAGCAACTGAAAAACAATATTCTTCTACATAAAGAGTGAAAATACTCATGCGATAGTGCAAGAAGAAGGCATAATTTAGCTAGCAAGTACCGCTTTTCAACCCCAAATACACGTGAAGGCACCAAAACACACCAGGATGCCAGTTCTTGAGCTGTTTTCTTGGAAGTACTTTTGGGACCTGGACACGTACCGTTGTTTTATTAATGGCTCCTTGTATTTTCTGATAATGTTTTTTCTCATATTATCGCGCACTCACAACAACAATACTGGGCGCGTATTTGTAATGGTAATGAGAGGCTTAGAACAAAGCAACTAAATTCGGTTCAAGAAGGCCGCTTTTGTACTGTTAGATCGTATAAACTTTGTCTCATTAGTTTGTCTGAAGTTCAGATGTGCTGTAACTATAAAAGAAACTGTAAATAAGGAAACAGAAACGGGTCTAGCAAAAGATAAGCAGTGAAGTCAAGCATCCACCATTATTTTTCTTATATACACGCAAAAACTCATCGCTGCTGCCTGGAGGAACAATCTACGGTTATCGGAATGTAACCGCTTTGGTCGCTTTCGAGTGACTTGTTGTACGTAGAGATCACAGACGTTAGCATATGCCACAAGTTGTCATTTATTGCATAGAATTATACACCCACCCTTGCAAAAATCCTGCACTAAATTCAGTTGCATCCGAACGCAATTTCTATTTATTGCAACAAAATTTAAACATAAAGTCAACAGAATTTTAAAGACGACATTTACGATGGGACGCCGCATGCACGTTTTATTTCTTAGGAGAAATATTGTACAACATTTCGCAGGAAGTTCATAGCATTTCGCCGGGATATCTACGCGCCTATGGTAACTCAGTCGACCGATGTTTGTGTTCTTTGGCAAATGGCAAGCAGGTGGCCTTACAAAATATGTAATCTTCATAGCGAAACTACGTGTTAATATCAGAATAGCCATGCGTCTTCGTAATTCATTCCTATAGTGAAGGCATGTAGTATGTGAGAGCTACATTTCAGTTGCTGATGCAGTTCTAATGCACCGCGCGGGTGCAAAACTTATGGATGGCAAGAGTTACGTACCACTCCTCCCATACAGCTTCAAATATGAGACGTTTGTTTTTCGAAGGCTAGCAGATAGAAAAGTGAAGAATTTGACTTCCAAACGGCAATGGGTGCGGGAAACCAAAAGGAACTAAATCCGCCAATGTAGGAGGGAATGTATTTATTTGGTGGTGGCAGTACATTAGCCAACCGAGTGAGTTGAAAGGTTGCGTTCTTCCGATGAAGACTAGTACGGGCACCGAAGTTATGTGGACGGGGCAAGCGGTCGGTAAACACAGTCTGTCTGCTATGGTCATACTGTCTTCAGTTCTTAAAGTGGAGCGTAATGTGTTGAAGTAGCATTGGTTCCTTTGAAATGTCTTCATAAAATAGCTCAAGACGGCTAGCGTTACTGTCTGTATATTTATTCTGTGCCGCAGGAATCATTCCCTACGCTTTTATTCTTATGTGCCTAAAGAACGGGTGGGAAAACTTCTTTAGTTTGCTCAACTTAGGAAGTTAGCATAGGCTCGAAAATAGACTGCTCAACAAAGCGAGGCTTCGATGGAAAAAACAAATGTCAGCACTTCCGCGAACCTTGAGGTGCAGCATCCTCGTGCCGGTTGGTTCATGAGAACTGGAAGCAAAAGAGACGATAGGATGACGCAATGTGCGTGGTTTGGATTGTTGGTATATCTTATTTTTATTTATACATACTGCAGCCCACACATTGAATCATAATGATGCGAAGGTAACTGAAACCGCACGGTGCACGAGATTAGTGCAACACAAAAATGCGATATTCAAAGGGTGGGAACGAGTACAATACTGACAGAGCGAGCACTCCTGTCCTGTGTTGGTTGAAACCAACAACAGTCATTAGCGGAGCAGTGGGAAATCCAGTTCGCGAGCTAGGACCTGGGAGTCCAGAGGACAGGCCTCTAGCAAGTCCACAGGGAGGCCAAGGCCAGTGAAGCCCTCAACTAGGGGAGCAACCCATCACTCGTTCACCCCTTCCCCCCTGCTGCCTGTCTTAATAAAAGTTTACTACTACTACTGCTACCCAACTCTTTTCATTCTAAAGCGTTCACGTGGGAATGGTTATCAGTGGACCATACCCAAACTACATTGCGTGAATAATTTTTGACTAATCTGCTTGGAGATCTAGGTGATATGCAGAAAACTTTGACCAATATTAAGCTCTTCTTAATCTGCATTGACGGAGTTACCAGACCACATCATTTCGAACAGCAAGTTAGATTGAGAAATCGTTTCGGCATCTCGTGAGAAAATTAGTCTGCCATTTTTTTTTAATTTCTTGCAGGATAAAGCTGGCCAAAGCAAGAAATACTGAACAAAATTCAACCTACCTTGCTTCGGATTGTGACGTTTTCCCCGATGTATTTAGTGCACCGCCTTAGCAGTTAAACGTGTTTTGTAATTTGGATTTTTTTTCTGCTGCTCCTGTTGTTCAGGATGACGAGAGCATTCAAAGAATAACGCCCGGCAAGAATTTTAATAAGCCACGCGTGACCACTATCACGAGCAAGCCACGGGCGTGAAGGAATGAGGTCAAGTAGTGGTCATGCGAAGCCTATCGCAGAGCTTGTGTTTTAACGCACTGAAACGCTGCCGCAAACTCGGGCAGCGCCTTGACGGGCACGTTGCAGCGATGGCTTGCATCTCCGTACAGCACGTCCACGTGGTTGCCGCCGGAGCACAGAGCATAGCAAGAAGCCACGAAAAAGAGCCTGTTTTGCGCTAGGCTCGACTCTTTGGCGTACGCACTGCTTGTGTTTCGAGCAATGCTGAGCCTGTAGGCAGCCAGGCTGGCCAGGAGAGCCTTTAAATCCACATCATTTGGCAACCACTCCTGTTGTGCAGTGGAAGTGCCGCTGGTGTGCCGAATGTTATCATTGCGTATATCTTGCTTGCGAAGGGTGTTCACGTTGACGAGACGATCGTGGTACAGGCCCCTGAGCACTTCATCAGCGAGAAGGCGTCCGGCGCCGCCGTAGTTAACGGCCGCCGGAAAGTCGGAATGGAACAGCGGGAACACAAAGTAGTTTTCGGCGACCGTGAGCGCGCCGTGGAAGCTCCATCGGTGGCGAAGAAAGGAACCCGGCTTGAGAACGTTCGTTACGTCTCGCTCCAGGAGGCGCCAGCGCCCGTTCATCAGGTTCAACCAGTCGACGAAGAAGCGAGCTCCGCGCGACGGTTCTGGCAGCACGCTTGCCAAGAAGGTCTCGTTGTTCCACGGTACAATGGCGCCCGGGGCCCAAAGCTGGAGCAAGGCCTCCTTGTGGCGCACCACCACGTCATCGAGAACGTCCCGCACGTCCCGAACGACAGCCTCGGCGCCTCGGTGCTTCGGGAACAAACTGAGCCATCCGATGCCCACCGCGCTTTCGACCTGAATCAGGCAGCGTCGCCGATGCGCCGACGGAGGCAAGCCAGCAAGCTCCAGCGTGGCATCCGCGATCTCTCGGCTAGCCATCCAGCCCAACTCGTGGGCAACGCGAAGGCCTAGGCTTAGCGTGAGCGCCTCTCGCGTATCGGAGTCGAGTCCCAGTAGGTAGACGACGGACCGAAGCAGGCCGGCGTTTTCCACCTGCACGATGTCCCGAGCCGAAAAGCGGCGTGCCCAGATGAAGTACTCGTTCAACAGGAGCAGCAGCCGTCCAGCAGCAATGCCCGGAGTCGCCGTGTCTGTGAGGTTGCGGATTGACATGCGCAGAATCCTCGAGTCCGGCTCGGCCATCGCGGGGCCCAGCACCTGAAGTGTCAGCCGGTCCATTGCCTCTATTTTGGCGATGACCTCGTCTTCGACCGTTTCGGAAGCATCGAATAGCCGTAACATGGCTCGCACGTAGCGCCGGTACCGGAGCGACGCTGCCGTCCCCGCTGGCTTACCGGCGAACGCCCTCGTGGTGGCAATCCAGGCATGAAAGGCAGCGCTGTGGCCAATCTTTTGCACGGGCTCCCCGGTCCCTCCGCGAAGAGGAGCCAGTTCGAAGCTCACGTGGAACCACAGATGCACGTTCCAGTTGCCAGACAGATCGAGTAGAATCTCTAGGAGATCCCAGCGAGACGTCTTTGGCCACGGGAGATGGCGCGCGGCCATGAACCTTTTGAGGTCGGGCAAGCTGCTCTGCGAAAGCTCCATGCACGACTTGGCAAGGCCGGCTACCTTCTTCTCGACGCTCAGTGCCGACGGCGCTGCGAAATACTGGCTGCCGCCGTGTTCGGTGCTCCACTCGATGGCTTTAAGCGCGCGACCGTACATGGCATCTTCCGCTGCATCCACGACGGACAGCAGGTGGTGTTGGCGTTTCCACCCGTCGCAGACGAAGCGATAGAAATTTCGGCACGGGTCTTGAGATCGATTAATCGAAAGCTCTATAGTGGCCATGTACTTGTGGCATGCCGTTTCATGGCAGCCAGAAAAAAGTGGTAGATCCGCGTGTTCTGCGTGCGACGTCCAGGGGCTTGCGCGGAGGAGACCCTGGTCTTTGACGCGAATCCACAGCATCGATCCCAGGTAGAGGAGAAGGGCGATGGAAAAAATGACGGCCACAGCCTCCAGGATGATCACGTGCCTGGGGTTCATGCGCCAGTTTGCTCGAATGACGACTACATTAGGCCCGGCGTGTTCCTGCGGGTGGGAAATGCAAAGTGAAAAGCTTCTACCTTGTTGATTGCAGCCCTGAACCTCTGATAAAGCGTCTGGATTATTGCTTTAACTATATTCATTTCACTCATCTAGCTGATCTCATCTATATTCATCTAGCCTTGAGTTTCAGTTTCTGATAGTGCGCCGAAATGCTGTCTGTCGCTATATGAACACCGTCCTAAGAAATGCAAGCAAGTTGCTATAGTAGGTTAAACACACCTGCATCCTGCTTATGGTTCTGGCTACACTTCTGCTTCAGGTTTTCAAGCTAAAGTGACAGCACCAGTTTCAGTGCATACGCGTTGAGATAAGTGTTTTCCGGGAAGGCTGTAAAGGCATTGAGAAAACCCACGCTGTAGTCACCAATATGTCGTTAATCTCGTCGTTGGCACGCGGCGACGCGAGAGTAGTCGATCCTGTTTAACAACATACGCACTATCCCTATGCTACGATAGTGCCCCTGTATGTGCTACAGGGATGCTATCACTATTGAGGATGACGCAACGAGCTATGGAAAGAAGAATGATAGGTATAACGTTAAGGGATAAGAATTGAGCAGATTGGGTGAGGGAACAAACGCGAGTTATTGACATCTTAGTTGAAATCAAGAAAAAAAAATGGCCATGGGCAGGACATGTAATGAGGAGGGAAGATAACCGATGGTCATTAAAGGTTACGGACTGGATTCCAAGGGAAGGGAAGCGTAGCAGGGGGCGGCAGAAAGTTAGGTGGGCGGATGAGATTAATAAGTTTGCAGGGACAACATGGCCACAATTAGTACATGACCGGGATTGTTGGAGAAGTTTGGGAAAGGCCTTTGCCCTGCAGTGGACGTAACCAGGCTGATGATGATGATGATGATGATGATTTGCTAATGGACCATAGCAGGATCACTGTGTTACGGATGCAGATTGCGTCTACGGACACATCGACTTCTCAATGACATGAATCAGAGCGTATAGCCGTAGGGTTTAAACTTCGCAATATTAAGACAACCCGGATTGAAGAAAAAGTACAACTTTGTCTTTCCTTATAATTAAAACATTTCGCTGTAATGCGGCGCGAACCGCTCTTATAAACCTGTCTCTACGCAAGAGAGTTCCCGTCATGTTGCGCGTTGTCATAGAGTGCATGCTCCTGCGAAAGGCGTAATCACCCAGCGTGCTTCCTGCCTGCTAACGCAACCAGTGTTTCATGCACTGCTTGGATTAAGTCATTAAGCCAATGCCAAGAAGTGCGACTCTCGTTTGAAGTTGCTGGTCACAACCGGAGCGTGCGAGTTCTCAGCGAGTTCGTAATGTCTCGACAAACACCCTCTCAGGCGTAGCCAAAATGAACTACTGTGGCCGAAACGAGTTAAACCACGCTGAGTAAGCCCTACTGAAACATACGGATCTTTATCTTCTGACTGATGTTTTGATGTGGTTTCAAAATGCCTTGTATACACCCACCTTGCAAAAAACGTTGGCCACCTTTTCTGGGTGATTCTGACTAGGTTCGACCCTCTCTCCAATTTCAGGCATAGCGTATAATTTGCAAATCAAGAGTGCGATGTATGTGCAAGACTGAGATAGATACATGAAGCCGACGTGTGGCGGCACCTCAACCGACTCCCCTTCTTTTCAGTCTACACCTACAGCAAGTCGGCCAGCCCGATTTTGGGACAATGTTCGCTTGCATTAAGGCTGGTGGCTGTCGAACCATAATCCCGCCACCCAGTCCATGTAACGCTAGAGCAGGACAACGAGAATGAATGTTGGGGTGCGTTGAATGGGACAGCCTGTAGCAGTTTGACTCTAGCCTATTGAGCCACATGGGAAAATGCATCTAAACATGAATGCCATATGACTGATGGTTTGGGAGTTGGGGACACTTGGGTGCAGCGTCAGATGCTCTTTCTTCACATTAACGCCCACGTAGGACGGTATCTTCCCCTCTCCCAGTCCTCCTGTGCAAGGCACAATGTTGCTGTCAGACTCGCGAGAATTGGGTTCGTGTAAGCACGACAGGTGGAGAGTCGGCTTGACCTCTCCTGTTCAGCACCTGTCTGGATTCCGCAAGTTAGCCTACAGATAGTACACGAGAAAACAAGGACCACACGTGCGACAAGTGCTCCCACACTACTTATAAGGACTCTGGGAACACTTCTCTCACGTGTGGTCCTTGGTTTCTATTAACGCTATAGCGGTAATAGAAGTGCTGGTTCTTGTCCACCTCTAGTGGCTGGGCATTTCCACACGACTAGAATTGCATGCGCATCGCTAGCGGGCAGAGTCAGAAGTCGGATTGACTGAGAGCGCCACGACCGCGCTTACACACTTCTTTCCGATCGGGTTGAGTGATTCACCCCGTGCACCCTTCGCACTCCGGCTGACAGCCCAGGCCGACGCTGTATACGTGGGACCGACCTGCTATAGCGTTCGCGTGAACCCGAGTACCGGATCTCGTCTCGACAAGCCGACTTGCCTCGATTTTGTTTGGGCTACGTAAACGTATCCGCCTGCACGACCCGAGACACGTCAACCCGCCTGCTACTGCTAAGCCTACTCGACCTGACCCGCTGTAGTATATTCACGTGCGCGCCCGCTGCGCAGCAATGGCGCATCTGCGCGTGCGCCAGCTATTGTCTGTTTCCGATTGCTCACCTGTGCTGCCGGAGCCGGATCCGGCAACGCGCAGGCAGACGTCGCTGAAGAATCGAGCGCGGTGTCTACGCCATCGCCGTGTGCGGCTGCATCTGCCGCCCGCAGCGCCGCCGCCTGCATCTGGCGCACCTGAAGGAGCTCGTGCATTTCGAGTCGCTGGAAGCCCGGTCGTCTGGTCGGACCTGTGACGAGCCTCGAACCGCCTAAGGCGTTCCGCTCCGAATCCGAGGAGCTCGCGCTGCTGCTGCCGCTGTCGGAAGTGGTCGCCCCAGTGTCGGCCATCGCTTCGTTCTTGAACTCAACCCTATCTTCGACACGCCGAAGGTCGCCCTGCGTGTGAACGTCGTCCCTGACTGTCAGCAAGAGCGAGACAAGCCTGCAATCGTCCATCGGCTCTTGCTCTGTCGGTCCGCTCGTGACGGCACCCGCCGCAGCTGCTGCCGATTCTGAGCCCGCGTGAAGAACACGTACTCACGATGGAGATTGCCTACACCATAAGGTCAAAACGACGACGACAAAGAATTAAGTCAGGCAAGAAATGCAGATAATCGATGTTCACTATCATTATCATCATCATCATCAGCCAATTTTATGTCCACCGCAGGACGAAGGCCTCTCCCTAGGATCTCCAATTACCCATGTCCTGCGCCAACCGTATCCAACGAGCGCCCTCGAATTTCCTCATTTCGTCGCCCCACCTGGTCTTCCATCCTCGACTGCGCTTCCTTTCTGTTGGCAACCATTCTGTGACACCAATGGTCCACCGGTTATCTAACCTAAGCATTACGTGACCTGCCTAGCTCCATTTTGTTACTCTTAATGTCAATTCAATCAGCTATACCCGTTTCCTCTCTCATCCAAACCGCTCTGTTTCTGTCTCTTAACGTTATGCCTAGCATTCTCCGTTCCATCGCTCTTTGCGCGGTCCCTCATTTGTACTCAAGCTTCTTTTTCTGTCTCCAAGTTCCTGCTCCATATGTCAGCTCCGGCAAAATGCGCTGATTGTACACGTTCCTTTTCAATGATAATGGTAAGCTTCCACTCAGGAGCTGACAATATCTGCCGTATGCGATCCAACCAATTTTTATTGTTCAGTGAATACCCTTCTCATGGTCAGGGTTTCCTGTGATAAATTGACCTAGGTAAAATGTACTGCTTCACCGACGCTAGACGCTGACTGGCGATCTTAAACTCTTGTTCCCTTGCCCGGCTAGTCATAATTATCTTTGTCTTCTGCATATGAATCTTCAAGCCCACTTTTACACTCTCTCTGTTAAAGTCCTGCATCATTCGTTGTAAGTCGTCTCCAGTGTTGCTGAATCGGACAATGTTATCTGCGAACCGAAAGCTGCTGATATATTCGCCGTTCATCCTTACTCCAAATCCTTCCCAGTTTATTATCTTGAATAGTTCTTTTAAGCACTCAGTGAATAGCATTGGAGAGATTGTGTCTCCTTGCCTGACCCTTTTCTTTATAGGCATCTTTCTACTTTTCTTGTGCGGAATTAGGGTACCCGTGGAACCTCTGTAGATATTTTAAAAGATATTTACGTAAGCGGCCTCTACTCCTTGATTACGTAATGCCTCTGTGACTGCTAGTATCTCTACTGAATCAGATGCCTTTTCGTAATCTATGAAAGCCACATAGAGAGGCTGACTGTGCTTTGTGGATTTCTCGATTACCTAATTGATGACATGGATGTGATCTATTGTAAAGTATTCCTTCCTGAAGCCGGCGTGTTCCCGTGCTTGACTAACCTCCAGTGTGGCCCCTATTCTATAGGAGATTTATCTTCAGTATTTTACATAATGCTGGAAGTAAGCTAATAGGCCTATACTTTTTCAATTCTTTAACGTCTCCCTTATTGTGAATTAGTATAATTTTTGCAATTTTTCTGTTTTCTGGAACACTTGAAGTCGATAGACACTTCTTATAGAGAGCCGCCAGTTTTTCAATCATTATGTCTCCTCAATCTTTGAGCAAATTGACTGTTACTCCATCTTCTCCTGCCGCTTTACCCGTTTCATATCTTGCAAGACCCTTCAAACCTCATCGCTAGTTCTAGAAGGAGTCTCCATAACCTGTTGATTACTGCTTCGAATGGAGGTATCGTGGCTTCTCTGGGTATTGTACAATTCAGTATAGAATTCTTCGGTGGTTTTTGACAGTCCAATTTTTTAGCAAATTGCAGGCCAAGTACACGTAGTTTGTTGAGCGCCACAAAGACGCGAGATTCCGTCCGCCTGCTAATTAAGCCTCTGGAGAAGCGCTCTTCCTGCCTGAGTCTCACTTACCCGTGATTGCGCATAACAACATAGGAACACCTGCGCAACCCAGGCCTCCTACTTCAGTCTGAATTACCTCTTGCTACTTGCTCTCTGTTATGACAGCATGAAATAAACGGTAAAATCAGCCTTCACTTAGTCTCATCTCACGCTGAAGATAAGGTATTGACGTTCGGTCGTGGCTATCGAGAGCAGCTGTTCGTTTATGCGCTTTCAGCCGCGAAATATTTTTATTACGTAAAGCTCTTTTTTTACTAGCGATGACGGAAAACTAAATATATGCATGAAATACGCAGCACATTTATCTCGGCAGGAGAGACTTTCCCCTTCCACACAGGAAGTTAAATAGAGCACAGGCATTGGCCCTCACATTATTGCAAACAGGCTCTTATCCCAGCCCGGCTTTATTCCACAAGCTTTATCCCGACACCTATGCCACTAGTTCTTGCAGGCACTGCAATGACTTAGCTAGCCTAGACCATATGCTCTGGCATTGCCCCTCGTTACGAGGCACAGAACAAATCAATGACGACAACTCCATACACGTATATAACTCCATACAACTACATACAACTCCAAATACACGTTGAGATACCAAAACACTCCAGAACGCGAATTCTTGAGCTGTTTTCTGGAGGTACCTTCGGGACCTGGACACAGTTCTTTTATTGATGCTCCTTGTATTTTCTGATAATGTTTTGACTGATATCGGCGCACACTCATCGTAAAAAAACTGAGCGCGTATTAGTTATAGTAATGAGAGGCTTAGACCAAAGCAGAGAAATTTGTTACAAGATGGCCGTTTTCGCACTGTTAGATCGTGTAAACTTCGTCTCATTGGCTTGTCTGACGTTCAGATGTGCTGTAAATATAAGACAAACTGTAAATATAAGGAAACAGAAACGGTCTGGCAAAAGATCAGCAGAGAAGTCAGTCATTGATCATTATTTTTCTTATATACACGCAAGAACTCATTGTTGCTGCCTGGAGGAACAATTTACGGTTATCGGAATGTAACCGCTTTGGTCACTTTCGAGTGACGTGATGTGCGTAGAGATGACAGACTTTAGCACAGGCCACAAGTTGTCATTTATTGTAAAGAATTACACACCCACCTTTGAAAATATCGTGCATTAAACTCAGTTGCATGCGAAGGCAATATCTATTTATTGTAGCAAGAACCAAACAGAAACACAACAGAATTTTTAAGTACGACTGGACGCCAGATGTACAGGTTATTTCTCAATAGAAATATTCTACAATATTTCGCTGGAAGTTCATCGCTTTTCGCCGGGATATCTACATGCGTTTGCTAACTCAGTCGACCGATGTTTGTGGTCTTTTGCAAGTGGCAAGCAGGTGGCCTCAAAAAATATGTAATTTACATAGCGAAACTGCGTGTCAAAACCAGAATAGCCACGCGTCTTAATTCATTCCTATAGCTCAGGTATACAGTATGTGAGAGCTACATTTCAGCTGCTGATGATGTTCTGATGCACCACGCGTGTGCAAAACTTATGGATGGGAAGAGTTGCAGACCACTTTTCCTCAACAAAGTCATGAGGACGGTGGAAACAGTCGGTGTTCACAGTGTGTTTGCTATGCCCGTACTGTCTTCAGTTCTTAAAGCGGAGTGCATTGTGTTGAAGTAGCATTGGTTCCGTTGAAGTGTCATCATACCACAGCTCAAGATGACTACCGTTACCGTCTGTAGTTATTCTGTGCCGCAGGAATCAATTCCTGCGCTTTCAGTGTTATGTGCCTAAAGAACGCATGGGAAAGCTTATTTATTTTTTCTTCAACGTAGGAGGTTACGTAGACTCGAAAATAGAGTGCTCATCAAAGTGAGGCTTCGATGGGAAGGAAAAACCTCAGCGCTTCCGTGAACCTCGAAATGCGGCATCCTTGGGCCGATTGGTGCATGGCAACTAGTACTAGAGAGACGATGGGATGACGCAATCTGCGTTGTTGGGCTTGTTGGTACACATTCTTCTTATTTATTTTTATTTATACACGCTGCAGCCCACACATAGAATCCTAGTGATGCGAAACCAGCTGAAACCGCGCAGTGTACGAGATTAATGCATTACATGAATGCAATATTTAGAGGGTGGGAACGAGTAGAAAACTGAGAGGGAAGAGGTATAGCACCGCTGTCCTGTGTCATCCCTGGACCCTATCAATTTCTCGCTAGTTCCCACTCTTTAAATAAACGAAAAGGCGGTTCTCCTACTGTCGCTATCACACGGCGTCGCGAGCAATCGTGTACTGCGGGAAGATTCGAAAAAAAAACCAAGAGAACTTCACTTACTCAGCGACGCTCCTTTCAACGCACTTTTTGATTCAAGCATGTGAATCAGGTGCCACGCAAATAGGACAGGCGACGTAACTGAACTTGCATAAATAATATATTGTTGCCGTTTAGCAAGAAAAGCTGTACCAAAAAAAATTAGGCGTCTCCTATTGGCTAAGCTCGTCAGGTCTTATAAGTAGATGATGAAAGTCCGACAAAACAACATACTTTGTACATTAAAGGGAAAACACGGGGAAGGCGGGAGAACGAAATTCAAGACGATGAGAAAACGAGAACAAAGTTAAAGCAGTTGCCAACGTTTCGACAGAGGGTCCTGTCTTCTTCAAAAAGACATATGCTTTCATCGCCACAGTATATATAGGTGGGATTCTTCCCACTCCCGTCTTTATATACTGTGGCGATGGAAGCATATGTCGCCTTGAAGAAGACAAGTACACTTGTCGAAACGTTGACTCCTGCTTTCACCTTGTTCTCGTTTTGCTCATCGTTTTGTACAATAAAGCAGTTGCTGTAATTGTACATCTTTGAGTGTGGGCATCTGCAGAATACAAACCCGTTTCACCTTCGTGCCAGAACAAGCCTAAATGTCAACGAGTAACTTCACACCTAAAGCATACTGCGTCGGGAAACATGAACACGTTGGTCCTGTTCGATTCACCGTGTAAATGCCGCTGCTATTAATGTCACCATGAAAGGACAGTACAGCAAGCTTTCGTTTTTTTTGTTCTCAGCTCGCATCGAGCCTAAGTCCCACTGTACAGTGAAGACGCGTCGCCGTGGAAACGTGACGTCAATCAAGCGGCATCAAGCTCTCGTGGCCTCCTATCGTGGCATCTAGCTCTCGCGGCCTGGTCAACTTGAATAAAGTTGATTTCCTTCCTTCCTTCCTTCCTTCCTTCCTTCCTTCCTTCCTTCCTTCCTTCCTTCCTTCCTTCCTTCCTTCCTTCCTTCCTTCCTTCCTTCCTTCCTTCCTTCCTTCCTTCCTTCCTTCCTTCCTTCCTTCCTTCATGTGCGAATGTTTTCCTTAAAGGAATCAGAAGGAAATTAATACCACAAATTCGGCATTAAATGTATATATAAAGTGCTGCCTGCCACCCGTACAACGCATTATGTAGAAAAAGTTACCCAATTAACTCTTTCACATGTCCACGAAAAATCGGATAAGGTTGGTCTACCCCCACACCACGGGCATCTAGCTCGATATCGTGTAGGTTTTAATATGTGCGGATCAATATCATTCAGCCGAACAGAAACTAACAGCAATCATTAGCGGAGCAGCGGGAGGTATAGCTTGCCAGCTAGGACATCTTGAAGGGGCAGCGCAATAAGACGATGACAGAAGGCAGGAAACACACACAACAGCGCTGACAGCGTTTCCTGCCTTCTGTCATCGTCTTATTGCGCTGATTCTTCAAGATGTACAAGCAGTACGAAGTCGCCCAAATGTCGATCCTTGCCAGCTAGGACCTTGGGTTTCAGAGGACAGTCCTCTAGCAAGTCCAAAGGCATGCCAAGGCAAGTGAAGCCCAAGGCTAGGGGAGCCAGCTATCGCTCTTGGACCCATTTCCTCCCACTGGCTGTCTTAATAAAGTTTTACTAATACTGCCCAACTCTGTTCGTTCTAAAGCTTTCGTGTGTGAACGGTTATCACTGCACCTGACCCAAACTACATAGCGCAAAAAATTTTTCACTAATCACCTTGAAGATCTAGCCACCACACAGAAAAATATTGACCAATAGCAAGCTGTTCTTATCTGCATTGATGCAATTACCCTTACATTCCACACCGCATTGTTTGCAACCGCACGTTCTGTAAAGAAAATCCTTGCATGCAATGGGTATCTCGCGACAAAATTTGTCTGCCTCTCTTTTTCTTTCGTAGTTCATTTTTTTTTTGCAGGATGACGCTGTTCAATGTAAGAAATACTGTAAAAAAATGCCAACTACCTTGCTTCGGATGGTGACGTTTTGACCGATGTAATTAAAGCACCGCCTTACCAGCCAAACGTGTGTTGTAATTAGTTTAAAAAATAACGCCTCAGAAGAATTTTAATAAGCTACGCGTGACCATCATTACCAGCGAGCCACGGGCGCGAAGGAAAGAGGACAAGTAATGCTCATGCGAAGCCTATCGCACAGCTTGTGTTTTCACGCACTGAAACGCTGCCGCAAACTCGGGCAGCGCCTTGACGGGCACGTTGCAGCGATGGCTTGCATCCCCGTAGAGCACGTCCACGTGGTTGCCGCTGGAGCACAGAGCGTAGCAAGACGCCGCGAAGAAGAGCCTGTCTTGCGCGAGGCTCGACTCTTTGGCGTATGCACTGCTTGCGTTTCGAGCGATGCTTAGCCTGTAGGCAGCCAGGCTGGCCAGGAGAGCCTTCAAGTCCACGTAGTTTGGCAACCGCTCCTGTGGCGCAGTGGAATTGTCGCTGATCTGTTCAACGTTATTGTTGCGGGTCTCTTGCTTGCGAAAGGGGCTCACGTTGAAGAGACGATCGTGGTACAGGCCCCTGAGCACTTCGTCAGCGAGGAGGCGTCCGGCGCCGCCGTAGTTAACGGCCGCCGGAAAGTCGGAATGGAACAGCGGGAACACAAAGTAGTTTTCGGCGACCGTGAGCGCACCGTGAAAGCTCCATCGGTGGCGAAGAAAGGAACCCGGCTTGAGAACGTTCGTGACGTCTCGTTCCAGGAGGCGCCAGCGCCCGTTCATCAGGTTCAACCAGTCGACGAAGAAGCGAGCTCCGCGCGACGGTTCTGGCAACACGCTTGCCAGGAAACTCTCGTTGTTCCACGGCACAATGGCGCCCGGGGCCCAAAGCTGGAGCGAGGCCTCCTTGCGGCGTGCCACCGCGTCAACGAGAACGTCCCGCACGTCCCGAACGACATCCTCGGCGCCTCGGTGCTTCGGGAACAAACTGAGCCATCCGATGCCCACCGCGCTTTCGACCTGAATCAGGCAGCGCCGCCGATGCGCCGACGGAGGCAAGCCAGCAAGCTCCAGCGTGGCATCTGCGATCTCTCGGCTAGCCATCCAGCCCAACTCGTGTGCAACGCGAAGGCCTAGGCTCAGCGTGAGCGCCTCACGCGTATCGGAGTCGAGTCCCAGTAGGTAGACGACGGACCGAAGCAGGTCGGCGTTTTCCACTTGCACGATGTCCCGAGCTGAAAAGCGGCGTGCCCAGATGAAGTACTCGTTCAACAGCAGCAGCAGCCGTCCAGCAGCAATTCCCGGAGTCACCGTGTCTGTGAGGTTGCGGATTGACATGCGCAGAATCCTCGAGTCCGGCTCGGCCATCGCGGGGCCCAGCACCTGAAGTGTCAGCCGGTCCATTGCCTCTATTTTGGCGATGACCTCGTCTTCGACCGCTTCGGAAGCATCGAATAGCCGTAACATGGCTCGCACGTAGCGCCGGTACCGGAGCGACGCTGCTGTCTTCGCTGGCTGACCGGCGAACGCCCGCGTGGTGGCAATCCAGGCATGAAAGGCAGCGCTGTGGCCAATCTTTAGCACGGGCTCCCCGGTGCCTCCGCGGAGAGGAGCCAGTTCGAAGCTCACGTGGAACCACAGATGCACGTTCCAGTTGCCAGACAGATCGAGCAGAATCTCTAAGAGATCCCAGCGAGACGTCTTAGGCCACGGGAGATGGCGCGCGGCCATGAACCTTTTGAGGTCGGGCAAGCTGCTCTGCGAAAGCTCCATGCACGACTTCGCAAGGCCGGCTACCTTCTTCTCGACGCTCAACGACGACGGCGCTGCGAAATACTAGCTGCCGCCGTGTTCGCTGCTCCACTCGATGGCTTTAAGCGCGCGACCGTACATGGCATCTTCCGCTGCATCCACGACGGACAGCTGGTGGTGTTGGCGTTTCCACCCGTCGCAGACGAAGCGATAGAAATTTCGACACGGGTCTTGAGATCGATTAATCGAAAGCTCTATAGCGGCCATGTACTTGTGGCATGCCGTTTCATGGCAGCCAGAAAAAAGTGGTAGATCGGCGTGTTCTGCGTGCGACGTCCGGGAGCTTGCGCGGAGAAGGCCCTGGTCCTTGACGCGAATCCACAGCATCGATCCCAGGTAGAGGAGAAAGGCGATGGAAAAAATGACGGCCATCGCCTCCAGGATGATCACGTGCCTGGGGTTCATGCGCCAGTTTGCTCGAATGACGACTACATTAGGCCCGGCGTGTTCCTGCGGGTGGGAAATGCAAAGTGAAAAGCTTCTGCCTTGTAGATTGCAGCCGTGAACCTCTGATAAAGCGTCTAGATTATTTCTTTAACTATATTCATCTAGCTTTAAGTTTCAATTTCCAATAGTGCGCCGAAATGCTGTCTGCCGATATAAGAACACGTACCGCCCTAAGGAAATACAAGCAGATTGCTATAGTAGGTTAAACACACCAGCAGCCTGATTATGTTTCTGGCTGCACTTCTGCTTCAGGTTCCCAAGCTTAAGTGACAGCACCACTTTCAGTGCAAATGCGTTGAGATAAATGCTTTCCGGAAAAGCTGTAAAGGCGTTGAGAAAACCCATGCTGTATTCACAAATATGGCGTTAAGCTCGTCGTTGGCACGCGGCGATGCGAGAGTAGTTCGATCCTGTTTAACATACGCAGTAACCCTATTCTACGATAGTGTCCCCGTATGTGCTACAGGACCCTAACTGGATCACTGTGTTACGGATGCAGAATGCGTCTACGGACACATCAACTTCTCGATGACATGAATCAGAATGTATAGCCATATGGAAGCGTAGTTTAAACTTTGCAATATTATGACAACACAGATTGAAGAAGTACAACTTCGCCTTTCCTTATAATTAAAACATTTCGCTGTAACGCGCCGCGAACCGCTCTTACAAACCTGTCTCTACGCAAGAGATTTCCCGTCATGCCGCGCGTTGTCATAGAGTGCATGCTTCTGCGAAATGTGTAATCACCCAGTGTGCCTAATTCCTCCCTGCTAACGCAACGTGTGTTTCATACACTGCTTGGATTAATTCATTGACCTAATGCCAAGAAGTGCGACCCTCGTTTGAAGTTGCTGCTCACAACCGGAGCGTGCGAGTTCTCAGCGAGTTCGTAATGTCTCGACAAACGCTTTCTCAGGCATAGCCAAAATGGAACTAGTCTGGCCGAAACGAGTTAAACCACGCTGAGTAAGCACGACATACATACGGATCTACACTTTCTGACTGATGTTTTGATGTGGTTTCAAAATGCCTTGTAAACGCCCACCTGTAAAAAAAACGTTGGCCACCTTTTCTGGGTCATTCTAACTAGGTTCGACCCTCTCTTCAGTTTCACGCATAACGTCTAATTTTCAAGCAAGAGTGCAATGTATGTGCAAGACTGAGATATAAACCGACGTGTGCCGGCACGTCAACCGACGTTGTTAAATATGAGACCATTTCCTGAGCCTCCTTCGAGTTCACCAGACCACATCGTATCGCGCCACACTTAATTAAGGAACGCAGAAGCAGATTTACCCCGTTCCCGAGGCGCGGCACGTGCAAACGAGTTGGCGACCCATACTTCGTGCTCCGCACGTGGAGCTATTCACTGTTTGACTCTTCGCGAAAGTGTAGCGGGAGCCTGGCACTGTTCCAGGTGACGTGGGTCCCTAGGCAAAGCGGCTGTAATGCACCGTGGAAGCCCTGGCAGCTAATTCCCCCATCCGCCTTTGTGAAGGCAGTTGCAGACCGGGAAGGCGATACCGCAGAGAGGAGTAAGCCCTCGGACAATTGGGGCCCAAGGAGCGACCCTGTGCGCCGGGTGTGACACAATCGCACGGGCGCCTACCATTGGCCGAAAATGACGACACCTGAGGGGGCTCACCGAGTGGCCGAAAATGGCGTCACCTGAGCGGGCTCGCCAATTGGCCAACGTGACGTGACTTCGAGACACCGAAGGGCTTAAAAGCCAGAGACCGGGAGCAGCAAGAGCATTCCTTCATTCATCTCTTTCGAGCTTCTTGCCACAGGCCGCAGCGTCCGAGTTGCTGCCGGCTCGTAATGACTTTATGACTGTTAATTTCTTTGTACTCACACTGTAAATAATGTAAATAAACCTCCAGTTTTCATCTCAAAGTCCTCCTCAACCTCGGCCAACTCCCGCACCCAACGGTAAGGTCCCAATATCTGGGGGACAGCAATTGGGATCGTCCTCCAGATCCAACAACTGGTGGCAGCGCTAGGGATGAACCTTCGTCCAAAGAGATCCAACAACGCCCGTTCTTTTCCCTTGACACCTACAGCAAGTCGGCCAGGACGATTTCGGGACACCGTGCGGTTGCGTTAAGGCTGGTGGCGTTCGAACCAGAATCCCTCCATCCAGTCCATGAAAAGATAGAGCGGGATAAGGACAATAAATGATGGGTTGCGTTGAATCGGACCGCCTGCAGTAGTTCGACTCGGGCCTATTGAGCCACATGGGAAAATGCATCTAAACATGTATGCCACATGACTGACGGTTTGGGAGTTCGGGACATTTGGGTGCAGCGTCAGATGCTCTATCTACACATTAACGTCCACGTAGGATGGTATCTTCCCCTCTCCCAATCCTCCTGTGCAAGTAACAAAGTTGCTGTCAGACTCACGAGAATTGGGTTCGTGTAAGCACGACAGGTGGAGACTCGGCTTGAACTCGCCTGTTCAGCACCTGTCGGGTTCCTGCAAGTTAGCCTACAGATACTATACGAGAAAACAAGGACCATATGTGAGAGAAGTGCTCCCACTGTCCTTATAAAGACTGTGGGAACACTTCTCTAACGTGTAGTCCTTGTTTTCTATTAACGCTATAGCGTTAATAGAAATACCGGTTCTTGTTCACCTCTTGTGGCTGGGCACTTGCACGCGACTAGAATTGCATGCACTTCGCTAGCTTCTTTTAATTGAACCCGATGCGAGTGGGTAGAGTCAGAAGTCGCCCCGTGCACCCTTCCCATCCCGGCTGACGGCCCAGTCCGACGCTGTGTACCTGGGTCCGACCTGCTAGCGTTCGCGTGAAGCCGGAGAACCGGATCTCATCTCGACAAGGCGACTTGCCTCGACTTTATTGGGGCTACGCAAACGTATCCGCCTGCACGACCCGAGACAAGTCAACCCGCCTGCTACTGTTAAGCCTACTCGACCTGACACGCTGTGGTATATTGCCGTTCGCACCCGCTGCGCAGCAATCGCACATCTGCGCGTGCGGCAGCTCTCGTCTGTTTCCGATTGCTCACCTGTGCGGCCGGAGCCGGATCCGGCAACGCGCAGGCAGACGTCGCTGGAGAATCGAGCGCGGTGTCTGCGCCATCGCCGCGGGCGGCTGCATCTGCCGCGCGCCGCGCCGCCGCCTGCATCTGGCGCACCTGAAGGAGTTCGTCCAACTCGAGGCGCTGGAAGCCCGGTCGTCTCGTCGGACCCGTGGTGAGCCTCGAACCGCCTAACGCGTTCCGCTCTGACTCCGACGAGCTCGAGCTGCTGCTGCTGCTGTCAAAAGTGGTCGCCCCAGTGTCGGCCATCGCTTCGTTCTTGAACGCAACCCTGTCTCCGGCACGCCTGAAGGTCGCCCTGCGTGTGAATGCCGTCCCTGACTGTCAGCAAGAGCGAGACAAGCCTGCAAGCGTCCAGCGGCTCTTGCTCTGTCGGTCCGCTCGTGACGGCACCCGCCGCAGCTGCTGCCGATTCTGAGCCCGCGTGAAGAACACGCACTCACGATGGAGATTGCCTACACCATAAGGTCAAAATGACGACGACAAAGAAGTAAGTCGGTCAAGACATGCAGTTCATCGATATTCATCATCATAATCACCACCATAATCATCATCATTAGCCTATTTTATGTACACTGCAGGACGATGGCCTTTCCCTACGATCTCCAATTATGCATGTCCTGCGCCAACCGGTTCTAATTTGCGCCCGCGAATTTCCTAATTTCATCGCCACACCTATAGCATTCTGCCGTCTTCGACAGTGCTTCCCTTCACTTGGTACCCATTCTGTAACCCTAATGGTCAAACGGTTATGTGCTCTAAGCAGGCAATTCAGACGTTGGGTCTGATTAGGCGCATTGCTCCTAAAATGAGCGGCGCCCGCTCATATGTTGCGCGAGAATTGGTGAAGGCGGTAGTGCAACCACGCCTTATTTATCAAGCCCAATTCCAGCATTTGACGAGGGCACAATGGGATCGCCTTGAGGCTCTTAATCGCGAGGCAATGAGGGTCATCACTTGCCTTCCCCGCATCACCCCGATCGTGGCTCTCCAAGAAAATGCACAGCTCAACACACTAGACGAGCTGGTGCAGCAGCGATGTGAAGCTCGCAAGCTTAAGACCAGCCTTTCACACGCACCGTGTGCTCTCAGGGCTTACGCTTTCTCGAACTCGCTTCTACCACCACCATCGCCTGTTCTTCCTCCCTGGAGTTTTGTACAGCTGAGTGATAACAAGCCAACTGATATACATCGCCCGACATCAACTCACGCGGCGGCGTCGCTTCGTGACCGAATTGTAGCTCAAGATGCCCACCTGCCGCTTGGCTCCATCGTCCTTTGGATGTGAAACAACCACAGCAATTTATTGCCCATGCGCACCTGCCCTTAATAAGACGACCCGGTTTCAAGTCCAAGAACCTCCTTCCTCCTTTTGTGCTGAGCTCCTTGCTGTCCGAGAAGCGTTGTGCTCTGTGGCCGCCTTTCCCATGGTCCCCACGGCCCGCATCGTCATCCGCACTGATGCCCTCCAGGCGACGCGGCTTCTGCGACGCGTCAGTCGCAGCCCTGACATATGCCAACAGATCCATCTTCTGGCGGCACGCATACCGCAGCCAATATCTATCGAGTGGATCCCACGCGACCTTCTAAGCTTCCAAAGCCATGCGGATTCTGCGACCCGTCTAGCGACCTCTCCATTGTCACTGCCTCAGCTCTTTCACCTAGATGACGCCACCCTCCTTTTAACAAGAAAGGAGCACCTCCGGCGCCACACACGTGCTCTCCTACCTCCGTGTGCGGTAAACTTCCCCCGCGGTCTTACCCGTGCAGAGGAGGTTGCGCTTCGGAGGATCCGGGTCGGGGTAGCCCTCACTCCTGCCGTGACTAGGAAGTGGCCGCACTTTCGCCCGCTATATCCTCGTCCTGAGTGTCCACTGTGCAAGTCGCGAAATGTTGAAGCCGACATCCACCACCTGCTGTGGGTTTGCCCTGCACTGAAACCGACGACGCTCCGGCACCTCGCAGCAGCGGGACTCTCGCCGCATATTCTGAGCCATTACACTGCTTGGACGCAGGGACCGCATTATCGATCCCTCTTGGACTTCATTAAGTCAGCAAATCTTTTTTTCATTCATTTAATCATCCTTATTCACCCCCATCCCATACCCTTGTACGCCCTGAGGCATTTGTCCTCGCATTAAAAAAAAAATAAAGCATTGCATGACCTGCCTAGCTCCATTTTTTTACTCTTAATGTCAATTAGGATATCGGCTAAACCCGTTACCTCTCTGATCCAAACCGCTCTCTTTCTCTATCTTAACGTCATGCCTAGCATTCTCCGTTCCATCGCTCTTTGCGCCGTCCCTAATTTGTTCTCAAGCTTCTTTTTCAGTCTCCAAGTTCCTGCTCCATATGTCAGCAGCGGTAAAATGCGCTGATTCTACACGTTCCTTTTCAATGATAATGGTGAGCTTCCACTCAGGAGCTGACAATATCTGCCGTATGCGATCCAACCAATTATTATTCATTGAATATCCTTCTCATGGTCAGTGTTTCCTGTGATAAATTGACCAAGGTAAAAGTACTCCTTCACCGACTCTAGACGCTGACTGGCGATCCTGAACTCTTGTTCCTTTGCCCGGCTAGTCATAATTATCTTTGTCTGCTGCATATAAATATTTAACCCCACAATTACACTCTCTCTGTTAAAGTCCTGCATCATTTGTTGTAACTCGTCTCCAGTGTTGCTGAATCCGACGATGTCATCTGCAAACCGAAAGCTGCTGAGATATTCGCCATTCATCATTACTCCAAAGCCTTCCCAGTTTAATAGCTTGAATACTTCTTCTAAGCACGCAGTGAATAGCATTGGAGAGATTGTGTCTCCTTGTCTGACCCTTTTCTTTATAGACATCTTCCTGCTTTTCTTGTGTGCAATTAAGGTAGCTGTGGAATCTCTGTAGACATTTTAAAGGATATTTACGTAAACGGCCTGTACTCCTCGATTACG
Source organism: Dermacentor albipictus (assembly GCF_038994185.2). Taxonomy (NCBI): domain Eukaryota; kingdom Metazoa; phylum Arthropoda; class Arachnida; order Ixodida; family Ixodidae; genus Dermacentor; species Dermacentor albipictus. The sequence goes on along the minus strand of NC_091826.1, from coordinate 68,969,036 downwards.
TAATGCCTTTATGACTGCTACTATCTCTACTGAACCAAATGCCTTTTCGTAATCTATGAAAGCCACATAGAGAGGCTGACTGTGTTCTGTGGATTTCTCGATTACCTGATTGATGATATGGATGTTATTTATCGCAGAGTATTCCTTCCTGAAGCCGGCCTGTTCCCGTGGTTGACTAAACTCTAGTGTGGCGCTTATTCTATTGGAGATTATCTTCAGTATTTTACATAATGCTGGAAGCAGCTAATGGGCCTATACTTTTTCAATTCTTTAACGTCTCCCTTTTTGTGAATTAGTATAATGTTTGCATTCTTTCTGTTTTCTGGAACCCTTGAAGTCGATAGACACTTCTTATATAGAGCTGCCAGTTTTTCAATCATTATGTCTCCTCAATCTTTGAGCAAATTGACTGTTACTCCATCTTCTCCTGCCGCTTTACTTGTTTCATGTCTTGCAAGACCCTTCAAACCTCATCGCTAGTTCTAGAAGGAGTCTCCATAACCTGTTGATTACTGCTTCGAATGGAGGTATCGTGGCTTCTCTGGGTATTGTACAGGTCAGTATAGAATTCTTCGGTGGTTTCTGACGGCCTAATTTCTTAGTAAGTTGTAGGCCAAGTACACGTAGTTTGTTTAGCGCCACAAAGACACGAGATTCCGTCCACCTCCTAAGTGTCTGGAGAAGCGCTCTTCCTGCCTGAGTCTCACTTACCCGTGATTGCCCATAACAAAATGTTAACACCTAGGCTACCCCAGGCCTCCTACTTCAGCCTTAATTATCTCTTCCTACTTTCTCTCTGTTATGACAGCAAGAAATAAACGGTAAAATCAGCCTTCGCTTAGTCTCATCTCACGCTGAAGATAAGGTATTGACGTTCTGTCGTGGCTATCGATAGCAGCTGTTTGTTTATTCGCGTTGGGCCGCGAAATATTTTTTTTATTTCTTAAAGCTCTTTTTTACTAGCGATGACGGAATATTAAAAATATGCATGAAATACGCAGCACGTTTATCTCGGCAGGAGTGACTTTCCCCTTCCACACAGGAAGTTAAATAGAGCACAGGCATTGACCCTCAGATTATTGCAAACAGGGTCTTATCCCAGCCCGGCTTTATTCCACAAACTTTATCCCGACACTTATGCCACTAGTTCTTGCAGGCACTGCAATGACTTAGCTATCCTAGACCATATGCTCTGGCGTTGCCCCTAGGCACAGAACAAATCAATGAGGACAAGTAGCTCTCCGCTATCAAGAGCCCCGATGCCGGGGCGCAACTATGGGCTGTCCAGAATGCCCACGATGCGGGGGTCGGGCATGGCCTGACTGTCCCAACGTGGGAGCGGCCAGCAGCGCGCTGAGTCGCGTACCTCAGGACCTTCATTAACGTTTTGCATACATCCATCCATCCATCCATCTATAGCACACGTACTCGGGTTAAGACATTATACTCTGGGCACATTTGACACCTTTTGCGGGCATACGAATGTGCTTCTTCGGACAATAGAAATGTGTCGCCACGCATTGTCGTGGTGTAGCGTCCGTGTGGTTGCTCCAAGCAGCGACACGGCAGCAAGACAGGGTCCGCCCGTCGCGTATCTGCAGCTGGTCGTCATTTGAATATCGCGTGCACGTGGTTGCTTCTTAAAGAAGCAGCTTTGCGGTATACATTGTGACGAGCATGCGCACTTGCCGTTTGGTATAGATTTTTAAAAAATACGGGATTTTACGTGCCAAAAGCACGATCTGATTATAAGGCACGCTCTCGTGGGGGGCTCCGGATAAATTTGGACCATCTGGGGTTCTCTAACGCGAACCTAAATCTAAACATACAGGTGTCTTTGGAACTTGGCCCCGTCGAAATGCGGCCGCCGTGGCCGGGATTCGATCCCGTGACCTGGCTCATGCTTAGCAGCGCAACATGAAAGCGACCAAGCAACCACGGTGGGTACTTGGTAGAGATTGCACAAACATTCCGGTAAAGCAGTAATAGTGCAATAGACCGGCAGTAACTTGTGTTGCCGTTAAGTGGCCTAGCTGTGCCTTGTCCATCGTCAACCTTTTCACCACCTCCAGCAAAGCACTGTTCGGTACACGGTCGTCGGCCGTGAACGATATCGCTTGCTGTCCGTGTGAGGGAGTAATTCAGCGCCGAAACTCTATTTGTCAAATGACTGTGGCTAAATAAGGTACGTCCGACTTCTCCCTGCAACTTTTTTTTACAGGTACGTTAGAGGGATCCGTTAGTGTCTAAAGCATGAAATGATTTTAGCTCCCGCTGTCGTCGATCTTCATTTGACGTTGAGCCTGAAGCCAGAGCCGTTATCCGGGAAAGTTGCAAGAACTAAAAGAGATCATCCGGAGAAGAGATTGCTGGGCTAGTTGGTACTTTATCACTTGAGGTAAAGTGCAAAATAGCACCTAAAGCAACAGAATGGAACGAAGACACAGCGCTACTAACAATTGAGTCTTTATTGCGTATGGTTACCACATGTATACCATAGTACAACAAGAAGAAAAAAAGGCCACCATCGCAACGTAGATTTCTTTTCGGCAAAATTATCCACCATAGGCCGCTACCGCGACAGGAACAAGAGTTTTTTTTTTTTTTTGAAGGCGAAGCAGATGGGCAACCTACAGCGTTATCGCTTCTAATCATTTCGAATGCCTCTATGATCTCGCTACAGTCACATGATCTGTGTTCCTGGATATCACTTGTGATTTGTGAAACAAGAGTTTAGAGCCACAGCTCAAACAGTGTGCAGCGAGATGACGAGTCTTTACCAAATTAGTAACATTGTTCGAATGGTGCCGTAAGTGATCACTGAGGCACCTTCCCGTCTGACCAATATATTCCTTCCCGCAGTCTAAAGGAATACGGTACACCACTCGTTCCATGTACGAAATAAACTGTTCTGGCTGTTTTTTTATTGCAGTCATGGCATGTCGGTGTAGAATTTTGACTTTCGCGCACAAGTTATACACAATTTCAAAGGGGCTGAAAAGGCGGCGTCAACGCCGTGATGATTCCCAATTTTCTTCATACTACGGCTATAGCTTGGTGCAAGTACGGCATGACAGCCACTTTGTCGTATTGCAGCGCATCTCTACCGTGCTTAGTGCCTGTTGCTTATCAGGGACGAAGGCGCTTCCTTTCTTTGCGCCACCGCCAAAGATGCTGACTCATTGTGAAGCAGATGCCTATAGAGACGCGGCCGCTCACTTACGATAGCAGGTGAGGACATTCAATCCACTGGTTTCCCGCCCACGTAGGGTCGGTCGAGGGTGCTCCCCCGAACCTCCATGAGTCTGCTCACGAGGCTGCGCGTGACCTCACCGACCGCGCTTCCTCTGCAAGAAGCACCAACTCCCCTCCTCCCTACGGCCACAGGGACGCTCCCGCTACTCACAACGACATTATTAAATTCTTCTACATGTCTAGAAGGGTCTTTCCACCAACTCACCCCAAGTTGAATAGGGTGCAAGCCGTTTCGCTTAGGCTTTTGCAGACCAGCACGTATCCGTGTCTGTCCACTCTCCATGAGGCTTACCCGGACGTTTATCGCGACGACGCCTGCCCGTCCTGCGGGCAGACCTCCACTCTACCTCACATGCTCTGGGAGTGCGGGTCGACATACCCCAAGTTCATCAAGGAGGAGTGGGACTCGCTTCTGTGTAGCCCCACTCTAGAAATGCAAATCCTGGCCGTCCGGCGTGCCCGCGACCGGGCCGGTGGGCTGGACCTGCCGGTCCCGACGTGAGACTAGCCGGGTACGCGCCGAGTTCGCGTCCTCGCTGGACGTGCAATAAAGTTTACTCACTCACTCACTCACTCACTCACTCACTCACTCACTCACTCACTCACTCACTCACTCACTCACTCACTCACTCACTCACTCACTCACTCACTCACTCACTCACTCACTCACTCACTCACTCACTCACTCACTCACTCACTCACTCACTCACTCACTCACTCACTCACTCACTCACTCACTCACTCACTCACTCACTCACTCATATGACTTCAGAAATAGGGTGTGCGACTACAGTGCTTGAATGCTAATCGCATTATCGTCGAGAATAAACGTAAGAAGAGAGCTGCAATTTTTTTAATTAGAAGAACGGGTTGGTTTATGGAAAGAAATGTATTGCAAAAGAATTAAATAAAAACAAACCACCCGAATTTAAAACATGAGAATCAATACGGTGGCACGATTACAGTATTTTTTTTTCGAGTGTCACGAACGGCTCAGAAAGCCGCGTGGGATGTCCTATGTAATATCATCATCAGTCAAAAATATCATCATCAGCAATTGCTCACGCGTTCGTCGCCGTCTTCTTTTTTCACAGCTGTCTCCGTTCCGTTGCCGCTCATATCGGCGTTCCTGTATTGCCCCTCCGACATCACGGCACACTACCAATTACAAAGACGCATATACCCATTCCCTCACGCTAAATTAGACAGGACGCAAGCAGTACACTTCAGACAATTACAAACAGACTCTTACAGAAACCCCAGACTCATGCACGCCATGTATCCTGACATGTACACTACAAACAGATGCACATCGTGTGGCGAGGTTGCCACACTAAATCATATGTTATGGTAGTGTCGGGACCTAACAAACAAGTCGGGCAGTGCCGACCCCTCCGTATCTTCCACCGCTAGCCTCCAGTCACGCTGGATGACCGCACTGCTCAGCTCTGACCTGACAGCACAACTCTGGGCAGTCCAGCGACCCGAGGAAGCCGCTTCGAGACAAGGTCTCAGAACCGCGACCGCGGCTGGTGCCCAGACCCACTAAAAAGACACCGGACTCAAATCTTGTTGATTTGAAATAAAACTTTACGCTCCTCTAAGAAGGCGCTCACGGCACTGGCCCACTGCCAGTCAGTGCGGTGATTTCGGTCTCAAATTATTTGCGTCAATATATCCTGAGATGAAAACACACGTGTATATAACAAATGTATAACGCTAACGAATGCGGATTTATAAAAATAAATGTTTGTGCGGACCTTTCGTCACGATGATCACCGATCAAGACAATAAATGTCCTCGTACCTGTATTCAAAATTCCGTGTTACTTCTTTGCCGTGTGCTACACAGCTTCGCCGGTCATCCCCCTTCACAGATTGGAATGGCTCACGATATTTTTATTCGTGTACATCCAGATAGCTGGAGTTCTCTCTGTCACCCGTAATAAGGATGTGCAATATAATTAATAGATTCGCCACAGTGCAAGATTTTCTAAAGAGGCCATAAGCCAGAGGAATTGGCAGATCAATAAATATAGAGCTGGAAGAAGGCGAATGATGATGATGACGACGACGACGACGACGACGACGACGACGATGATGATGATGATGATGATGATGATGATGATGATGATGATGATGAAACATTATAGCGTTTTACGTGGCAAAACAACTTTCTTATTATGGCGCACGCCGTATTGGAGGACTCGTGAAAGGACACTTAAGCGAGTTTTCGTTGTTTTGTTCGCAGCTCGCATCGAGCCTAAGTCCCACTTAACAGTGAGGTCGCGTCGCCGTGGAAATGTAACCTCAAAGAAGCGGCATCTTCATGTACTCGTGGCATGCAGGACCTCGAATAAAGTTGATTTCGTTCCTTCCTTCATATGTGTTCGCAGTGGCGCTTGTGGAGGGCGGCGGATCCACAAGATATGCAGCCACGGTAATTGCAAGGAAGCCTGAACAGGCCGAACTGGTTGGGATCGCAGTTGCGCTCACCGACGACAATCTTTTCCATATCTACAGCGACTACATAGCCGCTATCAGAGCTTTCCAAAAGGGCACGATCTGCGCACATGCTTTCAGAAGTGTTACAAAAAAAGAGATTAAAGCAACGTCGTATACTGGTTCCCACTTAGGACCAAAGATCGGCGTCGTCCCCAACCTTAACGAGGTGGCACACGAGTGCGCGCGCTTACAGACCACGCGGCTTCACCCGACCACTAGGAGAACAAGTGCGCCCCCACTACATACAATGAAATCACTAAACACTACTACCTACAACGTAGAGAGTATAGCACGCCACACCGCACGCTCACTCGAGCTCAAGCGGTTACACTCAGAATGCTACAAACAGACACATACCCCACGCAAAAAAGACTACACCACTACATGCCTGAGCTCTACGACAAGTCTCCTACGACAAGTATTGCACCAATTGCAATAGATTCCTTAACGTCTATCATTTACTCTGGCCGTGCTCGCAAGCTCACATAAACTCGGAACCGGACTAGCGCAAGTTTGAAATAGCAATCCGATGAGAAGGACTCCGTCCCCAACTCTAGGCCGTCCAGCAGGTCCACGACGCCGCCAGGAAACTCAACCTCCTGGTTCCGTCATGGGAGACGCCCACTCCATGAGAGCCCAAAGCTCTCGTGGCCTGCAGAACCTTGACTAAAGTTGATTTCCTTCCTCCCTTCATGTGCAAATATTTTCCTAAAGGCAATCAGGGGGCAATTAATATCACAAATCCGGCATTCAATATAAAGTGTGCCCTTTCAACCGAACAACACGTTATGTAGAAAAAGTTGCCCAACTTTCATACGTCCACACAATGTGGGATAGGGTTGGTCTACCGCCACACCACGGCCATCTAGCTCGATATTGTGTAGGTTTTAAGAGGTGCGGTTAAACATCATTCAGCCGAACAGAAACCACCAACAATCATTTGCGGAGCAGTGGGACAGTTCGCCAGCTGGCACCTGGGTGTTCAGAGGACAGTCCTCCAGCAAGTCCACAGGGAGGCCAAGGCCAGTGAAGCCCTAGAGGGGAGCCACCCATCAGTATTTGACTCCTTTCCCCCTACTCCCTGTCTTAATAAAGTTTTACGACTACTACTACTACTACTACTACTACTACTACTACTACTACTATTACTACTACTACTACTACTACTAATACTACTACTACTACTACTACTACTACCACCACCACCACCACCACCCTGCTGCACCCCACCACCCCCGCCGCCGTTGCCGCCGCCGCCGCCACCACCACCACCACCACCACCACCCAACTCTGTTCTGGTGCTAAAGCTTTCGTGTGTGAACGGTTATCAGCGCACCTCACCCAAACTACATATAGCGTGAAAACGTTTTGACTAATTTTTGTCCCTGGGTCTCCCTGTCACCACCTCAAAAGAGAAGTTAGCGGCCTTCAGGATCCACAACACCTTCGCTGAGCTGTCGGACGCGGTTATGGCTTCACAAAAAGCCAGACTTCAGACACGACGGCGGGCCGATCCATCCACCACCGGACAGGAATGGCAAAGGAGCTCAGTGCCCTCGATGGGCAACGATCACTCCCGCTTGAGGTCAGAGGCAAGATCAAGGCGAACCCCATACCAAAGCACATGAGTCATGAACTCCATGAAGGACGACGCAAGGCTCGCGTCGACAGGCAGCGCCGACAATTCAAGCGTGACCCGTACGTAACGTACGTAGATGTGGCGGCGTACCCTGTAGGGGGCCTCTTAGCGGCAGGCGCCGTGATCTGGAGAAACAGATCCTTGAGCCTCACGCCCTCCGTCAGGGCAGAGACCGCAGCTGTGACTTAGACCATAGCCGCGGCGCTAGTAATAAAGCAACAAGACAGGGTAGGCAGAGAAGTTCATGTCGTTACCGACTCGCAACAGGCCTGCCGTAACTTTAGCAATAGAATAACACCTATGCTGGCGGCTCAGCTAGATTATAGGCCCGAGGCTGCAGGAATCCCATCAAATCAGGTGGACGCCGGGCCACGCGGGACTGGAGGGTAAGGAAAGGCGAACACCTTAGCTCGAGCGCTAATCAACCAAGCGGGGCAAAACCAAACGTCTCATCAATCCCCATCGTTTACCTTCGTGCCCCGCAGAACAGACTACATCACTACATGCCTGACCTATACAAAACATCATATTGCGAAAATTGCCATAGCACACTAGACCTACATCACTTGCTCTGGCTGTGTGGTCAGACGCAAGACGCATTACACAGCACGGACCTGGCGGAGCAGCTCTGGGCCGTCCAGCGAGCCCACGATGCGGCCAGGGAGTTAAAACTCCCGGTCCCAACGTGGGAGTAGCCCGCTCTATGGGACCTTGCACCCCGTAGCTCGCAGGACCTTTCTATAAAGTTACTCCATCCATCCATCCTTCGTGCCCCTGCCATCCAATTACTGCTACCTACTCGAGATCCAGCGACTCAACCGCAGGATTTATCTTCCCCCTCACAGAAATCTCAGCACTGAAGAGGCAGTAGCTCTCAGGCTTATTCAGACAAACAGATATCTAAACCTACAGAGATATAGTAAAATGTACCCATGTATATATATATATATATATATATATATATATATATATATATTGTAACGCACAATTGAGTGATGGTACTTTAATCGCTTTACCTTGGGCGAACTTGTGCCCGACACACAGCTAAACAAGAGCTTCACAGGAGCGTCCGCAGTCTTTTCGCAAGAGACCCGCACGTCTTCTTCTTCGCTCGTGTCCCGCGCTCATGACACGCTGCTCCGATTGCGCGTGCCTTGCGAGCCCGTGTTGCCCGCTTCACTGCCGCTATCTTTCGCAGGTAGCAGTAAACAACTGCACGAACGCAGGAGGCGGCTGGCGCGCGTAATTCGAAATCATCTTGTGCCATTGTCCCCCTTCCAAGAGTGCATCGTCCCGATGCTCATACAGAGGGCGGTGATTTCTAGGCTGTCATGATTTCGCAACGCTTGTAGGCGGAAGCAGTTATTGCCTGTCGTAGTACGGTTTCATTCTGACGACGTGGACGATTTCTGTGCGATGCCGCTGTCGTGATGAGGTTACTTGACCTTCTGGAGCAACTTCGTAGTTCAACGGACTAATTCGGCGAATTATCCTATACGGGCCGAAGTAACGACGAAGAAGCTTCTCGGATAGGCCGCGCATCCGTACGGGAGTCCACACCCATACTTTGTCTCCAGGTGCATACTGGACGTCTCTGCGTCGCACGTTGTATCGGTCCGCGTCGGTTTGCTGTTGCTGCTGGATGCGGTGTCGCGCCAGCTGCCGTGCTTCTTCAGCTCTTTGTGTGAAGTCGCTGACGTCATTGTCATTTTCGGAGGTCTCATCTACTGGTAGCATTGCATCTAAGGTTGTGGTGACGGTCCGGCCAAAAACGAGTTGGAAAGGTGTCATTTGAGTCGTCTCTTGCACAGCGGTATTGTACGCGAACGTTGCGTACGGTAGTATCCTGTCCCATGTTCGGTGCTCCATGTCCACGTATATTGACAGCATATCAGTCAGCGTTCTGTTGAGCCGCTCAGTCAGTCCATTTGTCTGCGGATGATATGGCGTGGTTTTGCGGTGACTGGTGTGCGTCAATTTCATAATGGACTGTGTCAAGCGGGCAGTAAATATGGTTCCTCGGTCCGTGATGAGGACTTTAGGGGCGCCGTGCCGTAGGACTATGTTAGTGACAAAAAAATCAGCTACTTCACTGGCCGTTCCCTTGACAAGAGACCCTGTCTCGGCATATCGAGTTAGGTAGTCAGTTGCAACTACGATCCAACGCTTTCCTGATGACGATGTGGGAAGGGGCCAAGTAAGTCCATTCCCACTTGTGCGAATGGAGTTTCCGGTGGCTGTATCGGTTGTAGGAGACCTGCTGGCTTGAATGGTGGTATTTTACGTCTTTGACAGTCCCGGCAGGTTCTTACGTAGTGCTGCACAGAATTCAATAACTTTGGCCAGTAATACTTCATGCGGATGCGTGCGAATGTTCTGCTCACTCCTAAATGTCCTGCTGCTGGCTCGTCGTGGCATGCTTCCAATATCTCGAGTCGTAACTTTGAAGGTACGACGAGCAGAAATGTCTCTGCACTATGTTCGAAATTTCGTTTGTACAGGACATTATTTCTCAGGACGAACGACGACAAGCTGCGGACAAAAGCTCGTGGAATGTCGACAGGTTGTCCTTCTAGGTAATCAATGAGCAGGCGTAACTCCGCGTCGGATCGCTGATGCTGAGCCATTTGTGATGATGTTACAGCTCCTAGGAAAGGGTAATCCTGTTCATTTTCCCTAAGCGTAGATTCCGTGTATTCAATCGGGGCACGGGACAAGCAATCTGCATCACTGTGCTTGTGACCGGACTTGTATACGACCGTTATATCGTATTCCTGCAGCCGTAGACTCCACCTTGCCAGCCGTCCAGATGGGTCTTTGAGATTCGCCAGCCAGCACAACGAATGATGGTCGCTGATAGCTCGGAATGGTCGGCCATATAAGTATGGTCTAAACTTGCTGATGGCCCATATCATCGCGAGGCATTCTTTTTCTGTCGCTGAGTAGTTCACCTCAGCCTTCGAAAGTGTTCGACTGGCATACGCAATGACTCGTTCCTCTCCGTTTTGCCACTGAATGAGGACGGCACCGAGACCTAAATTGCTTGCGTCTGTGTGAATATCAGTGTCGGCTTCCTCGTCGAAATGAGCGAGAACTGGGTGGTTCTGAAGACGCTTTCGGAGCTCATTGAAAGCATTCTCCTGCTCATTCAACCAGACGAAAGGCGCGTCTTCCTTTGTTAGCCGCGTTAGTGGTTCGGCGATCCTTGAAAAATTTTTCACAAAGCGTCTGTAGTAGGCGCAAAGTCCTAAGAATCGCCTAACAGCCTTTTTGTCGGTTGGTTTCGGAAATTTCTCCACTGCCGCAGTCTTCTCAGGGTCCGGGCGAATGCCTTCTGAACTGACGACATGGCCGAGGAAAAGAAGCTCGCGAAAGCCAAAATGACATTTCTGCGGTTTTATCGTCAGACCTGCTGACCTAATCGCTTCCATCACAGCCCGCAGACGTTCTACATGCTGCTCGAAGGTGGTAGAAAAAACCACGACATCGTCAAGATAAACGAGACAGGTTTGCCATTTCAGACCGGTGAGCACAGTGTCCATCATCCGCTGAAATGTGGCAGGTGCGGAACAAAGGCCGAATGGGAGCACTTTGAACTCGTACAGACCGTCTGGCGTCACAAACGCCGTCTTTTCACGATCTCGTTCGTCCACTTCTATCTGCCAGTAGCCGCTTTTGAGGTCCAGGGAGGAAAAGAATTTGGCATCTCGTAGTCTATCTAGAGTGTCATCGATTCTTGGAAGTGGGTACACATCCCGCTTTGTGACGGCGTTCAGCTTTCGGTAATCAATGCAGAAGCGCAAGGTTTGATCCTTTTTCTTTACAAGTACCACAGGCGACGCCCACGGACTTGCCGACGGCTGAATTACGTCGTCTTCAAGCATTTCCTTAACTTGACTTCCGATGGCTTCCCTCTCTTTTGGTGACACTCGGTAGGAATGCTGGCAAATAGGCCTCACTGATTCGTCAACAATTATCCGATGTTTGGCAATAGATGTCCGCCGGACTTTGGATGACACTGAAAAACATTCGGCAAATTCTCTTACGAGGGTCTCTATTTGCTCCTTCTGTCTGGGCAATAGGCCTGGTTCGATGTCGATGGCTGCAAGGACAGAATCCACATCTTGAAAATTCGATGGTGAAGACTCCGGAATGCTGAGATCTGTAACTTGGACGAAGTTAGTAAGGGTGGCAACAACGGTTCCCTTCGCGACATGTTGCACCTCATTCCCAAAATTAGTGAGGAAAACGTTGGCACATCCGCCACGCAGCTGAACAAGGCCTCTTGCCATGCAGATCCCCTTTTCGAGTAGGAGACTGGTGTTGCTGTCTGCAATTCCTTCGTAGTCGCTGAACGCGTCGCTTCTGACTGTGACGGCTACGCTGGATCTCGGAGGAAGCATCACGTCGTCATCGGCAATGTAAAGGGCGTCGAATTTTTCTTCAGTGTTGAATGCTGCGACAGCGTGCTTGGTTGAGAAGGAAACACATGATTCCCGCAAGTTGATTATAGCGCCATTATCCTGCAAGAAGTCCATGCCAATAATCAAGTCTCTTGAGCACTCGGAAAGCACGATTAAGCTGGCGACGTACGTGAAGCCTCGTATTCCTATTCTAGCCGTACACTTGCCCGTCGGGTCGATGAGGTGTCCTCCTGCTGTGCGAACGTGTGGCCCTTTCCAAGGAGTCAGCACTTTCTTCAGTTTCCTGGCGAGCTCACTACTTACTACCGAGTAATCTGCACCTGTATCCACTAATGCGTCTACTTCGTAACCGTCAACAAACACACGTAAATCGGAAGCAACGTCACTCTTACGGCACTGGTTTCTGAGTCCCTCGTCGTCGCTCGGAGTCATCGATGGAGGTTCTTCTCTTTTCGCGTCGGCAGCGACCTTACCTCCCGAGGTCGCTGACTCTAGTTTTCCCGACGCGGGCTCTGTGAACGGCGTCTTGGAGAGCTTGAAGACGGGTGGGGGCTCGGTGACCGATGCCTCAACGGCGCTGTTGACCGAGGTTGGTGTTGCTGGTACGCGTATGGGGAGCTTTGACGAGTGGACAGGTACTCTTCGATTTCCAAGGGACGCTCACCATTTCGAGGGCAAGGTGCGTTCACCGGAAAACCGCGAAGCCCTGCCTGACGATAGTGGCACATTCTGTACAGGTGGCCAGCCTCACCGCAATGGTAGCAGAGGGGTATTCGGTCAGGAGTTCGCCATACATCGGCCTTCCTGAATCTTCTCTCGGGTGGCGGCAGCGTAGTACGAGGCATCGAGCTATTCATAGCGGAAGTGGCTGCGACGTCAGCACGTCCGGGAGTTTGCCTCAGCACATCGGCATATGAGAGGGTCGGCTGGCGCAGGAGTGGCGCTTGGGGCTGCGCACTAAGCTGTGGTTCCCGGACCACCTGTCTGACTTCTTCGCGAACGAGGTCTGCCAGCGAAGAGGGCGTTGGAACGTTCTGGTCAAACCGTAGCCTCTGAAGCTCTTCGCGCACTACGGATCGCACGAGCTCTCGCATGACCTCCACGCTGTTTCCGAAGACGGCCGGAAATGCGCCCACAGAGGTGATGTTCATCTCCCGGTTGTACATCCTTGATCGCTGTTGCAACGTGCTTTCCATAGTCGTCGCCTCTGAACGAAACTCAGCGACGGTGTGCGGCGGGCTCCGAACCAACCCTGCGAACAGTTCCTGTTTTACGCCCCGCATTAGATGGCGTAGTTTCTTGTCCTCGCTCATGTTCGGATCCGCTCGGCGGAATAGGCGGGACATGTCTTCTACATACATGGCCACGCTTTCGTTGTTGCGCTGGTTTCTAGCTTGCAGGGCAGCTTCGGCCCTCTCCCTGCGGTCGGTACTCGGATAGGTTGCCAGCAACTCCCGTCGAAAAGCATCCCACGACACAAATGTCGCTTCGTGGTTTTCGAACCATGTTCGTGCGCTGTCCTCTAATGCGAAGTAAACGTTTCGTAGCTTGCGCTCTCCGCTCCATCCATTGAACTCAGCCACGCGCTCAAAGCGTTCCAGCCAGTCCTCTGCGTCTTCAAATGTGTCGCCGTGGAAAGGTTCTGGCGTCATTGGCGAGTTGACTACGATATGAGTTGGCGTGGTTTGAGTGGTCATCTCGATAGCGTTTCCGCTAGCAGATGCTGACGCACCGATAGAATCCGGCAAAGGGCAGAACTCAGGGGGCTCACCACGTAGGCGACGACTGCTGCGTTGGTGAACAGGCGTCAATTCGATGGGTCCAAGTTGCCGTGAGTCCAGGCTCCTTTCCCTGACTTGAGAAGGGCTTGAAATCATACCCCGCACCTCCACCAGATTTGTAACGCACAATTGAGTGATGGTACTTTAATCGCTTTACCTTGGGCGAACTTGTGCCCGACACACAGCTAAACAAGAGCTTCACAGGAGCGTCCGCAGTCTTTTCGCAAGAGACCCGCACGTCTTCTTCTTCGCTCGTGTCCCGCGCTCATGACACGCTGCTCCGATTGCGCGTGCCTTGCGAGCCCGTGTTGCCCGCTTCACTGCCGCTATCTTTCGCAGGTAGCAGTAAACAACTGCACGAACGCAGGAGGCGGCTGGCGCGCGTAATTCGAAATCATCTTGTGCCAATATATATATATATATATATATCAAAACGATTATTTGAAAGAAAAAAAATGCAGAAAGCGAGTGGGTGGAACCCCTAGTCCAGGGCCCCACTGGCTTGAGCGGTCCGCCGTGCTCGGTCGAGGAGCGCTAGTTGCATCTCCCGATCCTCGCTGGCGAGCCAAGTCTCCCACTGTTCCCTTTCGGAAAGTTTGCCGGCTATTTTTGGTGTATTAATTTTGGGTGGCCTGTTCTGGCAGTCCCACGTAATGTGGGCGAGAGTTGGCCGGCCTCCGCACCACGGACAGCGAGCGCTGTACAGCGTTGGGTGAATGGCATTTTTCAAATAAAGGTTTGGAAAGGTGTGCGTCTGTATTCGGCGCCAGTCATAAGAGTCCTGCCTGGATAGGTCAGGGTGTGGTGGACTGTACTTTCTTCGCTCGCGCCGCTGGTGCTCAAGGATGTCTCGTGGTAAAAAGGGGTTTTCGTCAGAGTGGTCGACCGCTCGGTTTACAAAAGCACGAGCTGCGCCGTCCGCTCTCTCATTGCCCTCGAGTCCTGCGTGACCCGGGCACCAGATGATCATGTTTTTCTGCGTGAGGTTGGATCCTCATATATATCGCGGCATCTGCCCCTGGTGGGGCGACACACGCCCTACACTCTTTCACATCTCGTGAGGGTGCGGGGGCTAACCTCTACTCAGACTTCTAGCACGTCATTTGAGGAGCGGGAGGTACAGCTGACCGGCGATACCCTGGTTGGATAGGAAACTCGTCGAGCAAGTACCTCGTGAAGCCATGGCCAGTGGAGTCCAGGAATGAGGACACCACCTACTCGACGGTCTAAATAAATGTTCTCTCTCTCTCTCTTGACTAATCTGCTTGAAGATCTAGCCACCCCACAGAAAACTTTGACCAATAGTAAGCTCTTCTTAATCTGCATTGATGCAGTTACCTCTACATTCCAGACTGCATCGTTTCGAACCGCAAGCTAGATCTGTAAAGAAAATTGCGTGTCCAGTAGCCATCTCGTGACAAAATTAGTCTGCCGCTTTTTTTTTCTTTGTTCATTTTTGCAGGATAAAGCTGTCCAATGCAAGAAATACTGAACCAAAACGCCAACTACCTTGCTATGGATTGTGACGTTTTCACCGAGGCACCTAGTGCACCGCTTTACCAGCTAAACGTGTTTTGTAATTTAGTTTTTTTTTTGCTGCTGCTGCTGTTGTTGCAGTTGTTGGGGTCGTTGTCGTTGTTGTTCAGCGTAACGATATCATTCAAACAATAACGCACGGCAAGAATTTTAATAAGCCACGCGTGACCACCATCACGAGCAATAAAGAAGCGTATCCCCGCAGGCCGGCTGTACCCGGTTTAGAGGCAAACCGGATGTGACGTGAGCCAGTGCCGTACTCCCTGCCCCCAGATAGGTACTTGTACGCCTAGGGAAAGACGCTGCTAGGTGCTGCTGCTAAATCCCTGTGGTTTCTGCCGGCTCACGTAGGTTCGTTCGCGTGGTCTTGTTACGCCTCGCTGGATCGTGTTCAGTCATGCCGTCCTTGCGCGGCGTCATTGTCGGCGAGTCAGGTTAAATTCTTTAATAGGTCGCGCCTGCGCCTAATTGAGTCTATTAAAGACTGCACATTCAGTTTTGCTGGCTACAATTCAGTGTGGCTGGCGTGGGCTGTCTCCACGATGCGCTTCGAGCGTGTCGATTTCGCCGTTCTTTATGTTGGCGGAAATGACCGTGAAAGCAACATGGATCTACAAGAAATATGCAACAACATCAAGGTAAGTCTACTGAAATCACAAAATTTGAAACAATAAGCGCTAATAGTTGTGTTTTCTTTTAAGTTTTAGGCCTTGATTGTTCAGCGAGACGGCGCCCGTCGTGCTGGTTTTCAAGGTGCTCTGTCGCTGGCTAGAAGATGCTGATGCGGAACAGAAAATGCAAAAACGTCGCTTGCTCAACCGCAAATTGACGGCTACGCTGAAGCGCATGCCGTGTCTGCGGAATTTGAACCCCGAGGTATGGACCCCTTTTTTTCCAGAGGCATGCCGTTACATACCGTCAGGAACACGCTTGGCTTATTTCTGACTCGGTAAAAAAATGTTTCACTTTTTCTCGCTGCTCGCTGCTGAAGAAATGCGGACCGTTTGTCGTAGTTGTCTCCATCACAGGGTGGCATTACTGCGGTGAACAAAGCAAGTGTTGCCGTACATACTGTGCGCACTTCACCCTTTGTTGGGCGGTCGGAAAATATTGGTCCCACTATTCAGGGCAACTTCGCTACTCTGTAGCGGTGAAGTGTAATTTCTACCATTGAACGTTCCTGTGTAGACATGTTTCTGAATCACGTTAAGCACATTTTTTCGTCAATTTCTTTGTCAAACATGCGATAGAGCGGTTGCGCAGATTGTTTACTTCCCTTTCTACAAGTTTGGTTTATTCTGTCGCCGTCCTTCAAACCACCACAGCGGCAAATCGACTCTTTTGATCGAAATTCCGCGTTTTCATAATAGCTGAATTTTGGTGCGGTTAGGTGTCTAAATTTCTCGTGCCCACAGCTACCAAAACAGGTGATCAAATTATTAGCATCGCGAATAAATCGCATTCCTACATATGCAAGCTGCTACATATTTTTGATTGATTGATTGAATAACTTTAATGAGCGGTTCTTAAAACGAAACCCGCTTTGCCTCTTCCTTGCTCAGTGGGTGGTGGCTGCTGCAGTCCTGCCAATATTGGTCACTGTGTATGGCACTGGATATGTGCTGCTTGGCATGTGTCCAAATGGCAACTTGGTTACCTGTTAAGTGCAGCTCAACATGTACCACTGGGTAGACACGTAGAACAAGAGGCAAGAAATTAAGTATACAACAGGAAATTTAAGAAGTCAGCCACAGAGAAGTCGGAAAGTCAGCATCGAAAGCAACCGAGTATGGACAAAAATGAACTAAACGAGACCAGGACATGCATTGTGTGCAGAGTTATAGAAGTGAACGAGTGGTTGCATTTTACTGAACATTACAAAGGCTTCACTTATAACCGATTTTCACATATGCATGGAATCTGCTAACTTTTCTGTGCAAAACTCTACCGGAAAGGATATATTGCATCCATCGGTGTTAATATATTTCCTAGCATATTTTCTCTTTTTCAGCCAACATACACATCCCCGTTAAATCAAATAGATCACTGTAGATGGCTGCCACAAGCATATTACAAGAACTGTGAATTGGAAGCTGTTGGCTACCTGTGGCACGAAGTCATGCAAGGGTACATGTAGTCTTTGTGTGCACATTGACTTCATGTTTTACTCATTTGACTGGCTCCTATTGCACTCCGGCTGAATAGCAATAACACACAGGCCACTTTACGCTCGAGAAGCCTGCGAAAGCTGCAGGTACATTCATAAAAGTTCATAAGTACATGGCATTAGTGAAAAAAATTAAAACCTTTTCTGGTACAGCCGTGCGTTGTCGGAAGTGTCTCAATGCATTGTAGTGATTAAACAGGCACATATTGGCTGTACCACTTGGATTTCAGCGTGCACGCGTTGGCTGGATAAAGAATTCTACCATATTTTAACACCGAACATTAGCTCACGGGTGGAAAGCGCTGTTTCTGTTGTAAATAGATGTGGCTTGCACACAAGGTATGCTGCATGAACAGAAGGTGCTGCAGCCACATAACCTGACCTTTGATCTTCATTATGCTCACAGATTGAAGGGATGGAACTAAGTGCGTCTTTTAAATGCTTGATTTCAGCCAGTTAAATTTGCCAACACGGGGGATTCAAACCACTGGTGTCCATCTGCTGTTGGGCTGGATTCTCAATTTAGTGAGAATACTTACTGCGTTCATTGGTGCTGACAGATATCAAGTCAGTTGTAGCTCGGCATTTACTGTATTCCGTTTGTCACCAAAATGCTAGAGAACCACTTGAGATCCTTCGATGTCAGCATCGTCATAATCAGTGGGCACCCCATAAGAAAAATAGGTCAATTTTGGATGGTATCCTTGCAAGTGTGAGAAGGCTAGGCCACAGAAACTGTAGTTTCTGATTTGTGCACTATTCAGCCACGTTAAAATGTGAGGAGCCTAGACATCTAAAAGATGAGGAGCAAGCAAATTGAATGTAGCTACCAAGCAAAAAATGTGGAAGCGTAAGCTGTTGATTTTTTACTCTAAAGGCACGTTCACACTGAAGACGGAGCGGCTAAACCGGGCAAAGCTCTTGGCCAGGCGGATAAAAGCAGGCGTTAAACGAGGCAGCAAGCCCGATCGCTTGCGGACCACTTTTTTTCCTGCCCGCCAGAGCTGTCCGCTTTGCTGCAGCCAATTGGAACACCAGACGACGCTGGCGTGTGCGCGATAAGGATGGACGACCGGTGCCACGAGACGGCGACAAGTGCACCACAAAAACGTAAGATACTCCGCCTCGGCGGTGCGGGCAGCCAGGCAAGCTGTCCAGTATACAGGGTGTTTCAGCTAACTTGTGCTGAGGCTTTAAAAGAGAAAGACCGAAAGAAACTAGGCCTGCAGTACTCAAATGCAATCAATTCAGTAAACTACCCTTTTGAGCAACTTTAGTACTTACAGCTCATTGAGAAACATCTGCTTTATTTTTATGTGGTTATTTTTTCAGGACAAAAGAAAGTGCACAAAATCGAAAAAAAGTACCATGCAACTATGCACTTTTTAGCAGTGATGAACAATGCGGCATGCAGACAGGATGTAAAAAATATGCAGTTCCGACACACTGAAAATTATGTAAGCAGCTTTCTTTGCTGCTTCTGTTCGTTGATGGCATTTGGCAGTGATGTGTTAAATGTTACCTTGCATGCACCACTTGTGTTTGTAGTACAAAGAGCTCACAGACAGACGTGCGCTCCGATGCTCAAGGTGGTGTTGTGCACCATCCATATCCTGTGAGAGTAGTGGCACTGTCATTCCCTCACATGGCGCATCGCATGGCGGGTGAGGTAGAGAAATCCGTTTATTGAATCCTTAGGAGAAATAGTTGCTGCCACGTCCTGTGCCCGACAGAGCAGTGCCTGCTGGCCACCAGTGTTGCAGTGTAGGGACATTGAAGTTTTGATGCTGGACCACCACTTGCATACTGTCGTTTTGACGGCGTGGTGCTGTATTGCAGTTTTGCATCTGCACATCCTGTGTCAATTGTTGGCATGGACACACTTGCCGTGTTTATTTTTTTCAGAAATAGCATAAGCATGCCATACCACACCTTAAACTATCATATTTTTAGTTTGCCCACAACTGTCACCATGTCTAGTTGTAGTGTTTTTCTTTTAAAGAGACTCCATACGAAAGATGCTTTCTGATGGCATCTTTACCTTCTCGTGTGATCATTCAGCGAGCACAAAGTACTGCAGCTTCTGCAATGCTTTTGTCTATTCCTTCCAGGCACACTACTCTCAATGTATCATTAGCGCTGAAATAGAATACCACCTGTTGCTCAAAGCAGCTTCAATATAGATTCTAATCGGAATAGGCAGACTTGTGGCAGTATACAACTTTCTATAGCCATAAAAGGCAAGCTAGCATAGTGGGGCATCTCAATGCTCGTAAAAGCATTCAACTGCATGTATCTCCAAATAACTAAGCTCAAGCAGACACTGTCAATATCTGTGCTTGTCACGGTGAGTTGGTGCGGGAACTTGAAGGTGTCGCTTTTCCTTCATATTTGTGTGTCTCTTATGTTTTTGCTAAGGCTCTTGCCACAGCAAAGTTGCTCTTGTGGTATTTTAGAAGGGTAATTTACTAATCACCTAGGCGATGTCATTTCCTACATTTGGTTGCACCGTGTGCATCAGTGCAATAAAATGGGTCAAACGGCTTAATACAAGATGTTGCCAGGCCTTTTTGGCACGACACTTGAGGAGTTCTTTTTCGAAATGAGCCAAATCCACAAACCGAAACTAGGTCAGATAAAACTGTAATGACAAGAAAAACTAGGCAACTTTCTCATAGAAAACCCGTTGCAACGAAATGGGTCAAATAACGCCAGGCGAACGTGTTCGCAGATCCTATTTCTTTTCGAAATTGAGCCAGATCCAGCTGTTGCACGGATCAAAATGAGCCAAATCCATTTGCCCAATAGAAGAGCGCTTTTGGCGTGACGTCATGTAGCCATGGCAGCCTCCTTGTCAGTTCCCGCCAAGGAGTTGGTTCCCGCCTGACAGCTCAGAGTGTTTCGTTCGTGTTTTCGTGAGTTCTTCGCTTTTCTGATATCGTTGTTTGTGGATTCGGATGGCAATGAAGAGATCGGCAAAAATCTATCCCTAGACGTCGACGACGAAGTGAAAAGAAGCCGCATCACCACCGTAAAAGCAAGAATGCGCCGTTGCCAAAATGCAAAATGCAGTGCCCTGCTGCCAATGTTATTATAGCTTTTCTGTCAAGATTACATGATACCATTCTCGAAAGCCAATTTTAATAATGTTTTCATAGCAATACCACCTAAAATCCAGCGTTTCAATTCAATACGAGCCAAATCCAAAGTTCTCGCCCTAATATTGGGCATATTTGCCGCATAATTTTTCATTACTTGTGGTCGTAAACTTGCCCTAGCTGACATGTAAAGCATATCATATAATAGCTTTGATAGCGTTGTATTTAGGTCCGGTAACAAATTTTTGCTTTTTTCTCAACTTCTGTTTACGTGGATTTGACCCATTTCGAAAAAAAAAAAAACGCCTCACTTGTGGATAACATTTTGGTGTGGCTTGGGCGAGACCGATAGAGAAAAATTTACACATACGAGCACAAAGGCCAGGCACTGTTCCCTTGTGGCCTGCACAACCACTAGAATAGCAGCTAGTCTTATCAATTCATACCGAGTATCACAAAGTGGATTATTGCAAGAACTGTAGCTTGGTTGAGACAAGGCACTTACAGCTGCAGCTGAAACATGTGGTGTGATCAACATGTACAAGGTTACAACACTCTTCACCCTTTTTGTATTTAAGACTTTTTAAACTTTGCCCGCAATTTGATTACAGCTTTCCAGAGTTCCTTGGAAAATCCGCCCATGCTCCTGCCATGTACATTGCCCCCCCCCCCCCCTCCTCGATGTGGCATGCAAGATGGCAGCAGCAGCTGTGGAACAGTTGAAGAGGCGAAGAGAGGTCCACATTATAATAGGTTGTATGTAAATAAAACTGATTGAACACAACCGATTCGGCTTCCACTTTCGTCAAGACAATTGTCAGCAAACAAATGGAGTAATTTCAGTAGGGCGATACTAATAGTGCATAGAAATTCTTGGAAGCCTCGTCAGCTTTCTTGCTGTTAACAGGCTGTGTTGGTGAGGTGGTTTAGGCAGGGAATGCCAATTCATGAGGGATGGTCATGGCCACCATGTTCAATGTATGTGCAGCATCAATCAGTTCTCTAGACCGAGTGCACTAATGTCATGGCAGGCCAGCACTTCGTCGCATGATATATTTTCAAACCTCGCATGCTTTGGGGCTCTGAGAAAATTAATGAAGCATGAAACTAAAATCGGCATGTTGCAGTTTTCAATACAACCATCACTGCATTTGTCCATTCTTGAAACAAATTTTATTGTTTTTATTGTACCAAATGCATACAGAATTGTGGAATATCCGAAGTACATTTTGCTTGTTTTGGTCAAGCAGCTGGCACAACAAAACCACAAAGTTCCAAAGCAGGAAGGTAACACTTCTTTTGAAGTACACAACGAGTGCAAAACTTGCCGCCAATTAAAAAAAGAAGGGAGCTGCGACACACCATTTCTTGGTTCTTTGACCATTTATTTTTTCTTTTGTGGCTGATGTTTAAAAATCCTTGCTATAGCAAATGCAAAGACATCAAAAATCAACGCACGACAGATATTGGTACTATGGTGTAAAGTAATGAAGATATAATTTTGCATGCACATTATTTCGTCTGAAATAGAGGGATTAGCACAAACGTTGCTCTTCAATCCCAATAAAATATAAGGAACTCGTGGGCTACAAGAGGGCTACGGATGATTGTTGAGGGCCTCGGCTTCTGTAATGTGCAGCTATACTTAAGTACACAAGCATTTTTGGAATCTGCCTCTACCTGGGTGCAGCTTTGTGACCTGGAATGAAAAGCCACAGCCATTGAGCTGCTGCAGTGGTGACATCACAGTAAAAGGGAATAGCGAAAAATTAAAACAATAATATGGCCATGCAACTTGCAACAAATCAGATAGGTCACCTGAAGCTTCTATTTCCAATTTTTCTGGTGTTGCATAGAAGGGCAAAAATCTTGAAATAGTGTACGACTTTCATGCATAAACAATTGTGCATATCTACTTTTTTTTAACCGTGCAGATATTTAGCAAAAAGTTTTGAGCACGGAGAGCCCAGCGTTTTTGCAAAGGAGTTTCTAGGTGAGGTGGACACACTATGCTGCTAATAATGCGAGTTTCAGAAAATTAATTTTGAAAAATTCAGTCACTTTTTTTATTAGTAACTTGGCGGCAGCCTTCTAAATGGCATATTTGGAGGCAGTCGCATGTGAACGCACACCCTTTCTTTTTCTAAATCTCGAAAATTGCACTTATTTTGAGATATTCATTATCGCGCTCAATTGAGTACAATCAAAACTTGGTGCATCCTCCTCCACATCAGGCGGCAGTGCCCTGTCAAGAAGTGTGGGACAAAGCTTAAATGATAGCCTGATATGGCACACTGACGCACATGCTTGCCAGGCAAAGTGTGTCGTATCAGCAGCTACAATGACTGGCCAAGATGTTTCCATCTGATGAGATAGCGGGACCTTCTTTTTTGCACTCCCAGCACACTCAGTTCCAATATTGCCTCGATTTGCCAGTGAAATTCAATGATGAATATCTTGAATTAGGTGCAACTTTCAAGATTTGTAAGAAATGAGAGTGCATTAGAGGAATTCCTCTGCAAGAATGCCACATTTTCCGCGCTCATAACTTGAAAACAAGAAAATCTGTATGGTAATAAAAGACACCCTATACGTATACAGTGCATTGGAGCATTTCATGCAACCAATATTCAAGCACCTTCTGTCTACAAAGAATTCATAAAGCAAATTTATGCACTAATACTGGAATCAGTTACGAGCACTGGAAATGCAAACGCTGTTACGAACCCTGGTCACATGCCAGGCATTGTGTTGCTGCTCTCTGCGTAGGGCCTATGAATAAAAACCACCTTCAACATCGCACAGTAAGCTACTAATTGCTATGTGTAGGAAGACTTACAATTCTTCAAATGCAATTATGACCTAGACATTCTAAAGCTTTTCTAATAATGTACTTTTAGTGAACAAGTCCCCAAAACTTGGAACAACTCTGAAGCTATAATGCCATTATTATCTGAAAGATGCACTACACATTTTTTTAACGCAGTAAGGAAACATTCATAATCGACAATGCCACCATAGACATGAGAGTCATAATATTGCACTGCGTGCAGCAAGGATAGCACAATCTCGCACAAAAGATTAGTCTCTCCCACAGCCTTTGAGGCCCCCTTTATTATGTCTCGCTTATGATGCCGTAACATAGTACGAAACCATGATGACGTAACTTATGATCGTGAGTTACTCTTGAAAGAAAGCTTGTGCACACATGCATATTCCTGCATTGTAACTCTGGAGTGCACTTACAGTAAGGACACTGTGAAAAGAAGAAAAATAAGGCCAACAGCAAGAACCAGGCAGCGCAGTGCGATTTGCACCTTCTCGGCTGTTGTCGGTTTAAGCCACCTTTGCTGCAGCAGAGTCGTGTTATGCGGCGAAGCATATTTATCATCATGCAGTGAAGCATATCTGAAGTTAAAGGAGACACTGTCACGGGGCCCCTGCGGGTGCTTATGGTTACCCGACACTAGCTTAAGTACCTATACTGTGACCTCTTCATGCATTTGGACAACACCAATCGCCATGTGTAAACCTCTGTGTTCACTGCTAATCTCGCCAAGAGCCTAAATTGTTCCAAACTACAAATTTCACCAAGTGGCAAACTTGGCAATGCTTCTGGAACCTCATTCTAAAGTACTTTAATACTACCAGGATGCTTCAATGTCAAACTGGATTAACAACCTGAGATGAAATTGCGCCAGCTTCTAACTTTCTGAATGTTTGCTTCACCTCCTACATCAGTGAGTAGGCAGTGTTCAATTGGCGCTCCCGCTTCACCAAGCAGACGACCGCTGACGAAAGCACAGTGAAGGCGAATAATGAGAGCGCAAGCAAACATTCAGAATGCGAGATCTCGCCCTTGGATTTAGAGAAAGGAAGGGTAATTTCATCACCAAGGAACCGAAGTATGCATTCAACAACAAAAGCTTCTGAACGGGCCACTTCCACATCAGCACTGTGGAAAGACTCTGATGAGCTTATCAACCAGCAGAAATTTTCACTCGTGGCAGAAATTTTCACTACCACAATCGCAGGTTTAAAGATATTTGCATGATGACATTTTGGTCCAAAAAGAAGATCCGTTTGAGCGATGGTGTAAGCGTGGTGCCCACTGTTGGCTCGGCTTGCGAAGGGCGACCTGCTGATACCAGACACTTAAGCAGCTCTTTTTGATGTCTGAATCGATGGTGACATGCACTAGGTGTCACTGCTCTTCGAACATGTTGAGCTGTTGTCCTTGCTTCATGAAACATTAAGTAACTACAATTATGACATTGTCAAACAAAAGTGTTGTATTAGAGAATTTTGTTAACCACGAAGCATAATATCCCTGTACATTATTTGCTATGCAGTCTATGTAGTATAACTATTTTGCACCTCTGGTTGGTGAAAAGAAATGGATTTTTGCAATACCAATAGTATTAATATTCGAAAAATATTCGCTTCGCACTTAGGTTTCATTATTCGAATTAGCTTTGAAATTTAAAAATTGATATTTCCACACCCATAGTTTTTACTCAAATACCTGGAGCATAAGTCATTTGAGGACGCAACTTCGGGAATAGCAACAGTATGCCACCAAAGAGTCAACACAGTTCAAATTTTTTTTAGATTCTTTTACAATTGTTTTCTACTGTACATCATTAAAACGATCTTAAGCCTCAATAATTGACTAAACTAAGCTTTGATAACAGCTGCATGCTTGGAACGAACGGTGCATGTTCCAGCCACTCTACGGTAGCAGTTTAGGGTAAAAAATATCTGTTACTTAGGAATGCCATTTGGTGACCTTGTGCAGAGAAATCCCAGCTGGACTTTGCCATTTGAAGCTGCTGCGCACAATGGCTAATCACTGGCTTCTTTGGTCTTCTCGATGGCATCTATTGCTTGAGAAGCTCGACCTCAATGACGTCTGACCACTGGCAGCACATATTTCTGTTTATCACAGATAAAAATTGCCTATGAGCTCTTATTTCGCCCAAAACACAGACTTTTGCCACATTTAAGAAAGTGGCACTCTCCAAGTCAGTGTGGTCAGCATGTCTGGCATGCACTTTTATCTCCTGCGTCAGAGTGGAGTTACTATCCTAAATTAATGTGCTACAGAGATGACAGAGAGGTTGGCAAAGAAGTTATGTGCCCAGACAGAAAGAATGATAATATTTATGTCTACTGCAATCAAAGCCATCTATTTGAGCACCTTGCACCACCAGAGAAATCCTAATGGCTTCATTTTCTTCCATCTCATAATGTGGGCGGTTACACCCCATTAAATGGTCCCTAAGATGGTTTTTGTCAACCCTGAGGAAATCTCTCACAGAAAACTTGTAGACAGTCTTGATAAGTGTTGTCAGATTACCTTTCAATGTGTCCTTTATCATCACTGTGGTGATCGTAATTTCAATTCATGTGCAGCACTCACACAGTGTGCACTCCTTGCAGACATCTGTAACTAGTGGCAGTTTACCAGCATACTTGAAGGGAGGAAAAAAGAGCATGGCCACACCAACCACATCACAGCATGTGCATACATCAGATGACATTGTGGAACCATAATTCTATGTCAGCAGGAAATGCATGGCTGCTGTCACTATTTCGAGTGCAAATATTTGTCCCACGGGTACAGAGAAGTCATTATGGCAACCACATAATCCAGACAGCTTAGTGCTGTGCAACTGCAATATTTATGAAGCAGCACACTGCATTCAAAGCCAGGCACTGTCACACTTGTCTGGGAAAATCGGTGCTTGTATACACAGGGGCTGGACCATTTCAAACCACAGTCACATTGGAACTCTGTCCACTCTCGTAGGGTGCATTTTCTGTGTAGTCACTGCCACTGCAGGAATAATTTTCTTCGAACTGCACAAACAGAAAATTGTAGCACTGTGCTCTGCAGTGCTTGGTGCAAAGGCAGAGCAGCCATGAGCCTTCTCCCATCCACAATTCAGAAATCCGCCAATACATAGATGGCTTACAGTGGCATCTCTACAGGCAGCACACACCACCTATATGCTGCCACTTAGATTGCAACACACTGAGGGTCTCCATGCCTTTATGTAAATGCTCAAATATACTACAGGACAGGATCTTTAGGGAATAAAGGTTGTTTCACGGTCCTCATATCTATGCTATGACAAAGCCAACTCCAACTGCACAGGTAGAAATTGCTGTGGAAAATTAAATTTTACAGTTCCATGTACCATATTTTCCATACAGTACTATAGTCTGCAGGATCTAATTTGGGCTGAAAAGCCCCTCTCATTAAGCACCATGGCAAATTTTAGTTATAGGTACATTGGAAGTTGTAAGATGCCGTCAAGGGAGCATTTCCTCAAACAAATATTTCTAATTAGTTCATTATTAAAGGAAATGGAAGAAATTGAAATGTTGCATTTTCACGCTGCCAGGACGCGAGTGCTAAAAGTGACGGCACTCAGCCCCTTTGCCTCCTAGTGATCTTCCTTCTTCATCTTCCCCCATGACGGAGCCAAGGGTTCACGTCACACTCGCTTACGAGCCGTCTTTTCTTTCCTTTTTTTCTTCTCTTCCTTTTTTGCTGTGGGGCACATATCCAGGGATGGCATTTAACATTGGTTGGCTTACGAAAGTCACGTGCCATGGTTGGTGATATTGCAGGCAGCACGTTTTACATAGAGACATTTGTGCATGTAACCTTGACTCTGGCTGAAGCAGGGCTTCGTTGAGACCATGATGGCTTTTGTTTAAAATTTCAGTTGTTTTCCCACTGTGCATCATTTTGATAATTTGGAGACAGGATTGTTAGTGTGTGATCTATGCACTGCACTTGTCGGTTTGCAACTTCCAATCTTGGTGAGACGCCTTTTCATATAACAAAGTGCAACTGAACTTCCTGAAGGCATTTGCCTCCTATGTTCAAGGGAAGCAGCCCACATCCGCATACCTTATTCACAGATGTCAATTCTTTTTTTGTTGCTGCTCCGTATTAAAGATGGGAACCCAAGACTGTGGAAGTAGCGTGGGCTTGGTGGTCTGGAGCTTACCATTGGTTGTCGGATCGTGCCGCTGACTGCATTTTGCAGCGGCTCATGAGTGCCGAGGGGGCCAGGCAGGAGATACGGCAACAATTCAACGAGTAGCAATGAATGTTTACTTCACATTGTTACGGAGTGGTCAACTCTGCAAGTTTCCCGATGGTGAGCGACAGACATGCTAGTCTGCTCAAAAACTGAAGGCTGAAGTCCATTAGCGAAGACGTCCTTTATAGTGTTTGGAATACCCTCGCTCAAGAAAAGGAGAGAGAAAACACTCTCCACGCTGGCGGCTGCCGCTCGATACATGGAAGTGTTCAACTAATTTTCTAACCCCCACTGGCTCAGTAGAAGGAAAGGCACTGACATGCGCATACACGCACACACACGCACACAACGCTGGCATCTTCCCTGCCGAGGACAAAGAGAAATAACGAATGCACACACGAAGCTTAATCGTCCCACTTGCTGAAGGGAGACAACACTGTGGAGACTAAGCAGACATCAGGGTGTTGTGCAAGCCGTGGGTAAGAAGGCGAAAATGCCTGCACAAATGATAACGTCTTATTGCTATTGGGGCCTCCTAGGCGTTTTCCAACGGTTGCAGGCGGCTCGGCGTATCTAAAGGGTCCAGCCTTTCGCTGTTGCTTTGGTGGCGCGACACAAATCGTTGACCACACAGGCCAGTCATAACATCAGTTAGACTAGTTCTTGTGCACGCTCACGGACACTGAGCTTGAACGACGCCATGAATGCTCTGTCTTTTCAGTGCTATTAGAACTGTTCTTGTATTTTCTGTGTATACGAAGTCGATTATAAATCTCTTGTGCATTTTGCAACGTGGCCTTAAATATCCAAGCACTGAAACGCAGCCACATGATCAGAGTAAGCAGCATTCACTTGCATATCGTGAGTTGCCGGAATAAATTGAAAATATTGTGCTGCGACTATCATTACTGGGTCATGAAGCAACCAGAAATGACAGTACCATGCTTCACAATGCGACTTTCATTTCTCCCCTGGTGCGCTTGTACTTCCCTTTCCACTGTGTAGAGCTCCCAGAAAAGCTTTTCTCAGGACAGGGGACCATACTGTGCGCTCAACCAGGTGGCACCCATCACCACAACATTGCCCCAATCAGTCTCACCTTGTCATCTCTCGTCCTGTCCAGTGACGTTCTTCACATTTCAAGGATGAAGGTTTAGCACTGTGCTTCCGATGACTCTTTAGAGCTCTGGGACAGTGCTTCCGCTGCCAGGGATAATGCTACAGAACAGCGAGTCCACTGACGCAGGTACGCAATGTTTGAAGAGACAAAGATAAAACCTTGTGCAGGCTGTCCGACATGCATATACATCTTTTTCTGCGCCTCTTTCTAAGCAACAATGCTTTCACTGGTGAACAGGAAGGCAGCCTTTGTTTCTTTTTTTCATTATCGTTTCTCAGTTTTACAAGGCCATAAAAAAAATAAGGAAAACAGAAAAGATTGCGAACCCGCCCTGCAATTTTCTTGAATTATTGGAAACGAATATGTGCGAACAGAGGATGCCAAATGAAATGAACAGCCAGGTGCAACAACAAGTCACATCATTCAGGTGGTGCAGGCGGTTTGGGAGGCCCATAAAATGCCTTAATCATGGGATTTATTTGAGCGTGAACATGGTGAGAAGGCCGCTTCTGCCTTGCAGTGGTATAAAGACTGCTGCATGTCTGGAGGTTAAATGCTCATCATTCTATCATACATGGAAGTATTCCGACTATTTAGTGGAGACATGGGAAAGCCACTCAAGCCTACATTAGCAAAATGTGTGGTACTGATTACAGCGAACGCACTCCCTCCATGTTCATGCAACCGAATGTAAACATACTGAAAGCTGAGGTGTACCTGACGAGTGTAGCATTGTGATGCTTGCCAACAGCCCATAGGACAGGAAAGGCAAATCCCTGTGCACGCATAGTGAATTCGTCACTACTGTGCATGCTCATTTCGGCAAACTGGCATAACAGATGTATTGCGAGTGCAATATGTGACTGTAAAGCATGTGGCGCGTCTTCGTCACCATAGCTTGAGCTTGGTGAGAATCAAGTGGTTTGATAAATGTACAACAGAGTCAGCAATGGTGGGACAGTTCTTAGAAACTTCAAAGCATGCCCGTCTGGCTCTACAATGTAAAAAAAAAATTGGCTTTGATCCAAGAGCCAGATCTTTCTGACTGGGCAACATTCATGCACCAGCTTTGTCAGTTTTTTTATGCTCCCACTACTTGTGCTGAGGTTGTGAGAAAGGCCTGGAGAGAGTATACAATTAGAGAATCATGTACCTCTTACATTGTGGATGTCCTGGAATTGTGCTAACGCATGAACAACACCACGTCTCAAAATGATCGAATGCGACATATTAAAGGCACAAGCACTGTTACCTTATACGCCCTTGGTATGCAGAACCCCAGCACTTCTAAGGAACCGCTTTATTCGTGCCGAGCTAGAGCTATGGCGAGGAAGAAGCGACACACTACGTACGGATGAGGAAGATGAAGGAAAGCCACATTGCGCTCACAATATCGCTAACGTGGTAGTTTCCCAAAGGAAGCGGTCACACTACTGCGTATAAAGTGTATGCACAGGGATACTCATGTCTTCCCTGTCCAAGGGATTGGTGGCAAGCACCACAGAGCAGCACTGGTCAGGTGCATTCCAGTTAAATTCTTAAGAATTGAGAAAAGGCCGATTCCACACAAAGCAACGACCTGACACCCTTGCCAACAAATATGTTGAACTGGCATTGAGTTTCAGGTATTTGCGGCCACACATAGGTAAACCAATGGGCAAGGTTCTGACTGGTGTTGTAGAAGTCGCGGGGCGCTTTTTTCGTTGCGACGATAGATCGGATTCATTTACAAGTACTGCTCCAGGAGGGCACATGTAACCGGCAAACAGAGGCCTCAGGAGAGCATTAGACTGGAAGCAGGGCGGTGCCAAACTGGAAGCAGGTTATGTTGCCCCAACCCACGGACCACCCTGACTCCTGCTTTCTTGTCCGCGAAAGCGGACAGCTGATCTTAAAATGCGTCAGAAAATTCGGGAAGTACGACTTACACACAGCCTACGGGCATCATAGATATACTACTAGCACGCGCAGGCCTCGGCGAGCCCCAACCCATGGACCAGTCCGGGTTCTAGCTCTGGTGTCCCCGTTACCGATTTGGTGTCCTGGAGACGCCGCCAATAATATGAAATAGTGACACGTTGTTACTAGTAAAAAAACACGATTTAAGCCGCTAACGCTACGTTCAGCACTGCCGCGCCCAACAACTTCTGCAACACCTGTGAGAACTTCGCCAATCAATGGTTGTTCTTGGCAATACTTAGAACTTGTGAATTTTGTGTACCGTTCATGCTTAACTTTGTAGTGCACTGTGGCTTAATGAAGCACTACGCTTGCGTGTAGCATACGTACACATCTTACCTGATAGACGGTGAACGGGGTCTTGTACATATATCCGCTGAAGAAGAAAAGACTACACCTTCACATGTGTTAAAACACATGCCAAACTTGAAAAAACAAACGTACAATGAACCTCCACACGTTAAAATAGCAAAAGAATCACTTATAAGGCGAAAACTATTGAAAACTTCGCAAGCGCCACGGCAAGCGCAAATCCGCCATTGCTGCTGATATTGATGTTGATCAGGCTGTCCCCTTGCGATCGAGTCGGCAAGCGCGCGGAAGCGCGTTTCTTTATTCTATGGAAGCGCAATTGGCGCAATGTAGCCAAAATAAGTAAATAAAGAAAACTGTGCATCAACTCCAAATACACACACGCAAAAGAAAATAGTCGGGATTCTCTATAGCGATGTTTCCAACCCCTTGACTGATATTTCATACAGCTCGTTGCATTAATTAAAATACCTGCAGTGCATTGTTTTCATAACGCGCAAAAAAAAAAAATTCTGCGCTTAAGTTTACCCGCACAAACACGCGGCGCAAATTCGTAGAACGCCACCAGTGCAGCCCCCACCCTCCAAGAATATATATAAAAGACTAGTCAATAATAATAGCATATAATTATAACGTGAGCGTCGGTGCAATCAATGGAGAATTCATTTTATTTGTTATAGAAAATCAAATGCAATGCAGTAAACAATGGATAGAATTAAGCATACGGCTTCCTGGAGTCTAAAAAAAAATCTGCCTTGAAACTTGACATGGTGACGAGGCAAATTGTGGGTACACGATTGAAAATAATTGCTATAATGTGTTCGCGTATGAGTAAACTTCTCAAAAGGAGTTTCAAGTGTTTTCATGGTATGGCAAGCTTATATCTTGATTCATAAAGTTTTTTTTTATTCATATTGGTCAATTATGTTTAAAAAGAGAATTGCAAATCCCAATGGTTTTGTTTTTTACCGGGGGAACACAGAGTTGAGCCACTGTTTTGAAACAAACTTTTATTTAAAGGCAGTTACAAGTAACGCCAACAGCCTCACTCATGACAAAACAACTTTCACTTGCTGTGTCCAGACACTTGGTTCAAGTTGCATGTAATGCTTCATCTCCAAGCTTTGCGTGGTTTCTTAAAGGCATTGTGAAATCTACATGGTGTTTTTATTTTACACCTCCTCATCTCACAGCACAAGATCTGAAATGCGTGATTAAGAAGAATCAGGCCAGCACATATTCACAGAAACGAACTCTTCACAGTGCAGTTGACAAGTGCAAAAATTATAGCAGAAACTGTCAGTCACATGATATGAGCAAAACATAACCGTTCTTTTTGCGGGAAAGCCTCAGTCCCATGCCGACATTAACCCATATGGTGGTCATCACTGGCAATGTTTGAAAGATTTTCATAAATTAGAGACTGAATGTCTGGAGTATTTATCATAAGGGAAGTAGAAACTCGCACGTCTTCTAAACAGCACTTTGCAGTGCAAAATGTATGCTCGCTATTGATAGTAATAAATAGTATGACTGTTACAACTGTTAAACAAGACAAAAGCTCACAGGAATATGAAGGCTTGAAGTGATAAACAGTGTTTGGAGGGGGAATGTAGCTGTAATGAACCTTTTGACAAAGATTTGTCTTCGTCAGTGCTGCAATTAAGTTCTGCACAGCAATCTTTATGCACGCTTAGCTCACTTTCCCACACCATCAATGTAGGATAAAGAGGAGAATAAGATAGTGCGTAGAATGAAGTTGAAGTGTAGAAAAGAAATGGGGAGACAGTGAAAGAGAAGGTAGGAGCATTGTTGGAGATTATTCTTCCAAGGTTGCTCTTCCAAAAGAAAAAAAGAAAAATATTAAATGTGTAAGGAAGCATTGCCAATTATTATTCTGCCACCATAAGCACCATAAAGGATGCAATATAAAACTGATCTGATATGTAGAGTGGCCTAAAGCTTTCTGCATAGTCTTTACTATCATTATGACACTGTCTGCTGCAGCCAAATATGCAGAAGTTTTCATTGAGTGCTCATGACCAGAGCAACTTATCCAGACTGCACACAACACCACTGC
The DNA here is from genome assembly GCF_038994185.2 of Dermacentor albipictus. Lineage (NCBI taxonomy): Eukaryota > Metazoa > Arthropoda > Arachnida > Ixodida > Ixodidae > Dermacentor > Dermacentor albipictus. Next base: position 68,936,100 of record NC_091826.1, on the reverse strand, counting down.
ATATACCCTCTATTTTGGTAATCTGAAAAATAAAAGTTCATTCAAATGGGAATAAAGAACATCACATGGAACACAACATCTAGATAGAATTATGAGGCATGCCACAGTGCGGGACTCAGTATTATTTTGACCACCTTGGGTTCTGTGATGTGCACTTGAATTCAACTACATGCTTTTTTTTTTTTTTCATTTCACCACCACTGAAGTGCAGCCACCTTTGCTGGGATTGAACCCGCAGGCTTGAGCTCAGCAGTGCAACATCATGACTACTGCACTACTGAGTGTTTACACAAATTTATAAGTAGCAAAACACATTGGAGGCTTTTGCACACTGAAACACTACACACCGTCCAATGCGCTTCCTTACATCTATGTACAGACATACTTACCAGCGGCTCATATGACAAGCATGGAGGCGTGCTCGAACACACTACTATCCAACAGCTGCCACATACCAGAGATAACCACTGGGTCTGTACCTATTTTCACAGAACACTTAGCAGCAGCTCATACAAGCATGGAGGCATCTCTCGTGCTCTAACACACATACCATCCAGCTGTGACATATGGCTGCACACCACAGACAAAAACAGACGGGCTAATCATCAGAGACCACATGTCATGATTTGTTTATATGCGAGCCCTCAACCTGCTTCTATAAGGCATGACAGCACAGCACTACTGCACCACTTCTCTCTTCCTAACTGCACTGGAGGCTTGTTACCAGTAATCGTGCCCTGCTGACGTGGTTATCTCTTCAGTTTCTATGTTGCTGTCCCTAAGCTGTTATTTAAGGACTTCCTTTCGAGCTTCAGTGGGCCTTGAAAGGCTAGATGATGGCTGCGACAATCTAGGGGTTTTTGTAGAGTGAAATCTTAACAGGTGCACAACTTTTTTGTTGGCTGGTTCATTTGAATGGTCTGGCATCTTTCTTTTTGGGTCACTTTCACTTTCCACAAGCATGAAAACTGGCTCAAACAAATTGTTTGCCTTCTCAGCCACACCCTCAGAGACTTCACCATCTGATATTGCCTGTCTGACTGAGTCCATTTTTGCTCTTAAGAGTGTTGAGCTTGACACTGCTTTGGCTGCTTCCAGCTTTGTTATACTCTGTACAATGTGCAATGCCCGACTTGCCTCACATGCTTCTTTGGGTGAGCTCTCATGGGCCTTGTTGCTGCTAGTTGGATTAGCGATGACCACACAGTGACTGTGCTTGCACACACACTGCGCATTCCTTGCACCTCAAAGGACAGCAAGCACCATCTTTCACTTTTGACACTTTATATGAGAGCCCTTTAATAGACTGAAATGGCACAGTCCATATGCCATATTCATTTATTTTGGCACAAGCTGCCATTTCACTGCCAGACCTGTGGTTCTTCTGAATTGTTCTCAGCTCCTTACCCTTTGCCCCTTTCATCATCTGGCTAGCCCTTTTCATTAAAAAATGATTTGTCAAGTCCATGAGGGCAGAAATTAGTTTGTCACCATGCTTATTCTGTTTTCTCTCCAGCATAGTATGCTTTAACGTCCTGTGCTTGCTCTCAAGGTGCATGTTAGTGTTGACAGCTGCTCTAGTCCTAAAGCGATAGGCCCACTCTTGCGGCCTAACTGCATAGTGGTCTTTGAAGTACTTGAGGAAGTCCCTCAGTTTTTCTTCCTCACTAGAAAGGAATTGCTTAAAATAATCTTCAAATGCCTTTTCCGCGAGGAACTCTAAGAGTAGCCACACACTATGGTAAACATGTGGCCTTAGCTGTTTCTCTACACACTCGAGTGTCTTCTTACGCCAGTTGTTATCCACATGCCAGGCACAGAGAAGTTTCTGTTTTGCGGCACCTATGACCCTGGACCATGCTTTGTAGAATTGCGAGGCATCATCAGATATCAATGTCTTAGCGGCCACTTTTTGGGCCATGGCCGACTCCAGAGATTTGAAGAATGCTGTCAAAGTTTGCTCGTTCATCTGGTTGCAGATGAAATAAGCTATAGCTACACCTGATCCTTTTTTATCTAGCACCAGAAGAGTGGTCAGCTCAAACTGGTACTCTGTAGTTCCATGTGTGGAGTCAAGACACAGAGTCCCTGCAGGGCCCAATTTTTCTAGTAGCTCCTTCTGAGGCTCTGTCATCAGAACAAGAGCAAAGTCTGCTGAAGAAAATGTACCACTTGGGTCCACTGCACCTTGTGCCTTGTACAGGCGGACAAGTGTTTCACCTTTTTCTTTCATTACAAGCACCCACGTGTCTACACTGACAGCGTCATTAGTGTGACAACGTTCAGGAGCAGCAATGTTAAACTGCTGTTTGATGTTATGCAGGGTTGAGCACTCTGCCAAGTGCACTGGCCTCAGCTTGGATGCCACAGATGTTCTTATTCGCTTTAGTATGGTTTTTATGGGCACACCCCTTTCTAGGTTATCTGCTACACTGGCCTTTTCCTTGTCACTCATTCTCAAGTGCTGAATTTCTGGTTTATGACCATAATGGTTTCTTTGATACCCGACTTTTATGGTGGTGCCTTCAGGTGTCGGACTCTGAGTGTTGTCCATTGTGACGGTAATAAATGAAAGACATATCTTACCAGACCTACAGCTCCCCTGACTTTTCTCCCGACGGTCACTATGACCTTCCTTTTTCCTTGCCTCGCCTGATCTATTACAGTAATAGTGGATCCTTGTCTCTCCACTGGCCAGCTTTTTGGAGTCCCTGGGCAAAATGAACCAGCAGTTTTTGCTACCCTCTTCTTCTGCTTTCCATTCATGAAATTCTGTAATAAAAGCACAAAATAGCATTAGATGGTGACAAGTACTTTGTGGAGAGAGATGCAAACAAAAATAATCACTTTGAAGGCTTTGTACACGGGTAATGTAGCATTTATTTTACTCCCTCACCTTCAACTCGACTGTGTCATGAGGTCACCCTTGATATTGCTCAAATTTCTGTTAAAATTGAATTTCAAATATGCAATGCGCCATAACTTCAAAAAATGTATCATATTAGTTTTGTTTTAATAAGAAACAAATATGAAACTTAAGCATGATCTATGCTCACTCCTTCCTTAACTACATTCACAGCAATGCTGTTACGATAAGACAAAGACGAACTGAGAGCACGTGGTGCAAGCTACGTCCCAGAGCAGTGTGAATCCCTTCTCTCAGTTTCTTCTTGAAAAGCTCCTTCTTTTCAAGAAGAGCTTGATTTTTTTTACTGTAGATAGGGGCTTGGCGAGGGAGTGTTCCATCGTCACGCGGTTATGATCTGGCTTGGGCATGCGCCTGGTTCGAGGAGGCAGCATTATGTGTGATTTCAATAAACCAGTTGCTAGTCTGCGTTCGTCCCGTCTTCTTCGACATTGGTGTCTTTTGCCAAGCGCAGTTTAAGTTCACAAAAAGATGTCTTACCAAGTAGCCTCCTAACACACTCTTCTTAAAGAAAAAACGATTGCGCGTGCGTCAAATTTGGCTCTATTTTATGAAATCTACAACCAGAGTCCTTCAATTGAAGGACTGTGGTACTACTAAAGAATTTTCCCAAAGTACGCCGGGAGAGCAAGCCGCTGACAGCCGCAATTGCAAGTGTGGTCCTGGACATACGTCGTCTGCATTCGGACCTATTGCGGCCTGCACTGAGGCGAAGACTGCACCACACACGCAAGTAGCGCAGAGCAACGTACGTCAGAACGCAGAGCAAATCCCTCCTCTCGTTCAAGAAAAAAAAAAAAAAAGAAGGGGGGGGGGGGGTGCGCGAGCGTCACATTTCGCTCTATTCTATGAAATGTACTAATAAAGAGTTTGCCAACAATACGCTGGGAAACCAGCCGGCGACATCCGCAAATTCAAGTATGGTCCCGGTTCTGCGTCTCTGCCGCATTGCAACGTGATTGAGGCGAAGACTAGGCCACGCACGCATGTGGCACAGAGCAACGTCAGAACGCAGAACAGCTTACTCCTGTCGCTTAAAAAAAAGAAAAAAAGATGTACAAACGTCAAATTTCACTCCACTTGCTGTGCAGGAAAGCAGACCATGCCAAACGTACGTCATGTAGCGCATCGCTGGGAGCGCGCACACATGACCATACAAAACAAACAAATTATATTTAACGAGGATACAAAGTTCAACATACCCCAACGAAATAAATTGGGCACCTGCGCAAAAGCTGCTCTTCGCGAAACAGATGCAGAAAGAAAAAACAAAGGCCCGCAAGGTATAAACAACTAGCTGCTTTTGGAGGCACACTGCGCACAAGAAATTTAAAAAAGTCCGACATATAATATTGCGTTTAAACGTCATTTGCTCACGATGACTGAGAATAAACTTAATAAAACTGTTCCTCACCCTTATTGTTCCGGAACACAGGTGCACGTAGTCAGCCTCGAAGTTGTGCGCAGTGATCTGGTGCACCGAATACTTCTCCATTGTAAGCAGGGAAGTCCCACATACGTCGTATTTCATCAATTTCTTGACACCCACGGCCATTCTGTGAACGTTCCTGATGTGTTGCAGCATGTTCTTCCCCTGTATGAGTAGTTTGCTGCAAAATTCGCAGCGACGATCGTCATCGCCGATGGCAGCTCGATCACATACGTGCGCCATTCCGAAGCGGAGAGGCGGCATTTGGATGCACGTGGTTTTGCGGCATTGCACGCACTAGGGTTAAATACAGGGAAGAAACCTCCCCAATCACGTGACACACTAGGTAGTCAGTGGCCCCATAGGGACAATTGGAAACCAACTTAGGGAACCAACATCCGGGAACGCAGGGTCACGTGGATGCTGCCTTCTATTGTTCACCGGCCTCAGCCGGCCTGCGGGGAAACGCATGTCATGCGTGGAGCAAAGGGAAGAAGTAATGCTCATGCGAAGCCTATCGCAGACCTTGTGTTTTCAGCACTGAAACGCTGCCGCAAACTCGGGCAGCGCATTGACGGGCACGTTGCAGCGTTTGCTTGCATCTCCGTACAGCGCGTCCACGTGGTTGCCGCTGGAGCACAGAGCGTAGCAAGAAGCCACGAAAAAGAGCCTGTCTTGCGCGAGGCTCGACTCTTTGGCGTACGCACTGCTTGTGTTTCGAGCAATGCCAAGCCTGTAGGCAGCCAGGCTGGCCAGGAGAGCCTTCAAGTCCACGTAGTTTGGCATCCACTCCTGTGGCGCAGTGGAAGTGTCGCTGGTGTGCCGGATGTTATCATTGCGTATATCTTGCTTGGGAAGGGTGTTCACGTTGACGAGACGATCGTGGTACAGGCCCCTGAGCACTTCGTCAGCGAGCAGGCGTCCGGCGCCGCCGTAGTTAACGGCCGCCGGAAAGTCTGAATGGAACAGCGGGAACACAAAGTAGTTTTCGGCGACGGTGAGCGCGCCGTGAAAGCTCCATCGGTGGCGAAGAAAGGAACCCGGCTTGAGAACATTCGTGACGTCTTGCTCCAGCAGGCGCCAGCGCCCGTTCATCAGGTTCAACCAGTCGACGAAGAAGCGAGCTCCGCGCGACGGTTCTGGCAGAACGCTTGCCAGGAAGCTCTGGTTGTTCCACGGCACAATGGCGCCCGGGGCCCAAAGCTGGAGCAAGGCCTCCTTGTGGCGCACCACCGCGTCATCGAGAACGTCCCGCACGTCCCGAACGACATCCTCGGCGCCTCGGTGCTTCGGGAACAAACTGAGCCACCCGATGCCCACCGCGCTTTCGACCTGAATCAGGCAGCGTCGCCGATGCGCCGACGGAGGCAAGCCACCAAGCTCCAGCGTGGCATCCGCGATCTCCCGGCTAGCCATCCAGCCCAACTCGTGGGCAACGCGAAGGCCTAGGCTCAGCGTGAGCGCCTCACGCGTATCGGAGTCGAGTCCCAGTAGGTAGACGACGGACCGAAGCAGGCCGGCGTTTTCCACTTGCACGATGTCCCGCGCCGAAAAGCGGCGTGCCCAGATGAAGTACTCGTTCAACAGGAGCAGCAGCCGTCCAGCAGCAATGCCCGGAGTCGCCGTGTCTGTGAGGTTGCGGATTGACATGCGCAGAATCCTCGAGTCCGGCTCGGCCATCGCGGGGCCCAGCACCTGAAGTGTCAGCCGGTCCATTGCCTCTATTTTGGCGATGACATCGTCTTCGACCGCTTCGGAAGCATCGAATAGCCGTAACATGGCTCGCACGTAGCGCCGGTACCGGAACGACGCTGCCGTCTTCGCTGGCTGACCGGCGAACGCCCGCGTGGTGGCAATCCAGGCATGAAAGGCAGCGCTGTGGCCAATCTTTAGCACGGGCTCCCCGGTCCCTCCGCGAAGAGGAGCCAGTTCGAAGCTCACGTGGAACCACAGATGCACGTTCCAGTTGCCAGACAGATCGAGCAGAATCTCTAGGAGATCCCAGCGAGACGTCTTAGGCCACGGGAGATGGCGCGCGGCCATGAACCTTTTGAGGTCGGGCAAGCTGCTCTGCGAAAGCTCCATGCACGACTTGGCGAGGCCGGCCACCTTCTTCTCGACGCTCAGCGCCGACGGCGCTGCGAAATACTGGCTGCCGCCGTGTTCGGTGCTCCACTCGATGGCTTTAAGCGCGCGACCGTACATCGCATCTTCCGCGGCATCCACGACGGACAGCAGGTGGTGTTGGCGTGTCCACCCGTCGCAGACGAAGCGGTAGAAATTGCGGCACGGGTCTTGAGATCGATTAATCGAAAGCTCTATAGTGGCCATATACTTGTGGCATGCCGTTTCATGGCAGCCAGAAAAAAGTGGTAGATCCGCGTCTTCTGCGTGCGACGTCCGGGGGCTTGCGCGGAGAAGGCCCTGGTCCTTGACGCGAATCCACAGCATCGATCCCAGGTAAAGGAGAAAGGCGATGGAAGAAATGACGGCCACAGCCTCCAGGATGATCACGTGCCTGGGGTTCATGCGCCAGTTTGCTCGAATGACGACTACATTAGGCCCGGCGTGTTCCTGCGGGTGAGAAATGCAAAGTGAAAAGCTTGTACCTTGTTGATTGCAGCCGTGAACCTCTGACAAAGCGTCTAGATTACTGCTTTACTATATCAATCTAGTTCTGAGTTACAATTTCGAACAGTGCGCTGAAATGCTGTCTGTCGCTATAAGAACACGTACCGTCCTAAGAAATACAAGCAGATTGCAATAGCAGGTTAGACGCACCTGCAGCCTGATTATGGTTCTGGCTACACTTCGGCTTCAGGTTCCCAAGCTAAAATGAAAGCACCAGTTTCAGTGCAAACGCGTTGAGATAAGCGTTTTCCGGAAAGGCCGTAAAGGCGTTGAGAAAACCCATGCTGTACTCACAAACATGGCGTTAAGCTCGTCGTTGGCACGCGGCGACGCGAGAGTAGTTCGATCCTGTTTAACAACATCCGCATTAACCCTATTCTACGATAGTGTCCCCGTAGGTGCTACATGGCTATAACAGGATCACTGTGTTACGGATGCAGATTGCGTCTACGGACACATCAACTTCTCAATGACATGAATCAGAATGTATAGCCATATGGAAGCGTAGTTTAAACTTTCAAAAATTAGGACAACCCGGACTGGAGAAAAAGTACAACTTTGCTTTTATGTATAATTAAAAAATTTCAGTGTAATGCGCCACGAACTGCTTTTACAAACCTGTCTCTACGCAAGAGAGTTCCCGTCATGCCACATGTTGTCATAGAGTGCATGCTTTTTCGATAGGCGTAATCACCCAGCGTGTTTCCTGCCTGCTAACTCAACGTCTTGGCATTGACCTAATGCCAAGAAGTGCGACTCTCGTTTGAAGTTTGTGCTCAGAACCATAACGTGTGAGTTCTCAGCGAGTTCGTAATGTCTCGACAAACGCCCTCTCAGGCATAGCCAAAGTGGAACTAGTGTGGCCGAGACGAGTTAAAGCACGCTGAGTAAGCACGACTGAAACATACCGATCTATTACTTCTGACTGATGTTTTGATGTGGTTTGAAGATGCCTTGTATACACCCACCTATCAAAAAACGTTGGCCACCTTTTCTGGGCGATTCTGATTAGGTTCGGCCCTGTTTTCAGTTTCACGCATAGCACCTAATTTGTAAATCAAGAGTGCGATGTATGTGCAAGACTGAGATAGATACATGAAGCCGACGTGTGGCGGCACGTCAACCGACTCCCCTTCTTTTCAGTCTGCACCTACAGCAAGTCGGCCACCCCGATTTTGGGACAAGGTTCGCTTGCGTTAAGGCTGTTGGCTGGTGAACCCTAATCCCGCCACCCAGTCCATGTAACGCTAGAGCAGGATAACGAGAATTAATGTTGGGGTGCGTTGAATGGGACCGCCTGTAGCAGTTTGACTCTGGCATATGGAATATGCATCTAAACATGTATGCCACAGGACTGATGGTTCGGGAGTTGGGGACACTTGGCTGCAGCGTCAGATGTCCTTGCTACACATTAACACCCACGTAGGATGGTATCTTCCCCTCTCCCAGTCCTCCTGTGCAAGGCACAAAGTTGCTGTCAGACTCACGAGAATTGGGTTCCTGTAAGCACGACAGGTGGAGAGTCGGCTTCAACTCGCCTGTTCAGCACCTGTCGGGTTCCTGCAAGTTAGCTTACAGATAGTATACGAGAAAACAAGGACCACACGTGAGAGAAGTGCTCCCACAGTCCTTATGAAGACTGTGGGAACACTTCGCTCACGTGTGGTCCTTGGTTTCTATTAACGCCATAGCGTTATAGACATACCGGTTCTTGTCCACCTCTTGTGGCTGGGCACTTGCACACGACTAGAATTGCATGAACTTCGCTAGCTTCTTTTAATTGAACCCGACGCGAGTTGGTAGAGTCAGAAGTCACCCCGTGCACCCTTCGCAGTCCGGCTGACAGGCCAGTCCGACGCTGTATACCTGGGACTGACCTGCTATAGTGTTCGCGTGAACCCGAGTACCGGATCTCGTCTCGAGAAGCCGACTTGGCTTGAATTTATTGGCGTTACGTAAACGTATCCGCCTGCACGACCCGAGACAAGTCAACCCGCCTGCTACTGCTAAGCCTACTCGACCTGACACGCTGTGGTATATTGCGTTCGCACCCGCTGCGCAGCAATCGCACATCTGCGCGTGCGCCAGCTCTCGTCTGTTTCCGATTGCTCACCTGTGCTGCCGGAGCCGGATCCGGCAACGCGCAGGCAGACGTCGCTGAAGAATCGAGCGCGGTGTCTGCGCCATCGCCGTGGGCGGCTGCATCTGCCGCCTGCCGCGCCTCCGCCTGCATCTGGCGCACCTGAAGGAGTTCGTGCAACCCGAGGCGCTGGAAGCCCGGTCGTCTCGTCGGACCCGTGATGAGCCTCGAACCTCCTAACGCGTTCCGCTCCGAATCCGAGGAGCTCGAGCTGCTGCTGCCGCTGTCAAAAGTGGTCGCCCCAGCGTCGCCCATCGCTTCGTTCTTGAACTCAACCCTGCCTCCGGCACACCTGAACGTCGCCCTGCGTGTGAATGCCGTCCCTGACTGTCAGCAAGAGCGAGACAAGCCTGCAAGCGTCCAGCTGCTCTTGCTCTGTCGTTCCGCTCGTGAGGCACCCGCCGCAGCTGCTGCTAATTCTAAGCCCGCGTGAAGAACACGTACTCACGATGGGGATTGCCTACACCATAAGGTCAAAACGACGACGACGAAGAAGTAAGTCAGGCAAGAAATGCAGATAATCGATGTTCATCATCATTATCATCATCATCAGCCAATTTTGTGTCCACTGCAGGACGAAGGCCTCTCCCTACGAACTCCACTTACCCATGTCCTGCGCCAACCGTATCCAACGAGCGCCCTCGAATTTCCTCCTTTTATCGCCCCACGTAGTCTTCTTCCATCCTCGACTGCGCTTCCTTTCTGTTGCCAACCATTCTGTAACACCAATGGTCCACCGGTTATCTAACCTATGCATTACATGACCTGCCTAGCTCCCTTTTTTTAATCTTAATGTCAATTAAAATATCAGCTATACCCGTTTCCTCTCTGATCCGAACTGCCCTTTTTCTGTTTCTTAACGCTATGCATAGCATTCTTCATTGCATCGCTCTTTCCGCGGTCCCTAATTTGTTCTCAAGCTTCCTTTTCAGTCTCCAAGTTCCTACTCCATATGTCGGCACCGGTAAAATGCGCTGATTGCACATGTTCCTTTTGAATGATAATGGTAAGCTTCCACTCAGGAGCTGACAATATCCACCGTATACGTTCCAACGGGTTTTAATTGTTCAGTGAATATCCTTCTCATGGTCAGGGTTTCCTGTGGTAAATTGACCTAGGTAAATAGTACTCCTTCACCGACTCTAGACGCTGAGTGGCGATCCTGAACTCTTGTTCCCTTGCCCGACTAGTCATAATTATCTTTGTCCTCTGCATATGAATCTTCAACCCCACTTTTACACTCTCTCTGTTAAAGTCCTGCATGATTTGTTGTAACTCGTCTCCAGTGTTGCTGAACCGCACAATGTCATCTTGCAAACCGAAAGCTGATGAGATATTCGCCGTTTATCATTACTCCAAATCCTTTCAGTTTTGTAGCTTGAATACTTCTTCCAAGCACGCAGTGAATAGCACTGGAGAGATTGTGTCTCCTTGCCTGACCCTTTTCTTTATAGGCATCTTCCTACTTTTCTTGTGTGGAATTAAGGAAGCTGTGGAATCTCTGTAGAAATCTTAAAAGATATTTACGTAAGCGGCCTCTACTCCTTGATTACGTAAAGCCTCTATTACTGCTAGTATCTCTACTGAATCAAATGCCTTTTCGTAATCTATGAAAGCCACATAGAGAGGCTGACGGTGCTCTGTGGATTTCTCGATTACCTGATTGATGACACGGATGTGATCTATTGCAGAGTATTCCTTCCTGAAGCCGGCCTGTTCCCGTGGTTGACTAAACTCCAGTGTGGCCCCTATTCTATAGGAGATTTATCTTCAGTATTTTACATAATGCTGGAAGTAAGCTAATAGGCCTATATTTTTTCAATTCTTTAACGTCTCCCTTTTTGTGAATTAGTGTAATGTTTGCAATTTTCTGTTTTCTGGAACCCTTGAAGTCGATAGACACTTCTCATAGAAAGCCGCCAGTTTTTCAATCATTATGTCTTCTCAATCTTTGAGCAAACTGAATGTTACTCCATCTGCTCCTGCTGCTTTACCCGTTTCACATCTTGCAACACCCTTCAAACCTCATCGCTAGTTCTAGAAGGAGTCTCCAAAACCTGTTGATTACTGCTTCGAATGGCGGTATCGTGGCTTCTCTGTGTATTGTACAGGTCAGTATTCAATTCTTCGGTGGTTTCTGATGGTCTAATTTTTTAGTAAATTGCAGGCCAAGTACACGTAGTTTGTTGAGCGTCACAAAGACACGAGATTCCGTCCGCCTCTAAGTCTCTGGAGGAGCGCTCTTTCTGCCTGAGTCTCACTTACCCGTGGTTGCCCATAACAAAATGGGAACACCTAGACTACCCCAGGCCTCCTATATATATACTTCAGTCTGAATTATCTCTTGCTACTTTCTCTCTGTTATGACAGCAAGAAATAAACGGTAAAATCAGCCTTCGCTTAGTCTCATCTCACGCTGAAGATAAGGTATTGACGTTCTGTCGTGGCTATCGATAGCAGCTGTTTGTTTATGAGCATTGAGCCGCGAAATATTTTTTTATTTCTTAAAGCTCTTTTTTTACTAGCGATGACGCGGAATATTAAAAATGTGCATGAAATACGCAGCACGTTTACCTCGGCAGGAGAGACGTTCCCCTTCCACACAGGAAGTTAAATAGAGCACAGGCACTGGCCCTCAGATTATTGCAAACAGGCTCTTATCCCAGCCCAGCTTTATTCCACAAGCTTTATCCCGACACCTATGCCACTAGTTCTTGCAGGCACCGCACTGACTTAGCCAGCCTAGACCATTTGCTCCGGCGTTGCCCCTCGTTACGAGGCACAGAACAAATCAATGAGGACAAGTCGCTCTCCGCTATCAAGAGCCCCGATGCCGGGGCGCAACTATGGGCTGTCCAGAATGCCCACGATGCGACGGTCGGGCGTGGCCTGACTGTCCCAACGTGGGAACGGCCCGCAGCGTGCTGAGTCGCGTACCTCAGGACCTTCATTAAAGTTTTGCATCCATCTATCCATCCATCTGTAGTACATTCGGGTTAAGACGTTATACTCGGGGCACATTTTGCAATCTTTTGCCGGCATGCGATTGTATACTTGTTCGGACAATGGAAATGTTCCACCACTTCTTTTCTTGATGTAGTGCCCATGTGGTTTCTTCAAACCATGACACGCGACAGGGTCCACCCATCGCGTGTCTAGAGCTGGTCGTCTTCATTTGAATATCGCGTGCACGTGGTTGCTTTTAAACAAGCAGCTTTGCAGTATACATTGTGACAAGCATGCGCACTTGCCGTTTGGTATAGATTTTTTTTTAAATACGGGGTTTTACGTGCCAAGCCACGGCGCCGACCCCGTTGGATGGCCGGCGAATGCACGCATGGTAGCCACCCACGAGCGAAAGGCTGCGCTGGGAGCAATCTTCAGTACCGGCTCGATGCTACCGACACGAAGTGGAGACAGCCTGATGTTGACTTGAAACCAGAGATGAACGTTCCAGTTTGCAGACAGGTCGAGCAGAATCGCCAGTGGGTCCCAGCGAGATTTTTCGGGCCATGGCAGGTGGCGCTCGAACATGAACCTTCTCAGGTCTTGCAGGCTGCTCTCCGAAAGTTCCACGCAGGACCTGGCTGGGGCGGCCACCTTCTTCTGGACGCTGATAGCGGGCGAAGCGGATTGATCCTGGTTGTGGCTGTCCAGGGAAGCCAGCTTGATGGCGTTGAGCGCGCGTTCGTACATCGTATCTTCAGCCGCGTCCATAAAAGAGAGCAGATGGTATTGATGCTTCCAGCCGTCGCAGACGAACCCGTAGAAGTCTTTGCAGGGGTCTTGAGACTTCTTTATGGAAGTTCTTATAGCAGCCATGTAGAGCTGGCACGCCATTTCGTCGCAGCCTGAAAACGGGAAGGTCCGCACGTTCTGCATAAGCCCTCCGGGTGCTGGCGCGGAGGAGGTCGCGGTACTTTATGCCAATCCGCAGTCGAGCCAAGGAGCTGCAGAGGATGGCCGTGGCGGAAAGCGCTGCCTCGAATCTCGGATTCATGTACCGATTCCCTCGTCGAACAACTACTTCGACGTCGTTGCGTTCCTGCGAATGTAAATGTCATCGTAGGGACGTCACTTTATATAGCAGTTCATGAGAGTAGAGGTCTGTAGCATGGCATCAGTATTACGTGTTTGGTAGCAGCTGTGACAGTCTTATAGTAGTAGCAATAGTAATTTTCGGGTGCACTGTACTGTTAGCGGTGATGAATGGTATCAAGCCAAATAACATAGAGCACTTATTCGTTTTCAGCTACGCCATGTCTATAAGACATTGGTGTGATACGGGCCCGAATGACGAGTTCTGGCCTAAAGCAACTATGCAGCTACACCACGGCCAAGGGTCTTGTTGACAAAGTTTCTTTGAAGTAAGTGCCTTTCGTGATTAACCATAGCCGCGGTAGCCTATTATGGCTACGGTATATTGTTCTGCAGAGCTCGAGGTAGCGGGTTCGCTACCGGCCACTATGAGGGCGCAGACGGGATATCAGACGCCAGCCAATTGCTATGTCGGACATTGAGAAGCTGCGAGCGAACAATGGTAAGCAGCACTTACGAACGAAAACCTTTGTGAAATCGCATTGCAATTCGCCAGAAGGTCACGACTTTTACTAAACCCAAGAATCTGATTACGACGCCCAGATACTGAACGTAACATTCACTATATATATATATATATATATTGTCATCCTTTGCCATGCTCGTTCGCTCAGTTACGAGGGGCGCCGACGCTCGCCGCAGGAACGGGCGCCTAGGAGCTCCGTTCTAGTGCTATGGTGCCATCTCGTAGTCTCGTGCGGCACTCTGCTTTGTCCTCACCCTTTCGCCATACACTCCTCCTCGCTCTTTCCACCTCATGCTTTCACTGTAACCTCCGGAGCTCCGTTCTAGTGCTATGGTGCCATCTCGTAGTCTTGTGCGGCACTCTGCTTTGTCCTCGCCCTTTCGCCATACACTCCTCCTCGCTCTTTCCACCTCATGCTTTCACTGTAACCTCCGGAGCTCCGTTCTAGTGCTATGGTGCCATCTCGTAGTCTCGTGCGGCACTCTGCTTTGTCCTCACCCTTTCGCCATACACTCCTCCTCGCTCTTTCCACCTCATGCTTTCACTGTAACCTCCGGAGCTCCGTTCTAGTGCTATGGTGCCATCTCGTAGTCTCGTGCGGCACTCTGCTTTGTCCTCACCCTTTCGCCATACACTCCTCCTCGCTCTTTCCACCTCATGCTTTCACTGTAACCTCCGGAGCTCCGTTCTAGTGCTATGGTGCCATCTCGTAGTCTTGTGCGGCACTCTGCTTTGTCCTCGCCCTTTCGCCATACACTCCTCCTCGCTCTTTCCACCTCATGCTTTCACTGTAACCTCCGGAGCTCCGTTCTAGTGCTATGGTGCCATCTCGTAGTCTTGTGCGGCACTCTGCTTTGTCCTCGCCCTTTCGCCATACACTCCTCCTCGCTCTTTCCACCTCATGCTTTCACTGTAACCTCCGGAGCTCCGTTCTAGTGCTATGGTGCCATCTCGTAGTCTTATGCGGCACTCTGCTTTGTCCTCGCCCTTTCGCCATACACTCATCCTCCCTCTTTCTACCCCATGCTTTCACTGTAACCTCCGGAGCTCCGTTCTAGTGCTATGGTGCCATCTCGTAGTCTTGTGCGGCACTCTGCTTTGTCCTCGCCCTTTCGCCATACACTCCTCCTCGCTCTTTCCACCTCATGCTTTCACTGTAACCTCCGGAGCTCCGTTCTAGTGCTATGGTGCCATCTCGTAGTCTCGTGCGGCACTCTGCTTTGTCCTCACCCTTTCGCCATACACTCCTCCTCGCTCTTTCCACCTCATGCTTTCACTGTAACCTCCGGAGCTCCGTTCTAGTGCTATGGTGCCATCTCGTAGTCTTGTGCGGCACTCTGCTTTGTCCTCGCCCTTTCGCCATACACTCCTCCTCGCTCTTTCCACCTCATGCTTTCACTGTAACCTCCGGAGCTCCGTTCTAGTGCTATGGTGCCATCTCGTAGTCTCGTGCGGCACTCTGCTTTGTCCTCACCCTTTCGCCATGCACTCCTCCTCGCTCTTTCCACCTCATGCTTTCACTGTAACCTCCGTAGCTCCGTTCTAGTGCTATGGTGCCATCTCGTAGTCTTGTGCGGCACTCTGCTTTGTCCTCGCCCTTTCGCCATACACTCCTCCTCGCTCTTTCCACCTCATGCTTTCACTGTAACCTCCGGAGCTCCGTTCTAGTGCTATGGTGCCATCTCGTAGTCTCGTGCGGCACTCTGCTTTGTCCTCACCCTTTCGCCATACACTCCTCCTCGCTCTTTCCACCTCATGCTTTCACTGTAACCTCCGGAGCTCCGTTCTAGTGCTATGGTGCCATCTCGTAGTCTTGTGCGGCACTCTGCTTTGTCCTCACCCTTTCGCCATACACTCCTCCTCGCTCTTTCCACCTCATGCTTTCACTGTAACCTCCGGAGCTCCGTTCTAGTGCTATGGTGCCATCTCGTAGTCTTGTGCGGCACTCTGCTTTGTCCTCGCCCTTTCGCCATACAATCCTCCTCCCTCTTTCCACCTCATGCTTTCACTGTAACCTCCGGAGCACCGTTCTAGTGCTATGGTGCCATCTCGTAGTCTCGTGCGGCACTCTGCTTTGTCCTCACCCTTTCGCCATACAATCCTCCTCCCTCTTTCCACCTCATGCTTTCACTGTAACCTCCGGAGCTCCGTTCTAGTGCTATGGTGCCATCTCGTAGTCTTGTGCGGCACTCTGCTTTGTCCTCGCCCTTTCGCCATACACTCCTCCTCGCTCTTTCCACCTCATGCTTTCACTGTAACCTCCGGAGCTCCGTTCTAGTGCTATGGTGCCATCTCGTAGTCTCGTGCGGCACTCTGATTTGTCCTCACCCTTTAGCCATACACTCATCCTCCCTCTTTCCACCCCATGCTTTCACTGTAACCTCCGGAGCTCCGTTCTAGTGCTATGGTGCCATCTCCTAGTCTTGTGCGGCACTCTGCTTTGTCCTCGCCCTTTCGCCATACACTCCTCCTCGCTCTTTCCACCTCATGCTTTCACTGTAACCTCCGGAGCTCCGTTCTAGTGCTATGGTGCCATCTCGTAGTCTTGTGCGGCACTCTGCTTTGTCCTCGCCCTTTCGCCATACACTCCTCCTCGCTCTTTCCACCTCATGCTTTCACTTTAACCTCCGGAGCTCCGTTCTAGTGCTATGGTGCCATCTCGTAGTCTCGTGCGGCACTCTGATTTGTCCTCACCCTTTAGCCATACACTCCTCCTCGCTCTTTCCACCTCATGCTTTCACTGTAACCTCCGGAGCTCCGTTCTAGTGCTATGGTGCCATCTCGTAGTCTTGTGCGGCACTCTGCTTTGTCCTCGCCCTTTCGCCATACACTCATCCTCCCTCTTTCCACCCCATGCTTTCACTGTAACCTCCGGAGCTCCGTTCTAGTGCTATGGTGCCATCTCGTAGTCTTGTGCGGCACTCTGCTTTGTCCTCGCCCTTTCGCCATACACTCCTCCTCGCTCTTTCCACCCCATGCTTTCACTGTAACCTCCGGAGCTCCGTTCTAGTGCTATGGTGCCATCTCGTAGTCTCGTGCGGCACTCTGCTTTGTCCTCACCCTTTCGCCATACACTCCTCCTCGCTCTTTCCACCCCATGCTTTCACTGTAACCTCCGGAGCTCCGTTCTAGTGCTATGGTGCCATCTCGTAGTCTTGTGCGGCACTCTGCTTTGTCCTCGCCCTTTCGCCATACACTCCTCCTCGCTCTTTCCACCTCATGCTTTCACTGTAACCTCCGGAGCTCCGTTCTAGTGCTATGGTGCCATCTCGTAGTCTCGTGCGGCACTCTGATTTGTCCTCACCCTTTAGCCATACACTCATCCTCCCTCTTTCCACCCCATGCTTTCACTGTAACCTCCGGAGCTCCGTTCTAGTGCTATGGTGCCATCTCGTAGTCTTGTGCGGCACTCTGCTTTGTCCTCGCCCTTTCGCCATACACTCCTCCTCGCTCTTTCCACCTCATGCTTTCACTGTAACCTCCGGAGCTCCGTTCTAGTGCTATGGTGCCATCTCGTAGTCTTCTGCGGCACTCTGCTTTGTCCTCGCCCTTTCGCCATACACTCCTCCTCGCTCTTTCCACCTCATGCTTTCACTGTAACCTCCGGAGCTCCGTTCTAGTGCTATGGTGCCATCTCGTAGTCTCGTGCGGCACTCTGCTTTGTCCTCACCCTTTCGCCATACACTCCTCCTCGCTCTTTCCACCTCATGCTTTCACTGTAACCTCCGGAGCTCCGTTCTAGTGCTATGGTGCCATCTCGTAGTCTTGTGCGGCACTCTGCTTTGTCCTCGCCCTTTCGCCATACACTCATCCTCCCTCTTTCTACCCCATGCTTTCACTGTAACCTCCGGAGCTCCGTTCTAGTGCTATGGTGCCATCTCGTAGTCTTGTGCGGCACTCTGCTTTGTCCTCGCCCTTTCGCCATACACTCCTCCTCGCTCTTTCCACCTCATGCTTTCACTGTAACCTCCGGAGCTCCGTTCTAGTGCTATGGTGCCATCTCGTAGTCTTGTGCGGCACTCTGCTTTGTCCTCGCCCTTTCGCCATACACTCCTCCTCGCTCTTTCCACCTCATGCTTTCACTGTAACCTCCGGAGCTCCGTTCTAGTGCTATGGTGCCATCTCGTAGTCTTGTGCGGCACTCTGCTTTGTCCTCACCCTTTAGCCATACACTCATCCTCCCTCTTTCCACCCCATGCTTTCACTGTAACCTCCGGAGCTCCGTTCTAGTGCTATGGTGCCATCTCGCAGCCTCGTGCGGCACTCTGCTTTGTCCTCACCCTTTCGCCATACACTCCTCCTCGCTCTTTCCACCTCATGCTTTCACTGTAACCTCCGGAGCTCCGTTCTAGTGCTATGGTGCCATCTCGTAGTCTCGTGCGGCACTCTGCTTTGTCCTCACCCTTTCGCCATACACTCCTCCTCGCTCTTTCCACCTCATGCTTTCACTGTAACCTCCGGAGCTCCGTTCTAGTGCTATGGTGCCATCTCGTAGTCTTGTGCGGCACTCTGCTTTGTCCTCGCCCTTTCGCCATACACTCATCCTCCCTCTTTCTACCCCATGCTTTCACTGTAACCTCCGGAGCTCCGTTCTAGTGCTATGGTGCCATCTCGTAGTCTTGTGCGGCACTCTGCTTTGTCCTCGCCCTTTCGCCATACACTCCTCCTCGCTCTTTCCACCTCATGCTTTCACTGTAACCTCCGGAGCTCCGTTCTAGTGCTATGGTGCCATCTCGTAGTCTTGTGCGGCACTCTGCTTTGTCCTCGCCCTTTAGCCATACACTCATCCTCCCTCTTTCCACCCCATGCTTTCACTGTAACCTCCGGAGCTCCGTTCTAGTGCTATGGTGCCATCTCGCAGCCTCGTGCGGCACTCTGCTTTGTCCTCACCCTTTCGCAATACACTCCTCCTCCCTCTTTCCACCTCATGCTTTCACTGTAACCTCCTCCTCCGCTTTCCTCCTCGCGATCTCTTCGCTGTCGCCGCCTGTCATCCCCCACTGCCAACCGCGTTCGCTCTTTCCTCTCTCGCTCTCCTAGTTTTCTCGGTTACGAGGGACGATGAGGGACGCCGAGGCGCTCCGATGCTCAACGCACGAACGGGTGTCTAAGGGCTGTGCTCTAAAGTTTACTGTGGGTGAAAGCACGTTTCAAATCATTGAACTGGATCGCTCGAGGAGGCGAACATCATTTGCGCAATAAATCAAAATGCATAATTGACTAATTAAGAAAACTACATTGAATAAGTTTTTAACGGGAGACTTTGTCGTACATATTGCAATTTACAAATTGTAGCCCGCAATTGACCTTTTAATTGATTGATGCTTGGCGACTAACGTCCCAAAGTAACACTGCCGCTGTCTCATTGAAGGGAACAGCGAAAAAGATGGGACAGAAAAAGACACAGTTCTCCTAAAATAAGTTGTCTTACCAGCTATAGACCTTAATGAGTACTGCAGGGCTATGATAGACGCTCCGTAGAGGTGACATCCGGACCACCCGGGGTTCACGTAACTTGCACCTAAACGTTCTTGCACTTCGCCCCCTCCGAAATTCGACCGCGGCTGTGAATTGAGCATGTAGTCTCAAGATGTGTGCTGTCAGGCATTCGGTAAAAAAAAATGCACCTGTTCCACATACTGTTCTAGCAAAACTCATTCCAAGTATTTTTTATGACAGAAATAACTGGAAGGAAATTTGTTTTGTCGTATGCTTTAGGGATTATTGAAAGAATTTTGTCCTCCGAATTTGTTCCTAGTAGATAGGCCTTGCGAATTCCCCGGCTACAATTTGTAAATTGCCACTTGCGTCCCAAAGTAATTAGTTGTAATCTCAATTATCAATTTTTGTATTGATTCTAGTGAATTATGAACTTCATATGTTAAAAAAATCATGCCCTTAACGTTCAAGCAATGATTAATCCAGCCGAAAAAGTAAAAACTCTGGCGGCTGCCACCCCACATGTGTTTCTCTTTAAATTTAGTAAAAAAAATTGTGCCAGAAACCATCGAATATTATTGTCAAAATCGGCGATTGCGTTTTTGTGTATCCTGCTGCATATCTCCACGATATCCATGAATCGCGAAACTTTGCGGGTTCTTCAGCACACACGCTAAGTGACAATCTCGCTGCCAGCCACAATGCCGAACGACACTACGACACACTGTATCATGTTGTAATCACTGCTCCCCAGTTGAAACTCCATAGCATAACCTCCATTATCCTTAGTATCCTGGCTGTAACTTCGTTGCAATGGCTATCAGGTAGTCCCACTCGTCGCGGGGTGGTCTGTTCCAGAGACAGCGCTTTCGCTTTAAGCCATTTGAAGCTACATGCGCATTCCGTCAGGTTGGCGCATTAATTCTGGAGTATTGGCCGAGAATTGGAACATACTAATATCACATAAGCAGTGTCCAAGTTGTTACGAGGCCAGACAGCAGCTACCGGCAAGTTGTCTACCCCGGGCACATGTATGTATCCCCAGGGCCCCATATTGTCTGCTCGGAAAAACATCAGCCAGCGCATACTTAGTGGCCCAACTTACAGTCTACAACTTGCGTCAGTGGGTGCGGTACCGCTGTTTGTTGTGCAAGATCGTGCAACCATTCAAAGTGGCTAGAGAAGCTAAAGAAAACTATCGTTTTAATAAAAAAGTAAGAAAATGAAGTTCCCGGGTTTTACATGCCAAAACCACGATCTGATTATGAGGCACCTTGTACAGTGGGGGACTCCAGATTAATGTTTAACCCGCTGGGGCCCTTTAACGTGCACTGAATGCATGGTACAAGATTGTTTTTTTTTGCATTTCGCCCTCATTGAAACGCGGCAGCCTACCGGAATCGAACCCACGACCTCGGGCTCAGCAGCACGAGTGGGCATCGCTTCAAAGTAAACACCCGATATCGTTACGCTAAATATATGTGCTCGAATATGCGCACACGACACACACTGGTCTAAACACGCCTATCAGTCTCCCACCTGGTTCATCGGCGCCGGCTCTGGGAGGGCCAGCGGGTCCAGCGCGGTACCTGTGCCGTCGCCACCAGCCGCCGCGTCAGTAGCGCGGCGCGCCGCCACCTGCAACTGGCGCACTTCGTGAAGCTCGTGCAACTCGAGGCGACGGAAGCCCGGCCGTCTCGCCGGCCGTGCGATGCGCCTGCGGCTGAACGCGTCCGAGCCTGAGGTGCCCGAACTGCTGCTGCTGCTGCAGGAAGTGCTCGTCCCGGTCTCTGGCATCGCGGCGTTTTTCAACTCGACCCGGTCTCCGGTGCGCCTGAACATCGTTCTACGACTGAATGCACTGTTCAGAAAGGACAAATCGCTGCGGGAGCTGTTAACAATCGCTGTGGCTAAGCCGATCCGCTTTCGATGCCGGCGGTACTGTAGGTGCTGCACCGCTTGGCACGTTCGAAATGCAGCGCGTGATTATTCCTCATGCTCTTCATCGTGTGCGATTGGCAGGTTTTGGTCGCTCTTTGTTTAATAATTTTTAGTTAGCTTTTGCAGCGACGCTCTGTATGGCTATAGGGTTCTGTGCATTTTTCGTGTCCGTAAACAAATCTGCGTGGAAATAAAATATCATCATCAGCAATGACTCACGTGGTTCGTCTTCGTCTGCTTCTTCCACAGCTGTCTCCGTTCCGTTGCCGCTCATATCCCCGTTCCCATATTGCCCCTCCCTCTAAGAAGGCGCTGACGGCACTGGCCCACTGCCAGTCGGTGCGGTGATTTCGGTCTCAAATTATTTGCCTCCATATAACGCCAAATGAAAACATGAATGTAAAAATAAATGTCTGTCCGTACCTTTCGTCTCGATGATCACCGATCAAGACAATAAATGTCTTCGTACCTGTGTTCAAAATTCCGTGTTACTTCTTTGTCGTGTGCTACACAGCTTCGCTGGTCATCCCCCTTCAGAGATTGGAATGGCTCATGATATTTTTGCTCGTGTAGATCCAGATTGCTGGAGTTCCCTCTATGACCCGTAATAAGGATGTGCAATATAATTAATAGCTTCGCCATAGTGCAGGATTTTCTAAAAAGGCCATAAGCCACAGGAATTGGCAGATCAATATATATTGAGCTGGAAGAAGGCGAATGATGAGGATGATGATGATGACGACGACGATGACGACGATTATGATGATGATGATGATGATGATGATGATGATGATGATGATGATGAAACATTATAGCGTTTTACGTGGCAAAACCACTTTCTGATTATGGGGCACGCCGTATTGGAGGACTCATGAAAGGACAGTACAGCGAGTTTTCGTTGTTTTGTTCTCAGCTCGCATCGCGCCTAAGTCCCACTGTACAGCGAGGACGCGTCGCCGTGGAAATGTGACGTCAAACAAGCGGCATCTTAATGTGCTTTTGCAGTGGTGTTTGCGGACGGCCGCGGATCCACAAGATATGCCGCCACGGTAACTGTAAGGAAGCCTCAACAGGGCGAACAGGTTGCGATCGCTGTGGCGTTCACCGACGACAATCTTTCCCACATCTACAGCGACTCCATAGCCGCTATCAGAGCTTTCCAAAAGGGCATGGTATGCGCACAGGCTCTCAGAATTGTTTCAAAGAAAGAGATTAGAAACAACGTCATATACTGGTTCCCGGCACACTTAGGACCAAAGATCGGCGACGTCCCCAACCTTAACGAGGTGGCACACGAGTGCGCGCGCTCTTACAGACCGCGCAGCTTCACCCGACCACTCGGAGAATAAGGACGCCTCCACTACATACAATGAAATCACTAAACACTACTACCTACAACGTAGACAGTATAGCACGCCAGACCGCACACTCACTCGAGCTCAAGCGGTTACACTCAGAATGCTACAAACAGACACATACCCCACGCAAAAAAGACTACACCACTACATGCCTGAGCTCTAAAAGTCTCCTACGACAAGTATTGCACCAATTGCAACACATCCCTTAACGTCTATCATTTACTCTGGCCGTGCTCGCAAGCTCACATAAACTCGGAACCGGACTAGCGCAAGTTTGAAATAGCAATCCGGTGAGAAGGACTCCGTGCCCAACTCTGGCCCGTCCAGCAGGTCTACGACGCCGTAAGGAAACTCAACCTCCTGGTTCCGTCGTGGGAGACGCCCACTCCATGAGAGCCCAAGCTCTCGTGGCCTGCAGGACCTTGACTAAAGTTGATTTCCTTCCTTCCTGCATGTGCAAATATATTCCTAAAGGGAATCAGGGGGCAAATAATATCACAAATCCGGCATTCAATATAAAGTGTGGCCTTCCAACCGAACAACGCGTTATGTAGAAAAAGTTGCGCAACTTTCACACGTCCAAACAATGTGGGATAGGGTTGATCTACCGTTACACCACGGCCATCTAACTCAATATTGTGTAGGTTTTAAGAGATGCGGATAAACATCATTCAGCCGAACAGAAACCACCAACAATCATTAGCGGAGCAGTGGGACAGTTAGCCAGCTGGCACCTGTGTGTTCAGAGGACAGTCCTCCAGCAAGTTCACAGGGAGGCCAAGGCCAGTGAAGCCCTAGACTAGGGGAGCCACCCATCACTCTTTGAGCCCTTTGCCCGTACTCCCTGTCTTAATAAAGATTTACTACTACTACTACTACTACTACTACTACTACTACTACTACTACTACTACTACTACTACTACCACCACTACTACTACTATTACCCAACTCTGTTCTGGTTCTAAAGCGTTCGTGTGTGGACGGTTATCAGTGCACCTGACCCAAACTACATATAACGTAAAACCTTTTTGACTAGTTTTTGTCCCTGGGTCTCCCTATCACCACCTCAAAGGAGAAGTTAGCGACCCTCGGAATCCACAACACCTTCGCTGAGCGGTCGGACGCGGTTATGGCTTCACAAAAAGCCAGACTTCAGACACGACGGGGGGCCGATCCATCCTCCACCGGACCGCAATGGCAACGGAGCTCAGTGCCCTCGATGGGCAACGATCTCTCCCGCTTGAGGTCAGAGGCAAGATCAAGGTGAACCCCATACCGAAGCACATGAGTCATGAACTCGACGAAGGACGACGCAAGACTCGCGTCGACAGACAGCGCCGACAATTCAAGCGTGAACCGTACGTAACGTACATAGACGTGGCGGCGTACCCAATAGGGAACCTCTTCGCGGCAGCCGCCGTGAACTGGACAGACAAATCCTTGACCCTCGCGGCCTCCGTCCGGGCAGCTGCGGCTGAGACCATTGCCGCGGCGCTAGTAATAAAGCAACAAGACAGGGTAGGCAGAGAAGTTAATGCCGTTACCGAGTCGCAACAGGCCTGCCGTAACTTTAGCAACGGACTAACACCTCTGCTGGCGGCTCAGCTAGATTATAGGCCCGAGGCTGCAAGAATTCCATCAAATCACGTGGACGCCGGGCCACGCGGACTGGAGGGTAACGAAAGGGCGAACGCCTTAGCTCGAGCGCTAATCAACCAAGCGGGGCAAAACCAATCGTCTCATCAATCCCCATCATTTACCTTCGTGCCCCTGCCATCCTATTACTGCTACATACTCGAGATCCGGCGACTCAACCGCAAGATTTATCCTGCCCCTCACAGAAAGCTCAGCACCGAAGAGACAGTAGCTCTCAAGCTTATTCAGACAAACACATTCCCAAACCTACAGAGATACAGCAAAATGTACCCACATACATATCACCGCATCTGCCCCTGGTGCGGCGACAAACGCGCTACACTTTCGCATCTCGTAGGGGTGCGGGGGCAAACCTCTACACTTAGACTTCTAGCAGGTCATTTGAGCAGCGGGAGGTACAGCTGACCGGCGATACCCTGGCTGGATAGGAAGCTCTCGTCCAGCAAGTACGTCGTGAAGCCATGGCCAGTGGAGCCCAGGAATGAGGACACCACCAACTCGACCTCAAGAGCAATGACCTCGATGGCCCAAATAAATGTTCTCTCTCTCTCTCTCGCTTGACTAATCTGCTGGAAGATCTAGCGACCACACAGAAAACTTTGACCAATAGTAAGCTATCCTTAATCTGCATTGATGCAGTTACCTCGAACCGCAAGCTGGATCTGAAAAGAAAATTGTGTGTCCTGTGGCCAATCCGTGACAAAATTAGTCTGTCGCTTTTTCTTTGTTCATTTTTGCAGGATAAAGCTGTGCAATGCAAGAAATACGAATCCAAAACACGCCAACAACTTTGCTTCGGACTGTGACGTTTTCACCGAGGCAACTAGTGCAGTTTTAACAGCTAAACGTGTTTTGTAATTTAAGTTTTTTTTTTTGCTGCTGCTGCTGTTGTTGGTGTTGTTTATGTTGTTGCTGTTGTTGCTGGGTTTGGGGTCGTCGTCGTTGTTCAGCGTAACGATAGCATTCAAACAATAACGCCCGGCAAGAATTTTAATAAGCCACGCGTGACCACCATCACGAGCAAGCCACGGGTGTTAAGCAGAGAGCACAAGTAATGCTCATGCGAAGATTATCGCAGAGCTTGTGTTTTCACGCACTGAAACGCTGCCGCAAACTCGGGCAGCGCCTTGACGGGCACGTTGCAGCGTTGGCTTGCATCTCCGTACAGCACGTCCACATGGTTGCCGCTGGAGCACAGAGCGTAGCAAGAAGCCACGAAAAAGAGCCTGTCTTGCGCGAGGCTCGACTCTTTGGCGTACGCACTGCTTGTGTTTCGAGCAATGCTTAGCCTG
Source organism: Dermacentor albipictus (assembly GCF_038994185.2). Taxonomy (NCBI): domain Eukaryota; kingdom Metazoa; phylum Arthropoda; class Arachnida; order Ixodida; family Ixodidae; genus Dermacentor; species Dermacentor albipictus. Next base: position 68,910,723 of record NC_091826.1, on the reverse strand, counting down.
TAGGCAGCCAGGCTGGCCAGGAGAGCCTTCAAGTCCACATAATTTGGCAACCACTCCTGTGGTGCAGTGGAAGTGCCGCTGGTGTGCCGAATGTTATCATTGCGTATATCTTGCTTGCGAAGGGGGATCACGTTGACGAGACGATCATGGTACAGGCCCCTGAGCACTTCGTCAGCGAGAAGTCGTCCGGCACCGCCGTAGTTAACGGCCGCCGGAAAGTCTGAATGGAACAGCGGGAACACAAAGAAGTTTTCGGCGATGGTGAGCGCGCCGCGAAAGCTCCATCGGTGGTGAAGAAAGGAACCCGCCTTGAGAACGCTCGTTACGTCTTGTTCCAGGAGGCGCCAGCGCCCGTTCATCAGGTTCAACCAGTCGACGAAGAAGCGAGCTCCGCGCGACGGTTCTGGCAGCACGCTTGCCAGGAAGGTCTCGTTGTTCCATGGTACAATGGCGCCCGGGGCCCAAAGCTGGAGCAAGGCCTCCTTGTGGCGTGCCACCGCGTCAACGAGAACGTCCCGCACGTCCCGAACGACATCCTCGGCGCCTCGGTGCTTCGGGAACAAACTGAGCCACCCGATGCCCACCGCGCTTTCGACCTGAATCAGGCAGCGTCGCCGATGCGCCGACGGAGGCAAGCCAGCAAGCTCCAGCGTGGCATCCGCGATCTCCCGGCTAGCCATCCAGCCCAACTCGTGGGCAACGCGAAGGCCTAGGCTCAGCGTGAGCGCCTCTCGCGTATCGGAGTCGAGTCCCAGTAGGTAGACGACGGACCGAAGCAGGCCGGCGTTTTCCACTTGCACGATGTCCCGAGCCGAAAAGCGGCGTGCCCAGATGAAGTACTCGTTCAACAGGAGCAGCAGCCGTCCAGCAGCAATGCCCGGAGTCGCCGTGTCTGTGAGGTTGCGGATCGACATGCGCAGAATTCTCGAGTCCGGCTCGGCCATCGCGGGGCCCAGCACCTGAAGTGTCAGCCGGTCCATTGCCTCTATTTTGGCGATGACCTCGTCTTCGACCGCTTCGGAAGCATCGAATAGCCACAACATGGCTCGCACGTATCGACGGTACCGGAGCGACGCTGCCGTCTTCGCTGGCTGAGCGGCGAACGCCCGCGTGGTGGCAATCCAGGCATGAAAGGCAGCGCTGTGGCCAATCTTTAGCACGGGCTCCCCGGTCCCTCCGCGAAGAGGAGCCAGTTCGAAGCTCACGTGGAACCACAGATGCACGTTCCAGTTGCCAGAAAGATCGAGCAGAATCTCTAGGAGATCCCAGCGAGACGTCTTAGGCCACGGGAGATGGCGCGCGGCCATGAACTTTTTGAGGTCGGGCAAGCTGCTCTGCGAAAGCTCCATGCACGACTTGGCAAGGCCGGCTACCTTCTTCTCGAGGCTCGACGCCGAAGGTGCTGCGAAATACTGGCTGCCGCCGTGTTCGGTGCTCCACTCGATGGCTTTAAGCGCGCGACCGTACATCGCATCTTCCGCTGCATCCACGACGGACAGCAGGTGGTGTTGGCGTGTCCACCCGTCGCAGACGAAGCGGTAGAAATTTCGGCACGGGTCTTGAGATCGATTAATCGAAAGCTCTATAGCGGCCATATACTTGTGGCATGCCGTTTCATGGCAGCCAGAAAAAAGTGGTAGATCCGCGTGTTCTGCGTGCGACGTCCGGGAGCTTGCGTGGAGAAGACCCTTGTCCTTGACGCGAATTCACAGCATCGATCCCAGGTAGAGGAGAAAGGCGATGGAAAAAATCACGGCCATCGCCTCCAGGATGGTCACGTGCCTGGGGTTCATGCGCCAGTTTGCTCGAATGACGACTACATTAGGCCCGGCGTGTTCCTGCGGGTGGGAAATGCAAAGTGAAAAGTTTGTACCTTGTTGACTGCAGCCGTGAACATCTGATAAAGCGTCTAGATTATTGCTTTGACTATATTCATGTTACTTTGAGTTTCAATTTCTAATAGTGCGCCGAAATGCTGTCTGTCGCTATAAGAACACGTACCGTCCTAAGAAATACAAAAAGGTTGCTATGGTAGGTTAAACACACCTGCAGCCTGATTATGGTTCTGGCTACACTTCTGCTTCAGGTTCCCAAGCTAAAATGAAAACACCAGTTCCAGTGGAAACGCGTTGAGATAAGTGTTTTCCGGAAAGGCTGTAAAGGCGTTGAGAAAACCCATGCTGTAGTCAGAAATATGGCGTTAAGCTCGTCGTTGGCACGCGGAGACGCGAGAGTAGTTCGAACCTGTTTAACAACATACGCACTAACCCTATTCTGCGATAGTGTCCCTGTATGTGCTACAGGCCCATAACAGGATCACTGTGTTACGGATGCAGATTGCGTCTACGGACACATAAACTTCTCAATGGAATGAATCAGAGCGTATAGCCATATGGAAACGTAGTTTAAACTTTGCCATATTAGGACAACCCGGACTGGAGAAAAAGTACAACTTTGCCTTTCTTCATAATTACAACATTTCGGTGTAATGCGCCGCGAACCGCTCTTACAAACCTGTCTCTACGCAAGAGATTTCCCGTCATGCCACGTGTTTTCATAGAGTGCATGCTTCTGCGAAAGGCGTAATCTCCCAGCGTGCTTCCTGCCTGCTAACTCGACCTGTGTTTCTTACACTGCTTGGATTAAGTCATTGACGTAATGCCAAGAACTGGGACTCTCGTTTGAAGTTGCTGCTCACCACCGAAGCGTGCGAGTTCTCAGCTAGTTCGTAATGTCTCGACAAACGCCCTCTCATGCATAGCCAAAGTGGAACTAGTGTGGCCGAAACCAGTTAAACCACGCTGAGTAAGCACGGCTGAAATATACGGATCTATATCTTCTGACTAATTTTTGATGTGGTTTCAAAATGTCTTGTATACACCCACCTAGCAATAAACGTTGGCCACGTTTTCTGGGTGATTCTGATTAGGTTCGACCCTCTCTTCAATTTCACGCATAGCGTATAATTTGAAAATCAAGAGTGTGATGTATGTGCAAGACTGAGATAGATACATGAAGCCGACGTGGGGCGGCACGTCAACCGACTCCACTTCTTTTCCGTTGACAACTACAACAGGTCGGCCAGCCCGATTTTGGCACAAGGTTCGCTTGCGTTAAGGCTGTTGGCTGTCGAATCATAATCCCGCCACCCAGTCCATGTAACGCTAGAGCAGGATAACGAGAATGAATGTTGGGATGCGTTGAATGGGACTGCCTGTAGCAGTTTGACTCTAGCCTATTGAGACACATGGGAATATGCATCTAAACATGTATGCCATAGGACTGATGGTTTGGGAGTTGGAGACACTTGCGTGTAGCATCAGATGCTCTTTCTAGACATTAACGCCCACGTAGGATGGTATCTTCCCCTCTCCCAGTCCTCCTGTGCAAGGTACAAAGTTGCTGTCACACTCGCGAGAATTGGGTTCGTGTAAGCACGACAGGTGGAGAGTGGGCTTGACCTCTCCTGTTCAGCACCTGTCTGGATTCCGAAAGTTAGCCTACAGATAGTATACGAGAAAACAAGGGCCACACGTGAGAGAAGTGCTCCCACACTCCTTATAAGGACTCTGGGAACACTTCGCTCACGTGATGTCCTTGGTTTCTATTAACGCTATAGCGGTAATAGAAGTGCTGGTTCTTGTCCAACTCTTGTGGCTCGGCATTTCCACACGACTAGAATTAAATGCACATCGCTAGCGGGTAGAGTCAGAAGTCGGACTGACTGAGAGCGCCACTACAGCGCTTACACACTTCTTTCCGATGGGGTTCAGCAATTCACCCCGTGCACCCTTCCCAGTCCGGCTGACGGCCCAGTCCGACGCTGTGTACCTGAGTCCGACCTGCTAGCGTTCGCGTGAAGCCGGATAACCGGATCTCGTCTCGACAAGGCGACTTGCCTCGACGTTATTGGCGTTACGTAAACGTATCCGCCTGCACGACCCGAGGCACGTCAACCCGCCTGCAACTGCTAAGCCTACTCGACCTGACACGCTGTGGTATATTCCCGTTCGCGCCCGCTGCGCAGCAATCGCGCAGCAATCGCGCCCTCTATCGTCTGTTTCCGATTGCTCACCTGTGCTGCCGGAGCCGGATCCGGCAACGCGAGGGCAGACGTCGCTGAAGAATCGAGCGCGGTGTCTGCGCCATCGCCGTGGGCGGCTGCATCTGCCGCCCGCCGCGCCGCCGCCTGCATCTGGCGCACCTGAAGGAGCTCGTGCAACTCGAGTCGCTGGAAGCCCGGTCGTCTCGTAGGACCCGTGGTAAGCCTCGAACCGCCTAAGGCGTTCCGCTCCGAATCCGAGGAGCTCGAGCTGCTGCTGCTGTCGATAGTGGTCGCCCCAGTGTCGGCCATCGCTTCGTTATTGAACTCAATGCTGTCTCCGGCACACCTGAAGGTCGCCCTGCGTGTGAATGCCGTCCCTGACTGTCAGCAAGAGCGAGACAAGCCTGCAAGCGTCCAGCTGCTCTTGCTCTGTCGGTCCGCTCGTGAGGGCACCCGCCGCAGCTGCTGCTGATTGTGAGCCCGCGTGAAGAACACGTACTCACGATGGGGATTTCCTACGCCATAAGGTCAAAACGACAACGGCAATGTTCATCATCATAGTCACCACCATAATCATCATCATCAACCTATTTTATGTACACTGCAGGACGATGGCCTTTCCCTACGATCTCCAATTATGCATGTCCTGCGCCAACCGACTCTAATTTGCGCCCGCAAATTTCCTCATTTCATCGCCACACCTTCTGCCGTCCTCGACTGCGCTTCCCTTCACTTGGTACCCATTTTGTAACCCTAATGGTCCATCGCTTATGTACTCCAAGCATTGCATGACCTGCCAAAGCTTCATTTTTTTGCTCCTAATGTCAATTAGAATATCGGCTAAACCCGTTAGCTCTCTGATCCAAACCGCTCTCTTTCTGTCTCTTAACCTCATGCCTAGCATTCTCCGTTCCATCGCTCTTTGCGTGGTCCCTAATTTGTTCTCAAGCTTCTTTTTCAGTCTCCAAGTTCCTGCTCCATATGTCAGCACCGGTAAAATGCGTTGATTGTACACGTTCCATTTCAATGAAAATGGTAAGCTTCCACTCAGGAGCTGACAATCTCTGCCGTATACGATCCAACCAATTTTTATTTTTCAGTGAATATCCTTCTCATGGTCAGGGTTTCCTGTGATAAATTTTCCTAGGTAAAAAGTACTCCTTCACCGACTCTAGACGCTGACTGGCGATCCTGAACTCTTGTTCCCTTGCCCGGCTATTCATCATTATCTTTGTCCTCTGCATATGAATCTTCAACACCACTTTTACACTCTCTCTGTTAAAGTCCTGCATCATTTGTTGTAACTCGTCTCCAGTGTTGCTGAATCGGATAATGCCATCTGCAAACCGAAAGCTGCAGAGATATTCGCCGTTCATCATTACTCCAAAGCCTTCCCAGTTTAATAGCTTGAATACTTCTTCCAAGCACGCAGTGAATAGCATTGGAGAGATTGTGTCTCCTTGCCTGACCCTTTTCATTATAGGTATCTTCCTACTTTTCTTGTGTGGAATTAAGGTAGCTGTGGAATCTCTGTAGATATTTTAAAAGATACTTACGTAAGCGGCCTCTACTCCTTGATTACGTAATGCCTCTATGAATGCTGGTATCTCTACTGAATCAAATACCTTTTCGTAATCTATGAAAGCAACATAGAGAGGCATACTGTGCTCTGTGGATTTCTCGATTACCTGATTGATGACATGGATGTGATCTATTGCAGACTATTCCTTCCTGAAGCCGGCCTGTTCCCGTGGTTGACTAAACTCCAATGTGGCCTCTATTCTATAGGAGATTTATCTTCCGTATTTTACATAATGCTGGAAGTAAGCTAGTAGGCCTATACTTTTTCAATTCTTTAACGTCTCCCTTTTTGCGAATTAATATAATTTTTGCAATTTTCTGTTTTTTAGAACCCTTGAAGTCAATAGACACTTCTTATAGAGAGCCGCCAGTTTTTCAATCATTATGTCTCCTCAATCTTTGAGCAAATTGACTGTTAGTCCATCTTCTACTGCCGCTTTACCCGTTTCATATCTTGCAAGACCCTTGAAACCTCATCGCTAGTTCTAGAAGGAGTCTCCATAACCTGTTGATTACTGCTTCGAATGGCGGTATCGTGGCTTCTCTGGGTATTGTACAGGTCGGTATAAAATTCTTCGGTGGTTTCTGACGGTCCAATTTTTTAGTAAATTGCAGGCCAAGTACACGTGGTTTGTTGAGCGCCACAAAGACGCGAGATTCCGTCCGCCTCCTAAGTCTCTGGAGAAGCGCTCTTCCTTCCGGAGTCTCACTTACCCGTGATTGCCCATAACAAAATGGGAACACCTAGGCTACCCCAGGCCTCCTATATATATACTTCAGTCTGAATTATCTCTTGCTACTTTCTCTCTGTTATGACAGCAAGAAATAAACGGTAAAATCAGCCTTCGCTTAGTCTCATCTCACGCTGAAGATAAGGTATTGACGTTCTGTCGTGGCTATCGATAGCAGCGGTTTGTTTATGCGCTTTGAGCCGCGAAATATTTTTTTATTTCTTAAAGCTCTTTTTTAGTAGCGATGACGGAATATTAAATATATGCATGAAATACGCAGCACGTTTATCTCGGCAGGAGAGACTTTCCCCTTCCATACAGGAAGTTAAATAGAGCACAGGCATTGGCACTCAGATTATTGCAAACAGGCTCTTATCCCAGCCCGGCTTTACTCCACAAGCTTTATCCCGACACCTATGCCACTAGTTCTTGCAGTCACTGCAGTGACTTAGCTAGCCTAGACCATATGCTCTGGCGCTGCCCCTCGTTACGAAGCACAGAACAAATCAACGAGGACAAGTGGCTCTCCGCTATCAAGAGCCCCGATGCCGGGCCGCAACTATGGTCTGTCCAGAGGGCCCACGATGCGGCGGTCGGGCATGGCCTGACTGTACCAACGTGGGAGCGGCCCGCCGCGCGCTGAGTCGCGCACTTCGGGACCTTCATTAAAGTTTTGCATCATTCCATCCATCCATCTATAGTACACTCGGGTTAAGACGTTATACTCGGGGCACATTTGCAATCTTTTGCCGGCATACGATTGTACTTGTTCGGACAATAGAAATGTGTCGCTACGCATTGTCGCCGTGTGGATCTCCAAGCCGCGACACGACAGCAAGACAGGGTCCGCCCATCGCGTATGTACAGCTGGTCGCCTTCATTTGAATGTCGCGTGCACGTGGTTGCTTCTTAAACAAGCAGCTTTGCGGTATACATTGTGACGAGCATGCGCACTTGCCGTTTGGTATAGTATAAAAAAAATACCAGATTTTACGTGCCAGAACCACGATCTGATTATAAGGCACGCCGTAGTGGGGGACTCCGGATAAATTTGGACCCTCTGGCGTTCTCTAACGCAAACCTAAATCTAAGCATACAAGTGTCTTTGGAACTTGGCCCCGTCGAAATGCGGCCACCGTGGTCGGGATTCGATCCCGAGAATAAGCTCATGCTTAGCAGCGCAACACGAAAGCCCCTAAGCAACCACGGTGGGTACTTGGTAGAGATTGGACAAACCATTCCGGTAAAGCAGTAATAGTGCGATAGACCGGCAGTAACTTGTGTTGCCGTAAAGTGGTCTAGCTGCGCCTTGTCCATCGTCAACCTTTTCACCACTTCCAGCAGAGCACTCTTCGGTACACACGGTCATCGGCCATGAACGACGTCGCTTGCTGTCCGTGTGAGGGAGTAATTCAGTGCCGCAACTCTATTTGTCAAATGGCTGTGGCTAAATAAGGTACGTCCGACGTCTCCCTGCAACTTTTTTTTTTACAGGCACGTTAGACGGATCCGTTAGTGTATAAAGCATGAAATGATTTTAGCTCCCGTTGTCGTCGATCTTCATATGACATTGAGCCTATAAAGCCAGAGCCGTTATCCGGGAAAGTTGCAAGAACTAAAAGAGATAATCCGGAGAAGAGATTGGTGGGCTAGTTGGTACTTTAATTTATCACTTTAGGCAAAGTGCAAAATAGCACGTAGGGCAACCGAATGAAACAAAGACACAGCGCTACTAACAATTGAGTCTTTATTGCATATGGTTACCCCATGTATACCATAGTCCAAGAAGAAGAAAAAAACCACCACCGCAACATAGATTTCTTTTCGGCAAAATTATCCACCATAGGCCGCTACCGCGACAGGAACAAGATTTCCTTTGTCGAAGGCGAAGCAGACGGGCAACCTACAGCGTTATCGCTCCTAATCATTTCGAATGCCTCTATAATCTCGCTACGGTCACTTGATCTGTGTTTCTGGATATCACTTGTGATTTGTGAAACAAGAGTTTACAGCCACTACTCAAGCTTTGTGCGGCGAGATGACCAGTCTTTACCAAATTATTACCATTGTTCGAATGGACCCGTAAGCGTTCACTGAAGCACCTTCCCGTCTGACCAATATATTCCTTCCCGCAGTCTAAAGGATTACGGTACACCACTCCTTCCATGTACGAAATAAACTGTTCCTTCATATTACGGCTACAGCTTGGTGCAAGTACGGCACGACAGCCACTTTGTCGTATTGCAGCGCATCTCAACCGTGCTTAGTGCCTGTCGCTTATCAGGGACGAAGGCGCTTCCTTTCTTTGTGCCACCGCCAAAGATGCTGACTCATTGTGAAGCCGATGCCTAACTTCGCGCGCACGGCTCTTTCGCACGAAGTGCGATTGTGAGCGCTGCAGTACGATTGCAGGTGAGGGCATTCAATCCACTGGTTTCCCGCTCACGTAGGGTCGGTCGAGGGTGCTCCCCCGAGCCTCAATGAGTCTGCTCACGAGGCTACGCGTGACCTCACCGACCGGGCTTCCTCAGCAAGAAACCCCGACTCCCCTCCTCCCTACGGCCACAGGGACGCTCCCGCTACTCACAACGAGATTATTAAATTCTTCTACATGTCTAGAAGGGTCTTTTCACCCCCTCCCCCGAAGTTAAATATGGCGCAAGTCGTTTCGCTTAGGCTTTTACAGACCAGCACATATCTGTGTCTGTCGGCTCTCCACGAGGTTTACCCCGACGTGTATCGCGGCGACGCCTGCCCCTCCTGCGGCCAGACCTCCACTCTACCTCACACGCTCTGGGAGTGCGGGTCGACATACCCCAAGTTCATCAAGGAGGAGTGCGACTCGCTTCTGCGTAGCCGCGCTCTACAAAAGCAAATCCTGGCCGCCCGGCGTGCCCGCGACCGGGCCGGTGGGCTAGACCTGCCGGTCCCAATGTGGGGCTAGCCGGGTGCGCGACGAAATCGCGTCCTCGCCGGACGTGCAATAAAGTTTATTCACTAACTCGCTCGCTCGCTCGCTCGCTCGCTCGCTCGCTCACTCACTCACTCACTCACTCACTCACTCACTCACTCACTCACTCACTCACTCACTCACTCACTCACTCACTCACTCACTCACTCACTCACTCACTCACTCACTCACTCACTCACTCACTCTCTCACTCACTCACTCACTCACTCACTCACTCACTCACTCACTAAATAATGTGACTTCAGAAATAGGGTGTGCCACTACACTGATTGAATGCTAATCGCATTATCGTCTCGAGTCAACGTAAGATGAGAGTTGCAATTTTTTTAATTAGAACAACGGGTTGTTTTTGGAAAGAAATTTATTGGAAAACATGAGAATAAATGCCGTGGCGTGATTAGAGTTTTTTCGAGTCTCACGAACGGCTCAGAAAGCCGCGTGGGATGCCCTATGTAATAGGTCTGTGCGAATGGTGATTTTTGATGCCGAATGGAATACGAATCGAATGGTGCCAGAACCAAATCAAACAAAAAAATTTAATACTTTTCGAATAGTATTCGGACCATGAACAGTGTGTATTACAATATAAAACGACGTTCACATCCGAGTATTCTTAATGTTAGGAAGAGTGTCATTGTACCTTATGAAACGTTGTTTATCAAAAGCACAAAAGGAGCATGGGGATCCCATGAGTAGTCTCTTCAGATGGACAGGCTTTTCATAGAGTGCGATTGATCGCTGTATAGCCTGTAAGGTATCGCTACCTAAGTGGCGTAGCGTCATGTTCTGATGTTCTTTGTCTATACTATGCCCGCGCGGATGAAAATTTAGTGCATTTTTGCTCCAACTTTATATTTATTTGGACGCGGTTGACGTTCCGAAATATTCTTTTCAAAAATATTCGCATTTATGAATAGCGACTATTCAACTCACTCTTCGAATCGAAAGGGAAACTGATTCGTTATTCGAAAGTTTCAAATGTTCGCACACCGCTACTACGTAATGCACCTGACCGCAACGAAAGAGCGACCGCGACACATAATTGAAACCGCACAATGGAGCCATTCTACCAAGTATCCTAAATATGAAATGGCGTCTTCTAGAGCATACGTAAATTAACCATGCATTAAAGAGACCTATTAAAGTGCTGCGATGCTCCGCAAGCAATTAATAAGCCGCATTTGTTATGCCTAGGCATATTGAGAAACATATGCGAATGAATTAAGCCAATAGATAAAAAAGTAAACTCAAATCATATCTCGCGCTCGGAGAATGGCACCTTGCACCGAAACGCTGCTGCAAACTCTGACAGCTGCTTAACAGGTTCGTTGCAACGGCGCCTCGACTCCCCGTACAACGGGTCCACGTAGTGACTGCTAGAACAAAGCGCGTAGCACGATGACACAAAGAAAAGTCTGTCTCGAGAGAGGCTCGACAGCCTGGCGTGCGCAGTGCTGAAGTCCTGCACGACCGCTAGCCTGTATGCAGACAGAGCGGCCAGGAGAGCCTTGGTATCCACGTGGTACGGGGGCCAATGCGACGGCAGGGTGTAGTTTGAATGTTGATAGAAGCCCGTGCGGCCTCGGTTGTTGCGATTGTGGCTTTGGTTGTGCGCAAGCTCGTGGAACAATCCCCTGAGCACTTCATCGGCAATTATTCTGCCAGCGCCGCCGTAGTTGACAGCTGGCGGCAGGTCGGAGTGGTAGAAAGGAAAGACGAAGTAGTCCTCCGCAAGCGCGAGTGCGCCTTGAAAACTAAATCGATGGCTGAGCAAAGAACCCGGCTTGAGAACATTCGTGACCTCTCGCTCCTGTAGTCGCCAACGCCCGGCCATCAGACTGAGCCAGTCGACGAAGAAGCGAGCTCGGCCTGACGGTTCTGGCAGCACGCTGGCCAGGAAGCTGTCGCTGTTCAATGGGATGGCGGTACTATGGGCACGGAGCTGAAGAAACGCCTTACTTCGACGCGCCACGGCATCGATCAGAACGTCTCTCACGTCTCGAACGAAGAACTCGGCTTCCCGATGCTTGGGAAACAGACCGAGCCATCCGACACCCACGGTGCTTTCGATCTGGACGAGGCAGCGGCGCGTATGCGGAGGCAGACCTGCGAGCTCGAGCGTGACGTCGGCGATTTCTCCGTGGGCCATTCAGCCCAGCTCGCTGCGACGGAAGTCCCAGGCTCAGCGTTAGCGCCTCTTGCGTCTCGCCTTCGAGGCCCAGGATGCAGACGACGGACCGCAACAGACCCAGGTTTCCCACTTGCACGATGTCGCTGGGCGAGAAGCGTCGTGCCCACATGAAGTGCTCGTTGAGGAGGAGGACCAGGCGACCGGTTGCAATGCGAAGAGTCGCCGTCTCGGTGAGGTTGCGGATCGCCGTGCGCACTATTCTCGGTTCAGGCACGTACATGGCAGGTCCCAGCGTTTGTAGTGTGAGCTTGTTCATTGCGTCGATGGTTGAGACAATTTCGCCAGAGGCCGACTCTGAACCGTCGAACAGCTGCAGCATCTTCCGAACGTATCTGCGGTAGCGAAGCCACGGCGCCGACCCCGTTGGGTGGCCGGCGAATGCACGCATGGTAGCCATCCACGAGCGAAAGGCGGCGCTGGGAACAATCTTCAGTACCGGCTCGATGCTACTGACGCGAAGGGGAGACAGCCTGATGGTGACTTCAAACCAGAGATGAACGTTCGTTTCCAGACAGGTCGAGCAGAATTGCCAGTGGGTCCCAGCGAGATCTTTCAGGCCATGGTAGGGGGCGCTCGAACATGACCCTTCTCAGATCTTGCAGGCTACTCTCCGAAATATCCACGCAGGACCTGGCTAGGGCGCCCACCTTCTTCTCGACGCTGGTCCCGGACGAAGCGGATTGAGCCTGGTTGTGGCTGTCCTGGGAAGCCAGCTTGATGGCGTTGAGCGCGCGTTCGTACATCGTATCTTCAGCCGCGTCCACAACAGAGAGCACACGGTCTTGATGCTTCCAGCCGTCGCAGACGAACCAGTAGAAGTCTTCGCAAGGGTCGTGAGACTTGTTGATGGAAGTACTTATAGCAGCCATGCAGAGTTGGCACGCCATTTCGTCGCAGCCTGAAAACAGCGGAAGGTCCGCACGTTCTGCATAAGCCCTTCGGGTGCTGGCGCGGTGGAGGTTGCGGTACTTTATGCCAATACGTAGAGTCGAGCCAAGGTAAAACAGAAGAAGGACGCTGCAGAGGATAGCCGTGGCGGAAAGCAGTGCCTGGAATCTCGGGTTCATGTACCAATTCCCTCGTCGAACAATTACTTCGACGTCGTTGCGTTCCTGCGAATGTAAATTTCGGCGTAGAGACGTCACTTTATATAGCAGTTTATGAGAGTAGAGGTCTGTAGGATGCCATCAGTATTACGTGTCTGGTAGCAGCTGCGACAGTCTTATAGTAGTAGCAATATTAGTTTTCGGGTGCACTATACTGTTAGCGATGATGAATGTTAACAAGCGAAATAACGCCCGCCGTGGTTGCTCAGTGGCTATGGTGTTGGGCTGCTGAGAACGAGGCCGCGGGATTGAATCCCGGCCAAGGCGGCCGCATTTCGATGGGGGCGAAATGCGAAAACACCCGTGTGCTTAGATTTAGGTGCACATTAAGGAACCCCAGGTGGTCAAAATTTCCGGAGTCCTCCACTACGGCGTGCCTCATAATCAGAAAATGGTTTTGGCACGTAAAACCCCAAATATTAATTAAATTAAGCCAAATAACATAGAGCACTTATTCGTTTTCAGCCACGCCATGTCTATGCGACATTGTTGTGATACGGGCCTGAATGACGAGCTCTGGCGTAAAGCCACTATCCAGCTACACACTGACCAAGGGTCGTGTTGACAAAGTTTCCATGAAGTAAGTGCCTTTCGTGACTAACCATAGCCGCGGTAGCCTATTATGACTACGGAATATTGTGCTGTTGAGCTCGAGGTAGCGGGTTCGCTACCGGCCACCATGAGGGCGCAGACGGGATATCAGACGCCAGCCAATTGCTATGTCGGACATAGAGAAGCTGCGACCGAACAATGGTAAGCCAATAATTCTGGAGTATTGGCCGAGAATTGAAACATACTAATATCACATAAGCAGTGCCCAAGTTGTTACGAGGCCAGACAGCAACTATCGGCAAGTTGTCTACCCGAGGCACATATACATCCCCAGGGCCCCATATTGTCTCCTCGGCAAAACATTTTGCGTCACTGGGTGCGGTACCGCTGTTTGTTGTGCAAGATCGTCCAACCATTCAAAGTGGCCAGAGAAGCTAAAGAAAACTATCGTAGGTTCCCGGTTTTTACATGCCAAAATCACGATCTGATTATGAGGCACCTTGTACAGTGGGAGACTCCAGATTAATGTTTGACCCGCTGGGGCCCTTTAACGTGTGCCGAATGCATGGTACACGAGTGTTTTTTTTTGCGTTTCGCCCTCATGGAAACGCGGCAGCCTCTCGGAATCGAACGCGCGACCTCGGGCTTTGCAGCGCGAGTGGGCATCGCTTCAAAGTAAACACCCGATATCGTGACGCTACATATATGTGCTCGAACATGGGCACACGACACACACTGGTCTAAACACGCCTATCAGTCTCCCACCTGGTTCATCAGCTCCAGCTCTGGGAGGGCCAGTGGGTCCAGCGCGGTGCCTGTGCCGTCACCACGAGCCGCCGCCTGCAACTGGCGCCCTTCGTGAAGCTCGTGCAACTCGAGGCGACGGAAGCCAGGTCGCCTCGACGGCCGTGCGATTCGCCTGCGGCCGAACGCGTCCGAGCCTGAGGAGCCCGAACTGCTGCTGCTGCTGCTGCTGCTGCAGGAAGTGCTCGTCCCGGTCTCTGGCATCGCGGCGTTCTTCAACTCCACCCGGTCTCCGGTGCGCCTGAACATCGTTCTGTGAGTGAATGCACTGTCCAGAAAGGACAAATCGCTCCGGGAGGTGTTAAAGAACGAGCTCCGGCGAAGCCGATGCGCTTTCGATGCCGGCCGTACTTGTCTTGTCTTGTCTTGTCTTGTGTCCCAGACAGTGGCGCATATCCACTTTGGTGGATTGGCCAAGAAGCAGGCGGTTTTTCGTATGCTTAGTAGTAAAGCCAAACTAGATTTAAATTGTGGAGCGTGAGACTAGAACTGTAATTTAGACGTATGATGAAAATATTGTGAAGAATTTTGATAAACTAAGTTAACGTAAATAAATGAAATAACGCGGTACTGTAGGTGCTGCACCGCGTGGCACGTTCGAAATGCTGCGCGTGATTATTCATTATGCTCTTCATCGTGTGCCGCGATTGGCAGGTTTTAGCCGGTCTTTGTTTAATAATTTTTTATTTAGCTTTTGCAGCGACGCTCTGTATGGCTATAGGGTTCCGTGCATTTTTCGTGTCCGTACACAAATTTGCGCGATAAAAAAAAATCATCAGCAGCAATGGCCCACGCGTTCGTCGTCGTCGTCTCCTTCTTCCACAGCTGTCTCCGTTCCATTGCTGCTCACATCGGCGTTCCTATATTGCCCCTCCCTCTAAGAAGGCGCTGACGGCACTGGCCCACTGCCAGTCGGTGCGGTGATTTCGGTCTCAAATTATTTGCCTCTATATAACGCCAAATGAAAACACGAATGTGTATAACGATTGTATAATACGTATTAACGCGGACTTATAAAAATAAATCTTTGTCCGTACCTTTCGTCACGATGATCACCGATCAAGACAATAAATGTCTTCGCACCTGTGTTCAAAATTCCGTGTTACTTCTTTGTGGTGTGCTACACAGCTTCGCTGGTCATCCCCCTTCACAGATTGGAATGGCTCATGATATTTTTGTTCGTGTACGTCCAGATAGCTGGAGTTCTCTCTGTCACCCATAAAAAGGATGTGCAATATAATTAATAGCTTCGCCACAGTGCAGGTTTTTCTAAAGAGGCCATAAGCCAGAGGAATCGGCAGATCAATACATATAGAGCTGGAAGAAGGCGAATAATGATGATGATGATGATGATTATGATGATTATGCTACATTATTGCGTTTTACGTGGCAAAACCACTTTCTGATTATGGGGCACGCCGTATTGGCGGACTCGTGAAACGACAGTACGGCGAGTTTTCGTTGTTTTGTTCTCAGCTCGCATCGAGCCTAAGTCCCACTGTACAGTGAGGACGCGTCGCCATTGAAATGTGACCTCAAAGAAGCGGCATCTTCATGTGCTTTCGCAGTGGCGTTTGTGGACGGCTGCGGATCCACAAGATATGCAGCCACGGTAATTGCATGGAAGCCTGAACAGGCCGAACAGGTTGGGATCGCTGTTGCTTTCACCGACGACAATCTTTTTCATATCTACAGCGACTCCATAGCCGCTATCAGAGCTTTCCATAAGGGCACGGTCTGCGCACAGGCTCTCAGAATTGTTACAAAGAAAGAGATTAAAGCAACGTCATATACTGGTTCGCACTTAGCAACAAAGATCGGCGACGTCCACAGCCTTAACGAGGCGGCACACGAGTGCGCGCGCACTTACAGACCGCGCGGCTTCACCCGACGACTCGGAGAACAAGGACGCAACGCTACATACAAGAGAGAGAGAGAAGTTTAATGATACGAAATGCTGAGAGGTCGGCCTGAGCTATTTTCCTCTTGCCAGTTACTCGGCATTGGGGGAAGAGGTGAGTGACGATGGGTGACGATGACGACAGAAGGAAGATGTAGAAGATATGCAAGCAATTTGGCATGCTCAAAGTCTGCAATCCAGGCCAGTAACTTTTAAAAAGTTCAGTAATGCCTGGATGGCCTTGAAACTTGATTGAGCATCTGGCCAAGTGCCTAAAATAACATCCTCCGACAACGGTGCGCTGTCGAGACGCGTAAGGTCGTTGTCCAAGCTACATACAATGAAATCTCTAAACACTACTACCTACAACGTAGAGAGTATGGCACGCCACACCGCACGCTCGCTCGAGCTCAAGCGGTTACACTCAGAATGCTACAAACAGACACATACCCCACGCAAAACAGAGTACACGATTACATGCCTGAGCTCTACGACAAGTCTCCTACGACAAGTCTCTTACGACAAGTTTCCTACGACAAGTATTGACCAATTGCAATACATTCCTTAACGTCTATCATTTACTCTGGTCGTGCTCGCAAGCTCACATAAACTCGGAACCGGACTAGCGCAAGTTTGAAATAGCAATCCGGTGAGAAGGACTCCGTCCCCAACTCTGGGCCGTCCAGCAGGTCCACGACGCCGCCAGGAAACTGAACCTCCTGGTTCCGTCGTGGGAGACGCCCACTCCATGAGAGCCCAAAGCTCTCGTGGCCTGCAGGACCTTGACTAAAGTTGATCTCCTTCCTTCCTTCATGTGCAAATATTTTCCTAAAGGGAATCAGGGGGAAAATAATATCACAAATGCGGCATTCAATATCAAGTGTGGCCTTCCAACCGATCAACGCGTTATGTAGAAAAAGTTGCCCTGCTTTCGCACGTCAACACAACGTGGGATAGGGTTAGACGTGTACAGTCTATCGGCGACTGGGACTGACTTACGATACGGCGACCGCGCTGCTATTCCCTGCAGCCCACTCGTCCATCGTGAAGCACGCTCTTTCGGCACTGCTAGACTACTGCAATGCGACGCACTTGAGAGCGCGGCTCTGAGCCCCGCACTAGCATTTTTTTCCCCTTGCCACGTTCGTCCTGTCTTTCTCTCCTTCATCTTTTTCTTCCCATTCCCCCTTCCCCGTGCAGTGCTTTTGAGGTGTCCTCCTGTGAGAGATAATTACGGCGCTGCACTCATCTCTTCCGTTTCCTTTCCCAAAATCACTTAACAAACACGGGATAGGGTTGGTCAACCGCCACACCATGACCATCTAGCGCGATATTGTGTAGGTTTTAAGAGGTGCGGATAAACATCATTCAGCCGAACAGAAACCACCAACAATCACTAGCGGAGCAGTGGGACAGTCCTCCAGCAAGCCCACAGGGAGGCCAAGGCCAGTGAAGCCCTAGACTAGGGGAGCCACCCGTCCCTCTTTGACCCCTTTCTCCCTACTCCCTGTCTTAATAAAGTTTTACAACTACTACTACTACTACTACTACTACTACTACTACTACTACTACTACTACTACTACTACTACTACTACTACGACTCAACTCTGTTCTGCTTCTAAAGCGTTCGTGTGTGAACGGTCATCAGTGCACTTGACCCAAACTACATATAGCGTAAAAACGTTTTGACTAATTTTTGTCCCTGGGTCTCCCTGTCGCCACCTCAAAGCAGACGTTATCGGCCCTCGGGATCCACAACACCTTCGCTGAGCTGTCGGACGCGGTTATGGCTTCACAAAAAGCCAGACCTCAGACAGGACGGCGGGCCGATCCATCCTCCACCGGACCGCAATGGCAAAGGAGCTCAGTGCCCTCCATGGGCAATGATCACTCCCGCTTGAGGTCAGAGGCAGATCAAGGCGAACCCCTTACCGAAGCACATGAGTCATGAACTTGACGAAGGACGACGCAAGACTCGCGTCGACAGACAGCGCCGACAATTCAAGCGTGACCCGTACGTAACGTACGTAGACGTGGCGGCATACCCAATAGGGAACCTCTTCGCGGCAGCCGTCGTGAACTGGAGAGACAAATCCTTGACCCTCGCGGCCTCCGTCCGGGCAGCTGCGGCTGAGACCATTGCCGCGGCGCTAGTAATAAAGCAACAAGACAGGGTAGGCAGAGAAGTTAATGCCGTTACCGACTCGCAGCAGGCCTGCCGTAACTTTAGCAACGGACTAACACCTCTGCTCGCGGCTCAGCTAGATTATAGGCCCGAGGCTGCAATAATCCCATCAAATCACGTGGACGCCGGGCCACGCGGGACTGGAGGGTAACGAAAGGGCGAACGCCTTAGCTCGAGCGCTAATCAACCAAGCGGGGGAAAACCAATCGTCTCATCAATCCCCATCATTTACCTTCGTGCCCCTGCCATTCTATTACTGCTACCTACTCGAGATCCAGTGACTCAACCGCAAAACTTATCCTCCCCCTCACAATAAGCTCAGCACTGAAGAGGCAGTAGCTCTCAGGCTTATTCAGACAAACACATTCCCAAATCTACAGAGATACAGCAAAATGTACCCACGTACATATAGCGGCATCTGCCCCTGGTGCGGCGACACACGCCCTGCAATCTTTCACATCTCCTGGGGGTGCGGGGGCCAACCTCTAGCACGTCATTTGAGCAGCGGAAGGTACAGCTGACCGGCGATACCCTGGCTGGATAGGAAGCTCTCGTCCAGCAAGTACATCGTGAAGCCATGGCCAGTGGAGCCCAGGAATGAGGACACCACCAACTCGACCTCAAGAGCAACGACCTCGATGGCCCAAATAAATGTTCTCTCTCTCTCTTGACTAATCTGCTTGAAGATCTAGCCACCACACAGAAAACTTTGACCAATAGTAAGCTATTCTTCATCTGCATTGATGCAGTTACCTCGAACCGCAGATCTGAAAAGAAAATTGTGTGTCCTGTGGCCAATTCGTGACAAAACTATAGTCGCTTTTTTTTCTTTGTTCATTTTTGCAGGATAAAGCTGTCTAATGCAAGAAATACGGATCCACGCCAACAACTTTGCTTCGGATTGTGAAGTTTTCACCGAGGCAACTAGTGCACAGTTTAACCAGCTAAACGTGTTTTGTGATTTACGTTTTTTTTTTGCTGCTGCTGCTGCTGCTGTTGTTGCTGTTGTTGCTGTTGTTGATGCTGTTGTTGTTGTTGCTGGGTTCGGGGTGGTCGTCGTTGTTCAGCTTAACGATAGCATTCAAACAATAACGCCCGACAAGAATTTTAATAAGCCATGCGTGACCACCATCACGAGCAAGCCACGGGTGTGAAGCAAGGAGCACAAGTAATGTTCATGCAAAGATTATCGCAGAGCTTGTGTTTTCACGAACTGAAACGCTGCCGTAAACTCGGGCACCGCCTTGACGGGCACATTGCAGCGTTGGCTTGCGTCCCCGTACAGCACGTCCACGTGGTTGCGGCTGGAGCACAGAGCGTAGCAAGAAGCCACGAAAAAGAGCCTGTCTTGCGCGAGGCTCGACTCTTTGGCGTACGCACTGCTTGTGTTTCGAGCAATTCCAAGCCTGTAGGCAGCCAGGCTGGCCAGGAGAGCCTTCAAGTCCACATAATTTGGCATCCACTCATGTGGCGCAGTGGAAGTGTCGCTCGTCTCCTGAATGTTATCGTTTCGAATCCCTTGCTTGCGAAGGGGGCTCACGTTAGAGAGACGATCGTGGTACAGGCCCCTGAGCACTTCATCAGCGAGAAGGCGTCCGGCGCCGCCGTAGTTAACGGCCGCCGGAAAGTCTGAATGGAACAGCGGGAACACAAAGTAGCTTTCGGCGACCGTGAGCGCGCCGTGGAAGCTCCATCGGTGGCGAAGAAAGGAACCCGGCTTGAGAACGTTCGTTATGTCTTGTTCCAGGAGGCGCCAGCGCCCGTTCATCAGGTTCAACCAGTCTACGAAGAAGCGAGCTCCGCGCGACGGTTCTGGCAGAACGCTTGCCAGGAAGCTCTGGTTGTTCCACGGCACAATGGCGCCCGGGGCCCAAAGCTGGAGCAAGGCCTCCTTGCGGCGTGCCACCGTGTCAACGAGAACGTCCCGCACGTCCCGAACGACATCCTCGGCGCCTCGGTGCTTCGGGAACAAACTGAGCCACCCGATGCCCACCGCGCTTTCGACCTGAATCAGGCAGCGTCGCCGATGCGCCGACGGAGGCAAGCCAGCAAGCTCCAGCGTGGCATCCGCGATCTCACGGCTAGCCATCCAGCCCAACTCGTGAACAACGCGAAGCCCGAGGCTTAGCGTGAGCGCCTCTCGCGTATCGGAGTCGAGTCCCAGTAGGTAGACGACGGACCGAAGCAGCCCGGCGTTTTCCACTTGCACGATGTCCCGAGCCGAAAAGCGGCGTGCCCAGATGAAGTACTCGTTCAACAGGAGCAGCAGCGGTCCAGCAGCAATGCCCGGAGTCGCCATGTCTGTGAGGTTGCGGATTGACATGCGCAGAATCTTCGAGTCCGGCTCGGCCATCGCGGGGCCCAGCACCTGAAGTGTCAGCCTGTCCATTGCCTCTATTTTGGCGATGACCTCGTCTTCGACCACTTCGGAAGCATCGAATAGCCGTAACATGGCTCGCACGTATCGACTGTACCGGAGCGACGCTGCCGTCCCCGCTGGCTTACCGGCGAACGCCCTCGTGGTGGCAATCCAGGCATGAAAGGCAGCGCTGTGGCCAATCTTTAGCACGGGCTCCCCGGTCCCTCCGCGAAGAGGAGCCAGTTCGAAGCTCACGTGGAACCACAGATGCACGTTCCAGTTGCCAGACAGATCGAGTAGAATCTCTAGGAGATCCCAGCGAGACGTCTTTGGCCACGGGAGATGGCGCGCGGCCATGAACCTTTTGAGGTCGGGCAAGCTGCTCTGCGAAAGCTCCATGCACGACTTGGCAAGGCCGGCTACCTTCTTCTCGACGCTCAACGGCGACGGCGCTGCGAAATGCTGGCTGCCGCCGTGTTCGGTGCTCCACTCGATGGCTTTAAGCGCGCGACCGTACATGGCATCTTCCGCTGCATCCACGACGGACAACAGGTGGTGTTGGCGTTTCCACCCGTCGCAGACGAAGCGGTAGAAATTTCGGCACGGGTCTTGAGATCGATTAATCGAAAGCTCTATAGCGGCCATGTACTTGTGGCAGGCCGTTTCATGGCAGCCAGAAAAAAGTGGTAGATCCGCGTGTTCTGCGTGCGACGTCCGGGGGCTTGCGCGGAGAAGGCCCTGGTTCTTGACGCGAATCCACAGCATCGATCCCAGGTAGAGGAGTAAGGCGATGGAAGAAATGACGGCCATCGCCTCCAGGATGGTCACGTGCCTGGGGTTCATGCGCCAGTTTGCTCGAATGACGACTACATTAGGCCCGGCGTGTTCCTGCAGGTGGGAAATGCAAAGTGAAAAGCCTCTACCCTGTTGATTGCAGCCGTGAACCTCTAATAAAGCGTCTAGATTATTGCTTTAACTATATTCATCTCACTTTGAGTTTCAATTTCTAATAGCGCCCCGAAATGCTGTCTGCCGCTATAAGAACACGTACCATACTAAGAAATATAAACAGGTACGTATAGTAGATTAAACACACCCGCAGCCTGATTATGGTTCTGGCTATACTTCTGCTTCAGGTTCCCAAGCTAAAGTGACAGCACCAGTTTCAGTGCAAACGCGTTGAGATAAGTTTTTTTCCGGAAAGGCTGTAAAGGCGTTAAGAAAACCCCCGCTGTAGTCACAAATACGCGGCGACGCGAGAGTAGTTCGAGCCTGTTTAACGACATAAGCCGTAACGCAATTCAACGATAGTGTCCCTGTATGTGTTACAGGACCATAACAGGATCACTGTGTTATGGATGCAGATTGCGTCTACAGACACGTCAACTTCTCAATGACATGAATCAGAATGTATAGCCATACGGAAGCCTAGTTTAAACTTTTCAATATTACGACAACATGGATTGAAGAAAAATACAACTTTGCCTTTCTTCATCATTAAAACTTTTCGCTGTAATACGCCGCGAACCGCTCTTATAAACCTGTCTCTACGCAAGAGAATTCCCGTCATGCCAAGTGTTGTCATAGAGTGCATGCATCTGCGAAAGACGTAATCACCCAGCGTGCTTCCTGCCTGCTAATTCAACCTGTGTTTCTTACACTGCTTGGATTAGGTCATTGACCTAATGCCAAGAACTGCGACTCTTGTTTGAAGTTGCTGCTCACACAGGAGCGTGCGACTTCTCAGCGAGTTCGTAATTTCTCGACAAACGCCCTCTCATGCAGTGTGGCCGAAACCAGTTAAACCACGCTGAGTAAGCACGACTGAAACGTATGGATCTATACCTTCTGACTGCTGTTTTGATGTGGTTTCAATATGCCTTGTATACACTCACCTATCAAAAAACGTCGGCCACCTTTTCTGGGTGAGTGTGACTAGGTTCGGCCCTGTTTTTAGTTTCACGCATAGCACCTAATTTGTTAATCAACAGTGCGATGTACGTGCAAGACGGAGAGATATGCATGAAGCCGACGTGTGGCGGCAGGTCAACCGACGCCCTTTCTTTGCCGTTGACACCTATAGCAAGTCGGCCAGTCCGATTTTGGAACTAGGTTCGGTTGCGTTAAGGCTGTTGGCTGTCGAACCAGAATCCCGCCATCCAGTCCATGTAACGCGGGATAGCGGGATAAGGATAATAAATGTTGAAATGCGTTGAATCGGACCTCTTGCAGCAGTTTGACTTGAGCCTATTGATCCACGTGGGAAAACGCATCTGAACATGGTCAGCCATAGGACTGACGGTTTGGGAGTTGAGTGCAGCGTGAGCACCTCACGCTGCAATTGGGTGCAGCGTGAGATGCTGTTTCTACACATTAACGTTCACATAGGATGGTATCTTCCCCTCTCCCAGTCCTCCTGTGAAAGGAACAATGTTGCTGTCAGACTCACGACAACTGGATTCGTGTACGCACATCAGGTGGAGAGTTGGCTTGACATCGCCTTTTCAGCACCTGTCGGATTGCCTTAAGTTAGCCTAGAGACATTATACCAGAACACAAGGACCACACGTGAGAGAAGTGCTCCCACAGTCGTTATAAGCACTGTGAGAACACTTCTCTCATTTGTGGTCCTTGTTCTCTATTAACACTATATAACGTTAATAGACAAGCACCCGTCCTTGTCCACCTCTTGTCGCTGGGCACCTCCACACGACTAGAATTACATGCACTTCGCTAGCTTCTTTTAGTTGAACTCGACGCGAGTGAATAGAGTCAGAAGTCGGATTGACCGAGAGCGCCAAGACCGCACTTACATACTTTTCTCCGATCGGGTTGAGCGATTCACCCCGTGCACTTTTCGCAGTCCGGCTGACGGCCCAGTCAGACGCTGTATACCTGGGACCGACCTGCTATAGCGCTCGTGTAAACGCGTGAACCAGATCTCGTCTCGACAAGCCTACTTGCCTCGACTTTATTGGGGCTACGTAAACGTATCCGCCTGCACGGCCCGAGGCACGTCAACCCGCCTGCAACTGCTAAGCCTACTCGTACTGACCCGCTGTATATATACACGTGCGCGCCCGCTGCGCAGCAATCGCATATCTGCGCGTGCGCCAGCTATCGTCTGTTTCCGATTGCTCACCTGTGCTGCCGGAGCTGGATCGGGCAACGCGCAGGCAGACGTCGCTGCAGAATCGAGCGCGGTGTCTGCGCCATCGCCGTGGGCGGCTGCATCTGCCGCCTGCCGCGCCTCCGCCTGCATCTGGCGCACCTGAAGGAGTTCGTGCAACTCGAGGCGCTGGAAGCCCGGTCGGCTCGTCGGACCCGTGACGAGCCTAGAACCGCCTGGCGCGTTCCGCTCCGAACCCGAGGAGCTCGAGCTGCTGCTGCTGCTGCTGCTGCTGCTGTTGAAAGTGGTCGCCCCAGTGTCGGCCATCGCTTCGTTCTTGAACTCAACCCTGCCTCCGGCACGCCTGAAGGTCGCCCTGCGTGTGAATGCGTCCCTGACTGTCAGCAAGAGCGAGACAAGCCTGCAAGCGTCCAGCGGCTCTTGCTCTGTCGGTCTGCTCGTGACGGCACCCGCCGCAGCTGCTGCTAATTCTGAGCCCGCGTGAAGAACACGTACTCACGATGAGGATTGCCTACGCCATAAGGTCAAAATGACGACGACAAAGAAGTAAGTCGGTCAAGACATGCAGTTCATCGATATTCATCATCATAATCACCACCATAATCATCATCATTAGCCTATTTTATGTACACTGCAGGACGATGGCCTTTCCCTACGATCTCCAATTATGCATGTCCTGCGCCAACCGGTTCTAATTTGCGCCCGCGAATTTCGTAATTTCATCGCCACACCTATAGTATTCTGCCGTCTTCGACAGTGCTTTCCTTCACTTGGTACCCATTCTGTAACCCTAATGGTCAACCGGTTATGTGCTCTAAGCATTGCGTGACCTGCCTAGCTCCATTTTTTTACTCTTAAGGTCAATTAGGATGTTGGCTAAACCCGATAGCTCTCTGATCCAAACCGCTCTCTTTCTGTCTCTTAACGTCATGCCTAGCATTCTCCGTTCCATCGCTCTTTGCGTCGTCCCTAATTTGTTCTCAAGCTTCTTTTTCAGTCTCCAAGTTCCTGCTCCATATGTCAGCAGCGGTAAAATGCGCTGATTGTACACGTTCCTTTTCAATGATAATGGTGAGCTTCCACTCAGGAGCTGACAATATCTGCCGTATGCGATCCAACCAATTATTATTCAGTGAATATCCTTCTCATGGTCAATGTTTCCTGTGATAAATTGACCTAGGTAAATGTACTCCTTCACCGATTCTAGACGCTGACTGGCGATCCTGAACTCTTGTTCCCTTGCTCGGCTAGTCATAATTATCTTTGTCTTCTGCATATGAATATTTTACCCCACAATTACTCTCTCTGTTAAAGTCCTGCATCATTCGTTGTAACTCGTCTCCAGTGTTGCTGAATCCGACGATGTCATCTGCAAACCGAAAGCTGCTGAGATATTCGCCGTTCATCATTACTCCAAAGCCTTCCCAGTTTAATAGCTTGAATACTTCTTCCAAGCACGCAGTTAATAGCATTGGAAAGATTGTGTCTCCTTGCCTGACCCTTTCCTTTATAGGCATCTTCCTACTTTTCTTGTGTGGAATTAAGGTAGCTGTGGAATCTCTGTAGATATTTTAAAAGATACTTACGTAAGCGGCCTCTACTCCTTGATTACGTAATGCCTCTATGAATGCTGGTATCTCTACTGAATCAAATACCTTTTCGTAATCTATGAAAGCAACATAGAGAGGCATACTGTGCTCTGTGGATTTCTCGATTACCTGATTGATGACATGGATGTGATCTATTGCATACTATTCCTTCCTGAAGCCGGCCTGTTCCCGTGGTTGACTGAACTCCAATGTGGCCTCTATTCTATAAGAGATTTATCTTCCGTATTTTACATAATGATGGAAGTAAGCTAATAGGCCTATACTTTTTCAATTCTTTAATGTCTCCCTTTTTGCGAATTAGTATAATTTTTGCAATTTTCTGTTTTTTAGAACCCTTGAAGTCAATAGACACTTCTTATAGAGAGCCGCCAGTTTTTCAATCATTATGTCTGCTCAATCTTTGAGCAAATTGTCTGTTACTCCATGTTCTCCTGCCGCTTTACCCGTTTCATATCTTGCAAGACCCTTCAAACCTCAACGCTAGTTCTAGAAGAAGTCTCCATAACCTGTTGATTACTGCTTCGAATGGTGGTATCGTGGCTTCTCTGGGTATTGTACAGGTCAGTACAGAATTCTTCGGTGGTTTCTGACGGTCTAATTTCTTAGTAAATTGCAGGCCAAGTACACGTAGTTTGTTGAGCGCCTCAAAGAGGCGAGATTCCGTCCGCCTCCTAAGTCTCTGGAGAAACGCTCTTCCTGCCTGAGTCTCACTTACCCGTGATTGCCCATAACAACATGGGAACACCTGGGCTACCCAGGCCTCATACTTCAGTCTGAATTATCTCTTGCAACTTGCTCTCTGTTATGGCAGCAAGAAATAAACGGTAAAATCAGCCTTCGCTTAGTCTCATCTCACGCTGAAGATAAAGTATTGACGTTCGGTCGTGGCTATCGAGAGTAGCTGTTTGTTTATGCGCTTTGAGCCGCGAAATTTTTTTTATTACGTAAAGCTCTTTTTTACTAGCGATGACGGAATATTAAATATATGCATGAAATACGCAGCACGTTTATCTCGGCAGGAGAGACTTTCCCCTTCCATACAGGAAGTTAAATAGAGCACAGGCATTGGCCCCCAGATTATTGCAAACAGGCTCTTATCCCAGCCCGGCTTTATTCCACAAGCTTTATCCCGACACCTATGCCACTAGTTCTTGCAGTCACTGCAATGACTTAGCTAGCCTAGACCATATGCTCTGGCGCTGCCCCTCGTTACGAAGCACAGAACAAATCAACGAGGACAAGTGGCTCTCCGCTATCAAGAGCCCCGATGCCGGGCCGCAACTATGGTCTGTCCAGAGGGCCCACGATGCGGCGGTCGGGCATGGCCTGACTGTACCAACGTGGGAGCGGCCCGCCGCGCGCTGAGTCGCGCACCTCGGGACCTTCATTAAAGTTTTGCATCCATCCATCCATCCATCTATAGTACACTCGGGTTAAGACGTTATACTCGGGGCACATTTGCAATCTTTTGCCGGCATACGATTGTACTTGTTCGGACAATAGAAATGTGTCGCTACGCATTGTCGCCGTGTGGATCTCCAAGCCGCGACACGACAGCAAGACAGGGTCCGCCCATCGCGTATCTACAGCTGGTCGCCTTCATTTGAATGTCGCGTGCACGTGGTTGCTTCTTAAACAAGCAGCTTTGCGGTATACATTGTGACGAGCATGCGCACTTGCCGTTTGGTATAGTATAAAAAAATACCAGATTTTATGTGCCAGAACCACGATCTGATTATAAGGCACGCCGTAGTGGGGGACTCCGGATAAATTTGGACCCTCTGGCGTTCTCTAACGCAAACCTAAATCTAAGCATACAAGTGTCTTTGGAACTTGGCCCCGTCGAAATGCGGCCACCGTGGTCGGGATTCGATCCCGAGAATAAGCTCATGCTTAGCAGCGCAACACGAAAGCCCCTAAGCAACCACGGTGGGTACTTGGTAGAGATTGGACAAACCATTCCGGTAAAGCAGTAATAGTGCGATAGACCGGCAGTAACTTGTGTTGCCGTAAAGTGGTCTAGCTGCGCCTTGTCCATCGTCAACCTTTTCACCACCTCCAGCAGAGCACTCTTCGGTACACACGGTCATCGGCCATGAACGACGTCGCTTGCTGTCCGTGTGACGGAGTAATTCAGTGCCGCAACTCTATTTGTCAAATGGGTGTGGCTAAATAAGGTACGTCCGACGTCTCCCTGCAACTTTTTTTTTTTTACAGGCACGTTAGACGGATCCGTTAGTGTATAAAGCATGAAATGATTTTAGCTCCCGTTGTCGTCGATCTTCATATGACATTGAGCCTATAAAGCCATAGCCGTTATCCGGGAAAGTTGCAAGAACTAAAAGAGATAATCCGGAGAAGAGATTGGTGGGCTAGTTGGTACTTTAATTTATCACTTTAGGCAAAGTGCAAAATAGCACGTAGGGCAACCGAATGGAACAAAGACACAGCGCTACTAACAATTGAGTCTTTATTGCATATGGTTACCCCATGTATACCATAGTCCAAGAAGAAGAAAAAAACCACCACCGCAACATAGATTTCTTTTCGGCAAAATTATCCACCATAGGCCGCTACCGCGACAGGAACAAGATTTCCTTTGTCGAAGGCGAAGCAGACGGGCAACCTACAGCGTTATCGCTTCTAATCATTTCGAATGCCTCTATGATCTCGCTACGGTCACTTGATCTGTGTTTCTGGATATCACTTGTGATTTGTGAAACAAGAGTTTACAGCCACAACTCAAGCTTTGTGCGGCGAGATGACCAGTCTTTACCAAATTATTACCATTGTTCGAATGGACCCGTAAGCGTTCACTGAAGCACCTTCCCGTCTGACCAATATATTCCTTCCCGCAGTCTAAAGGATTACGGTACACCACTCCTTCCATGTACGAAATAAACTGTTCCTTCATATTACGGCTACAGCTTGGTGCAAGTACGGCACGACAGCCACTTTGTCGTATTGCAGCGCATCTCAACCGTGCTTAGTGCCTGTCGCTTATCAGGGACGAAGGCGCTTCCTTTCTTTGTGCCACCGCCAAAGATGCTGACTCATTGTGAAGCCGATGCCTAACTTCGCGCGCACGGCTCTTTCGCACGAAGTGCGATTGTGAGCGCTGCAGTACGATTGCAGGTGAGGGCATTCAATCCACTGGTTTCCCGCTCACGTAGGGTCGGTCGAGGGTGCTCCCCCGAGCCTCAATGAGTCTGCTCACGAGGCTACGCGTGACCTCACCGACCGGGCTTCCTCAGCAAGAAACCCCGACTCCCCTCCTCCCTACGGCCACAGGGACGCTCCCGCTACTCACAACGAGATTATTAAATTCTTCTACATGTCTAGAAGGGTCTTTTCACCCCCTCCCCCGAAGTTAAATAGGGCGCAAGCCGTTTCGCTTAGGCTTTTACAGACCAGCACATATCTGTGTCTGTCCGCTCTCCACGAGGTTTACCCCGACGTGTATCGCGGCGACGCCTGCCCCTCCTGCGGCCAGACCTCCACTCTACCTCACACGCTCTGGGAGTGCGGGTCGACATACCCCAAGTTCATCAAGGAGGAGTGCGACTGGCTTCTGCGTGGCCGCGCTCTACAAAAGCAAATCCTGGCCGTCCGGCGTGCCCGCGACCGGGCCGGTGGGCTAGACCTGCCAGTCCCAATGTGGGACTAGCCGGGTGCGCGATGAATTCGCGTCCTCGCCGGACGTGCAATAAAGTTTATTCACTAACTCGCTCGCTCGCTCGCTCGCTCGCTCGCTCACTCACTCACTCACTCACTCACTCACTCACTCACTCACTCACTCACTCACTCACTCACTCACTCACTCACTCACTCACTCACTCACTCACTCACTCACTCACTCACTCACTCACTCACTCACTCACTCACTCACTCACTCACTCACTCACTCACTCACTCACTCACTCACTCACTCACTCACTAAATAATGTGACTTCAGAAATAGGGTGTGCCACTACACTGATTGAATGCTAATCGCATTATCGTCTCGAGTCAACGTAAGATGAGAGTTGCAATTTTTTTAATAAGAACAACGGGTTGTTTTTGGAAAGAAATTTATTGGAAAACATGAGAATAAATGCCGTGGCGTGATTAGAGTTTTTTCGAGTCTCACGAACGGCTCAGAAAGCCGCGTGGGATGCCCTATGTAATAGGTCTGTGCGAATGGTGATTTTTGATGCCGAATGGAATGCGAATCGAATGGTGCCAGAACGAAATCAAACAAAAAAATTTAATACTTTTCGAATAGTATTCGGACCATGAACAGTGTGTATTACAATATAAAACGACGTTCACATCCGAGTATTCTTAATGTTAGGAAGAGTGTCATTGTACCTTATGAAACGTTGTTTATCAAAAGCACAAAAGGAGCATGGGGATCCCATGAGTAGTCTCTTCAGATGGACAGGCTTTTCATAGAGTGCGATTGATCGCTGTATAGCCTGTAAGGTATCGCTACCTAAGTGGCGTAGCGTCATGTTCTGATGTTCTTTGTCTATACTATGCCCGCGCGGATGAAAATTTAGTGCATTTTTGCTCCAACTTTATATTTATTTGGACGCGGTTGACGTTCCGAAATATTCTTTTCAAAAATATTCGCATTTATGAATAGCGACTATTCAACTCACTCTTCGAATCGAAAGGGAAACTGATTCGTTATTCGAAAGTTTCAAATGTTCGCACACCGCTACTACGTAATGCACCTGACCGCAACGAAAGAGCGACCGCGACACATAATTGAAACCGCACAATGGAGCCATTCTACCAAGTATCCTAAATATGAAATGGCGTCTTCTAGAGCATACGTAAATTAACCATGCATTAAAGAGACCTATTAAAGTGCTGCGATGCTCCGCAAGCAATTAATAAGCCGCATTTGTTATGCCTAGGCATATTGAGAAACATATGCGAATGAATTAAGCCAATAGATAAAAAAGTAAACTCAAATCATATCTCGCGCTCGGAGAATGGCACCTTGCACCGAAACGCTGCTGCAAACTCTGACAGCTGCTTAACAGGTTCGTTGCAACGGCGCCTCGACTCCCCGTACAACGGGTCCACGTAGTGACTGCTAGAACAAAGCGCGTAGCACGATGACACAAAGAAAAGTCTGTCTCGAGAGAGGCTCGACAGCCTGGCGTGCGCAGTGCTGAAGTCCTGCACGACCGCTAGCCTGTATGCAGACAGAGCGGCCAGGAGAGCCTTGGTATCCACGTGGTACGGGGGCCAATGCGACGGCAGGGTGTAGTTTGAATGTTGATAGAAGCCCGTGCGGCCTCGGTTGTTGCGATTGTGGCTTTGGTTGTGCGCAAGCTCGTGGAACAATCCCCTGAGCACTTCGTCAGCAATTAGTCGGCCAGCGCCGCCGTAGTTGACAGCTGGCGGCAGGTCGGAGTGGTAGAAAGGAAAGACGAAGTAGTCCTCCGCAAGCGCGAGTGCGCCTTGAAAACTAAATCGATGGCTGAGCAAAGAACCCGGCTTGAGAACATTCGTGACCTCTCGCTCCTGTAGTCGCCAACGCCCGGCCATCAGATTGAGCCAGTCGACGAAGAAGCGAGCTCGGCCTGACGGTTCTGGCAGCACGCTGGCCAGGAAGCTGTCGCTGTTCAATGGGATGGCGGTACTATGGGCACGGAGCTGAAGAAACGCCTTACTTCGACGCGCCACGGCATCGATCAGAACGTCTCTCACGTCTCGAACGAAGAACTCGGCTTCCCGATGCTTGGGAAACAGACCGAGCCATCCGACACCCACGGTGCTTTCGATCTGGACGAGGCAGCGGCGCGTATGCGGAGGCAGACCTGCGAGCTCGAGCGTGACGTCGGCGATTTCTCCATGGGCCATTCAGCCCAGCTCGCTGCGACGGAAGTCCCAGGCTCAGCGTTAACGCCTCTTGCGTCTCGGCTTCGAGGCCCGGGATGTAGACGACGGACCGCAACAGACCCAGGTTTCCCACTTGCACGATGTCGCTGGGCGAGAAGCGTCGTGCCCACATGAAGTGCTCGTTGAGGAGGAGGACCAGGCGACCGGTTGCAATGCGAAGAGTCGCCGTCTCGGTGAGGTTGCGGATCGCCGTGCGCACTATTCTCGGTTCGAGCACGTTCATGGCAGGTACCAGCGTTTCTAGTGTGAGCTTGTTCATTGCCTCGATGGTTGAGACGATTTCGCCGGAGGCCGACTCTGAAACGTCGAACAGGCGCAGCATGTTCCGAACGTACCTGCGGTAGTGAAGCCACGGCGCCGACCCCGTCGGATTGCCGGCGAATGCACGCATGGTAGCCATCCACGAGCGAAAAGCGGCGCTGGGAACAATCATCAGTACCGGCTCGATGCTACCGACGCGAAGGGGAGACAGCCTGATGTTGAC
Source organism: Dermacentor albipictus (assembly GCF_038994185.2). Classification (NCBI taxonomy): domain Eukaryota; kingdom Metazoa; phylum Arthropoda; class Arachnida; order Ixodida; family Ixodidae; genus Dermacentor; species Dermacentor albipictus. The sequence continues at coordinate 68,879,175 of NC_091826.1, read as the reverse complement.
TTGAAACCAGAGACGAACCTTCCAGTTTCCAGACAGGTCGAGCAGAATCGCCAGTGGGTCCCAGCGAGATTTTTCGGGCCATGGCAGGTGGCGCTCGAACATGAACGTTCTCAGATCTTGCAGGCTGGTCTCCGAAAGTTCCACGCAGGACCTGGCTAGGGCGGCCACCTTCTTCTCGACGCTGCTCGCGGACGAAGCGTATTGAGCCTGGTTGTGGCTCTCCAGGGAAGCCAGCTTGATGGCGTTGAGCAAACGTTCGTACATCGTATCTTCAGCCGCGTCCTCAACAGAGAGCAGACGGTGTTGATGCTTCCAGCCGTCGCAGACGAACCCGTAGAAGTCTTCGCAGGGGTCTTGAGACTTGTTGATGGAAGTTCTTATAGCAGCCATGTAGAGCTGGCACGCGATTTCGTCGCAGCCTGAAAACAGGGGAAGGTCCGCATGTTCTTCATAAGTTCTTCAGGTGCTGGCGCGGAGGAGGTCGCGGTACTTTATGACAATCCGTAGAGTCGAGCCAAGGTAAAACAGAAGAACGACACTGCGGAGGATGGCCGTGGCGGAAAGTACTGCCTAGAATCTCGGGTTCATGTACCAATTCCCTCGTCGAACAACTACTTCGACGTCGTTGCGTTCCTGCGAATGTAAATGTCATCGTAGGGACGTCACTTTATATAGCAGTTCATGAGAGTAGAGGTCTGTAGCATGGCATCAGTATTACGTGTTTGGTAGCAGCTGTGACAGTCTTATAGTAGTAGCAATGGTAATTGTCCGGTGCACTATACTGTTAGCGGTGATGAATGTTAACAAGCCAAATAACATAGAGCACTTATTCGTTTTCAGCTACGCCATGTCAATAAGACATTGGTGTGATACGGGCCCGAATGACGAGCTCTGGCGTAAAGCAACTATGCAGCTACACCATGGCCAAGGGTCTTGTTGACAAAGTTTCTATGAAGTAAGTGCCTTTCGTGATTAACCATAGCCGCGGTAGCCTATTATGGCTACGGTATATTGTTCTGCTGAGATCGAGGTAGCGGGTTCGCTACCGGCCACCATGAGGACACAGACCGGATATCAGATGCCAGCCACTTGCGATGTCGGACATAGAGAAGCTACGACCGAACAACGGTAAGCAGCACTTACAAACGAAAACCTTCGTGAAGTCGCATTGCAATTCAATATATATATATATATATATATATATATATATATATATATATATATATATATATATATATATATATATATATATATATATATATATATATATATATATATATATATATATATATATATATATATATATATATATATATATATCGTCATCCTTTGCCGTGCTCGTTTGCTCGGTTACGAGGGACGATGAGGGACGCCGAGGCGCTCCGATGCTCAACGCGGGAACGGGTGTGTAAGGGCTGTGCTCTAACGTTTCCTGTGGGTGAAAGCACATTTGAAATCATTGAACTTGATCGCTCGAGGAGGCGGGCATCATTTGCGCAATAAATCAAAATGCATAATTGACTAATTAAGAAAACTACATTGATTAAGTTTTTAACGGGAGAACTTGTCATACATATTGCAATTTACAAATTGTAGCCCGCAATTGATCTTTTAATTGAATGATGCTTGGTGATTAATATCCCATAGTGACACTGGGGCTGTCTTATTGAAGGGAACAGCGAGCAAGATGGGACAGGAAAAGACAAAATTCTCCTAAAATATGTTGTCTTACCAGTGACAGTGACAAGAACTTTATTAAGAGTGTCCTGAGGAACTCGATTGGGGGGACCGAAGGCTCCCCGACGAAGTTGGTGGCTCCGCCCACGACGGGACAGGGAGGTGGTGACTCTCCGCGACGTCGCGGGCCCTCTGTACCGCCTGTAGTTGGTTTGTGAAATCCGAGCTCTTCAGCAAGGCGTCCTACTTGGACTTGTTATGACAGTCGGAGTTGGAGTTGGTAAGTTGTCTTACCAGCTATAGATGTTAAAAAAATGTAAAAAAAAATCATGCCTTTAACGTTCAAGCAATGATTAATCCAGCCGAAAGAGAAAAAATTGTGGCGTCTGCCACACTAGATGTGCTTCTCTTTAAATTTGGTCATAAAATTGTGCCAGAAACCATCGAATATTCTTGTAAAAATCAGTGATTGCGTTTGTGTGTATCCTGCTGCATATCTCCGTGCAATCCATGAATCAAGAAACCTTGTGGCGTCTTCAGCACACACGCGAAGTGACAATCTCGCTGCCAGCCACAATGCCGAACGATACCACGACACACTGTATCATGTTGTAATCACTGCTCCCCAGTTGAAACTCCCTAGCATAACCTCCATTATCCCTAGTATCCTGGCTGTAACTTCGTTTCAATGGCTATCATTTAGTCCCACTCGTCGCGGAGTGTTCTGTTCTAGAGACAGCGCTTTCACTTTAATCCATTTGAAGCTACATGCGCATTCCGTCAGGTTGGCGCATTAATTCTGGAGTATTGGCGGAGAATTGGAACATACTAATATCACATAAGCAGTGCCCAAGTTGTTACGAGGCCAGACAGCAGCTATCGGCGAGTTGTCTACCCGGGGCACATATATATATACCCAGGGCCCCACATTGTCTGCTCGGCAAAACATCAGCCAGTGGATACTTAGTGGCCCAACTTATAGTTGACAACTTGCGACATTGGGTACAGTTCAGCTGTTTGTTGTGCAAGATCGTCCAACAATTCAAAGTGGCCAGAGAAGCTAAAGAAAACTATCGTTCTAATAAAATTAAGTTCCCGGGTTTTACATGCCAAAATCACGATCTGATTATGAGGCGCCTTGTACAGTGGGAGACTCCAGATTAATGTTTGACCCGCTGAGGCCGTTTAACGTGCACCGTATGCATGGTGCACGAGTGTTTTTTTTTTGCATTTCGCCCTCATGAAAACGGAATCGAACTCGCGACCTCGGGCTTAGCAGTGCGAGTGGGCATCGCTTCAAAGTAAACACCCGATATCATTACGCTACATATATGTGCTCGAACATGCGCACACGACACACACTGGTCTAAACACGCCTATCAGTCTCCCACCTGGTCCACCAGCGCCGGCTCTGGGAGGGCCAGTGGGTCCAGCGCGGTGCCTGTGCCGTCGCCACCAGCCGCAGCCTGCAACTGGCGCACTTCGTGAAGCTCGTGCAACTCGAGGCGACGGAAGCCAGGCCGCCTCGCCGGCCGTGCGATTCGCCTGCGGCCGAACGCGTCCGAGCCTGAGGAGCCCGAACTGCTGCTGCTGCTGCTACAGGAAGTGCTCGTTCCGGTTTCTGGCATCACGGAGTTCTTCAACTCGACCCGGTCTCCGGTGCGTCTGAACATCGTTCTGCGAGTGAATGCACTGTTCAGAAAGGACAAATCGCTCCGGGAGCTGTTAAAGAACGAGCTGTGGCGAAGCCTATGCGCTTTCGATGCCGGCGGTACTGTAGGTGCGAAAGGCAGCGCGTGATTATTCCTCCTAATCTTCATCGTGTGCCTCGATTGGCAGGTTTTAGTGGCTCTTTGTTTGTTATTTTTTTAATTACCTTTTACAGCGACGCTCTGTATGGCTATAGGGTTCCGTGCAGGTTCCGACCAGGACGAATTTTTCGTCAACCTTGAGGCTTTCCTTTCGAGGAACCCGTATGGGTTTCCTTTGTAGCAATTGCTACGAAACGGGTGGATGCCTGTTTTTCCCGTTTAGTTTTCGTGTACGTAAACAAATCTGCGTGAGAAAAAAATATCATCATCAGCAATTGCTCACGCGTTCCTCGTCGTCGTCTTCTTCTACAGCTGTCTCCATTCCGTTGCCGCTCATATCGGCGTTCCCATATGCCCCTCCCTCTAAGAAGGCGCTGACGGCACTGGCCCACTGCCAGTCGGTGCAGTGATTTCGGTCTCAAATTATTTGCCTCCATATAACGCCAAATGAAAACACGAATGTATAAAACGAGTGTATAATACGAATTAACGAGAATTTACAAAAAGAAATGTGTGTCCGTACCTTTCGTCACGATGATCACCGATCAAGAGAATAAATGTCTTCGTACCTGTGTTCAAAATTACGTGCTATTTCTTTGCCGTGCGCTACACAGCTTCGCTGGTCATCCCACTTCACAGATTGGAATGGCTCATGATATTTTTGTTCGTGTACATCCAGGTAGCTGGAGTTCTCTCTGTCACCCGTAATAAAGATTTGCAATATAATAATTAGCTTCGCCACAGTGCAGGACTTTCTAAAGAGGCCATAAGCCAGATGAATCGGCAGATCAATACATATAGAGCTGAAGAAGGCGATTGATGATGATGATGATGGTGGTGGTGGTGGTGGTGGTGGTGGTGGTGTGATGATGATGATGATGATGATGATGATGAAACGCTGTAGCGTTTTACGTGGCAAAACCACTTTCTGATTATGGGGCACGCCGTATTGGAGGACTCATTAAAGGACAGTACAGCAAGTTTTTGTTGTTTTGTTCTCAGCTCGCATCGAGCCTAAGTCCCACTGTGCAGCGAGGACGCGTCGCCGTTCAAATGTGACGTCAAACAAGCGTCAAACAAACTCGCTCCCCAACTCTGGGCCGCCCAGCAGGTCCACGACGCTGCCAGGAAACTCAACCTCCCGGTTCCGTTGTGGGAGATGCCCACACTAGGAGAGCCCAAAACTCTCGTAGCCTGCAGCACCTGAATAAAGTTGATTTCCTTCCTTCTTTCCTTCATGTGCTTTCGCAGTGGCGTTTGTGGACGGCCGCGGATCCACAAGGTATGCAGCCACGGTATTTGCAAGGATTCCTGAACAGGCCGAACAGGTTGCGATCGCTGTTGCGTTCACCGACGACAATCTTTTCCATATCTACAGCCGCTATCCATAGCCGCTATCGAAGCTTTCCGCAAAGGCGCAGTCTGCGCACAGGCTCTCAGAATTGTTACAAAGAGTTTAAAAGCAACGTCATATACTGGTTCCCGGCACACTTAGGACCAAAGATCGGCGACGTCCCCAACCTTAACGAGGTGGCACACAAGGCTGCGCACGCTCACAGACCGCGCGGCTTCACCCGACCACTCGGAGAACAAGGACGCCCCGCTACATACAATGAAATCACTAAACACCACTACCTACAACGTAGAGAGTATAGCACGCCGCACCGCACGCTCACTCGAGCTCAAGCGGTTACACTCAGAATGCTAAAAGCAGACACATACCTCACGCAAAACAGACTACACCATTACATGCCTGAGCTCTACGACAAGTCTCCTACGACAAGTATTGCACCAATTGCAATACATTCCTTAACGTCTGTCATTTACTCTGGCCGTGCTCGCAAGCTCACATAAACTCGGAACCGGACTAGCGCAAGTTCGAAATAGCAATCCAGTGAGAAGGACTCCGTCCCCAACTCTGGGCCGTCCAGCAGGTCCACGACACCGCCAAGAAACTCAACCTCCTTGCTCCGTCGTGGGAGACGCCCACTCCATGAGAGCCCAATGTTCTCGTGGCCTGCAGGACCTTGACTAAAGTTGATTTCCATCCTTCCTTCATGTGCAAATGTTTTTGTAAAAAGAATCAGTGGGAAATTAATATCACAAATCCGGCATTCAATATATAGTGTGGCCTTCCAACCGAACAACGCGTTATGTAGAAAAAGTTGCCCAAATTTCATACGTCCACACAATGTGGGATAGGGTTAGTCTACCGCCACACCAAGGCCATCTAGCTCGATATTGTGTAGGTTTTAAAAGGTGCGGATAAACATAATTCAGCTGAACAGAAACAAGCAACAATCATTAGCGGAGCAGTGGGACAGTTCACCAGATAGCACCTGGGGGTTCAGAGGACAGTCCTCCAGCAAGTCCACAGGGAGGCCAACGCCAGTGAAGCTATAGACTAGGGGAGCCACCCGTCACTCTTTAACCCCTTTCCCCCTACTCCCTGTCTTAATAAAGTTTTACTACTACTACTACTACTACTACTACTACTACTACTACTACTACTACTACTACTACTACTACTACTACTACTACTACTACCCAACTCTCTTCTGGTTCTGAAACGTTCGTGCGTGAACGGTTATAAGTGCACCTGACCGAAACTACATATAGCGTAAAAACTTTTTGACTAATTTTCGTCCCTTGGTCTCCCTGTCGCCACCTCAAACGAGAAGTTAGCGGCCCTCGGGATCAACAACACCTTCGCTGTGCAGTCGGATGCGGTTATGGCTTCACAAAAAGCCAGACTTCAGACACTACGGCGGGCCGATCCATACTCCACCGGACCGGAATGGCAACGGAGCTGAGTGCCCTCGATGGGCAACGATCACTCCCGCTTGAGGTCAGAGGCCAGATCAAGGCGAACCCGATACCGAAGCACATGAGTCATGAACTCCATGAAGGACGACGCAAGGCTCGCGTCGAAAGACAGCGGCGACAATTCAAGCGTGACCCGTACGTAACATCAGTAGACGTGGCGGCGTACCCTGTAGGGGGCCTCTTCGCGGTAGCCGCCGTGAACTGGAAAGACAAATCCTTGACCCTCGCGGCCTCTGTCAGGGCAGCTGCGGCTGAGACCATAGCCGCGGCGCTAGTAATAAAGCAACAAGACAGGGTAGGCAGAGAAGTTCATGTCGTTACCGACTCGCAACAGGCCTGCCTTAACTTTAGCAACGGACTAACACCTCTGCTGGCGGCTCAGCTAGATTATAGGCCCGAGGCTGCAAGAATCTCATCGAATCATGTGGACGCCGCGCCACGCGAGACTGGAAGGTAACGAAAGGGCGAACGCCTTAGCTCGAGCGCTAATCAACCAAGCGGGGCAAAACCAGTCGTCTCATCAATCCCCATCGTTTACCTTCGTGCCCCTGTCATCCAATTACTGCTACCTACTCGAGATCAAGCGACTCAACCGCAAGATTTATCCTGCCCCTCAGAGAAAGCTCAACACCGAAGAGACAGTAGCTCTCAGGCTTATTCAGACAAACACATTCCCAAACCTACAGAGATACAGCAAAATGTTCCCACATACATATCGCGGCATCTGCCCCTGGTGCGGCGACACACGCCCTACACTCTTTCACATCTCGTGGGGGTGCGGGGCCAAGCCTCTACACTTAGACTTGTAGCACGTCATTTGAGCAGCGGGAGGTACAGCTGACCGGCGATACCGGCTGGATAGGAAGCTCTCGTCCAGCAAGTACGTCGTGAAGCCATGGCCAGTGGAGTCCAGGAATGAGGACACCGCCCACTCGACCTCAAGAGCAACGACCTCGATGGTCCAAATAAATGTTCTCTCTCTCTCTCGACTAATCTGCTTGAAGATCTAGCCACCAAATAGAACAATTTGACCAATAATAAGCTATTCTTCATCTGCAGTGATGCAGAGACCTTTACATTACAGACTGCATCGTTTCGAACCGCTAGCTAGATCTGTAAAGAAAATTGTGTGTCCAGTGGCCATCTCGTGACAAAACTTGTCTGCCGCTTTTTTTTTCTTTGTTCATTTTTGCAGGATAAAGCTGTCCAATGCACGAAATACTGAACCAAAACGCCAACTACCTTGCTTCGCATTGTGACGTTTTCACCGAGGCAACTAGTGCACCGCTCTATCAGCTAAACGTGTTTTGTAATTTAGTTTTTTTTTTTGCTGCTGCTATTGTTGCAGTTGTTGGGGTCGTTGTCGTTGTTGTTCAGCGTAACGATATCATTCAAACAATAACGCACGGCAAGAATTTTAATAAGCCACGCGTGACCACCATCACGAGCAAACCACATGCGTGGAGCAAAGGGAACAAGTAATGCTGATGCGAAGCCTATCGCAGAGCTTGTGTTTTCAGCACTCAAACGCTGCCGCAAACTCGGGCAGCGCCTTGATGGGCACGTTGCAGCGTTTGCTTGCATCTCCGTACAGCACGTCCACGTGGTTGCCGCTGGAGCACAGAGCGTAGCAAGAAGCCACGAAAAAGAGCCTGTCTTGCGCGAGGCTCGACTCTTTGGCGTACGCACTGCTTGTGTTTCGAGCAATGCCAAGCCTGTAAGCAGCCAGGCTGGCCAGGAGAGCCTTTAAGTCCACATCATTTGGCAACCACTCCTGTGGCGCAGTGGAATTGTCGCTGGTCTGTTGAACGTTATTGTTGCGGGTCTCTTGCTTGCGAAGGGGGCTCACGTTAAAGAGACGATCGTGGTACAGGCCCCTGAGCACTTCATCAGCGAGAAGGCGTCCGGCGCCACCGTAGTTAACGGCCGCCGGAAAGTCTGAATGGAACAGCGGGAACACAAAGCAGTTTTCGGCGACGGTGAGCGCGCCGTGAAAGCTCCATCGGTGGCGAAGAAAGGAACCCGGCTTGAGAACGTTCGTTACGTCTTGCTCCAGCAGGCGCCAGCGCCCGTTCATCAGGTTCAACCATTGGACGAAGAAGCGAGCTCCGCGCGACGGTTCTGGCAGAACGCTTGCCAGGAAGCTCTCGTTGTTCCACGGCACAATGGCGCCCGGGGCCCAAAGCTGGAGCAAGGCCTCCTTGCGGCGTGCCACCGTGTCAACGAGAACGTCCCGCACGTCCCGAACGACATCCTCGGCGCCTCGGTGCTTCGGGAACAAACTGAGCCACCCGATGCCCACCGCGCTTTCGACCTGAATCAGGCAGCGTCGCCGATGCGCCGACGGAGGCAAGCCAGCAAGCTCCAGCGTGACATCCGCGATTTCCCGGCTAGCCATCCAGCCCAACTCGTGGGCAACGCGAAGGCCTAGGCTCAGCGTGAGCGCCTCTCGCGTGTCGGAGTCGAGTCCCAGTAGGTAGACGACGGACCGAAGCAGGCCGCCGTTTTCCACTTGCACGATGTCCCGAGCCGAAAAGCGTCGTGCCCAGATGAAGTACTCGTTCAACAGGAGCAGCAGCCGTCCAGCAGCAATTCCCGGAGTCGCCGTGTCTGTGAGGTTGCGGATTGACATGCGCACAATCCTCGAGTCCGGCTCGGCCATCGCGGGGCCCAGCACCTGAAGTGTCAGCCGGTCCATTGCCTCTATTTTGGCGATGACCTCGTCTTCGACCGCTTCGGAAGCATCGAATAGCCGTAACATGGCTCGCATGTATCGACGGTACCGTAGCGACGCTGCCGTCCCCGCTGGCTGACCGGCGAACGCCCGCGTGGTGGCAATCCAGGCATGAAAGGCAGCGCTGTGGCCAATCTTCAGCACGGGCTCCCCGGTCCCTCCGCGAAGAGGAGCCAGTTCGAAGCTCACGTGGAACCACAGATGCACGTTCCAGTTGCCAGACAGATCGAGCAGAATCTCTAGGAGATCCCAGCGAGACGTCTTAGGCCACGGGAGATGGCGCGCTGCCATGAACCTTTTGAGGTCGGGCAAGCTGCTCTGCGAAAGCTCCATGCACGACTTGGCAAGGCCGGCTACCTTCTTCTCCACGCTCAGCGCCGACGGCGCTGCGAAATACTGGCTGCCGCTGTGTTCGCTGCTCCACTCGATGGCTTTGAGCGCGCGACCGTACATCGCATCTTCCGCTGCATCCACGACGGACAGCAGGTGGTGTTGGCGTTTCCACCCGTCGCAGACGAAGCGATAGAAATTTCGGCACGGGTCTTGAGATCGATTAATCGAAAGCTCTATAGCGGCCATGTACTTGTGGCATGCCGTTTCATGGCAGCCAGAAAAAAGTGGTAGATCCGCGTGTTCTGCGTGCGACGTCCGGGGGCTTGCGCGGAGAAGGCCCTGGTCCTTGACGCGAATCCACAGCATCGATCCCAGGTGGAGGAGAAGGGCGATGGAAAAAATGACGGCCACAGCCTCCAGGATGATCACGTGCCTGGGGTTCATGCGCCAGTTTGCTCGAATGACGACTACATTTGGCCCGGCGTGTTCCTGCGGGTGGGAAATGCAAAGTGAAAAGCTTCTACCTTGTTGATTGCAGCCGTGAACCTCTGATAAAGCGTCTAGATTATTGCTTTAACTATATTCATCTACCTTTGAGTTTCAATTTCTAATAGTGCGCCGAAATGCTGTCTGTCGCTATAAGAACACGTACCGTCCTAAGAAATACAAGCAGATTGCTATAGCAGGTTAAACGCACCTGCAGCCTGATTATGGTTCTGGCTATACTACGGCTTCAGGTTCCCAAGCTAAAATGAAAGCACCAGTTTCAGTGCAAACGCGTTGAGATAAGTGTTTTCCGGAAAGGCTGTAAAGGCGTTGAGAAAACCCATGCTGTAGTCACAAATATGGCGTTCAGCTCGTCGTTGTCACGCGGCGACGCGAGAGTAGTTCGATACTGTTTAACATACGCAGTAACCCTATTCTACGATAGTGTCCACGTATGTGCCACAGGACCCTAACTGGATCACTGTGTTACGGATGCAGAATGCGTCTACAGACACATCAACTTCTCAATGACATGAATCAGAATGTATAGCCATATGGAAGCCTAGTTTAAACTTTGCAATATTATGACAACACAGATTGAAGAAAAAGTACAACTTTGCCTTTCCTTATAATTAAAACATTTCGCTGTAATGTGCCGCGAACCGCTCTTACAAACCTTTCTCTACGCAAGAGATTTCTCGTCATGCCAAGCGTTGTCATAGAGTGCATGCTTCTGCGAAAGGCGTAATCACCCAGCGTGCTTCCTGCCTGCTAACTCAACCTGTGTTTCTTACACTGGTTGGATTAAGTCATTGACCTAATGCCAAGAAGTGCGACTCTCGTTTGAAGTTGCTGCTCACAACCGGAGCGTGCGACTTCTCAGCGAGTTCGTAATGTCTCGGCAAACGTCCTATCAGGCATAGCCAAAACGGAACTAGTGTGGCCGAAACGAGTTAAAGCACGCCGAGTAAGCATGACTGACACTTATGTATCTATATCTTCTCACTGATGTTTTGATGTGGTTTCAATATGTCTTGTATACACCCACCTATCAAGAAACGTTGGCAACTTATCAAGAAACGTTGGCCACTTTGTCTGGGTGATCCTGACTAGGTTCGACCCTCTCTTGAGTTTAACGTATAGCGTATAATTTTTAAATCAAGAGTACGATGTATGTGCAAGACTGAGATAGATACACGAAGCCGACGTGTGGCGGCACGTCAACCGACTCCCCTTCTTTTCTGTTGACACCTACAACAGGTCGGCCAGCCCGATTTTGGGACAAGGATCGCTTACGTTAAGACTATTGGCTGTTGAAACATAATCCCGCCACCCAGTCCATGTAACGCTAGAGCGGGATAAGGAGAATAAAATTCCCGCCACCCAGTCCATGTAACGCTAGAGTGGGATAAGGAGAATGAATGTTGGGGTGCGTTGAATGGGACCGCCTGTAGCAGTTTGACTCTAGCCTATTGAGCCACATGGGAATATGCATCTAAACATGAATGCCATACGACGGATGGTTTGGGAGTTGGGGACACTCGGGTGTAGCGTCAGATGCTCTTTCTACACGTTAACGCCCACGTAGGACGGTATCTTCCCCTCTCCCAGTTGTCCTGTGCAAGGCACAAAGTTGCTGTCAGATCCGCGAGAATTGGGTTCGTGTAAGCACGACAGGTGGAGAGTGGGCTTGACCTCTCTTGTTCAGCACCTGTCTGGATTCCGCAAGTTAGCCTACAGATAGTATACGAGAAAACAAGGGCCACACGTGAGAGAAGTGCTCCCACACTCCTTATAAGAACTCTGGGAACACTTCGCTCACGTGATGTCCTTGGTTTCTATTAACGCTATAGCGTTAATAGAAGTACTGGTTCTTGTTCAACTCTTGTGGCTGGGCATTTCCACACGACTAGAATTACATGCACATCGCTAGCGGGTAGAGTCAGAAGTCGGATTGACTGAGAGCGCCACGACCGCGCTTACACACTTCTTTCTGATCGGGTTCAGCGATTCACCCCGCGCACCCTTCGCAGTTCGGCTGACAGCCCAAGCCGAAGCTGTATACCTGGGACTGACCTGCTATAGCATTCGCGTGAACCCGAGATCCAGGTCTCGTCTCGACAAGCCTACTTGCCTCGATTTTATTGGGACTACGTAAGCCTATCCGCCTGCACGGCCCGATCGAGACAAGTCAACCCGCCTGCTACTGCTAAGCCTACTCGACCTGACCCGTTGTATATATACACGTGCGCGCCCGCTGCGCAGCAATCGCACACCTGCGCGTGCGCCAGTTATCGTCTGTTTCCGATTGCTCACCTGTGCTGCCGGAGCTGGATCCGGCAACGTTAGGGCAGACGTCGCTGAAGAATCGAGCGCGGTGTCTGCGCCATCGCCGTGGGCGGCTGCATCTGCCGCCCGCTGCGCAGCCGCCTGCATCTGGCGCACCTGAAGGAGCTCGTGCAATTCGAGGCGCTGGAAGCCCGGTCGTCTCGTCGGACCCGTGACGAGGCTGGAACCACCTGACGCGTTCCGCTCCGAATCCGAGGAGCTCGAGCTGCTGCTGCTGTCGAAAGTGGTCGCCCCAGTGTCGGCCATCGCTTCGTTCTTGAACTCAACCCTGTCTCCTGTGAAAGCGGTCCCTGACTGTCAGCAAGAGCGAGACAAGCCTGCAAGCGTCCAGCTGCTCTTGCTCTGTCGGTCCGCTCGTGAGGGCACCCGCCGCAGCTGCTGCTAATTCGGAGCCCGCGTGAGGAACACATACTCACGATGGGGATTGCCTACACCATAAGGTCAAAACGATGACGACAAAGAAGTAAGTCAGGCAAGAAATGCAGATAATCGATGTTCATCATCATTATCATCATCAGCAGCCAATTTTATTTCCACTGCAGGACGAAGGCCTCTCCCTACGATCTCCAATTACCCATGTCCAGCGCCAACCGTATCCAACGAGCGCCCTCGAATTTCCTCATTTCATCGCCCCACCTAGTCTTCTTCCATCCTCGACTGTGTTTCCTTTCTGTTGGCAACCATTCTTTAACACCAATGGTCCACCGGTTATCTAACCTAAGCATTGCATGACCTGCCTAGCTCCATTTTTTTACTCTTAATGACAATTAGAATATCGGCTAATCCCGTAAGCTCTCTGACACAAACCGCTCTCTTTCTGGCTCTTAACTTCATGCCTAGCATTCTCCGTTCCATCGCTCCTTCCGCGGTCCCTAATTTGTTCTCAAGCTTCCTTTTCAGTCTCCAAGTTCCTGCTCCATATGTCAGCACCGGTAAAATGCGCTGATTGCACACGTTCCTTTTGAATGATAATGGTAAGCTTCCACTCAGGAGCTGACAATATCCGCCGTATGCGTTCCAACGGGTTTTTATTGTTCAGTGAATATCCTTCTCATGGTCAGGGTTTCTTCTGATAAATTGACCTAGGTGAAAAGTACTCCTTCACCGACTCTAGACGCTGACTGGCGATCCTGAACTCTTGTTCCCTTGCCCGACTAGTCATAATTATCTTGGTCCTCTGCATATGAATCTTCAGCCCCACTTTTACACGCTCTCTGGTAAAGTCCTGCATGATTTGTTGTAACTCGTCTCCAGTCTTGCTGAACCGCACAATGTCATCTTGCAAACCGAAAGCTGCTGAGATATTCGCCGTTTATCATTACTCCTAAGCCTTCCCAGTTTAATAGCTTGAATACTTCTTCCAAGCACGCAGTGAATAGCATTGGAGAGATTGTGTCTCCTTGCCTGACCCTTTTCTTTATATGCATTTTCCTACTTTTTTTGTGTGGAATTAAGGTGGCTGTGGAATCTCTGTAGAAAGTTTAAAAGATATTTACGTAAGCGGCCTCTACTTCTTGATTACGTAAAGCCTCTATGACTGCTAGTATCTCTACTGAACCAAATGCCTTTTCGTAATCTATGAAAGCGACATAGAGAGGCTGACTGTGCTCTGTGGATTACCTGATAGATGACATGGATGTGATCTATTGCAGAGTATTCCTTCCTGAAGCCGGCCTGTTCCCGTGGTTGACTAAACTCCAGTGTGGCTCCTATTCTATAGGAGATTTATCTTCAGTATTTTACATAATGCTGGAAGTAAGCTAATAGGCCTATACTTTTTCAATTCTTTACCGTCTCCCTTTTTCTGAATTAGTGTAATGTTTGCGATTTTCTGTTTTCTGGAACCCTTGAAGTCGATGGACACTTCTTATAGAAAGCCGCCAGTTTTTCAATCATTATGTCACCTCAATCTTTGAGCAAATTGAATGTTACTCCATCTTCTCCTGCTGCTTTACCCGTTTCATATCTTGCAACACCCTTCAAACATCATCGCTAGTTCTAGAAGGAGTCTCCATAACCTGTTGATTACTGCTTCGAATGGCGGTATCGTGGCTTCTCTGGGTATTGTACAGGTCAGTATTGAATTCTTCGGTGGTTTCTGACGGTCTATTTTTTTTTAGTAAATTGCAGGCCAAGTGCACGTAGTTTGTTGAGCGTCACAAAGACACGCGATTCCGTCCGCCTCTAAGTCTTTGGAGGAGCGCTCTTCCTGCTTGAGTCTCACTTACCCGTGATTGCCCATAACAAAATGGGAACACCTAGGCTACCCCAGGCCTCCTACTTCAGCCTTAATTATCTCTTCCTACTTTCTCTCTGTTATGACAGCAAGAAATAAACGGTAAAATCAGCCTTCGCTTTGTCTCATCTCACGCTGAAGATAAGGTATTGACGTTATTTCATGGCTATCGATAGCAGCTGTTTGTTTATGCGCATTGAGCCGCGAAATATTTTTTTTATTTCTTAAAGCTCTTTTTTAATAGCGATGACGCGGAATATTAAAAATGTGCATGAAATACGCAGCACGTTTATCTCGGCAGGAGAGACTTTCCCCTTCCACACAGGAAGTTAAATAGAGCACAGGCATTGGCCCTCACATTATTGCAAACAGGCTCTTATCCCAGCCCGGCTTTATTCCACAAGCTTTATCCCGACACCTATGCCACTAGTTCTTGCAGGCACTGCAATGACTTAGCTAGCCTAGACCATATGTTCTGGCATTGCCCCTCGTTACGAGGCACAGAACAAATCAATGACGACAACTCCATACACGTATATAACTCCATACAACTACATACAATTCCAAATACACGTTGAGATACCAAAACACTCCAGAACGCGAATTCTTGAGCTGTTTTCTGGAGGTACCTTCGGGACCTGGACACCGTTCTTTTATTGATGCTCCTTGTATTTTCTGATAATGTTTTGACTGATATCGGCGCACACTCACCGTAAAAATACTGAGCGCGTATTAGCGTATTAGTTATAGTAATGAGAGGCTTAGAACAAAGCAGAGAAATTTGGCACAAGATGGCCGTTTTCGCACCGTTAGATCGTGTAAACTTCGTCTCATTAGCTTGTCTGACGTTCAGATGTGCTGTAAATATAAGACTAACTGTAAATATAAGGAAACAGAAACGGTCTGGCAAAGGATCAGCAGAGAAGTCAGTCATTGATCATTATTTTTCCTTTATACACGCAAGAACTCATTGTTGCTGCCTGGAGGAACAATTTACGGTTATCGGAATGTAACAGCTTTGGTCACTTTCGAGTGACGTGATGTGCGTAGAGATGACAGACTTTAGCACAGGCCACAAGTTGTCATTTTGTAAAGAATTACACACCCACCTTTGAAAATATCGTGCATTAAACTCAGTTGCATGCGAAGGCAATGTCTATTTATTGTAGCAAGAACCAAACAGAAACACAACAGAATTTTTAAGTACGACTGGACGCCAGATGTACGGGTTATTTCTCAATAGAAATATTCTACAATATTTCGCTCGAAGTTCATAGCTTTACGCCGGGATATCTACATGCGTTTGCTAACTCAGTCGACCGATGTTTGTGGTTTTTTGCAAGTGGCAAGCAGGTGGCCTCACAAAATATGTAATTTACATAGCGAAACTGCGTGTCAAAACCAGAATAGCCACGCGTCTTAATTCATTCCTATAGCTCAGGTATACGGTATGTGAGAGCTACATTTTAGTTGCTGATGCAGTTCTGATGCACCACGCGTGTGCAAAACTTATGGATGGGAAGCGTTACAGACCACTTTTCCTCACCAAAGTCATGAGGACGGTGGAAACAGTCGGTGTTCACAGTCTGTTTGCTATGCCCGTACTGTCTTCAGTTCTTAAAGCGGAGTGCAATGTGTTGAAGTAGCATTGGTTCCGTTGAAGTGTCATCATACCACAGCTCAAGATGGCTACCGTTACCGTCTGTAGTTATTCTGTGCCGCAGGAATCATTCCTGCGCTTTCAGTGTTATGTGCATAAAGAACGCATGGGAAAGCTTATTTATTTTTTCTTCAAGATAGGAGGTTACGTAGACTCGAAAATAGAGTGCTCATCAAAGTGAGGCTTCGATGGAAAGAACAAACCTCAGCGCTTCCGTGAACCTTGAAATGCGGCATCCTTGGGCCGATTGGTGCATGGCAACTAGTACTAGAGAGACGATGGGATGACGCAATGTGGGGTGTATGGCTTGTCGGTACATATTCTTCTTATTTATATTTATTTACGCATGCTGCAGCCGAAACACAGAATCCTAATGATGCTAAACCAGCTGAAACCGCACAGTGTACGAGACTATAGCAATACAAGAATGCAATATTTAGAGTTTGGGAACGAGCACAAAACTGACAGGGAAGAGGTAGCACCCCTTTCCTGTGTCATCCCTGGACCCTATCGATTTCTCACTAGTTCCCACTCTTTAAATAAACGAAATGACGCTTCTCCTACTGTCGCTAGTCACACGGCGTCGCGAGCAATCGTGTACTGCGGGAAGATTCGATTAGTGTACGTACAAAAAAAAAAAATACCAAGAGAACTTCACTGACTCAGCCACGCTCCCTTCAACGCACTTTTTGATTCAAGCATGTGAATCAGGTACCACGCAAATAGGACAGGCGACGTAACTGAAGATTACCTGTTACTCGCATTGCATAGATAATATATTGTTGCCGTTTAGCAAGAAGAGCTGTACCAAAAAAAAAAATTAGGCGTCTCCTTTTGGTTAAGCTCGTCATGTCTTATAAGTGGACGATGAAAGTCCGAAAAAACAACACACTTTGTACAATAAAGGGAGAACACGGGGAAGGCGGGAGAACGAAATTCAAGACGATGATAAAACGAAAACAAGGTTAAAGCAGTTGCCAACGTTTCGACAAGGGCGCTCGTCTTCTTCAAGGAGACATATGCTTTCATCGCCACTGTATATATAGGTGGGATTCTTCCCCCTCCCACCTGTATATACTGTGGCGAAGGAAGCATGTGTCGCCTTGAAGGAGACAAGTCCAGTTGTCGAAACGCGTCGCTCCTGCTTTCACCTTGTTCTCGTTTTCCTCATCGTTTTGTACAATAAAGCAGTTGCTGTAATTGTACATCTTTGAGTGTGGGCATCTGCAGAATACAAACCCGTTTCACCTTCGTGCCAGAACAAGCCTAAATGTCAACGAGTAACTTCACACCTAAAGCATACTGCGTCGGGAAACATGGACACGTTGTTCCTGTTCGATTCACCGTGTAAATGCCACTGCTATTAATGTCACCATGAAAGGACAGTACAGCAAGTTTTCGGTTTTTTTGTTCTCAGCTCGCTTCGAGCTTAAGTCCCACTCTACAGTGAGGACGCGTCGCCGTGGAAACGTGACGTCAATCAAGCGGCATCAAGCTTCGTGGCCTCCTATGCTTTTCCATGTTACTGTTCCCGCCATATGGCTTATCGTGAGGTCGGGTGCTGTGTCCCTGGTTATACTGTGGACACAGTATAATGGATTGGACTCAACAAAGAAATAGAAGCATATGCGATTAAGCTCAACGAGCAAAATTGGTACAGCAAGTGCGATGAGATGGAAACCAATATGAGTCTCTCCAAAACATGGAGCCTTCTCAGACATCTAATCGACCCTAGTAAATTAAAAATGCAAGCTAGTACAAACCAGGTGAGAGCGAGGCATGGCTTTGTTGGCACAGATGACGAGCTCATTAGCGAGCTCCAAGAGACATATCTTGGAAAAGCAGAGAGCGAGGTGTTTAGGGACTACGAGGGACCTCCCAATCCAGATGTCGATGCTCCCATCACCACGACAGAGGTTAGAGCAGAGATTAATAACCTCAGAAAGAGATCAGCCCCCGGCCCGGACGGGATAACAAACACAGCTCTTAGGAATCTAGACGATGAGTCTATCATTGCATTAACCAAATTTATGAACCAGGTGTGGGAGAAAGGAGAACTCCCAAAAACATGGAAACAGGCGGACGTAATCTTTATTCCCAAGCCAGGCAAAGTACCCGGCTTGAACAACATGCGACCAATCTCCCTCACCTCGTGTGTAGGGAAATTGATGGAGCATGTTGTTCAAACGAGACTGACCAGGTACATGGAGGAGAATGATCTCTGGCCGCATGAAATGGTTGCATTCAGGCCAGGGCTCAGTACACAAGATGTCATGCTCAGACTTAAGCATGATATCCTAGACCGATACGACTCCACTGACACCAGGGCGATCCTAGGTCTCGACCTCACCAAGGCATTTGACAACGTTAGCCATAAGGCTATCTTGGTAGGCCTCGAAGAGGTAGGTGTGGGACACAGGGTATATGCATACGTCAAAGACTTTCTGTCACAGAGGGAGGCGAAAATAAAATTTCTGGATGTAAAATCCCCTCCCATCACACTTGGGAGCAAGGGAACCCCGCAAGGGTCAGTTCTCTCGCCCTTCCTATTCAACATAGCGATGAGGGGTCTCCCAGCGGAACTCAATAAGATTAAATCGATTAAATTTAGCATGTACGTGGATGATATCAACATCTGGGTTAACAGTGGGAGTGACGCAGCCATCGAACTTAAACTACAGATAGCGGCGAATATGGTGGAAGAGTACGCGGCCAGCAGAGGCTTGGCGTGCTCACCACAGAAATCAGAGCTGTTAATCATTGAGCCAAAACATCAAAGGAGACACGCTGGAAGCAGCAGACCCATCACTGTTTTCGTAAACGGAAATGAGGTTCCCAAGTTGGAGGAAATAAGAATTCTGGGCATGTATATCCAGAGAAATGGATGCAACCTCACGACAATCAAAAAGCTAGAAGGATACGCGGCTCAGGTAACGGGGATCTTTAGGAGAATTTCACTCAAAGGCAGGGGCCTCAAAGAGAACAGCCTCCTCAGACTTATGCAAGCCTTCATTACCAGCCGTATAGCGTATGCCACACCGTATCTTGTGTTTAGACGAGAAGAAAAGGATAAAATAGATGCGATCATTAGGAAGAGCGTTAAGAGAGCCCTAGGGCTCCCAGACTCGACCTCGACAGACCTCATCCTCAAAATGGGGGTACACAACACGCTAGTTGAACTCACTGAGGCAGTACGAGTGTCTCAGTTGGAAAGATTAGGCCAGTCTAAAACAGGGAGAAAAATCATGGAATGGGTAGGAATTCAATGTGACAGGGGTGCCCCGACTGAAAAAAAAGACATTCCGTTGGACGTGCGTAAGCGCTTCCGAATCGCGCCCCTACCTAAAAATATGCATCCTATCTACAACAAAGAGAGGAGAGCTCACAGGGCTAAGGCTCTAGTAAATAAACTTAAAGACACACCGGCGCATAACGTAGCGTACGTGGACGCCGCTTGCGGCAGAGACGGGGCTGCGGTATCGACGGTGGTTGATGGCGACGGGTGCGTTAAGATAGCGTGCTCCACGTGCACGAGGGACGCCTGTACAGCCGAGGAGGTTGCAGTAGCGCTCGCTTGTGTGGGAACAAAAGCGGGAGTAATATTATGCGATAACAAATTAGCCATACGAAATTTTAACAAAGGGAGAATCTCGGAAGAAGCCCTCCACATTCTACTCAAAAACCCTCCCAGGAGGGACATAACTTTTATTTGGGTACCAGCCCATGAAGAAGTCCCAGGCAACGAAGCCGCTCATGAGCTCGCCCGAGCACTCTACCACCGGGCAACTCTAGAGCAGCCAGTTCCAGGGATAAAAGATGGCATGATCACGTACAGGGAAATTGTCGATCACTACAGAGCCGAAAGAAGAATCTTTCCACCTCCGCATCGGTCTCTCTCTCTGGAGGACGCTCGCATTTGGCGACGCCTCCAGGGAAACAATTACACATCACCACATTGGATCTACCTAACACAGACGAGGGACTATAACGACGCCCTCTGCAAAATTTGTAAGCAAAAAGGTACGCTAGACCATATAATATGGGAGTGTGCTGGCTCCCCAGGGGCCAAGGAAAACATTGTCAGTAGAGAAGCCTGGGAGGCCTTGATCCAGAGCGAGGCTGAAGACGACCAGCGTCGCGCAATCCGCCTGGCCGTTGAGGCCGTGAAGACTCACCGTCCTCAACGCGCGGAGACTGCTTCGTCCTCCTCCCCTACCTACGTGTAGGTTAAGAGACGGGCACCCCAGCTCGGTGGAACAATAAAGTTTTCAATCAATCAATCAATCGTGGCCTCCTATCGCGGCATCTAGCTCTCGTGGCCTGGTCAACTTGAATAAAGTTGATTTCCTTCCTTCCTTCCTTCCTTCCTTCCTTCCTTCCTTCCTTCCTTCCTTCCTTCCTTCCTTCCTTCCTTCCTTCCTTCCTTCCTTCCTTCCTTCCTTCCTTCATGTGCAAATGTTTTCCTTAAAGGAATCAGGAGGAAATTAATACCACAAATTCGGCATTAAATATAAAGAGCTGCCTGCCACCCGTACAACGCATTATGTAGAAAAAGTTACCCAATTAACTCTTTCACATGTCCACGAAATGTCGGATAAGGTTGGTCTACCGCCACACCACGGGCATCTAGCTCGATATTAGGTAGGTTTTAAGAGGTGCGGATCAACATCATTCAGCCGAACAGAAACTAACAGCAATCATTAGCGGAGCAGGGATACCTTGCCAGCTAGGACATCTTGAAAGGGCAGCGCAATAAGACGACAGAAGGCAGGAAACACACACGACAGCGCTGACAGCGTTTTCTGCCTTCTGTCATCGTCTTATTGCGCTGCTCCTTCAAGACGTACAGCCAGTACCACGTCGCCCAAATATCGATCCTTGCCAGCTAGGACCTTGGGTTTCAGAGGACAGTCCTCTAGCAAGTCCAAAGGCATGCCAAGGCCAGTGAAGCCCAAGGCTAGGGGAGCCAGCTATCGCTCTTGGACCCATTTCCTCCCACTGGCAGTCTTAATAAAGCTTTACTAATACTACCCAACTCTGTTCGTTCTAAAGCTTTCGTGTGTGAACGGTTATCACTGCACCTGACCCAAACTACATAGCGCAAAAAAATTTTCACTAATCACCTTGAAGATCTAGCCACCACACAGAAAACTATTGACCAATAGCAAGCTGTTATCTGCATTGATGCAGTTACCCTTACATTCCACACCGCATTGTTTGCAACCGCACGTTCTGTAAAGAAAATCCTTGCATCCAATGGGTATCTCGCGACAAAATTTGTCTGCCTCTCCTTTTCTTTCACAGTTCTTTTTTTTTTGCAGCTTGACGCTGTTCAATGTAAGAAATACTGTAAAAAAAAATGCCAACTACCTTGCTTCGGATGGTGAAGTTTTGACCGATGTAACTAAAGCACCGCCTTACCAGCTAAACGTGTGTTGTAATTAGTTTAAAAAATAACGCCTCAGAAGAATTTTAATAAGCTACGCGTGACCATCATTACCAGCAAGCCACGGGCGTGAAGGAAAGCGGACAAGTAATGCTCATGCGAAGCCTATCGCAGAGCATGTGTTTTCACGCACTGAAACGCTGCCGCAAACTCGGGCAGCGCCTTGACGGGCACGTTGCAGCGATGGCTTGCATCTCCGTACAGCACGTCCACGTGGTTGCCGCCGGAGCACAGAGCATAGCAAGAAGCCACGAAAAAGAGCCTGTCTTGCGCGAGGCTCGACTCTTTGGCGTACGCACTGCTTGTGTTTCGAGCAATGCCAAGCCTGTAGGCAGCCAGGCTGGCCAGGAGAGCCTTCAAGTCCACGTAGTTTGGCACCCACTCCTGTGGCGCAGTGGAAGTGTCGGTGGTCTCCTGAATGTTATCGCTTCCAATCTCTTGCTTGCGAAGGCGGTTCACGTTGAAGAGGCGATCGTGGTACAGGCCCCTGAGCACTTCGTCAGCGAGGAGACGACCGGCGCCGCCGTAGTTAGCGGCCGCCGGAAAGTCTGAATGGAACAGCGGGAACACAAAGTAGTTTTCGGCGACCGTGAGCGCACCGTGAAAGCTCCATCGGTGGCGAAGAAAGGAACCCGGCTTGAGAACGTTCGTGACGTCTCGTTCCAGGAGGCGCCAGCGCCCGTTCATCAGGTTCAACCAGTCTACGAAGAAGCGAGCTCCGCGCGACGGTTCTGGCAGAACGCTCGCCAGGAAGCTCTGGTTGTTCCACGGCACAATGGCGCCCGGGGCCCAAAGCTGGAGCAAGGCTTTCTTGTGGCGTGCCACCGCGTCATCTAGGACGTCCCGCACGTCCCGAACGACATCCTCGGCGCCTCGGTGCTTCGGGAACAAACTGAGCCACCCGATGCCCACCGCGCTTTCGACCTGAATCAGGCAGCGTCGCCGATGCGCCGACGGAGGCAAGCCAGCAAGCTCCAGCGTGGCATCCGCGATCTCTCGGCTAGCCATCCAGCCCAACTCGTGGGCAACGCGAAGGCCTAGGCTTAGCGTGAGCTCCTCTCGCGTATCGGAGTCGAGTCCCAGTAGGTAGACGACGGAGCGAAGCAGGCCGGCGTTTTCCACTTGCACGATGTCCCGAGCCGAAAAGCGGCGTGCCCAGATGAAGTACTCGTTCAACAGGAGCAGCAGCCGTCCAGCAGCAATGCCCGGAGTCGCCGTGTCTGTGAGGTTGCGGATCGACATGCGCAGAATCCTCGAGTCCTGCTCGGCCATCGCGGGGCCCAGCACCTGGAGTGTCAGCCGGTCCATTGCCTCTATTTTGGCGATGACCTCGTCTTCGACCGCTTCGGAAGCATCGAATAGCCGTAACATGGCTCGCACGTAGCGCCGGTACCGGAGCGACGCTGCCGTCCCCGCTGGCTGACCGGCGAACGCCCTCGTGGTGGCAATCCAGGCATGAAAGGCAGCGCTGTGGCCAATCTTTAGCACGGGCTCCCCGGTCCCTCCGCGAAGAGGAGCCAGTTCGAAGCTCACGTGGAACCACAGATGCACGTTCCAGTTGCCAGACAGATCGAGCAGAATCTCTAGGAGATCCCAGCGAGACGTCTTAGGCCACGGGAGATGGCGCGCGGCCATGAACCTTTTGAGGTCGGGCAAACTGCTCTGCGAAAGCTCCATGCACGACTTGGCAAGGCCGGCTACCTTCTTCTCGACGCTCAACGGCGACGGCGCTGCGAAATACTGGCTGCCGCCGTGTTCGCTGCTCCACTCGATGGCTTTAAGCGCGCGACCGTACATCGCATCTTCCGCTGCATCCACGACGGACAGCAGGTGGTGTTGGCGTTTCCACCCGTCGCAGACGAAGCGATAGAAATTTCGGCACGGGTCTTGAGATCGATTAATCGAAAGCTCTATAGTGGCCATGTACTTGTGGCATGCCGTTTCATGGCAGCCAGAAAAAAGTGGTAGATCCGCGTGTTCTGCGTGCGACGTCCGGGGGCTTGCGCGGAGAAGGCCCTGGTCCTTGACGCGAACCCACAGCATCGATCCCAGGTA
This sequence comes from Dermacentor albipictus, assembly GCF_038994185.2. Lineage (NCBI taxonomy): Eukaryota > Metazoa > Arthropoda > Arachnida > Ixodida > Ixodidae > Dermacentor > Dermacentor albipictus. The sequence continues at coordinate 68,855,562 of NC_091826.1, read as the reverse complement.
GAGGAGAAAGGCGATGGAAAAAATGACCGCCATCGCCTCCAGGATGATCACGTGCCTGGGGTTCATGCGCCAGTTTGCTCGAATGACGACTACATTAGGCCCGGCGTGTTCCTGCGGGTGGGAAATGCAAAGTGAAAAGCTTGTACCTTGTTGATTGCAGCCGCGAACCTCTGATAAAGCCTCTAGATTATTGCTTTAACTATATTAATATCACTTTGAGGTTCAATTTCTAATAGTGCGCTGAAATGCTGTCTGTCGATATAAGAACACGTACCGTCCTAAGAAATACAAGCAGATTGCTATAGTAGGTTAAACACACCAGCAGCCTGATTATGTTTCTGGCTACACTTCTGCTTCAGGTTCCCAAGCTAAAATGAAAGCACCAGTTTCAGTGCAAACGCGTTGAGATAAGTGTTTTCCGGAAAAGCTATAGAGGCGTTGAGAAAACCCATGCTGTAGTCACAAATATGGCGTTAAGCTCCTCGTTGGCACGCGGAGACGCGAGAGTAGTTCAAACGTGTTTAACAACATCCGCAGTAATCCTATTCTACGATAGTGTCCCTGTATGTGCTACGGGACCCTAACTGGATCACTGTGTTACGGATGCAGATTGCGTCTACGGACACACAAACTTCTCAATGAAATGAATCAGAGCTTATAGCCACATGAAAGCGTAGTTTAAGCTTTGCCATATTAGGACAACCCGGACTACTTGCCTACTTGTACAACTTTGCCTTTCTTTATAATTACAACATTTCAGTGTAATGCGCCGCGAACCGCTCTTACAAACCTGTATCTACGCAAGAGATTTCCCGTCATGCCACGTGTTGTCGTAGAGTGCATGCTTCTGCGAAAGGCGTAATCACCCAGCGTGCTTCCTGCCTGCCAACTCAACCTGTGTTTCTTACACTGCTTGGATTAAGTCATTGACGTAATGCCAAGAACTGGGACTCTCGTTTGAAGTTGCTGCTCACCACCGAAGCGTGCGAGTTCTCAGCGAGTTCGTAATGTCTCGACAAACGCCCTCTCATGCGTAGCCAAAGTGTAACTGGTGTGGCCGAAACCAGTTAAACCACGCTGAGTAAGCACGGCTGAAACATACGGATCTATATCTTCTGACTGATGTTTTTATGTCGTTTGAAGATGCCTTGTATACACCCACCTATCAAAAAACGTTGGCCACCGTTTCTGGGTGATTCTGATTAGGTTCGACCCTCTCTTCAATTTCACGCATAACGTATAATTTGTAAATCAAGAGTGTGATGTATGTGCAAGACTGAAATAGATACATGAAGCCGACGTGTGGCGGCACGTCAACCGACTCCCCTTCTTTTCCGTTGACAACTACAGCAGGTCGGCCAGCCTGACTTTGGGATAAGGTTCGCTTGCATTAAGGCTTTTGGCTGTCGAAACATAATCCCGCCACCCAGTCCATGTAACGCTAGAGCAGGACAACGAGAATGAATGTTGGGGTGCGTTGAATGGGACAGCCTGTAGCACTTTGACTCTAGCCTATTGAGCCACATGGGAAAATGCAGCTAAACATGAATGCCATATGACTGATGGTTTGGGAGTTGGGGACACTTGGGTGCAGCGTCAGATGCTCTTTCTTCACATTAACGCCCACGTAGGACGGTATCTTCCCCTCTCCCAGTCCTCCTGTGCAAGGCACAATGTTGCTGTCAGACTCGCGAGAATTGGGTTCGTGTAAGCACGACAGGTGGAGAGTCGGCTTGACCTCTCCTGTTCAGCACCTGTCTGGATTCCGCAAGTTAGCCTACAGATAGTATACGAGAAAACAAGGACCACATGTGAGGGAAGTGCTCCCACACTACTTATAAGGACTCTGGGAACACTTCGTTCACGTGTGGTCCTTGGTTTCTATTAACGCTGTAGCGTTAATAGACATACCGGTTCTTGTCCACCTCTGGTGGCTGGGCATTTCCACACGACAAGAATTACATGCACATCGCTAGCGGGTAGGGTCAGAAGCCGGATTGATTGAGAGCGCCACGACCGCGTTTACATACTTTTCTCCGATCGGGTTGAACGATTCACCCCGTGCACCTTTCGCAATCCGGCTGACGGCCCAGTCCGACGCTGTATACCTGGGACTGACCTGCTATAGCGGTGGCGTGAACCCGAGCACCAGATCTCGTCTCGACAAGCCTACTTGCCTCGATTTTATTGGGACTACGTAAGTCTATCCGCCTGCATGGCCCGATCGAGACAAGTCAACCCGCCTGCTACTGCTAAGCCTACTCGACCTGACCCGCTGTAGTATATTCACGTGCGCGCCCGCTGCGCAGCAATCGCACACCTGCGCGTGCGCCAGCTGTCGTCTGTTTCCGGTTGCTCACCTGTGCTGCCGGAGCCGGATCCGGCAACGCGCAGGCAGACGTCGCTGCAGAATCGAGCGCGGTGTCTGCGCCATCGCCGTGGGCGGCTGCATCTGCCGCCCGCCGCGCCGCCGCCTGCATCTGGCGCACCTGAAGGAGTTCGTGCAACTCGAGTCGCTGGAAGCCCGGTCGTCTCGTAGGACCCGTGGTAAGCCTCGAACCGCCTAAGGCGTTCCGCTCCGAATCCGAGGAGCTCGAGCTGCTGCTGCTGTCGATAGTGGTCGCCCCAGTGTCGGCCATCGCTTCGTTATTGAACTCAATCCTGTCTCCGGCACACCTGAAGGTCGCCCTGCGTGTGAATGCCGTCCCTGACTGTCAGCAAGAGCGAGACAAGCCTGCAAGCGTCCAGCTGCTCTTGCTCTGTCGGTCCGCTCGTGAGGGCACCCGCCGCAGCTGCTGCTGATTCTGAGCCCGCGTGAAGAACACGTACTCACGACGGGGATTGCCTGCACCATAAGGTAAAAACGACGACAACGAAGTAAGTCGGGCAAGACATGCAGATCATCGATATTCATCGTCATAATCATCATCATCAGCCTATTTTAGGTACACTGCAGGACGAAGGCCTTTCCCTACGATCCCCAATTATGCATGTCCAGCGCCAACCGATCCGAACTAACGCCCGCGAGTTTCCTAATGTCATCGTCCCACCTATAGTATTCTGTCGTCCTCAACTGCGCGATATCCCTTCACTAGGCGCCGATTCTGTAATCCTAATGGTCAACCGGTTATTTACTCTAAGCATTACATGACCTGCCTAGCTCAATTTTTTGCTGTTTATGTCAATTAGAATATCGGCTATACCCGTTTGCTCCTTTATCTGTCTTTTAACGTTACGCCTAACATACTTCGTTCCAACGCTCTTTGAACCGTCATTAAGTTGTTCTCAAGCTTCTTTATCATAAAACATGACGTACAGCTCGAAGGACAAGGACTGCGAGAGACAACGTACATTGCGCTGACTTCCAACAATGTTTTATTGTGTTGCCACATCGTGTCTATATATACAAGAGGGGGCATGCACAGAAAAGGGTGTGTTCCAGCAGCAAGCCATAGTGCTGAGAACAGGGTCACTTGAAAAAGACTAACATTACGATTTCTATCTGTTGAGATACAAGACTTCACTAGGGGTCAGCGCGATAGAGGGTGGACTAACACACCACCCAGTTTTCTGATGAAATCGGTTTCTATAATTTCCCTGGTGAGCTGTGAGCTGTGTCTCGCTAAAACTTCCTCGTCTTCAAAGAGGGGCACGCAACCGAAGCCCCGGCAGTGAATGCCGAAGTGGCCTTGAACACTGTTATGGACGTTTCTATAGTGCTCTCTTAAACGATCGCGCCTGTCTTGCACCGCCAAGCTGGAGTTTGCAATGGCGCTGCGCGGAGGTGATAAAGGAGAGCGGCATCAGTTGTGTTGGGTCCTCTAATCGCACAAGGTTGATGCCGTGAACAGCGCAATGAACAGAAGTGGTTTAAGATGGCCTTCTTCGTGTTTCTTTTTGCGTCCTGGGGAGCACCTCTCGTGGGCTTGATTTGTAAAGCGCTTCACGCGCCAGACTGACAGTGGCCTCGTTGCCTGCTACGCCGATATGGAAAGGTTCCCGTTGGAGCGCGATGGCAAATCCGTCTTTCTGTCATTTTTTAACCGCATGTAATGCATGCTGAGTGAACTTGCCGAGGCGAAAACCGCTCTGTAATAGTTGCAGTGCAGCCTTGCTGTCCAAAAGCAGAACTGCAGGCTGAGGCTGACAGGAATTCAGTTTCCGCAAGGCTGCTGCAATTACGACACTTTAAACGCCGTAGAAGACACGACGCGGTCAAGTGTTGCAGCCCACGTGACATTGTGTGTCGGTATCACGTACGCCGCTGCGCTGGTTCCATTCTCTTTGTCAACAGAGTCGTTGGTGCACAATAGCAGACGTCTGTCATACATGCTGTCGAGGTGTTCTACCACCGAAGATTTTGCCTGTGCCACAGGTGTAACTCCCTTGATGCTAACATGCGGCATGTAAGTTGACATCGCACACCCACATTTGACCACGGTGCTTTCTGACGGTCTAATTTTTTAGTAAATTGCAGGCTAACTACACGAACTGTGTTGAGTGCCACAAAGACCGTCTCCTAAAAGACTCTTGAGAAACGCTCTTCCTGCCCGAATGTCACTTACTCGTGACTGCGTTGAACAACAGGGGAACACCTAGGCTACTCAGGCCTCCCACTTCGGTCTGAATTATCTCTTGCTATTTTCTCTCTGTCATCACAGCAAGAAATAAACGGTAAAATCAGCCTTCGCTTAGTCTCATCTCACGCTGAAGATAAGGTATTGACGTTTTGTCGGGGTTATCGAGAGCAGTTGTTTGATTATCCGCTGTTGAACCGCGAAATAGTTTTTATTTCTTAACGCTCTTTCATACTGGCGATGACGGAATATTAAAGCTTTGCATTTATGGTACACTCGGGTTAAGACATTATTCTAGGAGCACATTGCAATTTTTTGCGGGCATGCGCGATTGTACTTATTCGGACGATGGAAGTGTGTCGCTACTTCTTTTCGCGTTGTAGCGTCCGTGTGGTTGCTCCAAGCCGCGACACCACAGCGCGACAGGGTCCGCCCATCGCGTATCTACAGCTGGTCGCCTTCATTTGAATATCGCGTGCACGTGGTTGCTTCTTAAACGAGCAGCCTTGCAGTATACATCGTATGAGCATGCGCACTTGCCGTTCGGTAGGGACCTAAAAGAAAGATATGGAATTTCACGTGCCAAAAGCACGATTTGATTATACGCACGCTGTATAATGGGGGTCTCCGGATCAATTTTCACCCCCTGGGATGAAAATTAATCCGGGGCCCTCCACGCCCCGAGCTCGACGAAGACTTCTGCGTTGCCGAGGTCAGACAGGGCATTTTCGCGCTCAACCGCAAGTCTGCGCCGGGTCCAGACGGAGTCACCAACAGAATGTTGAGGAACCTCGAGGACACGTCGATCGTCTTTCTGACCGACAAAATCAACGAGTCCTGGAAGAGCGGCGTTGTTCCGAAAATGAGGCCGCTGTGGCCGGAATTCGATCCCGCGGCCAAGCTCGCGCTTAGCAACGCAACAGGGAAGCCACTAAGCAACCACGGTGGGTATTTCGTAGAGATTGGACAAACATTCCGGTAAAGCAGTAATAGTGCAATAGACCGGCAGTAACCTGCGTTGCCGTTAGCTCGTCTAGCTGCGCCTTGACCATCGTCACTCTTTTCACCACCTCCAGCAAAGCGCTGTTCGGTACACGGTCGTCGGCCATGAAGTATGTCACTTGCTTTCCGTGTGAGGGAGTAATTCAACGCCGAAACTCTATTTGTCAAATGGCTGTGGCTAAATAAGGTACGTCCGACGTCTCCCTGCAACTTCTTTTTACAGGTACGTTAGACGTATCCGTTAGTGTTTAAAGCATGAAATGCTTTTAGCTCCTGATGTCGTCGACCTTCAAGTGGCCTTGAGCCAAAAGCCAGAGTCGTCATCCGGGCAAGTGCGAGACCAAAACGAGATCATCTGGACAAGAGGCTGGCGGGCTAGTTGGTACTGCATCACTTGAGGCAAAGCGCAAGATAACATGTAGGACAACAGAAAGGTACGAAGGCACAGCGCTACTAACAATTGACTTTTTGTTGGACATGGTTACCCCGTGTATACCGCACTAGGGCAAGAAGAAAAAAGCCAACCATCGCAACATATACTTCTTTTCGGAATAGTAAACCACCATAGGCCGCTACCGCTAAAGGAACAAGATTTTTTTTTTTTTGAAGGCGAAACAGATGGGCCACCTACAGATTTATCGTTTCTAATCATTTCGAATGCCTCAAGGGTGTTGCTACAGTCACCTGATCTGTGTTTCCAGATATCACTTTTGATTTGTGAAACAAGGGTTTACAGCCCCAACGCAAGCAGTGTGTGGCTAGATGACCAGTCTTTACCAGATTATTAAGATTGTTCGAATGGTCCCGTAAGCGATCACTGAGTCGCCTCCCGTCTAATCAAAATACTCCTTCCCGCAGTCTAAATGAATACGGTACAGCGCTCTTTCGATGCACTAAACAAACTTTTCTTGGTGTTTTTTTTTATTGAAGTACGTCATGGCACTTCTTTGTAGTATTTTACCTTTCGCGCACAAGCTAGACAATTTCAAAAAGGCTGAAAAGACGGCGTCATCGCCAACATGATTCCCAACTTTCTTCATATTACGTCTATAGCTTGGTGCAAGTACGGCATGACAGCCACTTTGTCGTACTGCAGGGCGCTCAACCGTGCGTTGTGCCTATCGCTTATCAGGGACGACGGCGCTTCCTTTCCCTGTGTCAACGCCAAAGATGCTGACTCATTCTGATGCTGATGCATATAGAGCCGTGGCCGCTGACTTCGCCACGGTGCGCACGCACGGTTCTTTCGCCCGAGCAGTGCAGTCACGTGGTTTATTTCGTATTTCGCGGGATTTCCTTATACGCCGGAAAAAATCGTCGCGCAGCCTCTACGTGGCCACAAAGAATTAGTTCAGTCGTTTTCGAATGCCCTCTACAACGTAACGAAACGCACTGGGCTCTAAAGAGAATATTTAAAAAATTGCGTGAGTGATCTTAGTAAATTAACAAATTAAGCACGATATAACAGATTGCCTATGTAGCGCCATATGTCGGCAAACCATGTGTCGTTGGTTTCATTCAGCTGCGCTTATCTAATTTCTTTAAAAAATCCTTGGTTCAAGTCACGTGAAACACCCTGTTTATGCAGGCTCTCCCAGCTAACTTTAGGTAGAGCTTAAAAGTATGCGAATGCCACGTAGCTGGACAAAGAGAGCCAAGCTATTGTTTGCCGTCGATTGGAGATACTCGAACTATTTTTTCCATTCCGCCTATTTAGATTATTAGTCCTAATTATTCAACTTCTAAAATATGGTAATTAGATGAAAAGTGTCAATGGGAAAATTATAGAGCAACACGACAAACTCCCGATACAGCTTTCTGTTGCTCAATACGTGCTACATAAAAGCTTTACGTAGCATGTTTTCACGTATTGCCAGTCGCTCGGCAATCGGCAAGAAGCAGTTGTCTTTTAAGAATGTGCATCAACTTTCCAACTGTAACCTCGCGTTAAACACACATACCTCTCTCTTGAAGAAACACACACACACACACGCACACGCGCAAACGCACACGCACACACACACACAAATAAAGGAAAAACAAGCTTGCACAAACTGCATGATTTACTTCCACTGAAACATGGATTCAAATTTCACATTTTGCTGCAGTTCCAACGATATATATATATATATATATATATATATATATATATATATATATATATATATATATATATATATATATATATATATATATATATATATATATATATATATATATATATATATGCGTGTGTGTGTAGGAGTGATAGAAAGGGAAAAAGGAATCTTCAATGGGAGTATGGTAGCGCGATTCGAAGACGGCACAAAAGATGTGTGTGTCCCTTTGTGTCTTCTTTTGTCCCGTCTTTGAATCGCACTACCATACTCCCCTTTAATAGGCATTACCAACAAGCCCACATTGCAACCCTCGGGAAAAAGGAAGGGTTTCCCGCACCTCCTTCGAAAAATAGTTAGTACGCCACAAGTGTTAAATAATGTGACTTTACAGATACGGTGTGCCACTACACTGCTTGAATGCTAATTGCATTATCGTCGAGAGTCATCGTAAGTTGAGGGCTGCACTTTCTTTTATTAGAAGGACGGGTTTGCTTTTGGAAAGAAATTTACTGGAATAAAATTCAAAACAAAATTATCCGAATCTAAACCATGAGAAAAAATGCAGTGGCGTGATTAAAGATTTTGCGGGTGTCACGAACGGCTCAGAAAGTCGTGTGGGATGCCCTATGTAGTAGGTGTTTGCGAACAGGGATTTTTGATGCCGAGTCGAATACGAATCGAATAGTGCCATAACCAAATCTAATAAAAAATTTAATACTTTTCGAATAGTATTCGAACCATGAACAGTGTCTATTACAATTAATATAAAACAATGTTCACATACCACTGCTCTTCAAGTTATCAAGTTTGCCAGGGCACATTATGAAGCGTTGTTTATTAAAAGCACAAATTACGCATTAGGAGCAACCGAGTATTGTCTTCAGATGGACAGGCTCTTCAGAGTGTGCGATTGATCGCTGTTTTGCCATTCCGTTGCCGCTCATATCCCCGTTCCCATATTGCCCCTCCCTCTAAGAAAGCGCTGACGGTACTGGCCCACTGCCAGTCGGTGCAGTGATTTCGGTCTCAAATTCTTTGCGTCAATATATCCTGAGATGAAAACACACGTGTATATAACGAATGTGTAACACGAATGAACGCTGATTTATAAAAATAGGTGTATGTGCGTACCATTCATCACGATGACCACCGATGAAGAGATAAAATGCGTTCGTACCTTCGTTGGAAATTCTGTGTTACGCGTATGTCGTGTGCTGCACAGCTCTGGTGTGTCATCCACCTTCGCAGATTGGAATGGTTCATCATAGAATGGCTCATAGCGGGAGTTTTCTCTATTACCCAAAATAAGGTTGCGCAATATAATTAATAGCGTCGCCACCGTGCAGGATTTTCTAAAGAGGCCAGCGTACCTAAGCCAGAAGTATCGGCAGATCAATACATAGAGACCTGGAAGTAGATGAATGATGATGATGATGATGATGAAGAAGAAGAAGAAGAAGAAGAAGAAGAAGAAGAAGAAGAAGAAGAAGAAGAAGAAGTAGTAGTAGTAGTAGTAGTAGTAGTAGTAGTAGTAGTAGTAGTAGTAGTAGTACAAGAAGAAGAAGAAGAAGAGGCGGTATTAGAAATAATTAAATGGCGAACAAGAACATGTTACGGACAAATGGCTGGCCTGTCGGCCAAGCTGTTTTTGCTGGCCAGTTGCTCCGGATGTTTCCGGAGAACAGAAAAGTACTCCACACTAATCTGTTAAAGCCCTGCCCAGTTATAACCGTGGAACCCTTATGAACCGAAGCAGTACAAGGAGCTGATTCCTCTTGTTTGTAGACATCCGAGAACCGCGTAACGACACAAGCGGGAAATTTTCATTCACAGCCCCTGACACAATTAAGTTACGTTAAGTTACGTAGGTTAGCTACTGAAAAACAATATTCTTCTACATAAACAGTGAAAATACTCATGCGACAGTGCAAAAATAAGGCATAATTTAGCTAGCAAGTAGCACTTTTCATCTCCAAATACACGTGAAGACACCAATACACTCCAGAATGCCAGTTCTTCAGCTCTTTTCTTCGAGGTACCTTCGGGACCTGGACACCGTTCTTTTATTGATGCTCCTTGTATTTTATGACAATGTTTTCAATATTGGCGCATACTCACCGCCAAAATACTGAGCGCGTATTAGTTATAATAATGAGAGGTTTAGAACAAAGCTGAGAAATTCGGTACAAGAAGGCTGCTTTTCTACTGTTAGATCATGCAAACTTTGTCTCATTGGCTTGTCTGACGTTCAGATGTGCTGTGAACATAAGACAAACTGTAAATATAAGGAAACAGAAACGGGTCTAGCAAAAGATAAGCAGAGAACTCAGGCATTGATCACTATTTTTTTATACACACGCAAAAATTCATTGTTGCTGCCTGGAAGAACAAATTACGGTTATTGTAATGTAATCGCTTTGGTCGCTTTCGAGTGACTTGTTGTGCGTAGAGATGACGGACATTAGCACAAGCCACAAGTTGTCATTTATTGTGTTGAATTACACACCCACCGTTGCAAATATTGTGCATTAAACTCAGTTGCATGCGAAGGCAATGTCTATTTATTGCAGCGAAAACTAAACAGAAGGACAGCGGAATTTTAAAGACGACATTTACGATTGGATGCCACATGCCATTTTATTTCTTAGGAGAAATATTCTACATCTCGCTGGAACTTCGTAGCTTTTCGCCGGGATATCTAGGTGCCTATGGTAACTCAGTCGACCGATGTTTGTGTTCTTTGGCAAATGGCAAGCAGGTGGCCTTACAAAATATGTAATCTTCATAGCGAAACTACGTGTTAATATCAGAATAGCCATGCGTCTTCCTAGTTCATTCCTATAGCGAAGGCATGTAGTATGTGAGAGCTACATTTCAGTTGCTGATGCAGTTCTGATGCATCGCGCGTGTGCAAAACTTATGGATGGCAAGAGTTACATAGCACTCTTCCTATACAGCTTGAAATATAAGACGTTTGTTTTTCGAAGGCTAGCAGATAGAAAAGTGATGAATTTGACTTTCAAACAGCAGAAGGATCGACATTTGGGCGAGTTGGTACTGGTTGACCATCTTGAAGGGGCAGCGTGAAAAGACGAAGACAGAAGGCAGGAACACACAGGACAGCGCTGAACTCACAACTAACTTTATTCGAAGGCATACATACACTTATGTACACAACTCATAGCCACGTGCTCTCCCATCTATGGCGTCATTATCAGTGCGCGGGCAAATAAACACTAAAACCATTTAATCTAATGCTACGCTATGAAGCGGCGTGAAACACCAAAAGGAACTAAATCCGCCACTGTAGGAGGGAGGAGGAGGAATAAACTTTTATTGTAGAACCAGCACTTTATGATGGCCGGGCCTAAGCCTCCCACGAAGGGACGTCGAGGGCTTGCCTCGCCGCCGCCTCGCGGGCGTGCTGGGTCGCCCAGGTTTGGTCGTCGAGGGCGGAGCTCCGCAGAGCCTCATGCAACCTCGACGAGAGAGTCGTGGTGTTAGTCTGTGCGTACTGTGCTGGGCACTCCCATAGCATATGCGGAAGTGTAGCCGGGTGAATTCCACAGCACCGGCAGTTGGGGGTAGTATAGACGTCCGGAAATATAAGGTGGAGGCGGGCGGGTGAAGGGTACGTGTTTGTTTGTAGTAGACGCAGGATGGTAGCCTGCGCCCGGCTGAACTTTGGGTGAGGTGGGGGGAAGATTCGGCGACTCAGGTAAAAGGCCTTAACAAGATCGTTATAAGTTGTCAGACTGTCCCTGGTGTCCAACTCATCTCCAGTGACTCCGGCGCGGTTGACTAGGCCTCGCGCAATGGAGTGGGTGACCTCGTTGAGATTGGGGAGGTGTGGGTGGACAGGGCCCGCATGGCCGGGATCCATGTTAGGGAGATTATGCTGTCTTGAGAGTGTGGTGCCTGGCAGAGGATGCGAAGAGCTTGGGGACAAATACGCCCTTTGCTGAAGTTAGTAACGGCTGAGCGAGAGTCACACACTATTGTGTGACAGGTGGGATCTAAAGTGGCCAGGGCGATGGCCACATCTTCAGCCGTCTCTGCAGTGGGGGTAGTGACGCTGCAGGCATGGTGTAGGGCTCCATCGCGTGTGGCAATGGCCACAAATCGTGTGCCATGGGAGTATCGGGCTGCATCAACAAATGTGATGCCAGGTACGTTGGCAAGGGCTTTTATGATAGCTCCGGCCCGAGCTTGGCGCCGGGCCCTGTTATATTCAGGGTGCATATTTCTAGGGATAGAATCTATGTAGGAGGGAATGCATTTATTTGGTGGTGGCAGTACATTAGCCAACCGAGTGAGCTGAAAGGTAGGTTTCTTCCGATGAAGACTAGTACGGGAACCAAAGTTATGCGGACGGTGCAAGCGGTCGGTGAACACAGTCTGTTTGCTATGTCCATACTGTCTTGAGGTCTTAAAGTGGAGTGTAATGTGTTGAAGTAGCATTGGTTCCTTTGAAATGTCATCATAACATAGCTCAAGACGGCTACCGCTACTGTCTTTATATTTATTCTGTGCCGCAGGAATCATTCCTATGCTTTTAGTGTTATGTGCCTAAAGAACGCGTGCGAAAGCTTCTTTTGTTTTTCCTCAATATAGGAAGTTAGCATAAGCTCGAAAATAGAGTGCTCATCAAAGTGAGGCTTCGATGGAAAAAACAAATGTCAGCACTTCCGCGAACCTTGAGGTGCAGCATCCTCGTGCTGGTTGGTGCATGAGAACTGGAAGCAAAAGAGACGATGGGATGACGCAATGTGCGTGGTTTGGATTGTTGGTACATCTTATTTCTATTTATTTTTATTTATACATACTGCAGCTCACACATTGAATCATAATGATGCGAAGGTAACTGAAACCGCACAGTGTACGAGATTAGTGCAACACAAAAATGCAATATTTACAGGGTGGGCACGAGTACAATACTGACAGAGGTAGCACCCCTGTCCTGTGTTGGTTGAAACCAACAACAGTCATTAGCGGAGCAGTGGGAAATCCAGTTCGCGAGCTAGGACCTGGGAGTCCAGAGGACAAAAAAAATTAAATTATGGGGTTTTACGTGCCAAAACCACTTTCTGATTATGAGGCACGCCGTAGTGGGGGACTCCGGAAATTTCGACCACCTGGAGTTCTTTAACGTGCACCTAAATCTAAGTACACGGGTGTTTTCGCATTTCGCCCCCATCAAAATGCGGCCGCCGTGCCCGGGATTTGAACCCGCGACCTCGTGCTCAGCAGCCTAACACCATAGCCACTGAGCAACTACGGCGGGTAGTCCAGAGGACAGGCCTCTAGCAAGTCCACAGGGAGGCCAAGGCCAGTGAAGCCCTAAACTAGGGGAGCAACCTATCACTCGTTCACCCCTTTCCCCTGCTGCCTGTCTTAATAAAGTTTACTACTACTACTGCTACCCAACTCTTTTCATTCTAAAGCGTTCACGTGGGAATGGTTATCAGTGCCCCATACCCAAACTACATTGCGTGAATAATTTTTGACTAATCTCCTTGGAGATCTAGGTGATATGCAGAAAACTGACCAATATTAAGCTACTCTTAATCTGCATTGACGGAGTTACCAGACCACATCATTTCGAACAGCAAGTTAGTTTGAGAAATCGTTTCGGCATCTTGTGAGAAAATTAGTCTGCCATTTTTTCCTCATTTCTTGCAGGATAAAGCTGGCCGAAGCAAGAAATACTGAACAAAATTCCAACTACCTTGCTTCGGATTGTGACGTTTTCACCGATGTATTTAGTGCACCGCCTTACCAGTTAAACGTGTTTTGTAATTTGGATTTTTTTTTTGCTGCTGCTGCTGTTGTTCAGGATGACGAGAGCATTCAAAGAATAACGCCCGGCAAGAATTTTAATAAGCCACGCGTGACCACTATCACGAGCAAGCCACGGGCGTGAAGGAAAGAGGTCAAGTAGTGGTCATGCGAAGCCTAACGCAGAGCTTGTGTTTTAACGCACTGAAACGCTGCCGCAAACTCGGGCAGCGCCTTGACGGGCTCATTGCAGCGTTGGCTTGTATCGCCGTACAGCACGTCCACGTGGTTGCCGCTGGAGCACAGAGCGTAGCAAGAAGCCACGAAAAAGAGCCTGTCTTGCGCGAGGCTCGACTCTTTGGCGTATGCACTGCCTGTGTTTCGAGCAATGCCGAGCCTGTAGGCAGCCAGGCTTGCCAGGAGAGCCTTCAAGTCCACGTAGTTTGGCACCCACTCATGTGGCGCAGGGGAAGTGTCGCTGGTCTCCTGAATGTTTTCGTTTCGAATCCCTTGCTTGCGAAGGGCGTTCACGTTGACGAGATGATCGTGGTACAGGCCCCTGAGCACTTCATCAGCGAGAAGTCGTCCGGCGCCGCCGTAGTTAACGGCCGCCGGAAAGTCTGAATGGAACAGCGGGAACACAAAGTAGTTTTCGGCGACCGTGAGCGCACCGTGGAAGCTCCATCGGTGGCGAAGAAAGGAACCCGGCTTGAGAACGTTCGTGACGTCTCGCTCCAGGAGGCGCCAGCGCCCGTTCATCAGGTTCAACCAGTGGACGAAGAAGCGAGCTCCGCGCGACGGTTCTGGCAGCACGCTTGCCAAGAAGGTCTCGTTGTTCCACGGTACAATGGCGCCCGGGGCCCAAAGCTGGAGCAAGGCCTCCTTGTGGCGCACCACCACGTCATCGAGAACGTCCCGCACGTCCCGAACGACATCCTCGGCGCCTCGGTGCTTCGGGAACAAACTGAGCCACCCGATGCCCACCGCGCTTTCGACCTGAATCAGGCAGCGTCGCCGATGCGCCGACGGAGGCAAGCCAGCAAGCTCCAGCGTGGCATCCGCGATCTCTCGGCTAGCCATCCAGCCCAACTCGTGGGCAACGCGAAGGCCTAGGCTTAGCGTGAGCGCCTCTCGCGTATCGGAGTCGAGTCCCAGTAGGTAGACGACGGACCGAAGCAGGCCGGCGTTTTCCACTTGCACGATGTCCCGAGCCGAAAAGCGGCGTGCCCAGATGAAGTACTCGTTCAACAGGAGCAGCAGCCGTCCAGCAGCAATGCCCGGGGTTGCCGTGTTTGTGAGGTTGCGGATTGACATGCCCACAATCCTCGAATCCGGCTCGGCCATCGCGGGGCCCAGCACCTGAAGTGTCAGCCGGTTCATTGCCTCTATTTTGGCGATGACCTCGTCTTCGACCGCTTCGGAAGCATCGAATAGCCGTAACATGGCTCGCACGTAGCGCCGGTACCGGAGCGATGCTGCTGTCTTCGCTGGTTGACCGGCGAACGCCCGCGTGGTGGCAATCCAGGCGTGAAAGGCAGCGCTGTGGCCAATCTTTAGCACGGGCTCCCCGGTCCCTCCGCGAAGAGGAGCCAGTTCGAAGCTCACGTGGAACCACAGATGCACGTTCCAGTTGCCAGACAGATCGAGCAGAATCTCTAGGAGATCCCAGCGAGACGTCTTTGGCCACGGGAGATGGCGCGCGGCCATGAACCTTTTGAGGTCGGGCAAGCTGCTCTGCGAAAGCTCCATGCACGACTTGGCAAGGCCGGCTACCTTCTTCTCGACGCTCGACGCCGAAGGCGCTGCGAAATGCTGGCTGCCGCCGTGTTCGCTGCTCCACTCGATGGCTTTAAGCGCGCGACCGTACATCGCATCTTCCGCTGCATCCACGACGGACAGCAGGTGGTGTTGGCGTTTCCACCCATCGCAGACGAAGCGGTAGAAATTTCGGCACGGGTCTTGAGATCGATTAATCGAAAGCGCTATAGTGGCCATAAACTTCTGGCATGCCGTTTCATGGCAGCCAGAAAAAAGTGGTAGATCCGCGTGTTCTGCGTGCGACGTCCGGGGGCTTGCGCAGAGAAGGCCCTGGTCCTTGACGCGAATCCACAGCATCGATCCCAGGTAGAGGAGAAAGGCGATGGAAAAAATGACGGCCATCGCCTCCAGGATGATCACGTGCCTGGGGTTCATGCGCCAGTTTGCTCGAATGACGACTACATTAGCCTCCGCGTGTTCCTGCGGGTAGGAAATGCAAAGTGAAAAGCTTGCACCTTATTGATTGCAGCCGTGAACCTCTGATAAAGCGTCTAGAATATTGCTTTAACTATATTCATCTAGCTTTGAGTTTAAATTTCCTATAGTGCGCCGAAATGCTGTCTGTCGCTATAAGAACACGTACCATCCTAAGAAATACAAACAGGTTGCTACAGTAGGTTAAACACACCTGCAGCCTGATTATGGTTCTGGCTATACACTTCTGCTTCAGGTTCCCAAGCTAAAGTGACAGCACCAGTTTCAGTGCAAACGCGTTGAGATAAGTGTTTTCCGGAAAGGCTGTAAAGGCGTTCAGAAAACCCACGCTGTAGTCACAAATATGGCGTTAAGCTCGTCGTTGGCACGCGGCGACGCGAGAGTAGCTCGATCCTAACAACATCCGGAGTAACCCTATGCTACGATAGTGCCCCTGTATGTGCTACAGGGACGCTATCACTATTGAGGACGACGCAACGAGCTATGGAAAGAAGAATGATAGGTGTAACGTTAAGGGATAAGAAAAGAGCAGAAATTGGGTGAGAGAACAAATGCGAGTTAATGACATCTTAGTGTAAATAAAGAAAAAGAAATGGCCATGGGTAGGACATGTAATGAGGAGGGAAGATAACCGATGGTCATTAAAGGTTAAGGACTGGATTCCAAGGGAAGGGAAGCGTAGCAGGGGGCGGCAGAAAGTTAGGTGGGCGGATGAGATTAAGAAGTTTGCAGGGACAAGATGGCCACAATTAGTACATGACCGGGGTTGTTGGCGAAGTATGGGAAACGCCTTTGCCCTGCAGTGGACGTAACTATGCTAATGATGATGATGATGATGATGTGCTACTGGACCGTAGCAGGATCACTGTGTTACGGATGCAGATTGCGTCTACGGATACATCGACTTGTCAATTACATGAATCAGAGCGTATAGCCATAGGGTTTAAACTTCGCAATATTAAGACAACCCGGATTGAAGGAAAAGTACAACTTTGTCTTTCTTTATAATTAAAACATGTCGCTGTAATGCGCCGCGAACCGCTCTTATAAACCTGTCTTTACGCAAGAGAGTTCCCGTCATGCCGCGTGTTGTCATAGAGTGCATGCTTCTTCGAAAGGCGTAATCACCCAGCCTGCTTCCCTTCTGCTAACTCAACCTGCGTTTCTTACACTGCTTGGATTAAGTCATTAACCCAATGCCAAGAAGTGCGACTCTCGTTTGAAGTTGCTGATCACAACCGCAGCGTGTGAGTTCTCAGCGAGTTCGTAATGTCTAGACAAACGCCCTCTCATGCGTTGCCAAAATGGAACTACTGTGGCCGAAACGAGTTAAACCACACTGAGTAAATACGACTGAAACATACGGATCTATATCTTCTGCCTGATCTTCTGACTGACTGAGTCATCCTGTGCAAGGCACAATGTTGCTGTCAGACTCGCGAGAATTGGGTTCGTGTAAGCACGTACGGCAGATGGAGACGCGGCGTGACCTCGCCTGTACAGCGCCTGTCGGGTTTTCGCAAGTTAGCCTACAGATAGTATAGGAGAGAACAAGGACCCCACGGGAGAGAAGTGCTCCCACAGTCCTTATAAGGACTCTGGGAACACTTCTCTAACGTGTGGTCCTTGGTTTCTATTAACGCTATAGCGCTAATAGAAATACCAGTTCTTATCCAACTTTGGGGCTTGGCATTTCCACACGACTAGAATTACATGCACATCGCTAGCGGGTAGAGTCAGAAGTCGGATTGACTTAGAGCGCCACGACCGCGCTTACACACTTCTTTCCGATCGTGTTGAGCGATTCACCCCGAGCATCCTTCGCAGTCCGGCTGACAGCCCAGGCCGACGCTGTATACCTGGGACTGACCTGCTATAGCGGTCGCGTAGACCCGAGTACCGGATCTCGTCTCGACAAGGCGACTTGCCTCGATTTTATTTATTTATTTATTTATTTATTTATTTATTTATTTATTTATTTATTTATTTATTTATTTATTTATTTATTT
The DNA here is from genome assembly GCF_038994185.2 of Dermacentor albipictus. Lineage (NCBI taxonomy): Eukaryota > Metazoa > Arthropoda > Arachnida > Ixodida > Ixodidae > Dermacentor > Dermacentor albipictus. Next base: position 68,837,844 of record NC_091826.1, on the reverse strand, counting down.
ATTTATTCATTTCCTCAAAGGTCTCTGTTGAGACATTACATGAGGGAGTGGGGAGTTAGTGACAAAGAGATACTACAAATTACAAAGGGATATTTCCGATGAGTCGCTTGAATGCAAGTGGGTCGATGATAGTGGCAACTTCGGCGGGCAGGCCATTCCAGTCTCGTGCTGTGCGCAGAAAAAATGATTGATGAAAAAATGATGACTACGTAAGCCTATCCGCCTGCACGGTCCGATCGAGACAAGTCAACCCGCGTGCTACTGCTAAGCCTACTCGTACTGACCCGCTGTATATATACACGTGTGCGCCCGCTGCGCAGCAATCGCACACCTGCGCATGCGCCAGCTATCGTCTGTTTCCGATTTCTCACCTGTGCTGCCGGAGCCGGATCCGGCAACGCGCAGGCAGGCGTCGCTGAAGAATCGAGCGCGGTGTCTGCGCCATCGCCGTGGGCGGCTGCATCTGCCGCCTGCCGCGCCGCCGCCTGCATCTGGCGCACCTGAAGGAGTTCGTCCAACTCGAGGCCCTGGAAGCCCGGTCGTCTCGTCGGACCCGTGGTGAGCCTCGAACCGCCTAACGCGTTCCGGTCTGACTCCGAGGAGCTCGAGCTGCTGCTGCTTCCGCTGGAGGAAGTGCTCGCCCCAGTGTCGGCCATCACTTCGTTCTTGAACTCAACCCTGTCTCCTACACGCCTGCCTGTGAAAGCGGTCCCTGACTGTCAGCAAGAGCGAGACAAGCCTGCAAGCGTCCAGCTGCTCTTGCTCTGTCGTTCCGCTCGTGAGGCACCCGCCGCAGCTGCTGCTAATTCTAAGCCCGCGTGAAGAACACGTACTCACGATGGGGATTGCCTACACCAAAAGGTCAAAACGACGATGACAAAGAAGTAAGTCAGGCAAGAAATGCAGATAATCGATGTTCATCATCATTATCATAATTGTCAGCCACTTTCATGTCCTCTGCAGGACGAATGCCTCTCCCTACGATCTCCAATTACCCATGTCCAGCGCCAACCGATCCGAACTAACGCCCGCGAATTTCCTAATGTCATCGTCTCACCTATAGTATTCTGTCGTCCTCAACTGCGCCTCCCTTCACTGGCGCCGATTGTGTAACCCTAATGGTCAACCGGTTCTTTACTCTAAGCATTACATGACCTGCGTAGCTCAATTTGTTGCTCCTAATGTCAGTTAGAATGTCGGCTATACCCGTTTGCTCCTTTATCTGTCTCTTAACGTTACGCCTAACATACTTCGTTCCATCGCTCTTTGCACTGTCATTAAGTTCTCAAGCTTTTTTATCATAAAACAGGACGTACGGCTTGAAGGACAGGGACTGCCAGAGACAACATACGTAGCGCTGACTTTCAACAATATTTTATTGTGTTGCCACATCGTGTGTACAAGAGGGGACATGCACAGAAAAGGGTGTGTTCCAACAGCAAGTTACAGTGCTAAGAACATGGTCACTTGAAAAAGACTAACATTACAATTTCTATCTGTTGAGATACAAGACTTCGCTAGGGGTCAGCGCCATAAAGGGTGGACTAACACAGCACCCAGTTTTCTGATGAACTCAGTTTCTATAATTTCCCTGGTGAGCTGTGAGCTGTGTCTCGCTAAGACTTCCGTATCTTCAAAGAGGGGCACGCAACCGAAGCTCCGGCAATGGATGCCGAAGTGGCCTTGAACACTGGTATGGACGTTGCTATTGGCGGCGAGGAGTTACGGAGCCGCCATCTATCGGAAGTGCCTCGCAGGCGTAGTATGAGGGATCACGCGGCGCGCTCCTCATAGGTTTTGCTGTCAGTGCTCACTGAAAACACCACGCACGAGCTCCCCTGGACATTTGTGTAAGTACTTTCGAAACCAGAGAAGTTTTTTACTGCCTAAATAATAATCTTGGGCAAACTGAAAGCACAGAATCGTTTACAGACGCTATCTCTTTACCGAATACGTACAGTGAATGCCACTGCGCGCGGTGGCCATGATGGAGTCTCCCGAACCGGCTTCTTTCGTGAAAGGTATGTAAAAGCTGAGAGCAAACTATGTAAAATACGTTCTTATAGTGTTCGTATAACTAAATGGAGCATGATAGAATGAAGCCTCAATGCAGCGATCGCACAGATTCGCAGCGACCGACTGCGCGTCTGCATGCTTGTCCGCGCAATGTTTCGCTTTCGCCGCGCGCGCGTTTTGGCACCGGGCCATGAGCTTTAGGCCGCAGAATATGAGCATTTGACAGTATACAAGCAACCATTGTTGCATGGGCACTATCAGAGCTGTTCAAAAATAATTTCATTGTAGAGACTTCGACGCCTACGGGGACTATGATGTGCTGTCGCGACGATTCAATCTTTTTCCTTCTAAATTGTTGGACGTTTCAATATTATTTCTCGAGTTGCATCGCACGGTATGTTTATCGGTGTTCTCAGTGTGCGACTTCCCGCTGCTTTTTTTTTTGTAATCCAGTGCTTTAATTCATAACACAAACATGACCATATGCCATGCTTTTTTTAATGTGCTTCTTACAGACCCCTTTCCACTCCAGTGAACTTTCCAGTATCTATAGCATCGACAAGTTCATAGACCAAACTGTCATGACATTAGTCGGGCAGTGACTCGGGCGAGCGTCTCAGTGCGCGTTTTCTGAACATCGCAGACCCGGCGCCGTAGCAGAAATATTCCTCGCGTTTGTCCTGTCGATAACGTCGAAAATTTGCTGAGCCCATGCGACGTGCGTCCGCTCGCTTCGACACTTCTTTCAACGCAGCTGATCGTCAGGACCACGAGGATACCACCTTCGAGCCGGTAGGCCCATTTTTGGACTTTTTATCGGACTTCGAAGATCTCCGACGTGGCCGGGGAGCTAAGTCTCGCGTTAGGCTTAGCCACACCCGACACCCGGGCGGGCACCAAGTAGGTCAGAGCCACAAGGCATCGACTGAAATGCATCCCCGGGGCGCTACCAACCCTGTGACAAGCAATTTTATGGCCGGGCCAGCCCAAAACCCGACAGTATTCCAAGATATGGAGGAGGCGCCCGCCACCACGCACTCGAGCAGGGAGGAAGCGGGCACCGGAGCCGCAGAAGAGCACCTCATGCAGCAGGACGCCACGGGCGAGGCGAGCCGGCAGCAAGACGAGGAAAAAAACTGGCAAATCTACCATTTCAGGCGGCAGAAAAAGAATCTCAAGCGCGCTACAGAGAGCGACGTCATATTGAAGACGAGAGGATCCCAAGCCACGGAGAACAAAAATTGGAGGACGCTTAAGCTCCGCCTTCAAGAGTGGAACGTGACAGCGTTCCTGTCGACCCGCCAAGGGGCGTAAGACAGTGGGCTACGGCACAGCGACTACGCGCCCCGCATCGGACGCGGTGAGCTTCGAGCAGCGCCGCGTTCGGCGCGGCAACGAAATGTGCGCCTGAGCAAGCGACGCACGCCTGAGCCTTAGAAACAGCTCGTTTCTAAGGCAACACCGCATTCACTAGAGACGCTTTTGTACCGCTTTGAGGCATCGAACTCGTGGCTGAGTGGTAGAGTCTCCGTCTCACATTCCGGAGATCCTGGTTCGATTCCCACACAGCCCATGTTGCAAGTTGTTTTTTATTCATGAAGTGCCTGCCGGGATTTATCGCTCACGGCCAACGCCGCCGACACCGCCGCCGACGACACCGGCTTTTCTGCGACACGAGCTCCTTAACGCTGTCGCGTTAATAACAAGGTGACGCTGGCAGCCGCAGCTGGCAGCGGCATCACGCAAGACGGCGCGACGGGAGCGCCGCAGCAACAACAACAACAAAAGATGGGAGCGCCGCGGAAGCCGAGGCAGAGGCTGCCACCGCTGCCGACGGACGACGCAACCATCATCATCCGGCCCAGAGGGGGGCTGAAAATCAAGGACATGAAACCATATCAAGCAACGCAAGCCATCATAGAGGCCCGCGGGATGAAATTCAAGGATGAAGACTTTCTGGTCAGGCTCCGACCAGGGTCCAACATCGTCATCGCAAGTGCTTCCAAGGAAGAAGTTGCGGACGTCATCAGGAAGATGAAGTACCTCCCATAGAGCGGCATCATTTACGAAGTAAACGCTTACGTGGCCATGCCTGGGGACGTAAAGCGGGCGGTAATCCACGGGCTACCGATTGGACTACCATGTGAAATGATGGAATCCAATATGCGACTACGTACTCAAGGGGTGGAGATCCTGGCGGCAAAGATGCTGGGCAAGTCGGAGACGGCGCTAATCACCTTCGACGGCCCATCATTGCGAAGTGGGTCATCTTCAGCGCAGTAAAATACAAGACATACAGACCAACCAGACAGTTTTGCTACGTGTGCGGCACGCAAGGACACCGTTCGGACGTCTTCCCAACGCCGGGAGCGAGAACCTGCAGTCAGTGCAGAGCAAACAACTAAGTTGAAGGACATCAGTGCCAACCAAAGTGCCTGGTATGTGGCGGCGAACACGTCACCTGTACCCGGGACTGCCGGACGCACCTCAAGAACAACGACGAGCTGCGAGGACGAGCCCCACAGAAAAGCCGAGGGCTGAGCCGGAGCCATAGGTGCCGTCCCAGGTGGCTGAGCTCGGAAGGAGAGCAGAGCTGCTCGCGGCCGCCGGGGCTACAGCGAAACGCGGAGCCGGGACCGGAGCCAGTCCAGGGACAACTCCCTCCCACCGCTGGGGCCACCACCCGCAGCCAAAGGGCAGTGGAAACAGCAGACAAAACCACAACAACAACAAAAGAAGGGCGGAGTTAAGGTAAGCTGGGGGGCAGGCCCTCCTAAATCACTGTTTCCGCACTCGGATAATAACAATAACGACAACGAACTTAAACAACTAAGGGAAGAAAACAAGGCTCCAAGGCGAGAACTAGAGCAGAGTAGGAAGAAAACAGAACAACTAGACGAGAGAATCAAAGAACTAATCAGGGAACTGCGAGAGCAAAGAGTGGGTAGCCTGCCGCGACAGCAGACTCCATCTCCAGCTATGGAGCAACAGCCACAGCAGCCGGAAAAGGGAACCATAGAAATGCAAATGCAATCCTTCATGCAAAAAATGAAGAAGCAAATGAATTTGATGCTACAAAAGATCGCAATGCAAGATCAAAGTTTTCGCAACTACATAAAAAATCAAAATACGCAAAAGATAACAAATGAGGCTAGAGATAGGCTCTATCACAAAAAGAAGTTTCGGCACCGAAAACCAAAGTATAACAACCAACGATAAACCAACATGGCTAGACACAACACATTAGATATATGACAGTGGAGCTGCAGAGGCTACCGCAAAAAGCAAGGCCCGCTGCAGCAATTCATAAATTCACAGTTAAGTCTTGCTGACATAATCGCGCTGCAGGAGACAAGCACCGTGCCGACACTCAAGGGATACACGTGCCAAGAAAAAGATCGCACGGCCACCTTAATTAGTGAACAACTAGTCGCCATAGCACACGATGAGATTCCGGACACGCGGATAGAACATATCGTGACAGAGATAATTCCAATGAAAAAGGGAAAACAAAAAAAGCACTTTTATCATAAACTTATACAGTCCACCGCGACAAAATGACGGGGATTTTCAGGAACCTTTCATAGGAGCCAGCAAGCTAGCGAAATCCAACACCCTGCTTATAATGGGCGCGTTTAATGCCATGGGGCAGAGCTTGGGATATCAAAAAGACACTAAGAAGGGAACGCAAGTTAGCGACGCAGCAGAAGTCACAAGCTGCACCCTCTCAACGGACGCAAACCAACTAACGCGTCTAGGCAACAGCGTTAGTCCCGACACATGCCCAGACCTGACATACGTCAGGGGAGCTAGGCAAGCCACGTGGGAGAACCTGCTGGAGAACCTGGGTAGCGACCATTATATTATAAGAACGCAAGTGTCAGCAGAGAACATCAAGCGCAAGATAGGAACAGCCAAAATAACGGACTGGAACGCTTTTCGCAAAGAATGCAAGCACATGGAGGGGGCGATAACCTCCATAGAGGAATGGTGCAAACAACTTAAGGAAATACAGCAACAATACACCCAGGAGGTCGAAAGGTCAGAGCAAACACCGGAGGTGGACTCGCGACTCCTCAGGCTATAGGAGGCAAGGCGTGGACTAACAAAAAGCTGGAAGAAACAACGACTAAATAAGAAGCTAAAGAAGAAGATAGCAGAGGTTACCAAGGAGAAAGAGGAATACGCAGCCCAACTCACACGACAAAGCTGGCAGAAGTTTAGCGAATCGCTGAATAGAACCGTCAGCACCGCAAAGACCTGGCGTATCCTCAAGGCTCTAATGGACCCAACCAAGACCAAGTCAGAAAGTAACAAGGCCATCCAAAGGCTAGTACACCAATTTGAAGGGACAGAAGAAGAGCTACTGGAAGAAGTCCGTGTAAAGTGCTACGGGCAAGATAAACCCGAAGCGTACACGGAGAGATACCGAGGCGAAGAAAACCCCGACCTAGACACACCCATCACCAGGGAGTAAGTTTTCGCAGCAGTTAAGGCATCGACCCGGAACACAGCAGCAGGTGCGGAGAAGATTAGGAACGCATTAATCCGCAACCTAAGTGATGAGGCGGTCACACAGCTGACGAATTTCCTCAACACACATTGGGAAGCGGGGACACTGCCAGAGGAATGGAAACATGCGGAAGTAGTTATGATCCCCAGCCAGGGAAAAAACCTAGTAGTAGAAAACCTACGGCCGATATCACTCACTTCGTGCCTTGGCAAGTTCTACGAGCGAATCGTGACAAGGAGGCTACAACAAAATATGGAAGACGAAGATCTGTATCCCCACAGTATGTTCGGCTTTCGCACCAAATTATCAACCTAAGACGTCCTACTACAAATAAAAGAGGGGCTTCTAAGCAACATCCCCTACAACGGAGAAAACATAATAATGGCACTCGATGTCAAAAGAGCGTTCGACAACGTCAGCCATGCGGCCATCCTCAAGGGACTGGACGATCTCAACAGCGGACGAAGAATCCACGGCTACCTGACAGCGTTCCTATCAAGCAGAACAGCCATGGCGGGGTTAGGAGACCTGCGGACAGACAAGTTCCACACGCCTAACAATGGAACCCCCCAGGGATCCGTGATCTCACCGATCCTTTTCAACATTGCAATGATTGGGATAGCCCGGAAGCTGGAAGAGATCGACGGCATACATCACGCCATTTATGCCGACGATATCACCATCTGGACTAACCAAGGCTCGCTCAGCCAAAAAGAAGAACGACTACAAGCCGCAGCAACATGTGTGGAAGAATGTGTTAGGGAAAGAGGCCTCGCCTGATCGACGGAGAAGTCGGAGCTCCTGCGAGTCAGAAGAGGAAAACGCTCGGAAGAACAAATCAGCGTCACCCTAGAAGGACAAAAAATACCAGAAAAAGAAGCCGTCAGGATTCTGGGAATGTGGGTGCAAAGTAATCAACGCTGCACACACACCATAAACCTACTCAAGCAAGCGACGGCACCGGTGGCACGTATGATCACCCGCGTCTCGCAAAAAAGAAGCGGCATGAAGGAGGAAGATACAGTCAAGTTGGTTAAGAGTCTCATAATCAGCCGGATTACGTACGCCCTCCCATATTACAACACAAACAAAGGCGAACGGGACCAGGCCGACGCCATCATAAGGAAAGCATTCAGAACAGCGCTTCAACTGCCGGCCAACACCTCGACAGAGAAGCTGCTGGCACTCGGACTCCACAACACGTTCGAGGAGCTCAAAGAAGCACAATTAGGGTCGCAGCTACTCAGACTCCAGCAGACTACCACGGGCAGAAAGCTCCTAAAAAAACTGGGGCACAAAGAACTTGAAAGGGAAGAACAAAGAACGGCAAACCTACCCGATGAGTATCGCAGTACCATCAAGGTAGGGTCCCTGCCAAGAAACATGGACCCAAATTTACACACAGCCAGGCGGAACGCTAGGTCAAAGTATGTAGAAAAGTACCTAGCAACCAAGGCGAACACGGTATACACGGACGCCGCGGTCTATCCTCGAGAACTAAGGGAAACAGAACAAAGAGTCGTCGCGGCAGTAACAGACTCGGACTATAGGGAAATAGCTTGCGCGTCGGCACGCGATTGTACGGTAACCGAGGGAGAGGAAATGGCTGTTGCTCTAGCAGCTGTGGAGGGCTACCGCACAAATAGATCACTTATAATTCTAACAGACTCCAAGGAAGCATGCCGAAAGTACATTAACGGCAGAATCGGTCTAAAAGCGCTCCAAATCTTCCTCCGTGCTGGCCAACAGAATAAACGCATTAGACGCACCATCTTTTCGGCACCGGGGCACACTGAGATTGAGGGCAAGACAGGGTTGGTAGGATCACTCGCGAGCATACAAACCGAGCGGACCTAAACAGAGATCCTGAGGACTTCATGACACTGACCCCAACGTACTCTGACATACTAAATTACCATAGAGGGACGAGGATCAGATATCCCCCGCCTCACAATACACTCACTTAACAACAGGCAGTTTACTGGCGAAAGCTGCAGACAGGAACTTTCCCAAATTTACATATACTATGCAAAATATTCCCAAGTCAATACAGGGACACATGCCCATGGTGTGGCGCAATACCCACACTTTATCACATCACATGGGAGTGCACTACGAATAAGGGATTCCACAAAATAGAAAATCCGAGTGCGGAGTAGTGGGAGAGCGTGCTCTCCAGCGGCGACCCTAACCTCCAACGGAGGCTGATGGATCATGCCCGACGAGCAGCCACGCTCAGTGGTGCCTTGGAATAGGGGCGCCAACCATGCAGGCCGTAGATCGGCACCAACCAATAGAAGATGAAGACATCCGGCCCGACCGCTCAATTACTCTTTCTAGAGCAATAAGGTTTCCTTCCTCCTCCTCCTCGTACCTTCGTTTAAAATTCTGTGTCGCTTCTTTGTCGTCTCCTACACAGCATCGCTGGTCATCCATCTTCGCCGATAGGTATGGCTCATGGTATCTTTGTTCCTGTACCTATCAGGTCTCTATCACACATAAGGTTGCGCAATATAATTAATAGCATCGCCACAGTGCAGGATTTTCTATAGAGGCCATCGTACCTAAGCCAGAAGTAACGGCAGATCAATACATAGAGACCTGGAAGTAGGCGAATAATGATGATGATGATGATGATGATGATGATGAAGCAGAAGAAGAAGAAGAAGAAGAAGGAGGAGGAGGAGGAGCGGTATTAGAAATAATTAAGTGGCGAACAAGAACATGTCACGGACAAATGGCTGGCCTGTCGGCCAAGCCGTTTTAGCTGGCCAGTTGCTCCTGATCCTTCCGGAAAACGGAAAAGTACTCCACACTAATGTATTAAAGCCCTTCCCAGTTATAACCATGGAACCCTTATGAACCGAAGCAGTACAAGGAGCTGATTCCTCTTGTTTGTAGACATCCGAGAACCGCGTAACGACACAAGTGAGAAATTTTCATTCACAGCCCCTGAAACAATTAAGTTACGTTAAGTTACATAGGTTAGCAACTGAAAAACAATATTCTTTTACATAAACAGTGAAAATATTCATACGGCAATGTAAAAAACAAGGCATAATTTAGCTAGCGAGTAGCGCTTTTCAACCCCAAATACACGTTGAGCAAAACACTCCAGAATGCGAGTTTTGAGCTGTTTTTTGGAGGTACCTTCGGGACCTGGACACCGTTCTTTTATTGATGCTCCTTGTATTTTCATACAATCTTTTTACTGATATTGTCGCACACTCACAGCAAAGATACTGGGCGCGTATTTGTTGCAGTAATGAGAGGCTTAGAACAAAGCAACGAAATTCGGTTCAAGAAGGCCGCTTTTGTACTGTTAGATCGTCTAAACTTTGTCTCATTAGCTTGTCTGAAGTTCAGATGTGCTGTAACTAAAAAAGAAACTGTAAATAAGGAAACAGAAAGGGGGCTAGCAAAAGATAAGCAGTGAACTCAAGCATCCACCATTATTTTTCTTGTATACGCGCAAAAACTCATCGTTGGTGCCTGGAGGAGCAATCTACGGTTATCGGAATGTAACCGCTTTGGTCGCTTTCGAGTGTCTTGTTGTACGTAGAGGTCACAGACGTTAGCATAGGCCACAAGTTGTCATTTATTGCATAGAATTACACACCCACCCTTGCAAAAATCCTGCACTAAATTCAGTTGCATCCGAACGCAATTTCTATTCATTGCAACAAAATTTAAACATAAAGTCAACAGAATTTTAAAGACGACATTTACGATTGGACGCCGCATGCACGTTTTATTTCTTAGGAGAAATATTGTACAACATTTCGCTGGAAGTTCATAGCATTTCGCCGGGATATCTACGCGCCTATGGTAACTCAGTCGACCGATGTTTGTGTTCTTTGGCAAATAGCAAGCAGGTGGCCTGACAAAATATGTAATCTTCATAGCGAAACTACGTGTTAATATCAGAATAGCCATGCGTCTTCCTAGTTCATTCCTATAGCGAAGGCATGTAGTATGTGAGAGCTACATTTCAGTTGCTGATGCAGTTCTGATGCACCGCGCGTGTGCAGAACTTATGGATGGAAAGAGTTACATACCTATACAGCTTGAAATATGAGACGTTTGTTTTTAGAAGGCTAGCAGATAGAAAAGTGAAGAATTTGACTTCCAAACAGCAATGGGTGCGGGAAACCAAAAGGAACTAAATCCGCCAATGTAGGAGGGAATGTATTTATTTGGTGGTGGCAGTACATTAGCCAACCGAGTGAGTTGAAAGGTGGCGTTCTTCCGATGAAGACTAGTACGGGCACCGAAGTTATGTGGACGGTGCAAGCGGTCGGTAAACACAGTCTGTTTGCTATGGTCATACTGTGTTCAGTTCTTAAAGTGGAGTGTAATGTGTTGAAGTAGCATTGGTTCCTTTGAAATGTCATCATAAAATAGCTCAAGACGGCTAGCGTTACTGTCTGTATATTTATTCTGTGCCGCAGGAATCATTCCTATGCTTTTAGTGTTATGTGCCTAAAGAACGCGTGCGAAAGCTTCTTTAGTTTTTTCTCAATTTAGGAACTTAGCATAAGCTCAAAAATAGAGTGCTCATCAAAGTGAGGCTTCGATGGAAAAAACAAATGTCAGCACTTTCGCGAACCTTAAGGTGCGGCATCCTTGTGCCGGTTGGTGCACCAGAACTGGAAGCAAAAGAGACGATGGGATGACGCAATGTGCATGGTTTGAATTGTTGGTATATCTTATTTTTATTTATACATGCTGCAGCCCACACATTGAATCATAATGATGCGGAAGGTAACTGAAACCGCACAGTGCACGAGATTAGTGCAACACAAAAATGCAATATTTACAGGGTGGGCACGAGTACAATACTGACAGAGGTAGCACCCCTGTCCTGTGTTGGTTGAAACCAACAACAGTCATTAGCGGAGCAGTGGGAAATCCAGTTCGCGAGCTAGGACCTGGGAGTCCAGAGGACAAAAAAAATTAAATTATGGGGGTTTTACGTGCCAAAACCACTTTCTGATTATGAGGCACGCCGTAGTGGGGGACTCCGGAAATTTCGACCACCTGGGGTTCTTTAACGTGCACCTAAATCTAAGTACACGGGTGTTTTCGCATTTCGCCCCCATCGAAATGCGGCCGCCGTGGCCGGGATTTGATCCCGCGACCTCGTGCTCAGCAGCCTAACACCATAGCCGCTGAGCAACTACAGCGGGTAGTCCAGAGGACAGGCCTCTAGCAAGTCCACAGGGAGGCCAAGGCCAGTGAAGCCCTAAACTAGGGGAGCAACCCATCACTCGTTCACCCCTTCCCCCCTGCTGCCTGTCCTAATAAAAGTTTACTACTACTACTGCTACCCAACTCTTTTCATTCTAAAGCGTTCACGTGGGAATGGTTATCAGTGCACCATACCCAAACTACATTGCGTGAATAATTTTTGACTAATCTGCTTGGAGATCTAGGTGATATGCAGAAAACTTTGACCAATATTAAGCTATTCTTAATCTGCATTGACGGAGTTACCAGACCACATCATTTCGAACAGCAAGTTAGATTGAGAAATCGTTTCGGCATCTCGTGAGAAAATTAGTCGGCCATTTTTTTTAAATTTCTTGCAGGATAAAGCTGGCCAAAGCAAGAAATACTGAACAAAATTCAACCTACCTTGCTTCGGATTGTGACGTTTTCACCGATGTATTTAGTGCACCGCCTTACCAGTTAAACGTGTTTTGTAATTTGGATTTTTTTTTGCTGCTGCTGCTGCTGTTGTTCAGGATGACGAGAGCGTTCAAAGAATAACGCCCGGCAAGAATTTTAATAAGCCACGCGTGACCACTATCACGAGCAAGCCACGGGCGTGAAAGAAAGAGGTCAAGTAATGGTCATGCGAAGCCTATCGCAGAGCTTGTGCTTTCACGCACTGAAACGCTGCCGCAAACTCGGGCAGCGCCTTGACGGGCACGTTGCAGCGATGGCTTGCATCCCCGTACAGCACGTCCACGTGGTTGCCGCTGGAGCACAGAGCGTAGCAAGAAGCCACGAAAAAGAGCCTGTCTTGCGCGAGGCTCGACTCTTTGGCGTACGCACTGCTTGTGTTTCGAGCAATGCCGAGCCTGTAGGCAGCCAGGCTGGCCAGGAGAGCCTTCAAGTCCACGTAGTTTGGCAACCACTCCTGTGGCGCAGTGGAATTGTCGCTGGTCTGTTGAACGTTATTGTTGCGGGTCTCTTGCTTGCGAAAGGGGCTCACGTTAAAGAGACGATCGTGGTACAGGCCCCTGAGCACTTCGTCAGCGAGGAGGCGTCCGGCGCCGCCGTAGTTAACGGCCGCCGGAAAGTCTGAATGGAACAGCGGGAACACAAAGTAGTTTTCGGCGACGCTGAGCGCGCCGTGAAAGCTCCATCGGTGGTGAAGAAAGGAACCCGGCTTGAGAAGGTTCATTACGTCTCGCTCCAGGAGGCGCCAGCGCCCGTTCATCAGGTTCAACCAGTCGACGAAGAAGCGAGCTCCGCGCGACGGTTCTGGCAGAACGCTTGCCAAGAAGGTCTCGTTGTTGCACGGCACAATGGCGCCCGGGGCCCAAAGCTGGAGCAAGGCCTCCTTGTGGCGCACCACCGCGTCATCGAGAACGTCCCGCACGTCCCGAACGACATCCTCGGCGCCTCGGTGCTTCGGGAACAAACTGAGCCACCCGATGCCCACCGCGCTTTCGACCTGAATCAGGCAGCGTCGCCGATGCGCCGACGGAGGCAAGCCAGCAAGCTCCAGCGTGGCATCCGCGATCTCCCGGCTAGCCATCCAGCCCAACTCGTGGGCAACGCGAAGGCCTAGGCTCAGCGTGAGCGCCTCTCGCGTATCGGAGTCGAGTCCCAGTAGGTGGACGACGGACCGAAGCAGGCCGGCGTTTTCCACCTGCACGATGTCCCGAGCCGAAAAGCGGCGTGCCCAGATGAAGTACTCGTTCAACAGGAGCAGCAGCCGTCCAGCAGCAATGCCCGGAGTCACCGTGTCTGTGAGGTTGCGGATTGACATGCGCAGAATCCTCGAGTCCGGCTCGGCCATCGCGGGGCCCAGCACCTGAAGTGTCAGCCGGTCCATTGCCTCTATTTTGGCGATGACCTCGTCTTCGACCGCTTCGGAAGCATCGAATAGCCGTAACATGGCTCGCACGTAGCGCCGGTACCGGAGCGACGCTGCCGTCCCCGCTGGCTTACCGGCGAACGCCCTCGTGGTGGCAATCCAGGCATGAAAGGCAGCGCTGTGGCCAATCTTTAGCACGGGCTCCCCGGTCCCTCCGCGAAGAGGAGCCAGTTCGAAGCTCACGTGGAACCACAGATGCACGTTCCAGTTGCCAGACAGATCGAGTAGAATCTCTAGGAGATCCCAGCGAGACGTCTTTGGCCACGGGAGATGGCGCGCGGCCATGAACCTTTTGAGGTCGGGCAAGCTGCTCTGCGAAAGCTCCATGCACGACTTGGCAAGGCCGGCTACCTTCTTCTCGACGCTCAGTGCCGACGGCGCTGCGAAATACTGGCTGCCGCCGTGTTCGGTGCTCCACTCGATGGCTTTAAGCGCGCGACCGTACATGGCATCTTCCGCTGCATCCACGACGGACAGCAGGTGGTGTTGGCGTTTCCACCCGTCGCAGACGAAGCGATAGAAATTTCGGCACGGGTCTTGAGATCGATTAATCGAAAGTTCTATAGTGGCCATGTACTTGTGGCATGCCGTTTCATGGCAGCCAGAAAAAAGTGGTAGATCCGCGTGTTCTGCGTGCGACGTCCAGGGGCTTGCGCGGAGGAGACCCTGGTCTTTGACGCGAATCCACAGCATCGATCCCAGGTAGAGGAGAAGGGCGATGGAAAAAATGACGGCCACAGCCTCCAGGATGATCACGTGCCTGGGGTTCATGCGCCAGTTTGCTCGAATGACGACTACATTAGGCCCGGCGTGTTCCTGCGGGTGGGAAATGCAAAGTGAAAAGCTTCTACCTTGTTGATTGCAGCCCTGAACCTCTGATAAAGCGTCTGGATTATTGCTTTAACTATATTCATTTCACTCATCTAGCTGATCTCATCTATATTCATCTAGCCTTGAGTTTCAGTTTCTGATAGTGCGCCGAAATGCTGTCTGTCGCTATATGAACACCGTCCTAAGAAATGCAAGCAAGTTGCTATAGTAGGTTAAACACACCTGCATCCTGCTTATGGTTCTGGCTACACTTCTGCTTCAGGTTTTCAAGCTAAAGTGACAGCACCAGTTTCAGTGCATACGCGTTGAGATAAGTGTTTTCCGGGAAGGCTGTAAAGGCGTTGAGAAAACCCACGCTGTAGTCACCAATATGTCGTTAATCTCGTCGTTGGCACGCGGCGACGCGAGAGTAGTCGATCCTGTTTAACAACATACGCACTATCCCTATGCTACGATAGTGCCCCTGTATGTGCTACAGGGATGCTATCACTATTGAGGATGACGCAACGAGCTATGGAAAGAAGAATGATAGGTATAACGTTAAGGGATAAGAATTGAGCAGATTGGGTGAGGGAACAAACGCGAGTTATTGACATCTTAGTTGAAATCAAGAAAAAAAAAATGGCCATGGGCAGGACATGTAATGAGGAGGGAAGATAACCGATGGTCATTAAAGGTTACGGACTGGATTCCAAGGGAAGGGAAGCGTAGCAGGGGGCGGCAGAAAGTTAGGTGGGCGGATGAGATTAATAAGTTTGCAGGGACAACATGGCCACAATTAGTACATGACCGGGATTGTTGGAGAAGTTTGGGAAAGGCCTTTGCCCTGCAGTGGACGTAACCAGGCTGATGATGATGATGATGATGATGATGTGCTAATGGACCATAGCAGGATCACTGTGTTACGGATGCAGATTGCGTCTACGGACACATCGACTTCTCAATGACATGAATCAGAGCGTATAGCCGTAGGGTTTAAACTTCGCAATATTAAGACAACCCGGATTGAAGAAAAAGTACAACTTTGTCTTTCCTTATAATTAAAACATTTCGCTGTAATGCGGCGCGAACCGCTCTTATAAACCTGTCTCTACGCAAGAGAGTTCCCGTCATGTTGCGCGTTGTCATAGAGTGCATGCTCCTGCGAAAGGCGTAATCACCCAGCGTGCTTCCTGCCTGCTAACGCAACCAGTATTTCATGCACTGCTTGGATTAAGTCATTAAGCCAATGCCAAGAAGTGCGACTCTCGTTTGAAGTTGCTGGTCACAACCGGAGCGTGCGAGTTCTCAGCGAGTTCGTAATGTCTCGACAAACACCCTCTCAGGCGTAGCCAAAATGAACTACTGTGGCCGAAACGAGTTAAACCACGCTGAGTAAGCCCTACTGAAACATACGGATCTTTATCTTCTGACTGATGTTTTGATGTGGTTTCAAAATGCCTTGTATACACCCACCTTGCAAAAAACGTTGGCCACCTTTTCTGGGTGATTCTGACTAGGTTGGACCCTCTCTCCAATTTCAGGCATAGCGTATAATTTGCAAATCAAGAGTGCGATGTATGTGCAAGACTGAGATAGATACATGAAGCCGACGTGTGGCGGCACCTCAACCGACTCCCCTTCTTTTCAGTCTACACCTACAGCAAGTCGGCCAGCCCGATTTTGGGACAATGTTCGCTTGCATTAAGGCTGGTGGCTGTCGAACCATAATCCCGCCACCCAGTCCATGTAACGCTAGAGCAGGACAACGAGAATGAATGTTGGGGTGCGTTGAATGGGACAGCCTGTAGCAGTTTGACTCTAGCCTATTGAGCCACATGGGAAAATGCATCTAAACATGAATGCCATATGACTGATGGTTTGGGAGTTGGGGACACTTGGGTGCAGCGTCAGATGCTCTTTCTTCACATTAACGCCCACGTAGGACGGTATCTTCCCCTCTCCCAGTCCTCCTGTGCAAGGCACAATGTTGCTGTCAGACTCGCGAGAATTGGGTTCGTGTAAGCACGACAGGTGGAGAGTCGGCTTGACCTCTCCTGTTCAGCACCTGTCTGGATTCCGCAAGTTAGCCTACAGATAGTATACGAGAAAACAAGGACCACATGTGAGGGAAGTGCTCCCACACTACTTATAAGGACTCTGGGAACACTTCGTTCACGTGTGGTCCTTGGTTTCTATTAACGCTATAGCGTCAATAGACATACCGGTTCTTGTCCACCTCTGGTGGCTGAGCATTTCCACACGACAAGAATTACATGCACATCGCTAGCGGGTAGGGTCAGAAGCCGGATTGACTGAGAACGCCACGACCGCGTTTACATACTTTTCTCCGATCGGGTTGAACGATTCACCCCGTGCACCTTTCGCAGTCCGGCTGACGGCCCAGTCCGACGCTGTATACCTGGGACTGACCTGCTATAGCGTTCGCGTAAACCCGAATACCGGATCTCGTCTGGACAAGACGACTTGCCTCGAATTTATTGGCGTTACGTAAACGTATCCGCCCGCACGACCCGAGACAAGTCAACCCACCTGCTACTGCTAAGCCTACTCGACCTGACGCGCTGTGGTATATATATTCACGTTCGCGCCCGCTGCGCAGCAATCGCACACCTGCGCGTGCGCCAGCTGTCGTCTGTTTCCGATTGCTCACCTGTGCTGCCGGAGCCGGTTCCGGCAACGCGAGGGCAGGCGTCGCTGCAGAATCGAGCGCAGTGTCTGCACCATCGCCGCGGGCCGCTGCATCTGCCGCCCGCAGCGCCGCCGCCTGCATCTGGCGCACCTGAAGGAGCTCGTGCAATTCGAGTCGCTGGAAGCCCGGTCGTCTCGTCGGACCCGCGGTGAGCCTCGAACCACCTAAGGCGTTCCGCTCCGAATCCGAGGAGCTCGAGCTGCTGCTGCTGCTGCTGCGGTCGAAAGTGCTCGCCCCAGTGTCGGCCATCGTTCGGCTCTTGAAGTCAACCCTGTCTTCGACACCCCTGAACGTCGCCCTGTGCGTGAACGCTGTCCCTGACTGTCAGCAAGAGCGAGACAAGCCTGCAAGCGTCCAGCTGCTCTTGCTGTGTCGGTCCGCTCGTGAGGGCACCCGCCGCAGCTGTTGCTAATTCTGAGCCCGCGTGAGGAACACGTACTCACGACGGGGATTGCCTACACCATAAGGTCAAAACGACGACGACAAAGAAGTAAGTCGGGCAAGAAATGCAGATAATCGATGTTCGTCATCATTATCATCATCATCAGCCAATTTTATGTCCACTGTAGGACGAAGGCCTTCTCCCTACAATCTCCAATTACTCATGTCATGCGCCAACCGTATCCAACGAGCGCCCTCGAATTTCCTCATTTCATCGCCCCACCTAGTCTTCTTCCATCCTGGACTGTGCTTCCCTTCTCTTGGCACCCATTCTGTAACCCTAATGGTCCACCGGTTATCTATTCTAAGCACTACATGACCTTCTTAGCTCCATTTCTTGCTCTTAATGTCAATTAGAATACCGACTATAACCGTTTGCTCTGTGATCCAAACCGCTCTTCTCTGTCTCTTAAGGTTATGGCTAGAATTCTCCGTTCCGTCGCTTTTTGCGCGGTCGTACACTTATTCTCAAATTTCTTTGTCAGTCTCCAAGTTTCTTATCCATATGTCAGCACCGGTAAAATGCACTGATTGTACACCTTTCTTTTCAATGATAATGGTAAGCTTCCAGTCAGTAGCTGAAAATGTCGGCCGTATGCGATCGAACCCATTTTTATTAATCTCTAAATTTCCTTCTCATGATCAGGGTTCCCTGTAAGTAATTGACCTAGTGTAAAGTCGCTCTGATTGTTCGTGTTCTTAAGTGTCACGAATGGGCCGCGTGCTTTGTGTATATCGAGGGGGTTCACTTCCCCCCATGTCAGCGGGGCGACAGTTGCTGTGTTATGTGGGGTCACAGGCACCGCGCGGTGTTGGGTGACGCGTCGCGGCAGGCGCCAGGAGGGCGAGTGTCGATTCCGGGAAGTCGGTATTGTGCGCACGGTGTTGGCAGTCCGCCGGCGGTCACACGAGTTCACACAGACCAGCCTTGAAAGGGACCGCTGTACAAGGTATTGTGGGTCTGGCGCCCGAGTGCCTGACTAATTGGAGGCGCCGCCGAGGTTAAGAAGGGCTTAGGGCTTAGCGACTCTGACCCCGTGCCGCATGCAGTGAGCATGCACCTAATCTTCTATGCGTCCAGAACGCAATCGCCAGCCTTGTTGTTGAGTGCGACTGCCTGTGTGGTGTCGAAGGCCAGCTTACAGTACACGCTGTAGGAATGCGGTGCACACGTAAAGAGTGCATTCGGACGACGGCGTCTTGGAAAAACGCACTCGGAGAACTTTGTCTTGTAGACAATAAGTTTGAAGGACAAGAAGGGCCATCCGTCTCCCACACGGCCAAACTTTGAGTACGACCGCTCTACGTGGTATCGATGCCCCTGCTACCGAGACAGTTGCGGCCTAGACGTCGTTGGGATTTGAGGCGGTCTAGCGATAACTTGGTCGGGCCTGGCGGGTTTTGCTGAGCCCGTCACTAACTACGTAGAAATGAGAGGGCAACGGAGTTTTAGGAAAAAGGAAAAGATCTTTGTTTTCCAATATGTTTATTTTTAAGAGTAAGCCCATCCCTGTGGGTTGGGGCTTAACAAACGGTTGACTCTGATAGGCAACTGAACCTGTGGGACGGGCCAACAGCCCTACCGCCTTTTTTTCTTTGTATATTTGGGCTATAAAAATCGGGACGACATGCTCTCCCTCAGACTTGGCTGAAACCAGGATTGCTGATAGATCAGTGAGCCTCCGTACTATGTACGTTAAAACGAGTCTGGGCTCTAACAGTCATTGAGACAGTCGAAGAGTGAGACTTTGTTTCTCAATTGTTCAAATTTGTAATGCATTTGTTTTACCTGCCATGTATATAGAAAAGTTTACGTATAAATATTTCTTGTACATCTGATCTCTTCGTTTCCTGCCTGCGTTTTATCAACAACTGCCGATCATCGTCCGAGAAGCTTCAAGTTCCAACGGTGAAGCGAGGACAGAGGACGAACGAAACATTACTCCTAGGTAAACGTACTCCTTCCCAGACTCTAGACGCTGACTGGCGATCCTGAACTCTTCTTCCCTTGCCCGGCTATTCATCATTATCTTTGTCTTCTGCATATGAATCTTTAACCCCACTCTTACACTCGCCCTCAATCATTTTTTGTAACTCGTCTCAAGTGTTACTGAATCGGACAATGTCATCTACAAACCGAAGGTTGTTGAGACATTCGCCCTTCATCCTTACTCCTAAGCCTTCCCAGTTTAATAGCTTGAATACTTCTTCTAAGCGCGCAGTGAATAGCATTGGAGAGATTTTGTTTCCTTGTCTCACCGTTTTCTTTATATAGGTATATTTCTACTTTTTTGTGTGGAGAATTAAGGTAGGTATGAAATATGTGTAGATATTTTCTAAGATATTTACGTGAGCGGCATTATTCCTTCATTACGTAATACCTTTATGACTGCTGGTATCTCTAATGAATCAAATGCCTTTTCGTAATCTATGAAAGCCATACAGAGAGGCTGATTGTACTCTGCGGATTTCTCGATTACCTCATTTATCACACGGGTGGGATCTATTGTAGAGTACCCCCTCCTGAAGCCGGCCAGTTCCCTTTGTTGACTAAAGTGCAGTGTTGCCCTTATTCTATTGGAGATTATTTTGTTAAATATATTATGTAATACTGGCAGTAAGCTCATGGGCCTACAATTTTTCAGCTTTTTAACGTCTCTCTTGTTGTGGATTAGTATAATGTTTGCATTCTTTCAGTTTTCTTCTACCCTTGCAGTCGATAGACACTTTGCATAGAGAGTCGCCAGTTTTTCTAGCATTATGTCTCCTCCGTCGTTGATCAACGTGGCGGTTACCCCATGTTCCCCTGCCGCTTCTTCCCGTCTCATGTCTCGCAAGACCCTTCTAACCTCATCGCTAGTTATAGAAGGAGTCTCTGCAACCTGTTCATTGCAGCTTCGAACGGAGGTATCGTGGCTTGTCTGGGTACCGTACAGGTCGGTATGTAATTCTTCCGCTGCTGTTGCTATACCTTCGAGATTGCTGATGATATTACCCTGCTTATCGTTCAGTGCGTACATCTTGGCTTGTCCTATGCCAAGTTTCCTTCTCAGTGGGTTCATGCTGCGTCCATTTTTTACTGCTTCCTCAGTCTTTCTCACGTTATAATATCGAACATAGTCACAAGAAATAAAGAAATACTTAATAGATCACGTTTTTTTTTTTCATTCCAGACAAAAAAAAAAAGGAAAATCGCAGCAGAGGTGCAGAACCGACCTATGTGGCTTCTTAATGTTTAAACGAACTTATATAGCACAGCCAGGCACGTACCGAGGATTTTATACTGATACTGATGGCAGGAACCGACGATCAAGTGAGCTTAAAGTGGGGAGCAAATCACTATTAGACAAAGAATACGCTGAAGTCCAATTTGTCCGCTGCCACGCGGTAACACTGTGATGCGCCTCAGACCCCTGAAACGGGAGGCCTAAAGTAATCAGTCACAGTCGTTAGTGAAGCAAAGTTAAAAAAAGAAGAAAAAAGCCCATAAGGTTGAAAGTAAACTAAGTGAAGAGGCTAGAAAAAGACGAATGTATGCAAGGTGGCCATTAACTGAACATTGGCAGCATGTGATCTGTTTTCTCATATTCAGCATTGTCATCATGCTTTCCTCTTCGCTGCTGTTCCTTTTTATTTCCAACTGAAAGTGGCGGTCTTACGTAGCATAATGGTTCTTATATTTAAAGTATCAGAAAGCACTGTGCATCCAACAAAGGGGTTCTTTGCTTCTCACCCTCTGCAAATGGCGTGATTCTCACCTATAACCAATACAAGCGTATTAGTATAGTAAGGTATGGTAAAATATAACAATACAATACAATACAATACAATATATACAATATACAAGCGGAGCAAATATTTTTTAGCTCTGGAAACCAATTTGTTACGTTGTCGTGCCAGCGCATTCAACTGGAGTCACGAACAGCAATAATATAGAAGCCTTAGTGTTCTTTCTTAACCATGCCAAATCGCAGGGGAAAAAAAGAACCCGTCCTTCAGATGGTGGTCGAGCGACTGCAGCGACAATTTTTTCTCTAGAGATTTCAGTTTGAATCTCCATGCCTTGAATCACTCTCGAGCGTCTTATCAGCTACCGACGCCAACAGTCTATATGCGCAACTCAAAAGTTGGCAAGTCCCGACATCTGGCGTCCAAGTGGCGGCCGGCGCCAGCAGCCCCGTTTCCCAAGATATAAACAGCCTCGCGGCCGGCGGCTGATAAGCGATAGTCCGAAAACGAAGGCTGACTGAAAGCCTGTTGTTCGCTTCTTCGCGCGCAGCACGCGGGCACGTTCTCCGATAACACGCCAGCGAGCGCTTCAATGCGGCCGCGCATGCGCATAGTGACGCCACATATATTGACGAACAATAGCGAGTGACTTGCCGATAGACGTAGTTCATTTATTCTCATGACAATACACAGAAAGGAACCTCCAAACGAAAAGCCGCAAAACGTGACTTGAAAGCGTTATAAAGGCGTTGACATACTCTCCTTAAGGAGAACCCGGTTAAGCCGAATTTCCCGATACAAGGAACCATGTCGGAACATTTGGTTTGTTCCGCACAGACCCAAATAGAAAAAAAAAGAACCACGTAACACGAACTGCTATAGTTCGTTTACGCCGAATTTCCGCAGTGGCGCACTATAACGCCTGCCACTCGGTCAGCGAAGGGCCAGGAATGATGCATGTTAGCTACAGGAATGAGTCTTTCGCATGTTAGCCATACAGGCCAGGAATGAGTCTTTGTTAGCTGCACGTACGGTATGCAAATGACGTTTCTATGGCCACAGACGACTACGCCAGCGTCGACGATAACGTGAGAACATCCGGGACTGAGACCCTATAGAAATCGCTAATTGACGAGGTACCTCCTTCAGGTGTGGAGGCTGCAGGCTGGTGATGAGGTAGGTACGCTGTCCACAAGGGGTATACACGAACCACCTTCCGTGATGACGCAGCTGATAGTGCCCCAAATATTTCGGTAACATTTTTTTAAAGCGAATCGTCGAACTATCTTGCCTATGTTTGTTAAGTAAGCGGACGGGGAAGAATGCCCAGGTGGTGCAGCCCGTGGTCATACCGTCGTTGTCACGCTGCTGTGATTTCGTTGTCGATGTGCCACCGTTGTCGCGTCGTCATCATGTAAATATTGGGTTTTACGTGCCAAAACCACTTTCTGATTATGAGGCACGCCGTAGTGGGGGACTCCGGAAATTTTGACCACCTGGGGTTCTTTAACGTGCACCTAAATCTAAGTACACGGGTATTTTCGCATTTGGCCCCCATCGAAATGCGGCCGCCGCGGCCGGGATTCGATCCCGCGACCTCGTGCTCAGCAGCCTAACACCATAGCCACTGAGCAATCACGGAAGGTGCGCCGTCATCATCTCCGCCGTCGTTATTCCATCTCCGTCACACCGCCGTCGTCGTTGTCGCACTGCCGTGTCGTCTACCAAAAGATGTCGACGATTGTTTGTGACGCAGTCGTCGAACACACACTCTAAGAAGAAAAGGAGGAAATGGGGTATTGAGGTTACTCCTTTAGGGGAGCAACTGATCTGCCACAACCATTCCTCCCTTTAGGGGGTAAGTGCGAGGGGATGAACTGTTACTCCCCATGCCGTTACTCCTCCGAGGACTAACAGTTGCTCTTTTCCGATGCTCCTCAAAGGAGTAACGGTCATTATTTCCGATGCTCCGCAAAGGAGGAATTAATGAAATTGGCCATTTATACGCTAATAAAAAAGATTACTGAGCTGAAAAAAAAGAAAAAAAAGGGTGCCCGAAAGCAGGATTCGAAGTCACGTCGTTGCGCTCCCATGTTACCTACTCTAGCCACTGCACCACGGCAGATTTTTTTTTCTTTATTGCATGGAATTATCGTTACTGTCAAACCGATACAGTTACATCACATATGATCATACAAGAGAAACAAATTCACAGAAAGCATACAGTACATACATACAGTCAAGCAATCTGCACCACGGCAGATTGCTTGACGGGGGTAGGAAATTGAGATGAGTTAAGCAATGGATCGCAGGTGCGGCAATGTAAAAGCGACTCGGCATTTTCTGTATGCTGTGCGGGAAGAGTGTAACGTTGAGTGTACTTGCAACCATAAGCGAGTGCGAAAAGAAATATGCCCGAGTATTCTTAGGGTGCTTTAAACTGAGGCACTACACGATAAACGTGTAGCGAGCTCAAACGGGGCACTAAGACGACAGAGTTTGAGCTACACATCGCTTCAGTTAAGTTCGTAATCTCCTTGGAACGGAAGGAACTTAGGTACTATTGACCAGCAAAATCTGGCAGTCTATTACTGACCTGCGCGTTTAATGTGTATCGCTCACTTATGGGGTGCGCACGAAGGGCATGGCTCTTCACATTCCAACTTTAAATTTCACGCAATTTTCTCACGAAGAGGCAAAGTGCTGCTTTGCATGTAGTTCAATGGACAGTGCACGAACTTCGAACTATTCACGATTTATAGACAATACAGTTTTTGCCGCATCACTGCACGACACGGACGAAAACAGCGGAGCGCATGGGGAGTAACTGTTGCCGTTCGTCCTCCCGTTGCTCTCTTTCCGACCAGGGACTAAACACTTACTCTCCAAAATTTGCACACGGCACGCACATTCATGCAGTTACTCTCTTGAGGGACGAAAGCGCCCTTTTTGGGACGAACTGCGCAGTTACTCCCGCTTTCCCCGGAATTCTTAGAGTGCAGTTATCGACGTAGTTATCGACGTCAGCAGCGTGCTTCGGAAACGTTGCTACATAGTGCGTCCGTTTGACTTCCCATGTGCGCGTAAGATGCTCGCTAGCTGTCGCTATCATATTTCTCAACAACGTGAGTGCGCAGAAAAAACAATTTGGATAAGCGGTAGGGTAAATGTGAGCTTTTTCGCGACAACGTAAACATTCACGCAGCACCGGTTCGCGCAACAATTATACACAGTAGCTTAAAAGTGTTTAAAGCAACAATGTTGTGCGATAAAAATCCAACAAAGAGAACTGTATTTGTTCTCCTGTTCCTTTGTTGTTGTTGTTGTTGTTGTTGTTGTTGTTGTTGTTGTTTTAAGATTTAGTTGGTGTTCTCATTTATTGTGAAATGGTTTTATAGACGCGTCAGGAGTACTGTGGATCATTTTTGGTGGTAACACCAAGGTTAGTTATAAGACGAATAAATTTTCACGGACCTGTCCAGTTCGCTGGGTGTGTGAGCGCCCGTTTCAACGGTGGTTTCTCGAGAGCAAGATGTGTATTGCTCGGAACGAGCGCACGGGCCTGTGGATTTATTGATTGAAAACGTTGTTATTCGACATGAAATATGTGCGAGTCGAATGGGAGGGCAACCTGCTCCGGCCGCCCTCATGGTTTCCTCCGCAGTCAGGGCCCGACCGCCGAGCCGTTGCTGCCGCTCCTTGTCATTTCGGTGAAGGCTGGGCTCCCATTGCTCGAATAGAGGGTTAAGGATGGGGTCTGCCTCGGATTTAAACTGACAACCCCATGCACGGTTCGACGAGCTCTCCGCAGTGAGGGCATTGCGTCCTGTAATTCGAAGGGTACCATAGGTGCAAATTTGCGAAGGATGGGAACGTGCTTGGGAGCGTGTGCTCTTCTAGACTGCTAAGGTTCGTATGCGTTAGAGAGAAGGTTCTTCGATCTACCCGGAGCGTTCTAGTATTTCCGATTTCGCGACACTTACGGTCGGAATCGATTGTAAGTGCATGTCGCGAGGAACGCGTGTCTGTTATTGCAAAGTCCCGGTTCCTCAGAAACTGCGTCGCTCAAGCAGCCCGCAGTGTTGGAACTGCACACGCAGTGGCGACGTCACCAGCTTATCTGGCGTCCTTATCGCGGTCCTTGCGGCACAACCCAGCTGCCAGCAACCTCCCTCAAAACCTCTCCATACTGCAACACTGATATAGGGTTCGGGAATGTAGAAAGGAAAGAAAGAATTCATCAAAGTGGCACTCCGCTTGGCAGAGCCAACATCACCTGAGGCGTAAAACGAGAACGCGGGGTGAGAGCGACGTGTGGGTAAGAGAAAGTGTTGTCTGACGCCACTAGCGGCGCTGTTATCGTTAGCCGAGCGCCAAACTGAACCGTTTCAACAGCGGAGCGACACCTTACTGTTAGGAACTCTTTTGAGAGATTCAGGATAGTAAATAAAAGGCCGCGCACCAAGCTTCACGATACGAGTCCTCAGAACGGCGCAGTGTGAAGACTGCATCGCGGACGTGACTGACTTTGCGAAAGGCATCTGTTGTGTCCGGCCACCTAGCGCACTTGTGGGGCGAGGTGGCTTGCGTGCCGCGATCCACGACCGCGGCGTTGTCGGTCGCGCCTCGTGCTACGAGGGCGGCCGCTCGATGCGACCGGGTGTCGTAGTGTTTCTTTATCAGTCGGCCCGGACGTGGGCGTTCTAGGTGAGCGCGCTCCTCTTTTATTGTTGTTTACACGGGCGCGCCGTGTTTGCACGGGAGGCGCGTGCTTCTGTGTAGTCCGGACGTGCTGCTATTTCCGAGCGCGGCGCCGCGCAAAGTCCTCTGTTACGTCACAGCCGCGCCCCAGGCTGACTGCCCTCAGCGAACGGTCGGTCGGTCTTCGTCGAAGGGACAGAGAGTGGTGACGGAGAGAGAGAGAGAGAGACTGAGAGAGGGAGAGAGAGGGGGGCGAAGGAGATAACCGAGCTTGCGGCCGATTGGTCACCCTCCATTAGGGAGAAGGGAAGAGTGGGGGAAGTGAGAAACAGAGGGGTACTACCACATTCGAAGTGTTACAAGCATCGGTCCCTTCTGGGCGCACCCAGCCAACTAGCCTGTCGACTTTTTGCAGTGGCAAAAAAATCCATGGGTCCGTGCATGGCCTCACCCATCATCAACCCAGAAAGCAACGCGAGCTCCACTGGCTATTCTAAAACCGGCGGACCCGACAAGACGCTTATAGACACCGTACAGTTGCTGCCCTGACGAAGAGAAACCCCCTTGTAGTAAAGTTGGCTTCCCAGCGACGTTCGTTGTTCTACTACCGGCCGTTAATCCCTTCGAGCCTCTATCTTCCGTTGAACCAATCTCTTGTTCTTTATTTATGGACAACCTGTGTCTACTACTGTGGACGTACTCTCTCATTTTGCCTCTGCCTATTTCCTCCTTTCTTTCAATCAATCATCCCCTTTTCCCGTGCAGCTTACTGCGTAGCCAACCGGGCGTCCGTCATGGTCAACCACCCTTTCGCTTCTTTCTTTTCTCTCTCTCTTTTTCTCTACCACACAGTTCCCCTACATATTTTAACAAGTATAAATAAAGTTGGTCTCGAAAAACTGGACTTGAGGTTATTGACATTATTGTTACATCTTGTGACAATACTGATACAGCTTGTCGTGAGCCTTGTATGTTATTGTATGTTCACTTTTTGTTGTATTTGCTCATGTAGCTCCCTCCTGCTTGCTCAGATGTCCACAGTATTGCGAAAATTAAAAAAGTCACTACAAAGACCGAAATTTGCTGACATTTGTCATCAATAAGGCTAGGTGTGTTAATGTTGCTCATAAAGAACACACGACCGTTGGACCCCTTTCTTGTAGCTTTATATTTGTTTGTTTGTGGATACATGGTTATATTATCGTTAGCGATAAAATAGGTTCTATAGGTATATGTATTCTCTGGAGCATTTTACTTTATGCACGGTGGACTGAACTGGAACTGAGCTGTGCGTTTAGAATCGTCGACTACGTCAGTAGATGGTAGACTACCGCACCAAAGGTCAAAGACTGTAATGTGTACACCGCACTTGCACAGCGGCATGAACAGCAGTTAGGTGCTGCTTGAACGCTTCGTCGTGACAGTTCTATCTTTATTATACCATTAGTTTTTTTTTATGCTGTATAACAAGAAAAAGTGGCTAAGCTTAGGCATTTTATACCTCACTCTTCCAACGGCTGCCCCTTTATAAGAGAAAAGAAAAGATTTAAAGAACTGTATTGTGTAAGCTCTTCGATTATAAGCACAGTCATTTGGTGTTAGGTCCAACCCAATGCTTTGTGAATCTTTGCGAGCCGCAAGAGAAACTTCACACAACCTTCCCGCCCTACTTTCCAAATGCATCTTTTCGAACGTCCTCGAAATTTCTCTCCGCGCGGAGAAAATTAGCTTAAAAAGTTTACATAATACCAGGCAGTGAGGATTATATAGCGATCTTTTAAAACACAATCAAAGGACACGCAGAGCTCAACCACGTTCTGACCAAAGTATGCATATAAATGCCTTGGTGATACCTAAGGTCTCTCGATTCCGTGATACGTGAGGCTGGAAGAGTACGAAGAAGACTACTAGCTCGTCGGGATTACCTCTAAAATCTAGGCAGCGGGCAAAATTATGTGGACTTCCTTTTTTTTTCTCATCCTCCCCACCTTTCTCTCTTTTTTTTTTGCAGTTTCGGCTGTTAAAAGGCCCCGCACCAGGCCTCATTGCAAACTTTGTTTATGCACTAGAACTGGCAAACCGTCGTCTAAGGATTGTTCAAGGGAAATAATATTTCGAATGGCTTCATTGTTGGAGGAGACGGAAGAAATTAACTGTCCTGTTACCATGTCGCCAGGAGTAGAGCGCCACTGCCAGGGGAGACACTGTTGCCATCTAGTGGAGTTTCCAAGCGATGTGCGTTCCCTGCCTTCTCCCATGTACGGGAGCATAACCTCCTCGATAAGTTTGTCGAGCAGGCTATGAACGGAGCTGAGGGACAGCGTCATCTTCACGAGCCCCGCCTCCTTCATTTCTCCTTTTTTTTTTTTTTTGCTGCTCGGCACATTCTTCAGCCGCGACGTTTGATTAACCGAAGTCACGTGTCAGGGCGAGCGACGTCGCTAGCACTGCCTTTTACGTAGACGCATTTGTGCCTGTAACCTCGACTCTCTCACACGTTCCTCGAGAGGGAGGTCGCGCGACGTTTGCCTTGAAATTTCCGCAGTTTTCGGGCAGACGCGGCGCTTTAGTACACTTTGCAGACGTGATTGTCAGCGGATGATTCAAGTCGATCCAGATCGGTCGCGAAGCTCCAGGCGAAAAGCGGTATACAGAGCCAATTGCCACCGACACCAGCAAGGCGGTTATGGGAGCAGCGATTGAAGCGCGACAATGGGAGGAGGGAACAAAGAGTGAGACAGTGTTTGACTCAGTGTTATACACGCAATGAATCAATGTTATATACGCTCGACGAGGAGAGAAAAGACAACTCTCTTTTACTGTATCAGTAAAAATGAATGCCTATTCTTCAGCGTGCGCTAAAAGAGGGGGGCGTTCACGCCGCTATCGATTGCAGAACAATGCAGCTCTTGGACTATTCGCAGAAAGGCGCTCTCGTAAAGTTCACTTGCTGCTACACGCCCCCCTGACATGTTGTGTTGTTTTGTTCGTCAACGTTTGTCTGAATTCCGTTGACACGGTGTTTGTGAGGCGTGTTTCATGTTTGTTCAACGTGTTCAGTCAAAAGTGGTGAGCTGCGCCTGCCAGGTAATTGTTTACCTTAGCAGCTCTCGTGTGGCTGCACTAGCCGACGACCTTGGTGCCTGACAACGCGACAAGCACTCAACAGCGAAAGCTTTCTTTGGCCCGCAAAGAAATTGGGCTCTGTGCATGGGCGCGTTTTCGACACTCGCAAGGCTGGCGTTTCGCTTCGTCGCTTTCCGCGCTGAAAGCTGGAAACGCCCATCGAGTCGAATTGCGGGGCGTTTTAAATAATGCAGCCCTAATGGAAGGCCAACAAAACAAATTTCGCGCCTTTGACAACAAGGCTGACATCACTTCTGCTTCTTCAACCGATATGGCGTCAGGTTACGTTTCGTTCCACCGGAAGTGTTACCTCGGCACATAGACGGCGCTAAGCCTCATGAACAGCCAGGATGAAGTAGGCAGAAAATTGTAAATACACCGAGAGAGCAACATCCATTGTTCAAATATTTATTCAAGCAAGGATTAAAGTGGAAATTTAACGTTGGTTTTCTGAAATACGTGGGAAAAAGACGGCCACACCCAGTATATTCTGGAATCACATTAACATATTAGGCAGGAAGTCTGGAACTATACACTGACATATCCCAGAAGAAGACGGAAACAAACTGGAAGGGGACGCGGCATTAAATCACATCCGAAAAAAAAAAAAACAGCCGAATGATTGCAAGGTAATGAAGAGGTGTTTTTTTTTTTTTCATAGAAAGAGAGAGCATGAACCAGATGGCAAAGGAGCTGGTGCTGAGAAATTCCCCACTAGAATAAAGCCGAAAATAATTGTCCTAAGGGCACAACCACAGGACTAGACGAGGTTCCCGTTAAGCAGATTGATGAGCTAGGACCAAAAAGTAGTGAAGCTCTGTTGAAAGCCGTAGACAAAAGTTTACACGAAAGGCGAATGCCATGCAGTTGGCGACAAAGTAGAGTGAATTTAATTTATAAAAGTCGGGGGGGTGCAGATGACATTCACTCATATAGACCGTTGGTCATAACATCGGTAATACACAGGTTAACAATGCAAGGGATTAAATTAAAACTGCAAGTATGGGCAGAACATAATGACATATTGGGAGAACTTCAGAATGGCTTCAGAATCGGTAGGCGTCTGGATGATAACGTATTTGTTCTTACTCGGCGTATTGAAATATCCAGACAAGGAAGGAGACGGTTATATCCGGCTTTTTTAGAAATTACGCGGGAACGTATGAATACATAGACCGCAACATTTTGTGGGACATTCTGAAAGGGGAAGGCTTAGGCAATGATTGTCTACAGCTTTTGAGGAAGATTTACCTGTAAAGCACCGTTTGCGTTGAATGCGAAGAGATGATGAGCGAGGAGAAAGTTGAAATCAACAAGAGGCTGAGACAGGGGTATCCTTTATTCCCGCTGCTGATTATAACGTACACGTTAAGGATGGAAAGGGCGCTATAAGGAATCAATATCGGGTTTGAACTCTCATACATACAGGCGTGCGGAATACCAGAGCAGCAGCTTCCAGTTTTGTTTTATGCAGACGACATTGCGTTGCTTGCCAGCTTGGTTGACATCCGTGGACAGGAAGGTGAAGATTTAGGATTCGGTGTTGCAATTGGGTTTTACGGTATTCAATGAAGATAGTGAGCAGGCAGTGTCAATACAGGGCCAAGAAATACCTAGAGTAATACATTGGTTTATCGATAAACGAAGGCACTATATATATATGGAAACACAGGAAAAAAAACAATAATAGCAAAGGGGGAGAGAAATAC
This sequence comes from Dermacentor albipictus, assembly GCF_038994185.2. NCBI lineage: Eukaryota > Metazoa > Arthropoda > Arachnida > Ixodida > Ixodidae > Dermacentor > Dermacentor albipictus. The sequence goes on along the minus strand of NC_091826.1, from coordinate 68,806,975 downwards.
GGTCATAATGAAACACACAGTGCTATGGCGATATAACAGGTTCGAAGTGCTCCGGGGTATGTGGAAAGGTGTAACAGTTCCAAGACGTCGTTCCGTCTTCGTCATTCTGTCGTAATTATGCTGTCGTCATTGAATCGTGATTACGCCGCCGTTGTCGTGCGCCGGTCGTCAGACGCTGGCTCTCATCGTGCACCCGTTGTCATACCATATCGTCGTCATTCCGTCGTGGCTGTGTCATCACCAGCTTTGTCATCTGGTTGTCGTCATATACACCGTCGTCGTCTTCACACCAGGGTTGTCGTCACAGCGCAGTTCAGTAAAGCGGAAAGTTGGGCTAGTTGGTGAGTGATCGCCACACCTTGCTGGTGAAGCAGCGCACTGACACGGACACAGTGAAGACAAACAGGAAAAGACGACACTCGCTGCACAAAATGGTTGCGAGTGCAGCGAGTGTCGTCTTTTCCTGATTGTCTTCACCGTGTCCGTGTCAGTGCGCTGCTTCACCAGCAAGGTGTGGTGATCGTCACACCGCCTTTGCCGTTTCATCGACACGATTCCGTCTTCGTCTTTCCGTCGTGGGTGCTGCGCCGTCGTCCCGTCGTCGTGCCCCATTGGCGACTTTGGCAAGCTAGTGTCGCATCATTGTCGGCTTACACCGGAGGGGGAGGGGGGATAGAACAGAGAAGAGAGGAAAGGCGCGGAGGTCAACCAGACGAGCGTCCGGTTTGCTACCCTACACTGGGGGAAGGGAAAGGGGGAACAGAAAGAGGAAAGCGGGATAGAGGGAACAATATGTCTGTGCGCGCAGCAAAGCGCCTGGAAATCAAGTCAAAGCAAGTGCTCCGTTGATACGTCAGGCTGCCATCATTCTGCTGTCCGAAGCTAATCTTGGTGCTTCACAGCTGGTGATGCACGTTGAAGTCACCAGTGAAGACCATGGAGCCGGTGGGCGTCAGCAGTACGTTGCAGTGCCTGGCAGTATATTTTTAAGCTAAACCCCAGCCGTTCTGACTTAAGTGCGACTATAGTGATGCGGATGAGCCGGAGTCAGTGTATATCATATGTAGCCGAAGCAAGAAAAGCATCGGAATGACCTTTACGCATAATAAATAAACGCGACTTCAGCTGAATACGGTGTCTCGCTAGACTACTTAAATGCTAATCGCATTACCGTCGACAGTCCTCGCGAGACGTGTTCTGCCATAAATTTTCTTTCTAGCAGATGCCGCCCCCTTTGACCTTCAACAATAAGCGCCTTCGCGGTCAACAAGCGGCGGTGACCGCGGGCTTGCCGGGTTTGCTGCAAAAGCCACCAAATAACTTCAGTCAGGACGCGCAACGCGCCGAATTCAAGAAACGCCTAGATGCAATCGCGGTGGTTGGTCGCAATCACCGCGCGCTTCTCCGAAACGTGTCGTGTAATTACTAACACGCCGTGGTTCTAACGTCTCCGCCGCCCGCGATTGCACTGGTCTCGGCCACACTACTTTTTTCTTTCCCCTCTGCTCCCGTCGCGGCATGAGGCCGCCGGCTTTTTCTCGGAAGGCCGACCTCGCACCGCCCGTGACCGCTATACGCGACGAAACTTTTCCACTGTTGCGGCGGGCGCGTCCGAGCAGTGCGCCCGCCTTATCGCCCTCGAAATATCGCGGGAAAAAAAGAAAAATGTAGACGGAGCACTGTGTGCGGAAGCTCGATCTGGCGCTGTTTGTCCTCGCGCCCTATTTACACTGCCGATGCTTGCGACGATTCGCGTCGGCTTCTCTCGTAACGATGGTGCTCTATTTTTGACATTTTGCTCGCATGCCTATCTATCTATCTATCTATCTATCTATCTATCTATCTATCTATCTATCTATCTATCTATCTATCTATCTATCTATCTATCTATCTATCTATCTATCTATCTATCTATCTATCTATCTAATCTTCCCCTTCTCTCTTTCCCCAACTCAAGGTAGCCAACCAGACTCTTGACTGGTTAACATCCCTGCCTTCCTGGACGTGCAATTCAGCGGTGAGCAGTTTAAGAATAAGAACGGACAGCGGATCTTTACGCAATGTTAGAGTCTTAAATGGACGCGAATATTGTTTGACTTGTCGAGGTGTCCAGCAGTATAGCAGTCAAGCAGTAGTAAGCTGTGCTCGTGTCGTCTGCTATAGCAGACGACATGAGCACAGCTTCGTTGTCTGTATGACCCGCCGTGGCTGCTTAGTGGCTGCGACGTTGCGCTGATAAGCACGAGGTCGTGGGATTGAATCCGCGGCCCCATTTCGATGAGGGGGGGGGGGAGTGGGGGTGAAATGCAAGAACACCCGTGTGTATACCGCACATAAGGTGCATGTTTAATGCTGACCAGGTGGTCAGCATTAATCCGGGATTCCCCTCTACGACGTGCTTCCTAATCAGATAGTGGTTTTGGCACGTAAAACCACAGAATTTAATTTATTATATTATTATTATTATTTGAGTAGAGGGGGTGGAGGGGGTTCTGTGTAGCTGCTAGCTGTCTACATGACGCCAACGAAGGCAATGTATATGATGCTTGTTGAGGAAACGATGTTGATGTGAAATGCATACGCACGACACACATCAATACGCATTTGACGGTTCTGTGTCATTTGAGTCACAGTGGCTCATGCCCTATGGTCCAAGCTCTTTATTTTGGACCAGCGGCTCTTGTTATATATTTACTAGGCAACCTCCATGCTCTGTACCGGTGCGACAGCAGCCAGCTGCAAGTTGTCTATTCGGCCGCATAATAGTGGTACGTAGTTGGTGACGTAGCGTGACGTATTTAGTGTCCCAGGCTGTCTACTAACGCGCTGTGCAGCAGCACCGGAAAAGTGGGAGCCGGTAAACAAAGCTTCGATTTATTGAATTTGTTTCATTTATTTGACAAATACTGTCAGCCTGCACAGGCTGTTATACAGCTACTGTGTTTCAAAGTGCAAACAGATGTGCAGATGCTACAGTTATTTACGTAGTACGACGAAGGTACAAAACGAAACCTAATCATTAAACCTCGTGAATAGAACGTCAAATGGCGACAATATACAGGCGGTTACTATATACGCTTTACCAAACATACAAGTAACCTTCGCAGCAAGTGTAACTAATCACTTTCACGTTAGGACTACGTGGACATCTTTTTCCGCATTTCTGTAAACCACCACTTATGTGGAACCCCCCTCCCCTCCCTTCAACCCGCGAGATCATTAATGAAAATATAATGAGAAGAAAAGACAGTGCATATCGCCATTCTTACTAAGTGAGGAAGTGCGATCCTAATTTTCGCCACGAAGTCGTCCACACCGTCCATTTCGACAGAGAGAGAAAACATTTATTTGGACCATCGAGGTCGTTGCTCATTCGACAACTTCCCGCCGTAACGAATTGTATACGTCTATAGACCTCGTGAAAAAAGGAGAATTTGAATGTGTAGCAGCATGTGACGGGCACTAACTGAGGTGCTTGTCATGACCACTGGCTAAGCCAGGGGGTGGTACACCGGGCGCGTCTTGCGATAATATCAAATACAGCGATGTTATAGCTCATTTGTATATGTTTATATGTATATCCGTCACATAGCTGGCCACGCGCTTGGAAGAGCACAAATTGTTCTCTCGACGAAGAACTTTGCTCATTTCCGAACCCGGGGTCTATCAGACAACAAGTACAGCAACACGTGACCGTACGGCAAAGCCATTTCCTCTATTTTGCAAGCTCGCCCGGACACAAGTGTACCAACTTTTCTTGAGAGTAAGGTTGCCAATTATCCTGAATCTAGCGGGCCAGTCCCGACTTCTGAGTACGTGTCCCCGAGTCGCGCCTGGATCGTGCTGGGAACGACCAAATGTTCCGACTTACCTTTTTTTTTGTTTTCTGCTGAGTAACAATCAATAAACCTGATTTCCTCATCAACATGGCTGACAGCTTGCCGTAACCTGCATCGCCGTAACCATAAAGGCGGTTTCGTGTCTATAGCGCCGTTTTATCGGCGCTAACAGTTCACAGCACCTCTTTATGTACTGGTAGCACTGTTAGCCATACAACTGTGACGGCAATTACAATGTTAATTGCGCCATGATGAGACGAGGGAAAAAAAACGGTGCAACATTGTTACACGTGCACAATGGCAGCTCCTCGCACGACACAGTCGGTCGTCGCCAGCCATCGTAATCGGGACCCTCACCATGACTCTCTCTAGAAAGTATATAGAGATTCTTGTCTCTCTGTAGAGTCTCTATGGAAACATATAGCCCTAGTAGAGTGTACTAGATTCGGAGAGTGGGTCCAACGAGGGCTCCGCGCTGAGGCATTTTTTATTGAAAATCCAGAGGGCGCCACCATCGCCTTCTTCTGGAGGCCACGCCCCCGCGCGCGGCGGAGGCCGCGGCGGCGCCGGCCGGAGAGCGTGCCCAACAAAAAAAAAAAAAAGCACGGCCGCGGTCGAGCGCCGCGTTGCAGTTGCGTTCGAGGATGACCGTGCCTGGATTAGCCGGAGCCACGAAGTCAGATGGATGGCGTTTTCAGTCTGCTTTCCTCTTTAAACCTTATGTGCGTGTTTCACTGTCAAGAGATAACGAAATGCAGAGCTCATATTCCGATGAAATGGGGATCATGTGCGGTGGATGAGGTACAGGAATTAAAATGAACTGTGTGGCATAATAAGGGGTCAAATAAGAATTGGTAAACCTTTGTTTTCTTCCTTCGTAAGGCCAATATATTGAATGCTAACAATTTCCCCGATGCCCTAATAACGGCACCAATTTGACATTTAGGGAGAATGTTGGTCACGTACATTATTTGTTACGTGCAGCACTTTTTTTTTTTGCGTGTGTAGGATGACTGTGTGTTTGGAAAATATTTACGCAATAGCCATTTTTTCCGTATTTTTATGCCACCTGCACCCGAGACGCACTTGCTTTTCGAGGTCCCCTCGGTAAATAATGCAAAACGCATTGTTTATACTAGATTGAAATATCAAATGCGGTAAAAATAGGGGAACATTATGGCGGGTACGCATATAAAATTAGATGTGTCTCGATGACCTGCGGCCTTAGCTAAATATTGCATAATCAAGGACTTCAAGGCGTGTTCGAGAAGGCCACGTTTCAAAGGGTCAATCATACAGGCGATGTTTCAATTAAACTATCTGGTTTAAATGCAGGCAACTGATATTACTAATGCAACAGCTTGAAAGTAGCCGCTCTGATGAAAGCTGGGCTGTTTTTATGCAAGGTCGAGTAAGTTTGCTATTCCTTTTTTATTTCTGATCTTGTAGAGTAAGTCTGTTTTTCTTTTTGTATTTTTTTCTCTTATTACGCGTCCTGCAACGCGCTCATTCTCACCAGCAATCGTGCCACGCGGTGAGCATGATTTTTTCGGGAACTAATACGGTCATATATACAATTATTATATCAAAATATGCAGTTGTCACTATTATAATTATTGACATAATTTTGGTATAAGAGGTTCTATAATAAGCCATGCAATTCGACCATTTCCTGGAAACACGAAAATGTTCTCACAGATCCAGCACAAAGAGACAATGACAAAAGCGCTGAAATCAAAGACGAGGTATGATACTTTATTTACAAGTTCTGCTATTTACAAGGATGCACTAAAACCATATTAAACTCTTCGAAAAACTAAAAGCCTTCAGATAGCTTCGAAATCGTCCTTTAAAAATGTACAGGGCATAAAATAAACTATAAGGCGGGAGTAGATTGATCTATATACGATCCGTCTACCGTGAAACAATAAAATCTGAAAGAAAGAACATGAACAGACGAGCATATTCCTCATGAGGAAAATCATTTGTCGAGTAGCCACGTCTTCGCGAGACACTGTACTCACCGATGCTTTATACACTGACGCACTGGAATCAGACTGAACAAATCTAACAGAACGCATAGGCGCATGTGCGGAAACATGAGCCTCTATTTAATCCTGCTTAGCTTTAGGTGCTTCGCCCTCTCTCTCCTTGATGTGTTTTCATTGTTGATTCCCTTAACTAAAAAGTGAAGGCGAGTGAGCACGTAGAAAGAAACAAGCTTAATGCTTACTTCTTCTTTGTGGTCTGGACAGCCGACAGCATTCGAGTTCAGAAAATTTGTTTTTACCAGAGAGAGGATATCGGAGATACTCTCTGTGTGCAGTTCTGAAAGGCTGAAACATTCAGTAAACAAGTTTTCAAGGGCGGCAATGAACTTGTAGAGCTCCCGGGAGGGGTATAGAAGTCCACCCCAGTCGCACTGTTCCGTAAATTGTGAGGGTAGCCGCTCAGCTGTGGCGACAGATTTCTCAAAGAGAAGTACATCTTTGCATTCCGAGCATGCTAGCTTTAAGACACACTTCCTCGCCACATACCCTGCAGTGTAATAAATAAGCCTCGAGTCGCTTTTCTCCACAATCACACCAGCGTGCTCCACAGGTTCAGCTGGCATTGCGGCAATCGAGCTTTCAACCTCGTCTAGCTTACCCTGGGAAAGAAGTGCGTCGATCCTCTTGGTCATTGAATCAGAACCTTGTTTGTCACGGACGGTCACAAGAGCGCTTAATATGTCAGGATCTGCATTGCAACTATCGACACTGCGGGCCAAGTTATAGAAGGACAGACAATTGACCGTAATTAGGGAACTCATCTGGAGAAGGGTGGGCGTTGCAGCCACTTGACTGGCGAACGATGCCGAACAAGTGCTCCACTGGATCGGTGCTAAGCCGTGAAGTCATTAAATATTTGAACCCAAGGCTCTCTGTGAGGTACTTCAACAATGAAAGGGTACTGGCTATCGTGACCCTTAAACCTGTTGCAGTGGATTCACTTAGAAAGTGCCGCTTGTTGGGATCACACGCTTCCCACTTGTCGAGGTAGTCCAGAAATTCAATCAAAAATGCAGCATCAGAGGAAGCTGGCCTGAGTGCTTCGACGCGATATCTTGATGTCATCACGGTGATCAGTCTGTTGATTTTCCTGGTTAAGAAATTGAAGGAATGCACGTCAGAACTGTGCTCGTGTGTTTTTTTTTTAATTACGTTATGTAAATGAAGTATGAATGGTCACTCACGCGAAAAACTCTTGCGTTGCTTCAATTCGGCCGCATCTTTTCTCAATTTCTTCCTTGTAAAAGGCCAGGCCCCTCAGGATATGTGATCCGAAAAGTTGGAAGGCGTACGTAACTCGCATCTTCTCAAACGAGTTTGGATCCAGGTGTGTCTCAGTCAACTTTGGCATTACTTTAAGTGTCCGTACGCTGCAGTCCCGTAGATATGCTTCCCGAACTGGCCGCACGGATACCTAGAAATATAAAATACGAACAATGCAATTATTTCATGAGTACAACCTTTTCTTTCGTCTGTGTGAAACGGGGGTCACGAACGTACCATTCTCTTTGGTGTTGTAAAGCCATTCTTGAGTAACCCGTTTCGCAGGCATTTCAGCAGATGGGGAAAATCGGAGATGAAGTGCAGTTTCCTCTTTTCGTTGACAGGGTGCTGTATAGCACATTTTATTTCTTTAGAAGACGCGGAAACTCCAGCTAGTCTCCACATCTGCCGGTTCCAAGAGACCCCGTCACACGTGATGTGATCAACGAACAAGTCTGCCTGTTCAACTAGGATCACTGCTTCAAGAAGAATTTTCAGCAGCATATCTCCTTTAACATTTCCTTTGGTAGCAAAAACGCCAACAATCTGGCTCCATTTTCCTGCGAATGGAACAAACATAATGATCATCCCGTGATCACACTGCTGGTACCGGTCCTCGGGCCTTGTGAATTCTCCGAGGTTAACAAAACCTTGAATTTGTCCAGAGGCCGTCACACTGAAGTGCTCTGATAACTTCATTTCGTCTACCAACAATCCACCATGTTTCTCGAGGTCTGTCATGCTGCTGGCTTTTTCTTTAGGATGCCCAATGCTTTGACATTAAAACCGAACGTCGACCGATATGACTTCATGTACCTTTTCAGAGTGGTCTTGCTGGGCATTACGAGGATCTCGTTCTTTCTGATGTGCTGATAAAGTGGAGGGCTTTTCAGTTTAATCAGGATACATTCAAGTATCCATTCCTGATTGTAGCACATGCCCTTCCTACTGGCTCTTTTTGAAGCTTGGAAGCATGCGCGAACACTGGCCTGCTGCTTTTGCGGTAACGATGAAATTCTTTCCTCCAGTAGTTCCTCCGCCACACTCGCATTCTTAGCCCTCATTTCTTCGAGACGACCTGCAATATCAAGTAGCCTTGCCGCCATTAGTTTGTTTTTCTGACTTAGGGACCGCACTTTTGTGGAGGCTTTGTTTCTTTGTTCCTTGCGTTTTACATAGCTTCTTCTCGTCAGTATGACCTTTCTCAGGTACTTGCATGACATGCACGCAGAACCTGGAAGTTAAAGAAAGACATTTAGAATCGCTTAACATGGGTGCATGGGCGCGTATATAGGTACTCATGCTCACTGGTACACATGCTCATATGTGCTCATATGTACTCATACTCACTGTCTAGAGGCAAGCCATGTGCTTTCGAAAAAGTTTTTTTCTGAGAGAGTTGGTGCATGGCTGTGTTAGGAAGAGCTGCGTGTATGAAAGGACGAACACAGGATATGACCACACACACACACACACACACACACACACACACATTATACATATATATATATATATATATATATATATATATATATATATATATATATATATATATATATATATATACCGCTTCCAAACCAATAACACCAGTTGATAATTGCGCTCTTTCCATCTACCTCGTTCCTTCCCTCTGTTCGTCCTCTTACACGCGCAACTGTCCCGAACATAGCCATGTACTGTTCGTGAATAGTCGCATTGAGGGTCATACGAATTCGTTCTTTGGCTAGATCTTGCCGACGATTAGCTAATTTCAAAATGTACGTGCAAGCAACACCTCAAACAATTTTTGTATATATTCACCTGCTTGATTTACTGCTCCTGTGCACTTGGTACTGAAGACAAGGTCATCTGAATGGGAGATTTGCTGCTGGAGTGTCTTCGTAAGGGCTACCTTTGTGAAATCGTTCGGTTTCCCTGCACCTCTACAAGGATGGAGGGAGTCTGCGGCGTACAGGACCTTCTTTGCATCATCAACATTGTCGCATATTGTTTCGGACACTTGTTTCTTCCGAACATATGTCCGACAAATGACCACACTTGGATCAGGCCCGTAATTCATGAGCACGGTCTTTTCAATGCTGACGACTTCAGTATCACGGCTGAGGGAGGCCAAAACATAAGCAATTCCATCGTAATTACAAAACTTGTGGATTGCCCAGTGCACGGTTGGCGGGAGGACATCCCCGAGCTCAAATGCCTTGTCTTCGAGCTCGCGCAGCTTTCCATTTTCATATGACTCCAATGTACGTGATGGTTCAGCTCTCAGCTGGGGCGTTCTCTTTGGTGGTAGGCCTTCATCTATTGTTTGTGAGGCCGGTCTCTTTCGCGTGGCCTGTTTGTGTGGGGGCTGCTCGTTGTGACACTCTGAAAGAGACGGCAAGATTGTGGGTACGGCATCAGGCCGCAGTGCAGGCTTTCCACGCTTCACAGATACTTCTTGGCCGTCAATGATATGAACATAATGTCTCAGTATGTACTCTGCCTCAAAGTGCCGTTCACAAATTGCGTCGGTGGCTTCCAAGAGCTGATCGGTGCGGTGAAGATTGCGCTCCCACACTCGGCGCCTTTCTTCATCTTTCGGGACGCCGAAGAGCGAGAGCTTGGCCTCACCTTTCAACCTACTGTATGCGGATTCACAACCCGCTACGCAACAGTAGTTCTTTCGCCGGGATGTACTAGGTGTGGTCATCCTCTCATATTTCAAACACTCTGCCGAGTCACCAGACAAACCATAGACTTGCGCGCGGGCCGTCTGCGCGCGTGTACATCGTGCAGACGGCATCGTTTGACAGAAGCGACGAACCTCCAGTCATGACGAAGCAGTAATTTTATTGAATTCTCTCTTTTTTTTACATACTAAGTACAAAAATCAACTATGGAGAAAATGCCGAAATAAACAATAAACACAAGCACGACGGCGTGTTCAGGAGACGGCGGCGCGTCGAGCAGACGACAGCTGGGCGCCGCCGTACCTCCGTCGGTAGGCGTGGTTCCACCGGGCCGCCGAGGCACCGGATTGGCCGGAACATCAGAAGAAGGCGACTGCAGCGCCGCCGCAAATTTCAATGTTTTTTGCTTCACCCTCGCCGCTTGTCGGGGCCTCCGTTGGACCCACTCCCCCATTCTAGTACACTCTAGCCCTAGTCATAGAGTTACCCACTATAACACCTAGAGGGTAATCTGGCGCCACCGTCTATGGGAGTTTCTTAAGGGGGAACCGTGCCGTCATGGGAATGACTGTATATGTGTCTGCGAGGCTCGTGTTGGCTGGTGTAGTAAGAGGCTTCGTCTAAAACGTGGGTATGGCTACACAAATAACGCGTTCTCAAAGTAAAATCTTCATAAAATGTTTCCATGGAAACATTTTATGAAGATTTTACTTTGCATGTAATATGCATTCACGCATATTACATCTTTACTCACCCACGATGCATGACCAAGCGAAGAAAAGCAAGAACAGACGACCAACTGTTTCAAAGTGAGCGCGAACCTTGTCGTCTGTGGACAAGTCAAGACGAACGCGAACTACGGGACCAGGACGAAGGCGCCGACTTTCAACGCTGGGGATTTCCCGTCCCTGGGAAACGCCCAAACCAAGGTGAGCGGTTGGGTTAGGGCTGTCTCCGGGCCTCCCTCTCCCTTCCCAACCGAAGCCGCCCTACAGCGGCAAAATGCTGAACTCAGGCGCCAGACCGAAATTCTAGCTAACAAAATACAAGAGCTAGAGGCAAAATTGGCCAGGCTCGCAGAGCCTCGGGCACAGGACGGGCCTTCGGAGCCCATGCAGCAAGCTGAGGTGGCAGAGCAAGATGACAGGGCTTCGGCCACGTCAGAACTATCTAGCGTCTCGCAGTGCTCGGGCAGCACAACTGTCGAACGCATGCCCATCGTAGAGCACCGTTTGGAAAATTTAGAACGCACAATTGCGGACATGCCAGGTAAAATTTTAGCAGACATCAGGGCTTCCTTCCGGGAACTCTGGGAACAACAGCTCCCGCACATTGTTCAGAGCATAACTCCAGCCGTGATTGACACTGTCCTGTCCGCAGTACAGGAACGGGCTGGCGTCCAATTTAGGAACAGCCGCTCTCGCTCTCGTTCCCCGCGACCGGATTCGCGTAGGCGAAAGGTGGTCACTCGTCAGACCATAGGCTCCCAGGAACACAGTCCGGCTGCCGCCTCCCCGGAGATCGTGGTGCCTCTGTCTGAGGTGCCATCGCCTTCGGGGAGTGGGCCTGCCCTTCACAATTAAAAACTACCTTCACTATGGCTATCCGACCCCAGCGGAAAGCCCATAATAAAGCCGTAGAAGAGAAATTCGAGATCATACAGTGGAACTGCAGGGGTTTTCGGAGCTGGAAGAAACGGTCGCACCTCCAGCTCTACCTGCAGTCCCTCGGTTCCGTGCCGGCGGTCCTGGCTCTACAGGAACCCGGCGCGGAAGCTAAATTCACTGGGTATAGCTCGTTTCAAGGATGTCCTACAACGTGCATCCTGGTGAACAAGGCGTACACCGCAGTCCCGGTCGATCTCGACTTGGAGATTGAACAGGAATACACCATGGTCAAGGTCCTGCCACTTAAGCGCCATTACCCGTCAATACATATTCTGAATATTTACTGCCCCCCGCACAAGCAGCGCGTAACTTTCAACGAAATCTTCTACCGCGCGCTCAAACTGGCTGACAAGGAACCTCTCGTGATTATTGGGGACTTCAACGCTCCCAGCCTTCATTGGGGATACCGCTTTGAGAAGGCCAGAGGACGCAAACTGGCGGAGCTAATATCCACACTTTGTCTCACGCTGCTCACGGATCCGGCATGGCCCACACGCGTGGGCAATTCGGTAACGCGTGACACATGCCCTGACCAGGGGCGTAGCCAGGGGGGGGGGCTTATGGGGCTTCAGCCCCCCCCGAAATTTTTTTCGTGCTGTCCATGCACCGCCGACCAAAGCGGCCCCCGGCGCCGGAAATCACTCTGGATTTTGTCTAGAATGTCTTTTTGACGCTCGAAAAGACATTTAACCGCGAAGATTGCGAACTCGGGCTGGATTTCGTGGCAACGCCCATACACCGGCAGTCACATAACGCCAAGCAGTCCCATCCGAGCAAATTGTTTCAAGGGCGCTTTGATGGTGAGCGGGCTCGCCGCGGCATCTCACTGTGGCCATGGAATCTATGGAGCGCATGGATATCAATTGCGGAACTTTATGGGTATAAAGCTCATAAGCTCTTGATGTGAAACGTGCATTGACATTTCCAAAGTTGTGCTTTAAATTTTCAATTGCGGAACTTTGTTGGTTTAATGTTGTTATAAACATTTGACACCAAAGGTCCATTGACTTTTCTAAAGTCTTACATCGGAACATACAACGAGACAAGCCAAATCGACACACTAGCAGACGAGTTGACAAAGCACGCAGCGAGGTCCAATGAGACGATGTGTTGAGGTGGTTCATTTGTGCCGTCATGTCACATAAAAAAATATCAACACTTTTTTAACCTACGCCAGAACAACCGTGTCAAGACACTAAAGCCAGCCAAAGTAACTACGTTCTTATTTATTTTTTCTACTTTGACTTTTATTCGCCGAGAACACATTGAGCCTCTTCAATTTTTTTTGTTCTCGCTACCCTACCCGCGGGCTGCCAGAGCGAGCCAGAGCGCATATGTTTTTCTCGTATGGCCCCGACCACCGTGCTGTGCACTTCGGTGGGCATTCGGTTTGCTCTGGCCGAGTGGATTTTCACCTGACAGAGTTTTGGAAGCTTTTTGGCTAGCAGACGAGAAAAAAAAACAATGGTCACTCGCCGCCATCACTGTGGGGACTCGAAGGATTGCACCGCGTTCCTTGAGCGGAACCTTTCCGGAAAGTCTTGTTTCGCCGGTGTAGGATACTGAGCAATATGCGTATGGTTCTCAGTGGGCCAATCGTCTCATGTTTTCTTCGGTATTAATTCTGTAGCCCCATTAGGTGCCCGATGTAGGCATTCGATTCTGGCCAACATACTTTACTAAGCGTTTTTTTTTTCCATTTCGGTGTCTCCGCCCCACAGAAAAAAAATACATTGTTGCGGCGCAGCGAATTGTCGCATGGTGAAAGTTCGATTTTTATACTTCTTTTGCAGAAAGTAATGGGCGACGGGACGCTTCAGTTGCCGGATACGTTTATTGTATTATTGCGAAAACAATTATATGGACACTCCAGGCGCATTCCTGCCGTCGCCGTCGCCCACATGTTTCGTATAAAGTCCAAGGGTGATAAAATCGTGACCACGCGCTGCATGCTGTATGTGCGAGTGAAAGCGTAGGGGGGGAGGTGGAATGGGTGAGCCGACGATGGTGGCTCAGTCTTGTGTACGCAAAGGAGAAAAGCGGGGAGCAATCGCGCCGCCTTCCGTCGCGCGCAATACATCGGGGGGAGTGGATGGAATGGGGGCGGAATCTAGGATTCTGTGAATCTATGATTGTGCAACATGTTTATTTGCCTTGTTTGACGCATTACATACAGTTACTTTTTCTTACATACATAGACTCATAGGAGACTTATACGTATACTTAAATATCTTGTTGCGATGTTTTGTGTGTACATGCAGTGAACTATGTTTCCACTGACACTTTTTTGTCCTTTATCAAGCTGTATTTTCACATTTGTATATCCCATTGTATCTTTGCATTTCTAATGTACGAGGGCGAGTCAAATGAAAGTGCGCCTACCCTACCCGCGCAATAATGGTTCGGTTCATTATCTGCGACGCATGCGCGTAGGAGAACGGCATGTCTCATTTACAAAAGTAGCACGCAGGTGTGAAGATAAATGTTCTTTAATGCTCTCATACACTGGGTTGAATATGGTTGCGTCACATAATGGACACTTCAAAAGTTGAACAGCTCGGTGTCGCGAAGTTTTTGACAGCTAAAGGTGTTTCCGAAACAGAAATTATTCGCCGTATGGCTGCCGTTTACGTTGAACACGGCATTTCATTGACCACTGTGGAGCATTGGAGCAAACGGTTTAAAAGACGTTGTAAATACATTCCAAGACCGGGCCAAAACCATCGTGCAATCACCCCCACACAATTTCAAAGGTTCATGAGCTGATGAAACAAGAATGGAGGATAAGCATCGATGAACTGGCAGAGCGTCTGAAACATCAGTCAAGTTTCCGTTCACGCCTTAATTCATGAGATTCTCGGTTATCGGCTCTTTGGTGCGCAATGGATCCCCAAGATTTTGATCCATAGCGAGAAGACGGAGAAGTTTCGCGCTGCCTTGACTCATCTGATCGGGTATCACAATGAGGATGACGACTTCATGTTTGCAATTGTGATCGGGGACGAACCTTGGTGCCACTACTACAAGCCTGAAACACGGCGGCAAAGCTTACAGTGGAAACATTCGAATTTACCACCCCCAAAGAACGCAAAGGCCATCATTTCCGCTGGAAAGGTGGTGTTGACTTTTCTTTCGGTCGTCAGGGTCCATTACTGATAGAATTTGCTAAATCTTGAGAGGTTATCAATTGTTTCCGATATTGTGAAACGCCAGAACGGCAGTGTGTCGCAATCAAGAACGAACAACGTGGAAAATTGACGAATGGGCTCATCTTGTTCCACGACAATGCCTGTCCCCACGTCGCTTATGTGGTTAATACAAAACTGGCAAAGTTCAAGTGGGAAACGCTGCAGCATCCGCCATACAGCTCAGACCTGTCACCTTGCGACTTCTGCATTTTGGGGCAACCGAAAAAACAGCTCAAGGGAACCAGATACAGACTTTTTGAAGCAGCAACCCAAGGAGTTTTATAAGACAGGAATCACGCGACTCGTTAGTCAATGGGACAAATGTCTAAATTCTCATGAAGACTACTTTTAAAAGAAGTACCCCGTTGTTGGCTCACATTCATTTGACTTGCCCTCGTATATCTTGCAGAATTCCTGCTTTTTATACGTGCCCTCTGTTGCGACTGATTTCGGTGCAATTACTCACGATACACGACCGGTGACAGCTGCTTCTGCGTAATACATTAAAACAAATTACAGCGTCATTGAGATTTTTCACTGGCCATTGCATATATACAAGAATGTAAGCACGGTTCTTGAATGACAAAGTTTCATTAACATATTTGTCCTCAACTTGTTCAGTTCATTGCCTTTTAATTTTTCATATCAGTGGCATGCACTGCTTTCCTGGTTTCGAACTGATATAGTTCTAAAGTTCGTGTGATATTTTCTTTACTTAAATAGACAAAAATATGGAAGCATTGATATCAGTTATTTTGGGCAATATTTTTGGCACATACAAGTATATTCTTTTATGAAAAAATACATATTTTATTGTTTTGACTGTGCGTAGCGTTCAAGAATTCGTTTGCAGCATCTTTGGCAATGACAATGCAGTTATTCATGGATTTGATCCCTTGACAAATTGTTTAAGAGGGAGCTTTAGCTCGGGCCCAATCCGACGCGGCCTATTCAAATACTTGTAAAACGCAAAAACCCTTTTCTTAGATAATCCTGCTAATCGCTTTTATTGAAATTCGTTGCATTTGAGAGAGAAAGTTAAATCCTAGTTCTGTTGGAAACACAACTTCGATTCAGGGCCTGAATGTTGTTTAATATATTTTGAAAAATTCGAAAGTTTGAAAATATAGAAGCACGACGTTTACAAACTAATAGCTATGCATGAATAACAGACATTGTGGTTCTGTAAACGGCATCTATTATAACAGTCAAAGCGGACAAGTTTGCTATGTCAATTTGTATCTTACGTGAATTGGTTACGTTGTGCACAAGGGTTCTGCACAAGCCGTATTTCCACAATACTAAACTTTTTTGAGATTCATGTGTGACATATCCATTTTGTCCGCTGTAGATGTACTATTAGATGCAATTCACAGAATTGTGATATCATTTTTCATTGTTGAGTCACGGAGTTTTAAACTTGATAGCTGCGTTTTCTGAAAATTTTCGATTTGGCCAAGTTTTACTAAATAATTGACCACCTAAATAAAAAATTTGAAACCAGTAGTCACTAGAATTAAACTTTTTCTTTTAAATGCAACAACAAAATTTCTGGCTACGCCACTGGCCCCATGTATGTATATATATATATATATATATATATATATATATATATATATATATATATATATATATATATATATATATATATATATATACACACACACACACACACACACACATGGGGCTAGTGGCGTAGCCCCCCCCGGAACAAAATTTCTGGCTACGCCACTGGCCCTGACCTATCTCTCGCTAAGAACGCTAAAGATGCCGCCTGGGAGAACCTGGGGGACTGTCTTGGTAGCGATCACTGCCTTCTCCGGATCACTCTTCTGGCGAAGGCGGCTCGCAAAAAGTGGAGCAAGGCCAAATTGACCGATTGGCATAAGTTCAGAATGCAGGAGGTACCTCCCTTGCTCTTTTCCAGCGGTTACGCTGAGTGGGCAAAGCAATTAAACATAATACAGCAACAACACGTTACGACAGTTCAGACTTCCGAAGACATCCCCGCAGTGGACAATCACCTAATGCACCTGTGGGAGGCGCGCCGAAGCCTTACCAAACGGTGGAAGAAGCAAAAGCTGAATCGGAAGCTTAAGGCTCGCATTACCGAACTCACGGAGCAAGCCGCAGCGTATGCTGCCCAGCTCACGGACTCAAATTGGATGGAAAAGTGCAATTTGGCAGCGCGTCAAATGAGCTCGAGAGGGACGTGGCGTCTCTTTCGCAGACTCATTGACCCCACTCAGACGAGAGGGGAGACGCAACGACAACTTCTGAGAGCTTTGCGCGGGTACCAAGGCACGACAGCTCAACTCGCGGACACGCTATGCGACAGGTATCTCTGCCGCATAGAGGACCCGATTGGGCCCGAGTACGAGTACGCGGGCAAGCCTAATCCAGATCTCGATGCCCCTTTTACATTCCACGACCTTAGGGCGGCTTTAGCTAAGATGCGCAGAGGTACGGCTCCGGGCCGTGATCGCATAACAGTGAAACTATTGGCGAATCTTCCGGACTCGGCCTGCCTTCACTTGCTAGAGTACATTAATCAGATCTGGGACGGGCGTCCACTCCCTCCTGATTGGAAGACCTCCTTGGTCACTTTCATCCCTAAGCCAGGCAAGACCGTAAATACCGACAACTTAAGGCCCATTTCACTGACTTCGTGTGCGGGCAAACTTATGGAGAAGATGGTTCGGGATCGCCTCTCTCCGTACATGGAGGCTAAGGGCCTCTTTGCAGACACTATGTTTGGTTTCCGCCCGCATATGTCTGCACAGGACGTCCTCCTCCAACTACATCGCGACATAATACGACCAGCAGCCATGCGCCACAACGACAAGGCCATCCTTGCCCTCGATCTTAGGGGGGCCTTTGACAACGTTCGTCACAGCAGCATCCTGGCAAACCTGAGCACCACGGATTGCGGGCACAAGGCATTCGCTTACGTCAGAGATTTCCTCTCGAAGCGTCAGGCCCTCCTTAAGATCGAGGACGAGGAATATGGCCCATACACCATGGGCACACGGGGCACTCCCCAAGGAGCGGTCTTGTCGCCACTCCTTTTCAACATTGCCATGATGCAGCTTCCACATCAATTGGCCCGGGTGGAAGGCATCCAACACGCACTTTACGCGGATGACATAACAATTTGGACTACCGAAGGGAGCGTTGGGGAAATGGAGGACCGCCTCCAGCGGGCCGCCTCCATCGTCGATAGTTATGCTATCCGCTGTGGTCTCCAATGCGCTCCTGCGAAATCGGAACTTCTTCACATTAAAACCAATCCCAAAGACAACACGAGTTTGCGTCTCTTTCTGATGGGAGGTCCTATTAGAGAGGTCGAGGAGATCCGGATCCTGGGTCTGTTCATCCATCACAGACTCAGCCCGGAATCCACTATCGACAAACTCAAACGCATAGGCGAACAGGTCGGACGTATGATCCACCGCGTTTCCAACAAACGCGGCGGGTTGCGGGGCAGGGACGCGCTTCGGCTCGCCCATGCCTTCGTAACCAGCAGGATCCTATACTCCGTACCCTACCTTCGAACTACAAAGAAACACGATGAACGCATCGACGCCATCATAAGGAAGGTTACAAAGCGAGCTTTGGACCTCCCGGTGGCTACCTGCAACGCTAAGTTGTTGGCTCTAGGTGTGCTTAACTCCTACCAGGAGTTAAAGGAGGCCCACCTTGTGAACCAATACACGCGACTCTCGCAGACGGTGTCCGGGCGCCACTTGCTAGACCGCTTGCACATACAACACGAGTGCATTCCAGAGGAGACATGCAAGCTTCCGGAGCTCTGGCGTCACAAGCTCTGGGTCCCTCCACTCCCGCGCAACATGGACACGCAGACACATGAAGGCAGACGAAAGGCGCGCGCTCGGGCTCTCGAACACCAATATGGATTAAAGCAGGGTGTATACTACGTTGATGTGGCAGGGCCGTCGCCCACAGGATTCTACACGGCTGCCGTAGTTCACCAGGACCAACGAGTTAACGGACTTTCCTACCGCGCTTTCAACTCCGCGCAGGCCGAGGAGGTTGCTATAGCACTTGCCGCCTCGGACCCGAATTCGAAGGTAATCATCACAGATTCGCGCAGAGCCTGTGAGCACTACCTGGCGGGCGAGGTATCACCTTTAGCCTACCGCATTTTACAGCGAGCCGTGAGGGAATCGGACCCCTCACCCAAACGCATTATTTGGACTCCGGGCCACCAGGGCCTTAGAGGTAACGAGGCTGCGGACGCGGCCGCCCGAGCGCTTACCCACCGGGCACCTCAACCAGACTCTTCCGGCTCAGAGATTAGACAACCGCTTCTGCGGTTCAGGGAAATTCTGGCAGACTATTGCGAACGTCATCGGCTTTTCCCGGTCCCTGCTAAGGGCCTCAGTAAGGCCGATGAACGAACACTGCGGCGCCTGCAGACAAACACCCTGTTGTGTCCTGCAATAGCAAAACATTTTGACCCAAAAGTTGATGGGCGATGTCCTCACTGTGGGGAAGTCTCCGATAACTTTCACATGGTGTGGGCATGTCAGATGAATCCGTCCCTTCCCCCCAACCCTTCCCCCACTAGAGAGGCATGGGAGGCAGCCCTACTCAATTGCTCGGCGCTGGAGTCCCAGAGGGCTCTAGTCCAACGGGCGCGGGTAGCAGCTTCGTCCAGTGGGGTCCCCGACTAAGGACTCCACCTATGTAAAGGGCCATGTTCGGCCTGCAAACTCTCAATCCGTTGAATAAACGTTTTTCATCCATCCATTGTCGTCTGTCCTCCAACTTTAGCGGCCCGCTGATACTTTTTACGTAACATGTAGTTGTACACACAACAAGTTCTCATAGTTAAACAAAACATGTTTTCGCGTAATAATAAAGCTAAAACAGCTTTTCACGCGCTGTTCTAGTAGAAAATGAATCATTGTGACAGACGGAACGGTACTTGCCAAGCGCGTCTTCAAGGTGTCCTGCGTCTACGAGAACGATGCCAATCCGACTCCACAATATACCGGCATTCCCATGCATACCACAGCGCAACAGCGCCAGATTTCCCTCTAGGTAATGTAGTGAGAAACTCTATGGCCCTAGTCATGTCTATCTACACTCTTAAAAAAGCTGGCACCCTTAGGGCTTATCTTGTCATGCAGCGATAATTGTCATCTGCCTGGTTTGCGTTTCCTTTCTTGAAAAACTCGGCGCTCTCTGCTTTCCCGTCGAGAATGCTGTGTCACGCTGATAACGCGCAAGCCGTTCGTGACTCGGAAGTACCGGGCCCGCAGCTTAGTTAAAGAAAGGAATGCGAGCAAGACAGACAGCGATTATCGTTGCGGGACAGGTCCCAAAAAGCGTAAAGTTTTTAACAGTGTACAGACGGCCCCGATTACTCTTAAAAATGGTCACGGTAAGATAAATTCGCATTGTCGGAAACTGTAACAGCGTTAGATTTCTGTTTCGCCTGGAACCCAAACAAGAAACATGTTTACAGGAAGGTGGATACCTTTAAAAGCCCACTTAGCCCCGGCATCGTCGACAGCCCACGAACGAACGAACTGCGTCAACCGAGGCGCTTTCAGCTCTTTTATCTCCTACTGCACGGCATTGCTGATAACCAGTGTCAAGTCCCTCCCTCCCCCTCCCCCCCCAAATCCTTGCTGCCACTTTTTTCCTGTTAATTTTTTTTCCAGGGCACAAATATACGGCAGCGTGACGATGCTATTCTTTACAGCCCTTCAGAGGCCGCTCGTCTCCGCTTTTTTATATCTCTTGCCCCCGACACCGTCGTCGCTTATCTGCTAAAAGCAGTATCCGCCCTTGCTCCTAATTCCTGCCGTGCCATGGACAGTCGATAAAGTGACCGGCGCGGAACCCCTTCCCCACCTTAGTGCGACTCCAGGGCGACGTCGACGAAACAAACAAGACAGCGGCTGCTGCTTTCATGGAGGAGCCTAAAAAAATGCTGCAAGGAGCACGACGTCACGCAGCCAGCTTGGCCAAGCCAACCTCATCCGACAGCGTTTATTCATAGTGGGGGAGTACATCATGTATTTCTCTATGAGTACGTGATCACTTTTTGTTGCGCATTGAGGGCCTAGGCCACGTCGGCAGCACGTCCGTAGTTCGAGCGAGGCGTCGCCCTGGGCACGACGTCGCAAATGTGAGTGAGGGTGTGTATATTCCCCACAGTGATCAGTGAGAATACGGCGCCGACTGCTGGCACTGCTCGGCTCAAATGAGCACGAGCGCTTTCTCTTTCCATTTCCTTTTTTTTTTTTGTTTACAGAACGGAGCTCGTACCACCAGCATACGCGATGGGCAAGAAAGTGGGTATACGGTATGGTATGGAGAACTTTATTGGGTTCTGAAGGTCAACCCTACGTTGACGCGGGCCGCTCCCAGGTTGGGACTGTCAGGCCGAGCCCTTCAGCCACATCGCGGGCCTTCTGTACTGCCCGTAATTGGTCAGAGAGTGATTCGCTGTGTAACATTTGCCGCCACCATTCTTGTTCCTTGTCACGGTCTGTGAAGACCGCGGGGCACTGCCAAAGCATGTGGTCAAGACTAATGATGCCATTGCACTTACTACAGTTGGTTTGAGTTTCCCTCTCCGGATAGATCCTGTTAATAAAATCTGGACTTGGGTATGTTCTTGTCTGTAGCAAACGTAATGTGACCGCTTGGGAATATCGAAAAATTAATTGCAGTTTTATTGCGTTAGTATTAGGAGTCTCAACATGTAAAAAAGATAAGATGTGTGTGTGAAGTGTGAGAAGCCGGTGACGTAGTATGTAGGGGGTGGAATATATATATATATATATATATATATATATATATATATATATATATATATATATATATATATATATATATATATATATATATATATATATATATATATATATATCCATTGCAGAGTGGGATTCATGATGGCCCCGTTGGAACAACTTCAAGGAAAAGAGTACGACGTACTACATTGGTATTGCACAGCATATAGCTGAGGTTTCGGCTGGTGGATGAGCCTTTATCGGAGTAAGAAGCAGATGCATTGGGAATCTCTTTTTAACCTGCTATACACGATATTAATCGCGCTACTGACAACATCAATCAAGTATGACCTTGTATTTGTTAGACGAGTGCTATGCTTGAAATGCTGCTTTTACCGCGACACAACACACAGCAGCAACACACATATCTCGGTTTGCTAATAATATGAGATTCAATACGAATTGATAATATTTTTTGCCCTGGTTGAGATCCATAGCAGTGACAGACCTCGAAATTAGCGCTATATTTGCAAATACAATTATTCATTAATAACGTGCACTGGTTACCTTCTATATAGGCTTTATGGTGTGCGTTCTAATTGCAGAATTCGTCAGCGAGTACCCCGAACGTATAACGTTTCACTAGAAAGATTGTTCGTAGCACCATTTTCGAGAAATACGAGTACACTGTAAACCGATTCGCACCCTCGCATGTGCTTTCTGTCTATAACACGCACGTTTACACCTTTTACGGGAGCAAAAGTTTGAGTTATAAGGCAATTTAAACCCTTAAGGACAAACATTTTCTAGAAGTACACTGTAAAGTGATTTGCAGACTCAGAGGCGCTTTTTGTTTAACTGCCACCCTTA
Organism: Dermacentor albipictus; assembly: GCF_038994185.2. Lineage (NCBI taxonomy): Eukaryota > Metazoa > Arthropoda > Arachnida > Ixodida > Ixodidae > Dermacentor > Dermacentor albipictus. Next base: position 68,784,658 of record NC_091826.1, on the reverse strand, counting down.
CACGTTTTACGGGAGTAGGAGTGTGAGTTATGAGCGAATTTGAACCGTTAAGGACATCTTTAGAAGCACACTGTAAACCGAGTTGAACCCTTAAGGGTGCTTTCTGTCTATAACTTACACCCTTACGCTCTTTACGGAAGTGCACTCTTACACTCTTAAAACTGTTGCACCCTTTGGGGTGTAAATTTGTCCCACAACAATAATCGTCATCTGCCTTGCTTGAAAACTCGGCGCTCGCTACTTTCCCGTCGAGAATGCTGCGTCACACTGATAAGGCGCATGCCGTTCGTGACTGGGAAGTACTGGGCTCGCCGCGTTACAGAAAGGAAACGCGGGCAAGACGGATGACGATTATCGTTGTGGGACAAGATAAGCCCTAAAGGGTGTAAATTTTTCTAAGAGTGTACACTCTTAAACAAAATTGCACCCTTTGGGTAGTATCTTGCTACACAACGATAACCGTCATCTGTCTTGTCCACATTTCCTTTCTTTAACGCTGCGAGCCCGGTACTTCCCAGTCACGAACGGCATGCGCATTATCAGCATGACACAGCATTCTCGACAGGAAACTAGCGAGCGCCGAGTTTTCAAGAAAGGAAACGCAAGCAAGGCAGATGACGATTATCGTTGTGGGACAAATATACACCCCTCCGGCATCAGCCAGCACGAGCTCACACAAGACACTCTGTGCCCGAACTTACAGCAAAACATCATGGTGGCCAGCACTCCCAGACGGGAGAATGCCGATCGATATGCCCGCATCAAGCAAATCCGAATCACGGGCAAGATTCACGAAATCTGCGCGTACGAGACAGCCCCGCACTCCACGTGCAAGGGGGTCATACGTGGCATACCGCTGCAAGACGACCCAGCGACGGTGGATGGCAAGATTGTTAACCCGAACAACCCTCTTGCACTAGCAGCCAAAAGAATTGCTCAGACTGGGACCATCATCATCGCCTTTGACGGGCAGCGGGTACCGAATTTTGTCAGGTACGGAACGCTCCTGATGAAATGTTCCCTATATCGAAAGCAAGTGGACGTATGCCACGCCTGCGGAAGACTCGGGCATCGCGCCGATGTATGTCCAACACCGAGCGACGTCATCTGTCGGGGATGCGGCCTGCCAAATCCCAATGAGCAGCATCAATGCACCCCAAAATGCAAGATCTGCGGTGGTCCGCACCTTACAGCCGGTAAAGAGTGTGCGCGCAGATTCAAGACGCCATACATTGTTCGCCGACGACGCTTCGAGCGTGCCAGGCAGCAAGAACAGCTCCCCACGCCAGCACCAACAGCACCAACTGCACCATCCAGTACCAACCGTAGGGGCGGAAGACGCTTGCGCTCGAGAAGCCGCTCTACAAGCCGACGGGGCTCCAGAAGTCGCTCTACCTCGAGATCGCGACTTACATCGCCTTCTCCAGCGCGCTCCAGCTCCAGAAGCTGCTCCAAGTCCCGTACTGGGAGCGACTCCTCCAACAGCTCACGTTCGAAGACCCCCAACGGCGGTAAAGGCAAGTCCTCTCTAACGTGGGCCGATAGGGCCCGTGGCAACCAAACGCCGGCGTCCAACTCTCAAGACTCGCACGACCTGCGTCTCACGAATGAGCTCGAAGAGCTTAGGCGTGCCAATGATAGTCTTAGAAAGGAAAACGCTCTGTTCAAGCAGGAAATCAGTCGGCTAGCCGCCGAGATGGCGGAAATACGAAGACTGGCGCTCACACAGCCAGCTTCTCAGCCTGCCGCACGCTCTTCGGCCATGGACACAGTGGAGGCCACTCCCAAGACGGTTGCAGTGAAGCGGCGTGCCCTGGATGACTCAAGGGGAGACGAGATGGTAGAACTCCTGTCTGACCTCAAGAACGCAATCTCCAACATACAGACAGGTCTCTCACACGTACAAGAAATGATCGCGCACCCTCAGCTGGGCCTGGTCGCCCTCAGCACTAGAATACTTAGGCTGGAGGGAACCAGCCACGGATCTTTGCCAAGCACATCTACAGCTCAAGTCCCAACGTTGCCCAGCGTCATTGCCTCACCGACGGAGGGTGCCATTATGAATGCGGCACTTTCGCAATTCATTCACAAGCCCAAACATGGATAACGTAACTAACGTCATAACAATGTGGCAGTGGAATTGCGCAGGGTTCGCCAGCAAACGGGCGACCCTGCGACAATACCTAAAAAGCGTAAAGGACAAACCCCAAGTAATCGCCTTGCAAGAAACGATCACATCATCACCTATCAAGCTCCCCGGTTTCCTTACGGTGGCTTCCACTGAAGGAGGAAGGGGGGTCGCTATCCTGGTCAGTAAAAAGTTCACGTGCCTTCAGCGAGACCTTGGTCTTGCGGACAATGGGATCGAGTACGTCATGGCCGAACTCCTTGTCGACCCCCCTACGCAGCGCTTAAGAAGAAACAGTATCTTCATACTGAATGTTTACTGCAGACCCAGCGTTCACAGAGCCAGGCCTAGTGGTATTCTCAAGAAGGCCGTGCATTTGGCTGGCTGTCAGCCTGTAATCGTCATGGGGGATTTTAATGCCCAGCATCAGGCGTGGGGCTATTGTACCAATACGAAGAAGGGTAGAGACATATGGGATGCGGCAGCGGAGGAAGATCTTACGCTGATAACCGATAAAGACTTTCCAACCAGGAGAGGGAACTCGGTATGCCGAGATACGACTCCGGATCTTACCTTTGTCAAGAACCTGGAAAACGTCAAGTGGACCAACACAGCCATGGACCTCGGTAGCGATCATTGCATCATCGAAGCTGTGATCAAGACTGCCCGCAACAAAACGAGGACCTTTAGGTTCACTGACTGGGACTTGTTCCGAGCCAACCGCTCCGAGCGCGTCCTTAACGATGATGTGGACCTAGACTCTTGGTGCGACGAGATAAAGAAGGACGCGGCTAGAGCCACCAAGGAGGTGACAACCGATCTGGAGGTGGACAGGATGGACAGTAGGCTGGCGCATCTTTTGGAAGCCAAGCAGGCACTGCTCGCGAGATGGAAGACTCAGCGCCATAACAGAAGACTACGCAAGAAAATCTCCGATATAAACAAGATGATAGAGGCTCATTGCAAGGTGCTATGCAAGCAGCAATGGGACGAGCTGTGCGACTCGGTGGAGGGCCAGCTCAAGAACGGTAAAAGCTGGGGTCTCCTTAAGCACCTACTGCACGATGGCAACACCAAGTCCAACCAGAAGAGAGCCTTGGCGAAAGCTGTCCATTTGGCCACCGATCCGACTCCAGATGAGGCAGTCATAGAGCACCTCATAGACAAGTACCTGGCGGCCACGGACGATCCGGTGCCCCCCCAGTTTCCCGAGTACGAAGGGCGTGACGTACCATCTATGGACGAGGATTTCACCGTGGCTGAGGTCAAGCGAGTTCTCGCATCCCTCAACGGCAGATCTGCCCCTGGGCCCGACGGGATCACCAACAAAATGCTCAAGCATCTCGACGACGCCTCAATCGAGTTTCTTACGCGCAAGATGAATGAAATCTGGTGTAGCGGCCTCATTCCCAAGAGCTGGAAAACAGCCTACACAGTACTCATACCGAAGCCAGGTAAAGCGCCGAGCATCGACAATCTAAGGCCCATCTCCCTGACGTCGTGTGTTGGAAAGATGGCCGAGCACGCCATGCTTAACCGCCTTACTGACCATCTCGAGTCTAACGAATGCTATACACACAACATGATTGGCTTTCGGTCGGGGCTTTCGACTCAGGACGCCATGAGACTGATCAAGCACCAAATCATTGACTCTACCTCCGCCGACACTAAGGCAATTCTCGGCTTGGATCTGGAAAAGGCTTTTGACAACATATCGCACGCCTTTATTCTCAAGAGCCTGACAGAGTGTAACGTCGGCAAACGGGTGTACAATTTCGTGCGATCTTTCCTTTCCTCAAGGTCCACTAGACTGAAGATTGACGAGTTTTTGACCCACGAAATCCAGCTTGGTCCAAAGGGAACACCTCAGGGGGCGGTGATCTCCCCGACGCTGTTCAACATCTCCCTGATCAACCTGTCGAGGGCCTTGAACAAAATCCCCAACATTAACCACACGATCTACGCGGATGACATTACCATCTGGTGCTCCAGTGGATGTGAAGGGCAGGTCGAGGGTGCTTTGCAAGAGGCCATCGATGTGACGGAGCGGTATCTAATCCCCACCGGGCTAAGGTGCTCGCCCGCTAAATCCGAGCTCTTGCTCTACAAGAAGAGGCCCAGAGGCGGTTCACACCGATCCTGGAAGCCAGCAGCAGAGAGCCACATTACATTATTCACCGGTAAGGGCTCCCCAGTACCGCGGGTAGACACTATCAGGGTCCTAGGAATGTTTATCGAGTCAAACGGGGCCAATGGAGCCGCCCTCAAACGCATTTGTTCCAAGACCGAAAGCGCCCTCGGCCTGATCCGAAGAATCGCCAATAGGTACTGCGGAATCAAGGAAGACAATCTGATCCGCATTATCCACGCCTTCGTGCTCTGCCACCTCGCTTATTCAGGGGCTATGCACAATTGGCTCGTATCGGAGCGCAACAAGATCAACGCCTTAATCAGAAGAGTCTTCAAGCTTGCCGTCGGCCTTCCCATGCGAACGCACACAAAAGACCTTCTCAATTTGGGAATTCACAACACGTTCGAAGAAATCGTTGAAGCCCAAGAATTTTCCCAGTTCGTCAGACTCTCCGGTACCCCAGCGGGCCGAGCCATACTTGGCAAGCTGGGACGTAACCCCATGGTCGTCAGTCTCGACGCTGTGAAGCTGCCCAGCGACGTAAGGTCCAAAATTTACATACACCGGGTGCCACGAAATATGCATCCTACCTACAACGAAGGACGAAGGCGAGCCAGGGGTAAAGCTCTGCTCGCCAGTGCCCGCTTGAACAAGGACCGAACATGCTTCGTAGACGCTGCTTCCTACGTTCAAGAAGAGGCCTTCTCCTCAGTGGTCATCGACTGTGATGCTAAAATCCTTAGCTGCGCTACCGTCCGCACTTCTAATTCCAGCGTTGCAGAGCAAGTTGCTATTGCTCTTGCATTGACGGACAGTGTACATGACACGATTTATTCGGATTCTAAGGCCGCTGTCAGGGCCTTTCAGATGGGAATGGTGGCTCCCCAGGCCCTACGTATCATCCAAAGTACCAAAGACATGAAACATCACTCTTTGGCCTGGTTCCCTGCGCACCTTGGGACCATTGAGGGTGCCTTGATCAACCCCAACGAGGAGGCGCACTCGGCTGCACGAGGTTTGACTGACCGTGCGCTGGGCAACGCGTCCTCTCCTGGGCGACCCGAGCCTCTCTGCTCGTACAACGAAATATGCCAATACAATTATCTGTCAAGAAGAGTCCTACCTTCGCCGCACTCCTCGCTGTGCAGGGCCCAGGCAGTCACTCTCAGACTACTGCAAACAAGCACTTACCCGAGCCCCGCAGCGCTACACACAATGTACCCCGACCGGTTCCCAAGCCCGGATTGCCCTCTGTGTGGTGACTATGCGGACTTCGAACATGTCCTGTGGGGCTGCGCCTCTGCCGGTCCTCCTTTCACTCAAGAGGAAATGAAGAAGCTGATTAGGGCCCAGGATCAGACCTCTCAAACCCTGGCAGTCCAGAGGGCTCGCGACAGGGCCGTCAGGTTCCACCTGATGGTCCCCGAGTGGGCCTAGCCAGGTGGCGTGGCGTTTGCTTACGTCTCTAGTGGACAAAATAAAGTTGTTTCACTCACTCACTCACTCACTCACTCACCCCAAAGGGTGCAACCGTTTTAAGAGTGTAAGCAAGACAGATGACGATTACCGTTCTGTGACAAACGTACACCCCGAACGGTGCAACTGTTTTAAGAGTGTAGGAGCGTGAGTTATAAACCAATCTGACCGCTTAAGGACCCTTTGGGGTGTAAATCGGTTTACAGTACGAACTCCGAGTAGGCCGTGAAATGCAATGTGCAACAGCTAGCGCGTTTTCGCACTGTGGAATTCGCAAGTTACTGCGTCCTCTCAAACATTTAAAAAGTCGAAAACACAACGAAGACGTTCGCATAGGTTGCCGTGTTATCAGGAGAGTTTCGAGATGACACTACTAATCTCATTTGCGCATGCGTGGGCGACAATATACGATGAGCCGTCGGTTCGCGCTGGTACAAGCAATGTGCAGTTCGTTTCTCTCGCACAACGGTTGCCCTTGGACGGGAGGGGTAAAAGTACGAGGATATAATCGTGAGCAAAGACAACAACCGGGATGAAAAACAAAGAACGTCACTGTAATAATGCTCAGATAGTGAATAATGGAACAAGCCTTGGTCAGCGACCGATACGGGTACAGGTGGGGCGGCCCTGCGCTTGCGTACGTGTCCAGCCCAGTGTGAATGGATTGAGCAAAAAAAAATCCTGCGCGTCGACCTTTTGTGAATGCATGCGAGGCTGGAGATAAGAGTGAGGGAGGGCCTGTGTTGCGTTCTAACCCGGACCGAAACAAAACAGAGCAGATAAAGTTGTTGTGATCATAGCGCTCGAGTGATGCGGACGTGAAAGAATTCGAACGACATTGTCGTGGTCCTTGCGTTGTTCTCGATACGGTACTTAATACAGCTTAATACAGTAGCTGTATCAAACGAACCAAAAAGTATGTGCTCCTAAAACATATATTGTTGAATACAATGTTACATCTACCCCCTCCCCCTCCTCTTCTGTTTAGTGGAAGCTTTAGCCTGTTTGCTCGCCAGATCATATATGTAATAACATATTATTATATATATTATTTGGGGTTTTACGTGCCAAAACCACTTTCTGATTATGAGGCACGCCGTAGTGGAGGACTCCGGAAATTTTGACCACCTGGGGTTCTTTAACGTGCACCTAAATCTAAGCACACGGGTGTTTTCGCATTTCGCCCCCATCGAAATGCGGCCGCCGTGGCCGGGATTTGATCCCGCGACCTCGTGCTCAGCAGCCCAACACCATAGCCACTGAGCAACCACGGCGGGTATGTAATAACATGGGATCGGAATTTTCTTTTTTCTCTCAGTAACCACTGCATCGACTTTGATGGATTTTGTTGCATTTAAAAGAAGATAAGTTTTACTTCCCGTAGGAAGTAGATTTTTTTAAATTTATGCTGCAGACATTTTTTTTATTATTCAACATCGCAAGCTTTCAGGAATCTGAAGTATAAAGATTACAAACTAACAATAATATATATATATATATATATATATATATATATATATATATATATAATATATATATATATATATATATATATATATATATATATATATATATATATATATATATATATATATATATATATATATATATGTATATATATATATATGACTTTGCCAGTCTACGGCATTCTTTTGTAAAGAGAAATTGAGGTCCTATGTAAAATAATGTGTGCTCCCTACAGTCGCTAGAATGTCTGTTTCTCAAGGGCCACAGATTTACTTCAAATCGGTCTAGCGGTTGTCTATATTGAGAGCGGTTCTGCGTTTCATCTTCACCATTTCAGTCTCGAGTTTTTCGGAGCTGAAACACACCCAGCGTCACCTTTTTTTTTTTTTCCTTGGGTAACATAAGCAGATCACGAAGATTTATTTTTGGTTGTGCAGAAAGAAGAAAAAAAGATAGCACCGATAATGGCAAACGCTTTGTTGGTGTGGTGCTCAAATTCCTATGAGACAAAAGGAAATGCCAAAGCAACTCTTGCGGGGACAGAAACGCGGGAACGTACCGGTACGTCAGCGGCGCTGGGAGGGTTTAAAACGCATGATCCACACGACATGGCGCATCGCTTTAAGAGGAAGCTTTAGCTCGAGTGCTCCCATCTAAATACCTGTAAAAGGAGAATTCGTTTTTCTCGGCGACCACTGCACCAAATTTGACGAGGTTTGTTGCATTTAAAAGACAAACTTAAGAACTAGTGACTGTTGGTTTCTAATTTTTGAGTTAGGATGTCAATCTTTTATTAAAAATTGGCAAAAATTGAAGATTTTCAAAAAACGAAACTATCAAGTTTACAGCTCTGTAACTCAACCACTAAAAATGATAATACAATTCTGTGAATGGCACCTAATAGTACATCTAAAGCGGACAAAACTGATATGTTACACATGAATATTTCAAAAATTTAATCATAGAGAAATACAACTTTTGCAAAACCGTTGTAACCAACGTAACAAATTCACGTAAGATGTAAAATGACATATTGAATTTGTGCGCTTTGAATGGTCTAATGGATGCCGTTTACAGAACCGCGATATCTGTCCTTCATGCAGAGCTATGAATTTGTAAACTTCGTGCTTCTATTTTTTTCAAACAGTCAAATATTTGAAAATCGTTTTAAGAAAATTCAAGCCCTAAATCGAAATTCCGCTTCCAACAGTCGCTAGAATTTAAGTTTCTCTTTCAAATGCAACAAATTTCATCAAAATCGGTCCAGGGCTTATCTCATAAAAACGTTTTTGCGTTTTACATGTATTTGAATAGGCCGCGTCGGAGTTGGGCCCGAGCTAAAGCTTCCTCTTAAGGGCACATTCACACCGGCGACTTGAGGAGGTCGCGCGACCAAGTTGGTCGCTTTGCGAGCAGTCGCAAACGGTCGCCTTTCTCGAAAAGCGACCATTTTGGGCGAGTCGCTCTCTGCGCGATTTTTCAGTCGCGCGACCGTGGTCGCAAAACTGATAAACCAATCAGCGGCGCACCGGAAGTGATCTTTCGTGTGTCTACATCCGGCCTCCTCCGGCGTCGCATTCAAATTCCGCGTAGATTCCGAGAGTTCTCGCTGAGAACGATAATCTCCGGCATTGCGACTTGCGGGTCGCGCTCAGCCGGGCTTGCCGGTGTGAACATCAGTCGCCTTCGGTCGCTTTTCGATTGCGAGTCGCAAATGGTCGCGCGACCTCCTCAAGTCGCCGGTGTGAATGTGCCCTAAGTCCGCGCACGAGCCAATGACGTGTAGGGTCATTCCAGCCTAATCGCACTACACGACAAGGGCGCCGCGTGGGCGAGTCGCCAAGCGGTGCGGTTCGTATCAGCTCAGCCACGTCCGGTTCGTTTTCGGGATGATTCAGCGATCCGCCAAGCCGTAGCGTATGAATCCACATTCCAGCTTTTGACCGGACAAGACTACGCCAGGTCCTGCACCCACAGCTTACCAATATAAGTGCGGTTTAAAAAAAAAATTCTGGGTCGACGTGCTGCGACCACGATATGATTATGAGGCATGCCGTATATTCGGAGACTCCGGATCAATTTTGACCACCTGGGGATCTTTTATATGCGCTTGCAGGAATATGAGTACACGCGCGTTTTTGAATTTCGATCGAAACAGAGCCTTTAAGTCAACTTTTATTTATTTATTTATTTATTTATTTATTTATTTATTTATTTATTTATTTATTTATTTATTTAGGAATACTGTAGCCCTCACTTGAGGGCCATCACAGGAGAGGAAAAGAATAAAAAATTTACATTTCAACATTGACAATACAACATTATACATCATTGTCAAACACAAATTACAGGCAGGATGAACAAATATACACAGAATAACAGTAAGCATGTTCAAGTCTCAATGATCCCGTTGATTGTAATACAAGTCTAATAGACTACAAAATTCGTTAACATTTTGTGCTGTAACAGTGCAATCCGGAAGGCCATTCCATATAATAATAGACGAAGGAAAGAACGAGTATTCGAAACCATCAAGGCGTGTTTTATAAGGTTGTACACTAGCACTGTGGTTTAAACGCGCACTGTGTTTTAAAGGGGGGCGAATGTATGTTTCTTTGTTTATTCTTATTTGATTTCTGTTTATCTGGAAAAATAATTTCATTCGTTGTTTTTCTCGTCGTGTTTCTAGCAGTTCCAAGTCACAGCATTTCAACATGTGTGTTACAGAATCGGCTCTCCGATAACGCGAACAAATAAAACGTACCGCGGTTCTCTGAATTTTTTCGAGTTTATCTCGCAAGTAGAGTTGGTGAGGGCTCCAAGCTGGGGAGGCGTACTCCAAAACCGGGCGAACAAATGTTTTGTACGCAATGAGCTTCAAATGTGTTGGTTCATGCTGCAACTTTTTTCTCAAGAAGAACAGTTTCCTGTAAGCCCTAGAGCAGACCTCCTCCACTTGGAGGCGCCAGCACAAGTCATGATTAATGATCACCCCTAAGTACCTAAAGCTACGTACATTCAACAAAGAGTTATCACCAATTTTATAGTCAAAGGAAGGCACAGTTTTCTTTCTTGTTATATGAGCAAACGTCGATTTCGAATAATTTATTTCCATTCCCCATTTTATGCACCAGTCATGTAAACCTTGGAGACACCGATTAATTTTCCTTTGGTCGGTTGTATCTGCCACAGTTGTATAAAGCAAACAATCGTCGGCGAAAAGTTTCATTTTAACAGGTGATTCCAGAACACTTGAAATATTATTGATGTAAATCAAGAACAATAGCGGCCCCAATACCGACCCTTGTGGAACCCCAGACAATACTTCTAGTGGATTAGACATGATGTTTTCAATCCGGACGGATTGTACACGACCTCTCAAATAGGATGCAATCCAGTTCACAATGTCTGGAGCAATACCTGCGTTCTGGATTTTAAAAAGCAATTTACCATGCGGTACCTTATCAAAGGCCTTTGCGAAATCTATGCAGATGACGTCAATGTGTTCGCAGGCATCCAAAGCTAGATAAAAATCATGAACCGTCTCAATGAGTTGCGATATAGTGGATAATCCGCTTCGAAATCCATGTTGTGACGAAAAGAAAAAGTTATTGGCTTCAAGGAAAAGAACGATATGCTTTGCTACTGCATGCTCTATAAGCTTACAAGTCACAGAAGTAAGCGATATGGGACGATAGTTGCTAACTTTATTTCGACTGCCGGATTTAAAAACCGGAATCACAACACCGCTACGCCAATCTTGGGGTAGTGAACTGGTTTCCAAGGATTTTCTAAAGATTATGGTTAAGTAGAATGACATCCATTCGGCATATCGCCGTAAAAATTCACTTGGGATCCCGTCTGGCCCGCTTGCTTTCTTGGCATCAAGCGTAAGCAATTGCTGAAATATGCCAGCCTGAGTGATTTCTAGTGGGCGCATTGCGCAGGCGCCCAATTCACTGCGCTCATTGTTTCCTTGCTCTGTTCTCGGCTTCGTAAATACTGACTGGAAAAATACGTTGAAGCAGTCTGCTATTTGCGTTTTTTCCGTGATCATTTGAGATCCGCTTTTTATCTGGTGTATCTCTTCTTTTTTATCCCTTAAGTGCATCCAAAACTTTTGTGGCGAAGATCTTAGGAACCCAGGAAGCGTTATGTTAAAGTACTTTTCCTTAGATTCCCGTAACGCTAATTTTAGTTGAGCACGCAAATTGGACACCTGGGATGGGTTTTGTTTATTTTTGTGTAATCGTTTTATTCTGCGTTTTAAGTGTATTATTTCCCGAGTTATCCATGGGCTATGCTGCTTTGTTTTTTTCATGCGGGTAGGAATAAATTTATCTACGCAATGCTTGACGATTTCCTTGAAACGTTGCCACAAGTCTTCTACAGATTCACTAGATGACGCAAGTTCAAATTCACTAAATGTTAGACTTAAGTTATCTACTATTGTTGTATCGTCTGCCCGCGCGTAGTCTTTTATAAGTTTAAAAGCAGGTAACCGCCGGTGACTGGGTATATCGATTGGTATATCGACAGATATCATTTTGTGGTCCGATATTCCTGGTTCGACTGACACACTATTAGCAGCTATTTTGCAAGATAGGAACACAAGGTCTAACAATGACTTAGAATATAAAGTTTCTCGTGTATTTTCTTCAACAATTTGCCGTAAGTTATGATAAATCATAATTTCCAGTAGTTTTTCAGCACTCGAAACTAAAAAGGAGTCGAACGTATTGAATGTTGTTTGGAACATCTGCCATGCCCCGATGCCTTTAGCGATCGATGCCCTGATGTATCGGTAAGCATGAACAAACGTTGTCGTCGACTGCCTGCATTCGGCTTCCTACTTTTATTCCCTAGAGATCTACGATCGGGGTATTGGCAGATCCCCATGCACCCTGCTGACAAGGAGGAGACTGCATTTGTGACGCCCGATGGACTGTATCAATTTAATGTTATGCTGTTTGGGCTTTGCAATGCTCCCGCTACTTTCGCAAGATTTATGTACTCGATTCTTCGCGGTCTGAAATGGTAGGTGTATTTGTGCTATCTTGATGACGTCATTTTCGAACGTACTTTCATAGAGCATAACGCCTGCTTAAGTGTCGTTTTAAACGGCGTCGAAAAGGCCGGCTTGGTTTTGAATACCAAGAAATGGTGGTTTGGCGAACGACAAGCATTAGTCCTTGGTCACCTGGTCGACAAAGATGGTGTCAGGCGAGACCCCCGGGTAATAGAAGCAGTCAGTGCCTTTAAGCCACCTCAGACACAAAAAGAACTCCGCAGCTTCTTGGTATTATGCTCCTACTTCGACGGTTCGGGTCCAGATTAGCGGACATATTGCTTGTCCATTGACAAGTCTCTTGAGGAAAAACAGTCCAGCACTGGTTGTTGTCGTTGTCGTCGTCTTCTATCACATGTGTGGCTCCTACCCACGATGGATGATTGCCCAAGAAACGGTGTCTTGTCTTGTGTCCCAGACAGTGGCGCGTACCCACTATGGGGGATTGGCCAAGAAGCAGGCGGTTTTCCGTATGGTTAGAAGTAGAGACAAACTAGATTTGTATAGTGTCGTTCTGCGCTCCGCACCAAAAAGATCCGTCGTCCTCATCCTTTCGCCTCAGCCAAGGCGTTACATATATATATATATATATATATATATATATATATATATATATATATATATATATATATATATATATATATATATATATATATATATATATATATATATATATATATATATATATATATATATATATATATATATATATTATTTTAACGTTAACAATACTTCTGAAAATCCCATGTGTTATTTAGAACAAATATTCAGCTGGAAAGCTTGAAGAAGTACACGTTACTTACACTGGAAACCAATATGCATTGTTGACCAATTAACCGAATTTACCTAACTGACTTTCAGCTAATTGGTTTCGCGTACATGTAATGCACGAATTGAGGCCAGTGGTTTCGTAAGGCACATCCACTTGGAACATCTCTTCTTTTAATCTTTCTCTCCCCATTTCCATTTCCCCAGTGTAGGGTAGCCAACCGGACTCACTCCTGGTTAACCTCCCTGCCTTTCATTTATCATTTGCTCTCTCTCTCTCTCTCCACTTGGAACGAATTTTGAAACTAGCACACATTTTAGGATAAGCCCAGTCAAACTACATACGTAAGAATGGACGGTTCTTCCCTTACTTTTGCACCAAAACGCGTTCTAATGCATTCTAGCTCAATACTTACCGCAACACATATGCATTTCGTCGCACACTTTATCCGCCCTGGTGGCTTAGCGTCTATGGTGCTGCTCTGCTAAGCACGAGGTCGCGGGCTCAAATCCCGGCCACGGAGGCCGCATCTCGATGGGGGCGAAATGCAAAAACGCCCTTTTCCCTTGCATTGGGAGCACGTTAAAAGATCGTTCCCCTGGTGGTCAAATTAATCAAGAATCTCCCTTTACGGCGTGCGTCATAATCAGGCCGTGTTGTTGGCACGCAAAGCCCCAGAATTCCATTCGGAATTTCTTCCAAGTGGATAATTACTTTAAAAGCCACCGGCTACAGTTGGTAAATTGTAATATGGGGCGTGTGTGTGTGTGTGTGTGTGTGTGTGTGTGTGTGTGTGTGTGTGTGTGTGTGTGTGTGTGTGTGTGTGTGTGTGTGTGTGTGTGTGTGTGTGTGTGTGTGTGTGTGTGTGTGTGTGTGTGTGTGTTGCGGGGTTCTCACACCCGCCCTTGGGACAAAGGAACGACAACACAGTAGTACAAACAATCACAAGGGCATTTATTGCACCTTTCATAGATCAATGCCTTCTAGCCGAGTTGCTATCCCCAAAACATGCCTATGGGCGCGCGACAAATCTAGAAGTCCGACTCACCGCGACCGGTTAGCGAGGGAATATGTTCGCCCCATGCTGGATCCCAACGCCTGGTCATTCGCGCGTACGGTCACGTGAACGGTGGCGCGTTCGAAGGCAGGCCACGCGAGGCGGTCTCGCAGAAGCATGGATCGGCGCGCGCGCGGGACGTCCGCGGCACTCGCCGACCCGCCGCCCAAGAGAGACCCTTATCTTACCCGCGCGCCCAAGTAACCCTGCCGTGAGGTGGCGCTAGCAGCGCAACACTCGCGCCATCTCTCGCACTGCGCCTCAACCACTCCGACCACCGCGGGCGCCAGGCCACGCGGCGACGCCGCACTGCAGAAGACAGGAGCCATGCGTGAAAACAAGATATCAGGGGACGCGCGAGAGTCGCGTATCCGCACAGTGTGTGTGCGCTTTTCAGAACACTCGAGGTCGCTTACAGACTTGGACCCCAGGCATGAGATCGTCGCCACGCAATTGGAGTCAAATATCTCGGCAAACATTTCATGTGCGAAATCTCGTATGTCTTGTAAAATCAGCGTGGTCGAATATAACGATTTGAAAGCGGGCGCAGAAACAAGAACGCAATCTATACAGACACGGAAATGACAGCACAAATATTCGTGGTGTTTTTCCCGCTTCGTCTTCTTCCTATTTCTACACCCGCTAATAAATTGTGAATTCATCAAGCGAAAATGAAAAAAAGTATAAGGCAGGGTACGGCAGAAATTTTTGACAATTAGGAAACAGACTAACTTGAGAGAGACTGAAATAATGAAATAATAATAATTCTATATCGACAGCACATCTGGCAGTATTAAAGTAATTTCGAACACACGATCGGCGATGTTTTGAATCATCCCACTATTGATTCAGAATGATTAAAATTGGTGTACTCCTTGTGTCACGAGATGCTCTCAAATGGCCCCGCAGGTGTTCTTGTAGCTAAAGCTCCATACAGATGCCCCGAAGAAGAGAATATTTTGAGAATTTAAAGGAATGTCTAGTTTTTTGGAATCAAGGATCGAATTCCGCTCGATTGCCAAGGCTGCCGTTACAGCTTCGTTGTCGTTTCTCTTCTTGCAGGAGCTGGCGAGAACGTGCTACCGTCAAGGTTTTACGACGGTTGCAGTCTCCCGCGGACGCGGAGAAATAACGCGTGCAGACAAACGTGTGAGGCTGCATTTGTCCACTCATGCCAGCGACAACCTGTATACCTTACGGCGCGCCATCGGGTCGACGGTGGCTTCTGGGCTGCGTGTGTCATCGGCGGCGACCGTCCACTGTCGTGACGCTGCAGCCACGAGACAGAGCGTAACGACACGTGGTGGCGCTGCCCTCACATTCTGTGTAGTGTGCGTGTGTATGGATGTGGGACTACAATTCTGTACGCGCAAAATAATGTCAATCAGTCAGTCAATGTTTTCTAAAGTGTCCAGGGACATCTGTTAGGCTCCAGTTCTTGCGCATTTTTATTATGCTTTTGTAGAGTACATGAAAAATGAAAATATTTATTTATTTATTTATGTTTATTTATTTATTTATTTATTTATTTATTTATTTATTTATTTATTTATTTATTTATTTATTCATACTGTCAGCACAAGCCAAGACAGGAGTTGCGGTTACATTGCTCTCATCAAACTAGACATAGTAGATGTTTAAACAATTCAATACAAAGCAATCAGGCTAGGAAGGCACAGCATAAAAACAAATATGAAGCAACAAACAACATGAGTTACAATGAGTAAATTATAGCACTATATGGGTCAACAAAAAAGTAACGCGCCCAAACAACTGCAACCGACAAACAGCTAACAATAAAAGTTATTCTATAAAACGTGTAACAATAAAACGTGGATATATATATATATATATATATATATATATATATATATATATATATATATATAGAGAGAGAGAGAGAGAGAGGCTGTTTCCCGCAACTTGAGCCAAACTTTAAAAATATGCAAATGCCACGTAGCTAGACCGAAGCAAGTTAATGGTGTTTGCCGTCGCTTGGAGATACTCAGTTTTCTTCTTTTTTTCTTTTTGCATTGCGCCGTCTTCGCACGAACGCCTGCTATAGTTTGAATGAGAATGATGTCGCTAGTGTAAATACATGTTTACAGCCTGGCGTCCCTAAATCAGTACTGAGCAGTTTTAATAATAAAAAAGGGGGCAAGGACAGCGGAGTTTCACACATGTCAACATTCGCATCACTGGCAACAAATGGACGCGTGCCGGTTTTTTTTTTATTATTGAAATTAAAATTAAAAGAAAGAGACGTAGCCACCATATCATGGTGACGGATACTCCTTTTCACACAGCAGAAACAACAATATGAAAAATATGTGTAGTAACAAAAGAGGAAAAAAAAAGAAACAACGTCATAGGGCCCGAAATCCACAGCATAACCACACCCATGAACATATAAAAGGCAAGTCGCACCACAATGAGTTCATTCGTTGCACTGCTACGACGAATGCAAATCCATTTCGCCCAGCTTTCTATTGTTGCGCATCATCGACTCACAAGATGCACATCCCGCGCGTTCTCGCGCGGCATCGTGTCCTTCGCCATCGGCGAAGGTCACGATGCCATCGACACCATCGATGCCACGACACCATCGGCGCCTGGGGCGCGTTCTCTTGTGGCATGCGTTATTTCCCTGGAAATGACTGGTTTGCTCATGCAGCCGCCCGAGGACTCCATGGCACGAGTGCCGGGGTATCGAGAGGGTCTGAGCTACACCATAGGAGGTGGCTAGATTCGCAGGAAGATGGAGGCTCGAAGTGATTAACTGTGCTATATAGAACAATTGTTGTCGCTGATTTAGCCGACGTTTCAACACTCAAGGGACTTGTACGTCTTAACGCCAGGCATATTCGAGAACAAGCCCCCTTGTCGACACGTTGGCTTCGGCGGCATTTCTTCTTCGACCTCTCACTTAATCACTGTAGAGGCAGGGCTGGCTCAAGCGCCCACGGACTGCCACATCAATCCTCATCTCGAGTGTACCCGGTGGCTGTCAAGGCAAATGCAGTGCAACATCTTCTCCCACCTCTACTTTCTGCGCGAGCACCTGCATGCCACACCCTATTCCACCCGCTGTCCGGGGTCGTGGCGACACCCCGACATATAACACGCATGACGCTAGAGTGCCGACCCTAGCCGCCTGGACGAAGAGCCTGTCCGCAAACCCATCCCAACACTGAATAGGTATAAAAGTACGTCTCGTTGGGCAACATCCCAGCACTGAATAGGTGCTGGGATGTTGTGTTATACGAAAGGGAACCCGTAGGTTCGGCAGCCATTGGTCCGGCGGGCCCGCGACATCGCCATGGCAAGTGGAGCCCTCGAGTACATATAGGGCCACACCCTTCAAACATGTTACAAGAATAAAGTTGTTTACCTCCCTCACTCTCTATCTCTCTTTCGACATTTCCAGCGTAGGTACTATACTTGACTGGAACTCGTAACAATTGGTGCAGTTGTTATTGCAAGAATTGCCAGCCTAAAAAAGCATTCAGAATAATCTACGCATCCCCAATGTGAACTTAGAACTGACTTCGGAGCAGCACGTATGAGCAAGGACATATACAATGTCTGCCTCGATCTGAGGGTGGGAAGTAAACGCGTGACATTTAGGTAGAAGATAGCATTATCGGCCTGGGAAGAAGTTCGGTGCGCATAGATTCACCAAAACTTTCTTGGCATCTTCTCAGTTTACTGTTCCTGTACTATATACAGGGTGCCCCACCTATCAAGCATTAGCATTTAAATATGTGCAAATGCCCCGTAGCTGGACAGAACCAAGGTAATGTTGTTTGCTGTCGCTTGGAGGTATACTCAGGGCTTTTTTGCATTCCGCCTAATTACGTAATTAGACCTAAATTCTCAAATATTATAATTAAATTAAAAGTGTTAACGAGAAAATAGTAGAGCAGCACGAAAAACTCCCGACACATCTTTCTGTTGCTCAATACGTGCTACATAAAAGTTTTTTCCCGAGCGTGAAAGAACCCCGCATATACACGCAAAATTGCCACGCGGCTGGCCGCTCGAAGTACTTTGCGCGTGTTCGCGTGCTTCTTTCGCCCTCGGAAAAACACTCGTAAAGCTACCTCGGTGGGCAGAGAAGCGTTGTTATGACGTGTGACTGCTTCCGTAGTGTCGCCTATACCCTACGGTGCGCTTTAACGCCTCTCTGCTTCTGCACGCTGCTCGTAAGTTGTCCGCTTGACAAATTTACATGATGCTTATTTCTTATAAATAGCAGAAAGGTCCTATACCGTACCTTGGAACTTAAATTTATACGGTTTGCCTGCAACCGCTGTCGTGTCTATAGTAGCAGCGTTTCCTTGCCTTCTCACGTCACGTTTTCCCAATATTTTTCTCTCTCTTCCTACCCCATTGTATGAGAACTGCGAGCGAAGAGTGGCAAGGATGTTTTGACACCGTGGAGTCATCGAACATGCCCCTAAATCAACTGCACGAGCGTTTTTTTTTTTCGCTAGTTTCGTGACTGCATCGGTTCTAGCCCTTGTGTGCCTCCTCTCCCGCTCCTCTCTGCCATTCTATTTAGCTTCCCTCTAGACTTGCACGTTAGCGGAAAGGTAAGCGCTGCAATTTCCGCAATACTTTTGCGGGGCTGTCAAGAGGCTAATGCCAAGGGAGCTCCAGAGGACATGTGCACATTCACCGTGGTGCAAAGATCCGAAGAAGTTTCTCGCGTCTCCTTTCTTCTCTGACGCGCTGTATACACACGCCCTGAACCACCCCCGATGCGGTGTGCCAGACAGCAGCAGCAAAAGCAGCCGCAGCAGTGGGAAAGTCGAAGGAAGAAGCAAAGAAAGCTTCACTTTAAAATTTGGGTTGAAGTGCATACGGCAGGCATTACCAAATCCTAACTCACTGGAAGCTTGCCACTGTCGTTGACAAGTGGGCAATAATTGCATTCTACCGGTGCATATGGGGCAGAAACTTGGAGGTTAACAAAGAAGCACGAGAACAAGTGAAGGAGCGCGCGAAGAGTGATGGAACGAGAAATGCTGGGCGTAACGTTAAGAGAGACAGAAACAGAGCGGCGTGGATCAGAAAGCAAACGAGGTGTTGTAATCTCAGTGCTGACACCCGTTATTGCAATCGCACCGCTGGCACGAGTTGTTGCAAATGGGTCGCAAGCCCCAAGGGTAGCGTTGGCCTGGCGGCCTGGGGCACAACTGGAAGCATCCGAAGGTCCTGGCAAAGCATGAGTCGACTGCTAACAGAACAACTTGTTTATTCTAGCATCGCAAAAGAGCGGCCGGTCAGGTCGACCAAAGTGGAGAGACGGGAGAGCACGCTTCTCGACGGAAGAATTCGGAGCCTCTCTCCTGGCGTCCGGGGGCAGCTGCTTTTATACTCTCGGAGTTGAGGGCAAGAGGGAACGTCACGGGACGAGGCCACGTGACAGCGGGGCACGGACAAGCTGAGAGACATGTTGAGACGAGTGTAGTGACGCATCAGCCGGGCCGGCGCCGGTCAGACCTCCTCGCTTCACACTTGGGGAGCTCCTCTCCCCGGCTGCCGCGCTTTGACAAGCGTGGGCACACACACACACACGCACACACGAAGACACGTGGCACTGAAACATGCCTGGACGCGCTTCGCGGGGAGGCGTTGCGGCAGCTCCGAACGGGCCAAAATGTCCGCCGCTTTGAACGAAGCCCCGGCGTCCGTTGCATCCGCGCCGGCTATACCGCGCGTCGTAGGCGAAACGTAACAGAGGGTAGTCGATATTCTAGTTGACGTCAAGAGAAAGAGACAAACGGTGAACCGTTAGAGTTGCAGAGTGGGCGCCAAGGGAAGGGAAACGCAGTCGAGGACTACAGAATCAAGACTGCTAATTGGGCTAATTGGAATGTTGGATTCATGGTTACAATACTCCAACATGAAGACAAAAGACAAAAGAAAGGGAAGTGCACAAGACTAGCGCTTGAGTTGTTTACATACTTTTATTTTGTCCCTTCACGCTGAAGTGTCTTAACCATGAGGACTGCAGAAAATTAGGTGGGGCGATGAAATCAGGAAATTTGTAGGCGCAAGATGGAATCAGCTAGCGCAAGACGGGGGTAATTGGACGTCGCAAGAGAGTCCTTCGTCTTGCAGAGGTTATGAAAAATAAGATAATGATGATGACAATGAAGTATTTGTAGGATCTGTACAGTGAAGCTCCGTGTCCTTTTGCTAATTACTGTATAACATGTATGCTTATGGTGTTTGTTGTGCGATAGCATTGCAACCACTCTATGTTGCAACTGTCCAGTTTGCATTCCCTTTCGTAATTTTGTCATCACGTATGTGACTCGTTGTCAACTGCTGTTGAAGACGTAATGTTAAAGCCAGCAGTCACCCCAGTAAGAAAATAAAACAATATCCCCCCCCCTCGCTAAAAAAGGAAACCCTTTTAAATCGCTTGAGATGAAGAGCGCACTTCATTGCTTTAAGTATTTAAACACGTTGTGCTTCTATCATGCACATGCGCCGTGGAATCAAGATTTTCGTAAAATCGGGTTTCATTTAATCGTGATTTGAGTGTATAATGCATTTCGCTTATATGTATGTATCTTTCTTTGTGTATACGCAAGAGGACGCAGAATCCGCACCAGTGCCAATCGGCAAAGGTTCGAGCTCCGAATCAACGTAATTGTGTTCGCAGGGCTCAATTAAAAATATGCGATTTTGCCTACAAACCTCTTTCCATGTGTTAATTTCTTTACAGTTCTTATGTAACCTATGTTTCTGTTTTGTTGAGTGTACGTTCGCTTGCTTCGCGACTTGTGCTCTGTCTCAGTAGTTGCATGCAGCACTGCCGAAGCTACGGATGCCTCGACCAACAAGAAGGGCAAACACACGTGAAAGTGTCCACCCGCGTGTCTGTCGTCCCACTCAAGCATATCTGCGTTTTCCAGCCTCGCTGCACGGAACTTTATTTATTTATTATTTATTTATTTACAGATACTGCCAGCCCTTACACAGGGCTATAGCAGGAGAGGAATATGTACAATTATACATCACACATTTTGCACATGGAAAATCGCGCATTGAAACACAAAAAAGGGACAATAAAGTAAAATTAATAACACCAAGAGGTAACAGCGTAAGCCGCTGAAGATAACAAGGACACAAAGTTAAGTATATTATTTACAAACTAGGATATTTCCAATGTGTTTGGTGAAGAAATTAATGGATGAGGATGAAACGGCTTCTTCCGACAGGGAGTTCCATTCTTTTATAGCTCTTGGGAAAAAACTGTATTTGAAACAATCGGTATGTATAACAGGGGGACGAATAAACATTGAATGACGATGTCTAGTGGTTTCACCAGAAAGAATTTCAAAAAAGTCTGTATGCCTTATATGAACATGATGATGAATGATTAGGTAAATATATTTAAGTCTTTCATATTTAGACCTTGCCTGTAAAGTCGGTAGGTTTGCCTGTACACAAAGTTGAGAAGGGGAGTCCGTCCGCCGATATTTATTGAATATAAATCTGACTGCCAGACGCTGTATTCGTTCGATTTTTGATATATTTATAGCAGTGTAAGGGTCCCAGACTACCTTGGCATATTCAATTATAGGTCTAATTAATGTTTTATAGGCTAGAAGTTTTGTTTCTACATTTGCGAATGGCAAATTGCGCCTCAGACACCAGAGTGACTTGTTGGCCTTGGCACACACATAATCTATATGGTGGTTCCAGCGAAGATCACTAGTAAAAATCATGCCAAGATACTTATGCTGATCAACTCTAATCAGGCCATGATTATTAATAAAGTAAGAGTAGTTTAAGAAATTTAGCTTTCTAGAGACTGTCATAACTACAGTTTTTAACGGATTTAGCACCATTTGCCATTCATTACACCATTTCATTATTTTCTGTAAGTTTGCTTGTAATTTAGCCTGGTCTCCTACCGCATCTATTTTATTGTATATAATGCAGTCGTCTGCAAAGAGCCTGATGGAAACATCTATTTCATTCGGGAGGTCATTTATAAATAGGAGGAATAAAAGGGGGCCCAAAACACTGCCTTGGGGAACTCCAGACTTAACGCATGAAATCTGAGACTTTGTACCATTAATTTCAACGTATTGCTCACGAGAAAGAAAATAGGATGAAAACCATTGAGTAATAGCAGCAATTTTGAACATAACATCAATTTTTCTTAGTAGTTTATGGTGAGACACTTTATCAAATGCCTTAGCAAAGTCCATGAAGATCAGATCCGTCTGTCCCCGAGAGTTAATATTTTCTGAAAGATCATGGGCTAATTCGATGAGCTGAGATGTTGTGGATAGGCCTTGACGAAAGCCATGTTGGTGGATAGATAACAAATTATGTTCATTAATATAAGTTAACAGATGTTTCGAGACGATATGTTCAAGCATCTTTGAACAGGTACTAGTGATTGATATAGGGCGATAATTTGCTAAATTATCAGCACTGCCGCTTTTGAGGACAGGAATCACTTTAGCTTGCTTCCATACCTTTGGTAAAAAACCACTATGAAGTGAAGACCGAAAAATTAATGCAAGATATTTAGAATTCCATTCGGCATAGCGATAAAGAAACTCGTTAGGGATGCCATCGGGTCCAGGGTTTTTCTTTATGTTCAAACGAAGCAAAAGGTTGAGCACACCTTGTTCAGAAATTTCAACGTCAGCAATAGGCGGCCTGTCAGATGGAGTTTCAATACTCGGCATAATCCCGTTGTCTTCAGTGAACACAGATGCAAAATAATCATTGAAACTCTCGGAAGAAGGATGCTCATTAGATTGTGTCGTTGAGCGAACATTCGATGATGGATTAATATATCTCCAAAATTTACCCGGTGCTTCTTTTAGAAATTTTGGGATTGTGATGCCAAAGAACCTTTTTTTGGATTCTTTCACAAGTATCTTAAGTTTCCTTCCAAGACATTGAATGGTGGAACGAGTCTGAGAGCTAGGATTCTTTTTACAATTCTTTCGTTTACGTTTTATTAGCCTCTTTAAGTGTATTATTTCTCTAGTTATCCAAGGGCTTCTATTGCCAGTTTTCTTTAAACGCTTAGGTATATACAGTTTTATAGACGACATGACCAAGTTAGCAAAGTACTCCCAGAGACAATCAGGACCCTGATTACGCATATAAAGTTCAGAGAATCTCTCATAAGAGTCCTCTAGTAATTCTAGAACCCCAACATCATCAGCTCTAGCAAAGTTTAACACGACACTTTTGCGGGAATGGTTTACAGTATTGGCGGAAAGGCTCAAAGACAGTACTACAAGTTTATGGTCAGAGATGCCATCACTGGTCTCACAGTCTATTAGTAAAGGCAGCAGGTGATTAGACACGAAAACAAGATCAAGGATAGACGAAGAACGAGCACTGATTCTAGTATAGTCGGTCACCACTTGGTTTAAACCAAAACAAAAAACAAGATCAAGAAGCTCAGTGCAATTCAGGATTTCTGTATTTCCAGGAGAGTAAGCATTCCAGTTTATTCCAGGTAGGTTGAAATCACCCAGGAGTATGATATTGTCTCCTTGTTGCATATTGCACTCCATAAAGTGCCGGAGAGAAGAAAGAACCTGGACTGGTGAATTTGGTGGCCTATACATACCGCCTATGTGGACTGAACGATTCTTAGAAATTATTTTAATCCAAACTGCCTCAATATCAGCGGGGACAGGAAGTATAATAAAGTCAATATTATCGCGAATCATTAACGCAACTCCACCACCTCTACCATCCCGGTCCTTCCTTACCATTACATAAGACTTTGGAGTTACCTCACTATCTAATATACCTTTATGAAGCCATGTCTCAGTAATCATTGTAATATCCGGATCATGCTCTAAAATCATAGCTTCGATTTCCTCGACCTTATTTAGTATGCTTCTTGCATTCACATTCAGTATCCTGAAGGAATCCCTTTCCAAAATTCAAGCAGGGTCATCCCGAGGGCGTGCTTGGCACTCATAGCGCTCTTTAGCGATTTCATTCCACGCATAAAGGACATTATTGACTTTTATTTTGTCATATAGCAGTTTAACTTTTGCTCCCTTTGTCCTTTCCTCCTGTGTAGAAACCTATAGACATTTTCGTACTTCCACAATCCTTTCCGAATAATCCTCACCGATTCTTATATTCGTACCCTTAAGCATTGAGCAATGACGCAAAATTTTAGATTTGTCTCTGAAATCAGCCACCCTCATGATTATGGGACGGTCTCTACCTTCAATCTTTTTACCTAGGCGATGGATTCTTTCTACTGAATCGATTTTCAGCTTCAAAATGCCGCTAAACACATCACCGTTCACCTTTTTCAACAAAACATCATGAGTTTCCCGTGCGTCCTCACCAATTCCTCTAATTATCAAGTTATTTCGTCTGGACCTGTTTTCAAGTTGATCAACCTTTCGGTTGAGAGCATCTAAATTCCGGTCATGTACATGCAGATAGTCTTCAACTTTAGACAGTCTCTTATTAACAACGTCGAATTCCTTCAAACTTTCTTCTATGGAAGAAAGCCTGGTATTCATTTGAGCCAACTTTGCTTCAGAAGAGGCCTGTTTTTCCTGAATTTCAGAAAGTTTACCCAAAATCACTTTCTGCGTATCAAGAAGTTCCTTGATCATTTCAGTGTTAGTAGGCCCAGGATTTTTTTCTACATCCCCTGATAACGACAACAACATCCCTGCCAAAGAACTAAGACACTAAGACACAGTGCGGGGTGCTTCAGCGAACAAATGAACATTTTTTTTAAATATTGCCTGTGGCAGTGGCACAAGTCTAGTCCATGTGCTGGTCTACTTGAATAGGCGGACAGTACTTGCACAAATAATTGAACAGTATAATCCACTTATTTTCAAAAAAAATTAATTACTTATTTAACTAATGATGGCCCATATTGTAATTTTCACATTCTAGCGAGTGAGACTGCAAGGCATATCCACTCGAAAAGAATTGTGTGGGTGACGCCATTTAGGGGGCATGCGCCGTCAGACTTGCGGTAAAAATGCACTATCGTTACGTCCACTACTTTCTTAGCAAAACGTCATTTTATGCATCATCATCATCATCATCAGCCTATTTTTATGTCCACTGCCCCAGCACTAAGGCCTCTCCTTGCGATCTCCAATTACCCCTCTCCTGCGCCAACTGATTCCAACCTGCTTTTCGTGCAGTGATGCACGAAAGTAACCGGAACGCGAGCGCATTTCTCCACGAAGTTCGGGATTAAATATCTCGAAACTGGCGTCATCCTGCGGATTAGTTCCAAGTGGATCCGCCTTGGGGACTCCCCTGCAAGAATTTGTAAATTGCAATATGCGCCAAAATGTAATTAGCGCAAGGATTAATGAGTTTATTTTTGTTAATTCTGTCAATTACGCATTTCAATGTTTTGAGCAAATAATGTCCGCCTCTTCGAGTAGATCAGCTCATGGACTATAAGAAAAATTTCACTATCTGCCACAAGCAATTAAAGAGAAAAATTGGTAGTGTTCACTGAAACGCTCGGTAGAACTGTGTGTGAAAGTGGACAGTTTTTGAAAGTGAGCATTCATACAAAACGGGCAATCAAAATTCACTTTATAGAGGAGGATATGGTTACAATGCAAAGCTGTGCGTTAAAATAAATCGGAATATAGTAAAAAAACATTCACACTCGTATATTCGCTTTGCTCGGCAACACAGTTTCCAAATAAATGTAACTCTACGCTCAGCAAAAATTACAGCTCCCGATTTTGGAGCTCGCGCGCATTGTTCGGCATATCGGAGAATATCCGAATTCAGCTAAAACGCGCCATGCGGGCAAGAAACGGTAAAAAGAGAGTGCCGAGGCGACTTTTTTAATTTTTATTATGCAGAAATTTTCCTAAATTATTTAGCTAGAAACTTAATATGAGCCAAATTTTCTTAATTCGCCGATTATGCATTTCGGTTTTTTGTGCATGTCCGCCTCTTCGAGTAATCAAGATCAGGGATTAGAATAGTGAATCTGTGAATTAGCAAACATCACGAGTCCTCGATGTTCACGCTGTAGCTTTGATAAAACACACTAGAGATCGTAGTCACTACGGTTAACTTCGTGCCAGTGTGCTTATTTGGTTAACCGAAACGTCAAATTGACCGCGCTCATCATGCTGATCGTTTGCTGGTAGGGTAGCGTCATCTGCAAATTAAAAGAAGAAGTACCTGAAAATAAGCGTAGCCTCCGAGATTAACTGGCATGCGTTGCGGATTTCTAAGGCTATAAAATGGCACCTAGACAAATACCATCAGTGTATAGCTTAGCGTAGAGGAGCCGCAGATGACCTTAAGCGAATCTGCTTTATAACTAGCGCCAGATATTAACAAAGCTGCAAAACTAAGGCAGTTATTTAAAGCTCCGGCTTCTCATTCCAAGTCTAAGTAAATAAAATTCGCAGGCTATTTTGATTTTGACTGCTCTTAATGTGGTGGTGCAGTACATACAACCAATTATGACCGAAGTGAAAGGGGCAACAAAAACAAAACAAAATTTCCGCGCCGGCGCTAAATGTCATCTACCCTCGACCCCAGCGGTCCTGCGTCGCTCATTGAACTTGATCCTTGCTGCCTGTCGTGCGTGCGTCTCTCTTGGCGATCTGTGGGAACCCGTCGACTCGTTTCCGCTAGCCGCTGGTCGCAGTGGGGAGAAAAGAAGAGCCGCCTGATCGTGTGGGCCGCTCTTCCGACCGATCCGTTTCGTCCGGCTCGCGTACCATTCCACGGAAGGCGTCGGCTAGGCGAGACGCCGGCAAGCCTCCCGCAGCGAAGCGACCACCGCCGGTGACGGTGGGTGTAGTCTCTCACAGCGGCGGAGCATTGGTTCTCTCTCGCCACATGAGGAGCCGACTAGCCGTCGCCAAGATGGCCGCTGACCGGCGACAGTCACCGCGTCGCTCCGTACCGTAGTGTGCTGTAGCCGCCTGTGTTTCCGTGCTGATCGGCGCCCGAAAGGGAGATAGAGCCATGGGTATTCAAGCCCTTCAGAAGTTCATTGAGGCCAACTGCCCGGGCGCCTGCGTTCCCGTGGATCTGCTAAAAATCGCGCGCAACGCCGCTGTCCGCCGCCCCGGGGGGCGCGGAAACCCGCGACTGCCCGCCGCCGGCAACCGCCTGTGCCTAGTCGTCGACGGCGAGTGCTGCCTAGACCGGCTCTACGGAGGCTACTTCTCGGACTGGGTATGTGGCGGCCAGTGGAACCGCATGGTCCAGTTCCTGTCCGTGCTCATCCAGACGATCCAGAACAACAACATCGAGCTCGCCGTGTTCTTCAATGGCAGCCTCGAGCCGCAGCGGCTCGAAGAGTGGCACCGGCAGCAGCAGGCCGAGCGACGCAAGGTGGGCCAGGTGCTCAAGCATGTGGCGACCAAGGCCACGCCGCCGCCCAAGGTGTGGTGGATAGCTCCCGTCTGCCTGAGGACCTGCCTGCGAATGGCGCTGCGGCATCTGAACGTCACCGTGCTCTGCAGCATGGACGACCACCGGCAGGAGGTGATCGCCTTCTGCCGCGAGAACGGCTTCCACGGACTCATGGCCGAGGATGCCGAGTACGCCATCTTCGACCCGCCGCGATACTTCTCGTCGGCACAGCTCAAGCTCACATACAAGGTGAGCGCCCTCACCTCCTCGTGGAGCTCGCGCCCGCCCGCGCCCCTTGCTCACTTTCTCGCGATTCGCCCGCGCTGCAGCTAGGGGCCGAACGTACGGTCCCAGCACTGGCTACCGGCGTGCAGTAGGCCTACTCGCTCAAAAATGTTAGCACTGCGAGCCGGCTCGCTAGGCCTAATCCATTCCCGGAACTGCCGCCTCTGTTTGCCCGGGTTGTCGCTGCTCTGTTAAACGGTGTCGATCGCCACCGTTTCAACGCCGCCTAAGCGTTGTTTATAGAAATCACAGCGCGCTAGCAGCCTCCAGGCGAAGATCGCAGCTGTTCCGTGTACTCTTGCCTACATGTTGCATGCTGTGACTGAGTGTCTCAATAGTCAACGAACGTGGTGGTGAGGCAGTGACAGCAGCCGAGTCTCGCAGTCACGGTGGTTTGCCCACGGCATTGTTCGTGCGCGGAGCGTTCTTCGAAAAGAATTTGAAATCAGCGCTGAAGCAAAACTGGGCAGACCCCCAAATCCTAGCGTAAAAAGGCGCCGCTATCGTTCGGCGGAAATGAACCGCACCATTCATTCATTCATTGCTGTCGGCGACGCTTCGCGTTTTGACCCGCAGAATTTCACGCGACCTTTGAAGCTGAAGGAATGGCCGCCAAGTTCTCTGCTTGAAATTGGCGGAGAGTGTATTTACATTCATACCATGATCCGTACATTGCATTACAGCGGATCGCGCAACCAGCGACCCGCTCACTAGGCTTGCTGGACTTCTTTTTTTCTTTGTTTTTTCTTTGTCTGTGTTACGAAATGTGTAAGCGCTTCCTCGTGCCAGGGCCGAATGCTCACGAGACATGTTTACATGCGGATGTGGTTTCGACGTAGCCAGCCGCGAGACCATTACATTTGGTCGTAGCCTAGACGGTGCTTACATTTTCTCCTCTCTATCTCTCTCTCATTCTGTGTGCTACCGACATCCTGAGCTGCGTAATGCTTTCCCAAGTGGGCGGATATGTGCAAAAGCTTCCTGCATCGCCACTTTGCGTGCGTAAGCGGGTATGCGCAGTGGTCCAATGGCTTCCGCCGTCTTGCGGCATGCATATATTGATGGTTTGAAATGTTAGAAGTATGAAACACAAACACTTGAGGAACGAAAAGGACAACTCCAAGTCGAAATTTACGTTGCTCGTGCAGAAGCACACACATGTCACTGTAGGGATTACAGTTGAAGCTCCTGAGGAAGAAATCGCAGAAGCAGATTCAGCGTGATGGTGTGGTTTATTATACGGGTGTCACACAGCCACTTATTATCGCGATTGAGTCCGATCCGGACCGAAATTCTCGGCCGCGATTGGCTGCCTTACGCAGATTGAGCGAAGAAGACAATCGCGACCGAGAAATTCGGTCCTGAGCGGGCGCGATCCGAATCAACTGCTGCTGCACCGTCACTTTCAAAATCGCGATCGCTATCTTGCTTTATCCGGATCCAGACTATCGCGATCGGGCCTCTTGATCGCGATCGTAGGTTCACGACAGTGCAGTTCTTAACGTTGCAGACGATCAGCAGATGATAATAGCCATAACCACAATGACAAGTGAAATATTTTCTTCAAAAAGAAAAAGTTTCATATTACAGCTTTATAGAAATTTTATAAGTGCTTTGGACCCGCTAACGACAACTGGTGCACACGAGCTCGCCCAAACTGGATCCAGATCGGTGTCCCTTGTTGCAGCAATCATTGTTGATTGCAGTTGAGAAATTCGATCCGGATCATGCCCGATTGCAATCGAAGGTGACCATGTGACACCGGTATTAGTTGCCTCTTCAAGAATCCGTGGGTGGTTGTCTTGATTAACTTTAAATATATGCTAGCTGTAGTAGTGTTCAGTGGTTTCAAAACATTTTGCACCCCTTGGAGGTTATCTTTTCCCACACTAACAATGAACAATCTTGCATGCGTTTCCTTTTACGCTGTGTGCCCCAGTACTTTCCCATCAAGAACAGCATGGGTGTCTCAGCATGTTGTAGCTTTCCTTACAGGAAATTAGCTAGTGCAAAGTCTGAAATAAAGGAACAGCACACAGTATTGATAATGGTTATTGATTTTTTGTTATTTGAAAGGTTACTCTGATGTATAATACAAATTGTAACACAAATACAAAAAAAAGATGTCGCACATATTCAAACAAGTTTATTTCGTAAAGTCTGGCGAGGACCATGGACTGGGCATTTATTACTGTAAGGCAAGGTAGGCTCCAAGAAGTTATTTTTGTATCTTTTTTTTTTGTAATGTTGCATGTTGCCTCCTGGTCGGCCTCCTTGCAAATTTGTGACCTCACTTTTTAAGTGTCATGCTAATATAAAATTGTCAGGCTTTCCAAGTTGACCTGATTTGTGTTAATGACTGATTCTTTTCTGATGAGAACCAGGTTAACCACGGGTTAGGACTGTGATGGTATTTTAGGGAAGAAGGCTTAGTAAACTGGGTTGTAACACATTTCTCATGCTGACCTGCTGTTGTAGGTCAGTCATGACTCGGCCATCGTGCGGCTTAGTACAACTGCGGGGTCAATTCCCATTGGTGTCTAATTGGCCTTCAGTGCTGAATGTGCATGTGGTAGGTCTCAAGTTCATTTCAAAGGGCGACTCCTGCAATTCTTTAGGTATAGAGATCCAGGCTGGTGTAATGTAGGTATTTCTTCCTGTTGATTCTGTGCCACTCTTTATCATCCACCGTTAACAACTGGCTGATGCGGTTTCCAAAGTGGGTGGAGTGCTGCTCTGACCACTGACGAAGCTGGACAAGAAACTGCATCGGATATAGGGTCGTTACATTATGCCAGCCCTGAATGAGTTTTGTAGCCTACGTTCTTGAAAGCTTAGGCCGGGCACACGAAATAGTACAATGGAGAGTTGTGTTGTTATTCTGTAGGTTAATTTCTAAAGATTAGCTAGTGATTGTGTCCTCAAATACTTGATTTCTACTGATCACCCTGTGCTTACTGCTCATAATAATTTAGGGCAAGCAGTGCTAGTGCTGGCCTCTCGTGAAGTTTGTCTTTAAACATCTGCAGTACTCTTACTGGCATTAGTGAACATGTTAATTAACCCTGTAATACCCAAACACAGTTTTGCACCAAGGAAAGTTAGAACGACTTGTTCACCTAAATTTCTGGCAACAGAAAATAGATTTGTACAAAAAAATAAGGTTTTATGCAACTTTAAACATAATTAGTGTTGTAATTAATTAGTCATTGGCTTGCTGCCACAACCGAAAACTCGCTCCGGCATGTAAGAAATGCTATATTGTTTCTTGTGCTTAAGTCAGCATTTTGAGGTACCAAATCACCGTAGCATATATGATACGTTGGTAATTACAAGATGGTTTACAGGATGGTTATCCACCTGTTGCATTAAGGTTTAATGCCGTGCACACGGTGCCATGTGGACATACTCAATGGCACTAAAGCTTAATGCCATTTTAGGTGTAGCACGTTCTTGCCGCTCATTCTGTTGTCGAATGTGTACTGCTGCTCCCAGTGTTTGCTGCTGCGGCTGTACATGAAAGATTGTAGCAGCGTGACTATTGCCTCCAGAGCCGGTGAAGAAGACGACGGCTCTTGTGCATTTAGCGCGGGAATAGAACACGTTTGCGTACTCGACCTGAGTGGTCGCGGTATCAGCTGCTCCCGAGGTTCTGCGGCACCATGGCTGGCCGGCCTAAATAAACCATGGCTACAGTGGCTACATCTTCGCCCTCCCACTCCACCCTACAGATCCATTTCTGAATGTAAAGTGATGTAACTCTACGTAAGATGTCTAGTAATGTGGTTAATGCTATTTTTTGGATATTTTGCCCACAAAGCATAGTTTTTTTAAATTTTACAGTTGTCAAACTTGCTGCATTCACTGCAGCTATCGTCATTGCAACATTTAGTGTCATTAAAGGTGTGCATGTTGCAGCAACTTCAGGTATAATGTCATTAAGGAACTTACAGGCATAGGCACATAATGGAATTAGCCTTGAACATGTGGCATGGATATTAGTGAGGTGTCAAACTCATCTTATACTGAGCGAAAGGCCTATGAATCTTTCTTCTCTATTTTCGTCGCTGCTTGGCTGTGAAGAATGTAACCTCTAACTGCAACGCAGTGCATATTAAGCGTCATAAAAGAACCGGTTCATCGAATCTCCGGCAGAGCTCAGTGACTGTAAAACAGGTTTATGGCATTTCTCTTTAGCCATCGTAGCACTTCTGTAATCTCGCAAGGGATCCAGCTGGACTGAAATGACGAGTGCCTATAGAGCTGCGGTTGAATACAAGCACCAGCCTGTTGCGCTCCAATGTGGCCTTAGCCTGCCACATTAGACACGTTGCAGCCCCTTGCATTTAGTAGTTAACATTTCACGTCAAAAGGTCACGCAAGGTTTTGCCGATTCTTGACAGCTGCACGTCATGTCTACGGTTGTACGCTTGTTTTGCTTCTCGCAAAGCTGCGTATTGCGAGGCAGGTGGGGCTCACTGAGCAGACTCTGCTGTTAGGCGATTCATTTTCCGAGACCATATAGCTCTTTGAGGTAGTTTCAAAATTTTTTTTTTTTAATTCATTCATTTGAACGTACTGCTAGCCTCACATTTGAGGTTGCAGGAAAGAGGCAGGATACATAATCAAGAGAACACAGTTCAAGTAGGCGTGGACATAGATAAGTTTGGGTCAACAAGGCAGTACATATGCACTCTATAATCATTATACAATTTTTATAGCAAGAGCGGGGAAAATGGTAGTAAACGCCATGTTGGAAGGTTTAGCACACTTCATTTCTATCTCTCCTTAGCCGCTGTGGGAGACTGTTTACTTGTGGACATGTGAACCATTTGCAAAATTCTGTGCATCAATTCTGGAAGGCAGACGTAGTATGAGAAGGCTGTCATTGTGTCGTCTTTGTTTTTCATAGCATGAGTGTATGTCAACTTGCTCAGCATTCTGTTGTTTTAAGTTGCAAGCTTTTCATAGTACCTAACACTGAACGTAAACTACGTTTTTGCCTTAAGCACGGAGCACTGAGAGGTTCAGAGGTAAAATGTGAGTACCATACAGGTTTCGTAGAGATCTTTGAAACCCTTGCAGTCTCTTGAACCAATTTTTAAAGCCTCGAAATCCGCTAAGTATCGTGGAGTGCTTAAGAATACTTGTATGTTGCTTTTGGCTAAGCTTAACAGATTTTATTTGTGTATTTGACCATGAGGCTTATGCAAACCATGAGACCGGATGATCCGCTTAACGCCCTTGTGGTATATACGAATCCATCATGTTTGTTGTGGCCGGTGAGGGTTTATGTGAAAAAAGGGCTAGTACTTTCTCATTCCTTGTACAATTTAAAGAAAAGTGTTTCTTCATTGTTTAATACTGCTTCGACATGAAGCTGTCGGGTATCATGGTGCTTTAATCTTTGAAAATGCCTCATCAGTGCCTCAAAAGCCTTTTAAAACCCTGGAATTTCATTCGCAAAAGTTGTTGTGAACCCTGAACATACCTGAAATTGCATTTTCCTAGCTTCTTTGTTTCTTAGATTTGTTTTCTCTGTTTAGTTACTAGCCTGTCTGCAAATTGAGTTCTATCGCAGACCTGTCATGCCAGAGAAAGGAGGCGCCAGCATTGAATTTTGGAAAAACCCCACCTCCGTGCCGCCGTCTAAACGGGCGACAACAATCAATCCTCTAACGGCTGACAAGCAGAGTCTGCTTATGGAGGCCAGGTGGCACGTTCCTGTCATTTTTGAAAAGAAATGCAGAAGTGGATCTGTGGAAAAGATGTTTTTTGTTTGAAAGAAAGCTGCAGCAAGGTAGCTGATATCCAGAATTTTTATTTTATATTCAGACAAATAAATCTGGAAACAAGTAATGGCAAAACCTGGCCCCAGGCAGTGTGCCAGTACAGGACTCATTCACAGGCACTTGCGGTGCAGCTGCAAGTTGTTAAGTCTGTCAGTTGGCAGTGATCGTTTCGTCATCAGGCCTTGTTGTGTAATAGGCATGACTGGTCAGGTGTATTGGACGAGCAGGAATCCACACGGCGTTCAGTGTGCCCTGCCACAGATTTCCACTCCAAAATCCGCTAGAGGGAACTGCTGGTGTGACCGTTCAGCCAGCATGGCAATGATAGTACGTAGGTTTGCCTACACTTAGTCCTTCAGTCTTCAAACGGCTTTGTGACGTCGCAACCTGGTCCTCTTCAACGGCGTTTTGCGTTGTATATGCCGCAATCTGCAATGACAAATTGCCTTACTGTGTTTAGAAAATTGCGAGTGCTTGGAAATTTAGAAAGACAAAGGGTAAAGAAAAATAATGTCGTAGTGCTGTTTGAAGCCACGTGCACAAACAGGCAAATCCTCGTACTACCCATCATTCCCGTGGTGAACTGTGCAATCGCAGTGCCAATGTTCCAGCCGGTAACTTTTGTTGGAAACTCTATGGCCCACACTAGCTGCTGCCCTGTCTGCGTACAGGCGGGCTGCTCTTAGTGTGCGGACAGAGGAAGCTTTGCAGGCAAATTGAGAGCACTTCCTGGGGGGTTGGGGAAAGAATGTGCAGAGATGGCATGCGGCAGTGGGCCCTCCTCGTGCACTAGCATAGATTTTATTCGCTGGTGCACTTGGCGGGCTTTGCTGTTTGCTTTCTTGTTTCTTCTTTTCTAAAGAATTCCCCCTCTATGCAGACAGCAAGTTTGCTCAGAGGTCTGGATTTGCTGCTGCAAAGACGCAGGCGGAGCAGCGACGCGCAGAGTCGGCAATCTCAGCGCTTCTAAATATATGCACTTGAGCGGGGTTGAGTGAAAAGGCTGCACCCTCGTGTTTTTTTTTTTTTTTTTTCTGCAAGATGTAGTTAATCAACGTTAGGGTACGGTGCGGCTTGGTAGGACTGGGTGGGCCTCTTTAATCTTTTCTTTGCTTCTTGCGATGGTCAACATCAGCTTATTTTTTTTTCACCGAGTTTGGCAACCAAGGGTTGACTGTAACATGCCATGTGTCACACTAACTTCCGTGACGGCTCTGCTTAGCTGGAATGTGGAGCATTGTGCAAGACGTGCGTTTGTTCGGTTCCGAATCTTTCCCGCACACAGCTGCCCTCATCAGGCTTTTCTTGTTGAATTGTTTCCTTAAAAATTGCGAGACACCTATGCGGGCTTTGTACGAGAAAGAAGGGTCCAAGAAAATAA
Organism: Dermacentor albipictus; assembly: GCF_038994185.2. NCBI lineage: Eukaryota > Metazoa > Arthropoda > Arachnida > Ixodida > Ixodidae > Dermacentor > Dermacentor albipictus. The sequence continues at coordinate 68,749,706 of NC_091826.1, read as the reverse complement.
AAAAAGAAGTTGATTAGAACAGAAAAGACAAATCGATAGTGTAGTAGACAGCTGAAATCTGAAACGTGTATAGCAGCAACGGAAAAGATCAGCATGGATGACTGCTGACTGGAGTGGAGAAATTGCAATAGCTGACACTGCTGTTCAATAACAAGGAGGTAGTGAGGGTGCTGGACTAATCCCATGTTTGTACCACGGGGGAGATTGTCAGTTACCTAAGACAGCATTCAAGCAACCGTGAATCTAATTGTGATCTTTTCGTTTTACATCGATATGATGCCAGTTATGAAATGAAAAGTAGTCATTCTTCACAAGGTGCAGCTGCCGACTAAACTGCTGCGGAGTATTAGAAGCGAGAACGACCTTGTACTCTTGCTATCAGGTTGCCCCGAGCTGCAGGGCCACTTTTCACTATTTCGCCACGCTAATTGTCAATCACTTGGGCTGAACTTTTTTGTTGTTGTTGTGATTGTACCTGTGAGCATTTGGGAAAGCAAAAATAAAAATAGTGGTATGGATATTTATCTGGAATAAAGCATCAAGTAATGAGCACGAAGCTCGTGGAAAGTTTTTTTTTTTTTTTCTCCTGCACAAATGAGAACATTGTTATCGCGTTAGTGGCTTGGCTCACAGCCAAGGCTTGTGGGCTGCGGCGAGCAGTTGCCGAGCGTGAGGTTGGGGGTTAGACTCCTGCAAACTGTGGCCATATACCAGCAGTAGCACAATGCAAAAAAAAAAAACATGCGCTATGCTTTGGGTGCCTGTTAGGAACCCCAGGTGGTCGAAATTAATTTGGAGCCCTCCACTGTGGCATCCCTGATAGCTCTCTGTGCAGTTTCGGGACGGTATACCCTGCAATTGTTTTATAGCTGGCTGCTTGGGCTCAATTTTCTGGTCATGTGCTTGCAGGGTTCCTTGGAAACACGGGAGTTCATCCTGGATGAAGTGGCTCGCAGCCTGAACCTGCACCCGAACCGTTTCTGTGTGCTTGCGGCACTGCTTGGAAACTACCTGCTCTCGGAGGAGGACCTTACACCCTTCCATCGCTCCCTCTGTCCCGATGCCAAGGGCAAGGTGAGTGTATTCAGGAAATGGCGTTGGGTCATGTAGCTTTGTAATGTCATGGTAGATGGAACATTTTGTTCATAGAAATGTTTACATTATGGTTCTTCCGCAAAAGCAATTTGCTGTGTTCATTGTTCCTGTGCTTTTAAGTTGTCGATTAATTCAGCCTAATAGCGCTAAACTATGTGGAGGACAATGCACATGTTTGTGTGAACAAGAATGAAGTTTTGTCTGCTCCACTTTCTGTGTTCTATTGGGAAAGTTCATGTCGCCGCTAGGAATGAAAAAATGCACTTAAAGGGCCCTGAACCACTTTTTGTCAAAGTGAAGAAAGGCATCTGAAGTGAAAACAGGCGATTTCAGAAATACCTTGCTGCAAAAAGTACTTCAATGTGTTCACCAGAAGTGGAGTAATTGGCAGTCAAGCATGTCTCCTCTGTACTCCTCTTTCTTCTTCAATGCCTTGCACTGCAAAGGCGGGATGTTCCCACAACACACCGCCTTCTAAATGTCACCGTGGCATGCCGTTCAAATTTTATTTTGGATGTTAACATAGATGCCACGACCACCGATTTGGGTGCCTAAATGTGCTAAATGTAAGCCAAACCCGGTTGTCCTCAGTGAGCCACAGTGCACCTAGCCAGTGGACTCATGGCGGTATCCAGCAGCGACTACGGTATCTACACTGTGTAGCCGACCGCAGCTATCAGTGACAGCCGCATATGGGAATCCGCTTTATTATGAAATAAAGCATCCAGAAGAGAGTGAAGAGTTGGATTTTGTTTGAAAAGAGAGTGTTTGAGAGAAAGTTGACTCCACGCTTCGCTTGCAAGCTCCACACACCGCGTAGGAAAGCAGAGCTTGGCTGAGATTTTCACAGCTTTGTAGGCTACCCCCTTAATGTTATTTCACCAAGCCGAAGGAGTGGTTCAGGGCCCTTTAAAGTAGATATTGTGAGGCATTTCTCACAAAGGGGCGATAGCCTTGCAAACACTTGCTTTGCACATATCTTTTCTGTCTAGCTTCCTTGTTTAATGGCGGCTTGGAATAAAGTCCTCTTCTTTTTTTTGTGCTTGACTTTAACATAGTTAGTTCCTTCAACAGTATTAATCCTCTGGAAAAGCCCCCCAAATATTGGTCTTGTGTCAATGGGCAGCACTTTTCTAGATTTTATAAGCACTTGAATGAATGCATGATTATTGCCCATTTCCACGTATTAAGCTTCGCAGAGTTCATGAATGGGCTGTTTATTGGGTAGCTTGCACAAAGTGCTCTATACTTGTTGAAGAGCTTCATCAAAGTTACAAGTTGCCAAATGAAAAGTTGCAGTGCTAAAGTAAAAAAGTTTCACGTAAGTGTCACTGTTTTTGACAAGATTCTGTGTAGCAAACTTGGGGTCGCCCAAAGCATTCTTACCATGTGTAAAATGCCCCTGACCTGGAAAAAGTAAACAGTGCAATAAAACCAACAAAACAGTGTTCTAACCTAGGCCAATTGGTACATATTCAGGCCGGAAAAGAAACTGTACTTTTGAACGGGGCAAGTCTGTCTGTCGACTCCTCATTTCCTGTTCAAAAGCAGGGTTTCCTCGCCTAAACCACTAAAGGCATTCCGACCAATCGAACACTACCTGGCTCAAGTGTCACGGCGCCATGACTGCAGGCACCATAAGATGTGTAGAGAACATCGAGGACCCAAACTTGGTAGCCAAGGTGAACAGCTTCTAATGGTAGTAGAGGTACAGTCAGTGACTGTGGAGGAGTAATTGCAGCTGAGTGTATTATGAGTGAAGCCTTCTTCACCCTCCTGGAATGTAACATAGGCATCCTTCGAAAGCCTTCAGTTTTGGATCTAGGAGCTCGATTGTCCATGTGATTCATAATTGTAATGTGCAATGGCCTCTGCATACCTGCCAACCTTTACCATTTTAATCGTAAAATGTACTATTTCGAGTGCTTGCCTGTGATTGTCACATTGACAGCACTTGGTTATTTGGACTTGCCCGCATGAGTGCCACCCTCTCGTAGAACTAACATATAAATGGTAACTGTAATCTTTTCTGCCGTTACGAGAATATTTATAAAGTTCTGCAAACATTTGCGTTGCTTTGTGGGGCACAGATCCTTCTTACTCTGACTATAGAACAGTTTCTCTTCATGGCATTCCTACAGAACAGTGTGCTAATTGTTTCATAAACGGTCACCGTGCTGAGTAATAAAACAATTTTTACAGTGGAGCTGTTTATGGCTGGGGTTCCGTGGATTTTTCGGGTCCGTCAACAAATCTGCATGCGCAAAAACTCAGCTCCCAAATTTGATGCAAAATCGCTTCATTCTGTGCAACAGTTTATACGTCTCATCACTTGAATATGCATTTTGAGTGGATTAGTTATCAATAGGCACCATTTTCAAGATCAGTAGACAGGTAGATAATAATTTAAATATTTTTTCTTTTTATGGGCAATTTATTTATACAAGCCATATATAGTCTTATGTGATGGACAAATTTCTCGTTGGGTAGGCATAGAAATTATTACACATTTAATAACAGAGGTGGTACAAGAATGTGTGTGCATACGTATCGTCACTATTGTTTTATCGAAACTATCCCCCCTAAAAAATTATATGACAATTGGCTTTGATAAGATGACTTTATCATTACACTGAGCTTCATTTACTTTTCATTAATAAGTAGTTCACAGTGAAATCTTAAAAGTTGGGGAATTCCTGTCTGCTGCCAATGCGTGCGTTTCTACGGGAAGGAAATGGACAGCCCCATTTTTGTCTTCTAGGATAAAACTCTAGTCCTTCCAAGTATCATTAAGCCAATGAACTAAGAAGTATGCTTATCTGCAAATTACGAACGAACACGTTTTGTTTCGTGCACTCCTTTGGACTGTGCCTCCGTCAGTCGTGTCTTCTTTCGTGCACTCCTTTGGCTTTGCTGTCTAACCACATTCACACGATGTTTTGTGGGAGAATTTAGGAGCACCACGACAACTTCGCTGGCATTCCACCTTCACAGAGTGGATTGGCACAATATTTTTGTATTTTTCACCAAGTTCCTGAATTTTTCATCAAATTTTCGTATTTCTCAATTTTTAGGTTGACACGTCTGCACTTGGCTGCCAGAACAACCTGTGAGGCCTTCTTAGGTTAACGCTTACCACCATGCTTGTTTACTTGTTTCTGTACTTGTGTCCTGAGGCTTAATATGAATGATTAACTCGGCACCGAAGTTCACACACTGTCAGGTTGAAACACTGAAGACTCCTCCACCAGTGCCGAGTCCACCAATAACACTGTGGCTCCACCAGTATACAAACATAGTGAGCCAGAACCCTTGTCTTGGCGCAGGCGATTCCCCCCGAGACCCTGATCCCCGCAGTGGTGGAGTTTGTGCGAGGCCTGCCTTCCACGGAAGACCTGGACGCCCTGGGAGCTCGTGTCTTCCCCGGCGCTCCCCGTGACAAAGTGCAGCGGCTGAAGAACTGCGTGCACTACTACCTGAACGGCACCCGAGACGGGTTCCTGCGCTACCGACCCTCGAGCCAGGGCCGCCGGCACGAGTCTGGCTGCTACCCATCCACATCTGGCTCTGCGTCGGGGCTGCCGCCGATCTCCGAGCAGCCAGCGGTCAATGGCAAAGGTGCGGCCTAGATACGAACTTGCTGATGCTTCTGAACACTCCAGTTGTCCTCTGTTTCTGGTCCAGTGGTATTAGTAGTGGTCATGGTAGTTTACTCTGAATATCTGATTTAGAAAGAAAGCAAGAACTAAAGTGAAAGATGGCACTTCTGGAAACTAGCAACGGTGTTCACAACAGTCTTGACGAGGCATTCGCAACACCTTCAAACTACATAAGCTAAACATATTTGTTTTGCTACAGTGTTTGACCCAAGTTTTGCATTCATCACTGCTGTCTTGGCCGTGTAACCTCCTTGTTTCTTCACTGTGGCCATAGGTAGCTGGTTGTTTGATCCATTGTGTGCCGCCGGACATATTGATTAATCTTTGTTTCATTCAACACCCTTTGCATATCCCCTTCAGTGATGGTGTGCACATTTATGTACGTAACATGCCTTTGCCATTTCTGTCGAGTAATAGCAAGAAAGAAAAAAAGAAAGCTGTGTACATAGCACTTTGTACCCTGTTTGGGTACATTGCACTGCAGTGTTGTATTGTTACATACAACTTTGCTGAAGGCACTAGCATGCTTGACAGGATGTTACAAATGGCCTCTTCCATGAACAGTTGTGAAAGGAAAGGTCTTTACTGCCTCGTAATGCTCACAGCCAATAATTAACTTGAACTTAAACGTGTTGGAGTCTGTGACTTCATCTTCTTTATGAAGGAGCTCTGCATGTCTGTCTGTACAGAGTTTATATTATTTGATGGCTCAGTAATTATGAGGACTCAGCAGAAAATGCACAAGGTCCACCACTTTGACTTTCTGCAATTAGGTGTGAAGCATCTTTTGACATAAATTGTATTACTCATTTTGCATTCATTTTGCATCTTGAATATGACAGAAATTGTATAACATTGATGCATTTATCAACAGTCCGTCCTGATCCATGACAGAATGGATAAACTTGAATTCCAATGTCATGCACTGTGCTAAATGCTACCGGCAGGTGCTCCTAGCACCAGTGTGGTATTGTAGAGATACTGCTACAGTCAGCTTTGTGTTTCCTGCATTGAGTTTCGTCTTTTGGCTCGTGCAGCTGATGTTTCGTCACCAAGCCTCGATTTGTCATCACCCGGAGAAGATGGCCTACAGCAGTCAGATCCTGCGAAATTTGCATCCGAGACTGCCGAAAGAGAGGTTAGAGCAAATGTGTTTAAAACCCAGGTGGACCTGGCATTACTGAGCAGCCAACTTAGATCGTAGATTAACGACCACCATAAGCAGTCAACAGACAGTGAAGCCAAGGAAGGCACAAGGGAAATGATTTTTTAATTGAAATGTAGGGTGAACTGTGAACAAGGGCTAAACTTGTGATGAGTTTCGTAGTCTTAAGATAAAGAAAACTGGAAATGACCTTAGTGGGTGCCATGCCCTTGGTTCCCTTGATTCTGCACGTTCGTAGAGTGGAACACAGGTTCCCTTGGAACAGAATGTGAAGAGGAGCATTGTAATGCTGCAGATAAATGGGAAACAGTTGGGTTTGACTTGATATACAGGGTGTCTACCAACCGGGAAAACCGGGAAAACCGGGAATTCTCAGGGATTTTGAGTGGTCTGGAAAAACTCAGGGAAAACTCAGGGAATTTGCGCTTCTATCAGGGAAAATTAGCTCTAATTTTTTTAGAGGGTCAGAAGTCGCGGTAATGCTGGCTCGAGAAACAGACAGGACTCGTAACGACTCGTCGTCGGCTGGAGGAGTTGCCAGTGTACAGTCAACGACCGACTCTCCAAGTTCCCGATAACTCGGACGGCTTCGCGGCACCACCGCGTACCCCAAAAAGTCAATGTATCATAATGTCTAAAATTTCAGATGCAAGAACTCTTCGCCGTCCGATTTTCTAAACGTTTTGCGTGATCGCAGGTCCGAGACGGCATTAATGAAAGCCACCACCGCTGCTATTTTGATTACCTCGCCGCCTTGAACCGGTGCTCCCGCACGCAGATCCGCTGGCAGCCATAGCCACCACTGCGGCAACGCTAGGCCTAGCTGCTTCGATGTCCGCTGTTAAGCTTCGTGTCGTTCGGTGCCGTGTTTCTTCATTTCTCGGCTGACAGCAATAATTTTGTCTTCGAGCTCGGAAAGCACAGCGCATTGCATAATGCTCTTTCCCGAAAGTCTGCTTCGCCTCATTACAGTTGTGTAACGCGGTGAAGCGTAACAAGCGTAGGAAGGGGCAATTGTTGCGGGACACTGTATGTATTCCTTAATTTTACACGTGTGCACCCGCCCTCACCTGTCACAGTAGGAGCACCGATATGCCTAATAAGTGCACTGCCAGGCATTCAGAGCTTTTTCAGACGTACATGTGTCGATTTTAGCCCTTAAGGGCAGTAAAAGACATGAATTTATTTTTTTCTGACTGCCTGATTTTTCGGAAGTTTTCGCGGCCCCTAAGGGGTCCGAAAAATTGGACGTTGACTGTAAATTGACCAAGAGTATTCTTCAAATGGTCCGTGGGGCGAACGCGCAGCGAAAGGAGGACGAGAACAGAAAGAATCGACGCACTGAGGAATGAACGGGGAATTAAGTACGCGACCGCTTCTTTGAAGGAGCCTGCGCTCAAAAAACAAATTGTTGGCTGATGCTGAGATGCAGGTATCCCTCATCCAAACCAAAATAAACTCTTTAAAGCATTGAAACACAACACTGAGGCGTCTTGCGCGAGCTGAGAGTATGTCAGGACAGTTGCATGACATTGAGCATGCTATCAGTTGATAGGAATAGCTCATATTCGAAGATATTTGCTTCTGTGTGCATCTCCTTTTTATTTGTACTAGAGAATGTCCAACTCGATTTGAAAATTTTTTCGAAGACATTTTATTTGCTGTGCATTTTAATAACTCCTCCCTTATATTCTTTTTTTGAATAACATAAACACTTCTCCTTAGTATTCAAATTGGATTAAGTCGGTTTTCTTTAAAAAAAATTTCATATGCTTACTAGAGAGTGGCAGCATACGGCGATATGGTTTCAGCGCGACTTGACATAAAACGTAGTTCTGCATCACTCAGGGAATTTTGCAAAAGCACTCAGGGAAAACCTGGAAAACTCGGGGAATTTGGAAATGTCAACTTGGTAGACACCCTGATATATTTAAGTGAAGAAGGTCGCATTAATGGTTGTCTTAATAAGTGATTGGGTTTTTTTAATAGACACTAAAGAAAGAAATGATTTGAGCTGTGTTAGTAAATTACCCTTTGCAATACAGTGGAATCTCGTTAATTCGAACTTCTAGGGGGACTGGAAATTCGATAAAAAAAAACTTAGTTCAAAATAAGGAGAGCTCATATATATGTAGCACCTGATCAATTGTACGGTACACTGTGCAAACCAGAACTTTCTCTGGGCTCGCATTAAAAGTCTTGTATTTCCTCCGTCACTGTGCGACCTTGATTCCATGTAACGTCCAAGTGCGATAAGATCGGGCCTCGCATGCCATTTGCTGTGATTTTGTGTTACGGGTGAGCTGAGAACGAAGGTGGTTTGATGCATGCCACCCTCCCACGTGCCTATGTTGTAGACGGCTGGAGCGAGTTGGTGCTAGTAGTGAGGCGCAAGTGAGCCTGCAGTAATGTGATGAAGTGTGCGCTGTTATTTATGGGAGTTTTTCTGTAATCGAATACATAAGACTTTTCCGTCACCAACAGAGCAGTTTGAATTATCCGTCGATGCAAACTGAGATTTTGAATTACTGGAACTTCACTGTACCAATAAAGCCACACCTACCGCAAGAACTTGCTCAGTGAGCCAGAAAAAAAAAAAGCAAACGCAAAAGACAGGTGGCAAAGCTGCCTTGAAATTCCCACACCAGCTCACTGTGACGTCATTAACGAAATGCAGAAATACTCATGTACCTGTATTTAGGTGCACGTTAAAAGAACTCTCAGGTGGTCAAAAATTTAATCCGGAGCCCCCGACTACGGCGTGCCTCATGATCAGATTGTGGTTTGGGCATGCGAAAGCCTAGAATTCAGTGTGAATTTTAATCTCCGCTGGTGTTCATCTGGTATGAGCCAAGCTTACTCTTCTCACTGGCGGCTTTCCTTCCCCACCCCTGCCCCATTTTTTTCTTTGACAGTTGTCGAGTCTGACGGCATACCGCCAGGCAACGGGCGGCGGCTACCCTACAGCTGGTGTCAACGGAAGTGTTGTGAATGGTGCCTACAAGCCAGGCGAACCTCTGGACTTAAGTCGGAAGAGCACCGAGGATGACAGCGCCGCGGCAGATGCCAATGGTATGTCTAAGCACAGTTGTTGACCGGTGTGTGTGTGTGTTTCTCATACAGTAGAGTTCCGGAAACGTCCAAATTAATCGGGCAGTCCAAAAAGAAAAACAAATCTCAACAATAAATTTTTTTTTTCATTGGTACAAGCACATCAAAACATGAATTTTCAGGGTTTCGCTCGTTGTGGTTCTTTGCTAAGATAATTTTTTCGCCCAAATTCTGTGGTGGTTTAGGTTTGCAAACTCATTCTACATTCTCCCAACATGGCAGTCCCCGATGTGCGCCATTTGTTGTATCAGTGACTCCACAATGGGGGCTCTCAGTTCAGGCTGTGCTTTTTCGAAATCAGTTTGAAGCTTTACGGGCTTTATGGCCATCTTTTGTTATTCTTTCTGGCATTATTCTTTCCACTATTTTTTCTGGCAAGTGCAGACACGAACTTGGTAGGCGTTCACGGTAGTTGTCGGCTGATCATTCGCAGAACCAACGTGCATGGTTATCAAGGGTTCCCATGGACATAGGTCAGCATACTCACTCACAAGTATATGGACTCACTTGCGTAAGATAGAGCGTTGGTGAGTGATGAAGCATGTGAATGATCGGGAGCGAGTGCCATTGAGCTTGAGTGACATTGATTTTTAGTAAACATCATTGTTGCCAAGTGTGTGTTGACATGAGTGGACCGGTATATGTGAGTGGAAGTGACTGAATGCTAGTGAGGACGAGTAGGAAGGTGAGCGACTGCCAACGAGTGTGTGTAGGAGTAAGTGCAAGTACCATATTCACTCGCATAATGATCGCACTTCTCTGTCAAAAAAATTGCCGCAAATTCAGGGGTGCGATCATTATGCAGATTAAGTTTTCCGCGAAAAGAAACAAAAAATATTTTTCATCCTGCATTTGCTGTGGGATGATGACAGGTCAACAAACAGGCGGTTGCCGCTGTAACAGTGCGGGGCACCAAAACAACAATGGCGGCCGGCAGAGCAAGCTGAACGTGCCGAACGCAATGTTTTTTCTTCTCGCGAGTACATTACGTGCATTGAAACAGTTTCTTCCTTATCAGTAATGAATAATATTGTTAATATCGGCAAGTTTGTGGCAATAACATAGCCATGTCCACTTTGAAGGGACAGAAACAGAGATGAGCACGCTGCGAAAACTGCAGCATTTGTCTTCACTACTATCCTAATATGGCACGTTTCCGCTAAGGGTGGGCAAATATCTTACCTGCATTACAAGCGTCGGCGTATAAACAGGGTATATTTCTAACGTGTCAGTGTAAACGTGGCTACTACCATTGCCGCTCACAATTTGTTGCGTGCCGATGAAAGGAATCAAAAGGCGCCTTTTTTTTTGCCACAACCATTATAAAGTCTACAAATAACAAAGCCAAGGCAAGTTTGATTGTAGCTTTGTAACTGATTGTAGGAAAGGGATGAAAGAAATGAAATGGGGTATCGCTTGTTTCGTGGCAAGGAGAGACTTATTTTAAGAGAAAATGCGTTCTGAAGCGTCCGCGTACCTCTAGCGCAGTTCAAATCGCCCGCCCTCCTATCAAGGAGAACTGACATCATGGTCTCATAGTGACGTTGCGCCATCGGTGAGTAGAACGTTTCGCCGTGAGCAGACGGCGCTACGGCTTTTCTGCGCAAAACGCAAACGCGCGGCCAGAAACAGAGCCAAGACAGAGCCGACAGCAGAGCGAAAGCGGCAGTATGGTGGCTAGCGGAAGGAGAAACTAATTACGTCCCACATTACGTCCCACGGCACACGGAAAGTCCGTTTTCGTTAAACTATAGGCTGCGGCGAGCTCGCAGCGTGGTCGGCGTGATCTGTGAGAAGTGATGAGCCTTTCCGCACTCGCAACAGGGCATAAAAAAGTGCGAATCGAAGCAAAACTCGGCCTAGAAACGTGCTTCGCCACAGCCGACCCAGATGTCGTTTCCCGCACCGCCACCAGACGCCGCTACTATACCTCAAGCTCCAGCGCAAGACGCCCATAAGCTGGTACTTCATTCTATGACACAAACTTCGACGCTCGTCGCAATGGACCCTGACACCGACAGATTGGCTCGCGATGGTGGGCTCAACTTCAGCGATTTGAGCACCGACGAGCGCGACCTGCTGCTGAGGGCTCGCACTGCCGGCGTGGTTGCGTACTATGACGGCGGCTTCGACACCGGCTCTCCGGAGCGGGAAAGCAACGAGGGCTTCCCACGACATCACATGGACGTGGCATTCTCGCTGCTTGTTCCAAATGAAAGTTTCGCGAGCCAGCAGAACCCTCACAGCACGACGCGATAACAAAAGTACTGAAACTCCAAAGCGTGCGCGGCGCAGAGTCGTGCGCGCAGAGTCGAGCGAAAACGAAACCTTTCGACCACCCATACTACTGAAGGGCAACGTCAAAATCTTATTTTTTGTTAGAATCGAGTAGACGTAGACAAGTAGCATTTTCTTCCGTCTTATAATCGAATGAAATGATATTTTTAAGGGGAGATGCTGCATCAAAATACAACTCGCTTATTTCTTTATGAAACTTGGTGAAACTTTGCAAACTTGTTCAGTTTCTTTTGCAGATTCCAAAAATGCAATTACATTCCTTCTAGCTTGCTTAGTTCGTCAGATAATTAAAAATCATTTGTCATTATGCGTGAAAGTAATTAAAAAATAATCACTCGTTAAAAATTTTCTATATACGTGTCTGTGGACTCGGTAAACCATAAGGGACACAATGATGCAAGCAGATTTTAGTTTGTGAAATTATGTCCCATATTTAAAGCCCATTGAATATGAGTGTCTCATAACAGATAATTACCCACTGAGAAAATACACCATATAAAATATTTATCAAAAGGAAATTTTAAAAATGGCTTATATCAATGTGTGCTCCATTCATTCAGCTATGCCCTTCAAAAAGAATTATTACAATATCTGCAATTGAAGCTGAGATATCGCATTCATGGATGCACTGAGAGGCCAAAATTTGCATTTTGAGTAAAGTGAAAAAAACAAACAAAAAAGCTTTATTTAGAAAAAATTGAGAAATGTAAACACATTTGCACTCTCAAAACACTAATATGCTCCCGGGGCATAATCACTTTGATCACTGCCACCTTTATGGCGCTTTTTCAGTGTTTGTTGCACGGTGTCTGCAGATGCACGTTTGTGTGCGGATGAGATTGATCGCTGCCGATCCTTTTCTCTCATGCGTTTAGTGCTTCGCTGGCAGGATTCATGCTAAGCTCATGTAAAATTCCAGCTGAGGTTCTTTCACGACCTGCATTAAAGTTCATTACAGCTTCTGCCACAGCTGCTTCAATGGCGAATAAAGATGCATGCTTCTCTTTTGGGGCGAGCGCCCATATTAGTGAGTGCAGGCTCTCATTACTATTCTGAGTTTTGCCACGCACACACCGCTCAAGAAGCTTCTTATCAGATAGCCGCTCGTAGATAGGCAGTAGAGCTTTGGCCACATGATCGGGAAGGCTATAACGATGTTTTGGTGCTGGCTCTTCTTTAGCTTTCGCAGCATTTTGCCGGCACCAAGAATTGGGACCAGTGGGACAAAGGCTGTGATTGGCGAGACTATCATTTGATGTTACGTGGTGATATGTCGCCATCACAGCCTTTTGCATAGCCTCAATGTCATCGCTGTGCGACTTGATTGCCCAGCCATAGTACGAGCTGAGTTTGTTCACAAGGTCACCAGTCAACCTCCCTTTTCCACCTAGTGGTTTCGAGCCCTTGTGTTTTGCCAGCAGATTGCGGAGGGCTGTCCCCATGCGCTTCTGTACATGGTTGACACATTCCTCTTTTTGGATATCTATATACCCATACACTTCAGCCTCCTTTAGGGCAAGGAACGTCCTGCTGTCCCCATCTGACAAAACAGTCGTATATCTGAGCTGGTGCTTCTCCCAAGACCTCTTGAATAGGATAAGGCCAGCTTCAACCTCCATTTCGCCAGATTTCTTGTCCGTATTTTTTTGGCATACGTGACTGGCCTTCCATTCTTCATAGAGAGGGTCATGAGCTTGTGGTCCGCGTTCGCAACCAGCACAAAAGTTGCTTAGTACGACGTGGTCCAAGACGAGCCCCGAAAAAAGTTCAATAACCGCGCCGACTCCGATGTGGGACGAATGCCCGCGGGTCATCCAAGACCCGTCGTAGGACACGGCGATGTTACCGGGATTGTCCAGCCTAAGCTCGCTGTACAATTTCCGTACGGCTTCTGCACTCTCCTTTTCTTGTCGCTCGGCTGCACGAGCCGCGGCGGGCGTCAACTTTGTCTTTTGGTAGGCTTGCCATGTTTTCGTGTGCAGTCCGCGGTGAGAAATGTTCATGATGGCGAAAATATCGTTGAGGGCCGTTTGCCTGTTGCCAGTAGCTTGCATGGCACGCGCAGCCAGAATGTTTATTGTAAACGGATTCACTTTTTTATCACCGTTCACGCGCGGCGAGCTCCAAACCGTAGCTTTGTCACCGCAGTTGGAGCAAACAAGTGACAGTTTCACGGCAAGGCCGTATTCTCGCTCCTCTTGGCATATTTTCGCGTTTCCGCCACATATCTTGCACTGTAGGTGTTCAAGAAGCGTGTTCACCAATTCCAAACACACCACGGTGAAACTGATCTCGTCAGCCGGGCAGCCACCGGAATCGCTCGCGGCCAACAAGTCCGATTTTCTTTGCGTTGCTGCAGTCGATGCAAGCTCTCGAACTTTGGCATCTGCTCTTTTCCTACCTTCATCAATATCTGAAGGCGTCCGGAGCACTGTATCACGACGAACGCGGCCGACGTCAGGGTCACTTGTTGACGGGACCGCTAAGCCTAATCCTGGTGTACGCAGCTCGGCGGCTCCGTCGCTCGATGCCTGCAGTCGCTCATCTTCGATTTGCAGTTCGCCCTCGGTGCCTCTCGATCTTTCAGCCACTCTTCTGATGTTCTGAATCAGTGACGACCTTCTTTTCTTGCCGTACTTATGTCGGCACACAAACTTTCTCGTTGACATCGCGGTTTTCGCGTCCGACGACAGGACAAAATGGCGTCCGTGTAAGCGATCGAGACGAGCTGCAGACGATGCTCTCAGCCAATCGCGTAGCCGCTTTTCATCACGTGCCCTGAGCAGCCAATAGCGACTGGCGTTTCATCATTTTTTCGCGGCGTTTCTCTACTGTTACCGGTGACTGGAGAGAAGCGCTGGCGCGCGAAAATTGAAGACGAAAAACTGCTCTTTCAAATGATACCAACATGGCCGCGAGCGGAGCTATAGCGCGGAAGCTGCGCGTCGTTGAAATTGCACCGTTTTCGGTTCTACATCAACACAAATTGAGCTACCTTTAATGCAAAAAAATGATATTGCGGTTGAAATATATATGTTTCAGATATGAAACTTTGCAGATTAGTAGAATAATGAACGCAGATTCCGAATATAGCATTTTCCAAAATTCGATTTTTTCGCGATTTTTCAGTGCCAAAGACCCGTGTCCCCCCTTAATACGAGTAGTTGAGTATTAGTAACATAAATTACGGGGAGACCTTTCGTCATCGGTTTAGTACCGGAATGTCGCTGGGGGGTCTCAAATCGTGTCATGCATTTACCTCAATTTCTCGGTTACTAAAGCTCTGTTCGCGATTATATTGACGCCTAAGACGTTCTAGAACATTGCTCTACCACTTTAACTTGACTTTCTGGTAACCTTTAGTGTCCCTTTAAGAATGTTTGGTGTGTGCAGACCACTTGGTATGTCTTAAGAGTCGTTCGCGCGGCATTCGACAGACAGGAAGCGCGATCATCATTAGTTAGACTTGGCACACGACACGTCCTCATTACATGGGAAAGAAACAAATCAAATTTTCGCAACAAAATTCAGGGGTGCAATCATTACGCGAGTGCGACCATTATGCAAGTAATACAGTATCACAGCCTGCATAAATATTGCTCAGTTAGTGTGAGTGAGCAACACCTTGTTCTGCCTATCTATGCTCATGGATCACTTGCCCTGCAGGCATCGCACAGCAGAACGGCCCTGCACACGTGAATGGTGGCCCCCTGGGCCCAAGCTCATCGAGCAGCAACAGCTCCAGCCCTGGCCGCCAGAGTCCTAAATCTTGGCAAGGACGTAAGGTGAGCACCCCCCCCCCCCCCCTGTATGGATGCAGATTTATTGGCAGCCTAATCAACTTACTGTGCATGAAAAATAGAAGAAAAAAAGTTTTACTAGGTAATTATGATTTCTTCCGAGCTGCAATATTCTTGAAGTCGACACAGGGTTTGTTTGTACAGTGTAGCCTCATTCCAACGGATCTGC
This sequence comes from Dermacentor albipictus, assembly GCF_038994185.2. Lineage (NCBI taxonomy): Eukaryota > Metazoa > Arthropoda > Arachnida > Ixodida > Ixodidae > Dermacentor > Dermacentor albipictus. The sequence continues at coordinate 68,734,409 of NC_091826.1, read as the reverse complement.
TTTTAACAGACATTTGGATGCTGCATACTCGTTTGTGGCATTATGCTGATCTTCCTGTCTCTTCCGTTGATTGAGCTTCGTATGCAATGGATTCTGGTACAACACACAGTGCCAGCAAGATCAACACAGGTGGCACTCATTTCGAGGCAGCCGTATTTGACTTGGATTCGACCGGCTTGAAATGGGCTGGATTTGACCATTTTTTATGTGATGGATGATTTGCAATGATTACAGTGTCATCAGATTTTAAAAGAGAGAGAGAGAGAGAAAGATTTTAAAAAAGAGAGAGAGAGAAAGATTACAGATTCGGAGCGTACAACAGCGTGTAAGCAGTCACTCGTCAATATCGAAGTACCGATACTTAAAAACAGAGGTCACTGATCTTCGTTCTATCGATGATTAGTTGTTTGCTGTCTGACAGGCCATTTTAAAACAGTCGGCCATTCGCTCAAATCGTTAAAATAGAAAAAAATTATGACTATAAAAGCAGTATTTACGTACCACTTATGCTTGCATAATACATTGCGAAAGTTAAAAAGAAAAAGAAAAAAAGACGGGTTCGCTTGGTAGTGCCCCCTCTCAGAATAAAATGTTTTGTGGCGTTTATATTCAGCACGGCGTGTGCATTGTTTACCCTATCAGCCTGTGTGTTCAAACATTCTGTTGAAATGTTAGCGGTGTGATGAAGCCGAATGGATCAACCAACGCTGCGCATCGTAAAACACCAGAAGCAACGAAGGGCAAGCACATTTCCCCGAAGGACAAGCTGGATGTCATCAAGCAAGTTGAGAAGGGCAAGAAGCAGATGGACGTTGTCATGGCCTACGGCTCATCGAAGCAATCCGTGAACGTGATCATCAGCGCCAAGAAGGCAATCTTGGCTAAGAAAGTCTTGGGCCACTTTCAGCCCTAGAGGTTTTGACTCTGCGAGGCTTTATTCGCCGACGTCACAGAGGCCCTGCTGATGTGGCTTCATGACGCCCATTCGCGAAACATCCCCGTGAACGGTCTGCTTCTACGGAAACGTGCTGAGCAACTTGCCATACCAAGAAGTGTTCAAATGCAGAGAAAGTTGGCTCAACCAAGGCACGGAGTTCCTTAATGCACGGAATCTCCTTCAAGTGCCCTTCTGGAGGGTCGGCCAACATTGGCAACATTGTTAGTCTATTTTTGGAGAGCAGAGTTTCTGCCAATGCACCTCAAAGAGTACGCAACGCACGACGTTTTCAGTGCTGAGGAAAGTGGCATTTTCTACAAGTTGAGGCCAGGAAAGACCTTCTGTTCTTCCGAAGATGAAGGAGCGCATAAGTGTTCTCTTCTGCTGCAACATAGACGGGAGTGAAAAAGCAAGGCTGCTGGTTATAGGCTAGTCAGGCTAGTGCAGGCTAGGCATGCCTGCGGAATGTACACGTTCCCGTGGACTGGGATTCCAACAGAAGCGCCTGGATGACAAAGATGTTCAACAGGTGGCTGCTGGAGTTTGACAGCAAAATGCAGAAGCAGAAGAGGAGTGCGTTGCTCTTCCTTGACACTTGCTAAAGCCACATGCAGCTTCCACAGATTCAGGCCACAAAGGTGACGTATTTTGCACCCGGCACAACCTCAAAAGTGCAGCCTATCGACCAGGGCATCGTGAACTCAGTAAGGCCAGGATGTGCCTTGCTGAGCATTTGCTTTTCGACATGCAGGTGAAGCGAGACTCCGTGATTGAACTGAGATTTGCAATGGAGGTTCTCTCTTCTGTGTGGGCGCTGATTCAGTAGACTAGCATAAAAATATTGCTTTACGAAAGCTGGTTTTTCAGTCGGTGACAGAGACTGGTCAGGTCCCATATTGTCACTGGAAGACCAACCTTATCCAGGTCTGTAGGAATCTGCCAACGAGGCCTTCCGGAGCCAAGAATTCTCAGGAGTACATGACTGCGAATTATGACCTAGTTAACACAGAACAGCTGACAGATGAAGAAATTGTAGTGCAAATCTGCAGTGTCCACTGCAGATCAAGACATAGAAGAGGAAGAGGAGGAAGGTAGTTGGGTTGTATCCAAGAAAATAACTTGTCAAGCCTTGGAATACACGCAAGGCCTAAAGAACTATTTTGAGCAAGTTACTATGGCGGCAGATGAAGTGAACAGCCTTGTAATGATAGAGACATGCATAGTGTCTAAAGCTGTTCACCGTACAGTGCAGTCAAAGCTGACAAGCTTCTTTCAGAAGACTTAGGGAGGAATAAATCCATGCATTGACTATGTTTATAACTTGTAATTCACTCTGGTTATAGCAGACTCATTTAGTGTTTACAGTCGCTGACCGTTTATTCGGACCTCACGGGGACTGCGGAAATGTCCGAATAAACAGGTGTCCGAAAAAGCAGATTAAGAAAAAAAAAATGAAATCTTTTATTTCCACGCACTTATTCGGGCTCGGCAGTAGGCTTGAAGAAATCGCGAATGCGCCGTTGCACGCTGTTCAGTTTACGCGCAATCAGATAAGCCTGAATCTCGGAGAGGGTCGTACGGTCACTATAGGTGGCTGAAAGCACAGTCACTGCTTGTACACGCTCCGCATGCGACGGCAGCGTAGCACATGGTGCGTCAACTTCCGACTCGGTCATCGTCCGGCGGTGCAGCAGAAACCTGATGAATGATCTCGCCGTCGTAGAGTTCTGCGGATGTCAGTACAGCAGTGTCAGCACCTGTGAAACTAACAATGAGACGGTGTCCAAAATCGCAATGCAACCACTGTGCAAGTCTCGGCAGAACATTTTCCGCGTCGGTAGGGAGCACATCGGAAGGCGACAAATCTTAGGCCTCCCGGCACCCGCTTGCCGGCATTCCGCAGCGCAGTCTGCGCGGGCACTGTCGGCACCATTAGAGACTTGACGCGATGTTTCCGTATGCCACGTTGGATCACCGAAACCTCGACACAGCACATAAACACCACCGTGCTGACACCAGTCACACAAACGAAAAAACGCGGCCTGCTCGCAGCGTCGTGCGTGAAGAAACAAATCAGCTGCTGGATTGTGTTGACATGGCTTACTAAGCTGAAACCGGAACTGCTGCAGAGCCACTCTATCGAACTAGGCAGAAATGATGATGATGAGCGGGGATTTCCAGTAGCGCCACTTCGTGGGGCAGCAAGGAAGCTCCGTTCAAAACAAAAATGGCATTCAGCAAGTCTAACCATGCACCGGTTACAGTCGGTGCATGGTGCTCTCGACCGAGTTGGCTCAAGGAGTGTCCGAAAAATCAGACGAGAGGTTGCAAGGTGTCCAAACTTTCGGCAGTTGTTATACATTATGGTCTATGGGAGAATGGCGGTGCCGCGAAGCTGACCGAATAATCTGACTGAATAAGCTGACTGAATAATAAAGCTGTGTTGTAAAAGTATCACTCTTACTAAATACTTTGTACAACAGAGCAAAACCTCCATTTTCAAGGTCTGTTGTAATGAGGTTACCATACTGTATTTTATCTGTACAGCAAATCAGTAACTCTCACATTGATGTCATTAGGAATTCTTTTAGTCAAGTGCCCCATTTTAAAAAAATGCTAACATTAAATTACACATGTAGACCAGATTTCAGGAATACGCTAACAGCTGTGGATTTGTAAAGAATACAGAAACAATTAACAACACACCAGCTCTCCCTGACCTTTTCGACAGTCTCTGCTCTAGGATGAATCCTCTCCATACACATTTTCGCCAACAAGATTAAGTACCGTCAACCTACCCTTCCCCTCGGTGCTCCTTCCTTGCTCTTCCCCTGAGCTTCCTGTGTAAAGTGGAACCTGCGTCGTCTCCAGGTTCTGGTTCCAAGCGGAAACGATGTCATCGCCGTCTGCTTATGCTGCATAGAGGAGCGAGCATACTAGTGAAAATTCAGGAACCAGGAATTCTGGAAGTGGAACTCCCGGAAGCTGAAACCTCGGAAGTGTAGACTGTGGAAGCAAAACTGCTGTGAGTGTCGAATTGGGGAACAGTGGCATACACCAAAGGTTGGCGTTGCTTAGCTGAAGTGGCAGTTGCGTGTGGATGGAGGGGGCCTTACTCTCTGCTGGCCAAGTGCTTGTCAAAAGGAGGGCTAACGTCGTTTGTGGGAGTCTCCTTGTTGATGATGGTGTTCTCACATTGGCCAAGCAAAACTTGGAGAATCTGTCTTGACATTGAAACAACCATTCTGTCTGCACCCCTTCCTGTTAGTGGCATGTTGTAGGCATCATCCCACTTTCCTTGCGCCTGTTCTGGTTCAGGGCCAGAAGGGCAGTGCCGGGGCCGGCAGCACCGGCAGCGAGCAAGCAAGCGCCAGCGGCAGCAGCGCGGCTGCCGAGGGCCGTGTTGGCGGCACGTTTGTTATGCCCGAGGCACCCAAGCTGCCCAAGGTACCTCCAGAGGTGATGCGGACAGCAAGCGAGCGGCACCAAAAAGGCCTCATGTCTCCCTGGATTTACCAGCTGCTGTCACAGGTAAGGATGTTGCTTGTCGGAATCTTCATTGTGCTGGACCATGACTTCGCATGTCACAACAGACAGTTCTAGTGTACAGTTGAACTGACTTATAACAATACCGGCTTTAACAATATATCGGTTATAACAATGAGAAGCTGCTGGAAAGTGATCACGTGTGCAGAGGCAGGCAGAAATCTGGCCGCATCACAGGCATTTGGAGTTCCCGAAACTAGCGCGTGGGTTTGGCGCAAACAAAAGAAGAGGCATTCTACTTTGGCTGCTGCTGCGTACAGTGTGACCGCACAGGTCCTATCTTGAAAGCAATCTGCTATGGGGATAGAGTCTACGCATCTAGATGCACCGCGCTGTGTTCTTCATCGCTTCGCGTTGAAGCGAGAGGCAGCATGAAGGTCATTTTGCTCGCTCCTGCCACAACTTCCTCACAGTTTCCGCGGTCATCGAGTGATTCATGTTTGCTTGTTTGCACATTACACCATGCTTGTTAATTTTGTTAGTAAGCGAATGTTTACAAGTTTACACGGCTAATAAAACTACTATCCTTACTTCGTATAGCTGTCTACTAATGTGCTATTGCAATTGATGCTTTGCCTTTCAGGCAAACTACAACTTTTTATTCGTTGCAACTTTATTGCATTGGGAGTAAATCCTTGTTTGTTTGTTTTTTTCAAATGAGGCAAAGTTGCATTTCTCTATGAATGCATGAGCTGCATGGTACTGTAAAGGACTTCCCCTTTTTTACTCCCCCCCCCCCACTCTCTCTCTTTTCACAGAATATAGGCACGCATTGCAATCGAGGATGCGTTAGAATCCTGTAAATACGGTACTTGTACAACTACCACTTCTCATGGAAAAATTGAGTTCGTTATAAACAGGTTTAACTGCATGTTTCAACGTCTAGTGTGATGCTTCGACATCTAGAATGATAATCAGTGCACATGCATGCATTGTTCTGTTATACTAACTGAGTTTTAAGATAGGTACGTCTCATATACAGGTATGACTTTTATACCAACTTTAGCTTCAAAACCCACAAAAAGTGAGGGTGTGACTTGCACAAATGTAGGAGGTATCTAGAAAATACCCTAAGTATCGACTAAAGTCATACGTTAAGGTAAACCCTGCTGTGAGGCGACAGTACTTTGCGCTGCGAATGAGCTGACCAACCTTTGAGGTGGTCAGTTGCCAGTCTGACTTGCCTGCTGTTTCCTCGTGACAGGGCGCCATCAAGATTCCCGTGGCCATTGAAGACGAGGCTCCACGTGACATTCCTTGGGGAGTGACTCTGTTCCGACCCATCCGGCAGATGGTTTACGCCGTGCTGTTCAACATGCACCACCATGCGTTTGTTGCCAGGCAAAAGAGGGAGGCGTCTGCTGCATCTGCAGGCGGTGAGGCCTCCAAGACAAACAAGGAGAACGCCTTCCCTGAAGGTAAAAATCTAGTGTCGTTTGAAGGATTTGTGGCAGTACAGAGGAGATGAGGCTTCCTTAGCATTTCAAGACCATGTTTGCCCTGTTTTCTCATAACCACCCCATGCGGCTACCCTGTCCTTTGGGAGCATGTACAGTAACTCTAGCACTGTAGTGTCATCTATGCCATTGAACCTCGTTATGGCAAACGGCCTGAAAATTGAATAATGGTTTAGTATGGCCAATATTTGTTATGGTATGTCATAGAGCATGCTCCAAGGCATGCTTCTTGACTTTAGCCATGTAGCTGGCGTAACAGCCTATCGCATAAAATGCAGCATCTGCTGCACATTGTGGTGGAAGTCGTGCTGAAATAGGGAACGGCTGGTCTAGTGCATTGCCTTCCTTCGTTTTGTCACCACCGCACTTACATGACGCTATAAGCTAGAATGTTTGTGGTGATGAAGCTGCGTGCATCATCATCATCAAAAGTGAGAGCGCTCGGTCGACAAATTGCGTCCTTGCGGCCCCACGTCATCCTCGTTCGTGTTGCCGGTGTTTAGCATCGGTTGCTTTAAAAGCTGTTTGTCGTGGTGCGATCCAACTATTCTGTGGCAGTCAACGGCACTGGCCAAATCGTGTTGGGTTAAAGCAAACATTCCGGAAACCGGCCCTAAAGGTCGGCTGTGTTTTTTTTAAGCAAGGTAAAGAAAGTTGATTCTACAGGACAGAAGTGGGAGGTGGGTTCATCACATGAGTCAATTCGGCACATTTGTTTTCACTAAAACGAGGTCTGGCCACAGCTGTGGGCATGTATAAGGCATCTGTAGCCCCAAATTGCACCCTTGTTTCCTGCCCTGCCCACTCCGACAGAGTCCAAAGGCCCGGCCCCCGTGGTGGTCGTGGAGTGGCTGGGCCGCTCGGGCAGTGGCAAAGGTGCCAGCCGGCGCCCTTACGAGCTGGTGGAAGGGGTGCAGCTGGGCTGGCCCGTGCCCACCGTGCAACGCCTCTGGCTGGGCCCATCGCTGGACGACAAGAAGTGCCGGTTGCGCGCTTTCCTCAGCTGCCTGCGCAGCGACGTGCCCCTCATGCTCAACACGGCCTACGTGCCCCAGCACCTGCTCATCCCCTGTGCCGTGCTCCGATTCCTCATGTCCCAGGTAACCCACCCACCCACCCGCTGCTGCAAGCACTTTCGAACAGAGCAGAAATGCAAATGCTATCACTTTTTGCACTTAACAGCTCGCATCACATGTGCTCTTGACAGAAAAGCGTATGTCTGTACTAGTGCGTTTGGATTTTGGTAAAAGGAATTATCGGATGCATGAAAGGAATTTTTGATTGCTGCTGGTCTTCATAGCAGTGGCTCTGCTACAGCAGTGACAAAAGTTAGAATTCAACATCCCATGCAATATCGGCTACAGCGAAGCAAATATCTGCTCGCTTGCAGCTTAATAGGTGCAGCCTGGTGGCAGGGGCGTTCAGTCTTGGGCAATAGCAACTTGCAATTACAGCTTGACACAATTTTATTTATCGATCATGCAAAAGTGTGCATTCTAGTTACGTGCATGCATTCTGGCCCTGCAGCTTGACTGACCTGTCGGTGACTTGCGGTGCCAAACATGTAGCGTCATGCTTATGCATCTTTCAAGTAGACCAAATTGCTCATTTGTTTTACTCTATATCATTGTAAGGTGCTAGATAGACAGTCAACATATGAAAAATTGGGTGGTCCAAAACAATTAATGCAGGCCTTTTACTGCCCCCAGGGGTCAAATTGCCACAGGCACGTCCGAAAAAACTACGAATGCCTGCTAGTACATCTATTACGCACATCAGTGCTCATAATGTGACAAGAGACGGCGGGTGCACATGCCAGTGATTAAGGAATATACAGTTAAACTTTGATATAATCAAGTAGGTAGAATCGGCAATTTGCTTTGTTGTATTGAAACTCGACCTTCTATGCTAATTAGTACAGTCGCCAGTCGATTTTTCTTGCACGGAAAGGGGCTGCAGGATTTTTCTAATTATCAGGCAGTCGAAAAAAGCAAATTCTAATGAATTGAGGAGTCGGCGACGAGTGATACATTGTCATGCCACGTTGACGCTATCTTCACATAGGCGATACAAATTAAGCGAAGCCAGCCACGCTTTCGCGTGCACTCCACCCTCACGGCTGATAGCGGTGCCCGCATTAAGACGATACTATCAAGGAAAGCGCCAGCAGCGGGTACCGAATGCTCCGTCTGCCTCTCGCACCAACGGGTCACCGAAACTCGTGATTACGCAGCCTTCATACTAAACGCACGGGAAGACAGCTTACATGATGCCACACTGTCTCAGCAAAACCACTCTTTGCACACGTGGCAGATTACCTCTAAAGCAGGGTGCGCGGCTGCGTATGCGCCCAGCTGCGCTTAAAGCCATGTGCAGCCACGCCCGAGACGCGCATCAGAAATTGCGATGCCTGCCAACTTATTTCTCCTCCCCGCCCCTCATGCGTGCTTGATCGCGTTACGGCGAGTTCGCTCCCTCTTTCCCTTTGCTCGCACCAAGAGGCGGCACTCGTGCATGAAGCCACCCTCTTTCTTTCTCACCCTCGGACACTCACTCACACCTAAAGCAGTGTGTGTGTGGAGCACGATAGGATCTTATTGCACTTGTTTATGCAAAACGTGATGCCGCTTCACTTCGACAGCTACACTTGTTGTGCCACCCCCGATTTGAGAAGTGCATTGAGAAGCATCCACTTGTAATTAATCATTTGACCGTCTGCGTCCGCGGAAGTTTCTATGTATTGTTTCGGCATTCCGTTGCTACAGAAGCATTTCATTATATTGAAGCTCATACAAACACACTTCGTTATATTGAGGTTCTAGATACATGGTGTTTTATGGACAAGCGGTTATGAAAAGTTAAACGCTTTGTTATATTGAAAATTCCGATAGAACGAATTTTGTTATATCGAGGTTTAACTGTACGTGCTTTGTCATGTGACAGTTGCCCCTTCCCACTTTTGGTGTGCTGACCCACATGACACTGCTGTATTGAGGCAAAGCTGACTTTTGGGAACCAGCATTATGCAACATGCTGTGCTTTCCGAGCTTCGAAGCCACTGGCAAGTCTAGGGACTTTGTGGAGACAACAGAAAAACACTTCTCTCTGTCTCTCTCTCACCTGGAGGAAACTTTTGAAGACCAGAAAAAATGCTTTTTTTTAGATGAAGAACAACACAGGTGTCCGTTTTGATTACAGGTGCCTGCTATCGAGCGAGTCCATACGTGTAAAGAACTGCTGGTTGATGGACAGAACGAGAGAAGATCGTTTCTTCGTGTCTTGCAGTGCGAAATTTTACCATAAGTGAGGAATGGCCTAGGATTGCAGTGACAAATGCACTGCTGCCCACATCAAAGAGGAATGTGTATAGATGTGCCATCCAATTGCTTTTGCTAATTAAGGCAACCTGAACTGCTTTAATACTGGTGTCTCCTGGAAACTGTTTTGGAGTGCAGCGGTGCTTGCACCTTGTGCCCTGCACCGGAGCTTGTACTGCATACAGTCTCAACCAAAACCAACTGGCCTGGCCTGTCTGTTGTTGCCCTGGTGCATCTACATTTCGCCAGGCATTGGAGAGTGTCCTGCCTGCTCAACTGGGGCTTCCCCTCCCTTCTTCCGATGCAGGGTGGACCCGGTGGTGCACCCGTGCTGCGGCGCCAGGAGCTGGATGCGTTCCTGGCGCAGGCAGTCTCTCCACAGCTGATGGATGCCCAGAGCACCCAGGGCATGCAGCTACCCCTGGTGGCCGTGCGGGGTACACAGCTCGCCTCTCTCTTCCTGCAGGTGTGTGTGTAGAGATGGGAAAGGGACAAGGGAACCGTGCAGCTGGGAGGTAGGAGAGGCTTTGGGAAAGAGTAAAATACCGCATTTATACGCATAATGCTTGCACTTTTTCCACAGAATAGTGACGCAAGGTTGGGGGGCGCAATAATTATTCAGGGAAATTTTTTCCCACATAGTTCGAGAACAATCCAGGTTTTGATGGCCAATGTGAGTGGTTGTGAACATTGTGCAAGTAAATACTTTATTTATTTATTTATTTTATTTACAAAATACTGCAGACCGGATCGGTCCAAGCAGGAGAGGGTACATACATTTGTTAGTAAGCACTATGCCTTAGGATCAGCAACAATGGGGATTTACACAAAAAATATAATAACAAAACTAAACAGTGTTACAAAGCAAATACAATTTGTGAGAGTGCGTGCCCCAAACACAGGTACATAAACAAAAAACCACACTACGCACAGTTAATAAGTAATCATCATTTCTAGCCATACACATAGATACTTATATACAGGCTCTCAAGAAGTTGAAGAAAGGAGAGGTGAGTCAAGAGGCAGGGAATTCCAGTCGGATATTGTTTTAGGGAAAAATGAATGTTTGAAGAAATTCGTGAGGGCAAATATTGGCTTGATGTTATGGCGATGTTTGTGTCGTGAGGGTCTGGTTGTGTCCCTTTCGAAGTAATCCTGTGGCTGAATGCCTAGTTTTTGAAAATACAAAGAGTGAAAAAAGCGCAGCCGGGCAGCCTTTCTTCTTTCAGCCAATGGCTCAAGGGCTGCCTGATGTAACATGGCGGACGGAGAGTCCCTTCGCTTATAGCGGTTATATATAAACCTTACTGCTAATCTCTGGATTTTTTCTAGTTTATCTATGTTGATTGTGGTGTGTGGGTCCCATACTATGCTGGCGTATTCAAATACGGTATCTCCTTCGTGCACCAATTAACTCTGTCCATCGGAACTTTCGTTTCACCACGTTTCTTGCATCTTCAGATTCATGAAAAGCGTGCAGCTATGGAACAGATTAATAACCCTCCGTTTTTCAGTGAGTTACGGAGTGTGGACTCTGTGCAAGAACGTCCAATATGTGATCAATCATGTCTAGACCAGCATACACTAAACCTCATTAGCTCGAACTCTGATATCTAGATAACAGTAAAACCCCGTTAACTTGAAGCTATAGAAACCAGAGTAAGTTTCAAGATAAGCGAAATCACATAAAACTTTGAGGACACTTAAGTTTCGTCTTAAGAGGGGAGGAGGGGATCAGAATTAACTTCTTTATTTCTTGACAGAAAGGGCTGAAATTTGGCACACACACTGCACATTGCAATAAAGAGACAGATCTAAAAGTTCATTAGGATATGTTAATTAGTTTTTGTTTTATAAGAATTTATAGGTTCCTTGCTCGTGGAAAGCCTGGCACAGTAACGAAACATGATAAGGAGCTGGGAATACTTTGCATGTTTGCCCAGATGTCTAATCTACATCAAGACAGTGTTCGATTTTTTTTTTTAGTGCGCTAATAATTTTTTGCTCAACATAACATGCACGTGACTGTGCTTCGCTGCATGGAGGCATGTAGTAATTGTGAAATAATTAAATAATGGAAAGATAAAGAAACATTTCAAGACTGTCTTTAAGGGGAGACGCGGGTCTTGAAATGTCAAAAAAATCGCAAAAAAGTCGAGTTTTGAAAAAGTGCGTTTTCGCTATGTTTATACATTCAAGAATCCCTCCGCGAAATCTAGAACCTAAATTTAATCGGAAAATAATAAAAAAGAACATCTATACGGACCAGGGTGGCCGCGGAATTAGCAAAAAATCGCCAAAAATGTTCGAACTTCGCGCCGTCGTCATTTGCGAACGCGTTGGCCGGCGGGCGCCATTTTGAGCTTGTTTGGAAGCTGCTTTCTTTGTGCGTATTTTGCGCCGGTTCAATATGGCGTAGGTGAGGAGGAACCGACGCTATCGCGTCATTTCTGAAGGATGCGCCCGTGCCGCTGATTGGCCAAAGCGCGCACGCCCCCCGCGCGCCTCGCTCCTATTGGTCTGGCGCCGTTTGAGTGCCGATTCCCGCGTTCCCGACAGGCCGGTCGCTCTCATGCGCGCTGCGTGTTTGTGTGGTTTCGTCGCCCCGCTGTGAACGTTCGGCCGCTCGCTTCTCGACAACGTTCGATAAAGTGTCTTTTTCGGTGCCCGAATGGCTGGAGTACACCGTCGTATGAAGACTACTACGCGTCAAGCGTTCGGCAAGGCGCGAAGGCGGCCGTGGAATGCACGACAGTAGACGGATAAGCCTGTCGTGTACCCGGAGTTGCCGGCTGCTGGTCTGCCTGAAGATTCTGCCGGATCGAGTTCCGAGCTGCAACCCAGTACGTCTAGCATCAACACTTCGTCCACCCACGCCTCGCATGTTGGCGCAGACCGTGTAGATACCGTTTTCTTCACGACCGAAGAAAGAAGCAAGCGCGCAGCGATCGCCGATAAGGCGCCTGGCGTCGCAGTCTGCAACGGAGCGAAAGTTTGAGCTGCTGGGTGTTGACACGAAAGAGGACGTCAGCGACAGCGGAACGGAACTTGCCATCGTGTATTTATCCGTGGTGCAAGACTTTTTTGGACTTATGCCGTGTCCCGTGTGCGCCAAGAAAACGCTGATGCTTCGAAGGACCCCGGCAAGGAGTAGGGGCTCTGCCAAGCTTGTGCTGGAGTGCTCCACGTGTGGCATGCGCGAAAGGATCGTCGGAGGCTTCACATGTCCAACAAGGATCACACAAACAGAAATGCTTTGATAAACAAGCTTGCAAAGAGGCACAAGCCACCAACAGACTCTGCCTACAGTCCTGAGCTTTTATAGGTATAGGTGTGACCTTTTGCTGAATGCACAATTGTGAGAGTGTGCAAGAGATAATTTTTTTTTTTTTTCATTTGAGTTCTGGAATTTTACGTTCCAAAACCGTGATATGATCCTGGACCAATTTTGACCACTTGGGAAGCGCTACAACACAAGCACAGGAACTTTTTTGCATTTCAGCTCCATTGAAATATGGCGACCACCACTGGGATTTGATTCAAATTTTTTGTTGTAGCCATAAACTTTGTGGAAAGGACATATTTTGTTGTGGCCATGAACTCTGCGCAGCCTTATTTGCATAGGGATGTCATTTGTGTGCCTTCTGTACAACAAGGAACTAAAATAGGAATGTGAAGCTCGTGGTGCTAGCTTTCTGGCATTGCTTTCAGTGACTATGCATGATTTTGCAACCAATATCTCAATGTTATTTTTGCAAAATGGCCATATATATGTCATGAACTTGTTGCTGAAAGACAGGGCTACATGGTGGTGCAATTTATATTGCCACATTGTTAGTCCATTAAAAGTTATAGTGAACTAAAAGTTCAAACTCGTTTTTCTCAGCTTCATTTTTTTAAACACCGCACACTGCCTTACGGGGTATCTTCATATGTTCTTTCTAAGTACCAGCAAAAAGTTTGGTATCAATATATTTGTGTCGAATCGATCTAGCCGGTGATGCTATTTATTTATTTCTAAAGTTGCCGGCTAAATTTTAATTGCCACTAAATACAAATGAAAATTAGCAAAGATATTGAAATTATGTTTACATCTGGTATTTTTGCATTTTAATTGCACTGAGAACAATAAAAATAGCATCACTGGCTAGAGCTACTCTCTGGCGTTCTGGCCATATACTTTGTTTTTCCTCTCGACAAAGTTAAGTTTTTGAAAAGTCCCGTAAGAAATTGATGAAATTTCTGTATTAAAAACTTTGTATCATTTGTTCTAATGAAGATATACAAAATCTAATTAGATATTTGCAATCAGCAGAAAAAGCCGAACAATACTGTTAAATATCATCCCGTTCACACGAAAATTAACAAAGTTGGTTTTAAGACCCACATCTCCCCTTAAGTACAGCACAGCTTGTGGATCACAGCAAAACAAACTGGGCCAAAATCGGTCCAGCCATTGTTGTGCTACGCTTTCCACGAGCGAGGTGATTGACACAAAAGATGCAATTGAGAAAACAGGCTGCAAAGTTTTAAAAGCACTGCAAATTTATTAAAAAGCACCAGGGCTGTAATATTTTGAATCATTGCTGTCAGGCATCTTCTTACACCTTTGCCTCATTGTTTGGTGGGCTTTGGATGCCTTCTTCAGGCGTTCTTTATCCTTTTCTTGCGCCGTCTGGAGTAGTGCATGACCACCATTTTCATTGCCAGACCGAGCCTGGTATCGCAGTGTACACCCACAGAACGCTGTTGGCATCTTGGGCAGAGAGCTTTAGCGATCAGAGGGTTCATCACGGAAACAGGCATAGTAATGAACTCACAGTCGCAAGGGGCCGAAATTTGTTCTTGGCATTGCTGCTTCCGCTCAGTCGTGGACACTGCGCGAAGGGAGTCGCGAACACTGCATGCCTGCGCTTCTGCAGTCACCGCTGACACAAAACGCGGCCCGAGGCGCGTCAGAATCGTGCGACGATTCGTCTGGTGATCCTTGAGTCACCATACAGTATGTAGCTCGTCGACGGTTGGGGCCCACTCGCAGGCTGCGTGTCCCTATCGCACGATGCGTCGGAAGCGCACACCGTCTCTGCCGGCGATGGAGACCTTCGACCCGCGTCGCCTCCAACAACGCGAGCTCGCTTGCCGACTCGCGCGGCCGTACGCACAGGTGCGAGAGCCTCCGCTGGCACGTCTTCCGGTGTTATCAGTGTCGATGTCACAGTGCGATTGTCGGCTTCGCTGCTGGAATTGCACGGTGCAAGATAACGCGGCACGTTATCCGCGTGTTCAGTCGGGTTCTCCGCTTCTCCCGCTGGCCGCCGTCTTTTCCTCGCTGTAGGAGGCTTGCGCTTCCGTTTTCCGAAGGCATGCTTCATATAAAAGTTCTTTTCGAACGAGCGACGACCCATCGCTGACCTGGGAGCTTTCATAAATGTGTCAAACGAAGAAAGTCGCCGGCGTGATTTTCAAAGCAGACAACTGCGGACCGCCATGGTTGCCAGCTTCCCCGCTGCTGCAGCAGCAACCAATGGCGAGACGCCTTTCAGTACGGCAACCAATCGGAGGCCCGCTTTCATCGCAGGGCCCGTGTGACCGCCTCTAGCAGACCCGCGCTTCTTTTGTGTTTGTGTGTTTGTTAAAAGATGGCGACGACCGAAGAATTCAGAAACGGAATGGCGAAACTTCGAGCTTTCGAACGATACCAAGATGGCGGCGTTCGGTGGCGGGAAAGACGAGTTAGGGCTCCGCGAACTGCGGTGATTTTACTCGATTTAAAGCCGTTTTCTCGTCCTACGCACTGATAAATTCATTTTTTTCGGGCACTTTTAGCGCGTTTTCAGTCAAACCATTTTGATACAATGTAGATTAGGCATTGCAGATACCGAAACGCGTCGTTGCCAAAAATCGATCTTTTTTGCGATTTTCGCGATCTGATCCCCGCGTCCCCCCTTAAGAGTGGAACGCGATAGCTTTCAAAGATCCATGAATGCTTCTCACGCTTCCCCGCAGTTGCAGCTTATGTAATCATAATGCTTACCGGGAAACGCTGGTGGCAAACCCTATGCATGAAGGCGAGCTTTCTGGTAGAAACACGGCCTCTTGTGTGGACTTATCTCGGAAGTAGCGCACAGCCGAGCCAGAAAAATTACATAGTTTTCAGGTTTCCATTATTGTTTCACACTTTTAATACTTATCTCTGAGAAGACTTAACGTAGAAGGCAGGCACTGTCTGTGTTTTGTTTCGTGACATCTGTTCGTGGGCTGTCATTCTCAAAATTCCAAGTAGCTTTGTCAAGAATATAAGACGAGGTATGAGCAACTTTAGTAATAGAATGGTGTGGCAATATAACCCGCATATACCACATGTCATATAGCAAGGCGTGACATATACACATGCCTAAATGTATACGGCAATTTTCGCTCACGGACAACTCCGCCGACGCTGACATTGGATTTTCTGCAGCACGGGGCCCTTAACGCTATGGCATTAAGACTTAAGTTTGCTGGCTGCGCATAGACCACATGGAGCCTTTCCAAAGTTCCACCAGTAATATTTTCGTTTGATCACTTTCGCCTGACTCGACACGAGACGCGTCGGCATCTAGGGGCAACAGCATTACCGGCACTGTGCGCAACAGCGTACTTGGCACATGGAAGAAGTGCATTACTGGTTGCAGACGTGCAAAACGTTGACGCTGGTAATTTCTACAGCGTAGTGCACTCTGAGCAGTTTTGCTTAGAAAACACCTGTCAGCCACATTACTCCATTATTGTGCTGATATGGAAGGTCCTGCCTGCGGTTAATTAAAGGGCCCCTGAAACGGTTCGAACAAATTTTGTAGGTGCGTAGGGTACAGCTTAAGTAGAACATTCGCACCACAATTTAAGTGAAGCGTTACGTATTAATGGAGCTGCAAGCGATTAGAAGTTACCCTCCTCCCTAGCTATGCTTTTCCTCCTCAACTCGCTCGCCGAGCGAGCGGCGCTAAGCTCCGCCTTCACTGGTTCAGCGTCACGATGCGACGTCACATCGCTCACTTCCGGTTGTTTAGGAGCACGCCCCCTCCCGCGCGAGACCTCTCCGCTAGCCGCTTGGCCGTCGACCGAGAGCTATCGAAGCAGCGTGCGTTGCGAGCATTCTGTCGTAGCGCCGAACGTGTTCGGTACTCCGCTAAAAACAGGCAAGCTGGTCATTTCGGCAAATGACTGGAGGCATAAACCCAAGCTGATGAAGGAACTTTAGCGTAGACGTACGTGAGCAGCCTGATCGGTCTGCACGGTCCAGACACTTGCTGGCGCAGCGCTTAACCAGTCAAACAAAGCGCTAATATTGCTCTAACCAAGTGTAAAGCATTTGAAACATTTATAAATCAACGTGTTGATGATTACACTCCTGGGAAAAATACACACCAGCAGCAAAGAATACACTTCGTTGCTGCTACTGTGTATGGTTGAGCTCTGTGCCACCAGGTGGCTGCACTGTGCAGACCGTTCACATTTGCCCTTCTGCTCATCTCGTGGCTCATCCCAGCACAGTCAAGCGGCCAGACCCTGTCCCCCTGCGCTTGCGTTTGCCCTAATACTGGACTCGCGGTTTGCAGGTCGCTAGGTTTGCAGTCCACAAGGCAACAAAGTCGAATCATAGTGCTCGCGAAAAGACTGAGACCGACTCTGACCGCGGAGCTCTCGTCAAAATGGAGTACGTTGTAACACAAGCAGACGACACTTGCTGTGTGCCGGAAGTGCTGAAGTGTACTAAAAAACTATTCTTGTGTATTCTCTTTAAGTTATTTTCTTTTTACAAAAACAAAGTAACTAACATTCCAACTATTACGAGCATCATTTGTTCACCATAAGGTTGGAAAAATTATCGACCACGCGCCCTGGTCAGCCAATCAGATAGCTCGCCTATGTGACGTAATATGGGTTATTTGCATCATATGGGTAGGGGCGGCTTAAAATTCCGCCGAGCAGTGCGCTGCGATCGGCAGCGATGGGTATTTTTAAAACCTTATAATAACTTACACGCTTTACGCAGAGCACTTAGATGCATCAATTAATGATCAGAAGAACCTACTCTAACGACTCAGTACATTTGTAGAAAATCGCCAAAATCGTTTCAGGGTCCCTTTAACCGTGGACCTGGTCCTGCAGATTGACCGTTTGATTGATCGGTCTACAGTTCTTCTCACTCTCGTCCCCGACGCTCCTCATGTTGCTGCTCTGGTGCAGGGTGTGGAGCATGCGCTGTTTGCCAACGATGCGTGCGGTGCACCTGTTCCGTGGCTGATGTGCTGCCCGTGGCTGTACTTTGATGGCAAGCTGTTCCACCAGAAGCTGCTGAGGGCCGCCCAGGCCAAGAGTCTCGTCGAGGTTTGCGGCGGACAGATCGACCAAGTAGCCAAGGTGGAGCGCATGCGTGCCGCCATCCTCGAGGGACTCCAGGTTCGTGTCTTCTCTCTCTCTCTCTCTCTCTCTTGCTCGATTTAGCATTGGCAAGTTGATACAGTATGCTCAGGTCATACTTGCAGCGAATGATTGAGGACCTTAGCAGACAAAGTATGAGAAGATCAATATGTAGACAACAACGGTAACATTCCATAGCCTGGCAAGAGAACGAGGATTTGCAATTGGCAGTTAGCCCTTAGAATCTGTGCAGAAGTACGTTTATATACGTGAATTACTCACAGGGGACCCTGGTCATAGGAAAAAAATTCACAGAATAAAAATGGGTCGTATATGGTAGGCTTTACCAAATCCTTATTGGAAGCTTACCGCTATGCTTGAAAAGTATAATCATTACGTTCTACCAGTGCTGCAGAAACCTGGAGGTTAACAAACAAGCTCCGAGAAAGAACTAAAGACTGCTCAAAGAGCAATGAAACTAAAATTGTTAAGCGTCACATTAGGAGCCAGGAAGAGTGGTGTAGATCAGAGAGCAAACAGAGATAGTCTATATTCTAGTTGGCATTAAGAGGAAAAAATGAAGCTGGGCAGGCCATTTAATGCGTAGGGTAGACAAACAGTGGACCATTAGAGCTACAGAATGGGCGCAGCGGATGGGAGAGAGGAGTGCTGGATTCTGTCAGCCATCGGTCCTTTAAGTTGTAAGGAAGGAACCAGGTTGTCGCATTCAATAAATCCAACTCTTTGGTTGGAGTCGTAATTAACTTCAAAGCATTCAGCTTCCAGCACAACAAATGCTCAGTAATCCAGACCATCAATCCAACTTCGGCTAAGCTGTCTCATGCACAAGCGAGTTGTTCTGTGCAACAAAGGAGCATTTCCACTTTTGTGATGTGCGCATTTACGTTTGCACAGGTGGAGTTCGCACGTGCGCCCCTGCCCACAATGGGGGGCATGCCGCGCTTCATGCCGGGCTACCCGCCACATGGCGGCCCGCGGGTGGGCGGACCTATGGGCATGGGCCCACCCCCTAGGGGGCCGGCAGCTGGCCGAGGGATGCCTCCTCCGGGCCCACCTCGCCGTGGGGCCCTTCTCGCCCGCGGGGGCCAGTTGGAGATAGCCGGCGTGGTGGTTGGCTCGTGGGGGGCCAACTACGGACAGGGGCCAAGGGGCGCCTCTGCCGGACCTCACCGGGGTGGGGCCCGGGGCCCACCCCTACCGCCACAGGTCACATCAGTTGGAGGACGGTAAGCCGTGTTCTTTTTCGTTGCCTCGGTGTACAGCCGGCCAACTCTCGAATTCTCTATAATGCTTACAAATTTTGGCCCATTCTACAGTTTTACAAATGTGCAAAGTTTTCCGAAAAGTACATTCTGTTCTAGAACTAGAAACTAGAACAGAGGTTTCATGAGAAAATGCTGCACGTGGGTAGGATAGGATTGGTTCCAGCGGTGTGAACTTTTTTTTTTTTTTTTTTTCCGCCGCAACTACGATTTCAGAGTTTTGGCTGTGTGGGTAGACTGGACAAAAAGTAAGAATTGTCTTTTATATTCGAAGGCATGTTGCATGCACATCTGTTGTGAAAGGGTATACTGTGCTGGCCTTTTGCACTTCTTGTTTTTCTGCTGTTTTCATTGGTACGTATTGCGCATTCAGGTACGGAATGGGCCGTGGCATGATGCCTCGACGTCCCATGGGGCTTAACCGACGGCCAGGAGCACCTTTCAACCAGGTGAGACAGTAGGCATTCATTAAGATGCTGTTGTGAATGACTTGGCTCTCAGAAAGAGCTCGGCACGCAATTTTCGTGACCGACATTTCCAGTGGCACACTTCTCTGGCAAGCATGATCAAAACATTAGGCGTTATTGGCAAAACACGTATTGCAAGTACAGTGCAGTCCACTTATAACAATGCCACATACAACGATATAACAATTGTGGCAATGAGTCAACTTCAAAGTATCAACCTATGAATTAAGGCTATGAGAAAAAAATTCTAATGCAGTCGACGCTCGTTACAAAGGGCCCTGACAATCGACATAATACGTCCGTTTTATCCAAATTCCGTAATATCCGAGGCGCCTCGCTTACGGAACTTTCGTCGCAATGTATAAGAACTTTGTTGCAAAGAGTGAGTGAGGAATGGCCAAAATAAAAAAAAAAAACAAAGAAGTCGCAGTTTCACCCGAAAGGCAAAGCATCAATTGTGATAGCAAGTTAAGGGGGATGCAGCTTTCACATCATGAAAAATTGCCAAAAAATCTATTTTTTTTTTTCTAAAATCTCATTTTCAGTTTCTATAACCCTTTTCCTCTCTGATACCCAAATATCATCACTGTAAACCACTTAGAAGTGCTCAGCCAAGAGTGCAAGGGGGCGAGAAATCTCACGGAAATCAAGAACAGCGTTTTTCAAGCCACAATATCTCCGGAATGGCGCGACCGAGCGCCACCATCTTGGTCTCATTGGAAAGCAAATTTCTCCGTCTTCAAATGTGCCATTTCAGCGATCTCCTCCATACAGAAACAAGTACACAAAAAGCGAATGATTGAAGACCGTGCCGGAGTCTGCGATTGGCCATGACCGCCACGTGACTCCATCGCCGTTGCCATTGGTCCAGCGCTCGTGTCGTCTGCTTGGCTTTCTTTCCTTTTCTTTTTTATTCTTTTTCTACCTCGCGACTCGCGAGTCTGTTCGTCTCCACTCACCATAATCTCGACGTGCCAAAACAGGCGCTACACGGACATCGCAGTAGCGTGGCCGATCCCTACGCTTCTGGACGTTTCAGACTCGCGGCTAAGCATTCCGAGCATCGGCGACGCGAACTTCGCAACCAAGATTCACGTGCGGAATCCTCAGACATGCGGCTAAGCCTTTCAGCACACAATGTTTCGTAATTCGTGACAAAGCACATTGCGCACGCAATCCTCGGACACGCGGCTAAACATTTCGCGCGTAGGGAGGATCCGACTCGGCGATCATGCACATTGCGCGCGGACTTCTCGGACCCTCACCTAAGCATGTTGTGCATTGGCATCCCTCTCTCGCACTCAAGATATTGAGCCACTATTGTCAGCTGACCCTCGCAACTCAGTTGACAGCCCGTATCGACACGAATAAAGTCCGTTTCATACGTCTGATTTTGACAAAAACTGTCGCTAATTTCATCCACTGTAGCCGATAGTCCGTTATAGTGTGGTCCGTTAGAAGCGAACTTCATTGCATTAATAAAATAGTGCATCGTAACAAGTGTTGACTGTATTTATTAACGCATTTGTATGCCACTAGCAGGATGCCAGTATGGCAAAAGCTTTTCACACCTTAGGCAAATGCAGATATTGTCAACTCCTACCATTTGTTCCATTCCTTGCCCTTTTCAATTGACCCCGTCCCTCACGGGTTTCTCATTGTGCGAAGTATGGTGAAGCAAGTAGAAGTTCTGCACTCTGCAGACAGGAGGGAGTTTGCTGGGCCGTTCACAGCAGAACTTATTTTCCAATGCTTCTCTCTCTCTCTGTCCCCCTTCCCTCTCCACTTTCTTTTACAGCTAAACAGACGTACAAGCAAAAAGAAGGCATCCAAGACTGTGACCAAGGAGGAACCCACGCCAAAACTGGTCGGCAAGGGCCGTGGATGCACCATCGAGACTGGGGAGAAGTGAGGCCACCATTTTCTCTCCTGTTTTCATTTAACGGCGCAATCATTTTACAGTCTTTGTGTTGAGTTGTGGCATAGCAAAAATGCTCTAGCACTTACAGATGCCAAAAGTCATAGGCATGAAAAGATAAACGGAATGACAGAAAGCCGTAATGGGCCAACCACTATGTTGAGGTTAGGCTGAATTGATAGGTGTGTCGAATTGTCACGAGTCACTGCCAATCAAAATGTAAATGGTAGCGTTCAGAAGCCTCAGTTGCGCACCTGAATGGTGCCAGCACAACAGCTAAACACATGGTTGCCATTGTTGGTGTCGCTAGCCTGTGATTGGAAAAAGAAAGTTGTTGAAAAAGGAACTGTAGTTGATGTAGGAACATAGACTAGGGGTGTGCAAATGCCATATGAGATCAGACCTTGATGTAGCGAGCCTCGATTTAACAAAATTTGCGATGTAACAAAAACTAGTTTCATTTCCCAATCTAGTTCCATTGAAAACTGTATTTCACAATTTAACTAAGTCATTTTGTGACACTTTCAATTTAACAAATTTTTCGGCCATTTTAAGCATGTGCTTGGAGCTTGTATGGCTGATAAATCTAGCAAAAAAAAAAAAAAACAGAGATGTCAACCGATGTAAAGTTGTTTCAAATGTTCTTCTGCATGAAAAGTTTGAGCTGTAAAAACATTATAAAAGCGCGTGCGCGGACCTTTTTGCAATTTGTTTATACAGTTAAACTTCGGTATAACAAAGTAGGTAAAATCTGCAATTTACTTTGTTATATCATAATTCTTTTGTAACGAAATTCCGCCTATTATGCAAATAAGTACAGTCACCGATAGATTTTCCTTACATGAGAAGTGGCCGCAGAATTTTCCTAATTATCGGGCAGTTGAAAAAAGCAAATTTGAATGTGAAAACAATCCATTTTGATGAATTTGGTAGTCGGCGACGAATAATACGGTTTCATGCCATGTCGACGATATCTGGCGTTAGCAGCGCAACCCTCGCGCCACCTCTCCTACGGCACTGCAAGCAGACCGACCGCCGCTGTAGATCCACACAGCGAAGCCGGATTACAGGAGATGGGAGCTATGCGGGAAAAAACATCAGCAGACGCGTCATAGTTGCGCATCCCCACTTATAACAATATTCAAGTGCCGCGAAAATTCCATTCTTATAACCGATAATTGTTTCAACCGGATTGGATTAAAAAGAAAATCAAAATGGAAGATGGCGTAGCTATTTCGAGAAAACTATAATGGCGGTGAGGCCAGTTCTCCTCCCCACCACCTTCCTCCATCCAGCTTCTGATTGTGTTGACTTGCTTAGCTGTTTGACTCTGCTTCCTGCGCACTCGGATCGCGTGTTGTTAGCAAGCCGCAGCTGTCTGCATTCAAGAATGACGCGGCTACAATCACTGCAAACAGTGGTCATGGGCGGCAAGTGGCATACAAGCTCCACCGAGGCATCACTTTGGTGGCCCCAAAAGGCACCTTTTACAGAATGCGGGAAGGTTGCCGCAGCAGCATCTCAGCTTGAGAAATACAGAAGTGCTGGAGCAAGATTGCCACAAGCACCTCGCCACGTACTTCCCACTGACTTGCACGAGAAAACCCCATGTGCACCAGCCTTATTAAGGCAATAAGGTACAATAAGAGGTACAAAATGAAGATTGTACAAGTCTACGCCCCTACATCCAGCCATGATGACCAGGAAGTGGAAAGCTTCTATGAAGACGTGGAATCGGCGATGGGTAGAGTGAAAACTAGATACACTATACTAATGGGCGACTTTAATGCCAAGGTAGACAAGAAGCAGGCTGGAGACAAGGCAGTGGGGGAATATGGCATAGGCGCTAGGAATAGCAGGGGAGAGCTATTAGTAGAGTTTGCGGAACAGAATAATATGAGGATCATGAATACCGTCTTCTGCAAGCGGGATAGCCGAAAGTGGACGTGGAGGAGCCCGAACGGCGAGACTAGAAATGAAATAGACCTCATACTCTGTGCTAACCCTGGCATCATACAAGATGTGGACGTGCTCGGCAAAGTGCGCTGCAGTGACCACAGGATGGTAAGAACTCGAATTAGCCTAGACCTGAGGAGGGAACGGAAGAAACTAGTACATAAGAAGCCGATTAATGAGTTAGCGGTAAGAGGGAAAATAGAAGAATTCCAGATCAAGCTACAGAACAGGTATTCAGCTTTAACTCAGGAAGAGGACCTTAGTGTTGAAACAATGAACGGCAATTTTGTGGGCATCATTAAGGAGTGTGCAATGGAAGTCGGTGGTAACTCCATTAGGCAGGATACCAGCAAACTATCGCAGGAGACGAAAGATCTGATCAAGAAACGCCAATGTATGAAAGCCTCTAACCCTACAGCTAGAATAGAACTGGCAGAACTTTCGAAGTTAATCAACAAGCGTAAGACAGCTGACATAAGGAAGTATAATATGGATATAATTGAACTTGCTCTCAGGAACGGAGGAAGCCTAAAAACAGTGAAGAAGAAACTAGGAATCGGCAAGAATCAGATGTATGCGTTAAGAGACAAAGCCGGCAATATCATTACTAATATGGATGAGATAGTTCAAGTGGCTGAGGAGTTCTATAGAGATTTATACAGTACCAGTGGCACCCACGACTATAATGGAAGGGAAAATAGTCTACAGGAATTCGAAATCCCAAAGGTAACGCCGGAAGAAGTAAAGAAAGCCTTGGGAGATATGCAAAGGGAGAAGGCAGCTGGGGAGGATCAGGTAACAGCAGATTTGTTGAAGGATGGTGGACAGATTGTTCTAGAGAAACTGGCCACCCTGTATACGCAATGCCTCATGACCTCGAGCGTACCGGAATCTTGGAAGAACGCTAACATAGTCCTAATCCATAAGAAAGGGGACGCCAAAGACTTGAAAAATGATAGACCAATCAGCTTACTGTCCGTTGCCTACAAACTATTTACTAAGGTAATCGCAAATAGAATCGGGAACACCTTAGACTTCTGTCAAGCAAAGGACCAGGCAGGATTCCGTAAAGGCTACTCAACAATAGATCATATTCACACTATCAATCAGGTGATAGAGAAATCTGCGGAATATAACCAACCCTTATATATAGCTTTTATTGATTATGAGAAAGCGTTTGATTCTGTCGAAACCTCAGCAGTCATGGAGGCATTACGGAATCAGGGTGTAGACAAGCCGTACGTAAAAATACTGAAAGATATCTATAGCGGCTCCACAGCCACCGTAGTCCTCCATAAAGCAAGCAACAAAATCCCAATAAAGAAAGGCGTTAGGCAGGGAGATACGATCTCTCCAATGCTATTCACAGCATGTTTACAGGAGGTATTCAGAGACCTGGATTGGGAAGAATTGGGGATAAAAGTTAATGGAGAGTACCTTAGTAACTTGCGATTCGCTGATGATATTGCCTTGCTTAGTAACTCAGGGGACCAATTGCAATGCATGCTCACTGACCTGGAGAGGCAAAGCAGAAGAGTAGGTCTAAAAATTAATCTGCAGAAAACTAAAGTAATGTTTAACAGTCTCGGAAGAGAACAGTAATTTACAATAGGCAGCGAGGTACTGGAAGTCGTAAGGGAATACACCTACTTGGGGCAGGTAGTGACGGCGGATCATATTGCCTTGCTTAGTAACTCAGGGGACCATTTGCAATGCATGCTCACTGACCTGGAGAGGCAAAGCAGAAGAGTGGGTCTAAAAATTAATCTGCAGAAAACTAAAGTAATGTTTAACAGTCTCGGAAGAGAACAGTAATTTACAATAGGCAGCGAGGTACTGGAAGTCGTAAGGGAATACACCTACTTGGGGCAGGTAGTGACGGCGGATCCGGATCATGAGACGGAAATAATTAGGAGAATAAGAATGGGCTGGGGTGCGTTTGGCAGGCATTCTCAGATCATGAACAGCAGGTTGCCATTATCCCTCAAGAGAAAAGTGTATAATAGCTGTGTCTTACCAGTACTCACCTACGGGGCAGAAACCTGGAGGCTAACGAAAAGAGTTCTACTCAAATTGAGGACGACGCAACGAGCTATGGAAAGAAGAATGATAGGTGTAACGTTAAGGGATAAGAAAAGAGCAGATTGGGTCAGGGAACAAACGCGAGTTAATGACATCTTAGTTGAAATCAAGAAAAAGAAATGGGCATGGGCAGGGCATGTAATGAGGAGGGAAGACAACCGATGGTCATTAAGGGTTACGGACTGGATCCCAAGGGAAGGGAAGCGTAGCAGGGGTCGGCAGAAAGTTAGGTGGGCGGATGAGATTAAGAAGTTTGCAGGGACGGCGTGGCCCCAATTAGTACATGACCGGGGTTGTTGGAGAAATATGGGAGAGGCCTTTGCCCTGCAGTGGGCGTAACCAGGCTGATGATGATGATGATGATGCACCAGCCTTGCTTGCTTTACACGAAGCTTGCCAACAGCCTTCTCCAAGGCACAGAGATTCTCTGCGTAGTGAAGCAGAAGGTCCCTAGTGAAAACATGTCCATGAGGCTCACAAAAAAAAAGTTCCAGCAGTCCCACTCGCGTGCACAAAGTTGGCAAACTCACTCTCGCATTGGCCCCCTCAGACCAAACTGCCAGTCTGAGTAGGTCAAGGTAAGTCTAACAGTGGGTACAAGCTTGAGCCTCAGCGAGTTGTGCCAAATACCATTGACAATTACTGCACTAATGCAAAGAAAGATTACACTGTTTCCGTGCGTCCTCCTGCATGGTGTCCCTTTCCTTGCACAGTAATTTCCTACGGTGATGATGAATCAACTAGCCCCTAGAGGTGTCCTTCACGAGTTGAGCCAAGTTCGAGAAGGTCTCAATTTGAGCGAGTTGGAGTCGCTGAGTTGAGCATAGTTTGAGTAGGTGCAAATCTGAATGAGCAGGAGCGAGTCAGAGGGACTGTGCTCACACGTGACTGTTCTCCTACGCACCCCCTCTACCTCGTTGCAGTTGCACCATTGAGGTGAGTGAGCTGGCGGCCAAGGACCTGGAAGCCAGCGTTGCTGGCTCGGACGAAAACGACTGCCCTACAGCCACCACCATCGCACCCACCCTGCTCATTGCGGGCGCCACCGTCACCGAGACCGACACCGACGGCCCACTTAGCACCAACGGAGCTGCCGCGGCTTCGGAACAGTTTGCCTCTGTCTAGCCTGCCAGCAAGAGTCTAGCAGCTGCCGCGTGCGCTCTAGGGGTCACTAGTGTGCTGACCGGCCTGCCTTGATGCCCATTGCTGACAGTTTTCTGTTGCTTCTTTAAATTCCGCTGTTCTGGTTCGACCATTGTCTCTAGTGCTCGGTTTATGTGACTACATTCTGCCCCATTTGGTGCCTTCGTTTTTATTTTGTTAGTAGGTCTAGATATGGGGTGTTTGTCAATAGGTACGGTTCAGTATGTAGTGAGTGCTACTTGTAGTACCGTCTTGTTATAACCACCTGCGATATCAGCAAGACTGGCAGTGGGAGCCTTTGCGCCACTTGATACAAGCTATGTGACCAGCGTTCATTGGTTTCATTGCATTAGCCGCTGACACCATGGTGGAGGTGAAAGAAGGTGTTGCCGCTGATAAAGCAGAGCCTATTGTTATGCCTTCAACGTATTCAAAGTAGACCAGCCAGCAAAAATGCTGCGTCCTGCAAGTTCTTGTCTCGATAAGCATGTTAACATGTG
The DNA here is from genome assembly GCF_038994185.2 of Dermacentor albipictus. Lineage (NCBI taxonomy): Eukaryota > Metazoa > Arthropoda > Arachnida > Ixodida > Ixodidae > Dermacentor > Dermacentor albipictus. Next base: position 68,707,400 of record NC_091826.1, on the reverse strand, counting down.
ACTGTGAATATTTGCCAGCGTGCAGCCTCGCTGATGTCGCAGATGGTTTTCACCAAGTGATAGTGCAGGTATCGATACTAGAGAGTGTTAGCTTGTCCAGTATTCGGGTGAACGCAGGCGGACTGGGCGTTTGGGTGGAGGGGTGGAGGCGTAAACACGAGTGGCCTGCATGGTGCGTGATGCAGAGCTCAAACATAGCTAATGTTCCAATAACCAAGTGTATTTTGCTGCTGCCGGTGTAAACCTTTGGCAGCAACACGGTTACCCAACTGCAAAAAATTTACATGAGCACCGAAGGAGCTTGTACACTTGGTCACTGCAGTATTGGCGGGTTTTGTCTGTTTGAGCTCTACGCCACCACGTGGCAGCACCACACAGACCGCTCTTGTTTACGTCTGTGTTTACCCGAATACCGGACAAGCTAAAACTGTCTACTGGCTGTGTTTTCGTCTGTTCCTCTCAACATCAATCTGGCGCCTGCGGAATGGACCTTCAAACTTCATTGTCAGATTCTCTGGCTCCTTCACTTGGTATTTGTTGTCACCAGGTAATCACCGAATTGCACTCTGTTTATGGCTCATGGGTATGCTTGGTTTAATAATGTAAAATGTTTATGGCTCATGGGTATGCTTGGTTTAATAATGTGAAAGAAATTTTTTTCCTCCCTTCTTGTGGTGTCTTAGTGCCACCCACAGCTGTGAGCTATTTAGATCTGTGCTATAGCAAGTCTTTTGCATAGTCAACTGTCGGCACAGGAGGTCGGTCAGGCATAGAGACCCACGGAGCGATGTGGCATCAACTTCCCTTCCACTTTGTCATCCTCATCCCTGTTTTCTTGCGGAACAGTCTCCCCAACGTTGTTACAGCACGTGTGTACTGGACACGACTCGGCTGCGCCGACCAGTGGTGTGGACCACACCGTACCTGAGCACACGGCATCACCGCGGACTTGTTGGGGATGAACTGTGTGTGTGTGTGTCTGTGAACAAGTGAGACAGTTTTTATCTACAACTACTCGACCATTATTTTTTTTATGAACTCATCGTGGACTTGGAAGATCGAGTGATGACTCATTAGTATCAAAGGACTTCTGGTGAAGACAAGGACTCGCATCAGCGCTGCACTGCATAAGCCGCGTCGTCTGCTCTGTTTGCTGTGTACCGACTGTGTCGAGCCTGTGCTGCATTGGGCTGTGCCCCTAATGGAATTGGATTGTGGGCAGGCCACATTTCGTACTCGCTGCCCTCGTGAGCTGCGGTCTCCCATCGAGCTAATAATGTTGGTCGTGTTGATTGAGTGGTTGGTCTCACGACAAAGTCTGCGTCGGGAGAGCCCGCGCTTAGTACTGCTCGTCTCTCGATTGTTAATGTTGGCACCAGACCTTTTTCTTTCTTTTTTTGCATGTAGGTGCAGAAAGTATCTCGTAAACTGAAAATGTTTTGGTAAATAGAGGATTGCAATGATCCAGGGAAAATGTTTAGAAAAAGAAAACAGTAAGTGCTGAAGTGGCTGGGCGTAATGAACACTGTGTAAAGAAAATTGCAGCTTTGATGGCGACTGCAGCACAGGAGACACGGTTCCAGAGACCAGAGGCAGGCTGGTGTTGGCGTACAGCGTGCTGTGTACAGTGTTTAGACTTCTTTTTTTCTTTGTTAGGTTTTGCAAGGTGTATATTTATCGAAGCAATGTTGGTGAGAACTGGGAACAAGATGGCCGCCGACTGGCTGCAGATTGTGCATTGTTAGATGAGGAGGAAAGAGGGATTGCAATGGTTATGTGCAGGCTGGTATTTATGGCCACCAGAGTTTTGCAAATGACGGAAGCGGCGCATGTCTTGTATTTATTCTTTTTTTCCTTTGAACAGTAGGTAATTGTTTGTCTTGCGCCACCTTAGTATTAAAGTGGCTTGGGACAGTGGTTACTTCTGCTGCTGTTCCCTGCCGTTTGGTTTCACAGCAAACCAGCGAAACCTTAGGAACAGGGGATAAAGGGAAATGCTTTTTTTAAAGAAAAAGCAACAGTGTAAAAAAAAAAAAACAGGCATGATCGCACAATCAGTGCCCTGCTACCATTCCCACAACACCCACCCGATTTGGGGGGATCCCCCGTTGTGGGTTACGTGAAACAACCATAGCAAAATGAGAAACGGAAGAAAAAGGAAGACTTTCTCCGGGAATCTTTTCGGGAGGTTTTGGTTGCAGCAGTTTTGCGAGGCGCACTCGCAAAGGCGACGACTCTAGATTACTTTCCTTTGGGCTGCGATGACGAAGAAGCCGGTGGGGCCTCTTTCTCCATCGGACAAAAAAAGGACAGGCAGCCCCAGTGTTCATTCAATGTCACTCCTCTTGACTCTCTGTTAAACGCTAGCCTCCCACCCACAAAAGGCAGCTGAAGCACCGCCACTTGTTTCCAAGTTGACAGGGAGTTATGTGACGTGCCATAAGCTATGGCCTTCTTCCAACAGTAACTGCATTGGCTTTCTGTTGCACGCAGCGGAGCCATTGCACAATGATGATCAAAGACACAAATGCTTACTCAGTTTTAGAAAGCGAAATAAAAACAAACTGAAGCAAGGAAAAGAAGTTGCGCCATAAAAAGCGCCAACATGGCACTAAACTTGCTGCTTGAGACACCATGCTTGCAGAACTTTGATGGGAACAGTCTTTTTTAATTTTTTGTTGTTTTTTTTTTCTTCCTTAGACCTGTTGAGAGGCGAAGGGCGCTTGTTCGTCCTCACCCCCTCCCCCCACTCCCGATTTTTATATTCAATGTTCTTAAGGCAAGGCGAAAGTGTCGCAACCTTTCAAACTAAGCATCCTGCTTCTACTACTAAATGACGTAGACAAGGTACTCCGCGCATAACTGACTTCAAGAACAGGGGAACTCAACGCAGAGTTCCGTGCCGCAAAATAAACGGAGTTGAATGTGTCTTGCAACCTTCAAGACTTTTCTGTTGCGCGCGTGCAACTTTTAAGAGACAGCCCACAGCCCAGCGCTTTTGAGCGACCCTGGGCACCCGAAAGCTGAGGGTAGACGACGTAATGAGAGACGTAATGTTAACGTGACAAAATATGGCATCCTGAGCAGGCTTGTTTCCTGCACATAGCGATGACCAGACTTCATGCTTAATGCGGGTAGGTATTGGGGCCTCCGGGTGCTTGCCTCTTCTTCAAAATGCTCGATGAGCTCTCTTTCTTGGCACCAAGCAGCGAAGTGAAGACCGAGCCGGCGCAACTGCAAACCGCAGCAATGGTTCTCTCTCCCGACTGCACGCACCCGCCCCCTTTCACCGTGCCCCGCAGCAGAAATTGCATGAGCGATATAAAGTATCGATTTTCTTTTTTTTCTTTTGTAAGCCCGTCTGGTTGCACTGGACAGGGGCAATGTGCTTGTTGCATCCTGCATTTTTTGTTTTCTCTAAACTCCCCCTTCCTGCAATAAGTGCAGCTTTTCACTTCTTGAAAAGTTTGGGTGCAGACGACGCTTTAGCAGCGTCTGCCAGTTGTACCAGCTATACTTTAACGCTAGATCGAGTGTAGGTGGGGAGCCAGGTAGCCTCAGTGCTTTTGTGTAAATGTGTCAAGCAGTTGTTCACTGCTTTGCTATAGGACCAGCTCCTATTTTTTTATTCCTTTAGTTTCTGCTTTTGGCGCTCTTGTGTTTTAATGGGTAGCGGCTGCCCCTTCCCATATAGTGCCCCTCAAGTTTTTCTGAAGCCGTGTTCATTTTGTAGTGGCGACTGTTTCTTGGTCCTCGTAGTGAAGGCTTCAGTGACGTGTCGAGCAGCGTTCGCATCTGATTTTTTTTTTCATTTGCTGAAACTGCTTCGATGCCCATAAATGTACCACTATATTGAGATGAGTTATGGTGTTTGTCTGCGTAACGCCGGGCCTAGCGCCTTTGATATGCATGCCAGGACATGGCACCATTAGGCGGTCGCATGTTTGAAATGTGTATTATTATCATGGTTATCATTACTATTATCTGTGCTAGGAAACTGCTGCAGTGAACAAACACGGGAGAGAGCAAGAAAAAAAATTCATGTCGTAGCATTAACACCAAGCACCATCGTTTGCCACTGTGTGCTGTGGAAAAAAAAAAACTTATTACAAGTGGGTGCACTATATCGGTTTGTTAGACAAATGTACTTCTGCAGTATTGCATTCTTGATTGTTTAAACTGCTTGCTGACTTTTGCCTTTTGTAGGCTATCATGACCCTAGCACTAAGTGAGTGCTGTGCTTTTTTTTTTGTCTCGATTCTTTGAGAAAACAGTGTAAACCTTTGTGCTTTGTGAAGCTTGTCAACGTGAAAAGAAGGGAAAGCTTGCTTTGTGGCCAAAACGTGGCCCAGTGGGTTTGTCAGGATGTGGCCGCACACAAGATGGAGGAAACTATGGGCATTCTTGAAAGAAAATATTTGCTGTTGCAAGCATTTATGTGAGCCCGAAGCGGGAACACCCTTAGACCTACTGTTTCCGCTCGAAGGAGGCTCGTAACCCCGGCAGTCACCTTTGAAGTTGCATTCCCTTCTCCCGTTTTCGAAGCAGCTCGTGAAGCATGTTTTCGGAACTCGTAATGAGTTTCCAAGTGGTTGGGTGCATATATTGCATGTTTCAGCAGGCCATTGTGAAATTGTTATTTTCTGTCCGGCTTAAACGGGCTGTAGTTGCGCTCTGCAGCAGCTGCCATAGCTATCTCAGCTTTGAAACCCATTGCAGGGCCATTGCCTAGTGGTTATCGTTTAGGCATGTTGTCGAACTGAACCAAGCTTCTGATTTTAAATGTGGAGAGGATCGACCCTCACGCAAAAACGGGTTCAGCTCAGTTTGTTGCAGATGTGTTGCGCTCCCGATTCACATTGTTTCTTCCATCTTGTGTGCTTGCTTTGTCGTGATAAAACTGTCGGCAAGCCTCGTAAATGACACTATAGGCACCGGACGTGCAGGCTGTTGCGTCTTATGAGGGCGGGATACAGGCTCAATGCATGCGGCACGACTGTCGGTCCGAATTCCGTTTTACAGCATCTGCTTATAATTGCGTTTTTCTCGCCTACCAGCAGGCGGCAGTTCCTCGTCGTCAACAGCTCCTAGTTGCTTTCAGGTTCTTAACCCGACTCGGCCTGTCTCCTTGTTGGTTGCTGTTGAAACAGGAGCCGTTACGCTCTCGGCAACAAGGCCAGCAGGATGTGCCTATATGGCCCAGCAGACTCGCAGGCTGGTTGCTGTCATGTTCCAAGTACAATTAGAGAACAAGTAGCCTGCAATTTTTTTGGCCTGTAGTATTGATGTGCAAGTATCAACAGGGAGGAAAGCTTAGGTCCCTGGCAACGCTCATGGGTTGAGTGTTGCTCTTGGGCCTTATACCCCAATCGCACAGGGGACTTTCATTTGAAGTCAAACCCAAACGGGATCAAATTTATCGATGACGATTGGCTCCCTTGCGCAGCTTGCATAAAGAAGCCAATTGAGGAGATTGATCCTTGTTGAGCTTGATTGCGATTGAAAGTGCCTCGCGTGACTGGCGTGTTACTCATCTCACTTTTGCACCTGAACTGCAGTTGTAGCCAAGTTCTAGGCGCTGTGCAGGCTTCCTGAAATATTCATCAAAATTTTCAGGCTGTAATGTGGTTACCCCGTAAATTGATTGGGCCTGTACACTAGCTCTTCGCAGTGCATCAGCCAATGTGCCATGGAGTGCCAGGTTGGAGCAAGGCTTCGTTGAATTTTCTGCATATATAGCATGTCTCTTTGGTTATTGTTCACTCGGAGTGCACCTTACTAACCTGTCTGCCCCCTTTTTTCTTCTTTAGGCCAACGTGTTGTAGTAAGTGGGTTGTCTGTATAATTGTCAGTTTTTTGGCATGAGCATTTATTACGCCATGGTAACCAGTTATCTTGATAAGCAGTGTATCTTCTTAACATTAATCAGTGTCGCGGGGAAGGCCGCACTACAGCTGCAAAAAAAGGAGACTGGGAGAAGAAAAAGAAAAATGTGGATTTAATAAGCGTCGCCGCGTACCATAACTCCAGTTGCTGTATGCGATTGCATGTCTTGCATGGGTTTCCCCGAAGCCCACATTACTGTCAATTTGTAACTTCTTTTTCTTGCAGCACATGGTCTTCATAATGTTTTTTTTTACACTTTCTCCATTGTAAGGAAGAGCAGGATGATTCAGAGAACAGTCAACAAGAGAAGCCTTTTCACTAAGAAGGCTGGCTTAGTAGGTTCACGGAAGGCACTGACAAATTTGTGTCGAAGGGGGGACAATTTGTAATTGGGGCTGGGATAAAGTTTGAATCAAAGCGAACCAGGGATGAAACGGCCTAGGTACGGGAGGGGAAATGCATGCGACAAAGAACATGGCTGAAATTGGAGTGTGTACCGGGCTGAAAGTTGGTTAACGGCAAGCAATCTGTGTTGGCGAACATGGCGCGTGTGTTGGGAGTCAACTTCGCCGAGAGTAGAAAAAAAGAAGCATCTTGTGTGAGCAGGCGCCTCTGCGATGCCCGGTGCGTCGGCAGTTGTGCGCCGTCATGCTGGTCTCTGGAGAGGGATGTAATTCATGTGTTGCCAGTTTTGTGAATAAAACTGATTTGTTTTCCTCACTGGTGACTCCTCTCAAATTAGTCATGGTTGTGCTGTACAGTGCATCGTGTGCATTCGCAGGGCTCGGGTGGAACTTCATGGGTTTGCTTTCGCCTGGTTTTTAGGCAGAAGCATTTGCAGCAGAGGTGAAGGTTACTGTCCTCTTCGGAATGTGACCGAAGTCTCGTGTGACGAGTAAAGTATGACAGTCTAGTGTTTGGTGAAGTATTCGGGGTGTGCGTAATGCATAAAAGTGCAGGAAGCTGCTAGAATGGACATGTAGTGCAATGTAGAAGATTATGGCCGTTTTCCTGTTCAAAATGTGTCGGTAGAAACACTTCCAACTTTTGGCAAGAGGTTACTTTTCCTACATGCTGCATACACCAATCGTTTTTAAACCATAAGGGGTTCTTGTGCAAATCCATTTGGTGGCAGTAAAGATGCTATACTATATTTTGCTCCACAGGCTTGTCAAACTGTGGGATTGGAAGTTGATGGGGCTCAGTTGAACGAGGACCAGTGCAGGCACATCAGCCAGGCGGGTCAGTGGCACAGAAGTGGGTGCCACCCTAACCTTTGCACCACCCAAGTACAAGCACACCTAACACCCGTTGTCCTGCACCACGGGTGGTGCAGTTACGATGGTAAAGTCATAACGCTGGTATATGTGCACCCACGAGGCAGACGCCTGGGAGACAGCGGCAAAATGTGCAGTCAGTAGGCCTCTAATGCATTGCTTCTTGTTGGATTAAGTGTTTCATACTTCTTGTGGTGGAGAAGAGGTTAAAAGTGTCCTGTCAAGTCATCTGTTTAAAGGTATGTTTATCTTTTCCACCACAAAGAATCAAGAGGCCACAGGTGCTCAGGAGAAAGAGGGAAATGTAGGGATGTTTACCATGTTGCGCTTGGTTTGCTACCCTACACTGAGAAAGGTAGAAGCAGGAAGGTTCAAAAAGAACCAATGCATATGAGTGTTCACTACACATTCAAGGGTGATTGCAGAGTCCACTGTATAGACAGTGCAGCAGTGGCTTTCTGTGTGGATGACTGACGAGTCCAGAGTCCATATGTCCCAACTTTTGCGAGCCATGCAGTTTGCTACAGAAATTACTCGAGAGAACTCAAGCTCTAGTGTCTCCAAGATCAAGTATGGGAGCTCGGCCAGTATGGCAATGATTTGTAGTCCATAGACCTGCCTAAACGTTGTCCTTCTGGCTTAAAATGGTGGTGTGACTCTGCGAACTGGTTACTTTTAACAAAATGTTTTGTAAATGCAGCGATGCACAGTTATTACACATGTGGGCAGGGAATAATTGCCTTGGCATGTTTGGAAGACTGTTCAGTGCTTGGGAAATTTAGAAAGTGTAGTAAATAAAACCACTAGAATGTTAGAAGCTGCAGGTACAGACTTAAAATATCTGTGCTAACCCATGACTTCTATGGTAGCTGACTGACCACAGTGCTCTATTAATTTTAGGTGATGACTGTGCTGCGAGTGATGCCATCCAGTTGACTTAGGGTAGCATGCAGAAACTGTCCTTGTGCTAGTAGAAGGTGTTCTATATCTCAACTTTGTCAAAAAGCAAAATTTGCACAAGGTGCTATCCAGGCATTGCATGATGAACACTGGATAAGGGTTTGCAAGAATGGAAAACTGGGCAAAGTGGTTGGCAACACTGGTGAAAGGACAGGAGCTGGAAACCCGCGAGGTGGAGAGAAGTGATTAATTAAGGAAAAATTGGACATCCACCCATTCGTAGAAACTGCTACAAAGGAAACCCACACGGGTTCCACGAAAGAAAAGCCTCATAGGTGAAGAAAAATTCGTCCTAGTCTGGGACTCGAACCCAGGACCGCCACCTTTCCGAGGCAGTCGCTCTACAAACAATTCTACGAATGGGTGGATGTCCGATTTTTCCTTAATTCTCTCCACCTTGCGGGTTTCCGCAGAACTATTACGTCAAACTCCTGCCTTTGCTTCGAGCTGTTGACAAATTTGACTTCGCCCTGCCATCTGCTAGCCGCCTGCATGGTTAGCTCAGATGGTAGAGCAGCTGCCCTGGAAAGGCGGTGGTCCCGGGTTCGAGTCCCGGACCAGGACGAATTTTTCTTCAACTACGAGGCTTTTCTTTCGTGGAAGCCATATCGGTTTCCTTTGTAGCAATTGCTATGAATGGGTGGATGTCCGATTTTTCCTTAATTGGTCAAAGGACAGTGCGAAAGGACACAAGAAAGGTACAGCTGCCACTCTGTGCCCCTTTCCTGCATCCTTTCACCAATGGCTCGGTGTACGTTATACGTACAAGTGCTCCACGAGAAGAAATGCTCAGTGGGAAAGCTACTTTTACGCACTTGTCTGTCAATGTTGAAGCCATGTGCAGCAATTGATTATTTCTAAACTTATTCTGCCTTTGCTGTCACATTGCTCAGTACTGCAGCCTGTAAGTTGCATGTGCGTATATATGAAATGCAACTTTCTTGACGCAAGACTTGCATTTGCATCTAACACTTAAATTCATCTATCATGAGTAATGGTTATTTCTAAATCGATCTGGCAGAACATGCACTTACATGCTTGTGTATGTATGCATTTAATGCACTTTGCTTGGCATAATCTTTTTTTTTTTTTAACAGGCCAGGAAGTCTATTAATTAGCAACGAACTGCAATGAAAAAAAGCCGAAGTGTGGTTATGCAGCTCGGACTGTTTGTTGCCATAAAATTCAGGAAGTGCACCTTTTATATTGCATATAACTGTGGAACTCTGGTTTTGGCAACTTGATGAAGTGTTCTTTGCTTAGTTGTGTGATGATGCTTTTTGCATAAGGTGTCTATAGCCCTACAGCTGCTGATAGAGTACCGTGCCGTGAACTTGGCCTTCAATAAACTGGCAGACCAGGCCTGCTGTAACTCTATTGTAGGTCTAACTTGCATTTTATATTTATGCATTTGGGACTTAATACATTCAATGAAAGCTATGCCAGAATGCTGATAACAGTAAGACACCATATGCTCCGTTCTTTTTCATTGGAGTGACCAATGCCTGCATTATCTTACCACACATAGCCCAATATGCTGCAGCTGTAGTAGTAGTTTCGCTCAAGTTCTTGCAGCGAGAAAAATGCACCACCTGGGAGGAAAAAGTGCAGCCGTGAACTAAATCTAAGTAGCTCCCTTGAACTGAGGTGTCGTGAAAGCAAAACGCTCACGAATTGCCGTTTGCAGAGCTCGATTTTCTATTACGCCAATTTACTGAAACAAAACTGTCATTGGAGGAGTTTTGCAGCCGGCTACTCAATAATTGTTTCGCCACGTTGCTCCTCAACTGCCAGCTACTCGAGGTCGCATACCGTCAGGCAGTTGCTTAATTAACTCATTGCATGTCTTCCATCTCGGTTTCAGCAACTGGTTGGGAAAAGTAATGCGAGCAATCGCCTAGCTACGGGCCCGGTTTCATACGAAGCCATTCATTCGCTCAATGGCAGTGGCAGGTGTGGTTGCATCTTTGAATGTTATAGAAACCAGCCCTAAACAAGCGCCAAATTACGAGTCACTAAATTACACACTTATTGAAGCAGAGCAATAGTCGCGCGAATGAATGAAAAAAGCATCGGGGACGTGCACTGATAATAATTTTGACGTCGCGTTCCCATTTCAAACGTGTGGGCAATGAAAATTTCTCTTCTTCAAGAAACGATGCTCTGAATGATAGTACCGCAATGGTCTAGTTTCAAATATGTAATATATTCAGTGGGTAGATGGGTGCGTTCGTACTGTATGCATTACGTATGCCTGCAACCGCACAATGGAAAACGAGCTCATTCATTCGAAGCGAATATACTTCGTGCGGCGTTTCCGGAAAGTTAACGGGAATAGTAAAACGATTAGAACGTGCATGACGTAGGCCTAAGCAGCCCGAGAAACCGCCACGAGGGGCGGCCACTGTTTACGTGCGTGACGGCACGTAGCGCTTGACCTGGTTCGCGTAGGGGTCGAACTGCGCTTGCGCGAGCGCGCATGCCAATTTGCCCGCTCCTCTCGTTGAGTAGAGCACAGAAGAACAGACTTAACCTAATTAGGATGTACGCTTTATTTCCAAATATGCGGATTTACAAGTACAAACAACCTGTGTCGCACCGAGCTGTGACCGAGCCGGACCGCTTTGCACGGCACGGAAGCGCGACGCTCCGCGCAGTCCGCCATTTTTAAAAGGACTCGCCGCGCGTACCTTGCCGGATCGTGCCAGGGTGTCAACCGTCGCTTTCCCAGACAGCAACATGTAGCACTAACCACAAAACACCTCCTGCATAGGAAAACGATGCCGGCCATGCCGTGTAGTTGACGATAAAGAATGGACCGACGACATAAACAACTCGGGCGCCGGCGCGGCGGAAGAGCTGCTGCGGAGGTGTCGCCACCTGTTGTGCGGTTTTGACGTCACCGTCAAGATGGCAGCCAAGGCGAGAGCGTAATGTATGAAACCGAGCGCTAGCTGACTTTTCGCATGTGCGTCGCGCGCCGTTGGAGCTTGGAGCTGCTGTGGACACCGATGTGGTAAAGTAACGGAATACAGTGGACGAGGCCGAATTTCCCAGGGCTCCGGCCGCGGGAAGGAACTGCGTCCGCCAAGATGTTCAACGTCGAGCAGCAGCAGTTCGGCAGCCTCCTCAGTCATTCTCATTATCAAAACAACATCGTCTCCGCCGCCGCTGCAGCAGCACGACAGCCCTGGTATGTCCTACTTTCGAGCACGGCGTTCGCGACAGCCGCGTCCACCGTATTCCGTTTCCTCGTCGCGCGGAGCGACATACTTGCGGCATTCTTTCTCCGGGACCCGTGCACGGGCCGATTCCGCGGCCGTCTCGTGGGGGCGGGCTAGCGAGCTTTCGGAACTGTGCTTTGCGAAACTGCCTGAAAAAAAAATCGAGTTCCGAGTGTCCCGGCCGGAATTAGAAAGTTTCGTTAAAGTTGGGGTGGGCGGGGGGGAGAGCTTGTTTTCGCTGGCTACGTGTCTCGGGGCATCGAGGAAAAAGCGAGGCCCGGGGCGCGCCTTTTCGTGATCGGTGCCGTTGACCCCCGCGCAGCAGGCAGCACGGGGAGCTCGAAAAAGAATCGGGTCTGTCATTCCAATCGTCCGGCGCGCGCATTGTAACGTCACACGCCCCGCGCCACCGAAGCACGCACGCGTGCGCATAAACAACAACAAACGCAATGAAAGACGGAAAGGGGACACCGAAATGCCGCATCCCATACAGCGCGTTCGAACGGGCGCGTACGGCGCCGCCTTCTCTGTGGCCCGGGCGCGTAAACAACGGGCGCCGTGTAGTACAGAGCGTGTGGATCGCGGCGATAAAAAAAGCAACTGTCGCGGCGATAGACTTCAAGGCTGCCGTGCTGCGTTCGGCGCCGACGACATGCTTGTTTTCGTGCTGTGGACGGACGCGCGCCGCGGGTCACGCCTTTGCACAGCGCGATCCGACGAACGAGCGGTTGAAAAGCGAACACATGTTCCGACCACTACTGCGTGTGCGAACGCTGCCGTGCTTTCGGGGTGAAAAAAAGGGGAAAAAAAAACGCGAGCTGTTGAGGAGGCCGTAGAACTAAACAGGCAGCAACGAGGATCACGACGTGACCCCATGGCGCCGCAAACTTATTTTTCCAGGTCCCCCGAGCGTTGCGCGTTTTGGAGCAGCGCGCGCGCCGTTGTTTATTCCCCTCGACTCCGCGGCCGCCCGTTTTGCGTTTGTGCGTTTGCGCTTGCCGCGATTCAGGTTCGGCGCAGTTGGAGGACCCGGGCGGGGGTGTGGAGGCTAGACTAGCTGAACCTGTTATCTTCATTGAAAAATGTTCCCCGTGCCCCGTAAACTTTGGCCGCCCCGTGTCCAAGGGTAGCGGGGAAGCCGGACTCGTTTTAATCGTTTCCTTTATCATTGTTTCTTTGCTTCCCTCTTCTCGGCAAGTGGTTCGCCTCTTGCAGATGTTTCTCTCCCATTGCTCCGCGGTCCGCACCGTTGTTGTTGACGCGCCCACCTCCGCATCCGTTGTTCGATTGACTTTTTATGGGAGCGGGAAAAAACAGAAGGCAACAGAAAGCTCCGTTATAATCGCGGAAAAAAATCAATGCGGAGAGGCAGCCGCGAGGTGGCAGAAATACAGACGCGGTTGTTTATGGCGAGAGAGCGTTCCGGTGTCCCTCCAAATGTTGGCTCTAGGAGGAGAATTTCGTTTTCGAGGTTGTTTACCGCGTTGAGCTTGAGCACGGCGCACGTTTCGAGACCGCCGTCGTACTTACACGTGCTCCGCTCTTCCAAGGACGTGGAACTGTAATCGCCGCGGCCCGGTAGTTTTATTTTTGTCCGACTGTTTTCCCGAGTTGGCTTTTGCAAATGAGCTCCGCTCTTTCGCTCCCTGCGCCTCGTTCTGTCCCTGTCCGGCCTTCTTGCGTTCCTTTTCCAGTAGCCGTGATTGTCGCCACTGGCATTCGTGTGGTTTCATGGCCTCGACGTTGAGCTGGCCCGATCGTGTTTCCGGGTTGAAATCGATTTTGCACGCTTGCCGTCAGAGTTAACATCAGACTTCATTCCCTCTGTTATGAAATTAAAGCCAAAAGCAAATTCGAGCGAAATGCCTGCCCATGCCCAATCGCGATAGAGTGTCGACCGCGATTTGCTCTCTTCCCCAGCTTGTGCAAATGAGCCACTCGAGATCGAGAAATTCGATCGCAATCGGAAATGCACTGTGTGTTGTTGAAGGGGATGAAGATTTCTGTTTGAGGTGATTTGAATGTGCTAGATGTTTGAACCTTAATTATAGTCTTTTTTTTTTAGTTAAACTGCTATAGATACATCCCAGTGCTATAGAAGTCTCTTCTTTGTTTGGTTTACATCTGATTGTGGCTGTATGTAAGGGTCTGGGCTTACTTGCTTTTCACTTACACTTACCGCATATTAATTTTTATTGTGGTGCATTTGTGTGGTTGCTATGAATGAAAATTAATTTGGAAGTAGCCCCGTCGCATACCTACATGGAAGCCATCAGCCACTGGAATAAAGTACTTGCAATACCCGCAATGCACTTGCCTTCTGTCTCGTCAGTCCTTGTAGGTGCATTAGAATGTGTGAATCAGGATGTCAAGATGTACTTTGTCCTCATCAATAATCAGCTGAGATTCTGTTGTACCAATCATAATGAAACACACATCGCTTCACGGTATAGTAGAAACACAGCTGTACAGTATTACAGAAAATGACTAGTTTACAAAAATTCAGTAGGCAAGAGTGATCTTACACCTGAACTTGTTTTTTACCAAAAAAGCTAAAGTCAGCTTCAAACTCGCATATGGAAAGTAAACATTAGCTCTACTCAATTTTTTATGGGAGCAAGCAGCCTCCATTTAAATGATTTTTTCGGAACTTCCTGGAGTGCACATTCGGTATAATCAATCTCATTCTCACTGACGTTTAAGTTTGGTTTCCTTAATCACCTCGATGCATTTTTGACATTCATCACCCACATTTTAAAGAATCACTGACTCATATTCTTCAGCTGTAGAAGTTCTATCACAAGCTTTTCGCAGGTAAATGTATGACACTTGGAAAGAATGAAGGTTGGGAGACATTTGAAAGGTATTTTAATCTAATACCAATGTTCCGGGGAGAGGGGCTCTCTTGAAATGTGGCATTTGACTTTAGTGACATTATCATGATGCCTTGACACAGAAAGAACTTTTGTGATGTGTAGCAATAAGGGCAGGTATGATGATGTTGCTCGCAAAAAAATGTATGCATGCTGCACATGTTTCTTTTGGCTATGCATGTGATAGTCGCAGCAATCATAGAAATGATGCAGGCCAGTGTATCAAAGTTGTAACACACAGTTTCCTGTGTACTGAAACCAAAACTTGTTTGTAGAAAAAAGTGTCATAGTTTACTATTTGGTGCACTCTGGTGTTTGCCAGTATATTGTGTAGGTTTTAGAAGAATTAGAACTTCATTTAAAGCAAGAAACGACAAGTAAGAAGTGTCATATCAGTAGTACTTTATGAGGGAACCTTAATTTGTCCGGAAAAGGGACTGCGTAAAAATTACGCTGGAAAGAAAGAGTGAAACCACAGCATTGACTGCAACTAAATTTTTATTGCCCAGATCAATCATTTAATATTCGTGGTCAATGTAATAAACCCACTAAGATGTTGCAGTGACATATAATTACCCAAAGCCATATCACTGACATCTGTCACGCACCTTTCCGTTGTTTTGCAATGTGCCTTTTTTTTACTCATTCAGGCATGGTCTATCTTTACCTTGAGCTGTCTTTGTGCAGATATACCCGAAACGCAAATCTACTCAGTGTGGCGTTTAAAAAGGAATTAATTTGTTTCAGCAACTGTTAGGTACTGATTTTTGTTGAAACTCTCAGTTATTTCTTTTTTTTTTTACGAGAATCCCTGATAATTGAAAAATTTTCACCAATCATAGCATCAAATTTACCAATACTTTTTGCTTGACAATAATAACAGCTGCCACAGTTCTTAGAACTGCAAATATTGAAGTGTCTAAAACTCTCTGATGTCACGCAAAAAGACAGCACTGGGGTAAGATCGCGCAAGCATCTCACTTCCTGAATGTTTGCGTTCTCGTGATTGGCTGTTGTCGTGGCAAGGCGCGAGAGTCAATTGAACAACTCCTTCTCGGTGACATAGGAGTAGGAGGCAAAGTAAACATTCAGAAAGCGAGATGCCTGTGCGATCACTTCCCCGACTTGTTCACACTGTCGACCTGAAGTGTTACTTTCAAATTCTGTGATGGAGTGGGACCTTATGCACTGAGACCGTATTTGGCTGAATGTCACCTGCACGAGCTACAACATGTTGCAACTGATGTTTATGCACCGCGTTATGTGTAGAAGGCGTTTGATGACCTGAAACGTATTGTTATACACGTAAACACTCTCTGCGGCCTCGGGGAATATTGTAGCACTCTTCAATGAAGCACACTAAACACACTGGTTTATTGTGGGCGAACTTGTGCCCGGAAACTCAATATTAAGCATTCACACACTTTTTTAAAAGAGGAGTTAACAGCAGCCTATTCCACAGTCAACCGCGTCTCTCAGCCGAACGCACTTCTCACGCGCGCCGAAGGCCAAGAGCCATGCCGTAGCTTCTCATTGGACGGCAGACTCGGGCGCTGCCGTGAGCGTGTGCACAGGAGACACGCGCTGTATCGCCACGCGCGAAGCGTTTCTGGCGCTCTTCTAACGGCGATGCGACGAGTAATGGGCTTTAGCGATGAGACGCTTGCAAAGGTGCCTCACGAGAGTGCTCGTACCTGGCATGTGGAGAGCTCTCTGCGGCAATATGTCTTGATCAGTTATTTGCCACTTGTTTTGTTTTTGCTTGCATAGATTACGTGCACGTTCGTACCAAGGTGAAACGGTCATTTCACGAGTCTTCCGAATAGAATGCTAGGTGTATTGCTAGGCAGGCATCTTCAGCATCAAGAAAAGAATGCCTCTCTTCTGAGCTAACAGGGCACACCAAAATATAATTTGTAATTGTAATTCTTCCACAACTCATGTTGTCACGTGGTAGTGACTGTGAAGAGAGCAGCCAAACTGGGAAAGACGAAACTAGCGTTTTATTGGGCGAACTTATGCCCTCAAAAACGGGCTACACGCAAAGAATGGCGACAGCGGCGAACACGGTCGGTGATGGTTGAAAATCTGATCACTGGGTCAAGTGCGTCGGCTTTTATACATCAGTCGTCGAATGTTCCAGAGTAATCGCTAGGATCTGCGTGCCTTCCATAAAGTTCTACATATTCGCGTCGCGCACACATGAGATCAGATTACACAAGGTTCGGTCACAGACAGCGGATGGAAGCATCGATAACATTCCAGAAGCTTCCGATACATACAGGCATGTCCTGCGCTGTGTGATAACAGTTGTTAGGCGGTGAAACGTGTCGCGTGATAAAGACAGACAAGTACACGTGTCAATATACACAAGTTAGCACTATCATGTAAATTCTAAATGCACTGAACTAATTGGAGCAGTTCATGATATCCTGATATTAGTTATGTGTAGAGTTACAATGTACCATTTTTGGCCTTTAATGTTTAATCTTTTTTTTTTACCCCGCAGCGTATGTAACTTATTTAAAGGTATTTGAGGGACTAATTCAGGTTGAATGCAACAGTTTCTGTCACAATCTGCTTAGCAGTTGTCTAGTGAAAGCATTTCTGCAGTTCACACCTATAAGGTGCTGGCCATGAGCCAAGGCTTCCTTGTAATGCTCACATGATCACTGCAGATACACCTGCCAGAGCTGTAAGTAAAATTCACATGTTAGTTTGTGTTCGCCTCAATTCGATGCAGCTGCGTAACGAGTCTCCATTGGATCATTCACCATCGCGCATGTGTGGGCGTTACTTTCCTGTCGAAGCTGGTGACCTAGAAGCACTACTTTTCTGTGGCAAACAAGGGAAATACACAGCTGTTTGATGCCTTCTTTTAGGTCTAGCTGAAAAGCAGCAGGGGCAACATGCATGCGGCACGTGGAGTATTTGATTGCCTCCGGCCGGCCTGCAGGAGTGCACTGTATGGGGCCACTACTAGTTGCACTAATAATAGCCTGCATTTGCAGCAGCTGCTTGATGATGCACACTCATAGGCACTCATCGTGACAGCCTGTTCAGGAACTCCCTAACTTGTGGTGTTGCTTTTTGCAGTGGCAACTGCAATGAGTTCCTTTTGCTCTCAACATTTCCACATGTCCATCCATATGTTTCACCAGAAAGCCACATACCTTGTCCAACCTGCGTAATGATTTGAGTTGCATAAATGCTTACTTATCACGTACAACACTCACGAAGCACTGACATTAGCAATAAGGAATTTTTGTGCTAGCATGTTTTTCTTTTAGCCTTTGCTGCTGAAGTCAGTCCTATATTCATTAATGTAAGCAGTATTATCATAGTCAATCGTACTCAAAATTACGTGAATAGGTCACGACTCAAAAGCAATGTAACGTCAACCAAAGATGATGTTGACTGATGTAAATGTACACAGCTAAATTGTAAACAATGTGAATGTATTGCAGCCAATGGGGGTAGCTTGCTGATTATACCGTATACTTAAGTAGTTTAAGTTTGGTAGAAAAAAAAACAGTTATAAAGGGCCACCCAAGCATAATCAAAGTTTTTCAACTCATATCAGATGTTTTCCTCTACTTAGTTTTCAATATATGTGTAAGGTTACCTTAGTAGCGTAGCAACGATATTGACAAGTCTGTGACTATCAAAATATGTATAATTAGTGGTGTCACTATAAACATAATAGCCATAAGAGTAAATAGTTACGAAACTGAAGTGAGAGAACTGAGGCTGGGCTGAAATAACCATCTCAAGCTTCTGGTCTTATTGTTATCTCCTTATCTTCACCCACACAAGCATTGTTACCTGGCAACACATTTGCGGTGTGATTAAGGCTTCGCATGAGAGATCTCTGTTCTTGCCACTTATCCAAACCACTGGATGAGTGCACTGGTAGGCAGCTGTTTACATGCAAGCATGCATTGTTTTTATTTGCTGTGTCTCAGAGAGAAGGGTATGGCTCTGACCAGCAGGCCAGACAGATATATTCAAAGAGATGCAAAATAGCTCGCCATATCTGCCAACTCTTCAAAATTTTACACAAAGTTTGTGGATTCAGGCTTGTTTTGTTTTCGCAAATGTTTCGTCAAGTTTTATGAAAAATGCAGTTTTTTTGAGGATAAGTTTAGCTCATATCTATGTACATTTGCAAGTTTTCCAATTGTAAAAATGACCCCAGAGGAGTACTTCCTTCAAGCAAGTTTATGCAAGTTCCTGAAGCAAGCAGAAGTGGCAACAAAGTAACTGAATAAGTCACTGTGATCTTAAAAACAGTGTGTTGCTGCATATAAACATAAATAATCGTGAATTGAGTGTGTAGGCCTCCCACAAAAGGTGCATACTGAAGGCAAGCTTTTAGCAAATGTGTGCCAGCCCCCAATCCGCCCTTCCGATGTTGCATTGAGGGATTTATTTATGAATTATTAAGTTTCCAGGTATGTATACACTGCCTTTTGACTATATGCCTTCCCTGCTAGGAAAACAAACTTGCTTTAGTCTCTTAGAGCTGCAAATGCATGTTTCTTATGACTAACTGGTTTAATGAAAGCTAGCATAGTGCCGCATATTGGAATTGATTGTGATTGGCTGGCTGCGAGCAGCTAAAAGACCCAAGTGTGCCACAGTCAAAAGAGCGCAAGCCGCAGTTTATCCACCCCTTGCTTTAGCCTTTCAATTCCCAGCCTCGGGCTGTACCTTTCGTAATGTATTGTAGCAGCTAGCAGAATTACTCGACAGTATTCACATCAATGATTTGCTGGGAACCTTTAGCTGCCAAGACATTTCTAGCAGAATGTAGTTAACATTCATAGACAAGACACGAAGGGAGTACCAAGTGGACTCAAAAACAAGCACAAATTATTGGAAGTCTGCACTTAAGGTGTCCCTTGAAAGAAATAAAATACGCTGCTTTACAAGAGCTCAGGGTAAACGGTATTCTCCTTGGAAATTAATTTTGTATTTGCTTCACTATAACTCAACACCATCTTATCGGTAGTTTTGATGGCACAAACTTAAAGCAGTTGCCTTTTATGTTAGGTCCTCCTTTTTATCCTTTCGTTCCTGCTATGTCCACTGTCAGACCGCTTGCCAGCAAACATGTCCAAAAAGTCAACAGTGCTTGAGTGCCATTTGGGAAATACTTCCTGAGGTAAAGGGTAAATGTTTTTCACTTCTGCCACCCTCATTTCAGGAAAGGTCTGTTGCATTTAAAAAATGATTCGCAGGTGTTAACATTTGTGTAGTGCAGAGGCTACTTTATTGTCAGGAAAACAGATCAGTGGCCTATCATAAGCAAACCTTATCAGTTCCACAGAGAATGCATTAGCTTTGAAGCAAAAAAAAAAAACGGTTGATAATGTGCCAAGGGTTAGCAACCCCTCTGATAAGTCGGCAGCGTCAACACATTGCAACTCATGGGAACGGAGTGTCTTTGCCTGAACAGTACTCATCATTTAGCGTGCACTGAGGAAGCTAGAGTGAGGTAATGTCATCGGGTGTGTCACCTAATACTGCCTAAGTGCACCTATTTAAAACATTCTTTTTATGGCACTTTTCTTGCCCCGTATCAGATGGGCTGATCTGCTTTTCATATATAATACAAGGACGAAAAACAAAGTTTCTGCGCTCTTCTGTTGTTGTCGTTGCTGTATTCGTCATTGTTGTGAAAGCTTGTAGCTCAGAGAGGACACAGTGTGCTTGTGTTTGTAATGCTTAATGATATTTTTATTTTATTTTATTCTTAATTTGTTCTTTAGTATGGTGTTTAAAATTTTAAAATAGCCAATGCTGAAAAGACCAATCTTCCCATTTTCTTGCATTAAACAAAAAAGACAACAAAAAGAAGACACCCAAGTGATGTGTCACAGTGAATTTATTGTACCTACATCCAACAAAATCGCATGAAATTGACAGGAAGCCCACTTGTTTTATTTCTTTTATGATAGCAGAAATCCTAATAATGGATTTTAATGTATTTGTCTTTCTTACTTGTAGATACAATTGGGAATCTTTTGTCGCCACTTTGAATTTTTCGAGGCACTCTGTAATGCAGTTGACAACAAAAGTGATTTCATAAGCTCTGTGCACAGGTTGCGGCACTGCCTGCCTTTGATAGCTTCTTAATTAGGAGTTTTAGAAATAGCACGCACAAGTGGCTTTGGGTATGCTAAAACCCAAACTCCATTGTAGGTGCTTTGCATTCTTTTGTTCTCTCTTTGCGTTCTTTTGTGAGACTGGTGGTTTGTGTCTTCTAACTTAGGGGTGCACAAAACTTAAAACTCTGCATGGTTTATGAAGGCACACTAAAGAAGACAATTATTTTAGCAGTAAAGTACCCTCCCACAATACCAAGAATGCTGCTCTTACTGTGAAAAGATACTTGGCATGCCAGAAAAGATGCAAGAATGAAAGGTGCATGGCAACGCTGCCTTGACATTCCTGCACCGGCTTTCCGTGATGTCATGGATTTTGAGGCCCCCTGCTTGGGCCAGGTTAACCTTTTTATCGGTAAAAATGGACCGCATTACATTTTAAGAGATCCAAACACTGAACAAGCCAAGTTTCAAGAACACTTACTGAACTGCAAAAAAAAAAAAAAAAGAAATGATTTGCGATTTGTGATGTCACGCTGGCGTACCAGCCCTGGCGTTTCAGCAAGAAATATAAGAGTGAAACTTTGACTGCCGCTTCTCTTATAATAATCAGCCTATTACCATGAAATTAACGAAAGTAGAGTTTGTCGAGAATATTCTATCAATCTAAACTAATTCAGTGTTTCTAGTTGGTGTTTCTCTAAGGTATCAAAATGAAATGATGAAACCGGGTACTGCCCGTTTCCTTGGATGCATCATAAACTAGTGGCTTTCACCCATATGTGGTCTTGCAGCAGTTCCAGCATGGTGGCGATGGGCCGCAGGGGCTCGGCTGGCGACAGTGCAAGTCCGGACCCCATGGCCGGTGTCGGAGGGGCCTCCACAAGCTCCGGAGACGAGACATCGACCGACTGCAAGGACTCGGCCTACGTCTCGAGCGAGGGGCTCATGGGTGAGACGGATGCATACCTACCAACCCTGCAGTGTTTTCTATGAAATTTGTGAATGGGGGCTCTTTCTACGATTTTGCGAAAGCCTTGTCAAGTTTTACAAACATCAGTGGTGGGAACGCTGCTACAATTTCTCCAATCTGCTACGTTCTGCTAAAGCCTGCTACGTCCATGCTACAAATGAGAGAAACACTCTACGAAGCTGTTTAAATACAATCTCTGAGGCCACTGTGAGGGGGAGTTGTTGTCGAAGCCAGGTGGTGGTCGCCGTCACCCTGTGCACAGATTTCCATCGCATCTCCTGCCATTCGTAAAGCAAAATGAGCTAAAGGGTTAGTGAGCTGATCCGATCCAGTGCATGCTAACACATGTTCGCGGTTTGCCATTAAAAAACTGTATGCTCCTTTAGAGCAGGTTTTGCATACTTTAGGACAAAGTTCTGCCGGACCTAGTAGTGTGTGCTCGGCCCATTCCTGGTTGTTGGCCTGTCTCACTTTCACATTTATGCCGGCAGTGTGGCCTTGGTAGGTGAGGTGTTCCTAAACCGGCGGCACAGACTTGCACATTCAGCACGGTGGCTGTGTCATGGCACTCAGCAAACTGAAACTTACCCCATTGCATGTTATTGTTGCCTTTCTGTGTCGCGTTCATCTGTGTGCGCACGCAGTGCAGTGGATTTATAGCTCTGCCATTTTACTAGTTAGACAAGTTCACGCCTACAGTAAAATTGCTTGAATGGCCATTCTGCATACCACGTGGCTGTATTGCTGCGAGTTGTTGGGAGAGAAGGTGAGGTAGGACTGGAACATAAAATGTTTTTCTGCTTTCTTAGGGTGCGGATTCGAGCTGGTTAATTATTGATTTCCAAATTCACGACAGGGCAGTTAAGATGGGATGGGAGCAGTACAGATGCTCAAATAATTTGCTTTGGTGTATTATTCAACTCTGTTGTGTATTTAGTACACTGCTTGCTGCTGTAAAAGTATTTTGCACATTTTGGCACCTTTCCTTACATGCATCAATTAAAATCAGCATTGCACTGGCAGTCAGGTATGTCAGTATGTCTTGATAAGAGGAATATGCAGAGGCGTACCAACTATTTCTAGAGTGTGGGGGCAAACCGCCAATGATTTGATCTCTCTCTCTCTATATATATATATGTGTGTGTGTGTGTGGCAAATTACTATTACAATAAGTAAAATAGCCTGGAAATGCTTCGGTCAGTTATACTTGTATTTGACATTGCAGGAACCTATTTATCAATCGCACATGAACCAAGGGGGCCCGAAAAATGATCTGAATTTGCGTTTATCTCCTGCAGCTGTATAAAATCTCAAGGTAATGCAGGGACAAGGCACTGACTGCCCCACAGTGGTTCTGGATGCTGCGCAGTAGCAGCAGTACAGTGCGCATAAAAAGTGCACTTTGGCTGCAAAGAATTTGAATAATTCAACAAAGAATTGTACTTGCTGTTTAAGTCTACAGCATAAATGTATTGCTAGTTTAGGTAATAGTATTGTTGAGGTTATACGCAACAACGTACAGTCAACATAAATTACTTGCACTGTTCAAAAAAAAAGAAATTGACTCGCCATGACAGCCCTGTGACAGTGGACATCCAGTGAAACTGTTGAGAACCACCATTACAACTGCTGAGGGGGGTATGCAATGCTAGGTCATTTCCTTGCGGATGGTATGACGTGGATATAGCTTGTGCCTCGTGGCACAGGACTGCAGGATGTCCGCGATAACTTTTGATAGGAATGTCCGGCCACGGTCAGTGAGAAGTTGTCGCGAAGCTCCACGTAATAAAATCACATTGCGTAGAAGAAAATCGGTGACATCTGTGGCACAGCTTGTAGGAAGTGCCCAGGTGACGGCTTTGCACGTGGCATAATACGTGGCCCCAGCGATCCAGCTGTTCCCAGAAGTAGAAAGAGGAAAAGGGCCAAGTAAGTCCAAACCAACCCGAAATAATGGTTCCACGGGAATGTCGAGTGGTTGAAGGTACCCAGCAGGGAACGTCGATGATGTCTTGCTTCGCTGGCATTTATCACACGTAGCTACGTATCTTCGAACGGAGCGAGCAAGCCCTGGCCAAAAGAAGCGTCAGCGGATCCAGTCGTAGGTACTTGACACACCCAGGTGACCAGAAGTGGGGAGGTTGTGAAGTTTGTGGAGAACAGCCGAGCGAAGGTGTTTAGGGATCACAAGGAGTAATGCAGGGCCGTCAGGGTGAACATTGTGGCGGTAGTGTACGCCATCTTGAAGTGTGAACAAGCGAAGGGAACGGTCGGCAAGTGATGATTCCAGGCGGTCAATGATGATACGCAAGGACGCGTCACGGCAGTGCTCGTCGGTGACATGGAGCAGTGGAAAAACAGAACACAGGCATCGGTGTCGGTATCAGATGTAGAGGTCACATCTTCGACTGGGTAGCGAGAGAGGCAATCTGTGTCCGGGTGTTGGCGTCCCGACTTGTAAGTCGCCGTTGTGGGGTCTGATCTGGGGGATTCTCACACCGTGCTCTTGGGACAAAGGAACGACAACACAGTAGTGCAAACAATCACAAGGGCATTTATTGCACCTTTCATACATCAATGCCTGCTAGCCGAGTTGCTATCCACAAAACATGCCGATGGGCGCGCGACAAATCTAGAAGTCCGACTCACCGCGTCCTCGTGAGCGAATATGTTCGTTCCATGCTGGATCCCAACGCCTGGTCGTTCGCGTGTATAGTCACGCGAATCGTGGCGCGTTCGAAGGCGGCCACGCGAGACGGTCTCGCCGAAGCATCAGTCAGCGCGCGGCACGGCATGTCCGTCCCGCTCGCTTCCCGAACCCCAAGAGAGCCAGCGCCTTCCTTTCGGCGCCCAAGTAACCTCGCGGCGTTAGCAGCGCAGCACTCGCGCCATCTCTCGGACTGCGCCTGTACCATTCCGACCACCGCATGTGCGGCGAAGCCGCACTTCAAGAGACGCGCTATGCGGGAAAAACATCAGGGGAGGCGCGAGGGTCGCGCATCCCCACATCCCCCCAACCTTAAATCACTACATATTCCGGCGAAACATGTCACTCGGTCTCACATCAACGCGCGCTTCGCGACAAGGCAGTACATGTAACAGTGGCCGCGCCAAAGAAATGTCCACACGCTGTCCATAGCATGCGAGC
Source organism: Dermacentor albipictus (assembly GCF_038994185.2). Lineage (NCBI taxonomy): Eukaryota > Metazoa > Arthropoda > Arachnida > Ixodida > Ixodidae > Dermacentor > Dermacentor albipictus. The sequence continues at coordinate 68,682,949 of NC_091826.1, read as the reverse complement.
CGACATTGTCCCTGGGTGCACCGCTGGCGTCCGCCGGTCACAGCAGCAGCTTTGCAGCCTCGACGACACGATCCCAAGCCAGGACTCCGGAGACGACGACGCGCCCTGCTGGCAAGAGCCGCCGTAGCTGTCGGTGACCGCCGGCTCTTTTGTCCGCCGCCGAGGGTTGTGAGCTGGATACAGGAGGCCGCCGAAGTCGCCGCGCCGAACTGGCCACAGCATCACCATCGCCCGGGGTGGCTCGATCGTAGTCCGGGGCAGCAGCGCAGACGATGTGCAGGTGACGGCAAACCAGCGGTGACTCCAATCACACTGCGTAAACTCAACACACTCGGCAAACACTAAAGTAGTGCAAGGGAGAGGAATTCTGCATGCGCATCGCCCACGTGGTACGATGTTCAACTCGGCTAGCAAAAGATCAGGCAGCTACTCAGATGCTAAGTTCACGTGAACGAAGCTCGCTTCCTTGAGACGAACGAGTAATTTCAATTCGTGCGAGGCTAAATTGAATGAGGGAAGCAAATTGCAACACCTCAACGCCACGGTCCACCAGGTTGTGTCCCTCTACGTGCGACAGGCAGCTTCGTAAAGCCTTAGGCCTAAAGCGTCGCTACTCTGACAACAACCGGCATCCAACAAACGACACCCAAAATGGGCGCAAAACAGGCAGCCGCGAGGAGACGTCAGCTCTGTGAGGTGGTCCTACTCCGCTCGGTGCACACAGCATCCGAGTTGACGGCGCCCACCGTCCCAGACGGTGTCGGAGCGCCCGGTGCCAGGCCGCAATACCAGTCAGCCCGTCGTGGCACCCGTGGCCCGCGGCCACCTGGCTCCCAGAGCCGCGACTTCATCAGAGTCAAAGAGATAGAAGAAGCTATTTACATAAGAAATTCGGACCACCCACGAGGCTTCCGTACTCACTCGCTTCAGGCTTGCCACTGCTCCGCGGGCGCTCAGCCTCGCTCTCCCAGGATGCAGACCACGTGGCTCTCGTACCAACGAATGCCATTAAAAAAAACACTTGCGAAAAGGCTTAGCAGGTTGACATGTTCAAACACACTACAGCCACCGTCGCCTCGCTCAAGAAAGCACGCCGCTGACGCTAGCGATCAAAATCCACGCTAGGCCTACGCTTCGGTTCAAACAAAGGTCTCGAACGAAGCAACACTTAAAATTATCGTCCGACGCCCCAAGAGCCCCACGTTGGGCGCCAGATGTGGGGTCTGATCTGGGGGATTCTCACACCGTGCTCTTGGGACAAAGGAACGACAACACAGTAGTGCAAACAATCACAAGGGCATTTATTGCACCTTTCATACATCAATGCCTGCTAGCCGAGTTGCTATCCACAAAACATGCCGATGGGCGCGCGACAAATCTAGAAGTCCGACTCACCGCATCCTCGTGAGCGAATATGTTCGCTCCATGCTGGATCCCAACGCCTGGTCGTTCGCGTGTATAGTCATGCGAATCGTGGCGCGTTCGAAGGCGGCCACGCGAGACGGTCTCGCCGAAGCATCGGTCGGCGCGCGGCACGGCATGTCCGTCCCGCTCGCTTCCCGAACCCCAAGAGAGCCAGCGCCTTCCTTTCGGCGCCCAAGTAACCTCGCGGCGTTAGCAGCGCAGCACTCGCACCATCTCTCGGACTGCGCCTGTACCATTCCGACCGCCGCATGTGCGGCGAAGCCGCACTTCAGGAGACGCGCTATGCGGGAAAAACATCAGGGGAGGCGCGAGGGTCGCGCATCCCCACACCGTGTAGGGATATTCTTGTAATCAGAGGGCCCAACGACTGAGCCGACCAGTAGAATCCTTGAGCGACAAAAGCCGACAGGGCGCTTGATGGTCTGGGATTACTGAGAAGGGCTTGCCATATAAATATGGGCAGAACTTTAAAACAGCCCAGACGAAAGCAAGACATTCGCGCTCGGTCATGGAATAGTCGCGCTTTGCAGTTGTTAGGAGCCGGCTAGCGTAGGCTATAACGCGGTCATGTCCATGTTGGAATTGCAATAAGACGGCGCCGATCCCATAACCACTGGCATCAGTTCGGACCTCGGTAGGTGCGGACAGGTCAAAGTGGGCCAAGTGATAAGGCGTGAAAATGCGGCAGCCTGAGGGGAACCCCACATAAAAGGCATGTCTTTCTTCAAAAGTTCAATGAGTGGTCGAGCGACTGCTGCGAAATGTTTCACGAACCGTCGGAAATAAGAACAGAGCCCCACAAAACTCCGAACATCTTTGACATACTGAGGTACTACAAGGAAAGCTGTTACTGCTCGAACCTTCTCCAGGTCGGGTTGTGCTCCTAAAGCATCGACAAGATGGGCCTAGCACTGTAATCTGTCGGCTCCCGAAATGGCACTTCGATGAGTTTAATTGGAACCCAGCCTTGCAGAAGACGTCAAGGATAGCTGCCACACGCTTAAGGTGCGTCTAAAATGTAGGAGAAAACACAAGGATGTCGTCGAGGTAACAGAGGAAAGTTAATTGGATACCTTGAAGCAGAGAGTCGATCATCCATTCGAACATGGTGGGGGCATCGAATAAACCAACCGGCATAACCTGGAATTGATAGAGGCCATCTGGAGTGACGAAAGCGGTCTTTTCTTGGTCTTGCTCATCGACAACAATCTGCCAATAACCAGATTGAAGGTCGATAGACGAAAAGTGTTTGGCACCATCAAGACAATCAAGAGCGTCATCGAGTCATGGTAAAGGGTAAACGTCCTTCTTAGTAATTCTGTTTAGGTGGCGGCAAACAATGGAGAAACGCCACGTGCCATCTTTCTTTTATGACGAGCACGAACGGCGACACCCAAGGACTCGACATGGGCTCAACAATGCCTCTGGCGAGCATCTTGTTTACTTCCTGCTGAATAACCTGCCGTTCTGCCGTGGACACGCGATACGGTCGGCAGTAAATGGGAACAGCATCACCAGTGTTTATCCGATGCTTAACAGGGGACGTGTGACCAAGTGCTTGATTGTCGGTGTCAAATATGTCGCGGTAGGAAAGCAAAAGGCGATATAGGCTTGGTCAGGCGCGAGGTCCGGAGCGACCATGGGACATAATGGGCCGTCGAGGTTCAAGGCATCCTGCAGGTAATCGGGAGGATCTGGAGATGCGTCGGCTGCAAAAGCAGTGATGTGGTCGTCTGTCACTGACCGGAGCGTGGCCACCGCTATGCTTTCAGGTAACACTTCGTCAAGTCTTCGTCAAGCCGAAATCGATAACGGGGAGACACATCCGATTAGTGGCAAGGGTTACGACTGAGTGTGGCGCAAAGATGTCGCGCGCCAGGAGGACATCACGAATAGGTGTGACGACATAGTCGCCATCAGGCACGGTTGCCGTTGAGGCCAATTCGACGAAGGTTAGGGCTTTTGGAGGTAAGCGAAAGAATGCTGTAGTGCAGAAGGTGTTCGGTTGTTCGGGGCGAACGTCTGAAAAAAGAGGAAGCTTGAGGCACAGCATACTGGTGGAACAGTCGATGAGGGCAAAATGCATCGTCAGAAAGTCGAGCCCGAAGATTAGGTCATGAGGGCAGCTGGTCAGCACGGTGAACAGGACTGGAACTTGGCGGCCACCAATTCCTATGCGAGCAGTGCACATACCCCAGACGGCAACAGTGGCGCCATTGGTGACACGGACGGCTTGAGTGATGGCAGGCGTAAGAACTTCTTTGAGGTGACAACATAGGCTAGCGCTCATTATGGACACTTGAGCTCCAGTATCAATTAATGCCGTCAACGGAACACCATCTACGTCTACTTCAGTTAGGTTCGTGTTGGTGAGGACTGTCAACGGAGAATTTGGACAGGATGAATGTGATGCAGCACTTCCTTTAAGAACTGCATGGCTTAGTTTTCCGTCTGTCAGTTTGGTGAGGAAAAGCGGCGAGGTTGGGGTGACGCGGAGCGATGGCATTAAGGCGACGGCGATCGCACAGAGAAGCAGCTGTCAGGGGCATTAGAAGTAGGGCACAGACAGTGAGGTAAATAATGGCGAGCGTCGGTGTAAGGGCGAGGAGCAGGGAATGAGCTCCAGTACAGCGGTATCCAGGTGGTGCGGCAGTGGCGGGATACATGAGCAACGTGGCGGCAGCGGAAGCAGATCGGTTTGTCGTCTTGGGTTCGCCATTCAGCTGGATTGCGTGTTCTGGGAGGGAAATACTGGTCGTTACAGGTTGTGGACATGGAAATGGGTGCAGAATCAGGTTGGGAGACAGAGCAGGCGGTAGGGATGCCAAGGTTTGCAGTTTCTTGCTGCACAACTGCTTGAATAATGGAAATAGTGGGGGCCGCTTGGTCAAACGTACCGTCAGGGGGTCGTGGATGAAGGGGGGCCAGACTCTCTGCTTCAATCTCACGGCGAACTATATGTGTGACGTTCTCTTGAAATGGTCGTGTGGCAGTAAGAGCGGAGCAAGAGGACGTGGCAGGAGTGTTAGGAAGCCGGGAAAACTGTGGGACGACGCGGCGGCTTTTGGCTATCTCAAAGCGGCGGCATTCTTTCACGATGGCATCGATGGTAGAAACGTCATTATAGACAAGCAAATTGAAGCTGTCGTCCGCGATGCCTTTTAGAATATGGCCCACCTTGTCAACCTCAGTCATGTGCTCGTCGACTTTCCGGCAAAGCGTGAGCACTTCCTGTATGTAGGAGACATATGATTCGGTCGACGGCTGGACACAGGTGGCAAGCTTTTTTTGCGCAGCCTGTCGGTGACCTGACGGGTTGCCAAGTAAGTCGTGAAGCCGCTCTTTGAAAATGTCCCAGCTGGAGAGCTCGATCTCATGGGTGTGAAACCAGACACGCAGTGTCCCATCCATATAAAAGATCACCTTGGCAAGCATGATGGTTGGGTCTTAGTGGTAGTTTTGGCTAACACGCTCATACATGCTGAGCCAGTCGTCGACGTCAACATCATTTTTGGTGGAGAATGTCCCAGGATCACGGAGACTAGGAACCATAACGTATGTTGTGGTTGGCGCCGCAGGTGTAGATGGCGACGGGGTGGTTCCATCGGAAGCCATGTCTGAGAAGACGACGATGTGGCCACTTCGGAGCTCTGTGGTGAGGACGGGGATTGTTCCATCTCCACCACAATGTTACACGAAGGACGAGTCAGTAAGACGAGCAACTATTTACAGGCTATACTTACAACAGTGGTTGCAGCGCTGACCGGTTAGATTCACAGCGCGAGCCCAGTTCGTTCTTCCTCCTCTTTTCTCGAGTGATGGCACCCACGTGCCTCGTTCAAACAATCAAATATTACACGCAGGTAGCAATATAAACCTGTTGTTGTACAGCTATGCCGGGACACTGGGAAGCATAGCTGTTAGCAGCCTTATCACACGCTGTAACACCTGAATAAAAAATTTTTTACAATGGCTGTGTTTGATCCAACCGCATTCAACTTCACTCAGAGAGTTCTCATGGTGCACCTCCAATTTTTGCTAAATTTGGTCTTGGCAGTTTTTATAGTTCAGCCAGGACAGCAGGCTCAATACTTCCCCGCTTGTCAGACATACTCAAACACTCTGGAGTGCTTGCATACGTAATTTATTGCGAAACCACCAATTACCCATCTATTTTGCACTTCACCTCCATATCACCCATTAACATGTCCTTTCAGTCACCAAACATAATGTAGCCTGCCTCCTTTAGTTCAGTTCCTTTAGTTCAGTGAGGACACCAGGCGAGACTACCGTATTTACTCACATAATGATCGCACTTGCGTAATGATCACACCCCTGAATTTTGTCGTCAAAATTCAATTTTTTTTCTTTCCCATGTAGTGATCTCACCCTGAACTTCTCACAGCGATATGTCGTGTGCCAAGTCTAGCTAATGATGAGATACATTACCCCCCCCCCCCCCCCCGCCCCCCGCACTTTTGACAGTGGAAGTGCCCCCCTTGTCCCCCTATGGGAATACGTTCTGCTTACACTTTAGTGGAATGCAGTCATGAGAGTGCGGCATTGTTAAATACTGGTCGGACTGGTAACAACATAGCACTGTGAAATACGGAGGTTCACTGTGCAAAGGCAGTGTGATACCGGCAATCAGAATGCAGCTGATGGTGTTCTATACTGCATTGAATGGTGCAGGAACTGTTGACAAAAGTAGGCGTATTTTCTGCACTAGCTGTTAAAGGGGCCCTTCAGCCACCGTGAGCTCGCAACTCTGTTGCATAGCGGTAGCTGTATGCTAGCCTACGATGAATGTGCAGCCAAAGTAATTTTTATAGAAATGATGCCATGGTGGCAGAGTTACCAGGCATTTGATGAACGTCTACGTGGCTGCTGCAATTTCTCGCTTGTCTTTGCTACCCTCTCCACAGGCACTCTCTCCTCCCTTCTGCCTGTTCCTCCATACACTGTCTCGCCACCCTCATACAGTGCAGCAAAAGAAGCCACAGGTGAAGTTAGCCAACCAACCAGAATACAAAACTAGAAGAAAATATCTTCCGTTGTGTGCTTGTGATTGTCCTCTGCACAATGTTGACCGGGCGGAAGCTTCGTGGAAGAATCAGTGACAAAGTAAGAAAGCCCCCCCCCCCCCTCCCTCTCCCCTCCATTTCGACGGTCTTACTGGTGTTGTTAGCTTTGGCGTTGTGCTTAGCTGCGCAACGCCAAAGCCACTAAGCCACCCCAGTGAGTTTGACCTTTCTTCTGTGCATCCTTGAACAAGACCGCAGTTGTGAAATATGTCGGGAAGCATAAGTGGATGAGGCGGTGAAAGCAGCAGGAAAAAGCCCTTGTACTAAGGTAGAATTCTTTGTTGGCTGGATACGCAGTTCTGTGAATTCAATTTTGTACTCTTTGTACTTTTACCTGTCGTTTTGCTATGAGCTTTTGTTCACACCAGCAAATTCTTGGCCAGCCCCCCAGTACTCTGTGTGTGCCATTTCCACAAGGCCGTCATCAGTAAAAACTGACGTGGTACACCATTACCACAGAACCTTTTAGGGTATGAAGTGAAAATAAAAGAAGGAAAGAATAGTAAAACAGCAGCTAGCCGTATATGTGCTGGGTACTGTTGGGGCCTTCAACGAAACTCCTTACAATGTTTTGGCCTATCTTTTTGGTATCATCAGAAAAAGGATAACACAGAAAAGTGAGCAAACATCTGGATCCCTAACCAAGGGCTAGTGAGGATCAATATAAAGTTTTTGGAGTGACAGCTCCCGCAGCTCTTTAGCAGCAAAAGTGAGATCAATGGTTGCCTGCGCTTCACCTCTGAGAGATAATCGTGCCAGCTGGGGCACGCTCACAGTTTGGGTGTTCTTGCTTGCTCGAGGCAAATGTTAGCACAGTCAAAAAATAAAATGTTGTTTCTAGCTAAAATGTTACCTTTACTGAGTACTTATATTATGGTCCCTCATAAAATCTCCTGAGATACTCAATTCTTAGCCTAAAACGAATGACATAAAGATATCACTACAGAACCTTTCAATGTAAAAAGTGAGAACAAGAGAAGGAAGAGATCATAAAACAGCAGATAGCCATATATGCCCTAGGTACAGTTAACACCTTGTTGAGCAATATCCACAATGTAAAATTAGTAATCTTAAACCTGCTCAAACTGGGAAGAATGCACTTCCTATATTCTCCCCTATATGCTAATGTTTTCTCGTGCTTCGGTAAGATGGCAATATTCTAGCTTCACTTTTGAGATATAATCTCCAGTCAAGCAATCTTGCTTTAAAACCTCCCTGTTCGGGATTCGTTCACCATTTACACATTGTTCTTTCCAGGCATGTAAACCGGCTTGTCTCTATAATGACAGCCTTTTTGTGTCCCACAGATTTACCTGTCATCATCACCCAGCTGTTGCTTACCTAACAGCAGCTTGCTGCCAGCAAGGCCTCGCATCGAGAATGTTTGGCGTGCATTTTTCACGCAGACACAAGCCCACCTGTGACATCAGCATGGCCTCAGTTTCCAGCCGGTACAGAGGGTGTGTTTGACCGGCTGCATGAACTGGCCATCATTGCCACAAGCCCTGAGAGCCCCCTCCTGAGAGACTCGCCACCACTCGTCTACCCAGCCTCATCGTCATCATCATCATCCACTGCCGTAAGCCCATGTTCACACTCTTCACATTTTGCGGGCATTCTCGGTGGCACCGCTTAGCCTATCATAGCATGGGTGTGTGGCTGCCATGTTCTTTGAGTGCTGGAAATGAAGGTGCCTGCTTTATACCTGCAGTTAAACCTCGATGTAATTAAGTCAGGAAAATTGCCAATTGGCTTAACTATATCGAAATTTCGTTACATTGAAATACAATCGTTCATGCAAATAAGTACAGTCGCCAATGGGTCTTCTTTACATGGAGGGGACCTCAAAATTTTTCGCATTATCCGTCGGACAGAAAAAGCGAACTTAAATAAAAGATCATTTTGTTGAATTTGACTGTCGGCGATGAAAGTTACGCTGTCATGCTGTGTCAATATCATCACATCAATGTTGTGAAGAAAAGCAAGCCATGCTTTGGCCTCCACTCCACCCCCGTGGCTAATAGTGTCACCCGCAGTGAGTTGACGCTATCATGGAAAGCACTGGCCACAGAGAGCGAATGTTTCGTCTGCCTCTCGCTTCAGCGCATTTTCGAAACTCAAGATTAGGCAACCTACAGCACCAAACCTGCGGGAAGAAAGCACACGATGCTGCACCATCTCCACTTGCCCAGTCTTCGTACACACAGCTGATTACCACTAAAGCAGGGCACGCTGGCTGCGTTTACGCTCAGCCACGCTGACAGCCATGTGCCGCCGTGGCCACGCTAGAAAAAGGAGACGCAGGTGGCGTGGTGGTGTGCGGAAGAAGACAGAGGAAGCGCTCGACTCGGCACCCCTCGTGACTCGGAAAAACAGTCGGCAGTCGCTCTACCACAGCCGCACAGTCACTGCTCGTGCGCCACCATTCCTGCACGATTTAAAATTTTTTTTGCCACTCCTGTCAGAATCACGAAAACGATTAATCAGACAGGTTTGATCGATTGAGTCGATTAAATGAGAGGTGGACATTGATGAAGATTAATGGTATTGCAGGATACAGCTAATCGATTAATTATTCATTGATATTACCAACCCTATTTCATACCTTGACTGATGCCGTGTTGTGTTTTATTTTTCACCTTTTGACTTCCATATGCCTGCTTCGCCTATAAATTACCTATTTGGAATAAACAAGTTTCAGTGAGCACTTGTCGGGTCTGGGTCTTCTATGCATGTTTTGTTATCTCTTTGAACCATGAATGCCCCTCAGAAGCGTGGTATAAAATGCAAAAACAGAGTGCAATATTTTGCATGTGTTGGAAGCCATTTGTAACGAAAATGACAAAGGAGCAATTAGTCGGTTACTGGCAGTAGGAATCATCAAGGTCATCTGTGATGTACCCTATACAGACAAAAGTGGATGTTTCATTGGCATAAAGGACATTAACATTGGTGGACAGCTACCTGAAAAATGACAACTGTTAAGACCAGTAATGCATCAAGCACAAACTTGGGGGACGAGAGCCCGTATGGAGTGGCGTGACAACTGCTGCAATTCCTTTGACTCTTTCATGCACAGAATTGCGTTCGTGTGAAGAAACTGAATATAAATTTTTTTTGAAAAAGAGAAAGAAAGACACAGTGAGATTAACATCAAATAAAGGAAGTAAGATTATTGAATATGAGCTAAATTGGTCAACATAACCACTAAGCTCTGACCGTACTGAACGTGAGCAGAACCAACTTCAATGTAACAGGACAGGAGAAAGGGACAGACGACGGCGCTAAGCTTGCAGCAGAACGTAACGAAAATAAATTATGAAAATAAGAGTTTTGACAGAATGGTTTATAAAAGGGCCTCTGACAAGGCCACAAATCAAATTTTGATTTTACGCTGGAAGTTGTTACGTTCCCTGTAGGGAGCGTTCTGCCACAAGAATTTTTCAAGGTGGTTTGTTAATAGCCATGATAGAAATATTTCAGTGCCGCAAACCCATTATTTCGAGAGGTGACGGCCACTGCCTAGAGAGACTCTCTCTCCACTTGCCTCATCTAGCTTCCACAAGCAAAAATCTTTCCCTGTGTTCTCGCATACCAGAACTCGAGAATCACTTGATGCATACATCACAGACCCCACCTTCGTTTTTTCTTTTCTCAGTTTTTTGCTGTGCGGCACACTTCCGGTGACGGCATCACACACATGTGGTTGCGTTTGTCTCGTTTCACACAGTGAACGATTTTGCTTGAATACTGAGGCAGACACAAGCGAATCACAGAGCATGATCGCGCGCTGGAACACGGTAGAAAATTAGTTTCATCGTCTATGTGCACAACTGCGTGACATGGGAACAAGCAGACAAAACGGAAGTACATCTCTCTTTGTGTGTTGCAAAGTAAAACAAAAGCATGCAGACATTCGGTTTGTGTGTTTTATTATTTCTGCAAACTTTAATTCGTCTATTGAAGCAACAGATTACACAAATAAACAGATGTTGCCTTGAATAATTCTCAAAATCACGTGCCACTACGAGGGATGTCGCAGCACTGCCGTGTACGAAGGTGCACTTGTGCGGTATGTGTCGACTCTCCGGCTGGAAGCACGGTGCCCACAAGGAGAAGGGCAAATGGTGTTCGGTTTGAAATTTCAGCTCTTTTCGCAGCGCTTAGCGGTGTAATACTTAGCAGACACGATCATTAGCGTGTTGTGTGCCCGGCACTTGTCGGCTCGAAATGGCCAGACCTGGTGAGGGGCCCTTTAAGGGCAAATTGGTTTAGCGTTTCTCGGTAGCGTCTCCTTCAAAGAATTACTTTTGTCTTTTCCCACAAGGGGGAAAACCACCACTTTCAACCACCACCACTGTCACCACCGGGGCGCCAACGATCATTCAGCCTGTCAGCGTTGCATTCCTATGCACGGCCACCCCTGCCCCCTCGCTTGGGCCACGCTGTTTCGCACTACCCACCTGGCTCGGGTACCCACAGCACCGAGCCCATGGGGATCATCGACGACAGTCCCAGGTCAGCACTCCTCTTTTGGTCTTTACATGCTGCGCTTGCGGACAACCTTCCATGACAGTGAAGGGAGAACTGCAGATGCATCTGTGCATCATGTGCAGATGTGTGGCGTAGCAGCATATGCACATGCTGCTGCGCCATGTACACAAGTACGCCTGTGTGGCAGAAGCATGCGCGTGTACGCATGTCACCACGCTATGTAGTCCAATAGAGTCAAACCGCTCATTCAGGTTCAGTTTCTGGGGGAGACACTGAATCAGGTTCGATTACTAGTTGCCACAGTTTCACATTTGCCAAACCACAAAAGTGCAAAACGAAAAGAATTCAAATTCAGTGCTAGGGCACGTATTTCATATATTATTTTAATAAATGCTTGTTTTTCTGTTTTTGTGGCTTGAACATGAATGAGACTGCAGGACTGTGTCCAGGAGTGCTCTCGTGTGGGCACTTCACCTCCGTAGTTTCTCTTTCATTGCTACAGGAGCTTGTCGGCAAGTATAGATTATATTGCGGAAGTGTTTTGAGTGCTGCCATCTTCGGTTGTTAACAATGCCGTTTTTGCTATCTGTCACAACCAAATGCTCCATGCTACAGTCGATTTGTATGCATGAAAATGGTTGTCCTGATGCATTCCGTGTTCCATGATTAGGTTAATTTGATGTCACTTCACACAAAACTGTGATATGGATTGTATATTGGCTCAAGATAGCCGCATCCGCGAATCCAAATATAATAGCAACTCAAGCACCGCCATGCCCTGCCCGCACGTACCACATTTCTAGGTACTTTTTCACCGAAGCGTCACAGCACACACGTTAGATCCTTTTAGGTATTTGGTTTCGCGTCCCTGGCTGTGCCTGGGCGCGCAGTCTGCTCGAGCCAGCCTGTATTCGCAGAGTTAGGCGGTGCAAGTAAGTGTTAATTTTAAATGCGTAAGCATTTGTATGCTTACCCAACGGGAAAACCGTCCCTTTGTCCGTCCCGTAATAAGACTACTGCTTTCGAGATAGCGCCCGCAGCAGCAAGCGAAGTTGCCTTTGTGCTGCCTCCCCGCTTCAACGCCAACGAAGTGGCGAAAACACAGTGCTGACGGTGCTCTCGGCAAATTCCCCACTCTGCCACTTTCACAGATCGCTTTCAACTTACGGGCGCGCGAAGCTATGAGCAGTTGGCACTCGTTGTGGGCATTGCAGATCACTTTCAAGCTGCGGCTTGCGCGGCGGTGCCATAAGAAGCCGCCGCCTGAGTACATTCACGGTTCAGTAATGGTTTGACATGGATGGATAAGGCACTAAGAGTGATAACGGCTTATAATGATCGGAACGTCATCAGCGCACCTGGCGCATCTACCTGCAGTACTATGCTTGCCTCATCAATGCTCCTTGCACCATCGTCGGCACCAGTTCATGTCGCCACTCAACTGTCATTAGTACTGGCCAAACCAAGTTTCATAACATTGGTAATGACACCGGGCTGCGTGGAGATGAGCAAGGGGCGTAATGCTTGTGCATACTCAGTCTAACTCCCAGAAGAATTGGACGTCGCGCAATAGTTTGTTTAATATGCTTCGTGTGTGACGGCAGCACCTTGTTATTTCGGCTGGAAGAGAGAAGAAGGAAAGGACACTTGAGCGCAGCAACACTCTAAGAACAGTTTACACCCTTTGGCTTGCCCCTTCTGCCACACAAAAATAATCGTCATCTGCCTTGATGCGTTTCCTTTCTTTATCGCTGCAGGCCCGGAACTTTCCAGTGACGAACGGCACGCGCGTTATCAGAAGGGGCACTCCAAAGGGTGTAAACTGTTCTATGCTGATAACGCGCGTTCCGTTCGTTACTGGAAAGTTCCGGGCTCGCAGCGATAAAGAAAGGAAACGCATCAAGGCAGATGACGATTATTTTTGTGTGGCAGAAGGGGCAAGCCAAAGGGTGTAAACTGTTCTTCGAGTGAATGATGTGGCTCGTGGTACGAGAATCCCTCCATGCCCCACGATTATCCCGGCTCTTGTGGATTGAAGCGCCTCGCACACCACGACCAACTTCTTATCACATCCCTTTATCCCCTTATCCAGTCTGAAAAATTTCATCCAGTGTTACTTCAGCTTCCGCACGCAACTCTTATTTTGAAATAGCCTGGCAGCGTGTTTTGAAAAACCTATTTTCTGTTAGCAACAGCTGGGTGAGCAGATAACATCTCCCTAGTTCCACCAAGTACCTACAAGGATCTAGGGCGCTCGCTGTGGCGCTTCGGGGAAAAAGTACCTAGAAACATGATACACATGAGCAGCGCATGGTGGCACAGCAGTCGAGCACTGGGCTTGAGCGTAAATAGAAACACGCCACCGGGTAGCAACTGCCCTATTAAAGTACTCCATTGTGCATTCCAGTAATTTCATATGTCTTCTGTACTGTCAGTAATCAGTGCACACATTTAAGAAAGCGTGAAGACAGATAAAGTGAACAAGGACATCTGTTTTGTCATTCTTTGTTCTCTTTGAATGTGCACAGGTGACTGAAAGCACAGATTACCTGTATGCTGAACTGCACACTCATTCATGTTTGCCGTATAATTAACACAAACTTGTATAGGTTCTGTATGCATTGCTTTTATAATTTCTGTAAATAAACTGTGCATAACGTTATATCACAGAAGTATCGAAACACATTTGGAAAGTGCTATACAATTGGCCTTATTAGCCATACATTGACAAGCTTTAGGCACACTACTTTGATATGTAAGTCTGTCATCTTAAATATATAAGCACTGAAGATACGGAAAAATTGTCATGCTGATGACAGTAGCATAAAGCTACAAAGGAAGCCCATGTGAGGTTCTCTGCTGTAGCTTTGTGCCACATTTGCATGGATGACAATTTTTCCTCTTCATGAGGCTTCCTTCATCTTTTGGATTTTTGCAGTACTCATTGGTCACTAACTAGTGATGGTCCTGCGCTTTTAGTTGAAAGGAGAAAGCTAGGCTAGTTGACTTGAATATTTACGTTATTTCAAACGTGCTTAATTCGAACTTTCTGTTTATTCGAACTGGTGCTGTTGTCCCATCAAAGCTATGTATATTCCAGTGGGCGAAAACGCCCAGTAATTCAAACCCACAAGCATTTGCGATGGTTAATTCGAACATACTGTACTCCGCCAATGCTTCCAGCAGTGCGCCAAATCACGCGACGGAGCCTCCGACTAGCATTCCTCTGACCCCTCCACAGAGGAAAAGCTTAGAATAAACTTCTCAATGCCCAGCGAGAAGAAAAAAAAAGCCATGGCGGAAATTTGTGCGCAGGCGTGTGCAGACGCGCATCACCGACTACTTCTGTTCGTGACGGGGTAGTGACTTCTGTTAGTGTTGCGGCACCGCAATGTACCCCATGGAGTCAAACGTCTGAAATTTCGGATGCAACAAAGCCTTTGCCGTTTCACCTTTCGGACTTTTTGCCATGACAGCAGGTCCGAAACGGTATTAATTGAAGCCACCGCCGTTTTGGTTATCATGCCACCTCAAGCCGGCGCTCTCATACGCAGATCCGCCGGCAGGCGTAGCCACACCACGACAAACGCTAGGCCACTCCACTTCGACGTTCGCTACCAAGCTTCTTGCTGTTTGGTGCCACGTTTTTAATTGAAATAATTCGCCGCTGCTAGCAATGGCACCGACTCCACCTTTGTAATCCTCGCCAATGTCTTCGGAGCCGGAAAGCACGGCGCATTGCGTAACACCAGTTCCTGAAAGTCCATTTCGCCCCAGTACAGAAGTTTTACGCGGTGAAGCATACCAAAAGTTTGAAGGGGCAATTGTCACGGGATGTATGTTTCCTTTTATTATACACGCGTGCACCCGCCGCCTCCTATCACAGTACAATCACCAACCCACCTAATAGCTGATTGTAATATGTAAATACGTGTGAATAAATCTTGTGGAAATTCCGACTTGTGTGTTAGCTTAGTGCACTTGTGCCGCTGCAGGTAAGTCCACCGTTCAATTAGCTTCCTTTAATTCGAACAAATTTTCGGGCCCCGTCGAGTTCGAATTATCAAGATTCGACTGTGTTTGCATCGCTAAAGACAGACACACATGCCACATGAAGAGAGGACAGCCCCTGAAGACAGGATAGCACCTGTCTGGTATTTTTCATGTTGTGTGTCTGTTTCTTAGTGCTGTAGATATGTCGAAAAATTGTGTGCTTGATTGTCTGTGTGCACTGACATTTTCTTGTCATTCCAGAGCACTGCCCCTCACTCCCGAAGACCGGTCGGCTGCGTACACGCTCAGCACCATGGGCAAAGTAAGCTGCTTGTAACTGTTTCGACATGTGTCTTTTAGAGTAGGGCGCTTTATCTATGCAGTGAAATTAAAGATGTGTGCTGTAGCGTACACAATAGAAGATGTAATCCAAGTGGTGGGATGCCGCTTGGGTTTCTACACTGTAGAAACAGTGCACGTTCTACTACCGTACTGCAGTGTCTGGCGTTGATGAAGGACTGTATTTGCTTGGAGTGCTGTTTGAAATTTTAGTTTCCTTTTTTTTTCCATGCTTCGAAGTACTTCTCAGCAAAACTGAGCATGTTGAATGCAAAGATGTTTTGCACAGAAAACAATGACCCTGTTGTTTTCAGCAGCACTGCATACCAGCACCAGCACCACCGCCTGCGCCCTCGGAACCTGCGGCTGTGTCGGCGCAGTGCTCGCCATCCAAGAAGTCTCTGAACACACGCACCCGCCACACATCATGCCCAGACCCTGCCAAGCCCCGAAGACCCATGAATGGCTTCATGCTGTTTGCCCAGAAACACCGTGGCGAGTACTCTCACATGCACCCTGGCAAGGACAACAGGTACGGGTGTCATCGCGTCCGTCATTGGGCTTGAATTTTGTATGTGCACAAGCATGGTGGGATTACGTAGACGTCCTCGAGCATTACTGTATGGACTCGCGTAGGAGCCGCGCCCCCAACTTGGCAACCCAAAATGTTTTTTTAGAATTCCATTGGAGAAGCAATCGCATTCGGTGCCCCGATACCGCATACATGCATTGGCGAATTTTTGCGCCCGGCATACTTCCGTGTGCCACTGCCAGTTGGCAAGAGCTGCGCATAGACCTCTGATGCAATAGTACATCCAGGGGTCCAGGCCATACAGTAGTTATTTGCAGTTTGCTGTGTGCAGGTGGTGCTGGCACAGCCAGCACCATTTTGACCAAAAGGTTTGGTCCAATGTATGAGCCGCACCTCATCAAAATTGTGAAAAAAAAATCGGGCCCTTGCATGAGTCTATGTAGTAAAATTTGTTAGTACTTCCGTTCTGATGTAATCATCTGTATTCAGGTCTCTGTGCTGGTGTGAACCCTTGTAATGACGTCTGCGAGCTTGTCAAGCTGCTGCATGGCATCTTTTAAACAACCCCAGGTGGTCAAAATTAATTCGGAGTCCCCCACTATTGCGTTCCTCATTATCAGATTGCAGTTTTTAGGCATAAAACCCCATAATTTCCTTTAGTAATCTTAGTTACGCTGTTAATTACTTTTAATTGATGTTGTATAAAATTATTATCTGTCATTGTCACACAAATTGTATGTTTTTGCTGCTGTTACTTGCTTTGCTTGTGGTGCGAGAAGCTTAGTCAGCCATGTGTTAGTTCTCCTTTAGCTCGTGCCATGACCGTCATACTTTGTCAGTTACTGTCAGAACTGGAAATAAACTTCTAGTTATTTAGTGTCCTTTTGAGCTATGTGGTTTGACACTACGAAACGACTTCCCCATTTGTGCATCTGTGCATCCATGTCATGAGCACTTGTAACATTGTGACCGCAGGGCCATCAGCGTGATGCTGGGCGACCAGTGGCGCAAGATGAAGTCCGAAGAGAAAAAGCTCTACTCTCAAGAAGCCAAGGTTCGTGCCGACGAGGTCAAGAAGGTCCACCCCGACTGTTGGAAGCGCAAGCGCTCCTACTCCACCAGTATCTGAACGTGCTGATCTGCCAAGCAACTCGCACGGTCTACTCTCCGGGCTTTCGCTTCTAAAGACGCCCTCGCCTTCCACTGTCAGGCTTCCCTCTCGGCAAGGACACGCTGCCTTTGAAGAAGCAGGGCATGATTTCGTTTTACCAGATGCTCAACGGGATGCGCGGAATCATGTCGCAGAGACTTGTTAAACTGTGTGGAGGTGCACAACTTCACGCAAACGCGTGGGGCCATGCAGAAAACCCCTAGTTGCGGTGAATCACGGCTACGGAAACCTGATGTTTGTACAGAAGGCAGAGGTCGCTCAGGGTCCCTATGGAGTGTTAAAAGCCTGATGCAAGAAAGCCCGTGGGTGCTTATGTGCAAGCCCATTGCTGTGAAGCCTTGCTAAAAAGGCCTGTTGGATATCAGTTGGCTCAGTTGGATATCAGTGGCAAGGCTGCATGTACTGGCTGGTTTAGAAGATTGCAACACCGGAGCAGCACCGCCTAACATCTGAAACCATACGGTGTTACATAGTGCCACGACTGTGTCGGAATCAACTGTTGCGCCTTTGTGTGTGCTTCCGACGTGGTGCAACACGTGGGGGCTGCTGGAGAAAACCACCCCTTGCAATTGTTGTGTTGTCGTCGTCTGTTCAGTATGGCGTGTCTGATGGAGCGAGACAACGGGCGGCTTACTCACTGGCTGCAGCTTCTGCTACTTGCTTTCCATTTTCTGTGCATCATATCTCCGTGGAGCCGTGCGCAGCCAGCTGTTCTTGTGTTTCCTGAGATCAGGGACTTATTTTGTTTCATGAACTGATCTTGAACCGAATTCTTGGCTTTTCTTGTGGTGCTGTCTCGCTGAACTCCGGGAGTGCTCTTGTTCATTGAACTGGTGAACTCGTGCACTCGTGCACTGGCTTTTTTAATGCAATTTCAACACAGCTGCTTTCTTCTGCTAATCATCGTCTTTCATCTGATCTGCAGTCCAGGTGATAGATTGTAGCCATTGCAAGAACGGTTGGCCTCAGCTCAACCTCGCTAGCCCTCTGGATGGCTTCCACCCCTAGTTGCTCGTTCTGAAGTGTTTCTGCGGTTTGAGGTACTGTCGTCTGCCTGCATCTATCTAGCACACATGGACGAATGAAAGGCAGAAGTGGTGTGTAGCAGACTACTCTCGGCAACATGGTTCAGCTGTGGCTTCCCTTCATGACTGTTTTGTTTTTCTCTTTTCAATGTCATCCCTCCTTTCCGTGCCTTCCCCAATGTAATCATCGGAGGTGAAATGGATGAGGGTGTGGTCGTCATGCATTGCCCCATGGTGTGTGGTAGCCCCGTGGCAAAGTCCACCTGCATTGCCTCATCTTGAATCAATATTTTACTCCTAGCTACGGGAGATCTTTTTTTGCTGTCTGGACAGTCCCTAGCTGGTTGGGGTCGCTTCCGCTGGGTAGAGTATGCTTTTGCTGGTCTCCAGGAACTTGCGCCCCGATTGTCTGGAGCATCATTTTAGGAGTAGTCCTTCTTCTAATCTCTGACTTTTCTTTTCTTTTGCCCTGCTGTTCTCCGGTTCTATATCTTTCAGCAGTCGCTCTGTGTTTGTTTGCAGTGAAAGTTTCTCTAAATGGTAGACGCCATGCTGAATGCATGCGAGCGGTTTGCATTCTTGTACATAAGATGGCCTTGATTCTTTTTCAATGTCATTGTGCAAAATGTATTGCATGTACAGGGTGAGCAATGAGGTGTTATTACTAACGGTCTTCGCTGGTCAGTTTTGGCTTAAGTTTGCGCTGCTGGCAAAGACTCACCTTGAAGTGAGCGTTACAAGGCTGGAGTTTTCTTGTCAGGTCAACTTTTTTATCTTACTTGTGCACAAAATTTATGAGAAGTGTCAATTCTGCCTAATTTGAACAGGGAATTCAACCGAAAGGTGCCCTGTATTTTTGGGTCGAATGTTTCCACGCAATGGGAAGAGCCTAAAAAAATTTTGTTAGTGAGTGACTGCTTAAATGATGAGTCTGCTCGCTGGTTAATTCTAAGCCTTGAATTTTAGGCTGACTCTAAGCTACTAACTTGACAGATTTTCAATGAAAGTGATGTATTTTCTAGCCAGGTTCTTCCAGAGCACAGTGGATATAAAAACGCTTTCTCAACAAACCCTGAAATATCAAGAACTGCATACAGAAAGTGAAAGGAGTGATGTTTGACTTTGAAGGCCCTTGGTGGCAGGAGAATCATCGAACTTCTATGTTTGTTGTTGTAGAACGGAACTTTTGGTGGATCAATTGCTGCCGAGCTACGACTGTGGCATTTGGGAAATTTGCACCGAGCTAGCTCGTCCAAAACAAACTGGCTGCTCTTCGAATTGGAACACCCTAACGGATGGTGTCACAAGCTGCTCCCATCTCGGAAAGCGCGAAATGAATTGTCGAGTGACTTTGGCACGAGTTCGCCAAGTTATGATTTATGTCCTGGTTTCAAAGCTTGCACTCCCTCTACGGGTGCTGCTGCATACGCATCTATTCGAGATGTCTTGTGCTAATGGGTTATCCCAGTTCATTAGCACAATTTGCCATATGCCGAGGGACTATGCCGCATGCCATCTGTGAGTGATGGTCGTGGGGCCTGCTGCAACGTCATGAGTGGGAAGGGCCAGGAAGGTGTAGCGATTCTATTTCAATTGTTTTGTTTTTCTCACTTTCCCACTCATCTTAGCATGTATCATGAAGATCATTCAGTCACGAGTGACAGATGACGAGATAGGAATGGTAGAGCCGAGCGAAAAGAGATCCTTTCTGCTCTAGTGGCCTAGGTTCAAGTTGTGTGCGGCCTTGATAGTCATGCACACGACACTCCTTGTTAGAGGGTGTTCTGCTTGAGTCCCTTGGGACACATTTTTCTTGTTTGTTTCCGCTGGGCCATCTTGTATCGGAAACTCGAAAGAAGGCACTCGATCGAATCGGTCTCGCATCAGCCTGTGAAATGCGCCGCCACGTAGAGATGCTGGGAAAGGCCAGACAACTTCAGGTTGCTAGTCAAGCCCTGCAGAGGCAACAGCAACAGCAACAAAAAAATAATCAAGTACAAATTTGCATTGGTCGTTTTCAAGAGACCACTGGCAAAACAAAGAGATTTTTTTTTTATTTGTATAAGGGAGAAGATAAATGAGTTTGCACCCTTTCATGTGCCAGTGTTATCGTAGTGCTCGTGCCAAAACGTTTGCGCAATGCTCGAGTCTCGCGCCGCTGCATGCACCACTGTAGAGCGCGGCATGCCCCCCCCCGCTCTTATGAAGTCACGAGAGAGTTTTTTTTGTTTTACGTACAAATGCGGGCGAGTCGTCTCTGCAAAAGCATGCCTGTGTCCATGTTATTATTATGTTTTTTAACATGCTGTTTTTTTTTTTTCTTGTAACATGTTTTTCTCTTCTTTTCACCTTCAAATAGAACAAGAAGAGGCGCAGTGCTCCAAAAACAAAAAAAAAACAATTTCTTGTTTTACGTTTGAGCCAGTCATGAATTTATATTTTGCTCCGAGAATGCTGCGCGCACAACAAAGCATAGATGAGTATTTTTGGTATCGCGAATCATCAGCGTCGTCGTGTTGATATTTTTTTCAGTCGTCTTTCTCTTCTTTGTATTTCAGAGGTGGTGGCCCGTGTTTTCCCTTGTGAGTGTGTCCATTCTTGTTGGCCATTGTTGTACAGCATGCTATAGCAGTGCGTAACTAACTTCCCCCGTGATTCCATCATGCGCTTTCTTATTTTGCATATTTTTCGGTTTCGTTGGTTTATTTGTTGACCTGTTTACCTTTTGTTACCCTCTCGCCACTTGCATGTCTTGTTTGCAGTGCTTGTATTGCTCGCATTTTAGTCCAGTTATTGCTTTTTTTTTTAAATCACTCTTGTATACCACAGACTACGTTTTGTCTGCCACTCTGGTCCTTGTTTTCTGCATAGCCTGCTCTCTGCTTCATGGATTGTCCCTTGTGCCATCACATTTATTTTTGGCCCCCTTATTACGTGCTCACTGATTGGTGTCACTTCTCCCTCCGGTGCCGTTTTATGCTTTTGCTGCAGTCCATAATATTGCATACACTTGCATTCACCAGTGTGACAGGAAGGCTTCATTGTCATGCTTGTTTTCTAGCTTCCCAGTGGCTGGAGGTATTACTGCAGTCATAAGTCGCAGGCTTTCTGCATACTTTGATCAGCTCTTTTTTTTTTAGCTTTTTAAGGCACCAGGTTTTCTCGGTTTTGCCACTGCTGTGTAACCCTCTTGCACATGGTTTTTTTACTTCAACGTTGTCCATCTCGGGCCGTATTTAGGTCACCAACTGTCATGTGCGTAATAGCTCCTTAGCGCAAGCTCATCGCATCAAAGTAGCAGTATGCTTGCCGATTCTGGGAGCCCTATTGGTGTACATACTCATTTCATCATAAACTTGTTTTTGCCATGGCCTCCGGATAAAGGTGGCGTCAATGGATGGTTTACCACAGGCCTCGTTTAAAAGCTTCTTAAACAATGACTTCCCTCTCTCGTCTGGGTTTAAATACTTCCTATGCAAGGAAATATTGCTGCTTCAAAACTACTTAGCACGTGCTCTTTCGGTGATTCAAATACTTCCACAAGGGTAAGTTGGACGTTTTAAGTTTTATACCTTACAGAAGCTTGCCTGCCATGCATGGCTGTGATGCTGATGTGAGGACCAAAGTGACGATGGGGACTGCCTCCACAAAAGAATGCTGGGCAGGGATGTAATTAAGATGTCCAGTTTGTGATGGAGGCACACCGGGAAAGCGGTTGATTTTTGGGTGTCCCTCTTCGTATTTTGCCAGCTGCCCACGATGGCATGTTTTACAGAAAAAACCTTCTTTTACTCTTAGTTGCATTTGCCTAACTTAAGTGACACTTTCTATTGACAAGTTTTTCCTGAAACCGTTTATGGCTTTGCGTATACGAAAGCCACTGTGTGTTCTCTATGTGCCAGAAGCACAACTTCTTTGATGCAGCGCAAACAAAGCGGTTGTCTGCATAACGAATGCCTGCGAGGAGACCAAGGTACAGATCTGTTTGCAGGTTGGGCTCGGAACAAGTGCAGTGAGTAGGATTTGTGGTTGCAACAATTTGTGCCAAACGATGACGCAGTCCTATGTGGAGCATAAAAGTCGCACATCATTTGAGAGATGGAGAAAAGCCTTCTTGAATTTCGAACGCACAGCTGCTCCAGGTAGCGTCGAACTTGCTTTCCACGCCATGCCTGTTAGCATCTTAGCTTTTTCATTTGCTGCTGTATGTGTTTGGTGCCGAAATAATTGTTGCACTGTTAATACATTTTGGAACAGGCTAGTAAACCTGAAAAAGAAGCAACACATTCAGATGAAAACTACCACCTGAAGTGTTTTGCACAGTAAAAGCAATATCCAGTGGGGGGTAAAGACAAAAGATATATAAATAAAGGCGTTTGGTAACAAAATGTTGTCTAAATGCATTGCAGTAATGATGCAATCAAAATTTTCGATCTGTGAATGACTTTTTGAACTCTGATGTTCATATACAGCAATACCTCGTTAACTCGAAGTAGTGAAAACCAGGGAAATTATCAAGATAAGCGGATTTTAGAGATAAGCAAAGTTGCGCAAATTGTCGTGAAAAATTTAGTTCTTTACAAAAAAATCACTACTTACCAGCTCTTCAACAGCAGCTTTTAATATTGCTTTTCATAAAGGTTTGAAAGAGAAAAAAGATAGTGTACGAGAGACGTTAACCGGCTGGGTTTTGTGACACTGCCATTTTATTACGCAGAAAAAAAACTGCGTAATGCTTGTCTGCTTTGCGGTCGCACTCGGGCCTAGAAAGGCATCTCTAGCTGCTTGATGCATCGCATGAGCCGATCTTCCCCACCGCTGCGCTGAACTATTTTGCAGCAAGTGCAGTGAATTCCTTGTTTCTGCAGACGTCGGCACCTCTCGAGGTAGTTCGTCATCGTCACCATCATCTTTAGTATGCTAGTTGATAGTGTGCCTCTACGCTCCGACTTCACGTTCGGGGAGAGCATCAGCTCTGTGATAGGCGCGGCTAAAGGAGAAAAAAAAAATAACCTAGGGACTTTAGGCACGGATGCATCGTGCGAATCTTGCAAAACGGTCCGGCGGCGGAATTTTTGTTCCACGCTCAGTCAAGATTTAGAGATAGCCGCATTTTGGCCGAAAAATACTTCGAGACAAAGGACAACAAATACATGGGACATACAGAAAATGGTTCGGTGCCATGGAAAATTTCGACTTAGCCGATTTTTCGAGATGTGTGAGTTCGAGTTAACGAGGTATTACTGTATCTGTACATGTACACACACGTTCATGCAGCCTTTGTGAAAGGTACTAAATCGTCTGTTTGGCATGTGACTGAGGGTGTGCTTAAATGTGTGTAGTGGGTGTGCTCTCGAGTCCCTGGATTACAATATGTACACTGCTCTCGGCAATAATTGAAGTGTGAGCAGCAGAATGCTTGGCTTCTTGCACAGCCTAGCACAAAACAAGTAGGCATGAAGATTCCTGACCAACTTCCAATGCTCCACGAGTGGTGTTCATAACATGTCATGTTTGATCACAAATTCTCGGGCCTACCGGTATTCACTAGGCGGTGCAAAAGCCAGCCACCCTCGTGCTCCACATTTCAAGTGTTGTGGTCGGAGGGCGTTACCACCAGGGGGCAACACTTTTCACTTTCCAACTTTTGGGGCACAATAGGAAGCACATCGGGTGTCTCAGAGTTACCCAGCGATTGTGTACCAGGTGACCCGCTTGCTTTCCTGAAAGAGACAGTACAGTACTCAACAAATGTAGTGCGATTCATATTCAAATTTATGTGCATTCAGATGTCATGATACAGTATACAGAAACTGTTGGCAACCATAGTCTATTTTCAGTGTGGGTTCCAACATAAAATCACAGTTGAGATAATGTTAGCATGTGGCTATTGGTGCCCTAATTTTGAAGTGCTGGTGAATGTTTAACTCGTGACCCGTTCAGAACATGGTAGAAGATGAAATCGAGCACCAACCCTCCGATTTGGCACTTACTGAATGTCTCGACTACACAGCATGCCTTGATTTTCGGCCGTGCTTTCTTGCACTCGCCTCCCATGTCTTGTGGGCTCTATAGCACTCTCATCTCCATTTGTCTCCACTGACTGTTATTGCTTTATTTTATTGCTGTCCAGTGATGGAAGGAAGTTAAAGCCATAAGTGGGCAACGAGAAATATGTGTCTGTCAGCCTCCCAGAAAGTGCCAGCACTTCGAAATTCGATAGCTGCTGCGAAATGTGCCATTGCAGTGTGCGCTCGATTCACACCTGTAGCTTGAAAACAAGTACACCAGCCTGTCTCTGCATATCAAGGTGCGCGGTGTTGCCGGCATTGCGGGCGGGCGCACGCACCCTGATGCACCATTACTGTCGGATGCCAGTGCTGAATTTCAATCCCATACGAGTATTTAACAATGAAAAAACTAGGTTTTGCCATGTTGATTGTGACGCCACCTCATCAGGTGAGACGATACACCTGGCTGTCTTTCCTCGTGTTTTTTGGTGGCCACACTTGAACGTCAGATGTGTTAATAGAGACTTCTAGCGTGTCCGCTATTCCGGCAAACCAGGGCGGTTTGGGCGGATTACCGGATGGTCGGGGGTGTAAACGTGAGCGGCCAGATTGGTGGCTCCAGCTGGTGGTCCAAGGCTCAACCACCTAAACACAGAGCCAATTACTATATTCTCCTTAGCTGGGGTGTAAGTTCTCGAAAGCGGCGTAATTGTGTACACAATTACGCCGCTGCCGGAAATTTGCACCAGCTGCGAAGCAGAATAAAGTAGGTTACTGCAATTTTAGCTCTGTGTTTGTCTGATTGAGCTCTACAACACCAGGCGGCTGCACCACTCCGGCTGCTCACGTTCACGCCCCTGCCCATCCGGTAATCCACCCAAACTGCCTCGGTTTGCCGGAATAGCGGACACGCTAAATGTCTCTAATCAGTGCGTTTCAGAAAACTACCTCTTGCATGTAGGTTTATGCCGCACACCAGATTAGAGAATGTAACAGTTTATCGCATTTCATTTGTTGAGCCATGTACTTGTTTCCTGTATGCACCTTGACAGTTGTTAATTCACATTTCCTGCTAATTATACGTGTTAAACCAGTGGATTATAAATTGGGTTCCCACGAAGGAGTTTCAAAGGCACGCCTGATATTGTTTGCTTGGAGAATCTCTTTGGGCACACTTGTGACATTACTGACCAAGGCAGGTATGGGGTCAAAGAAATACCGGTAAGCCATAATGTTCTGTATGATACCACCCTCCTTGGTGTGAGCATGCATCAAGCATCTATTCCTACACCTTCGTGTATAATACACACGCTTTTTCAGCGTCACCTGCATCTGGTGTAATCTCGCTCATCTGTAATATAGTAAGCTTTGCTGAACACACTGGTTCCCAGTGTACTTTATTTTGAGGGATGTTTAGCTGCAGTAAATTTGGGCAATTGGCGTAATTGAAAGTTAGCTTGTGTGTGTCATTCTAATTTCTAGTGCCAACCGATGCGTCCACCAGGGCTGTGCAAAGACGCCTTGCAAAAAGTGGCATCTGGCATTAAGCTGCCGTCGTGCCACTTTCTCTGCATGGCCACATTCCCCGGGGCAGCAACCGGAACAGGCAGTGAGACTGTGTCGCAGGGTGCAGTTGTAACAGGTTAATTGTATGCAACTGACAATGAAATGCTGACTAGCTGCAGCTTGTTTGTCAGCAAGCATGCCAGCATCACTCGTTTAACTAGTCCCGTCAATCAATTCATTCCAATGCTAGATCACCGGTGAAGTACCTGGCTACATGTGCAGTCTGTGGAAGTAGTGTCAAGAAAAGTGTTAATACTGCTGTTTTCACTGATGAAGCATGCCAGCTACTGCTTCTTGGTGCTATGCTCACAGCCACTTGCCTGCAGCAAAAGTTGGGTGTTTAGTTGCAACATGCAGTAGCTGTGAAGTTTTGGCAGCAAAAGCAGTACTCTTTTGTGAATACCTGTACAGCAGCCTTAACAGCCAACTGGAAGAAGCTGTGCAAGGACAGGGCTACACAGTATTGCATTTCTCGATGCTCTCGCCTCTTATACAGCTTTAGCGTCCCCCAAGAACCATTGCTTACTCATGTCAAACAGGCTAGCTTGTCAGGCTGTTTATTGGAGCGTTCAGGTTCTCACTCTTTTAAACTTGATTTTCACTGCAGCTCCGAGCTGTTAAAACTGTCATGAAAGTCTTTAGATGGATGAAAGCATTCTGCAATAACATTTGAAGAGTGGCGTGTGCACGTATGATCCTTTTGTAGGTTTGCCACAGATGCATGCATTTGATGTGGCATTACGCACACTTGATCAACTGTGGACAGAACAAAACTGCTTCCTGTTTTTAGGAGCCTGAAAGCAGGAGTAGCCTTATCAACAAATGAATTTTGGAACTTCTACCAGCTTGTGATTTGGGCATATAGCGCCTAAGTGGCTTGTGATGCTGTTCTTGCTTTCCTCACAAAGTTTCATGGCACACACACTAAATGGTCCCAATAAATTTTTCTAAATTGTGGAATTATCCATCTTGAGTATGTGAATGTTAGACTAGCACCACTGCAGTGTAAATACTGATGATCCCTGCCTCCAGCTGCATCTGTGTGGCTTTTCCCATGCATGTGCAGGTGGGTGAAAATAGTACCAGTAATTGTAATGGTAGAATGGTAACACCATGCCAGAGTGCTCTACTAAAAACGATCAGTCTGGGCGTCAGTGGAGGGTTAGTACATCAGAAACCACATAGAAATGAAAAGTGGGTGGGTAGACTTCACTAAAATTCCCGCACAAGCTCTTTGTAACCTTACATATAATGGCAATGTCTGGTAGAAGCTAGTTCATGGTTTATTAATAAGGAATTACACAGGCGTTTCAAAATGAGCGTACACTCAACCTGGCAACTCTCATTGTAGAGCCGTTATGTACAAAGGGAAGGACACAAATACGTGAAGATATCGCAAAACTTGTGACGGCGCCATCACACTGCAAATGCTGCACTTTGGGTTGATACCAACGCTTCATCTAGACTCCAAGAAGCAAAGGACAGTGTTATCATTTGAGTGGAATGCTTACTGGGCTTTAGTAGGGTCCCTGAGTAAGCATTTCAGAACCAGCCACTCTTGGCAGCAAATTAAGGGCACTGTAGCAGAGACTGCTTTTTCCACGAAAGCCCTTGTCACAGAAACAAGCTAGAAGCATTATTGGGTCAGTGCTGCATCAAACAAGGATGTGGCACTGTCCTCGAGGGACATTTTCCACCTTATCCTCTGGCGACGAGCATGTTCAGGGAAAAAACAGTCTTCACTCCACTGCCTTTTATTCTTTGCCGAGAGTGCCCGTTTGTGAAATCTCGGCTCTGGAATCGCCGAGGAGCAGAGGAGAGTAGAGGCTCATTTGTGAAAGCAGGCAGTTCACTTTCACTTTAGCACCTCTGTGGTGTGACCACATGTCGTGCATGAGTAACCTAGCCCAGAATTTCTGAGCAAAGCAAGCTGTCGTTTAGTGAGCGAACTTACACCAGTTACAGTTTGGCGCAGCCATCTCAAGTAGTCTTGGTAGATGGCCTTCCAAGTGAGTACCTGAGTACTATGAGGAAATATTGCGTGCATGGTCTTTCCACCCTTGGCAGCTAGTTGTCAAAATTACTACTAGGTGTCGGAATTACTGACTCCATGCTATAACTTTTCTGTTGTCTGAAGAACTTTGAGATGAGCTTTCACGGTGACAAATTATGCTACATGTAAAAGGAAAAAATGAATTTTTTGTACTGGCTGACTAGGAAAAAATATGTCAGCAGAGAACCGAATTCCTTGTTTTTTTGAACATGTGCACAGATGTGTGTTGTGTGAAAACTGTGTTGAAGTCTTGTTTTTATAATTCCTGTATCAATATTATTTTTGTCAATCAGTGTTTTTTCATTACTTGCGAGATCATGTTTGTTTTCAGGCATTTTCGGTGATTTGTTTTCATGAGCAGACTGCATGAGCTTAACTTCATGTTTTTTCGTTTTGTTTTATTGAGTCATCAGTGTGAAGCTAAAAGTGCTCAATAATGCATCTTTGTGTTCTGCACATTTGTTTGACCAATATTTGTGTGCTCAGTATGTTTAGTACGGCTGTTTGTTTGAGTCATGTTCTTTTCATCAGTAGATGTTCAGTAAAAACTTTTTTTTTATGTCTTGTCCAAGATTGCCTGCTGCTTTATTATTTTCTTATGACACATTCTTATAGAATACATTTAGTCTGAATTTATCACTTGCTACAATAAAGCAGCTCTGGCTCATCAAGTAAACCCTGAAGTGTAAAGTGCCCGACATTTTGGTAATGTTTTGCCCTAGTGTCACGGACTACTGGGTAAGTCTTTCATTGCCTTATGAACTAATTTGTCATCACATGCGACAGAGCAGACATGATTAATGTCAAAGTTAGTTTATGCATGCTGACAGACCACTTTGTTATGCTGTCTCATCTGTTCTCATATTTTTGGCTGAGTCTGTATTAAATATTCAAGGTAGGGCTTGTGCTGGCTGTATAGATTTATGAAATCTCTTAGTTCACCGAAACCTTGTTGACCTTAGAATGTTCAGTTTGTGAGCCTATGGTATTGTCGGTGTGTTTCTGCATCACTAATAACTTCACCTTGCCGACGCCATACATCAGTGCTAGAAAATTACATTCCAATATTATCAAAGCTGGGCAGTTGCAGGAAACTGAGAAGCCACACCTGAGAGCCACTCGGGGTGAAAGAGCACCTGCAGTTTTAAAAACTGCTTTGTAAACTGTATGGTTTTTAGCTCATATCGGGCACAATAAGTCATGATCACCAGTGTAACAAGACAGGAATCAAGGAAAGAACATGGGACCACACTAGCGTGGTCCCGTGTTCTTGATTTAGTCCCCGTCTTGTTACGCTAGTAATCGTGTTATTGTGCTAGTTACCAGCTAAACCAACTTTGTGCCGTAACCATACCAAGGCCAAATCTTGGATATGCATTTTAATAGTCTTTTCCTGAATCATACATTTGTCCTTTGTTGCTTTGCACGCTACTCTTATCATCAGGATCAACTTCTGAACATGATAAATAACTACAAAGGATGATCACTGTCAAAATAGTTACTACTATATGGTCCCTTGTCTGGTTGTGTGTATAGTATCGAAGGACCCTTGCACAACTGTTGAGCTGCAGTTAAAACTCGTTACAACTAAACACATCCATAACGAAGTAATGTACAAAGCGAAGTGATTGTACTTGCCAAAAAATCCCATGTAACCTGTATATTTTCACGGAACAACTTTTCTTTAGAAATTGAAATAACGTACCACGTTTAAGTCGAATTTCGCAATTATTTCTGGCCCATTAGCCGAAATCTGGAGGCACGGGCGGTTCTGCCTAGAACCCGCCTGTAATTCATTCGCCTGCGCCGGCAGTACTGCGCCACACGTGCGGCGCTGCCGTGTTGATCGACAGCCACTCCACCATTGCCGCCGGCTTCCGCCTTGTGTGCACACGACACATGCACACAGTCGAGTGCCGTGACGAGCGGAGAGCGCGGCTTGCGCTAGTTGTCCTTGCCTTATCCGGCTAGCGCAATACGCTGCTTCATACGTTCAGTCAAAACGAAAGAAAAAAAAACGCTAGGAGGAAGCATAATTACGACGTAAGGCAGCTATTGGCGGCGAGGAGTGACGGAGTCGCCATCTATCGGAAGCGCCTCGCTGGCGTAGTATGAGGGATCACGCTGCGCGCTCCTCGTAGGTTTTGCTGTCAGCGCTCACTGAAAAACACCACGCGCGAGCTCTCCCGGACATTTCTGTAAGTACTTTCGAAACGAGAGAAGTTTTTTGCTGTCTAAATAATAAACTTGGGCAAACTGAAAGCACAGAATCGTTTACGGACGCTATTTCTTTACCGAATACGTACAGTGAACGCCACTGCGCGCGGTCGCCGCGATGGAGTCTCCCGAACCGGCTTCTTGCTTGAAAAGTAGCCAAACGCCGAGAGTAAACTATGTGAAATATGTTGTTAGAGTGGGCTGTCTGTATAACCAAATGGGGTATAACAGAATGAAACCGCAATGCAGCGATCACACGGGTTCGCAGCGACCGACCGCGCGTCTGCATGCATGTCCGCGCACAATGTTTTGCTTTCGCTGTGAGCGCGTTTTCGCACCGTGCCATGAGCTTTAGGCCACAGAATATGAGCATTTGACAGTATACAAGCAACCATTGTTGCGTGGGGGCTATCAGAGCTGTTCAAAATAATTTCATTGTAGAGACTTCGACGCCTACGGGGACTGTACGTGATGTGCAGTCGCGACGATTCAATCTTGTTTTTTTTTTTCTTCTAAATTCTTGGACGTTTCCATATTATTTCTCGAGTTGCGTCGCACTGTATGTTTATCGGTGTTCTCAGTGTGCGATTTCCCTCTGCCTCTTTTTCGTAATCCAGTGCATTAATTCATAACACGTACGAACATGAACATATGCCATGCCTTTTTTTAATGTGCGTCTTACCGCTCCCTTTCCATTCCAGTGAGCTTGCCAGTATCTATAGCATCGACAAGTTCATAGACCAAACCGTCATGACATTAGTCGGGCAGCGGACTCGGGCGAGCATCTCAGCGCGCGTTTTCCGAACATCGCAGACCCGGCGCCGTAGCAGAAATCTTCCTCGCGTCTGTGCTTGCTGCATACCCGAGTTGTAGCCGATGACTGTTTGCCGGTTTTATGTTTCGCGAGCCAAGCTTCACGCAGCTTCTTGTCCTGCGGCTACGTGTGAACAAGGCTGACACCGGGCTCCGTTGCGTACGTCCGGTACTGCGGCACCGAGCAGTAGCCTACCATGTTGCGCGCCTCCAAAGGCAGCCACTACTTATTGTAGTGCTTTCAAGCGTTGTAAAGGAGACACTCGAAGCGGGAAAATCTCGCCACTAAATGAGGACCGCAGCGCACGAGTGAATTTGAACTCTCGTTTTCAGCTCGCTTCGGCGCTCCCGAAGCAGCCGACGCGGCCGCTTTGCCCACGTGATCCTTAATAGCACGTCACGCCGACGGTGTCGCCAGCTTTTCCAGTGGTGGAGCTCGAGGCCAATAGCCTCGGCGAGCAGACCTCCTCTATGTAGCTTGTCTGCGTGTTGATTATTGGGAAATAGGCCCACCGCGGTCGCCGGACCTTTCGAGGCATGGTTTCGTTCGCGATGGCCGTTAGTGACGTCACGACCGACCCTCGCCACGCGCTACATTCGCTATCGTACTTTCTACGCGCACTGCGGTTTGAAATTGCCGCCTATTTTCCTTGAGCCTTATATATTTTACACGACTACGCTGTCGCGTGACGCTCCTTCCTAGTCTTTCTTTACTCTCTCCATTGTCGCATGCCGCGACTAGTAACAACCGTTGGCGGGCATGTGTAGTGTTTCTTTTTTTTTTCTGCGCACGTTAGCAGCGGTTATAGCGAAATCATGGTTATAACAAATAATTTCGGCTATTCCTTCAACTTTGTAAGAGAGATTTTACTGTATATGTATGCATTGTGTTCTTGGAACGCAGAAATATGACGCATGCCGCGGCATCCGTTTGCTCCCTGCGGAAGGTTCTTGAATCAGTAATGTGGCCGCAAGTTAGCGCGATGAGACACGTGCGAACGCGCGGACAACTTTCTGGCAATAAACAGTATCCCGCGGTTTTTTTTTTTGCATTTCGCGGACTTTCTTTCAGGCTTGGAAAAAACTTATGTAGCACGTATTGAGCAACGGAAATTCGGATCTTGAATTTTTCAGGATGGTCTGCAATTTTTTTTATTTACACTTTTGTACTGAATATAATGTTTGAACAGTTGCTTAATTACAAATGCAATTAGACGAGATACAAAAAATTGTCTTGCTGGTTCCAATTAAGCGGCGGTGAACAGTATACCTTGGTTCTGTCGATCTATACGTGGCACTTGCATATTTTTAAATTTAGGAAAGGTACAGAGGACACGCAGTATACCTTGGTGTTTCACGAAGTACTTTCCAAATTCCTTAAATATTAGCAAGGTGGGATAAATGATTTCCTCCGGATTGCGTTCACCGCAGAGTCTCCTACATTTAAAAATGACTCGACATTGTAATTAGACAAGCAATAATGCAAATTTGCCTGATTCGTTTTTAACCAAAAGAGTTATGCAAATGAACTCAATAAAAGACCTGAAGCCTGCCATCCGAGGAGCTCACCACCGTTTCATGAAATGCATAAATTTGAGCCTGCTCAATTTTACAGCCTATTCCGGCCAGTTTCACGATGAAAAGCGAAACTGCCGAAGAGCGCAAATAGGCGCCCATGAGTCACGTGGCTGCTTACGCCTCGCCTTCCGGCGCCACCTAGATCTCTGCTTGATAGCGCATGGCCTCCGAGATTTGCGCGTGCAGTCTCGGAGGCCATGGATAAGGACGCTCGTTTAGTACTCGCCCACAGGTAAGGCGCAAGCAGTGACGTTACTCATGGATGGGTGTCAACTAAGGGCGTGGCCCACGGTGGCGTGATTGTGGCTTATTATGATTACATTGAAAATGTTAGCACACACTGCGCCATCTAGGGGCGCCGCCGCGAAACTTGCGCGTGCGCGGTTTCGATTCCGCTGAGCAGCGGATAAATTTTGAAGGATCTTTTTTTGTCATTGAAGGACGACACATACCTCGCGACGCATATTCATTGACTGAAGTTGGTGTCGGGATCGTTGCGGATCGGCACATACTAAGTGGGTCATGTCCAGTGCTCCAAGTTGGCATGAATGAGCTAGTTCATTGAACAGCGGCAAGTACCTAGTAAAACGCTTACAAACAGACATCTCGGAAAGGGCATAAAGTACCATAAAAACGCTAATCGCATTAATAACTATAATCGTTAATTTAGAATTTAAAATTCAATTTCTGTGTTCTTACGCGCCAAAACCACAATGCTTTTGAGTATTGAGGGAGGGGAGGTCACCGGATTATATTGACCGCCTGGAGTCATTAAATGTGTATCTAGAGTACACGAGCGTTTTCGCCTTTCGTCTTACTCTGCGAGGTGGTTGACACCGTGTAGTAAAACCCTTCACATCGGTCTGTCTCGCCAAGGCAAAGACCCTGGGACGTGCATAGCTAAAATGAAAACGAAAACGAAGCAGAACGTTGATTCAGACGAGTTGGCTCGCAAACGTGCGTACACTCGCGAGCAGAAGTTTGGATACTAATGGTGCTCTTGGAGCACTATCTTCTCCACACTTTTCATATTCGCTCGAACAGCCCTCTCTGCCGATTGTTTCCTTATACCCGGGAGAGCTGGACCGCTAGACCGTAAGATGTGCGCCCTACACCATGGGTACTGCTGGTAGCCCACGTCAACCACATCAGTTTACACATATAGATCCGGACAGATGGACTCATCACCGAGGACACGGATAAACTCGGGCTAAGAGTCGTTCAGA
The DNA here is from genome assembly GCF_038994185.2 of Dermacentor albipictus. NCBI lineage: Eukaryota > Metazoa > Arthropoda > Arachnida > Ixodida > Ixodidae > Dermacentor > Dermacentor albipictus. The sequence continues at coordinate 68,649,422 of NC_091826.1, read as the reverse complement.
TATAAAGCTTGGTCTCTCACTCTCAAGGGGAAAAAGAAAGTCTTTTCAGCTTGGTCATGCCGTCTGTAATCAAGTGCTACAGCCCATGTTGTGCGTTTCCGAGCAATGCAATGTATTGAATCAATTCCACGTTGCGAAGCTGTGCAGAAGGAACTTTAATTATTTTGCTGATGACGCGTCGCGTCCAAGCTTTCGCTCGCGACTCTGCACATGCTTATATTCAGGGCCGGTTATCGACCACGTCACAGTGAACGCGTGGACTCTCTTCAGATCACGGAAAGCCAACAGTTCTGCGATCAGTCATTCTTTGGGAGAGAGGCCACCTACAGAGATATAGAAACGCGCTATATATATAGATGGCTTGCACTGACGCCATCCTGTGCGCCATGTTTGTGAACCGACACGCTGAAAAAGCTGTCCGTGACGTCACGTGCAAGCTATCTTGAGGAACACGGTCTGCCGGTGGTTTCTCCCTTTGCCACGAGAAAGGCGTAACCAGACTCATTTGACAGCCAGTATACGGAATGATCATTTTTAGGTTTTCCGGAATTTTGAAAGGTCGCCTGTGGCAGATAGCGAAATTCTCCTTTTGGATTATTCGAAGAGGCCGACGTCGCTAGCCACAGAAATCGAAGCACGCATTCAATCTAATTACAAAAAACACTAATTAACTTCATAATTACTTACTTTACGGCGCATATTGCAATTTACGAATTGTAGCCGGTAGATTGCAATACGTATCAGCTTGAAATGAATCTCAAGGAGGGCGCCATGCAGTTTCGAGATGATATTCTCCTAAGTGTGGGACCAAATACTTGGGCGTTCCAGTTACTTTTGTGCTTTATTACTTTAAAAAGCGTTTTGCTAACCAAGTAAGTGGAAAACAACAGTGCATTTTTACTGCGAGTTTGATGACGCACATCTCATCTCCAAACTGGTGCCACTGTGCACATTCGTTCCAAGTGGATGCGCCTTGTAAACTTGCGAGTTGCAATTAGTATTTTGCAAAATGCGTCGTAAAGTAATTAATTACGAAGTTATAATTAGCATTTATTATTTAGTTGAATATGTGTTCCTATTTATCGTGCATGTCCGCTAGGAATACTCCAGCTAGAATTAGGTCATCTGCAACAGGCGATTTCTAAAAATTTCGGTAAATTTAAGACTGATCACCTGCGCAATCACAAAATCCGAGAGAAAACTTTTCTTTTTCAGTTCAATTGCCTTGACGTAGACTTATATATGGAACTAGATAATATATGACTGAAAGGCTTATCACCAGTGTAAAATTTAAAAGATTTCTTTTTTCAGGCCTGATTTACACCAAGCCGTCATCCGCCCCGTCAAATAACCGTCACGCCACCGCTTTCCGACAGGGAAGAGCGTTGTCGGTTTCTCTTGTTGATTTGTCTGGGCGACGCCCAGCTCCCTGGGCGTGGCCATAGTGCTTTCTTGACTGTTGTGAACATGCGTGAGCCCATCTCGAAAGCACTGCCGAAGGCGCGGCTCGCACCTTTGTACTCGCACGCAGCAGTCCACAGACAGAACCGCAATTTGAAATATGAAACGCGTCGTGAAAGCTGTCTTCTCCGCAATAAGAGTAGCCGTGGGGAGAAGCCGAGTGCATAGATTCTTTGTTACTGACGTTTCTTCCCAAGTGGCTACGACACAATACTGCGATCGTTTCGATCATATATATATATATATATATATATATATATATATATATATATATATATATATATATATATATATATATATATATATATATATATATATCTTGTTCTGTTTACCTTGTAGCACCACTCAAGTTCTTTACGTTTGAAAGGTAGCCTGAAGAATCCCTCTTTGCCTACTACTATATATATATATATATATATATCGAATTGATGTCAGTGCAAAACAGAAATGTACAAGACATATGCACTGTACTTGCAAATGATGTTTGATCCACGTGCGCGCATATGAGAATAAGAACCAGGCAAAAGAAAATTATCTTCCACTTATTTCGCTTGGAATCAAGGTCAATAAAACAGGAACGCCGGTTCTTTCTTGTTTGCAAATTGCGGCTATTCGATTCAAAGACCGAATCGAACACGACACTATCTGATTGCTAATTCGAAAGCTTCGAGCATTCGCGCACCCCCTAGGCAAAGTCCGAAATGTCAGCTGCGCTCCACCAAGGCGCTTACAGCATATTCCTGCGGCACGCAGGCCTCGTGCCCAATGAAACTCTGTAAATGACTTTTGTGTGGGATAACTTTTATTAGTGGGTGGGCGTGTGTGCTTCGTTTTAAATGCGTATAAGCATTTCTATGCATACCCAGCGAGGAAACTTGTCCCGTCCGTCACGCAAGACGGATCGCTATAAAGAAAATAATGTATGAAACACACTGAATTCGAAATACAATACGTTGCCGGAGGGGAGTTTTGAACCAACGATCCCGCGTTTGGAAGCCGAGTGTCTTGCCCACTGGGCTAAACACCGACTTTGTTTTTCTCACATGTTATTTATTGCTTTATGCTTGCAAAAGGAGAATTACATACCTAAACCACACGAATGTGTTGCACCTGTGGGACAGAACAAATGTCATAGGAGAACATTATGAAGGCTAGCTTTGTTGAAAGATTGGGTGGTGGCGGAATAAATTAAAGGCGATCTCTAGGACCACATGTAAAGCTGTCTTGGATCATTGTAGACATCAGGAAAATTTCGATTTTGCCAAAATTTAATGCCGAACATGCCACATCCCCAATGGGTTTCGGTGGTCGCTAGATGCGCCCTCCTTTGGCGCGTTCCGTCACTGACCGAAGTGCCACCGATCTCTGAGGACTCATGTGCACGTCGCGCAATGCAAACAGATATGCAGTCAATGAGTTCAAAAGGAGAGATGAGGGGTTATATGGGTCTCCTCACGGTTGATAATGGTTCGACGCGGATGGATAAGGTGCTAAGGAGCGATAAGGGCTTATATTGGTGGGATCAATTATGATATAGTTAATAAGCACCGATAAGGGTTGAAAGGGTCGGATGATGTGCGATAGGGTTGATAAGGACCGATAAGTTCGATAAGAACAGATAAAGGTTAGGATAGATTTCGATAAGGTTGATAACAGCCGATAAGAGTTGATAAGGGTCGGATCTATTCCGATAAGGTTGATAAATACCGATAAGGGTGTGTACTGGTCGAATATAGTTTCATAACATTGATAATGACACTGGGCTGCGTGGAAATGAGCAAGCAGCACAATGCTTACGCATACTTAGACAACTCCCAAGGGAGTTTCTGCATGATTTTTTTGGTTTCTTATCTCACTCGCATTCTTTCACCCCTCAACGTCTGACATGGATCGAGTAGCATGGCATGCCTGACACTGTTAACCTTTCCAGATATCATTAAAGCACTCTCTCTCGCAGTTCTGAACATCGCCGAAAGTTATCAGCTATCAAAACCAAATGTCGACAACAAGTATTAATAAAAGAAAAGAAGAACACAAAATCGGGAAGGCTTTGCTCGAATAGAACCAAGACCTTTGCTTTGCTGAGCTGGCTAGACGTCAATATATATTTGTACAAAAGTAACTCTAACTACTTGAATTAACTGATGAAAACTGAATATGAAAGGGCGTTTTAAAATTCTGATTTGACGCGCGCACACACGCACGCACGCACGCACACACACACACACACACACACACGCACACACGCACGCACGCACGCACATATTGCATCCAAGCTAAATCGCTCCAAATTAAAGCTCATATATATTTATTTTTACGTATCATGTCTCTCATGTAACATAAGAAGCAAAATGAAAAAAAGAATATCAGGGGATTAAGGGGTTTGATTTCAGTTTTTCTTTTCTTTAGTAACAGTCCCGTAAATGAAAGATATGAAATGACATGACTTCTTGGGCTAAATGATTATAGGAACACTCTAAACCTTAGTAAGAAAAAATACTGGCGAGCCTCAGCCCGTCCTAAGTAATTTACTGTTGTACTTGTTCCTGCGAACCAGTTTCGGCATCCATGAGCTAGGTACGTGCGTCATGACGTCATGATGTGTCATGACGTTATGGCTAGCTCTGATTCTATCGCTGCCGCTCCCGAATGCAGCCACAAGAAACACGCGCAGCAGTATTGTAATTACTATCATTGTTTTATTTATGAGCGAGACCATCAGGCGCAACCGCATTTTTTACAAGACGTCCGCAAATTTGCTCTGTTATATGACGTCCCAGGCCCAGCGTTTCGAGACCAGCCTTAGCATCAAATTGAAATAAATCCCACAAATGTTTTTCGTGCTTGCCAAGCGTCATCCCTTCGCGTTCGAGAAACGTGCGGCGGAGTTTCTACAACTTGAAGAGTAAAGAAATACAATATGTGGCAGTGCTTCTTGTTAAAGCCAACAAACAACTAAGTCAAGGAAATGTACGGGAAATGAAAGGGGACGAAAATACAACTTGCCACCGGTGGGTGTCGAGCTTACAACCTCCGCGTGACGTCTACTTCCTTGGGTCAACACCTTCTGGAAGCAGTTATGGCCACTGACCTCCACTAGGGGGAGTTACTGGAGGTCAGTGGTTATGGTATGGGACCGTAGTTATGGCTCACATGCAGTGGCACTGGGTAACCTAGGATTGTCAGACTGTACCATTCAAAGGCATGGTGCGGCGGACGGTAGGCTTTTCTGGCGTGTTCGTTTCCATTTTTCCTCATTAATTCAACATATTTCAATTAAACAAAACAGTTTTTCGGATGATTTGAAAAATCGACATTGATAAGAATTGTGACTGTACCTATTTTGCGAAATTAACTTCGGAGCTATGCGTCAGTGTGCATCTGTGTGCATTTTTATGTGCGAGGCCCCGGAATGAACATAGCCGGAGTGAGACATCATGCGATGTTCCGCTCTGGACGTTATCGCAGGTAATGTTCGAAATAATAAAGCTACCCACATCAGGGAAGCACAGCTGTGCATCTTAGCAGACATTAAGTACAGGCCCATCGTAGCACTAGTCATTCCTTTAAAGATTATTATTATAAATTAACTCCATTACAATGAACCCTTCTAGAGCGAGGAACTTTTGCAGATTTGAATGATTTATTTTTTCTGGGGACTCCAGCATCAGCTAAATATTGAATGAGAATTCTAGCGTGGCTTTAGGTGTTCGCTCTCAGCAGACGCTATTACTGATGCATGTCCACTAAACTTTTGGGTAGATTTGTTAAATGTTTTTGTTACATGGATGCGCAGCGTTAAAAAAAGCGCGTCGACTCATAACTTAGTTCTAGTTTCGCTTTCAGTTAATGCAGGTATCTAACTTTTTTTTGTCCAACACTTTTTTTTTTACATGTGGTAGTGTGTATTAGCTAAACTACGTCAAAATAATTTTGCTTACCTTTTGCTGTTTTGTTACTGCAGTTTTGCCCGCTTTTTAGGTGAAAACTTTTCAAAGTGCTAAGATGAGAATGTTTTCAGGCCACTCTGAACTTCTACGTGCTCACGTTCAAACGCTTTGTCCCTGTAGTTTATTCTGACCACATGGAAATAAACAGTACAACAGCTACTAACTAGTTGAGTACAAGAAGTGTGTGTATTCCGAAACTGACAATAAACGCGCGCCGTTTCTACATGATGCGGACTTTATCGATCAACGTGGTTGTCCTTTGCGCCGGCAGGTGGCCAGTGGTCGCCTTCCAAAAATTCATGCAGCAGCGTCTATGACGTGAATTTCTGTCTTTGTGAGTAACCGATTTTTTTCTTTTTTTTCCCGTATGTGCACGTTTTGCCCGAATTTCCCTGCTTGTACAGCGCGTACAGTGCCTACTCGTGCCGGCACGAGCGATTCCGAATCGTGTCCGGTGCTCGGACTATCGATTCCAGTTGAAAGCCGAGTCGGCGCCAATGCACGCTGACCACGTTAGGCCTAACGTTTATGGTGGCGGCAGCGTCGGCGGGAGTTGTTAAGCTTGTTATACATATTTTTTTTTTCTTTTACGCGGCGACGACTTGTTTGGTCGAGGTAGCAACAAAAGCGCACGAGAGTCTTTCTTCTACTCACTGATGCTAACGGACATTTCGAAAACCGTCTAGGTGGTTTACGCCGCGTCGTGGAATGATACGCGAGCTTCCGGCCGGCATCCGTTCATTGAACACGCCTGGCTTCTGGCCTACCGTGTGCTATGCGCGCTTGCGAATGCCGGTTCTTGCGCGCTAACCGCTACTCCGGAGTTTTTTTTTTGTTTGTTTATTTGTCCTCATTCTAGATTAGGTTGGGTGGGGCCGCCGTATGAAGATGCAGGCGTGTTCGTATGTGCGATGTTCGCTGTTAAATGAATGTTCCTTCGCGCGTTCGTACCTGAAATGACGCCGGCCTGCTCGTGCGGCGTTGAAGGTTGAGCCCCCCGCGCTTTATTCGATCACCCCTAGCCAGGTGCGTAAAGCGCATGCGCCGGTGCGGTGCCATTAGCCTTTCACGCTTTTTCGGGAAACGTTCGGGACCACGTTTGTTTTTCTGTACTTCCCGCCGTTCGGCCCGTGTTTTTTTCTTTCTTTTTGTCCTGATCTCATTCGAAGCAGCGAAGCCAACCTCTTGTGCGGTTTCCTTGCAGATCTTGATCTCGTGTTTGTTGTAATGAAGTGTTTTTCTTGTGCTGTGCGATTTCACTGATGTATAACGTGTATCTTTTTTTTTTTTTGCTCTTCTAGTAACGCACATTGAGGGCGTCTTTTTGTAAGACATTTTTTTCTATATTCATTTTATTCTGTAACTTTTTCGAAACTTTTAATATTTTTGCCTACCAAAAGAGTCCTATTGCACAACTGCGGGTTCATCACTAAATTTTTCTTAGTCCAAAATTCAAATGAAGCCGAAAGCATCCTTTGCCATATCAGTTCAACATTTTATGTCTCGCCAACAGCGTTAGTTCAAATGGCTCGCGTGTTACTTTGGTAATCTCTTGCTAGCTCAATATTTTGGGTCCATTGGTCATGAAGGTGAAATCAAAATTGCATTCACTCTTTCCCGAAAAAGTAGCTTCTTTCGTGTTAGTGCTATAGCTTGCATCCAGATTCAGTAAGTCGTGTTGGAACACAATTTGATTTGGCAACTGCAATGATGGCATGGCCAAAGCTCTGTGATGTGTGAAATGAATACCGTGTGGAAGAGGACTCACTGAGAGGCTTTGCTGATGGAAAGTGCTTGTTGGGCTGTCATGGTTGGCAAATTGTGTGAGGAGTGTCTCATGTTTGTTTGCTGGCACATTCAGCCGAGATGGACAGGCAACGTCTTTTTCCCCCATTGCTGTTTGGGGCTGTCGAGTAACTTTGCCTCCCTTGTTGTGTGGTGCTACCATTTTCCAACATACCTCCACGTTGCCTGTCATGTCCTGTCCCTGAGTGTGCCAGTAGAGATGAACTTCAGAAATTTGTGCAAACATACATAGCAGGAATTTCGGCACTGGCAGTCATGCAGGTTTCTGTAGCCATTAGCATGGGAATGTTAGGAAGTACCCCGTCGAGCAATATAAAATGGCACACCTTAATTGTCTTCAAGAGGCTGTAGTAGCTAAATACATATTGGCATAAAAGCTTTCAATGCAACTAAATTCTGAGCGAAAGAGCTACTTGGTGTCGGGCTGCTAAGCACAAGGTCGCGGGATCGAATCCCGGCCACGGAGGTCGCATTTTGATGGGCGCGGAATGTGAAGACACCTGTATACATAGATCTAGGTGAACTTTAAAGAACCTTAGGTGGTCCAGATTCCCGGAGTCCCCTACTACAGCGTGCCTCATAACCAGATCATGGTTCTGGAATGTAAAACCCAATAATTAAAAGAGCCACTTGTTACATACTAACATCTCACCTTGAGATCCACACTTTACATTAATCATTGCCTAAAAACTAGTTTAGTGTTCTCTCACACATTGCTCATGATTGTAAAGCATTGGTGCAGCTTGGCTGATGTCTAGCTAAGCAACGGGCACCTTGTGTTACCGCACCCCGAACTCCAAAGCCATGCACTCAAGTGTGCTCAGGCACGAAGCCTTTGGAGCGTAGCTTAGTGACGATTTTAGGCAGCTGTGCCCAGGAGCATGAGCACTGACACATCACTTAGTGACTTATGTTGCTTCTGCAACCGCTATTGCATTTCACGCGCTTTGTAAACATAGCGTCGCTGACAAGCGGCTGCAATTCTTGATAGGCAATGTCGAGCTCAAGAGACACCACACGCGGAGATGGAGGCAGCGATAGTGGTTTACGTTTGTGATGCAAGTTGTTCGCGCTGCTGTCAGAGGTACTGCAACATGAGTTGTTTCTGCTCTGTGGTACATTGACTGTAGTAATTCATTGCAGATCGCAGGAGGGTGCATTACCATTTGAGGCATTCAGAATCATGTGGCCAATCGATTAGTTGCCAAAGAACAACTATTTGATTTTATGCCAATGCATCTGACAAGCGGAGATCATGCAGTCATGTCCCTGTTTCGCGTGAAGCTTGAGTGCAAATTCGGAACAGAAGAGCGCATGTAATGCGTCAACTGTGTTTAGGTCTTTACAACTGCACTATGAAAAGGTGAAAGTGCAAGGAGAGGTTAAATATGCCACGATGCTGGAAGCCATAGGAGGCACAAGCTCCCGCACACCATCTCCCAGACTGGAGCACATAGAATGCGTTCCCTCATTGCACAGTGAAGTCTCTTGTGGCCGTTAAGTTCACTTAAGAGCACGCTCTACAAACGGGAGCGTACTTCAGCTCCTTAACGCACCCAGTGCAACTGCATTGTCACTGCCATGAAACCTTAGGATTACAAACGATTTTGTGAACATCATTGATGACATTGCACATGCTGTGTGTGGCATAAAGTTTGTGAGTCGCTTTATTTGGGAGTGCTGTTTGCTGTCATAATGTTCACTATTAATAGCACAATTTTATAAGATTGTTGTTTGAAAAGGTATGTAAGAGCGAAAAGAAAGTGAAATTTCGCAAAGCTTCTTGCCATTAGTGTGAAGTTGCAAAGATGTACAAGGAAATTAGACACACACTTAAGGTTGCAAACTCAAAGAAACGAATCCGTATTGCACTACATAAGTGTCTGGGAATACTTATCCAAACCCGTTCTCTCCTGTCATTTCTATGCTTGTTGGATCACTGTAGTGTCTGTTTCCTCTATAAAACTTCAGTAATCTGTTCAATAAAACAGTCTGAATGCATTGAACTAACGCAACAGCAGTTTTATGAATGCCATTGCGCAGCATAGCTAATATAACCACTTGGTCTTTAGTTGCATGCAGCAGTTTCAGAAAGTGTACACTGTAGGCCATTATGAAAGGAAATAACATATTTGCGTTTACTGCTGGTCATTGCTTCATTACTGCTCTGAAAAAAAAAAAAAATTCACGAGGGATTCAACTTGAGGTATGTAGCAAGTAGTGAGTGGAGGTTCTTTCTGACTTGCAACTGATAGAATCTTTGTTTGAACATCAAGCGTCCCCTTTTGTATTGTTGTGGGTTGTACGCTTGAGTAATAATGCATGTGTTGAATGCTGTCGCATACTTGGTGTCGTATTTGATACCCTGATATTAGTGTATGTATGTAGACTTGTGGATACTATACTCCATTGCAGGCTACGCAGACTTGGCAGGCTATGCTGCAGAAGCAGTATAGTAGCACAGTCATCGGTAATTCTCACTCCGTGCGTTTCTTGATCTGCGGCACTTACTATGGACCAATCGTGTCATATGATTTGTAGACGCAAGGTTACATAAGTGTGCACTGTTGTGCTTGTACTGTGGGATGTAATATGTCCTGCTTGGTTGCGAGTACTAGGGGTGCGTTGTGGTTGTTCGTTGCAGAAATGTGTCACCGGAATGCAACAGCACAGACATTCACCGTATTTACAATCTTTATGAAGTGCTTCCAGGGGGCAGGTCTAAATATATTTAAAAAATCTTGGCAGAACCAACCTTGGATTGATAGCTTTGTAACCGATAGCTTGCGCATTAAAAGAGGCATGCTGTAAATTTCAGTGACAAACATATCCCTCTGCTGCCATGGTGGACCTTGCAGAAAAGGCATTGTGTTGCGCTTTTATTCAGCATTTTAACATGCTTTATCGCATGTGCTTAACCTTGTAGAGATGTGCCACAGTATGATGAGAGACGCTTAGTGAATTTTGGGGGTGAACGTGTCCCGTAATTTTGATTTTCATAGTCGGCTAAAAGATGTGTGCTCACTTTTTCTAATTCTTACTATCCGATATGCCAAGCATCTTAAGCACTGGCTTGCATGAGTCACCACTTATGTGGTGACGGTCCTCGATTCACACCTGACCATTGTACATTTAATTTCAAGTGATAATTAGTGATATCTAATGTCCCAGTGTGTCCCTAAATGGCCAGAAACAAACCAAAAAGTGCAGAGAAGAGCGAAATAAAGGTATCACTTCAAGAACAAAAGGCATTGCTAGCTTTCTCCATTATATAAATTTGAGTAAATGCCTTTTGGATGTTACTGCTATTGTCTATGGTATTGTTGAAGACTCTAAAGTAGCTCAACGACGTCCCGGTTTTAAGTTTACGCCCATCTCAAGACACCCGTTCAAAGAATGACAGATGGTCTAATGCAGGAGATGAAGCGTCAAACACTAAAATCTTTGTTGGGATTCTATCTTCCTTCAGCGCTTCTCGGTGCGGCACGTGGAAAATGGGTCTTTGATGGTCAGATAACACTTCACTCTCAGCAATCACTTCAGCATGTCCGCCAACTAGGTGCAGTCGTGCAGTCTTACTGTATTTCACTAGCAACCCTTTATTCCTCAGCTGCCCTTGTACTATGGCATTTAGTCACCTCAAAGCTTCATGGCATTTGTCTCTGGGACAGGCCCCCTCTTCAGGCTTCTAAAGCAAAGAAACTTGCATCTTTTATTGTTGCAGTAGTGGACTTGAACTCATCATAGTTGATTTGTAGGGTGGGCCGCAGTCACCACTAACGCCCATGTTTTCCAAGTCCCAGAAACGACCCGAGACTCGTGTGACTTCATTGTGACTTCCCTTGCGGGGCGTACAACTATGTAGCACACAAACCACACATGTTGAGGGCGTGTGTACTGCTACTTTGCCTGTAGCACCTTGAAAGATCCAGACTTATAGCTTTCATGGATGCATGCGTCTCTTTAGATACTTCAACGCGAGATTCAGCCCTCAAGCTTGTGTTATCACAGCATCAACATCTCATTTTGCACTCATAAACTGTGGTCTGCAGTCACAACAGCGTGGTGCATAATCCAAATCGCTGCAGGAGATTGCATGTTGCATAGAAAGGCAGTGAAGACAACTGTATGGCGTTCCATTTAATTTTATAACATTTAACGTTGCCACGCCTATAGAAATCAGTCAGTTTGATCAACAGTTATTCTATGCGTTGCTAATCATTTGGAATTATTCTACTTGGAACATTGTGCACCATCTGAAGTGACAACCGAGCGTTTTATCAAATTTGATAATTCTTGGTAGGCTGGGGAGTCTTGAGAAAAATAAAGCTACGACTGGAGTTATCGTCAAAACTAACCTGCAGTGCATCTAGGACTGCAATTAAAAAAAAAAAAGCACCAAGTTTGCACTTTGGTCGACTCAACAACATAGCTTTTAATTAACGGCAGCAGTGATGGCATAGAAGCTTCTCTTGAGTTGTTAATTTTACGGCCTAACGTATAGGCTCTTTTAACAGTGTCTCAAACAACGGTAGATGCTCACGAGTGCGCATTATTTTATGAGTTATTTGACTATCATCAAGTGCAACTTTATTGTCCTTATCGTGGGTTGCTTTTAACCATCATCACTTCAACAGACTATGTACAAGCTATTACGAGCAATCCTTGCTGTCGTGTCGGGTTTTCACTCGCAAAAGAGCACACAGTCGATTTCAGATCGGCATTTGATCGAAGCTTGACTAATTTTCTAATCTCTTACATTTTGAACACTGCCTGGGAAAGGGCCCTTATTTATTACTGTACAATGCTGTGCCACGCTTTACATTACTGTGCAGTACTGTACAGGAACTGAGCAATGCATGTGGAGGCTCCAGTGCCAGTTGAGGAATGTACCACCTTGCTTGCAAAGAAAGGCTGATGGTGTGCAGTAATCAAGTACGAGGAGGCTTCTGCGCGCTCCCTGACTTGACAGCCATGGCTTCGTGAGCATAAAGAATGCAGTAAAAAGAAACAGCTGCCTGCTGCAATGAGGAAAAACAATTAACGATACTGCTTTCACTCAGCAAGTGCATCACCATGGCTACTATCGATGCCAACAACTCACATTAATTTTTTGTGTGTGTGATCTGACTTACAAAAGAACCAGGAACCAGATTTATTTTTTATATTTCAGACTTTTTTTACACCAGGTACTTCTATAAAAGTGTGAATTACTTAATTTATTTTCAAATACTGCAGCCCTATTCAGGGCTATTACAGGAGTAGAGTACAACAAATACAAGAAACAGACAAAAAGGTAGAACATATATTAAAAAAGAAAGATTGTGAAGATATTACACAAGTGCTTTTACAAAACCTGACAGTGCCAATTCATGAACAGAACTGAGCAACTTGTTCCAGCATTCAACAACTCTCACAGAATCAGTTTCGTTCAATGTTGCACACTTTATAAGGGTTCCAGACACATGAAGTGTACTCTAATACAAGGCAAATAAGTGCTTTATGTATCAGCAGTTTATGGCGTTTTTTTTTTTTTATACTATTTAGATAACACTTGTCTTAAGAGGAAGCTTTAGCTCGGGCCCAACTCCGACGCGGCCTATTCAAATACATGTAAAAACGCAAAAACGTTTTTCTGAGATAACCCCTGGACCGATTTTAATGAAATTTGTTGCATTTGAGATAGCAAGTTAAATTCTAGTGACTGTTGGAAGCGGAATTTTGATTTAGGGCTTGAATTTTGTTAAAAGGATTTTGAAAAATTCAGACATCTGAAAAAAATAGAAGCACGAAGTTTACAAGCTAATAGCTCTGCATCAAGAACAGATATCGCGATTCTGTAAACGGCATCCATTAGACCATTCAAAGCGGACAAATTTGATATGTCAGTTTACATCTTACGTGAATTTATTATGTTGTTTACGAAGGTTCTGCAAAAGTTGTAATTACACATTGCTCCATTTATTGAGGTTCATGTGTAACATATCAATTTTGTCCGCTTTAGATGTGCTATCAACTATAATTCAGAGAATTGCGATATCATTTTTTCTTGCTGAGTTACGGAGTTGTAAACTTGATAGTTTCGTTTTCTGAAAATTTGCGATTTTTGCCAAATTTTTATAAAAATTTGACGACCTAAATCGAAAATTCAAAACCAACAGTCACTAGATTCTAAGCTTTTCTTTTAAATGCAGCAAACCCCGTCAAATTTGGTGCAGCGGTCGCCGAGAAAAACGAATTCTCCTTTTACATGTATTTAGATAGGAGCACCCGAGCTAAAGCTTCCTCTTAAGTAACCTCTTTTAGTGCTTCAGATATAATGTGATCAATATGCTGTGACCACTGCATGTTGTGTGTGAAGATAATTCCAAGGTATTTTTTTGTACACCTGTTCATGGGGAACTATTGTGTTCTTGAACGTTACACATGCTGTGAAAGAAAATGGTTGTTCATAAATGATACTACTATGGTTTTTTGAAAGTTAATGTGCATCTGCCAATACGTACACAAGATGCAATATCTGGTGAAGGAATCCTGAAGCAAGGTGTGATGACTAGGAGAATAAATTACCTGGTATAGGACACAGTTATCTGTATCAAGACGGACTTTTGACCTAATATTGCTGGGAAGGTAATTTATGAATATTAAAAATAGCAAGGGTCCCAGAACAGAGCCCTGTGGAACACCTGATGTTACATTTGCAGCCGACGACAAAGTGGAATGAAAAGAACCAAATTGAGAGCGAGAATTAAGAAAGCTAGCTATCTATTCGGTCAGTCGAGGATTATTTAATATTACGTTTAGTTTACTTTGTAGCTTGTTGTGTATAACAGTGTTGAAAACTAGAAAAGTACAAATAACACATCAGTTTGTTTGCCAATATCAAGACAGGTTGTAATGTCATGTGCAAATTCCGCCAGTTTTGCTGAAACCACGACTAAATCCATGTTGTTTGTGAGAGACAAGGTTATTTGATGCATCTCTTATATGCTTGTGTATGATATATTCCAGTAGTTTACCAGAATTGGAGGCAAATGATGTAAAGCAACACGATTTATGGAGAGGCAGGACCTTGGCTAGCTTCAAAGACTGAGGGACGATGCCTAAAACAGAGGATTTGTGAAAAATGACCGCCAAATAATGTGAATACCAGAGGTAATTGAATAATGTGAATACCAAGGTAATGCTCTGCTGCCCTTGCTGGGACTACACGGATTCTAATAAACCACAGTTGATAGTCCAGTCGTTGTGTCGTGAACTTCTTCTCTTGTCCTTTGTGTTTTTGACTGGTTTTTTCGTTCAAGTATGTACCAACTGGCCCAGATTTCAACCCTTCTCCAGAGAGAGCATTGGACCAGAAAGCTGTTCAGAATTCTGTCAGGGCCAGTGCAATTGTTTGTGTCTAAATTTGATAATCAAGTTCAGGATGCTGTTTTTGCTGATTACCTCATAGCCGATTAGAACTCAAGATTAGTACTTGTGACCAGTGGGAGAGAGTTGTCATATGTGAACACTGATTGGAAGCAGACATTAAAAGCACTACCTATTTCAGTAGTGTCTGAAATAGCCGTGCCATCGGATATAAAGGAAACTGCAGCAGTTTTGGTTGGTGCCTACACGATGACAGCACTCAATATCTGGACACATTATCTGGAGGTGCTCTATTAGCATCTGGGTGGCAGTATGCATTAATGAGTCAGTATTTTCATCACATGTTTCTGGTAAATCATGCAAAAAAAATATTGTTCAAGGGTGAATTGTTTTCTAAATCATTGGATTTTTATGCACGTTTAGTGACCAATTCCCTAAGTGAGACAGTTTAAAGTTAAGCTTGCCACAAATTGTACTACAATCAACAGCAGCTGTAGAAAGTTCAAGCGAAGATGCGCGTTTCAGAAGTTTCTTAAGTGCAAATTAAAAGATTCTTTGATGTTGGCACTGTAACTTGCAATCTGTTTCTGACCAGCCAACAACTGTGTGAGAAGATTGGCCATCTCAGGAGGGGGAACTGGTTGAGCAGTGACTGCTACTTGTAGCAATGGTATTAGCCTCGCTTGTCTTTTATATAATTGCTGAAGGCACCCCTCTAGATTCATTGTCAAATTCAGTGTCACCACTCAAGAGAAGGCTATCGCAACAGTGCAAAATACAAAAGCAGCAAGCAACAAGGCTGTTCAAGACCACCAGCATCAAAAAGTCATCAGAACTGTTGCTATAGGCATACTGAAATACCTGCATGAAAAATAGGCAGCAATTTAGAAACTGTCTGGCGTCACTGCTGCTCTGCCCACTGAAGGAAGGTGCCGTTTTGAAGACCATTATAGCATCTAGTCTAGACGTTGCTGACCACAGGTTATCGGTGGTTGGCCGAATGACGACATCAGTATGACACGGTGGATACAGGAAGCCCCGTCAGGAAAGCCACAGGGCATGCCAGGGCTATCACAAACAGGAGTGACTGGGCAGTCCGTAGCCACACTATTGAGAGCGTCCACATGTTGCAGAAAAGGCAGCATGGACGATAAGGCAATGCCGGTGCAGAAAAATTCATGGAAGCATCTGAAAAGCTGCTTCAAAAAGAGGCAGCGATTTAGCAACATTCTGGTCTCGCTGCTGTCCTGTCCACTGATGGACGGTGCCGTTCTGAAGACCTTTATAGCCATATTCGCGGGTTGTATGTAGTTTAGGAGGATGTTCAGTCGGGCCTAGTAGTGAGTGCTTGGCCCATTACGCTTGTTGGTGTGAAAGAGGAAGAGGCCTGTATTCATACTTCGTATTCGCAGTGGGGGCCTTGGTTGGAGAGATGTTCCTCATCCGACGACGGCGACTTTGTGTATTTGGCACAGCAGCTGTGTCATAGTGCACTCGGCAAAGTGAAACTTACCTTCTTGCGTGTTATTAGCTAATTTGCTATGTTGCGTTTATCTACGCTTTTGATAGAGCGCATTTGTAGCTCTGCCATTTTACTCGCTAGACGTCTCTAGGCCTACAACTAAACTGTTAAAATGGTCATCCTGTATACCATGTGACCGTATTGCCATAAGTGTTGTGTGCCATGCTTTACTGCGTGGGAACGCACAGTACCTTCGTATTTGAGCGTTGCTGGCTGACTCACTATGGCTGCGTCATTATCTTCCTTAAGAATTTTCACAATCGTGCACTGGTACTTGGAACCATTTTTGACGAACAGAAATAAAGTCGGGCAGGTAATCAATTAGAATTATCATTGTTAACTGCTACAAGTTCTGCTACAAATCGACCTTTTTCCTGCTACAAAATGCTCTCGGCCATTCCCTCCACTGCGAATGCCTTCACTCTTACTGCAGTGTATAACTAGGTTCTTGTGCAAAACAGACGAGCACAAAAGGCACCTGTAGATGCGACAGTTCCTATCCTGTCTGTATGTACACTCCTATCATTAGTCGTCTGTCGCGAAAAATGTTTTTACCATTGTGCACCTGTTTAGCCCCGCAACATGTTCCTCTCTGAAGGCAGTTTGCATGCTGCCATTCATCGGTGGAGCAGCTATGCCAAATTGTACCAAAACCTACCTTTATGTCATCCTGCTCCAAAACTACATTTTAGCAGAAAATTGTGTCAAGCCTGCGCCGATTAAAGATAAAGAATCTCCTTTCAGTGATGCTGTCTCAATAGTAAAGTTAAAACCAAAATCTAGAGCGCTTCGGCAGCATCGTCATCCTGAAGGTCAATGGAGTGGTTGTAGCCATGGATATAGCTGATGCTGTCGTTTCTCCATTAGATGTCTTTGCACTTTTGTTGCAGTTCTCTCCGGCGGATCTTCCAATGTACAGTCGTACAGTCTTTTTTGTTTGTGCTGTTCTACAGTTTGGTATTTTTTGTAGCTGAATGGCACCAAGCTGGCATCAAGGAAGAAGCCTCGGAAAATGTATAGTCGCACATTGTTTAGCACAGTTGGTAACTGTGCCACTTTAAAACTATCTTATAGTATGTGTACTTCCGAGTGGGAAGCTACCTTTGCACCCCTGAGCAATCGAAAAAAGCAGTTCCTGTAGTTGTAATGTGTTCAGCTTTTACATGTTCCACAGCACAGTTATGCTGCAAAGATTGTGCAACTAGAAGAAACTTGTGGGCATCGCAGCTGTGACTTCTTTTTATTTGTGCACATCCTAGAATGTCTTGTTTACATGTTCTAATTGCATAAACTTCTTTGTTCTTGCTTGTTTTAATGGTGCCGAACGTGCAACGTCTGTTGCAAGTCGGAATTGCAGAAGTGGCTTTTTAGCACAATACATGCACGGGAAGGCAATTCTGTTGAAACTTGATGAAACTAGTTTGGTGATTTCTAGCTCCAGTGCCTCGCTGTGTGCAGAAAGCCGACTGCAGTATACTTATTGACTATTTCAGTTAAAATTTCTACCATATCTTGTGTACAAACATAGTTGGGACACTGCGCCTAATCAGATTTTTGCCTGCACCTAATGGTTTTTCCACCGCTCTAAATTTGATGCTAAGTAACTGGATGTTTTCAATGGTGCACTGTTCTTAATGGCTGAATGCGAGTTCGATTGCATACTTGTCTATCGTAACGGTGCTTCAACAACACTTCTATACAGTGCAAAGCAAGCATTTGATGCAATTATCTTTAAAATGACTGTTTGTTAAGAAACCTGCTGTGGTAGCTTAATGGCAGCAGCATTGCACTGCCGAGATCAAGGTCATGTTTTCGGTCCCCGCTGTGGCGGCCACATTTCCATTAGTGCAGAATGCAAGCATGCTTGTGTGCTTGAATTTAGGTGCACATTAAAGAACCCCAGGTGGTCAAAATTAATCCAGAGCCCCCCCACTACAGCGGGCTTTATAATCGGATTGCGATTCGGGCACGTGAAATTTGGGAATTCTCTTTTTTTAATACTAGGCATTATTGTAGCGTGAACCACAGAAAACAGTCGTAGAAGTCGTCTGCGAGTTTTTCACCGCAATTTTTGATGTGCAGTGCTTTCTGCAGAATAATTTCTTCATATATTGTGAAAGCAAGTTTGGCACACTTTTGTGCACCTCTCTACTTTCAGGATGTGAAATATTATGTTTTGGTAGCGTGCACTGTGCCCGCTGGTCGCAGAAACACGTTGCCCTGCTCATTTGGTGGTAAACAGGATCAGATCTCCAATGCCTTCCGTATAATAAATGTCATTATGATACATAAAAGGTCAGGGTGTCTACCAACCTGGAAGACCGGGAATTCTCAGGGATTTTCAATAGTCTGGAAAAACTCTGGGAATACTCTGGGAGTTTGTGTTACATTCAGGGAAAATTAGTGGTCATTTTATTGAAAGGGAATGGCTCGCCCTGCTGCTGGCTCGAGTAACAGAGAGGGATCGTAACAAATTGTCTAATCGTAACGAACGCATGTAGATACGCTGGCAGCTGTGGGCACCACCACGGCAACGCTAGCTTTAGCTGCTTCGACATTCGGTATTAAGGTTCTTGCAGTTCGGTGCCGTGCTTTCTATTGAAAGAATTCGCCGCTGTCAGTAAAGGCACCGACTCTGCCCCTGTAATCCTCACGATTAGCTTCGAATCTTAGAAAGCATGGCGTGTTGCATAATGCCGGTTCCCGAAAGGCTGCTTCGTGTCGGCACAGTGATGTGCTTTGAAGCTTACGTGATCTGTTGCGGTGAAGCTTAAAAAGCATGGGATGGGGCAATTGTCACGGGACACAGTACGTATTCCATAATTATACACGCGTGCACCCGCCGTCTCCTGTCACAGTATGAGCACCAATATGCTTAATAAGTGTACTGGCAGGCCTTAGGGGCTTTTTCGGACGTACCTGTGAGGGCTTGAGCCCTTAAGGGCAGCAGAAGACATGCATTCATTTTTTCGGACTACCTGGTTTGATTTTTCGGGCTTTTTCATGGCCTTTGGGAAGTACGAAAAATTGGATGTTGACTGTACAACTGGCCAAGAGGATGCTTCAAATGATTTGTGGGGCGAACGTGCGGCAGAACGAGGACAGGAACAAATGACCATAGCATTGAGGAATGATCAGGAAAGGAGCTGTGAACTGTGCCGCCTCTTCTTTGAAGGAGCTTGAGCTTAAAAAGCAAAGTGTTGGCTGACGCAAAGATGCAGACGACCCTCATCCAAACCAAAATAAACTCTTGAAAGCAGTGAAACACAAAACGGAGGCACTGTGCATGGGCTAAGAGTATGGGAGAAGAGTTGAGGTTGACTTTCCAACTGCTGAGAAAATAGCACTTGTGACCAAGTTAGGGCCTAATAGCAATGATCTTGCTATCACTTGATAGAAATAGCTCATTTTCGAAAATATTTGCTTCTGTAGGCATCTCTTTTTATTCGTATTTGAAAATGTTCCGACTCTATTTACAGTGGGCTTATCATCATTTATTACTATCATTTCTGTTTTTCGAATATATTTTGTTTGCTGTGCATTTTACTTTTCGCTACCTTCAGTTTTCTATTTTGAATAAGATAAACACTACTCCTTACTATTCAAACTGGATTAAGTTGGTTTTTTAATATGCTTACTTGGGAGTGACAGCGTCGGGTGATGAGGTGTCAGCCTGTCTTGACATTAAAATAAAGTTTTGTGTCGCTCGGGGGAAACCTGGAAAACTCGGGGAATTTGAATATGTCAACTTGGTAGACAGCCTGAAAAGTATGAGGCTTAATTTTACATTGTATTACGCGACGTGTGCCTATATCTTCCCTGTGTGACACAATATATATTTTATTGCAAACACTTGCAGTGAGAGAATTTGTGTGAAACGGAGTATAGAGCTTGTGATTTTTTAATTGCATGTTGTGTTTTCAAATGCTTTGCCGTCACTGCTGCTAGTGTGACCAGTTGTACTAGGCCTCAACATTCTTTGTTAATGTATGGCTCCACTAGAATGACAGGACCAGCCTGTCAGCGAGCGTCAGTGCATTGGGTTACTTGACTGCATTTCATGTGTTCGTTTGCATTTTAAAACAGTGTTTGCATTACTCGTTCGTATGTTTCTCATGATTAAGCCTCGCACTAGAGAGGAAGACATTCAATTAATAGCTTGTCCTGTGAATACTTTGTGACCATTTATTAGTGCTGTGCCAGTTTCACATCGCACTGTGGTTGCCTAACAGCCTGCGTTAAAGGTTTCGCAGTGTATGTCTTTTCCCTTATATGATAATTGCTATGCCGCCATGACAGCCCACCTCTCCTGTGCCAACCTTTTTTTCTTGCAGTCTCTGTGCCCATCGCTTTTTGATGCTTTGACATGATGGCGGAGGACTGTACAAAGAAAGCACCTGATAACCAACCCCCTTCCTTCCCACCTTCTTTTGCTCTTTTGCAGCCAGTGTTTTTTTTACCCGTTTTTTTTTCTTCGTAATTTTTTTTGTTCTTTTTTTTCCTCACTATTTTTTTACCGGCCTGGATCCATCGTCTTTACCCACCATCGGTGCTGCTCCTCGTTGCTGACGTTGGGGGCCCTCCTGTTCTCCTGCTGGGTTTGTCAACTTTGCCACCTTGCTGACCACGTCGCGCCTGCCACAGTGTTCACGGAGGAAGGGCTATTTTTTTTTTCTTCCCTTCGACACGCCACTGGGGGTATTCAGGGCCAAGTGCACAGCCAGTGCTGTCTCGTGAGTTCTGGCAAGGCGGCTGAAAGCAGCAGACGAAACCGAACAGGAGCAGCGAGGGCCTGAACCAACGGGCACACTGGAACAAGACGAAATCATGGAAGGTGACGGGGGCAACAGCCAGACAAACCTCATCATCAACTACCTTCCCCAGGGCCTGACGGATGAAGAGTTCCGCAGCCTTTTCACCAGCATCGGTCCCATTAAGTCATCGAAGATTGTGCGCCACAAAGCAACAGGCTACAGCTACGGCTTCGGCTTTGTCGACTATCAGGGAGCCGGCGATGCAGCACGTGCGGTCGAGACACTGAACGGCCTGCAGCTGCAGAACAAGAAGATCAAGGTGGCATATGCGCGACCCGGCGGCGAGACCATCAAGCACGCTAACCTCTACATCCGTGGCATCCCCAAGCACTTCCCCCCTGAGCAAGCCGAGAAGTTGTTCGCGGACTTTGGTCGGCTCATCCAGTTTCGGGTGCTCAAGGACGACGCAGGGCAGAGCAACAAGGGGGTTGCCTTCGCGCTGTACGACCTGCGCGAAAATGCCGAGGCTGCTATGTCGGCGCTGTCGGGTCAAACGCTTCCAGGTGCCACCGAGCCGCTCCTGATCAAGTTTGCCGAGGACAACTCTAAGAAGCTGCGACCTCCCGGAGGCCGTGGCCCCCAGGGTCAGCTGATTGGGCCCCCGGGTGCTGGTGGCGGAGGCCCCATGCGCGGCGCCCAGGGCCGCTACCGGTACAACCCACTGACGGGCTCCTACCAGTACCCAATGGGAGGCATGGCTCCTGCTCCAACTGCAGCAGACGCGGCTGGGCATGTGCTCTTCGTCTACAACATTGGGACCGATACGGACGAAAAGTCGCTCTGGCAACTCTTTGCCCAGTATGGCACGGTGACCAAGGTGAACATCATCCGTGACACAGCCACAGGCCTATCTAAGGGCTTTGGCTTCGTCACCATGGCCAACTACCAGGACTGTGTATGGGCCATCGAGGCCTTAAACGGGTTCCGCTATGCGGGCCGACCGCTGCAAGTCTCCTTCAAGCAGCCCAAGTAAAAGGGCTTGGGCTGGCCATGGTGGTCATCATCGCGCAGTTGTGAGTAGCATCAACCACAGTGCTGCACTCAGTTGAAGCTTGAAATTGGTCTTGCCAGTTTGGAAGTCTTCCAAGCTGTTTGCAGTACTTTGCTGCATGCTTCATGCAACTCAAGTTGAAGCACCATGTCCATGCTCCGCTGGTGACTGACAGTGTTAAGCGCCTCCTACATATTTCTTTTTTTTTTTCTTTTCTTATCCATTGTTGAATTGTTTTTCCGAGAACCGCTCTGGATTGGCTACACGCTGCCACATGTCGCCTGTGTGCTAAGAAGAATATGGCTGGCCGCCTCTAGGGACTGGTAGCGTTTTGGGGGATGGTGTTCAATGTGCACTTTTTTTTTGCTGCCTATGAATTCACTTATTGGACATCTTCTTGGCTTGTCTACCCCATCTTGTCTTGCTCAAGAAAAATTGTATTGGCAGCGGAGGAGACAGACTGTGCCCCAGCTCTGGGGAGTGGCAGACACCGGGCACTCATGATGTCCCCCGCTTTTTCTTTCTTTTGTTTTTCTATTGCTCTTTTATCAGTGTGCCTGTGTGTGTGTGTGTTCATTTTTTTTTGCTTTCTCATGCGTGAGTGCCCTAAGTTAGCAAGGATTGTGAGATTTTTTTGTTTTATATAACTGAATTGTTGGGAAAACTTACTTTTTCTTTGTTAAGCTTTCCCTGGGTTCAGGCAGGCAGTAGCCTTCAATTTGCTGTGTCATTGTTGTTGCCATTCTCTTCGTTTTTTTTTTTCCTATTGTTACTTTCACATCTGTTAGCATTGTTACAATCTTTGAAGACGAGTAGGCATTGAACATTGTAAGTGCACAAGCCACCTAGTGTGACTTGCGTAGATTCATTCTTTATATTTTTTTCCCCTTTCATGCCATTTACACAGTCAGCTTTATTTTATTCTCTTGATCAGAGGAGACATTTCTAATTGTCTGCATGAGAACGTATTACCAATGTATCCTGAATATAAGCGTCAGCTGAGAATGCTCCCCTGCCACCTTGTCCCCGGGCAGTCGGGAAGATTATGAATAAAGGCCCCCTCAGCAGCTGGTTTCACTTATGCTCACTGAATTTTGCTTGGTTTTCAGTGGTGTTTGTTTGGTCATTGCATGTGTATGCACATGGGTTACCGCATGCCCAGCACTGTTAGACCCACTTAGATGTTAAATATTGCTCTTTACCCTTTGCCATTCCTAATGTTCTTTAGCAAGGTAGAAAGCTGGGCAAGTTGGAATGAATGCATTCTTTTTATCAGCGCAGAAGATGACAGCAACACGAAAGGGAAGGGCACAGAATAAGTGCTGTCTAACAACTCAAGTTCATTAAAAACAATGCACAAAAAAAATGGCACCTGTGTGCGCATGCCATTAAGTGGCATGGAATAGATTGGCAAGCATTTGCATCTCACACTGTAGCAAAGAGACAAGGTTCCAATAAGCTTTCTGTCTTCGTGCATGATGATCTTGGTTTGATCGAGGAAAGGCTTACAGCCACATGCTTTACAATGTGTTGAGAGATGCAGTCTGTGTTGCCTTTGTCTTCTGTGCCGATTCAAAGTGTACACTAATGTTTTAATGTGCAAACGTATAGGACACCAGGAGCTGCTATGGATGTTTCAGAGTGCAACAAAAGCGTTGAGACCATTTAGTAGGGATTATACATGAATAACCACACTTTTAAACAGATGGCATTGGCTTTACAGTGCTTGTTTTAGCCTGATGCATCCACTCAGGCATACCCACATTGTGTTTGTGCACATTCTAGTTGACGTTGATTTCTTTTAAACATGGTAGCCAGGGTCACACACATTTTATAACGATCCACCTTATCTTTCAATATTGTAGCCCTTCGTCATTGATGCAGATGAGACTTGGACGTTGCAGCTATCAGCCACTTAGCACTAATTATAATAAAAAAAGAAAGGTAAATAACGTGGGACGCTACAGAGTAAGTCAAGATGAGAGCTTAACTTTCTGGTTACAAATTGCAGTGTGTTCTGAAAGCTGCGTCTGTGTGCTAGGCTGTGGATTGTGCTGCTGCTCCTAAAATTCCAGTGCTGTTTGCCCATGAAAGCAACATGCTCTTGCTTATTGATACGTCATTTCTCTTCACTTTACATTATTGTTCATCCAATATGATTACGTTTTAGATTCTATGTTTGGTACATTATACACGATTCAGACAGGATAGTCCTAGAAAACCCTAGAAGACTTTGGGGTGGCATCTATGCAATTGTTTGGTACAGAATGGCCCCTGCTGTATTATGCAATGTACCTAAACATTTGCATGGAGTTTTTACAGCTGTTACGTTATTTTTCACTTCGTAGGATTTCGATAGCTTTGTATATTGGAATAAGGAAGGCCATTACATTTCATGCTGTGACCACTGTCATGTGATGGGCCTGAAAGAAGCCTGCAAGGTATGTACCAAGGCACCGAGGGCAGTATATTTAAAGATTGTACTTAAGAGTACTTAACAGCTTCCAAATTGGACATGGTGGGGTCAGCTTCAAAGGCGATCCTGAACAAGGCACAGTGAGAGAATTTGTGAAAACAGACTTAGTGCTAAGAAAATACGAAGTAAAGCTACGAATCGGGAGCATATCAGAGTTAAAAGCTACTCGTGTCCACATGGTGTGTAGCGCAGTAGCCAGGATGCCCATGTCAGGAGTCCTTGCTTATCCTTGAGCACCCACCAAGCTACACTGCCAGTTGTCCCTTTCCAAAGAAGACGAAACGGAACCCTCTCCAAGATGCGCTTGGTTTGTCTTGGGGCAGGAGACGCACATGCTGCACATGCGAGAAAGGAAAAAGTGACCAAAGAATTGGCGCTTGAGCTGTCGGTGGACACAACAGTGTTGAATTCCTGAATCCTGTTACGTTTATATTGCTGCCAGTTCTGACCAACCATCTGGATTGAACTGGAAACCTAGAATACGCAACCGCGTTTTCACTGGTAGACCATGAATGGGCTGCGGATTGGAGAGACTTCAACATATTCATTGTTGCACCATTCCCCCTGCAGTAACCGTCCATGACATCCAAGACTGCACGCTGATGCCTCGTCCGGGACGACTATAGACAAGTGTGCATAGGGCGAACAGTGCAACTTGAGAAGAACCTGGTGGGAGTAGGAACCTGCAAGTTCTGTCGTGGGTTAGCCTCTGCAGAAGCGGTTTGAAAGCGAGTATGTAGAGGGTAGGCGACAGAAAATCCCCTTGCCGTACACCACGACCTACTATGAAAGCCTACGAGACGCGATCCTGTATGAGAACAGCAGATGGATGGGTGGATGGATGAAAAACCTTTATTAGGGTCCTTTAGGGCAGCAGTGGTCGAGAATACAAGGTTTGGGCCATCCACTTAAAACCCGGAAAAAAGGTACGTGTTGCAAGACCGACGAAAGAGGCAATTTAGACAGGAGCCAGACCGACCCTCGCCCGCGCCAAGGGCACAGACTAACTTCGTCGTTCTCGCGGCGGCTCGTCTCTTGAGCATCTCTCGACGATATCGTACTAGTACCCTCCCCCCAGTGGCGTAGCTAGGTCGTCTTGCACCCGGGGCCCTTGAGCCTTCTGTCGCCGCCCCCCGGGTGTAGTCGAGGAAGGAGAGGATATCAAGAATTTCCGGGTGTCTTCAGACGTGTGACACCCCCCCGGCATGCCCCGGCGGCAAAAGCGCCGTCACGGCGCTGAATGGACACTAAAGGTTACTATGAAGTCAAGTTAAAGTGATAAAGCAATGCTCTAGAACATCTAAGGCGTCAATATAATCGCAAGCAGAGCTTTAGTAACCGAGAAATTGAGGTAAGTGCATGACACGATTTGAGACCCCCCAGTGACATTCCGGTACTAGGCCGATGACGAAGGCACTCATCATAATTTATGTCACTAGTACTCGACTACTCGTATTAAAAATATCGTTTAATTACGTTAAAAGACAGAAGAAAATGCTACTTGTCTACTTCTATTCGATTCTAAGAAAGAAAAAACATTTTGACGTTACCCTTCAGTAGTATGGGTGGTCGAAAGGTTTCGTTTTCGCTCCACTCAGCGCCGCGCGCGCTGTGGAGTTTCAGTTGTTTGGTTATCGCGTCGTGCTGCGCTGGTTCTGCTGGCTCGCGAAACATGCATTTGGAACACGCAGCGAGAATGCCACGTCCATGTGATGCGGGATGCGCGAACGGTCCGCGGAACTTGGCCAAGGGCAGTTGCAGCGGCGAATCCAACGTTACTAATCACTATGTGCCAACTAGTGAACCTCTCCGTTCGAAGTGGTTAAGTGGCGTACCTCTGCAACAGCGCGTTGGCAAAAAGCCCAAAACTCGCATAGTGTGCTCGCTGCACTTTTGTCCAGAGGTTTACGAGTTGAACGCCGACTTACTGAAGTCGTGTGGAGTGCCTTTCAAAGCAATGCTTAACCGTAGCGCTGTTCCGTCGGTCTTGTCTGCATTCTCCGAAGCGCAAGAACAACTGCAGGTTAAAGACAGGGTGGTGAGTGCGGCATTTGGTTTTCACGAAGGAAAAGCTACCATGTGCGAATATGTACAGCTACGACATACAGTTGCCGTCCTAGTTGTACGCAACGACGGCGGCAGCGCGAGCCCTCGGCAGCAGGTCACGTTCATCAGTGCTTAAATTGCTGAAGTCGAGCCCAGCATCGCGAGCCAGCGTGTCGTCAGGGTCGTCCATTGCAACAAACGTCAAAGTTGGCGTCATAAAATAAAGAGCCAGCGTATCATTGCGCGCTTTCTCTTCCGCTAGCCACCATAGTGCCGCTTTCGCGTTGCTGTCGGCGCTGTCTCGGCTCTGTTTCTGGCCGCGCGTTTGCGTTTTCCGCAGAAAAGCCGTAGCGCCGTCTGCGGGCGCCGTTTTACTCACCGACGGCGTAACGTCACTATGAGACCATGACGTCACCACTCCTCGATCGGAGGGCGGGCGATTTGAACTGCGCTAGAGGTGCGCGGACGCTTCAGAACGCATTTTCTCTTAAAATCAGTCTCTTCTTCGCATGAAACAAGCGTATCGAGGTTTCTGGGGTGGTATTTCAACAGTCCACGTTGACTTAATGTTAACCTTTAGTGTCCCTTTATATATCCGAAGCGCGTGGAGAGTTGTAGGGCTTGAGTCGGGTGACGTGGACGAAAATCGCTGGTTGTCACAGCGGAGAAGGTAGTGGGCGTGGCTAGACCGATTTCGTAGGTGACATCGGTCACTTGGCGGAACACGCGAAATGGGCGTGTGTAACGTGAAAGTAGTTTTCTACAAAGGCCAACTTTGCGCGATGGTGACCAAAGCAACACAAGGTTTTGGTTCGTAGGCAACGTGAGCAGAGGATTTGAGGGCAGGGTCGACAACGCAGCTTCACCTCCAGAAGCTGGAGTGACTAGTTTTCCGGCTGGATCCGGGAGGTGATAGGCTTGGATAGGTGGCGAAGAGAAGCGACGGGGTTGGGGCGAACGAGACTGATGGAGTCGAAGTGAGGACGAGAAGCCGGCTGTAGCGGAGGTTCGGAGTAGGGACATCAGCGGCAGTGGGTTCATGGCGGGTGGCTTAGGGAACATAAGGTCCAAAGGTGCAGGAATGAGCGGCGGCGTATGTCCGAGGAGGAGGTGGCCATCTGTTGCGGCAGTGACGAGCGACGTGGCCGATGCGACAGCAGTGGAAGCAGATCAGGGGTACGCCATTCGGACGGGTTGCGGCGAGATGTGGCAAAAAAGGACTGCCGGGGACGAGGAGGGTCGCTAGAGAACTGGGGAACGCTGGGTTGAGACGTTGAACACACGGAGTTCAGACACATGTTCTCAAATTCCTGTCTGACGACGGCCTGAATCATCGCAATCGTGGTTGCTGGCGGATCGGGAGGCATCGCGGAGAAAGCTGGCGGACAGGCGGCCTCGAGCTCGCGGCGAACAATACGGGTTACGTCGTTACAGGTGGTGATCTGACGCGGTCGACCCTCGCATGTCGACGTAGCAGCAATGTTGGGTAGCCGCGTGATGTGGTGTGTGATACGGCGGCTCTTAGCTTGTTCAAAGCGACGGCATTCTTTTGTGATCGCGTCGATTTTCGAGACGCTGCCGAAAATAAGCAAATCGAAAGCGTCGTCGACGATGCCTTTTAGCACATGTGCCACTTTGTCTGCTTCAGACATAGTATCGTCAGCTTTGCACCATAGAACCAAGACGTCGAGGATGTATGGAATGTACGGCTCTGTAGATGTCTGAAGACGAGACGCAAGAGCCTTTCTCGCGGCAACCTTGCGCGCAATGGGGTCGCCGAACAGTTCTGGTAGCTTTTCTATGAAACTGTCCCAGCTGATTATCTCGTCGTCATGCGTTTGGTGCCACACGCGTGGGGTGCCGCCGAGATAAAAGACATTGGCGAGCATAATCGTTGGGTCCCACCTGTTATTAGCACTGGCGTGTTCATTGAGCTTGATCCATTCGTCAACGTCCTGTCCCTCCAGGCCAGAGAATACAGCAGGGTCGCGATGTTGGGCAACCGGGACGATTGGAGCAGTCGGGCTAGCCGAAGCCGTTTAGAGGCAGTCTCGTCACCAGGAGGCATGGTCACAAGCTCGATGTACCGACCACTTCGGAGTTTCGTGGTGAGAACGAGGATCGCTGACCTCCACCAGAAATGTTACGTATGGAAAGACACAGACGAAAGATGCTATTTACACTGGAGCCAGACAGTCAGGCCGACCCCCGGTTTGGTTTGGTTTGGTTTGGAGCCTGTAGATATAGCACAACCCACTACGGGGGATTGGCCATGAATCGGGCGGCAGTGGGTTGAAAAGGAATAAATACCTAAATAGGATTTTTTTTTACTGAAAATGTGATATGAAATTAATTCTAATCGTTAATAATAACTTTCATGCTATAGCTTCTTAAAATTAGAAGTTAATATTTTTGGTTTCTTGTTTTGGAAAATAAAACAGTAAATTTAGCATGGAAGTCTCCTTGTTTCCATTATAAAGTTATATATGGCATCACATACGTTCCTATTACAGTGTCCTAGTGCCGACGCCCCCAGAGACAGAATGATAGGTAGCGTGATGGCTAATCCAAGTTGGCGGAAGGGACCTTCTAGAAGTCGTTTTCTACGCACGTTGAATCTACGACACTCAATAAAAAAATGATCCATAGTTTCGGGTTCACTGCAGTAAAAACATTTAGGAGAAGGTGCCAAACCACACCTATGAGAATAGAAATTAAGCCGTGGTATTCGGCAACGCAGACGCGTAAATGAAACTTCAAATTTTCTTGTTGCACACCACCCGCTGTGCCAAGGAAATCTAAGGTGCTGAAAATCGGTGTTATCTAATACACATGATTTGGCATGTTCTTCTTGAATGGAAAATTTTTTAAATCTTGCAGAAGTGACGTATGCCGAAGGTTTTAAGATCCTAAGTACCGGGCCTTTAAGAGATGCCGCTGCTAGTGCGTCTGCTGAGTCGTTTAAAGTGAGCCCCACGTGCCCTGGCACCCATACCAGGTGGATGAGGCGTAAATGTTGGGGAACCAGTGAATGAAATTCTCGGAGAATGATGCTTGAAATGGGCACAGATAAAGCGGAGCAAACAGACAAGGAGTCGGTTAAGATTACGGCTGAAGAAATAGATGTGGGAAGTTTGCGTAGAGCGAGTATGATTGTCAATAACTCTGCTTGAAATATTGGCGTAAAGTCGGGTAGTCGAAGAGAGAAAGACCAATTTAATGATGTCGAAAAAATGCCCACTCCGGCCTTCTCCTCACTGACAGAAGCATCTCTGGCTATTACTGCATTTTTTGGGAGGTTTTCAAGGTGGTCATCTAATAAACCTTTTAGGTATCGAATAGGTAGGAGCTTAGCGTTATTTGGAAATATATCGCCAAATTCAACACTTACTGTCGAAGTAGGTAAATTTTGAAAAACCACATCATGGATTGATATTTGTGATGGCTGTAATAGTTTCTGCACAAAAACAACCTGGGGACAATGCAATCTGGGCCATTGATTCTCAAAGAATGCAGTTGGCTCTCGAGTAAAAATATAGTAGGAGCGTCTCTGGGGAGAAGCATAGATGTTTAGAAATGTTTGGACTGTCAGCATACGAAATCGAGTTTGAAGAGAAGGCAGGTGAGTTTCATGATATAAAATATTATTTGCTACAAATTTTGGAAGGCCGAGACACAGACGTAGTGATTCGCGTTCTAAAAGAACCAGAGGACGTAACTTATACGTCGGACCTCCTGAAAATAACACGCATCCAAACTCTAGAATGGGGCGGACATACATACAATAAATTATCAGCAAGGTCTCCCTGCGCATTCCAAAACGACTGCTGCAGACTCTTCGTAATAAACCAACAGCGCGTGCTCCCTTAGATGCGATGTATTCTATGTGTGTCTGCCAATTTAGCTTTTCGGTGTAAATCATTCCCAGATATTTTAAAGAATGTAGCTGCGGAATAATCTCCTGGCCATATGACTGTGTTATTCGGATAAGAAAAGTCAAGGGAAAGACAATGATCGCACTTTTGTTGACATTTAGCGACATTTGTATTCCTTTTAGCCAAGTTTCAATCTGATTCAGATACGACTGCAAAGTTTTATATAGGCTATGTATATCATTCGATACCGTGAAAAATGCGATATCATCAACGTATACGTATACCTGTACGTCATGATGTGTCGGGATGTGATTTAGTAGAATATTGAATAGTACTGGGGAAAGTACTGCACCTTGAGGGACGCCCCTTGTCTGTTTGTAACTTTTAGAAGAAACACCGTTTTGATAACAATAAAACGTTCGTCCGCTTAGGAAATTTTGAATCCATGCAATTATATGCTTTGGAAGATTCACACTATTGAGTCTGTTGATTAAAGTACTGTGGTCGACACTATCATACGCCTTCGTAATGTCTAATGTCACTAGGGCCGCATACTGGTTGTTGCGGCGAGCGAGTTGGATTCTACTCTCCAAGTCAACATGAGCACACCACGCCGACCCTCGCTCGCGCCAAGAGCACAGACCAACTTCATCGTCCTTCTCGCGGCGGCTCGTCTCTTGAGCATCTCTCGATGATATCGTAATAATATCGAAGCCCTTGATCGAAGGAGCGGAGAAAACCTGGAAGTTTTTTGGCATTCGCCCACAGGAGAAGGTACCTTACTGCTAAACCGTGAAGCTGAGTAAAACGCCCCTGGACACAAACCTGGTATGGGCACAAAACAGTGCTAAGCCCTGGAGTGAGCCGCATACAGAGGCAATTTGCTGTGAGCTTGTAATCGCAGTTCAGAATTTTGATCGGATGCCATGCTCTTGGATAGCTGCTTTTCCGACTCATTTACAAAGGAGAGTGATTAGCCCCTCTTTGAGACGCTAGCAAAGTCCGTTCACTGAGCTGCCTGTTCACCGCTGATTTGAAAGGATTCCCTAACAGTTTCGAAAACGCAAAACTCAGCTCTCCAACCATCGGGTCCTGGACTGCGATTATATTTAATAGATTTCAAAGCCGAAAAGAGCTCCTCCTCAACTATGGCTGAGTCGCAAACTTCCGGCAGTTTAGCTGGTGTAGCGAACGGAAATGCGGCTGGAATGGCTGCTGGCTCGGCATGCAAGGCCGTGTAGAACTGCCTCGCCAGTGCAAGAACTCTTATATGACACGTGACTCGACTACGCTACCATTCTTTGGATCAACTAGTGAAGAGAGAGTTGTGCTCTTCCTAGAAAGATGCCTAGCGAGTGCGTTTCCCACCGCTCCGCTCGGAGGGAGGTCAATGCTGGAGGGACCCTTGGCCCGCAAGACAGCGGCATCAAGAGCAGGAGGACCGCGTCAGACACGATTTTAATCTCGCGCGCTCGACGCTTGCCGCAGGACCTGAAGCACTCGCGCACATTCGCCTTCACTTCGGCCCGTTCTCCGCCTTTTCTATTCTTTCTGTTGTGGAGCGAGCGAAATAGAATGGACGATACCTCTGCGGTTGCTTGCCTGCTACGCTCTTTTCCCTTGCGACACCAAATTCGAGTCGGCCAACCGCAGAACTGGGAAGCAGTGGGCGCTAAAAGCAGAATGAAAGAACCGGGAAGAATGCATGCGGGGGGGGGGGGGGGGCAAGAGGTGATGAGACGTAGAACCGATCAATGCAGCTTTGCCCTTTGTCCTGTCCAAGTCATTCCCGACTTCCCAGGGCAAAGTGCGCGCCAAGCGTCGACCAGTCCCGGCCCATCAACGAGCTCGCGCAGTACTGCATCTCCAGCGCTATCTTTGCATTTTGGAGTGCCTCTTTAGGACACACGGTCGACCTGCTTCTAAAGCACAATTGAAATCGCCCACGAGAATGAGCCGAGATGGGCCTATCAATTAAGGATGGCAAACACGAACTCGATGACCTCGGACGCGCTCTCAAAACGCTGGCGCGAGGAAGCGCGGCAGCGACAGCGAGCGAAGTGACCTTCGTGCTATTTATCGCTTCAACGCAAATTGAGCGGCGAGAACATAGCACGCACAAAGGTATGATCCGTCTGCAGATCGCTTTCAAGAGCCGCGCGCGCAGTTGCTACCGTAGTAGAACCCCGCGCTGCTCCCCATTTTCCTCTTTTGGGCGCGTGAGATTGAGGCGTGGTCGTCGGTTCCCCTTGCGCGAGGTCCCAAAATACGCTGCTGCTGCCGGAGAACAACGCCGTGACCCCACCCTTCACAGCGTTTAGCGCGACACAAGACGGAGCGTTTCCTCTCAGCTTAAGGCGCTCGGCGACGGTGTTATCGCCCTTGGACTTTACGCGGAACACCACGACGACGCCGACGGCAAAAAACGCGCCTGGAGTGTCCATATAATTGCTATCGCAATAAAACGCGTCGGCTAACGTAGCTTGAAGTTTAGTGTACGCGTTCCGCTCATGCCCGGCGTGGTAGCGACAGCCACACAGCAAGAACGCTAGTGTTTGTGCGAACTCTACCCTGCTGGTTTCGCTGCAGTCGATTGAACAGTGTGTGACGGTGCGTCCACTTGGTTTTGTCGTTTTCGAAGTCAAACGCCCTGCGCATCTATGAAGAAACTTCAACGCACATGCGCCGTCGATAACGCTATAGTAGCATAACGTGCTTGGAATGTCCGTATATAATAATAATAATAATAATAATAATAATAATAATAATAATAATAATAATAATAATAATAATAATAATAATAATAATAATAATAATAATAATCCTTTATTTCACTCGTGAAGTGAGGGAGTGCGGGAAAAAAGCTGACTTGTCTAGTTCCCAGCTCCCCGGAGTCCAAAGCTCCAAAGCTTCAATCCAAAGCTCAGGACTTTCGGTCGAAAGGTTCCCATCGGGGAAATAAACGCTGCAAGCCTGCTTGCCCTCTCGGTTTACGGAACCTGCCAGTACCCTGTGACTAAATCGAGCGTGGAGATGAAATTAGCATTGCAAACTCTCTCAAGCCTTTCCTCGATATGCGGTATTGGGTAGGGTCTGGTCCTTCGTGATTAAATTGAGCCTGCGGTAGTCGATACACGGTCGCAGCTCCTTTCCTGGGACCTCAACCAAGATAAGAGGGGAGGTATAATCACCCTCTCCGGGTTCGACTACACCTAGCTCTAAAATCTTGTTTATTTCAGCGGCCATGACGTTGACGAGGTGAAACGCGCTAAGCTTTCGAACGAACTGGGTCCGATGAGGTTAACTGTATATAGTGAATAATCGCAGTGGTCCTGCCAGGTGTGTGAAAATATGTCTTTAAGTTTAAACACGAGCTCCCTCAGTTCGGCCCCTTGATTGGGATTCAACTCCGCCTGCTCTACTAGCTTGTCAATGGTGTCGTGAATATCTTTTGCCCCCGTTACAGATGTTAACTCCGGAAAGTCGACAGGCATCTCCTCAGGCTGGTTAAGGGACATGTTCACAAAGGCCTCCCTCCGCCGGTAGGGTTTAGGTAGATTGATGTGGTACACTTGTGGTGTTCTTCGTTTTCCCAGTACCGTGATTACGTAATTTGTTTCAGATCATTTCTGAATCATGTCAACTGGTTCTTCCAATTGAACCTTATTTATTTATTTATTACATACTGCCAGCCTGAATGTCAGGCTTTAGGCAGGAGTGGGGTACATAACAATACAGCATGTAGGAATACAATGTACATTTGGTCGAGCAAGTACGGCATGAGAAGAACCCACATAAGCCATACAAAGCGGAGTACAAACAATATGCCACGACAATGTGAAGTAACGTTAGCTATTGCGGAATGCGCTCAAGAAAGAAGACACCGTCGAACACTCAACCACATTGGCAGGTAGGTTATTCCATGTACGAATTGTGCTCGGGAAAAATGAGGCTTTGAATGTATTTGTTCTGCACAAGAACTCCCTCACCTTCTTTGAATGGAAGGAACGGGTTTGTCGCTGGGTAATTGAATGAAAATATGCATTTTTATTTATTCCAAGTTGGTTATGGTACTTTGTTTTTCAATGCGGGTTTCAGGATCATTACCTTTTCCCAAACTTTAAAGCGTCGCGTTCAAGCCGTCCAGTTATAGTAATCTTTAGCATTGCTTTGTGCCTTATACGCATTTCCTGCCCTGCTAATTCTTGAAAAGTGCGCAGTCGGTCTAACAGCTCTAGCACGTATGCCACAACCGAAGGGTCGTCCGCCCGGCCTTCCCAGGCTTCTCGAACAATGCGAAGAGGGGACCGAAGGCAGCGACCGTAAACGAGCTCTGAAGGTGAAAACGTTGACTCGTGCGGTGCAGTTCAAAGCGTGAACATTGCTGCAGGCAAGCATACCTCCCAATCAGCTTTGTGCTCATAACAAAGGGCTCGCAAAAGCCGTTTTATGACTGAGTGGACTTTCTCTACCGCGTTTGACTGCGGGTGGTACACTGAGCTGTGAATTATTTTAACACCGCACGTTTCCAGAAACGTCGAGGTCAGTGCGCTCCTAAAGACGGATCCTTGATCTGACTGTATTTCTGCGGGAAACCCTACTCGCGCGAAGATAGACAAAAGCGCGTTGACGATCTCTACCGAGCTTAGTTCTTTCAGGGGCACCGCCTCTGGGAATTTCGTTGCGGGGCATAGTACAGTGAGAATATGCTGATAACCAGAGTGCGTTGCAGGAAGGGGTCCCACTGTGTCTATTATGAACCTGCGAAATGGCTCCGGGATAATGGGAACAAGTTTAATTGGTGCTTTAGCCTTATCTCCGGGCTTGCCTATGCTTTGACATGTGTCCCAGCTTCTCATGAATGCTTCTACTTCCTCAAAACAGCCAGGCCAGTAAAATTCCTGCAGTAAGCGGTCCTTTGTTTTCCGAATGCCCAGATGCCCTGTCCAAAAGCCCCAGTGAACCAGGTGCAGGAGCTGCCTACGATAGGCATGCGGCACAACGAGTTGGTCGCATTGCATTCCCTTTCGACTGGCGTACTTTGTACAGAGGATGGCTGCCCTCTTGAGGAACTTTACGTTATGTTTGGCCACACTTTCGTTCGCGTCTGGCCTTAGGTTACGCATGGTAGAATCTTTTTTCTGTTCAGCAATCAATGTGGCAGGACTTACATTCAATAACTTTTTTCTGCGCTCTGCCTCTCGAGACATTTCAGGTTCTGGTGCTTTCCTGACCTCATCATTAGCTAGTGTGCTTTCCGCAATATCCTCTATAGGGCTGTCCTGTTTGGTGCTGGTTGACGAATCCTCCGTCAAATATGTTTCCTCCATCACTGGACATTCGTATACACTGCCTTGGCCGCGATCTCCCTTGCCTTGGAACGAGTTGGGGCTTGTACTGTTCCCTCACTAAACCCGATTCCCCTGCGTCGCAGCAAAGCCTTAGATTTGTCCGAAAACAAATATGGATACTGTGGTGGGAGATGTGCTGAGACGGCGGCTTCAGTGTCCAGTACTCCAAAAGGGCCTTAGATACGAATCTTTGCCACAGGGATAGAATCACTGGGGGCTTCTACGGCTTTCCTTATCCAAGCACATTCTCCCGTGAACTGGCCTTCTTCCACGTACGACGGGTGCACCACGTCCATTGTGGCAGCCGAGTCGCGAAGCACACGACATGGTTTGCCGTTTACCACGAGGTCTAGAATGTACGGTTCTGGCAATTTCAGGTTTTCCTCGTTAGTAGTTAGCGACATCAATACTAGTCTGGCATTTTTGCATCCCACGGAGATATGCCTCGTTCGCTGGAAGTTGTAGCAAACTACTGGTTTCTTTGCCTCGAAAGCTTTTTTCTTTTGCCTTTCTGCCCTCTGTTCGGGTGACTCCTCCCTTCCCTTGCTGTTCTCGTCACTAATTTTCACCGAATCTGACCTTTCCTTTGACTAATACTGATTTGACTTCGACCATCGCTCTGGCTTGTCGGGTCTGTATTTACTCACCTCCTTTTTAGGACCTTCGTTGCCTTCGAACGCCCGGCGGGTTACGCACTCGTCAGCGAGATTTGCCGCTCTCGTGATAGTGTCTACGCCTGGTCTATCCTGAACCCAATACTTGATGTTTACCGGCAGCCGGCGGTCGAATTGTTCTAAAGCAACGCACTGCATTGTCTTTTCGGCGTCGCCAAGTGCACCCTCTTCTCTGAGCCATTCCTTGTCCCTCTTCGTCCCGTTGTCACCAGGACGAAGAGGAGACGATCTCTTACATTTCGTCGAAAGTTCGGGTCTCCAGAGTAGCGTATCCCGTCGCTGCCAACCAGTTGTTGCGTTCTCCATGGTAGCGTATCCCACTGCTGCCGACAGTGGTTGCGTTTTGCAGGGCAGCGTACCCCACCGCTGCCGACAGTTGTTGCGACACCTGGTTCTCGAAGCTCGACCGGCGTTACTATAGGGTAGCGTGGCGTTGCCGGCAGCCTGCAGGCGTCCGGTAGACCATGGCGGTCAGGCAGGGACGAGACAACTTCTAGTGCAAAACTTGCATGGTTTATTCAATGGTTGGTGAAAGATGAGAAGAAGGGAATGAAGTGAAAAAGTACATTGCGGGGCTTTTTAAATATGTCCACTAAAATTGTAGGCGGGATCTTGTCCACGTCAGCGTCCTGTGACATGCACTGAGTACCACGGCGCTTGGCGGCGGCACCCACTTTCCCAGGACTACGCGCGGGTCCTGGGGATCGTAGGCAGCTGATCCCTTCTCTTTCGTGCGTTTTTGGTTCGCGGAAAGGGCGTCTGGTTGTGGATGGGCGACTGGTCCATTCTCCCAGTTGACGTATTCACGAGCGTGCCTCCGCTGGTGGCAGCCCGCGGGTCCTGGGGATCGTAGGCAGCTGATCCCTTCTCTTTCACGCGTCGTTGGTTCGCGGAAAGGGCGTCTGGATGGATGGGCGGCTGATCCATTTTCCCAGGTGACGTCTTCACTTCAGCTCAGGTGCCTCCGCTGGCGGCAGCCTGAGGGTCCTGTCTGGTTCGCGGAAAGCGTTCTCCCCTAGAGTTTGACAGTTCGCGGAAAGGGTTTTCACGCACACACAAAAAGGGGCCGGTGAACAGTGCGGGGCGTCTGCCAGACCGGCAGACACTCGAGACGACCATAGCACATTAGGAATCCATTCGTTTCGCTTAGGCATACACACACACACGAAGGGGCCTGTAACTACTGCGATGCACCTACCAGACCGATAACCACTTGAGACAACCACAGCAAATTAGGAATCCACCCTCCGTTTTTATAAGGAATGGTGGTTGAGCATCCTTTTTGCCCGGGGTGTTACACGCCAACTGTAACAATGGCGGACAAACACATACAAACGAGCAAAGGAACTTCTCGTCCGTAGTCCTAGGTAAAGCCAGATATTCAAGAAAAAAAAGCGCCCTCATTTTCTCGCTCGCTGCCGATCTTACTCGCGCTTGCGCACAAATGTCGGGCGACTCCTGAAATGCCACACCCCACTTTGCTGCCTAGCAATTGAGTGGGCATGGGATTGCCCACTCAATTCTTATGCCCCCTATGAGTGGGCAACGAATGCGGCACCGATAGCATCTTCAAACTGCTTTGGCTATTTGTGCAATTGGCCTGCGTCATCTACTCGTGCTTACTGGAGTTCATGACGTCCCCGATGCAAGAGCCCTTCTTCAATACGGCGACTGGATACGGTATGGGTGGCGCTGTAAGAGTTGGGGTCGGGCATACAAAAAGGGGTAGCTGGCCCATGCCGTCGTCCGACTCATCCACGCTGATGGGTTGTTGAAGGGAGGAACTTGTTCTCGTCGAGAACGAGCGATACGGGAGTTACTTACAATATCTACATGAAGGGTTGGAGAACGTTACATTTCATCAGTCTAGTATTACTGAAACGAAGCACTCCGACGTTCCTAAAACGCTTGCTTAAACTTCCTCTGTTTTCCCTAGTTCCCTAGGCCAGGGAAAACTGCCATCCAACCTTCGTCGGATCGGATCATCCAAAGTCGTCGAAGGACCCGCCTTTGAGGGCGAGGGCTCACGCACTCACTCCCGCACTTTTGTTTTACTGAACGCACCGAAAGAAGTGGGCCGTCGTAGACAGGAATTGTGACGCTTGACTCAAGCTGGCACATCTCGGTTCCTGAGCTGACTCCGCAGTTAGCGGCCGCGTATGTTAAACGACCGTGGCGATTACCGCAGAATCAGTGGGGGAATGCCATGCCCTTTTCCAGGAGTTTTCTTGCTCCAATTGGTCCGTGAAGGCGAAAGCGAACCGGCTAGCCATACTCGGTCCGCCAAACGTGTCTACCCTTACTGGCGCCGGAGGGCTGTCCAAAGGGGGCGCATTGGCTTGACGAAGCGATTCGTCGCAGCGGTGCAGGAGAGGCTAGAAGGTCACTACCTCCGCTGGCCGATCGTAACAACGTACGGACCAAAGGCTCCTGCGCCATCAAGAACCGTGACGTCTTTTGTGCGAGGCTGCACGATGCTAACGATGATAGGGTATCGGCGCAGCCACTTCGACGCCGTCAGCGCCACCTGGGAAACATATAAGCAGCCTACGCGCGGCTTTATGGGTTGTCTTCTTCAGTGGGCATGGGAATGCAGCACCGATTGCATGCTCAAACTGCTTTTTGCCTATTTGTGCAGGTTGGTTCACCCATGTCACTTTTTTTCTAAACGTTCTAACAACGTTGCCCTTCTGCAGTTCCCATGCCCATGGGTTTTGTTGTCTATTGCTATCGATTTTGTTCCTGTTTCAAAAGCCCTTCTATTTTGCGGTGATGTTGACCTTAATCCCGGTGCGCCGCATAATAATGTAGTGCACAACATACGGAAATTCTAGCCACGATCAAGCAACTTGGCACGCATTTGGACACACGTACGTCACGATGAACTCAAATCTATTGAAGAGGTTAAGGCAAATAAAAATGCTGCTTGACTCAGAGGTCCTGGACTTATCCTTTAGGGAGTCTGCCCTAGTGGACAAATTTCCTTGTAAAATAGCAAGGAGGACCCAAACTTGTAGAACTTGGTTTCTGTAGCGGTCAAGGCAGAAAATTCAGCCCTTCAGGCACGTCTGGACGATAAGGAAGATCGAGCTAGAAGGAAAAATCTTGCCTTCTACGACATTGCTGATTTTGGCACAGAATCATAAGCTATAGTGCCGAGGAAAAAGGGCGGGAATGGCTATAAGTGCCCCGGTGTGGAGTTGCCTGATCACCGAATTTCTCGCGCTCATCTGTTGGGTTCGTTCCTTCGAAACAAGTGCAGGACGATTATAGCACGGTTCTCTTCGTTTAAGGTCAAATCAAGTGTGTTAAATGTAAACTTCGAGGCACTGAGGTATCTAAAAGCGAGATTTTTGTCAGACGAAGCGTAACTCGCGCTATAAACTGCTTGAATTTGGGAAAGGCAGTGGGGCAGCCGTATATGCTACGCCACAATAAGCTAATATTAAATAAAATAAAAAAACCTATAGCTTTTGTAAAAAGGATAACACAGTATGCGAGCTCGAATCGAACGGCAGGGCAGCGTCCTCCCGTGCACCTGATGCGGTCAGAGCGCAGGCGCCGGCCCCACTGGCATACAAAAAAAAAAGTTGCAATGTATCCACCGATGTTTCTTTTCTATTGCAGTATCATAAGTTTACTGAACAAACGTGATACCGTATCATCGTTAGCTGACTCGTACTGCACTATGGTGTCATATTGAGCGAAACATGGCTTTCCGCGGAAATCGACAGTACAGAGCTTTTGAACTGTGAAAGAAAGTGTAAATTTTATCGGCGTGATCGCGGAACTCGAACTGGTGGCGGAGTTTAAATCGCAGCGGACCGTGAACTTACTTCTGTTGTTATTCCTGTTGTATCGCCCTTGGAACTAGTTTGTGCCTGCATTCGTCTTCGTGATAAAGACGCTGCCTTTTGTGCTTGCCACCGCCCTCCTCGCCATACTTCCGGTTTCAGCTTGGAATTACACGACGTCCCGCACAAGCTGCAGGTTCGACGCCCTGCGACAACCAAATTTCTGGTGGGCGATTTAAGCTTTCCGGGCGTTTCATGGGCCGAGCCTCATGCCAATGTAAGTTGCAATTCCTCGTAATGTACTGCTTTCCTAAACACTTGTTCGTATTTCAGTCTTGCACAGCTCGTCAGATGTCCGACGCGCACTACGCTCCCTAGAGCGATTATACCGTATATTTTATACTTACCATGCACCCTTCTTTAGTAGACGGTTTAACAACCTTGCCTGGCCTGAGCGACCAGTTAGCGATGCACTTCGGACCAAATTTTTTTTCAGCGACAGTAAAGAGAAAAAAACTAATCGGGGATTACAGCCGGGGTAACTGTAGCGAATTATTACATTTTCTTGTCTGACTTCATTTCGCAATGTTGAAAAATATATATTCATGAAAACTGGCTTTTATTCAAGTTTACGGTAATGAAACTAACTAACAAATATATACCGTTACGGGGGGGGGGGAGCAATACCAAATCGTCCTGGTTCACGCCATCCCTGAAACGGCTTCTCAAAACAAATTGTCTTTATGGGAAAGCTAGGTTAGTTGGCAGCACTTCTCGTTGGGTAGCATGTCACGACACGGTCAATGACTATGCGCATGCGCTGTCATCAGCCAAGGATTTATTGTTTAAAACAACACTTCCCTCTTTTTAGTAATCCACACAGATTCTGGAACGTGGTGAATGGCGATAGCAACACGGTAGTTGAGCTCATTGATGAAGCTCAGTGGCTATGGTGTTAGGCTGCTGAGCACGAGGTCGCGGGATCGAATCCTGGCCACGGCGGCCGCATTTCGATGGGGGCGAAAACACCCGTGTACTTAGGTGCACGTTAAAGAACCCCAGGTGGTCAAAATTTCCGGAGGCCCCCAACTACGGCGTGCCTCATAATCAGAAAGTGGTTTTGGCACGTAAAACCCCATATATTATTATTGTCATTGGTGAAGATGGTGCAGTCTTCAAGACCAAATTGCTGTTCTCTGTCAAACGACGTATATTCATCTTTTTTTACTGGTATTAAGCCAACCTCACTTTCCATACTTGCTCAATATTATGTTCCTCTAATAGATTCCATTATCATTGACTTTGTTGGAGTTGATATGTTAATAGAAAAAATCGCAGTTCCGCCAGAAAGGCGAAGCACCGATTGCGATACCGAATTAGTAAATAGCTGTACGAAGCAAGGATAGTAGTTTTAGCGGCCGTATAGACTTGTAAACATTCGCTTACTAACTAAATTAACAATGATAGAAAGCGTAAGCGTGACTCAGCGAGGACGTAGATAGAAACAGACGCACGGAGACAGCGCTGTCTTTGTGTGGCTGCTTCTTTCCAAGTCCTTGTTCAATTACGCTTACAAATCCTATCAAGGATTCAAACCAACTAGCCATTCTATCTGTTGTTAGGGTTGGCGTCTGGCACCGCGTGTTGAAAGGAATTTCAACCGACCATCTCACCCTGCCTCGTCGAAATGAGGCGTGACTTCGCCTGCTATTGTTGGCATCCCGCTCCACATGCAGAAAGAACTTTCTCTCACCCGACCTGCTTCCCCCAGGCCTCGTCGAAATGAAGCGTGACTTTCTAATTCGCCATGACCGTTTCGAGTGTCTGCCTGTCTGCCGGAAGCCCCGCAGTGTACAGGCCTCTTTTGTGTGTGTATGTGTGTGGGTGTGCGAGTTTAGAGAGACCCTTTTCTCGAAGTGGACCTAGAAGAGGACTTACACGAACCCGCAACGCGCAGAAGAGGCTGCCAGGCGTCTACAATTCCAGGAGGCGGGACTACCTCTTCCTTTCAGCAGGCTCGTTATAACCAGAGGAGGAGGGGCCCTCTTTCTGTGCCGGTCACGTGACGTCGACGGAAGCAAGATTCCGCCCACAATTGTAGAGAGCCTATTTAAGGGGCTCCGAAATGTACTCCTGAACACTTCATGCTCTTCTCATTTTCTTTCACCAACTTTTGAATAAACCGTGCAAGTTTCGCACTAGAAATCGTCTCGCCCTTCCTTGGTCATCATGGTCTGCCAGATGACTGCAGCCCGCCGACAACACCACGCTGCCCAATAAGTAACGTCGGTCGAGCTTCAATAGGCAGGCGCCGCTACAACTCGGCAGCAGTACGAGACGCTACCCTATAGTACGCAACATTGTTTTAACTAAATTAACCAGCACAGTGTCATGCGTGCACGGGTAAACATGAACACACATCCTCGATGACAGCGGAAACTGTGAAAACGCTGCAGTTAGGAATCGCGACAGCAGCCGCGAGCCAATTGACCTCCATGCATCTGTCGCTTCAGCGCGTACGAAACGTCGAAAGCACAGCGCATGCGAACCTACCGGCACTACGCGCACTCTGCGAACATCGCAGATCACTTTGAAGATGAAGCCCGCGCGGGCGCGCACTTTAGCCATGTCACACACCCCTCTCAAGGCACACGAGCGCCGGCAACGCGTCCCTACGGCGTCCGCCAAAGGCGTCTACTACGGCGTCCGCGATCCGCGTGGTCAACGCCGTAGTAGACGCCGCGGTTGTGTCCACTCTGTAAGTGCAGTTTGTGCCATTATCAACCACAAAGTCACACCAGGAGAGTCCAGTCAAAGCCATTTGCCCCTGGACCTGGTAAAAGTACTTGTGGGTCGGTTTAAGAACTCCATTCTTCAGGTAGGATGCCGTATTCACAGCATTTTCTAATTCATCACCCCGTTCCTTGGCAGCTGAGAGGGTCTTAACTTCAAGGAGACCAAAATCTCCTCCCTCCTGTACAACACGGTCTGGCGTTGCACCAAGAACAGGGACACCAGGGTTGACGCACAACCCACAACAGTAAATCCTAACTGGGACCTCTCTCTTCTCTATGTAACGCTGCACTGCTGCAGCTTCATTCCTTAAACCATCAGCCATGTATTTGGTCTGCATCTGGCTAGACCCAAACAGCCTCTTGAAAAACTTCTCGTCAGCTGGCTTCTTCCGTGACACCACATCTCCGAAGTGTGAAGCAGTCAGGCGCTTGGATCTCTCGAAGCTCCATGTTGTAGAGCCGCTCTGCATCCTAGTCGCTTGCTCAAGGGCCCATGAGTCTTCTAAAGTAAGCTCACAGGAGCCGAACTTGTATCCAGCGGGCACATGCTCAACCCACAGGGCTTGCACCGGTAACCTGATTGGCATCTGGCTAAGAGCATCCTCGTGATGTGCTCTTTTCACTGCTACGGGCAGAAAGTGGTTGTCCTCCAGCGTCTTGCATAGCATGGCGTTTGGAATATTTTTCTGTGTCTGATACATTCTCTTAATATGGTCTTCTGTCACTGTCAGAGAAACTGTGGTTTCTCGAGTCAGATGCCTGCCAGCTTTCATTGGCATATGTTTCACAAAACGTAGTTGTGATGTGGTCGTGCCCAGCCGAAAATCATACAAATCACGAAATAAGTAATACTGAGCAGTGGGAGGCCGTGTTGCTCAGCTCCGACCCTGACCTGCAGGCCAAGGTCATCGAGAGAGCTGAAGAAGCCGCCCGGGCCCAGGGGCTCGTGGCTGCCTAACAACAAGGTCATCCGTCAATACCTTGTTTTCAAATAAAGTCTTTACTCACTCACTCACTGTGAGAACTCGCGTGAGTGCATGTTGGCCTTCTTAGCGCCAGTACCCCATGCTCTGGGTTTGTCTGTACACGACTGTGTGTCTCGCACGTAGGCTGCCCCAGAGCGCTTCAAGTCTAGTACAAACCATAGTAAGGCAGCTACATGTTTACAAACACCTGCAGCTCCAGCCCGGCAGTTGCAGGTTCCTTCAACCACAGTTCCATTTGACGAGAGCACAGCAGCAGTGTTATATAATTTTGCCAAAGAGAACGATGCCTCCACGGTTGCTTTAAGAAAAGTGGAACTGTCAGCCTTGCAAATAAGAACATTGTGAACCTTATCTTCTTTAAACATCCTGTGTCCGCTTATAGTATGCTTCTGAGCACTATGTGCATTCTGATGTGCCAAGATTTCTTGCTCTGAGAAACCATCCGGCACGTCTTTTAACTGCTTTGTCCATGGTCCTTTCGGTAACCTTGCTTGAAGAGGATGAGTATTTTCAATGGCTCGTAGTGGTTCCTGCAACATGGGTATAAGCAAGCGTCAAAATGTTTTCTTCGGCACTCCACATATGAACAGAGCATGGAAGCATACACAGCTGATCATGGGATCATCAATGCGATCTTGAAATAAAAGAGTATTCATTCATTGTGTCTTGGTCACTTGTGGCAAGCATGCTTGAAAAGCAACGCTGAACCCGTTTCGTTCACTATGCGCGGTCGTGAAGAATGTTGCACAAGGACGGGCTCCGTAAGCCACTAGCTAACTTAAAACTCTGAGGCCGCCCTAGTACAAGGTACTGGCGCGTTCAATACTTTTCAGGCTAGCCAAAACATCCGCCGCAGTTTTTTTAGACCGCGTTCGCGTTACTTGTAGCCACCGAGGCACGTTCATATTTTGGGTGCGTCTATCTGCACTCCACG
This sequence comes from Dermacentor albipictus, assembly GCF_038994185.2. Taxonomy (NCBI): domain Eukaryota; kingdom Metazoa; phylum Arthropoda; class Arachnida; order Ixodida; family Ixodidae; genus Dermacentor; species Dermacentor albipictus. The sequence goes on along the minus strand of NC_091826.1, from coordinate 68,604,576 downwards.
GTAGTAAGTAATGTACACCGCGACCGAGGTAGTACGAGCTGTAAAACAAACAGCAACTGCTATCTATACCGCAATGCTATGCTCAGCTATATACACTGAATGTAACAGTACTAATAGAAGAGCTTGTTGGTTCTACTTCGTACTTGCTGCGTGCTATTCAAACAACACTATAGGCAAGAAAATTCGCTGGCACAAGCTAAGCGCCAACTCAGCTACTTATTTCTTGCCAGATGTACATTACTGAACGTATGCGCTGTCCGTTCCTTTCGACGATATGCTTGTTTCAGACTCGTCCGTAGATTAAATAGCCCGATGTAACCAAAAGACTGAATGGGCAGTGCTCGATAACGAGGTATTTTGCTGAAATACAGCACATAAATTCTCACAAGAGGGTGTCGCACTGTTGCAAGAAACATGAATGTACTGTACGCTACGTACTACGCCTGCCGCCGGAACAGCCGCACAAACTTCGAAGGTTTGCGACGGGCGACTAGTAAATAAATGCACTGTTCGCGCGTGCTCACCAACAAAACACGCCTGCTAGCCGTAGGATCGCGCTCGTGCCTTCAGTAGCATAGCTATAAAACGCTGACAAAGGTGTTGCTATGCAACGCAAGCTCCGAGCGCGAGACACTGGCATATGTGCGCGCTTCACGTGCGAAAATACTCGCTTCGCGCTCGTAGCGTCGGCTGCATAACCACAAGAAAGTTGTACGGCAATGTAAAGATCACTTGCGCGGCGAAAACATGCAACAAAACTATTACTAGCACTCCAAAAAACGTTTTTTTTTTACCTGCGGTTGCGCAACGTCCATGTCGTACCGCTTCTGCGCCGGATCCTGCCCGCCAAGATCGCTCACAATTCCCAGCCTGCTTTGCGGCGGTCGCGTAGGGGGCGCGCGCAACTTTCCGAAATGGTCCATTGTCAGAGAATTGGATACGTGAGTGGTGTCTGTAAGGACCTAGGCCACGGTGTTCCGAGTCGCATAGCTCAGACACTTGTGGTGCAACGGACTTCAAGTGCTGCACCTGCAAGGGTGCACATGATGCGACTTCGAAAGATTGCCCGTTCAAGAAAAATGAACAGAGTACCTCGAGGCAGATGGCTAGAGACCATTCGACACATAAAGAAGCCGCAACTAAAGTGAGACGCCGACGTTCGCGGCACCGTAAGTCGAGAAAACACACTGATAGTTCTAAAGAAGTGCACAATCCGGCGAAGACTGCTGGTCAACTGCTGATGTCTTGATTTATCAGCGCAGATGAGAGAGGGCCGCCCACCATCACTGATTCAAGTGAAGTATGGCCACCTCTACCGAAGACACGCCAACTCGCAGAACCGCGACACACGACTCGTCTACCAACTATACATGGTCCTGCAGCAGGCTCTGCAGTACGCCCTTTAGCAGACCCTGTAGCAGTCAGCACAGAAGGCCAGGCTTTGCAGGTGCTCGCCATGTTGAGATCGCTATGAATGTTATGCACACATTACTGACGAACTTGAGCACCTCGAATGCTCGCAACGCACTGCAGGTACTGGACTCGATGAATCCAGTACTTACAAGTCTTGAGTAGCATCATGGCTCATTCACCACTGTCGTTCCCTAAAGATGTCAAGGAAGCATCACTTCTTCAGTGGAATGCTCGAGGCCTCAGATAAAGAATTTCGGATTTTCTACCTTTCATTTTCTCGAACAAATTTGCCATCATCGTCGCCAGCGAACCAAACCTTTAAACTACAATCCGGCTGTCGGGCTATGAAGCTTTCTCATCGACAACGTGCAGTGTCCTTAGCAAGGTCGCCGTTAGTGTTCGGTGTGAACTCACGTGCTACATTGAATTTTGCCTTGCGACCGCGGAAACAACAAAACTTACAATCAGTCTTGTAGCTGCATATATTTCTCCAACCAGTTGTTCTGACACGCAACGACTGGGTGCTTTGTTATCCGCAATACCTGGCCCTTGAATTCTTAGTGGAGATTTTAAGGCATACCACCCGCTCTGGGGGGAGTTTGAAGATGGCCTTTAAGGGAAGCGAAATAGTAGCATTTGGCTCGGACCAAGAGCTTTGTTGTCTCAATTGCGGCAGCCCAACATATTTACGGGAGCTGACTTACAGCATTTGTCTGGGCTTGACTTCGGTCTCTCGGTGTGTTCGAAGTAATGAAAAGTGGTTCTCAGACATAGGAACCCATGGAAGTGATCGCGCTCCTACCTATTTTAAAATCAAGGGAGTGGCCAAGTCTCTATTTACTGTCCTCCGTAGAACAGACTGGATGAAGTTCAGGTCACTTGTGGAAGACCAATGTGAAGGCTACCCGTCATTCCCGGAGAATCAAATTCGTAATGCACTGCAAGAGGCTATGTTCACCTTTAGGCCTTCTCCAAAGTATACAGAGTACGAAGGTGAATTGGAAAGGCTTCGAGCGATTTACCTGCGAGCAGAAAGAAGATATAGACGCACCAAATGTATTCACGATCTTAGAGAGGCGAGGCGGATCCAAAAGAAAATCAAGCGCCGCATCGATATGTTACAATCTCAAAAGTGGAAATACTTTTGCGAGCCTCTGGATACTCGTAAGCCTCAATAAAACTTGGTGCTGGGCTAGTTGGTGATGCATTCTTTAAAACTGATGGTAGCGCTAAAAAGGAACGGACACACGAAGAAAAGACGACACGACGACGAAGAAACGCTACTGACAACTGGATTATTTTTCGCAAGAATTCTATATTTAAAAGAATCACAACACATGCGCACAACCGAACTACACATCGTAAGCCTCGGTCCCATATATGGAGAACTCTGCGTGGCCTACAATCGTCTCCGCAACGGCACCACCCTTTTAAGTCTCTCCCTGCATTAAGGACGACGTGAGATTGACGTTGCTGGGGCCTTCTGCGCAAGAATTACTGGCTCGCTGTCACTGCCTGTGTCAACATCACGTGATGTTGCGGTATTTTAGGACTCCCGCATGGATCTCATGTTCTCTACGGAGGAGCGAAAAGCTGCGCTCGCGACATTGTATGAAATCATCGTCGCCTGGGCCCGACGTAGTCGCGTACAAGGCACTTCGAAACCTTGGCCAAAAAGCCCGCAGTGTACTCTTGGAGAGATACAAGGAATCCTGGCGCGAAGGATTGATTCCTTGTGAGTGGAAGGTCAGCCACCTGGTATCTTAAAGGTTATAAATATCCATTAGGCTTGTCATCATACCGTCCGATCTCTCTCGCCAGTTGTGTTGGGGAATTAATAGAAAGGATGATATTGACGCGCCTTGAATGGTACGTAGAACATAATGAGGTATGCCCAAATGCAATGGCGGGCTTCCGGCGAGGTCGGTCATCCATCGATAACGTGCTTGATTTGGTAACATCTATTCAACATCGAAAGAGCATGAAACGATTAACGGTGGCGATGTTTCTTGATGTCAAAGGCGGATAATGTAGCACACCAAGCAGTCATCGATGCTTGGTGGCCGTGGGCTGCGCTGGATTCAGAGCTTTTTGGAGGATATATCTTTCTTCGTGCTTGCCGAGGATGGAATGACATTCCACCATCTAAACGGTAAAGGCGTGCTGAAAGGCGGAGTGTTAAGCCCCGCGCTCATCAACGTAGTAGTGTTGGGCCTAATTGGATCATTCCCAAAGATGGTCCACATATCCATCTATGCATATCATATCTGCATCTGGGCGTCTGACGTCGCACGTCCGCAGATACGAGTGAGGCTGCAGAAGGCGATCGCACAAACGACTTCTTACATGCGTGCGAAAGATCTAGAGCTCTCCTCAGAAAAGTGCCGATTAGTCGCATTTACACGCGAAACAACGACTCCATATGTTATACGCATAAATGGACAAGTAATTGCTTGCAAAACAAAGTACCGGTTACTTGTAATCATCATCGACCTCGATCTGTCTTGTACGCCACATATATTATATATGAAAAAGAGGTTGACTGAAATAGCCCATGTATTCAAATTTGTCGGCCAAAAATCTTGGGGCGCATCTGTGCAATCGTTGCTATACAGCTGTACCATGCGTTGTTTATGGGCTTGCTAAGATACAGCCTGCCTGCGCTGGGAAGCACCAATAAAACAAACCTTCGTACACTGCAGAGTATACAAGGCGGCCAAGTTGTGCGGACGTACCTCGGCCGTACCTCGGCCTCCCAAAGTGTGCACCCACAGCAGCCACGATCGCCATAGCACGTGACCACCCTGTAGCAACATAGATTGCAGTAGACGCTCTAAGACTGCATATTCGACATGTCGCAAGGAAACCCTTTCACCATCTTGCTTGCCTGCCAACAATTAGGCCGCATACGAATTTCAGCCGCATCGAGACTATACTCACGGAGCATCGCTGCGATCGAATCGCGTTCCAGCAGCATGGCCTTCGTTGCCAACGTGGTCTCTGCATTCACCTCGAGTATGCCTTACCATTCCAGTCATCAAGAAGAAATCACAAATGCGGTCAGCAGCATTGAAGCAGGCCGAATTATTGCTATTACATGATGTCCACAGCAACCGCTTACATGTTTACACCGATGGGTCGGCCATGTACCACAGTTCAGCAGCTGCAGTATTTGTCCCAGCAAAATATCCATTGACAAAATTCAGGGTATTGCACTTGTCATCAACGACGGCTGTCGAACTTTCAGCTCTGCGTGCTGCAATTCAATCGATAGATCAGGAAACGCCCCAGAAATGGTCCGTCTTCTGCGATTCCAAGGCCGCCCTCCAGAGTTTGCTCTCTGCATTACGCCGTGGATCCCACGAACGACTTGAGGCGGACACACATGCAATTTACCACCGGGCAGTAGAGAAAGGACGTGACTTCTTATTCCAATGGTTGACAAGTCATTGTGGTATCCTTGGAAACGAGCAAGCAGACGCAGCCGCCCGATCTTCGTACACCAGTGCCGATTGCGTCACTAAACCCGTGGTCAAGAACAGACGCCGCTGGAAAGCTCCGTGCGCTTATACTCGCGGGCTTACGTTGGCCCAACAGAATTGGGCAGACTTTAAAAACCAGCGCCTTTGTTCCCTGGATCCTGATGTGAAGCTCCGCCTTCCGCATGGCTTACCACGACGGGAGGTAACTCTCATCTGTCGCCTGTGGCTTAGTGTAGCTTTTACCAATGCGTACTCTTACCTCATCGGAATGACCACAAGTCTAGGTTGTGAAGTCTGCGGGTGAAAATAGACGATAGCGCACCTTCTGTCTGATTGCCCTCGTTTCGATGCACAAAGAGAAGTCCTCAGCACCACGCTCGACAGGATTGATAAGCGCCGCCTTACGAAAGGCCCAGTTCTTGGCCCCTGGTCTCAGGCGATGTCTGCACTAGCGTGTCTTTTTAAAGAAAACAAGACTCATTGACAGAAAAAAAGACTATAGAATGTGCAAAAATATGCTTTCCTTTTTTATTTTTTAATCTTCTCTTGTTTTCTTATCTTTTCTACCCTTACCCCATCCCTCTCTTTCACCTCTTGTTTTCCGTCTTTCTTCTCTCTCTCTCTCTGCGAGGAAGCAGTAAATTCGAAGCCCGCAATTCCCATCATTCTTCCGCGCTAAATTAGTATCTCTGTGTACGCTACTGCAGGGACCATAGTGGCGCGAAGGTCCGCCCGTTTTTTTTTCAATGCTATGTGGTAAAACCACACCTCATGAACGCAGGAGTCAAGCTCAGTACTGTTGCAGAGGTGTTTAGCAGACTGTCTCGTTTTTTTTATTCTTTATTTTTTTTTTACCAAGTAGTTGCTACCGACGACATACAAGGTCTTATCGCCATATCTGGAAGGCACGAAATGCTTGTATTATTAAGAGTTTGTGGAAAAAAAAGAACTTTGCGCACGCTTCAGTACACTTGCATCGTGTTTGTTCAATGGCAACATCACCGACACGATTAAGTTAAATGAGCACGCCGGTCAATTAAGGATCGTAACGAGAACTGCTGTGCCCTGTGGGTACGCTAGCGATCTTTGGCAGAGCGTCAGTTATCGCTAACCGTGGTTCACAGCAGCTGCGCTGCTCATACATAGCCGATTCTGACGATGGATGCATGTGCATTGATTGAAATTACATTTCTTTGCGCATGTTACCATTCCCCCATGCTAAGCAATCGCTTCGTTGGCACCAAAGCTACAAGTAGAACAAAATTATTTTGTCAAAGAATAAGTAAACAGAAAAAGAAAAAAGAAGCTTTCTCCCAAACAATATTTACCAATACAAAGATGTCATACTCCCGTCAACCAAAGGTCGCTGGGAGTAAGGGAATAAACGAAGCTTGTGCTTCCTGGTCGAGTTCGTAACTACCGTACAGGCTCATAGTCGGCCAGCTAAATGACAGTGGCAACAGCGACTGTCACATTACATCACATTACAAGCGCAGGCCAATAAGCGAATCACCAAATAGTGTTTCACGGTTTTCTTGGTCTCTTAAACTACTCAGTGCAAGGGACCAGCAGTTGAAGTGACCCTGTGACGTTAATAGGTCACTAAAATCGAGGAAGACTTCATCTGTAATATTTGTGACCGATCACACCCATGTTGTTATTATTATTATTATTATTATTATTATTATTATTATTATTATTATTATTATTATTATTATTATTATTATTATTATTATTATGTTGCGGGGTGGGGTGGGGAGTGATGTTCATGGCATGGCTTGCGCGTAATAGCACACTCAGTGTTTGTGAGTTGGCACACACGCGCCTGTCGTTATGAATCCAATGCAGCAGAATTAATTCAGCTTTTTCCATACACTTAAACATGCGCACTCCTCTTATCCGACAGCAGACGCAGGAATCGCAGTACGCCAACAACACGGCCTTTGAGACTGTGACGCACCGCACTGGACGCGCTTCCATCTTGGAGGCCGTGCGAAGCTGCTGCACATGCAGTTTGCCACGGTATTATTCTCTTGGATAGCGCTTAATAAAAGCAGTGCAGTTGTCTCAGCTCCCGACGCGTTTTACTACCTCGAGCAAGCCACGATGTCATTGCACCATGGTTTATTTTATCCTCCTTTCTTTGCTGCCTTCTGTTAAATTTCATTACAGTGAAAGAGCCCCGAGAGTGGAATGTGTCCAGCAAGCCTTCCGACAGAGGGCTCGAAGCGCGTTACTTGCGAAAACAGAGGAGAGAGGGCGCTTCTAGTCCTACCAGTTCTCCCGCTCTATCCTGAAGAGCGCATCCACAAAACAAGCAAAATAAAAGATAGACAGAACGAGGCAAAAAAAGAAGAGTGTGGGCGACCGAGAGAGCGGGGAGCGAGCGAGTTGGCGGCGAGGTTCACTACGGGGTGAGGTACCTCGAGGAGCGGCGGTGTAGCAACTTCGATGCCCGGCGGCGGCAGCGTCGACGGCAACGTCTGACCGCACTAGCAGGCTAAAGCAGCAGCGGTAGTGAATACCTTTTCCAGTGCTCCGGTCGGCGCCACGACGCGTGCTCACTAGCCGTTTTCACGTGTCTGAGCTCTTCAGCAGCAGAGGCGTTGCACCGGCCTGCCGCCAACTATCATCATCGTCGGGTACATCGGGACCTGCCTCCCGTCGTTGGTCGTTCTCACTCGTGCGTCGTCTGCACCGGGAAGAGTCAGCTGTGTTTGTACGCGCCGGGTGCCAGCCCAAGGGGACGGCGACCATGCGGTCTGTCGCCGGCGTGTGCGTGGACGCGCTGCCGGATAAGTGCCGTGTAGTACTCGACGCCTGAGAAGCCGTCGTGGTGCCGTGGATTTCCAGCGGCGGCAGTGGTGGCGTCGGCGGCGACGCGATGTTGTCGCGGCCGGTCGGCATGTCGCTGACCGCACTCCTTTTCGTCTGCTTCGTGGCGTGCTGCTGTTGGCCCGGTCCGGCGGCGGTCGCCGAGCAGCGTCTGCTGTCAGGTACGTGAGAGCAGACCGCTTTTCTTTTTTGACTCCCCGTGCTTCTCCGGGGCGATGCCTCGCGCTTCTCGTGCCTCGCCTGTTGCACTTCGACTATTTTCGGGGCCGTCAGGCAGGAGAGGACGAGCGAATGAACGTGCTTGCTTGCTGCTGCGGCTTGCAGCGGCGGCGGGACGGCCTCGACGTAGCCCGCTGTTGTTCCAGGGGAGAAAGTTTTCTTGCGTCGACGAGCGCCTTTATTTTTCGCGAGGAAAGGTCGTCGTCGAGAAGCGGGATGGCTTTGTACGCATACGCGCTCGAGGTAGTACCGGGCCGCCGTTCGCCTGGCTGCTGCATCGAGCGGTGATTGACGAGCCGTCACGTCGGCTTGCCAGTAGCGGTGGGTGGCGTCGCGGTTTTCGGGCCGAAGAACGTCTGTGTGTCTGCCGCGCGGCGCGCCGTCCATGTTTCGTTCCCGTCTGGGACGGCCTGGCCGCGGCTCGCATGCCGAGGTTCGTCGGTGCAGATTCCCCATTTTCGGTTACAAAGTTGACGCCCTTCTCCCTGTTTCTGCTCTCGCCAAGAGCACGATTTCTGCCGATCTCCAACAGCAGACGGCGAAGGTGGCAGAAGTTCGTGTTAGAAGTCTTCTGCGGCCACCAGAGTTCATTTTATCTAACGTTTCATTCATTCCTTTGTGGCTCGCGCACCCGTATACTATCACTCTAGGTGGTCAGAACTTTGCTGTTTTAGGTACTCTTCACTCTGAAAAAAAAAGAAAGTTTACAACCTTTGGTGTGTATATTTGCCACACAACGATAATCGTCATCTGCATCAACACGGCAAGTTGAGCCGGTTGGTTGGGATTCATAGTAAGGTTCGTTACAGCGGAACACGAGACAAGGACAAAAGAAGGTACCACAAGATAATGGAATGGCATGCACAACCTGCTTAGCACAAGTGATGTACTTACCTGTTCACTTGTTTGACAGTGCATTGATGATGTGAACAGGTACATCACTTGTGCTAAGCAGGTTGTGTATGCCATTCCATTATTTTGTGGTAGAGAGTACGTGGGACAAACGAAGCGATGTGTGAATGTTCGACTTCGGGAGCATGAGCTATCTCTTCAAGAAGTTGCGCCACTTCATCTCCCGGAGCATTGCAAGTCGTGCGGTTGTCGCCCCGAAATTAAAAAAAGAAAACTAGTGTCATTTTTAAACACGCAAGGCAATTGACAAGGGAAATCGCCGAGGCTCCCAATATAACGATTAGGGACAAAGCGTGTATCAGCGAACCGTCTATCACTCTTCATGACAAGAAACTGCGTTACCTACGTCAGTTTTAATTATGCATCGGCTTGTCACAGTTGCCCCGATGCATCTCCGTGTCTCGTGCATTTCATGGTCATCAACTGGCACCTATACCTATATGTTAGACATATCTTCAATAAAATATCTTGAGAGTCAGCGCCATGTCGTCGTTTTATACTTTCTTTTGTCCTTGGGTGGCGCTGTAACGAACCTTACTATGAATCGTCATCTGTCTTGCCCGCATTTCCTTTCGTTAACGCTGCGAGCTCGGTACTTCAAAGTCACGAACGGCATGCGAGTTATCAGCATGACAGAGGAAAGTAGCGAGGTTTTAAGAAAGGAAACGCAAGCAAGACAGATGACGATTATAGCTGTGTGGCAAATGTACCACCCAAAGAGTGTGAACTTTTTTTAAAGAGTATATACTCGTAACTCGGCGAGTTGCGTGATGGCTGCTACGTGAAGCACGCGATGGCTTAGAACGCCCTCCTATTGGCTTCGCCCGTGTCGTCTGCTCCGCCGCCGTCTGTCTTGTTAATTCGGTGGTCTGCATAGCCTGTTTGATACCGCCCGATTTGTTACGTTCTTTTCACTTGGTTCTGCTCGCTTTGACCGGCTCACAAAGAAAAGGTACCATCCTGTCGCGTTCGACCGAAGCTCGGTCTGCTACCGGCAGACTGGCGCCGTGCTGCACATGTGCTGTAGTACGCTCAGACGCACACACGGCTTCGATCGCCCATCACAACTGGCACAGCCTCGGATCTTTCTGTGCACTATATGGCAGCCGTTTCCGCCGAGGACATTTCGTTCGTTTGTTTGCCTTTTTTTTTAAATCTCGTCAAGCGTTCGGGCAAGTTGATAAGGGGACTACCGCCCCCCCCCCCCACCCTGACGTTTACTGACGCAGCTGGTTTCCTTGCCGAGTATAGCTCACGTTTCCGCCTGCTTTTTTGGTTTTTGTTTTTGATAAACACTGTTTAGATTGACCTGCATTTCAGAATGGGCCGCCCGTGAGAACTCTGACGCGAATGTACCTGGCTCAATCACTTCGTGTTGTAAGTTTGATGGCCGCGTTTTGTTTGCTAGATGTTGAAATAGCGCAATGCAGGAGTCCGGAAGGCGTACAATTAATTTTTTTTGTGATCCTCGATATTCTCAGATTCTCGAACGAAAATTTCTTTATTTAAAATACCGTCAAGGTCATAATACATTAGAGGGCAGTCGTTGTACGAGATAGTTACAAAAGTGTATTAAAAAATATGAAACAAAACACGTCGCTACATCTCAGTGAAAATTATTGGAGGAAATAACGAGAACATAGCGAAAAAAACAAAAAACCATGGACAAACTTACCAATTACGTATACTTGACAATGTAAAAGCATCAGGACAAGTTACAAAAAGTAGTTTCCTTAGCCTTCAATTTTGTATACTTTGAATAATGCGCCGCGATTTTCCATGGTGGCTATAGTGATGCGGAAAAGTCATTCCACTGTGTCGGATGTAGTACGAGGCGGATATCAATGACAAAAAAAAAACAACAAAGAAACGAAGTCGTCCTGTGATGTGGAACACAACTTCACGCACGTGCGCATAGCTTCTTGAATGTCTGATGTGGCAAGCGGGCCTCTTGATCCAGTTATACGAGTAAATGCGACGTATAAATGAAATTTGCGAAGTTTTGTCTCCTTTGGAGCAATGAATTATAGGGGTCGAAATGTTTTCGCCGTTGCAAACCTTCTAATTTTTTTTGTGCGTTATAGTTATGCACTCAGGATGCACAGGACCGCAGGTTCGAGCCCCGTCTCCTTGACAACGGCGGCAGAGTGAATGAGAGACCTGTGTACCGAGATCTGCACAGCAACGCCGAAAAAAAAATAGAAAAAAATGAATAATAAAGATAAAATAAAAGGAATAAAACCCCGAGCGGTCAAAATTAATCTGGAGTTCCCATCGAATCGGCGCCTCTTTAGACGAGCGTGCAGCTTGACGAAGTAAACCTCCATAAATTACCGTTTTTTTTTTTTTTAATCGGCTCCAGTCGTGTCAGCCGGATCAGCCGCGCAATCGCTATCTAATGAGGATCTCTACGTGCGCCGATATATTCTGTGGGTGTGTGGTCTGGTTACTCGCCTTCCATCGCATTATAGGATAGTGAATGCGGGCTTATCAATCTTATCGCCCGCCTCGCGTTTGTGTAACGTATAATGACGGGAATCGCAAAGCCGAAGCGGTAGCCGAGGCAGGGAAGTTTCTTCGTAAAAACGCTTGTCTCTGGAGACGTCGACAACCTGACCTTGGGGGAAACAGCGCAAAGAAACCACGGGTGGTTGAAATTGATCCGGCGCGCCTCGTAACCAAATTGTGGTTTGGGCAGGTAAACACCCGGTATTTGGTAGCTAGTTGCATTTAGACTAATGTAAAATGTCTAAGGTAGTTTTCCCTTTTAGATACTGCATGCGCAAATTGACGTTAAAGTTTTATAAACTCTTCGGTCCTACTAGTTGTTACGTAAGTGCGAAGCATAGATTTGAAGGATGTCAGACTTGCTGTTTTCAAGTGAATTTGGTGAAGTGTTCCCAAGTTTAATACCCGCTAAACAGATTCGTTGCTCACCATGATTTAAACCTCACAAAACAAAACGCGGTTGCGTAAGTGTCTTACGAAAGTGGCTAAGACCATATGGCGAAGCACACACGGCACCTGCCTCGACCTCAACGAAATTGCCGTGTATCTGGATGCCTGGCATCCGAACGACACGCGGCAACAGTTGCTCCCTCGCCCCTTCCTTCTCCCCCCACGTCTCCAACGCTGAAATGCCGAGGAAAAAAAAATCTGCGCTACACCACTATGTCGAAGGGTGTCTAGGCTTCGTCGGAACACGATAATTAAGAACAAACAATCCACTAGCACTAACAAAGTGCCATTTTTGTCATCACTTCAATTTTTTTTTTATTCTACGCTAAGCGCGGGATCTTGCAATGGTTGTCACGTGGGCGCACCTCCGATCGCGATCGAACCCAATCCGGATCGAAGTTCTCGACCGCTATCGGCTCCCACCCGCAGCTTTCGCAAAAGGGGCCAGTCGCGAGTGAGAAATTCGATACAAATCGGGCTCGATCGCGATCAGAAGTGCGCCCGTGTGACACACCGTTATAAGAAGTCAACCTCGGCGCTGACATATTCTGTACTCCGAGCCGTCGTAACGGCTATGTGCCGCATGCAGCCCGCGAAACCCTCGCAAACGGGGGGTGGGAGTGGGTGGGGGGGCTGTCCCGGTCATAGGCGTCTGCGTTGCGCAACGGTGCTTCGGGGGATGCCCGCCTGCCTGTCCGTGCGTCTCCCCCTCCCCCACCCCTTTTTTGCTGCAGTGCTATGAGGGCCGCTATCGTGCGCGCGTGGGCGTCCTTGAACCCTCGTGCGACGCGAGCGCTACGTCATCGTCGTGTACGTGAGGGGGCGGGATACCGAGAGAGGGGAAGGAGGGGGCAAGCCCTCTCACCCCCTCCTTTCTCCCTCTCCCCAGTGCCCAACACCTTCTCGGAGCCGCCGCCGCCTCCCCCCTATCTGTACGGCCAGATTTGCGGCCCGCGCTCGTAACCTCCAGGCGGCCCCGGCCGACCGTGGACACTCTAAAACTTATATCGCGAGACCTCGTTATGGCCGGTTGCTGCGTGGCTGGCAAGTTCTGAAGGCTCGCTCGGCTTCCCTGGATCCCCTCCGGCGGTTGTAAAACTGGTGGCGGTGCTTGCCAATAGCGGAAAAGGAGTTTCCTACTAAGCTGACCAGAGGAAACTCGGGTGCTGCCATCGTTAAGCTATACAAACCGTGGGAATGATGACTAGCGCAAGGATGCGTCCTTCGTATTTGTGACTTCGGACGTTCTTGCGGCTTTATGTCTTTGGGCATTGTATTTATTAAATTTCCAGGCTCTTAGTTCTCTTAAACACAGTAAGAGCAGCGCATGGTTTGCAGCCTCTTTCGTTTTCCAGGCGACACCTGGTTCGTTTGGAGTTTCTCGAACGACTATTAATCATTCCATCTCATTTACATAGGGCATTTACATAGGGCGGTACTTATTACGCCTCCTTTGGGTGACTCAGGGATGTCAAGACCCTATCAGAGCGAGGTGGCGAGTCGGGTTGCCGGTCGCGTTCCTATATATCGGTGGATTGAAAAAAAAAAAAAAAGCGGCAGCTTCGCCCATATGTGCCAAGCAGTGACGCGATAGCTAGTGCGATATCACACGCCGAGAAATCTCGCCCTCTCTTTGTGCGGTGTCGGTTGGAATGAACGTTCGTCCTTTGAAATCTTGAAGCCGATCGGTCGCTCGTTTGGGTGGTCTCGGTGTCATCGTAAGCCTGTCCCACGCCCTGCAGCGCGGGACGCAGGCCTCTTCCTGCAGCGACCTTCGAATGGCGTGAGCGGACGTTCGTTCTATACGTCTGCGAATTTTTTCTAATACCGTCACCGCCACTCTGCCATCTTCGACTACGCTTCCGTTCCCTTGCTCCATGCCCCCTACTACTCCTACATGCCCGATACCCAGACCAATTCCCCTCAGCATGCAAGCTTTGCGGCAAACCAGGGGACTTCCTATACACACTCTCCTCACATGCCCCACCTTCCCTCATCCCCCGTCACCTGCTGTGGCGGAGTCTTATAAACTGGGAGACTCTGCTGACCCGCTCTTCCGCTCAAGACCAGCGCCGGATCATCTCCGGTGCTACAAGAAGGATTGCGCTCGAAGGGCTTTCCTTCGCTTTGCAAGGGTGCCCCCTCACAGTAAGGAAGCACCCAAGTGCCATGTAGGGGGCTTGGCCCCAACCATTGATATCATTGGCAACAAATGCTTCTTTCACCACCACCCCTGTCATCGATTCTGTAACTCTAATGGTCCCCCGGTTATATATGCTACGCATTACATGACCTGCCCGGCTCCATTCTTTCCTGTCTGCTGCCCGGAATATCGACTATCCTCGTTTGCCCTCTGACCCACACAGCTCCCTTCCCGTTTTTTTTTAACGTTACGCCCAAAATTCTTCGTTCCGTAACCCTTTGCGCGGTACTTAAATTGTTTTCCAGCTTCTCTGTTAACCTCCAAGTTACTGTCCCTAATGTCATTTCCGGTAGAATGCAATGATTGTATACTTCTCTTTTCAAGGGATAGCTGCTGGTCACGACTTAGTAACACCTGCCGCATGCGCTCCAACCAATTTTTTTATACCTTAAATTTTCTTCTCGTGATCAGGATACCTTGTCAGATAAACGCACAGATTCTGGAGGCTGACTGCCAATCACGAATTCCCGTTTTCTTGCCAGGCTATTGAACATTGTCTTAGTAAACATCTGCATATACTCATACGCACACAATGACGTGTACGTCGCGTCGACGCACTTGAATCCGATGAAGAGTGCAGTGGACATAACTAGGCATTTGGTACGGTGTGCGCGTGCTAAGTGCCCAGGCAATAAACAATGGCTGTGGCTTAGCTAAGGTTAAGCCCAGGATGCGAAGCATACTAGCCTTTATTTTAGTTGTTGAACCACTGTTTAGCCTGGTGAACTGCTGTTGCTTGGCTATATTTGGTTCGGCTAGACGAAGAAACAACTCATGCAGGCGAGCGCACGAGCTGAGACCCGGCTATGTAGCTACGCGGCCGCAAGCGAGCGCACGAGTTGGGCCTCCGCTTTTGCAGCTGTTATGACGTCATATGGTAGCTACGCGGCCGCGCGCGGCGCAGCAAGGAAGAGCGTGGTTGTGCGGCTAGTATGCTTCGCATAAAAAAAAATGCAATAACGAACATGGAATACACTAGGCAAGAATTTACGACAAATGTGAGGACAGTGGATACAAGATCACACACAACAAACACAAGATCGATCAACCAATCAATGCCTCAACGACGACTGGCCGTTGTGTCGAGGTGCTCGCTCTCAACGAGCGACCACGCGCCAAGCCATTTGTATCAATCAGAAGAGTTGTTTCCATAAGCGTGCCACTCCACGCCGTACAGCCGGCGTCAGCCTGTCGACTACAGCTTCTCGCGTCACCGGGATTCGCACTTAGCGCGGCGCCCACGAGGTGATCAACCCGCCGCGCCCTTCGAAAAAATGCTTGTCGAGGGCTGTGGGGGAGGAGGGCGGGGGGTCGCATCGCAGGTGTCCCATCGTAGCTTATCAGTCACGCCGGCTCGTAGGTGGGTCAGCGTCGTTCCGGCTATGCCGCAGCTCGCGAGAGCGAGTCAACGAACCCGCGAAGCCTCTTCTTTAGATGCGCCGGATACACCTGTTATCGGCGCGCAACATTGCCCGCGTAAGCTGACGCTCCTCGAGTGGCTCTCGATTGCTTATCGCGCGGCGTGTTGCGCGCGTGCGGTGAACGATAGCGGGCGTTCGATAAGCGTCCCAGAGTGGCGCGTCGGGCGCCGTTGTGGCGTTCGCCGCCGCGGTGTAGTGGCGTGCGCTTGTATTTTCGCTCCGCGTGCAAACTCTTATCGGTTCAGTTTGTCAATGACTGAGCGCGTACGTATGCGCGCCGTGGTAGGTTTAATGAAAACGACCGGGCGGTCGCCGTGTTGTTGAACTTGTCGGCACTGGGCTCCCCCTTGCGCTTTCATTGCGGTATACGCACCCTGCGTGCAGTAGGGGGCCAGACATAGAGTTTCTCACTACATTACCTAGAGGGAAATCTGGCGCTGCTGCGCTGTGGTATGCATGGGAATGCCGGTATATTGTGGATTCGGATTGGCATCGTTCTCGTAGAGACAGGACACCTTGAAGACGCCCTTGGCAATACCGTTCCGTCTGTCACAATGATTCATTTTCTACTAGAACAGCGCGTGAAAAGCTGTTTTAACTTTATTATTACGCGAAAACATGTTTTGTTTAACTATGAGAACTTGTTATTGTGTGTACGACTACATGTTACGTAAAAAGTATAAGCGAGCCGCTAAATAAGTTGGAGGACAGACAAGGTTCGCGCTCGCTTTGAAACAGTTGGTCGTCTGTTCTTGCTTTTCTTCGCTTGGTCGTGCATCGTGGGTGAGTAAAGATGTAATATGCGTGAATGGAAACATTTTATGAAGATTTTACTTTGAGAACGCGTTATTTGCGTAGCCATATCCACGTTTTAGACGAAGCCTCTTACAACACCAGCCAACACGAGCCTCGCAGACACATATACCGTCATTCCCATGACGGCACGGTGCCCCCTTAAGAAACCCCCATAGACGGTGGCGCCAGATTACCCTCTAGGTGTTATAGTGAGAAACTCTATGGGGCCAGAGGCTGCTGGTGGGCCTTCACTTATCTGTGCTTCCACGGGTCCGTTAATTCGTGCCAGCTCGAGGATAACGGAACCTTGCCGTTGCGAGGGGCGTTGCGCCCAGCTTGGAAAGGGGGGGAAATGGAAGTGGGGGAGCGGGGTTAAGGCGTCGGGTTCTGTGGTGGTGGCACGCCGAGTGAGGCGCCCCCTTTGATGGGAATGCTTTCTCGAAGAAGATGGAGTCGCGGGCGCTTAGAAACTTCCATTCAAGTTGTCTGAACAAGGTATCTGCTACCCCGCGTGATTACATTTATCCACACTACATTATTGTTTTTATTGACTAATTATTCTACTTCGTTTATGAAGATAACTCCGCCATTGGCCAGTTATGGTTAGGTGGGTAGCTGCCACGGCTTTCAATATCTTCTCCTTCGATCGGCGGTCTACAAAGACGACGACGAAGTGTTTCTATCATAGAACGCTTGTACCTTTGTCTCGCTTTGTTTCTTTCGAAACTCTGGGAGCTGCCGCTCCCTTGTTGCGGCAATGGATGAAGAAGCCCTCGAAGACCTTCCTGGAGTCAAGCCATCACGTGGTGTTGCGTCCAGGAAACGTGGAAATGCGTCAAGTGACACGGACAGCGAGGCAACCGAGTTGTACTCGGACAGCGTCGACTCGTCGGACGATGATTTCACACTTGTCATGAGCCGAACTACAAAAAGAAGACTGCTACGGAGGTCATCGTCGCCAAGTGTCTCCACCGTGAAGACAACACCTCAGCGCTGGCCGCACACCATGCTCTTCATGCCTGTGGACCCAGTGTCCAATCTTCGACTTCTCAACAGGCAAGTCCTTTCTGCGTTTCTTGAGGGAATCGCGCCAAACGAGATAAAGGATGTGAGAATAAATGCACGGAAGAACATCCTAGCAGTCGATGTGCTACACCGTAGTGCGCTGCAAAGCCTACGGCACGTAACGG
This sequence comes from Dermacentor albipictus, assembly GCF_038994185.2. Lineage (NCBI taxonomy): Eukaryota > Metazoa > Arthropoda > Arachnida > Ixodida > Ixodidae > Dermacentor > Dermacentor albipictus. The sequence continues at coordinate 68,587,148 of NC_091826.1, read as the reverse complement.
AGATCGACAAAGTACAAGTGCGATCCATGGTACCTACAGGCTGCAATGGCACTGTCGGCGTCATTTATGATGTCGATATTTCTATACCAACCGACGACTTACCTATATTAACAAAGCCAAGTACAGAAGGCACTCTTATCACGCACATCACACGACTTGGCAACACACGTTGCCTGAAGCTGTGGTTTGAGGGAGACAGCCTTCCCTCACACGTCAAAGTTGGCCACGTCCGCCATCCAGTCCGCCCATACGTACCGAAGCCCCTGCAATGCTACAAATGCTGCAAGATGGGACACGTAAAAGGTGTCTGTAGGAATAACCTCGTGTGCCCACGGTGCGCCGAATCTCATTCAGCAGATGCCTTCCGCGCAACTGTGTTGAAGTGCCCTAACTGCCATGGTACCCATGAGGCCTCATCCAATGATTGCCCGCGAGTGAGGAACGAGCGAGCAGTACTCAAACGTATGGTACGGGACCATTCAACACACAGAGAGGCTGCCGCTACTCTCAGGCGACGACGACATCGGTACCGTGGAGCAGCACGAAGAGTTACGTCTACTGAGAGATATACGCACTCTTCCGGCACAGCGGCTATCGTATCAACGCCAACTTCCACAAAGACCGACAGTGCGAAAACGAAGACTGGGGCGACACTCTCACCTCCTGAAGAGTGGCCTACACTTCCACGAGCACAACCTGCATCGGAGTCACATCAAAGTGCGCCGCCCTCAATGACCTCACGAACCGAGGATGCGACGACGCCTGAGGATCGCCAAGTCGTAGTGATGCTAAAGTCACTTATGGACGCCATGCGCATTCTACTACGCAACATGAAAACCCCGTCGGCACAGAGCGCACTGCAGGTGCTGGACACCTTGAGTCCGGTGCTTGCGGCTCTAGGGTAAAACCACGGCCCTAGAATCACCATCGTTTCAAGAGGAGGTCAAGAATGCATCTGTATTTCAGTGGAACGCCAGAGGGCTTAGGTCACGCATGTCCGACTTCAGACAGTTTGTCTTTACGCAGCAGTTCCCCGTTATCGTGATTTGCGAGCCCCACCTGCCAGCTCCCATCAGACTGTCCGGGTATGAGTGCTTTATGTCCTCTACCCACGGAGAGTGCAGCAAGGTCGTTGTGTTTATACGCCGTGACTTGACTTATGTACATCACCTAGTGCCTCCTGACGAAGCAAATCAATACGTGTGCTTAACAGTGAAGAAGAAAAAGCTCACGTTCACAATTCTTGGAGCTTATTTATCTCCAACAAGCCGTCTAGATTGCGAGCGCTTACGGGGAATTTTGACATCGACTCCACAGCCGTGGGTGCTCACTGGTGACTTTAACGCCCACCATTACCTATGGGGAAGCTCCAAAGTGAACTCTAGAGGCAGAACGTTGGTGTCCTTTGCCAATGACCTCGAATTTTGCCTGTCAAACGATGGAAGCCCTACTTATCTGCGTGGATCAGCGTATAGTAGCTGTTTGGACCTTACCTTCGTTTCACGTTCGCTTACGAGAAAAGTGCACTGGTTTTCGGATTTAGAAACGCGGGGTAGTGACCACATCCCAACCTATTTGAAGATTGAAGGTTTCACTAGCTCCAAGTCTTCCAGAACCATCCAGTGCACCGATTGGCCTAAATACAAAATAATAATGGAAGACTGTTGTCGTGACGGCACCTCGTATAACCTACAGGGCGCGATAAAGGATGCCATACAAACAACCACGCATTTGCTTTCGAAGAGTTCTTCCCGCACCGATTTCGACATCGAACTAGCGAAACTTCGAGCAATTCGCCGTCGCGCGGAGCGAAGATATAGACGCACGAAGTCCAATTATGATTTGAGATTGGCTAGACGAACACAAAAGAAAGTACAGCGTCGCATGAACAAGCTGGCTTCACGGCAATGGGTATCCTTTTGCGAGTCCCTGGATCCGCGAAAACCTTTGTCGCTTATATGGAGGACTGTTCGTGGCCTTCGCACAACCTTTGGTCAGCGCCACCCGTTTAAATCTCTAGCACTCCATCTACAATGTAGAGATATTGACGTCGCTGAATCTTTCTGCAGAAAGATTGCTGGCGAAGCAAATTCCGATGGAACGGGTACGGGAACGCTCGACCACCCACCGTTCTCACGCGATCCCCGCATGGAATGCCTTTTTTCTATGGAAGAGCTAGAAGCTGCGCTGGCTTTGTGCAGGCGTTCTTCAGTGCCAGGACCTGACGGCATTACATACCGTGCCCTGTGTAAGCTAGGAGACCAAGCTCGGAAGGCACTCTTGCTCCTGTACAACGACTCCTGGCAGACGGGTACGGTTCCGCAGGAATGGAAGTCAACTCGCCTCATTCCACTTCTGAAAGCTGGCAAGTCGCCTTTGGACATTTCCTCATACCGTCCGATAGCACTTGCCAGCTGTGTCGGAAAAACAATGGAAAGAATGATTTTAACACGTCTGGAATGGTACTTAGAGTACTATGAAATCTACCCAGATGCAATGGCTGGATTCAGACGTGGCCGTTCGTCAACAGACAACGTTGTTGACTTGATAACGTTTGTGCAACACCAAAAGGCCTGTAAGCGACTATCTGCTGCTTTGTTTCTAGACGTTAAAGGGGCATATGATAATGTCACCCATGAAGCCATCCTTAGCACGTTAGAAGCCGTCGGACTTGGTGGTAAGATGTATATGTGGGTGTGCAGCTACTTACAGAGAAGACCATTCTATGTCTACACAGAAAATGGCCCGACATCCGAGCATTACGGTAGCCGAGGAGTCCCTCAAGGCGGAGTGCTTAGCCCGACTCTTTTCAACCTTACCCTCTGTGGATTAGTTGACAACCTGCCAAGCACCGTACGACTTTCCATCTATGCGGACGACATCTGCATTTGGGCATCAGGTGTGACACGACTTCAGCTTCGCGCTCGACTTCAGAAGGCTGCCACAATGACATCTTGCTACCTTCGTGAACAAGGACTTGAAATTTCATGTGGGAAGTGCGCAATGGTGGCATTCACGAGGAAGCGAATGTCTGCTTACGGCGTATCTATTGACGGGCAAATTATACCATACAGCAGAAGTCACAGGTTCTTGGGAGTCGTAATTGACAGAGACCTATCTTGGACTCCGCACGTGAATTACGTGAAAAATCGGCTGACTGCTATCTGTCACCTGTTCAGGTTCCTTGCAGGAAAAAGTTGGGGAGTATCTGTACATGCTATGTTACAGCTGTACATGGCGTTGTTCGTTGGATTCCTGCGATACAGCCTGCCTGCAATATCCAACACCTGCAAGACTAACCTGCGTATGATTCAGAGTATTCAAGCCCAAGCCCTTAAGATATGTCTTGGCTTACCACGCAGTGCATCAACGGCTGAAACCATTGCCCTTGCGCAGGATTACCCAATCACGACGCACATTACCGTTGAGACACTGCGTATGTATCTCAGGCATTGTGCTAGGACCCCTTCCCACCACTTGGCAAGCCTCACTGCTGCAAGGCCCTGCTCGACATTTAGCGGCATTGTCAGTGCACATCGTGCGTCGTTTACTTCAGGGTACGCACCTGCGGCCAAGCCAGCGTTTCCTCCGTGGTGTTTGAGCCGTCCACAAGTACATCTAATGATTCCAGGAGTACAGAAGAAGACAGATCTACCGGCCCCTGCTCTAAAACAGCTGAGCTTACTTCTTTTGCATGAAAAGTACAGGAACCATGTGCACATCTATACCGATGGATCGACTACGTCGTGCAGTTCTGGTGGTGCCGTGGTTATACCAACGCGAGGAATGACACTACGCTTCAAGACATCGCATGTCACGACCTCAACGGCGGCAGAACTAACGGCCCTGCGTCGAGCACTGGAATTCATCGAATGTGAAAGAGCTAGAAAATGGGCTGTTTTCTGTGATTCAAAACCGGCATTACAGTGCACGCAGTCAGTTCTCCGACACGGATGCCATGACCAATTGACATATGACATCGCGAAACTTTACCATCATGTCCAACAAAAAGGTCACGAGGTCGTTTTTCAATGGGTACCTGGCCATTGTGGAATCAGTGGCAATGATTGCGCCGATAACGCTGCTCGCACAGCACATCATGACGAGCACAGCGTTCCAATTCCGCTTTCGAGGACAGACGCCGCAATGCAGCTTCGACACCTGGCACGCAGTCTCACACTGACCGAGTGGAACTCGCCAAACTTGCGACTTACACGACTGCATCGACTAAACCCCTCCCTGCAACTCCGACCTCCACTCAGACTTCCTCGACGTGAAGCTACGCTTCTCTGTCGCCTTTGGCTAGGAGTTGCCTTCACAAAGGCATACTCTGCATTAATTGGAATGAGTGACAGCGCAGCATGCGAGGTCTGTGGCACCGAAGAAAACATCGACCACCTGCTGTGCCACTGTCCACGATACACCCTTGAGAGACAAGAACTTGCCAAAGCCTTTCAAAAACTGGACAATCGGCCGCTTTCTGTGCAGGTGCTGTTGGAACAGCGCCCCCATCGCCCGTCGGCCCATAAAGCGGTGAGGGCACTTTTGTGCTACTTAAGGACGACGGGCTTGTGCGACCATCTGTGACTATTAATGAATTTTCTGTAAGCCCACACACGTCAGCGAACTCACCGCAATTTCCTTCTTTCCTTCCCTCCTCTCTTTCCCTGTTATCTTTGTTATCCCCTTTCCCATTCCCCCGGTGTAGGGTAGCAAACCGGACGTTATTCTGGTTAACCTCCCTGCCTTCTCCTTATCTCTTTCCTCCTCCTCCCTCCTTCGATCACACACAAACCTGGTCTTGCAAGGGTAGCCGCAGCCGAAAGCCGTCGCTTCCTGTTGAAAAAAACACATGTGCCTCATAACTACCATGTCGAATTATACGATATGAAATGTATAGTATTCTGTATAAAGCTAGCTGTACCCATACGCCATGTGTTATTACAGCGAAGCTGCCAATGGCTAGGATCCCGGCATTTCTTCGTGGCGTAAGGTCGACAGAAAACTATCATTATCAATGGCTCAAAACCCAACTTCAATGACTCATACCCTTGCAAGGGAGATGATACAAGCATCCAGCAATGTGAAGCGAACAGTCCATACATTGTTTGGACTCACGCATACCACATGCAGAACAGCATACGTTTCAATGAAGAACAAGCACGAAACAAGCATCCTAATCACATAATTGATGATGAGGCGCTCCTGATAACAATGCGAATCACGTAGAAGTCCCTGCATACATTTCCCGGTTAAGATTACTGTTGCACAAGCTGCCACGGCAACGGCAGCTTGCGACGTGGGGAGTGACGTCACTAGCCTTTCATGTATGAAATAACCAGCCTAGCAATTGATTCCAATGTTGTCGCAGTATCGCCATGGGCGGCGGCATGCTGTGAAAATTAAGACTGCTATAAAATAACATTACTACCATATAGCATTACTACCGTTAATCTAAAGCCATAATAAAGCATTGCACACCCCCCCCATCAGCAGTTGTAGCGGTAGTTTTCAACAGCTTCGCTTGACGTCCATTTTCGCAGCGCTGGGATTGCGGGTAGATTTTTTTTAATATGGGAGTTGCGGGGAGTACTTTTTCTTTTTCAGTAGGGTTCTATGGCGCCTCGGCTGTAGTTTCGGTTGTGAGCTTGTGTAGAAGCCAGGTAGGCAGACTTCGGCGTTGACCCTTTCAAAACTAGTTCATTACATTCAGTTTCAACACCAAGTCTATTCAATGCAACGATAACTTCATATAAACGCTACGTGATTGCCATAACGATTTTTGTATTGGGGAGTTTGACCGATGCTGGCTGGCCCTGGCAAGAAAGTCTGTGGCCACGCTTCCGCTTTCTATAATTGCCGTGCAAATTGTAACCGTGAAAAAAATTAAACACCCAAGGTAAATGCCTCGGTCTTCAAGTAGTTTCAACTCGTATTCTGTGGCCGAACATTTAGCGGCATTCAGTGCACACGTTGTCTGGCCAAACGCATGGCGCGGGAAGTTTAGCGCCCAACCGACCCAGACGCTAAAGACATTCAAGCAACGCAGCCCAACTATAAACTGCGTGTCCGCTCTAACAAAAAAAAAAAACCGTCATGGAAAATGTGTTGACCTTTTGTTGCCTTCAACAGCGATTGTGTCGAGGGCGCAATGGAATATCGGTTGTGCCTTTTGCAAGCAGTGCACCTACGAGTTCAAGTCTGCTGGGATATACGGCGACTGCTGGAGGAGCGGCAGTCGCTGGCCAAATCCGAACGCGGCTGAATTTTAAAGCGACAGCGTTAAGGAGCTCGTGTCGCAGAAAAGTCGTCGGCGGCGTTGGCCGTGAGCGATAAATCCCAGCAGGCACTTTTTTTTACTGCTATAACTATTATATGGACGCCCCAAGCGAACTTTTTTTGCCGTCGCCGCGAGGTTCCGTATATATTCAGGTAACAAGTATTCTATATGCGACGCCACGCTATATATGAAATGCGGTATATGCGGGTTACAATCGCCACACCATTCTGTCACCAAAGTTGCTCGTGCCAGGTCTTGCATATTTTGACAGTATTATTCCTCAGAATTTTGAGAATGGGGCAGAGCCCGCAAACAAATGTCATGAAACAAAGCACCGACAGCGCGTGCCTTTTAATATTATTTTTTACGAGCCTGACTTTGGGGCTGTGGATTGGCTTTTTTTGTAGAAATCCCGCTGCGCGCTCACGGTGCTCCCGGACTCGAACACGACGTAGCATTGTCCTATGTGTAGACCCCGCGGCGACCGGATTTCGGTGGGCGTGACACGTAAGGACAACTGCGCGCCACGCCGCGATTATTAAAACTTGATTGAAGTATAGCTATTGGCGGTTCAGGTATGCTCTATAGGGCCATATAGGCCGCGTCGCTCCATGCGACGCGTCTCGCGTGGACCGGAATAGAGCCCGGAACCGCGAGACAGGACACGCACGTTCAATGAGGCCACCTAACTTTCCTCTCCGGCTTCATTCGCGCTCATTTATCAAAGCCGCTGTCGTTGCTTCTTTTTTTTCGGGGGACGCTGTTCAGGTACAGAACGGTTGCTTTAGTATACACCGCCGTATAGCTGGCTTGACATGACAAGAACTTCATTTGAGTCCTGAGGGACTCAAATGAAAAAAAGACTGCGAAACTACTACTGAAAACTACTGAAAAAAAGACTGCGCTTAGTTACTCCGGGTGGAGCCCCTCTGAAGAAACGAAACTTTCTCCACCAATTCCAATGGGCGTCGAACTCATTCCCTTGCGACCGTAGATGGTGGCCAAAACGTGGCGGCCGTGAAGTGTGTCTGGATCCGCACTCACTTCCGGCTCGTGAAGTCTGCAAAAGCATAGCCTTTGAGATCTGTTTCTGATCCCGGCCACGGCGGCCGCATTTCGATGGGGGCGAGATGCGAAAACACCCGTGTACTTAGATTTAGGTGCACGTTAAAGAACCCCAGGTGGTCAAAATTTCCGCAGTCCCCCACTACGGCGTGCCTCATAATCAGAAAGTGGTTTTGGCACGTAAAACCCCATAAAAATAAAAAAGATCTGTTTCTGCTCCTCGTAGAGAACTGTCGCTGCGGCGTGTATTTGGACAGCACCTATTTGCATTAAAGAGGCCGACGCGCTAAACACTGTGGCGTGGCTCAGTTCTGTTGATTTACAATTTGCGCGGTGCTCATTTGCGCCACGCAGACTCTGAGATAGGCGACGGCGTCTCTTCATGTATTTCGGAGGCCATAGCAGGGGAAACTGCTCTCATACTCGCCGCAGAGGAGTCGTTCTTGAGAAGATGGTGTCGGTGTCGGCTGGGACAGTCGGCTGTCGGCTGACAGACTCCACACAGACGTGTGGAGTCTGTCAATTTCTTATTTCTTCTTATCCTTGTTTTTAATTTATTTAATTTGCTGGAAAGGGAACGCATCGTTTGCATGTTCCGCCGCGACTTGTGTAGCACGTAACTGTGGAACACCGCGTGCGAGGATCTTCGTAAATCAGGTTCTTGTGCCGGCAACATGTAGTTCTTCCCGCTCACGTACGGCAGCCAATGAGTCGGCCGTGACTCGGTGCCTCGTGGGGTGCCATGTAGAAAAAAGAAAACCTGTCTCGCCCCGAGCGAGATCTGGTTACACTTGTGACGTCGGCTTGCCGTCCAACAAGAGACGTGACTTAACGCGATCCGGTAGCAAAGGGCGGCGTGTGCCACAGCACGCCTTTGCAGGAATAATTAAAGATGGCCCGGGTGTCTCGCGATTTCTGAACACTCGAGCCTCGCCGGCGCCACGAACACGTGACGTGACGTCAGTCAGATGCGCCCGCTTTGTTTCATCGGGGCACGGGCGCATGAGCACGAGGTAGCGGGTTCGGTTCCCGTCCTTGTGCCGTGGATTCCTACACTTTGGTTTTTGGTGGGCACTGAGGAGCTGTGTCTTACCAGTACTCACCTACGGGGCAGAAACCTGGAGGCTTACGAAAAGGGTTCTACTCAAATTGAGGACGACGCAACGAGCTATGGAAAGAAGAATGATAGGTGTAACGTTAAGGGATAAGAAAAGAGCAGATTGGGTGAGGGAACAAACGCGAGTTAATGACATCTTAGTTGAAATCAAGAAAAAGAAATGGGCATGGGCAGGACATGTAATGAGGAGGGAGGATAACCGATGGTCATTAAGGGTTACGGACTGGATCCCAAGGGAAGGGAAGCGTAGCAGGGGGCGGCAGAAAGTTAGGTGGGCGGATGAGATTAAGAAGTTTGCAGGCACGGCATGGCCACAATTAGTACATGACCGGGGTTGTTGGAGAAGCATGGGAGAGGCCTTTGCCCTGCAGTGGGCGCAACAAGGCTGATGATGATGATGATGATGATGATGATGATGATGATGATGATGATGATGAGGAGGAGGAGGAGGAGCCCCAAGCGGTCGAAATTAATCCGGATCACCCAATTCCGGTGTCCCTGACAGCCCGGGGTGAAGCAGTGTGGCGTATGTAAGACCTCATCATTTGAATAACTTCGTAGTTGTATGTGTGTGTAGTGCTTGTTGATATTGTTTTATTTGTTTTGCCACACACACACGCGCGCGCTTTGAGATTGTCAGTTTTTGGCCAGTTACTGCCGTATTGGGGTGGGGGTGGAGGCACTATGCTCTACTATTCGCCGAATGAAAGTACCAACGAACGGGCAAGAAGGTACCAGAAGAGAACCAGACGGAAGAAAGAAAAGAAGACAGGGAGATTTAATTAAAATTATTGTGAAAAACAAACATGTACTTATGTAAATGTGCAATACGCGTATATATGAACGTATGTGCGTCCCCACATAACGTGATATACTGAGGGGTGGTTAGAAAGCTATCGCTTATAAAGATATCAACCCACCGTTGGTTCTACCATAACCTTTTCCTGCCTTTTTTGTTTCTATATTTTAGTATGCGCAGTGCATTAGTGATTTCCGAGGCCGTTGCAGCTCGAAAAGGCGTTTGGGCCAGGAATCCACCAAGCCCATCGACGAGTAAGTCCGGCAGTAGGAATGAAGAAAAAAAGGGTTTATTTTGCATTATTCACACTGGCTCCACGTACGGAAGCTTGCTCCAAGTAGGAGCAGATTAAATGTCTGAGCGTTCACATCAGGACACGTCAGCACCTCCTCACTGCACCAAAGATCTCCGCTTATTATACCGTCGTCTTCCCTAGTAGACTAGACTAGGGAATCTGATTACTGTATCGCGGTCAATCAATATCGTCGATTCGGTCGTTGAATCTCGCCCACGAGATCGCAACGTTCCGCCGAACTCTGCCTCCGATGTCGTACCTTCGCCCCGCATATTTAGCAACCTGGGAATCCGAGGTCGATGTGGTTCCCACGGGAGCATTCGGCGCTGACCCTTTTCATCAATTAGTTCAAGTTATCAGGCTCAGGTAGAGTGGTCTCTTGTTGACCCGTCAACAGTCAACATCAACGCTGCGTCGACTTATGTGTAGGCGCTGATTAATGGGTGGGGTTACCTCGGGGTAAACGTCTAAGGAATGCTCATCGCCGTATTGGGACGTAACGCGGCCTACCTAAATATTGGCTACACTTGGCTGGAAGTTAGGATGGTTGGAAACTATTTCTAGTATACCCTTCTTCTCCACACGCAATAAATTGTTCATTGATCAGGAGATGATAACGTGAGGTACGAAGAACGCTCCAGCAATCGCATTGTGCAAACGTGCTTATAGGCCGTCGATCGGAGGCGCGGCTTCTGTCGTACCATGTGTTACGCTGCTAAATAAAAACCGCCGCCAAGTGTTCAAGCTCTAACGGAGCATCGGAATGCGCCGTTTCCGGCTCCCCCTCACCTCGGCGGGCGGCGTTTCGCGTTACGCAACGCGTTCGCGACGCCGTTATGTGAACACCTCTGCCCCGAGGAGAGGAGCTATAGCTCCCAGCGCGCGCGACGTTGCCACGCCCTTTAGGGTGCCGCATTCGCGACCGTTTGATCCAATTTGCATACCCTTTCCGGTTTCGGTGTCGCGCGAGTTAGGACCAGAAGGGGTGCGAGAATCGCGGCAATTCCGTCAACCGCCGCACGACGCCCGACGAATTCTCCATTCACAGACGCGACAGACGCGGATGACGCGTTGGCGCGGCCGCGGAACGTTAACCGCGTGGTGAATGAGGCGCAGGAAGACGCGGAGCGGAGCAATGTAAGGGAAACGAGCTAACGCGCGGATCCAACGGAATGTTGGAACCCCTAAATAATGCATACTCCTACCGTATGGGAATGGCCGAGAGCCCAATGTGCGACTCCTGTGGGTGCGAGGAGACCATCCAGCACACATTGTGCACCTGCCCTCGCTGCGATGTCCAACGCCTCTCTCTGCGGGCAATTACTTTACGCCGACTGGACTCGAGACCGTTCACCGAGTCAAAGATACTCGGAGCGTGGCCACACCCGTCACTGGCTCGAAAAGCGATTGGTGCACTAGTGCAGTACTTGAAGCGCACGGGCCTAAGAGACCGTTTATAGTGTCCTCGTGTATGGTGTCCCTCCCACACGTACTCAGTGCTTACTCTCTCCCTTTCTTCCTCTTTCTATTCCCCTTTTCCCCACCCCCAGTGTAGGGTAGCAAACCGGATGCTGTTCTGGTTGACCTCCCTGCCTTTCCTACCCTTGTTTTCTCTCTCTCTCTCTCTCTCTCTAAATAACGCGGAGCTTCGTATGAGTTAGCGAAGCGTTAGCTGTAGTATCACACGAGCCGGGCCTCATCGCCTGTAGCATGGTCAACTGTCCGCGGCACGAGCGGGGAGGTCGGGATACGTTGCTTGATCGGACGAGTAGGACACACGTGTTCATGTCTATAAACAAGTTCGAGGCTCCGTGCCCCGTTGTGCCGCGGTGACACGTCCATTCGGGCCTATCAGCCGAGGATGGGCGCACACGCCCAGTGACCCCAAGCTGTCTACACTTGGACAAGATGGCACCCAGCGCATGGCCAGTGACCCAGGCTTGTCTCTGTATATATCCACGAATACTTCCGGCTAGGAAGCGCTGACGAACGCCAAACCTTCGGAAAGAGGCCTGCAGGAACGATATATATATCAAGGGTGACGTAGTACGGAGATGCGTAGAAAGCGGGCAATGATAGGAATGGGAGTTGGGATATTGCACTGCCAGAGCTGCGGTGTACAGCCGTGGTAGTGCAATGTCCCCTTTCCGGCAAAGGGACACGGAGGTACTGGAAAGGGTTGAAGACTTTCCCATTTTTCGCGCCCGGCATTTTCCGGCGAGAGCCTCCAAGTGCCTTTTGTGTACGGACGACATCCGGGCTTTCTTCGCCAGCGGGAAGGCATGCGCGGTATATAACAGTTATGGACACGAGCGACGTACAGAAAATTGACAGGGTGGTTCAAAAGAAGAGAAGCCATCAATGGACGAACGAGGGATGTCTCCAGTCTGAAACATCGCCTTTTTGACCCTCTGTTAATTGACCATTATCATGATATGTGCATCAGTAATATGCGTAAATATGTTTGCGTGTGTACATGTACAGTAAGAGCTCGTTAATTCGAACCGCAAGGGGAAGCCGCTTCAGTTCGAATTAACGAAAGTTCGAACTAACGAAAGTGAAGGAGAGCAACAGTACACTGCGATTTGGAAGCAGTAGGGAATGTCAGAAATTTGGCGTGTCAGAAAGTGATGGCGTGTGCCGCGGGCTCACGCCACTTTCAAGTCGAAGCTCTGGGTCCGACAGTGCCACACCACCGATGTCCACCGAAACGAACGTTAGCCGAGGCTTAACACCATCACAATGAATCGCGACGGCCGATACCTCCTAAGCTGAAAACAGAGGTGCACAACCGATGAAGACTGCTGAGACAAAGACGCTGAACATGTAAAGGTGGCGAAGGCCCTGATTCGTTGGTTCTCTATTGCAAGCGCAGCTGCGACGAACTTGATTCGCTGTGTTTTGGCGCTTGCCGTGCCATCTCCGCACAATATTAGCAGCTGTACAAGATTTGCAAAGCCTCCGAGATTCGCAGTGGGCAAGAAGTCTCGGAGGTTACGTAGAACGGAGAGGCGACAGCCGCCGCTGCCTTCTGGCTGACCCCGCGTCGGTTACATTTTTTTCCGATTTTGCCGTCTCTCGCCGTTCTCTCCGTTTAGGAGGCAATACAGCCTTGTGTGTAGGCAGTAGGCGCGTTTCTCTGGCCGTGTGCCAGGCGAGCGTAGTTCGAATTATCCGTGAGGGAACCTTCTCGCGTTCGAATTAACGGACTTTTTTATACATAGACTTCTGTGGAGCTTGGCCGGACCAAATCGTACAGTTCGAATTATCCATCAATTCGAATTATTGAAGTTCGAATTAACGAGCTTTCACTGTATATTTGTGTGCAGGCAAGGGCACATATGCCAGCAATATCTGATGTGGTTAATGTACGAAACATTTCACTGTAATTATTTTTCTGCGTTATGCTCACTGCTGTAATTGCCCGTTGGTGGGGCCCCCGGCGTCGTCATGCTGTATTCTTCCAGCTATCACGCCAGGATTACCGCGCGTTCACTGGGTGTGCCTTAAAGGAGCTCTAGGTAGTCGAATTTAACCCGGAGTCTCGCCCACTATACGGCCTGCCTCACAATCGGATCAAAAAATAGTTCAAAAACGCCTAAAAAAAGTTGGCAAACAAGATACCATCAATGGTTCCCCCCCAAATGACTTCCACCTTGCCGACTTAAACGTCAGGTTGTCAGCCACGGGGCAAACCGGACACCCTCTATACACAACCACAAAGGTGTAGAAATGTTTAGTGCGCGCTTACGCGCTGGTTGCTGTCCGCGTCGCATGAGTATAGCCGCGCCCGTACGTAGCACGCGCGCTCCGCGGGACGGGTGATCCCCGATGCCCGGCGGCGGGCCACTGACCCACATCGGGGCGCGGCATCATCGCTCGTTCGTACAACCGTTTGCGCGTGCGCTGCCGTGCAACCGCGTACCTGTAACCCCACCCTTCCCTCGATGTGCGCGCGTTGTTGTCGCCGCCGCTCGGTCATTTTTCACGCCTGCCGCTGGTGCAGTACGTGACAGTTCCGCGTGTGCGTCGGTCGGCCCCCCGCGCTCTCTCTCCCCCCCTCCTACCGGTGTTGCGGCGGCGTACCAGTGCGCCGCCCTGCTCTACCACGTTTAACCTTTTGTTTTTGAGTCGGCGGGGGTAAGCGGGATTAGCCTGTCGATTGGCTACTCCGATATACTCAACTCTGACCGAGGCGGAAATCGAGGCCCTGTCTAGTTCTCTTTGAGCTCTTCTCTTTGTTTACCCGGAGGTGAGTCGGCCGACGTAGAGAGAGAAAGAGAGAGAGAGGGTCGCCGTCAGGGGCAGCGGTTATCAACGGCCGCTTGTGTGTGTATTGCGTGGCTTCTGTGGCGTCGAAGTCCTGCAGGCTACGTGCGTGCGTGAGTGGGTGTGGGCCAACAGTCTTGATCTTTAGTTGTGATTCACAAACCTGTAACAGTGCACGCAACGTGCAGGAAAGGGGGGGGGGATGTGAACTAAACCTGTAGTTGGGTCTTGTTAACGCGAAACGGCACAGCTGTCGGACGTGATGTCGAGCGCGTTAGGTTCTTGTACCGATAATAATTTGACGTCTGCGAGGCCGTCGAATCTATAGCTGAGCAGAAGAACTTCACTTTGGCCTAGTTGGTATTTACTGCAAATCATATTGACCGCAAAAAAGACGGGGACAGAGGAAGAAACCGCCTGTGCTGTTTATGTGTTTTCTTCCTCTGTCCCCGTCTTTTTTGCGGTCAATATGATTTGCAGTATAGCTGAGCGCATACGGAATGTGTACTGCTTCGCCTTCCCGACCGCATTTTGATGTAAATCTTTGCGCGCGATTTGGCCAAATTGTCTAGGTGAACCGGGGAACATGTTATTCACTGCGCGTAGATCCACCCCATTCTTGGTTCATCCTGTACTGTGGGCACGTGCCAATGTTCTAAAGACGCATCATCATCATCATGTACAGCCAGCGCGCGTATTAGAAAAATCTTGGAGGATGCTTAAGCTTCGCCTTTAAGAGTGGAACGTGATAGTCTTGTGCTAGCTGAATCCAACTTGAGCTTGCAAATCCCCCCGCCTAACTTTCTGCCGTCCTCGACTGTGCTTCCCTTCCCTTGGCGTGACCCGCCGTGGTTGCTCAGTGGCTATGGTGTTGGGCTGCTGAGCACGAGGTCGCGGGATCGAATCCCGGCAACGGCGGCCGCATTTCGATGGGGGCGAAATGCGAAAACACCCGTGTGCTTAGATTTAGGTGCACGTTAAAGAACCCCAGGTGGTCAAAATTTCCGGAGTCCTCCACTACGGCGTGCCTCATAATCAGAAAGTGGTTTTGGCACGTAAAACCCCAAATATTATTATTCCCTTGGCGTCCATTCTGTAACTCTAATTGTCCGCAGGTTATCAGCCCTGCACATTACCGCGGCCGCTGGATCAAAGCCCACTGTGCGCTTTGATCTAGCGGCCGTGGCCTTACGTTGCCTGCCCAGCTCCATTTCTTTTTAGAGCGCAGCTGTCCATGGAATAAGATCGCGTGATTTCTTCGTGGCGATGTAACGTGCAGGGTAGAGCATGACTCATAGCTCCTAAGCCAGAGACAAGCAATGACTCATTGCAAGCAAAAACGTTTTTTTTTCTGTGAATTTTCCGCGTAACGGAATGTTTTCTCGCGTATTCAAGTTGCAGTCCGACGCTATCATGTCTGTAAGTTGCGCATAAGTCGTACTTTGCAAATTTTTTGGCGTATTTTGCTTTGATAAATGCAATTACTTCAGTAACGCCTATGTGCAACACGGAGGGCCTGCGTGGTTGGGGTTCGGATTGACTCTTTTTTTTTTCTCTGGCGGACGACAACGCTGACGGCGGACGCCGACACTGGATTTTCGGCGGCACGGGGTCCCTAACTCTGTCGAGTGAAAATTTCGGCAGAACCAATCTTGCGATGAACGTCGACGTTAATGCGATTAGCATTGAAGCGATGTAGCGACGCAGTGTGTTACTAAATTCTTTACTCTCTGGGTACCCGACTTCAATTTTCACACGACGCTTTCAGCACTACGGTGTCTTCCAAATAGCCACACTTCTTGTCGCTAGCAATGAAGTTTCCTCATTCTCGACAGCGATACATGAGTATTGATTGGTCTGTGCGTTAGCGGGGGCCGATTCGGCAGCTTCATGAGCGGGATGGTTCTGGGCGACACTGTTTTCAGGGTCGTGGACGGGACGTTGCGGAAGAAAATGCAGCTTATGGGTAGAGCAGCCTGATCTAATAGCTGATCCCCCCGAATTCTTTGAGTATTCCCGTCACACACACAAAAATGCTCGATACTCTCAATGCTCGATTCGTTTGTGCGGTCGAAAAGTCGCCCTTGGTTGCGCGTCCGGTTCAAAATTTGAAGAAAAAAAAGAAAAGAAAGAAAAAAGGAACTTCGTAACTTGTGGAAAGCCACCGGCAATACCGTTCCGCTAATCGGCCATTTGAATTCTCTTCACACAACGGAACCGCGGACCGACCTCGTATTAATTGCTGGCGCGGCTTGAATGGCGTTGCGCATTTAAAAGGAGAGAGAGCGAGAGAGGGGGGAGGGTTGCACCTATCGGCATCGCGCGACACCGATTCAGTTCTCGGTACTATATAAATACTCAGCTCGCGTACACACGCGCGGGCCACTGTGACTGCTCTGAACTCGTCTCTCTCCACAGGAGGGGGGGACAGGGTTGGGGAGGTCTTGTTTGCGCTACCGCCCGCGGGCACGTCTCCTCTTCTTCATTCCCGCCGCCGCGACGTCTCTGCTTGTGGTCGGGTTGCGCGATCGGCCCCGGGGGCGATGATGCCGATACGTGCCGAGTAAGTATATATAACGACTACGGCGGAGTACGTCGCAAGGGATGCGCGACGATATCTGTTTGGACTGGACTGCAGCGAGAGAGCTGGAAGAGAGGGGGGCTGGGGGCGGGGTGGGGGAGATGACGGGGGGGGGGGGGTTAGTTCTTCTGCCCTGCTCGAGGAGGCCGCTGTGTGTCTCAAGTCATGCTGACTCGCCTACCCTTTCCTCGTGGCCTCTGCCGAGAGAGACTTGTTCAAACAAGCTTCTGTATTGATAGAGAGAACGGGACAAGCACTGGCTGGCTTCGACTGCGTGCCGCCCCGTCTTGCTTCGCTTCGAATTTTTTTCGTTTTTTTTCTTCTTTCTTTCTTTTATCCCTCTCCTTTTGCGCGCTGCACGGAAAGGCTTTTAACGGAGTCGTTGTTCGCGCTTGTGTCGCGAGATTGTGGTCCGAGGAGGCGGCGGTGCGGCGTCGCGTTTGAAACGTATCTCTCTCCGTGCGTTTTTTTTTTTTTTACCTTGACCGTAGAGATTATATCGATCTAAGCGTGCGTGACCGATAGAACAGCGGTGCCCGTCTGTGAAATGAGTCGTAACGGCGATAATCGCATCCCGACAGCGGCGCGAAGGGCGCCACCTATCGGAGACTCGAGCGGTGGAGGAGATTCTGTACGTTGGTAGAAGCGGCGGACGAAAGCAACCCGGTTGTGACGAAGAGAAGGGGGTGATGGTTTCGCTACAGCCGTTATTTCGTTATAACGTTCAGCATGAGACACACGCGGTGCGACACGGGGCATGTACTCTAAGAGATGGCTGCTCGCGACTCTTGGGAATTCGGAGGAGCTTCGTGGAACCCGCCGCAAGCTTGTATGATGTTGTTGAATATACAGCCGTACTCCGGATCGTACGCCAAATCGTACAGCGTGTATGATTTGGCGTCCAATTTCCTGCGTTAAGTACTGTATACAATGTGCCTCAAAGCTATCCGATGGAACTGTCGATCACCATGCTTCCGAAAAGATGGCCGCTGGGACAGTTGGAACTTTTGTGGAAACTGCTGAAAGCCTGCCCGATGATCATTGGATGCGCTGTCGGTAGGACTAGTCGTGCTAACTTTTGCGTGGGTTTTACACGCACGTGTTTCCAATTTGTGCGTATAGAAACTACCCGAATCAGTCTCACGACTGGTCGTATACCAACGGGATAACCCAACGAGCTTCCGTCAAGTTTCCGAGGAAGTGTTCCGACAGGTGTACCGTTGCAGACGCGGAACACAATAGCAACCAAACATACAGCGTAGTCGTCGTTGCTGTATGATGTCCCTTTTTTCTATACGTCTCACCTTGAAAATCGTGAACTCTGTCACCAACTCGTTCATTTTTTTCTGTCGTTCTATATACACACACATTTTGACGCCTCGTCCGATGGAATCACGGACACTTCTTTTATGGAGACGCGCTTACTTCCCGCTTTACGAGTGCGTTCAGGTGCGCATGCACACCGTAATTCAACGCGGAAGTCCGGTGCTTATATACAGTCTGCTTCCGTAGCGCCCCGAAAGGCGGCATGCAGACCGGGTTCTCGCCGGCGCACCTTTCCCACCTGGGCGCGTCTCGAGCCCCGAAACCGAGCGCCTCACTCCCGACGCGACGACAGGCGCCCATTAACGCGAGACGCGCGTACGTCTTATTCGCGTCCCGCCTTCCCGCGGCCTCATGGGTTCGCTCCTTTCCTTCCTTCTTTCCATTTTGAAAGCACCCTGGAGTATACGTATCACATGGAAGACTCTCGGTTCCCGCTCTCAACCCTCAATCTTGGCACCGCCGACTTCATTCACCCGAGGATCCACCCCCCCCCCCCCCCAAAAAAAAAAACCGCTTCGTCAGGCCAATTCGCCACCGATGCCGCACCCGGCGAGGCGCCCGTGATGGACTGGCGGGGTGTTCTGGCCCCGCGGCCTGGGACCCATTTCTCGCCTTCTCTCCGCTTGGGCAGTTACGTTAACCTCCTCCGCCCGAAGTTTCCCGCTCTCCGAGCCGAGGAACCTTCCTGCCGCAACCCCCTCCGACATCCTGTTTCCCACTGGACGTGGTCACCGTATCCGTATCGCCGGACATACCAAATCTGCCAAGCTGCGGTGACTCGCGAGGGTCTTTGACGTCCTGCTGCCCTAAGGGTCAATTTTCGGCCGCGGCTGTCGCATGCCGACGGGGAGGCGGGGGAGGGTTTCGGTGCGCGAGTCGCACATTCCGAGGAGTGGTGGTGGTGTTCTGATCGCGCATTTCGTGCGCGTTAGTTAGCGGGGAACAAGCGCGTTCGGGGTCAGAGGGTCAGCTGAGGTGACCTCAGCTGGCGAGTGTTCTACGCGGACTCGTTTGCGGTCGAAGCGAGGCAACGGCGCGATTACACATCGCGCCCGAGCTTGTTGTTGCCGTCGGGGTTTGTTACCGAAGGAGGAGGAGGAGGAGGAGGAGGACGGTGCTTGCTATGCTGGTGCGTCTAGCCATGCACGGGCTTGCCGGTGATTGCTCCGTCCGAGCGAGCCGTTTTAACGTGCGGGGATAAACATGCATCAGGGTAAAAGTTAATAGCCGGAATAACTTAGGTAGAAGGCGACCACTCGATATACTCCGTATCCAATGCAACTATATGTCTACTGCATCCTATGCGAACCGCCGAATTGTCTCGTCCGCGAGCTTTTTTTGGTTTGTTGTGTCAAGCCTGCCGCGTTAATTCAACCTATCGGACTAACAGAGTCGACCCGACGTTCCCTCATGGCCAAAAGAATAGCGTTTTGAGCTGATCTCGGACGGGTAAATTTCGACAGCCCGCTTTCGTCGAATCAACGTGGTCGCCCTTGAAAGTCAACCTCGGATTGTTCAGTAATATCCGTGGCGGCACACCTTCGCGTGCAAGCGATTCTGTCTGTTTTTTTTTTATTTTCTTGTGGTAGTTTATCTTGAACCTGCACAATTTTCAATTAGAGATGCGTCGCAGTAGGACCAATGGTCTCGTGAGTTGGCATTTCATCGTTGCGGAAACTAGACAACGATCGCTGGGAGGGCGAAACACAGAGTTCAAGAGGACGCATGCAAACGATCACTCCCGATTTCTGAGCTATATAGTTATCCTAATACCAGAGATCCATCTCAGGTGCCACTGCTTGTTCGCCTTCATTCGCGACGGGTCGGCGATACTTCAAACCGCTGGTGGGCCCTGGGGGCGTGGCCTTACCCCCCCCCCCCCCCCCGCGATCCTACATAGACATGCCGTACCGGTGCTTCTGACACACGACATGGGCTCGGTGTGCTCGAACGTTGCGCAGAAAAATTGGCGCGCTGTCAAATTTTGGATATCTGTGCCCCCCTTCCCCTCCGACCCGTCTTCTATATCGGTTTTGATAAACTGCCCCTGTCCCATGACGCTTTGAATAAGCACCTGCTAAAGTAAAATCAAATTCTTGGGGTTTACGCGCCAGAACTGCGATCTGATTAGGAGGCACGCCATGGGTGGGGGACTCCGGATGATCCGCGGATGATACTCGGAGATGATCCGCTAGTGCCCTTCACTGGCTTGTTGAGCTTTTTAGAAGCAACCGTTTTTTTTTTTTTGCACAGACTATAACGTAACGCAGCTTTCGCAGCTTGAACATTTAATTTCTTAATGCCCCGTGGCTGGTGGAGCGTGGCCTTAGTCGCTCTTGCGCCGTTAAACCCAAATTAACAAATTCTGACCGCCCGGGGCTCCTTCAACGCGCACGGTACGCGAGCACTTCTCCGCGGCCAGGGTCGAACCCGCCCCCTCGATCTCTAAACGATTCGCCTCTGTGACAGTCGGCGTTTGTGCTACTCCAGCAAAACTTTTTGTTGGGCTAGTTGGTGCATTACTGAAGTACTATAGCGCCAAACAGACGACACAGGAAGAAAAGTGTCTCTTCTTCTTGTGCCGTCTGTTTGGCGCTATAGTACTTCAGTTTGTGCTACTACATTGTAAAATAATTTACACCCTAAAAAGTGAAAGGGTGTAAATGGGTTTAGAACTCCCACCTTAAGGGTGTTATCTATGACGGACATCCTAAGGGTGTGAGTTAGACATATTTACTCCCTTTTTCACTTTTTAGGGTGTAAATTATATTACAGTGTACCGCGCTTGCGGTGCAATTATGAGCAGCGTTCACTGCAGCGGTGGTCCACTGTGCGAAGAGGCGCGGCCAATTCGCCCGCGTTAAGCCGCGCTGCGCCGACGCTCGGAGCTTACGCGCACGGCGCTCCGTCCGACCCGCGGCATGCGCTCTGGGCTCTCCCGGCCCGCGCGGGACGAGTTTATATTTAGGCCTAAAGTAGAAAGAGGAGGGGGGGGGGGCTGCCGGGCCGTGTGTCGGAGAGGAACGTTGGTGTATGCCCCCTATAGCTATAGCTGGCCGTCTCTCTGGGGGCACCGCGTTTGGGGCTGTTTGTTTGAGCAACGGTGCCGCGCGCGTTCGGCGCGGAGGGGCTGCTTTTTAGCGCGAGACGCCGCCGACCCGGCGTTTCTGCCGCGGGCGTGGTGCTCGATTTTTTTTTTTCGCACACCGCGGGTTAGGAATCCCCTACCCCGGACCCTAATCCTTCGCGAACGCTGGCTGTGGCTTCGAGTATGTATGGTTGGCAAGGGAACAGACTATAGATGTGAACCGAGATAAATCGTAGAAACTCGGTCTCACCGCGGGTTAGGAATCCCCTCCCCGGACCCTAATCCTTCGCGAACGCTGGCCGTGGCTTCGAGTATGTATAAGTGGCAAGGGAACAGACTATAGATGCGAACCGAGATAAATCGTAGAAACTCGGAACAGGTGCACTCGAAGAGAGTTTTGTGCAACGAAAGGAGTTTCGTATAGGGGCCGCGCGTGGAGGTCGTCAAGAGAGATGCAGTTTTTTTTTTCTTTTTTGTATAATGACTTCGTGATATCGCAGCCAACGAACGCAGTGCACTCAACTAACAGGAATGTCATTTGTCGCTATTAACGGCCTTAACGATAGGCGTTGTCTATTACTGCATCGCACGTTGACCGTTCGTAATATTTTCCGGCCACAAGTGTATCCGACTGAGACAATCAGATTGTCCGACTACCGCCGTCGTGGAATTTGGTCCCGAACAGTTTAGAATGCCTCTAATATAGCGAACTTTGTAAGAGAACGCCTGAATCTTGGGGAAGTTGACCGACTTGTCCGAGGAACCGACTATAACTGAGCAGTATTATTCTTATGTGTATAACACGCAGCAGCTTTGCTTATGTAATTCGGTTGACGTGTTGGCAGCGCGAATGTGCACTCTCTGATAATATGAAAGAAAAAAAGAGAAAAAAGAAAACAACGACTTCATCTGTGTTAAAACTACAAGCTGCGATTCTTGCAAACGTGCAAATCGGATTCTCAGTCATCGCTATTTGTTCCGTTGCTCCTCCGTTCAGGAATCCCATTCGTGGAACGTTTCCTTACTACAAGCACGCACAAAAAAAAATTACACGTTTGAAACACGAATTCGGTGTTCCCTTACGTATTGGCGGCCAGTGTACAGTCAGCCGCAAAAAGAAATTTACGAATTACGGTATCCGAGCGAGCTTCGAATTCCTAGGTAGTTTGTGACCGGATAGCCGGTGAAACCCTACAACACTATGTTGTACGCATATACTAACTATAGTACAGGTTGGAAATCCCGAATATCAGGCGGCGTTCCGCGAGATTGCGTGCGGAAATATTCACCTTTTTCGTCAAGCCGCGCGTTCAGTATAATCTTTTACGGTTGACTGCACGTTTCTATCTTCTAGCGACAAACAACATTGCAGTGCTACGTTGGAACGGAACAGTACTTAATAATTAAAAGCGCGTGCTTCCTTTTGCATGCACGTTTGCTTTTTTTTTTCACACGGAAGGATGGGTAGGATGAAAGTAAAGCGCCGTATCTTTAGCACGTTAATAGTGTCGTACATGTAGTGTAAATGCGCACCTGTAAAAACACGTCTTAACAAATCGTGCCACGAGTTTCACAAGACAGTGAGATTCTACTTCGCCGCGAGGCACGTGTATTGCAGTGAAGCTCGAGTCTCAACCAAGAAATGCAGTGTCGGAGTGCGCTGATGTCCTGAGGGGGAGAGCGTATTTTTTGCATTGTTACTTAAACGACTTCGTTGAGCGAAGCATTAAGACAACTGCATTAGTCAATACTATATATACAGTTTTTTGTATCGCGATTTATTGTTTGAGCGTAACGTCTGAAAATATTTTGTTGCGACAACTAGCTTGTTGTTACTACCACTAGTCGCCCTATGTTCACTGCTGATGTTACGTCGTTCCGGCCAAACGAATTGTCCCTCCTTGTTCGAAAGTATCATGTAACGCGTGTATTTGACTCTTATCGTCACCTTTTATTCTTCAAAGTGTACCTGTCTTTTTTTTTCTTGCGTGTGTTTACCCTTATGTGAAATTGTTGATTATTGCTGCTTCACCTCCTATGTAACACTTTTGATAAAAGGCTCTTCGAGGAAATCGATTGAACTGAGCTGACCTATCCTGACTATATTGTCAGTCAACATTCAGTGATATACATGTCCTCTATTCATCGACAAAACGTCACCTGCTTACACCAAAACCCTGGGAGTACAGGGGTACAGGCAGATTCTTAAATTCTCCAGCATAGATGTACGTCTCTACGCGGCTTCGAGGCTGCGACGACGCCCGGAGACAGTTTTTCGCCGAAAGCAGCGAGGAATTGCCTATAGCGAAGATCGGGAAGCGCCAACGCGTCGTCTTCTTGACAGAAGGGTACGGGGTGGAGGGGCGGGGGGGGGGGAGACATCTTTGGCGTTCTGCGTTGACGCACAGGCGCCGGGACCTCCCCACCCTCCCTATCGTCTTGCGTTCTTCGCGTGAAAAAAAAAAAAAAAAACGCCGACGCGCTTCCGTGCGTCGCGTACATAAACACACAATCGCGAACGCGAACCACCGCTAAGTGACACACGGACACGCAACGAACAACACGCGAGCTCACTCGCATGCACGCACAGACGCAGGTACTATACTCGCTCCACCAATGCGAGTATACGCCGCGCGTGGAACGCACGCGCGGGCACGCACGTACAGACACACGCGCGCGCGACGTGTGCCATATACGCACGCGCCAGTATGACGAGTGCGGCGGGAAAGGCCGCCGCTTCGTCGCGATCGTCCTTCGATTTATCGCCTCCTGCCAACCGTGAGTTGCGTACATAGTGTCATCGCGCGTATCAACCTCGCCGCGCGGGATTCTGTATTCGGGAACCCCGCTTTAGCCGCGCGTGTATAAATCGACACGACTCGCGGATGCGAGGGGCCCTCCGCCAGAGCCTTCACGCGCGCGCGCGCGTAAACAAGTCAGGCAGAGCGTGGTTCGACCGAGACTCGACTTGGATTGCGGCTGGTTGACTGATTTCTCCGTATTGTGTGTGTTCTCGCGCGCGCGTCATTTAACAGTGCGTGCAGATGTTTGACGCGCGCGGCCACCCAAGATTACGCGTATGTGAAGACACGCGTTGGACCGGTGTGAACTTGCGGACGGGGCTTCGCCTTGACGGCCGCATGACTATACGTGGTGTGGCCACGTGCTTCATCTCGCTGTAATCTTGGGGGACGTGTAACGGAAGGTGAAAGGATGAGCTCGTGTTGAGAGGGGGGGCGGGGTTGGTGAGGGAAGTCGTGCGGGCGGTGTCTTGCACAGTTGCTCGTGACCTCTTGGGCCTTGATACTTCCGCGCGACCCTGTCTCGTTTCTCGCGGTCGTCTCCCGCATACACGACGTGCACGATTTCTCAGCCGCGCGACTTGGACAGCAGGCCCTTGGCTGTTGTCTCGTGTGGCTGTGTAGTGGTGTCGAAGTAGCGAAGAACGAGGCATTTCTCGGCCCGCTTTGTCCCCCCTCTCCTGTTTAACGTGCCTGTCTGGGGTATCGTGCCAATCTTATGCATCTCGCCTGCTCGGTGAGATGTCATTACTTTTTTTTTTGTGTGTGTGTGGAGGAAAACGAATCGCCTTTTGTCCTTATAGAAGTCGTGGTGATGTAGGGCGAAGAGGCGCTCAAAGAAAGAACATAGGTTAATTGACAAATTAATTGGTCAGTCAATCAAAAGAAACAAAACCTATTGGTTTGACGAGGCTGTGAAGCTGCCAAAGACCTGAACAGCCGACTGTCGTGCGAGGATGATCGTGTAAAAGCGAGCAGTTTGGCTAATTTTCCTCTGTCCGTCTTGTAATGCGCCTATAGTACAACCGAGTACAACTAACAACGCAGTATGGCGTCGTCCTTGTTTGTTGTGTCATGTGGTGTCAGTAGTTTTACCACCTTGTATCTACTCAACGCATAACAAGACGATTGAGTATACTGAAGCCAAGCCAAGGCAGCCGGCGCGAGACCCTCCCGGGGCTGTGCCAACGGCCTCGTTGGCAAATAATGCACGGGATCTTGATCACTGTGGTGCTGATGACGATGGTGATGGCCACGGTTGTTTACAAGTCGTCAGGTCTTCGTTGGAGTGGTGCCTGCTAAGTCTGCCGTCACGCTCGAGAATGCTCGTGACTTGAGAAACTGACGCTTTGACGTGGAGGTTGGCGGGGCGTATGGGGAAGAATCTAATTCTTAATTAAATTAGATCATACTGTTCTACGTGCGGAAACCACGACCTGATTATGAGGCACGCCGTAGTGAGGGACTCCGGATTAATTCGGACCACGTGGGGTTCTTTAACGTGCACCTCAATCTAAGTACAGGGGTACTTTCGCACTTCACTCCCGTGGAAATGTGGTCGCCGATCCCGCGACCTCTTGCTTAACACCCCGACCACGGAGTGACCCCGACGCCATAGCCACTAAGCAACCGCGGCGGGCCACGCTTCCTGATCGGCTGGCGTTAGTGGCGCATCGTACCACATCGTTTCATCTCACTTCGGTATTGTGAAATCGTATGGTGAAGTGTGCCGTGACCGGCGGTTCAAGATGTTCTATAGGCCTCAGTAAATAACGCGCGAAACTTCCTTTAGATCGACATTTCATCAAAATAGGCGATTTCAGGCTCATGAGATATGGGCCATAGTTCGACAGGATAATTGTCTCGTCAGGTGAACTGATCGCTACGAAAGAGAGGCACGTCACTGACGTGTGCGGATCTCGAAACGCAATTCTGTTTCGACGACAGGGACGGTGACCTGCCTCTTTCCTAAGCAGCGATTTCAGGCTGTCGATGAACTTGCGTTGTCGGGATGCAGAGGCCAGTCGCAGTGGCCACGACTGCGGCATCTCGCAGGTATGTATTTCTTATAGCGCCGTCGACACTCGCGGTGAGCTAACGGCCACATGGGCCGCCCGCGCGCCCACGAACCGTCCCGGCCATGAGGACGTGTTCCTCAGGCAATGCAGGCGGCGAGCGATGCATTAATTGAGGGTCCCGTCTGTGCTGATCACCCTAAAGGTGTGATGCGACGAAATACGAGAAAGAGAGAGAGAGAAGCAGGCGTGTATGCAAACCCAGAAAACTGACCGTGACCCAGTGCGAACTCCTCGGTCCGGTCGCAAAGGCCATCGCTGCAGAAGCTGGGACACGTCTTCCCCGCGGAGCAACCAAGACGTAAGCTATGACATTATATGAAAAGACGCGGAAACTGGCGCGGTGCCACGGCCGATGGCGCTTGACGGTGGTGGTTAAGAGCCGTTAATAAAAGCTCGGACCCCGTCATTTGACACTTCGCTCGCCGAGACGCGTGCAGACGTCCCACCTACATACGCACGCTGTATGAGTGGGTCAACTGGGCTCCCCAAGTGGGTGCAATCGGTTGCCCCCCTTCGGTTGGCGCGGCGTGGCATAGTCGCGCCGGCCGGGGGACAGCCCGCACTGTAGAGCATTTCGCACGGGTCAACACAAAGAAGAAACGCAGTCGTACACCTAGGTCTTCGTCGCACGCTAGTGGAAACGCATTGCCGTTTCTCGTGCAGCGGTTCAGAAGCAGCAGCAGCAGTAGCAGCAGAAGCAAGCGGCGGCAGTGGGCTTCGGCGTGCCTCGGTGGTCGTGTCTCTTTTAGATGCCCGGCAATTACACCGTCCGTATAGTGTTGTTGTCCATTTGGCGTTTCATCTTATCTTCTTCGGTCTCTTATTTTCATCTCTCTCTCTCGCTCTCATTGCCGGCTTCGAGGCCGGATAGCGGAGGTGCTTCTTCCGACCGACCCGCCCTCCCCCTTCGACATCGTCGGGGACGCGTCATCCTCCGCGTCACCGACTTATCAGTCCAATTACGGCGCCTAATTGGTCGCAAAAATCCGGGACACGGCGGCGGCGGTCCGCGACGCGTGGCCCACATATATCGCCGGCTGCTGTGCGCGGGCACGCGTGCGTGCGTGCGTGCGTGCGTGCGTGCGTGCGTGCGTGTGTGTGTGTGTGTGTGTGTGTGTGTGTGTGTGTGTGTGTGGGTGTGTGGGTGTGTGGGTGTGGGTGTGTCGGTGCAAAAAAAAAAAAAACGGCGAAACAATGTCTTGTTGTGTGGGAAAGCTGTGACGCGTCCGGTACTATTATCGGCAGTGTGGTTTACATTCTTCGTTACGATTTGTTTCTTTAAAAGTCGTGATTAAGATGGCTGGGTGCTGTTCTTTCAAAACTTTCGTTCACGGACCGCGCGCCGCGCGGTTCACTGAGAGCCGCGCTGACATGTTTAGCCTTCACTGGTACATGTTAGGGGCTTTCGCGGTCGGTGAATCCTGTGTGCGCGGAGTTTGTATTGTTCCTTATTCTTTCTCTCGTTTACTCGTCCGTGAGTGCTCGGTTCTTTCTTCTCCCCCTCTTCACTCTCCTTCTTAACCTGCCCCTTTCTATATTGAATGATGATGATGATGATGATGAGGAGGAGGAGGAGGAGGAGGAGGAGGAGGAGGATTTAATGGCACCCCCTTTGAATCGGGGCGGTGAAAGATAGTTACCTAGGACTGCTTGATTTAATCAAATATGCTATACATGTTGTTTTTTTTATCTAGCTTTCTTGTGTACATTTCATCAATCCTTTTTTTCCCCCCTTCGAAATCTACCTTGTACCGCTAGCCATGACTGTAAGAGATCCGGCCGTGTCAATCTCTTCCCTGCTTTTTTTCTACCAATACTCTAAATGTATCTTGCTTACCTCGACTGCTGACCGATTGATGCTTCCGTCTACTTTAAACCCAATCGTTTCGGGAAGGTGTACGTTACCTATACGGTTCTCTATGGGTGAATCTCCTCGCATTCAATTAGGATGTGCTGAGTGGTCTCCGGATTTTTGCTACAGAATACGCGTGCATAATCTATTTCTGAATATTTGCTCTGGTATGTTTTTTTTGGCTTTCGGCAACCGGCTCGAGCCTCAAATAGCAAGGCTCTGCCCTCTGTGCTATTGTACAGATTTTCCCTCCTAATTTCTTTCTTCTCATTCTTGTAAATCTCCATAATCTCCATTCCTTCCATGCAATTAACTATATCTGTGTCTCTCACTTTCTTTCTGATGACTCCTGGTTGTCTATTTACAGTTTCAGTTACCTTGTACCTGGTTGCCAATTTTCTTGACCTCTTCCTCCGTTTTGTGTCCACGCTTTTCAAGTGCAGATACTTGTGTACTTCAGCTGCCCGTTTATTTTGACCAATGTTCCCGAGTATTTCTTCAAAACTAATTTTGCTCTGTGTTTCTCTGAATTCAAAATAAGCCCCAACCCATGTCACCCTGTACGTCCTCATTTGTGGTTTTGCGTTAGGCTCCCAAATCCAACAGGCATGCCGATCTTTGACTAAACTCCAACCACACAAGGTATTTAATTTTAAGCATAGAATCGGCGTTTGCGAACGTTAGCGACGGTACCATCACTCTTTAAAGAGGCAATGCATAATACTGGCGGCAGTTGTCAGCTACTGCTTGTTTTCGTTTTGATGTATTTCGGAGAATTAGCCGTGAGGCATAATTAGACAAAGAAAAGAAAAAAATACGAGAAAATATTATCGAAACTTGCAGCTCTGTGTCGTTCAAGCAGTGCAGCAATGCTTGGGAACATTCACTGTTTACCAACCCACGGTTGCGGTGTAAAAGTTGCTGCAAGTCTCCCCTGCCTCTGTTATCGTAGTCCCCGTTCGTCAGTGATTTCTTTATGCGTTGTCTGTATATAGTTACGTCCACGAGGCGGTAATATGGCTTGTTCGTCAATTATATACGAGCGCCCATCGAATCCCGGTGTCAGGGAGGCGCTTTGACAGTCAACCCGTCTGTGATGATGATCATGATGCTGATTAT
This sequence comes from Dermacentor albipictus, assembly GCF_038994185.2. Lineage (NCBI taxonomy): Eukaryota > Metazoa > Arthropoda > Arachnida > Ixodida > Ixodidae > Dermacentor > Dermacentor albipictus. Next base: position 68,558,478 of record NC_091826.1, on the reverse strand, counting down.
GATGATCTCAGTAACTGCGGAGAATAGGCCAAGAACTCGAGCGGCGTATGCTAAGCGAGCTTGGGGACTTTAACTATTTGAAAATTGTAGCTAAATGGTTCACGCAAACATACGACTCTTGTTAGATATGGAACTGTTTCCTGAGGCTACTTCAAGTTCCCCAAACCACTTCGAATCGCAGCACAGCTAATTGAGGAATGCAGAAGCAGGGGTGCCACATTCCTGAGGCAGGGCACTTGCAAACAAGTTCGTACGCCGCCGGGATTAGAAGGGGCCCGCGGACAATGGAGCCCAATCGTCCCCCTTCGCCTTTGAAGAAGACATTTGCTACCGCTGCAGGGCCGTAGCACCGGGAGCAGGTGGGCCTTCGGACAATGGAGCTTCGGACCTCCTTTGAAGAAGCGCATTACAAGTCTGCGAGGCAAGACCGCAGAGAGCCGCCGGGTGTGACAACGCGATACGGGCGCCAACCATTGGCTGAAAATGGCGTCATCTGAGCGGACTCTCCCATTGGTCGAACATGACGCGACTTCCACTCCTCGAAGGGTTTATAAGAAGCATTCCAGAAAGACCAGAGCATTCCCTGATTCCCTGATTGACCTCTCTCGAACTTCTTGCCGCGGGCCGCAGCGTCCGAGTTGCTGCCGGCCCGTAATGACTGTACGACTGTTACTTGACTCTCACCTCTCTGTATATAATGTAAAATAAACCCTCCCAAGTTTGATTTTCATCCCGAAGTCCGTCCTTCAACCCCTACACTCTGTATTTAATGCCTTTAACGCTTCACTGGTTTGCTTTGGGGACCATTGCGTAAACGGCGACGTCGCAGCAGCGTGGTTCGCATCGGCGTAAACAAGCTGAAGCAGCACGCTTGCCAGACACTTAGGTAGACCATTCCGGCGCGAGAAACACGGCGTTATCTCGTCGGGGAGATGAACCATGGCATGCTGTCGGTCGCCGAGCGCGCGCTGTCAGCACACGTGGACTACTGCAATCTGTGTGCTAATCCGTATGCACACAAACAATGCCAACTAGAGCGCCGTGTATACAGTTCGGCCACAAAGTTCACGTCCTTTACCACGAGGCCCAACTTCCGCGAAGCCCATTGCCACAAAGACGTCGAATTCAAAGTTTCGTTGTGTAGTGCTATGATTGACCTGTCAGGTGTGAGAAGCGTTCAAACGGGCTTCCCCACGTCAACATATAATTGCCCTCTTCTTCGAATCGACGCCACCTGGTTCTCCACGAGCTAACACAAAAGGATAGAAAACGAAACCGAACGATCAAGACGACGTCACGCTTTTACCCGAGCTGACACCAAGGATGGCCAAATTGGAAAGACAGGCTCCGGAGGAAGACGGCGACGACGACAGGACCAGCAGTAGTTATTTAAGGCCGTGCTGGCCCACGCGGTAATAAGAACCTCTCGAGAGTCAGATGGGAGTCACACCCACGTGCCAATGGAGTGAATACAATGTTTTCGACTTTTTTTTTCATCTTCACTATGCCCGGCTTCGTCGTCGTTTCCCGATTCCTGCGGTGAAGACCCACCTCACCCGGTCGAGATTTTATCGTAGTAGGCAGTCGTTGCGGATCCTTTTCATCGGCAGCTCTGTGCCATACCAGTGCAGATATTCCCTTTCGCAGTGGCACCCCTGTCCAGCAAAGCTTTTTGGGGCTGACGGTACCTGTATAGCCAGTTTGTCGACCACTGGGCGCCGCCAAGCATTGTGGCATCAGCTCGCGACCGGGGCTCTGACGCTTATCAGCAAGACTCCGAGCTCCACGATTGGCGTCAGTCCACCGTTATTTTAATCTCTACCTGCCCCGTAAGCCGTTCATTTGATTTTCCAACAGAAACACTGAAATCGGAGAGGCGAAGGATAACTTAAACAAGTGGATTCACCGCAGTAGTTTGCGACGTCTACGAACGGCGTCGCGCGGTTTGGGAAGGGGATCACCGAGTCCGTAAAAGCTTAGCACACACTCTCGAAAGGAATCGGCAACGCAACGAGCAATTGAATAAAGTTGCGAGCTTATAGGCGATTTCTTCAAAAGAAGAAAGCAAGAAACAACAACACGGAACATACACCGAAAGAAATGGTACATAGAATTGCAAGACTTGCTTGCCAGAGGCCTCTGAAAGCGAAACTCTTCACTATTCTTCCCTCTGCGAATAAACAATTTCTTTGGAAACTTAATGATTTAGTGCGCACCTTAATGCGCATCGAATTGCGTTCTGATGAAAGCTAAATGTGCGGTTGGCGGCGAACAAGAATGTTGTCATAGGAACGCGTGACCTTCGGTGCATGTGCTGCTTCGCGGTGAAGCCCAGCGTAAGCAAAGGGCGAGGTGGTGGAGAATGCGCGCGGTTTCTTACTGTGGGCTTTGAAAGGCGTCACTCGACACACCGTCACGTGGCATAAGAACGATCCTTCGTCGCTTGCATCATCGCGCGGTCCTGAAAAGGGATGCGCCTGTCATCACAACCATCGTCGTTGCAGCCACCACTCGCAGCCATAGTTTCCTTCAAAAACTACTCGGGGAAATTCCGGCGCTGTATACACTCTAAAAAAAAAAGTTTACGCCCTTTTTGGGGCACATCTTGTCCCCAAACAATAATTATCTGCCTCGCTTGCGTTTCCTCTATTGAAAATTCGGCGCTCGCTACTTTCCTGTCGAGAATGCTGTGTCAATAACGCGCAAGCCGTTCGTGACTAGGAAGTACCGGGCTCGCAGCGTTAAAGAAGCGAAATGCGGGCGAGACAGATGGGGATTATCGTTTGGGGACAAAATACAACGCGAAGGGTGTAAACTTTTTTTTTAGTGTGTACGGTCCACGGGCGCTGCGAGAACGGCGTTTTCGCCAGCATGATGTGGATGATGCGTAGCACGTGTATTTCCCATAAACTCCGCTCATTCTGGCTTCCAGACGGCTTTCCGACACTTCGCAAGTCGGTCGTTTCCAAGAAACTATAGGTGGTATCCAAACCCACGCCCCAACGACGGCTGCTGTCGAGTAACAGAAGCGGATCTCGAAGGCTTTGCTTTTACTGGCTGCTGGAGCCGGAATCACTCGCGGAGCGCAAAATACGCCATGCGTGCCTCACCTCGTTCGCCTCTTTCGTCTTAAATACAACAATTCGCAATGATTATGCACGCGCGCGGAGAGACTAGTTGCCTTGCTGGGCTTAGAAAACTGAGACTGATTTCCAGGCTCTTTGTTGCATGCACAGACAGTGTTCCCTCTATCCCGCTTTCCTCTTTCTCTTCCCCCTTTCCCTTCCTCCAGTGTAGGGTAGCAGACCGGACGCTCGTCTGGTTGACCTCCCTGCTTTTCATCCCTTTGCCCCCCCCCCCCCCCCTCTCTCTCTCTCTGTGACTGATTGACGAATTTCGAGATTGAAGCGAAATGACGTCGCAAGAACGTCTGATGCCGCAAGCACGGATGTTAGACAAACTCACGTGCTAGCCAGCAATTATGCGTGGTGTCGAAACGATCGCAGCGCCAGCGTTTCGACACCTCTGGCACTTTTTGTAGGAAACATTGTTGCCAACCGCCCGTCGGGGATGTTGCATATCGTTGAAAAATTGCGCTCATTGGCGCGTTCATGTTCATGCAATGTAATGCATAAACTCGTTTTTAGTGTCACAAACGCGTGCCTTCAGCCGAACGCCGTATATGGGAAACGTACGCGGAGTTAACAAATAGTTTGACAAGCAAACCGTTTGCGTCCACTCAAAATAACACCCGAGTAGGGCAGTATGACATCACCCTTGAACGTACACGAAGGTCCCACGCATTTCGTCGGGTCTTCACAGGCTATATTAAACCCTGCAGAGACTCGTTCCCGAACGGATCAATCTTACCGCCTGAACTTAATGACGCGGTAGCCCACCATCTATTTTTTTTTTTTTTGGAAAGGGTATTGGTGGAGTGAAAAAGATCAAGGAAGTCGAAACGAGGAAAGGAAGAAAAAAATAAGTGATCGTTGATTTCTGGACATTCTGCACTGTAAAATAATTTAACTTTAAAAGGGAATAATGGTGTAAATCTATAACTCACATTCTTACAACCTGGGTCTAACGGTGTAACCCGTACACCTTTACCCCCTTATTTACTATTAAGGGTGTAAATTATTTTACGTTCTATAGTGGCGGGACTTGGGGGTGACTAACGTCTTGCCGTACGATGACGCCGATCACACGCGAAGTTCACGCGGTGTCAGCGCTAGCTGTCGTGTCTTCGAACGCGAAAAGGGGGCGAATCGCTCTAGCGAAGAGAGGGGGGGGGGGTGCCCGCGGAGGGCAAGGAGGGTAGAACCCTCCTCGCCCATCGTTTCGACAAGCGTTCTCGGGGCGCGTTTTCTGCGGCGTTCGCAGTTTCTCGCCTCTCGCCGAAACGAGTGGCAGCGAGTCGGGCGACGTGACAATTTGGACGTGATGTCTGTATTCCCTCCGTTCCCAGGTTCGTGCAACCCTATCCTGCCGCGCGCGGAGAGAAGAAAACCTGTTTGTCTCTGTCGAGGCGGCTGCTCGAGTGCGTAGCCGGCGTGATGTACGCGGGCAGGGCATCTAGTTCCATTGCCCCCAAATGGGGGTGGAGTAGCTGGGAAAGAGGACGGGGTGCGGGGGGGGGGGGCGATGGGGAGGTGGCCGTCATCCGTAACGCATGCGTACCATTTCGTTGCTCTGTTGTGAGTTTGTGTGTTTTATCTGCTGGGTCGCTGAAGAGCGTGAAAGGAGTGTTCACGTAACGCGTAATGGCGGGAATTCGTATAACGCATGCGTACTGCGCTTCGTATGCATCCGCCGTCAGGCTTAACGGACACAATCGCGGAAAATGCAACAGCCGCTTTAAATGTAACAAGGGCTACGAGGAGGAAACGCGGATGACCTTGTAATAAAGGCGCATTAGGTTGACGGCTTAATAATTAAGCAAGAAATTTCTGGCACCGTCCGCGAGAGAAACGAAAAAAAAATGCGCGTAAGACATGTTCGCGGGGTGAACTGTGACGGAGACTGTTCTACATTGGACGTTGAAGCGGGCACGTCGCACGCACTTGAGAAGGGAGGTCTTCTCGAGTGATGGGGTGCGGGGGGAGGGGGGGGCGGTCTCAAGGCTACGCGTGCCGAGTAAACAGGCGCATAAGAGTAAATAAATTACGGCTCGACCATCGCCGCAACAAACACTGTGTGCTTCTCATCGTCTCCTCCTTCGTTCCCGCCTCGAGAAACAACAAACTGTGCCGCGAGAAGGAGTTGCGCGATGGAATTTCGCGCGTCCCGAAAGTACAGCGGTGCGACATGAAAGCTACGGAGGCGCCGCTCCGCGGGCTCTGTGCTAACCCTCGCGGGTGTCGATCGCGGTCGGGGTAGGAGCTTTACGAACGAGGTAGCGTACCTACGAGGTTTTACTGGCCAGTGTGCTTGCTCGTAAGTTCGCGTACTACGAACGCCTTGCGGTGCAAAGAGAACATACTCGATAAGAATTAATTGTTCGGCAGGCTCATTCGACAATACAAACGGGTGGGACAGCAACGGGCAGCTGCAGCGCTAGCACGTTGCATCGAAGACGGTAAGTATGCACCTCGCAATATGAACAGAAGTGGCGCAAGCACATCGGCAGAAACGTGTGCAGAACGGTTGGTGAAGCACCCGAACGAGTGCATGTCCATGAAAAACCCATACCGAGAACCACGCGCACTGAGCCGAGTCCACCGAGCACATGCATGCATGTTCGGGCGATTTTTTAAGAGCGAAAAGCCGTACGGGGTGTCCTTCAAGAGTTGGCACGCGATTTTCTTCCTCCATTATTAACGATACTCTCAAGAACAGCTACAACAGTGTATCCCATTCATTCTTGATCGCGCAGAAAGAAAGAAAGAAAAAAAAAAGACGCTTGTATTTCAGCCCATTGCAGGCGAACTTCTTTCTCAGCGCGCTAAGGTTGTGAAGTGACCTGCTTGCCAAGCGAGAGGAGTCTCCCTTTTACGTTGCGCTCATAGCCTTTCCTCGTTGGGTTTATTGCCGCGGCAGTCGTAAAACTCGTTGACTACGCGTTGCAGGAAAGAGAACGCCGCGCCGGCTGTTGTCACCTCTTTTCGATCACACGCGAACGACAAGCGCACGTGCGTGCTCGGGTCACGCGCTGCGCAGCCGCCCTGGCGCCTGGTCACCCTTTCGTTGTCGGTGCATGCGCCGGTTTCGTACGAAAAAATCACCGCACCCCTTTTCACCATTATCTGACACGCTGGAGCGGAAACATTGAGAAACGCGCACTGCAACACATTCGCATGCCTTTAAAGCCAGAGTCCCGAAGAGTAATGAAGTGACGAAATCCAACATCCTCGCCCGCTTTCACTTGTTTTGGATCACGCCTCAGACACCCTGCGGGACCTGTCGGTTTCGTACACGGGAGCCTTTGCTATTGCGTTGGATACGGACACACACACATAGAGAAATAGAGAGAGAGATTTCGTTCTAGGAAAGACAGACGTTTCAGCCTGAGCTATAGTGTACTCTAACCTGCTTCTCTGCACAGGAGTAAGAAGAGAAGGGGAAAAGAAGACGCGGATAATTATCACGACAACATATTAGAGAGATGCTATATGCCCGATCTCACACCATTACTGGTGGCCCGGACCCACTTCGATATGTGGAAATGTCCCAGAACATCAGTCAATGAAGCTATAGTTGCATGCACGTCTTACGGTCAGTGACCACTGATGCAAGGGCACGTCCTTACAGACCTGCCGGACATCGATAACGCACCAGGAGGGTAAACTGCAGGTGAATGGCAACTCATTCACGGGTGTACGCAAGGCGCTTAAACATGAAATCCGGGCTTCGTAAGTTTTTGCTGAAGAGCTGCAATGAACGGCTACAGTACGGCAAGCAGCAGTACAGCGGATTTCCAAATGCCGGATAAGGACATGATCTGCATGCCTGTACGCGTGCGTGGTTATTTATGGCGGGACGTACCGATTCTCCGCTCCTTCACGCAACCAGACAGGAGGCATCGAGCGCTCTCTGTGGTCTTCTCCTTGCATTCCCAGTAGACACTTGGTGCCTGGACGTGTGGTAGCATCCGGTGGCACTGCAAGGCACGCTAACCGCGTAGCAATTGCCGTCCGCGAACGCCAGGCTAAACACGCCTCTGCCTACAATGAACCACCACCACGCACGAGACTGAACAGACGCGAGCAGGCAAACTAGCGTTTAGCACACACGTATGAACGAAGGAGGAACTGGACACTTGATTACGGCAACGCGACAGGTGTACGCATTCTGCTCGAATCAATCGCCTCCCTTCGAGCTGATTTGGGATCTGTCAGCTCCAATTTCTTGCCGACAGATCCTGTGGCGTTCTCGGTCCAGGCGGGAAGATTCGGAGGACTTAACCGGTGCTACCTCCTGGTGGCAGTGCGCAAGAAGGTCACGCGTCTCGGTGACACGCAGGTTTCATTGCTGACGCAGTGGCTTCGCAAAACTGGTCGATCTTCGCCTCCTCCCTGTCTTGTCCGTCTCCCCCGTATTCCTCCTTTCCTCGTTCGCTGGACAATCAGGTGTCCACGGGTGAAGGTGAGGCAATATCAGCTCGAACAGAACTGCAGGCTGAGACGAAGACACACACAAAAAAGCACGCATCACAGGACAAGCGCGGACTGCCACACTTGTGTTGTGGTACGCGTTTTTACTGTCCTTGTTTCGCTCTCGATGTTTCAGCTTGTATTGAAAATGAACGAAGCAGCCCTCGCCAAGGTGTTACTAGTGTACAGATGATACACTCACGAAGCCCGCGACCTTTCCTCTTCATTTTATTCTCCTCAACATAAAAGCGACAACGTGACTCGTAGAAGGGAGCGTTCACTACGTCCCGCGTAGGAGACGGGAGTACAGATACGGTAGCATGTAACACATCGAAGTAAGAGACAACCGGTGGCCCACTAGACATACGTGGAATTGGAGCCAAGGGAAGGCGAACGCAACCACTGGCGGCGGAGCGAGAACTGAGTTGGATCCTGCGTTGGTTCGGATCACCTAATTCAACGGGGGCAACTTGAGATCTCTGGGAGAGACCTTTTAGCAGCAGGGGACAGACATAAGCTGATAGAAACGGACATGAAGACGCTAGACATGCCCAAGCAATTCGTCTTGCAGTCTATAAGCTCGTCTTGAAGGAACTTTGCTGGGGTAGCGCTCATGTCTGCCGGCCGAGGGCACCAGTAGACATGCGGAAGCGACGACCTAAACATTTGCCAGGTGTGCACCCACAGACAGTTAGTTGCGTACGCGAAACCGTAAGCGTCCCGCGGCAGTCGCAAAGCTTCTGCGCACGTGAAGTTAAAACTGTCTGATACTATGGGACAGCGTTTACACGAGGCGCGTATTCGCCTTCGTCCGAAACAAGACGGAACATGTTTTTTTCTGGCGAGTGCGTTTCACTTTTCCTCTCTCCCTCGATACGATGCGCGAGCCTGTTTTAGGTGCACCGCACGCCCCGTCCCCGAACTACCCTCTCCCGGGGCATCAATGCGATTCGCCATCCCGCCGTTGCATGGGCGCGATGCGCTTGAACTGTGACACACAACTAGTGTAATGCCGCGACGGGGACAGTGGATGACGAAACGCCGTGGCTAGACGCGCCGCTGAAAGTCGTAACAAGGGACAACAATTTACACACCGTGTCGCATTTCTTGTCGCTAACCTGGGAAAACACGGAGAAGACGGGAGATTGAAATTCAAGACGATGAGCGAAACGAGAACGAGGTGAAAGCAGGAGCCAACGTTTCGACAAGTGGACTTTACTTCAAGGCGACATATGCTTTCCTCACCACAGTATATGCTTTCCTCGCCACAGTATATACTGTCGCGAGGAAAGCATATGTCGCCTTGAAGAAAACTCAACTTGTCGAAACGTTGGCTCCTGCTTTCGCCTTGTTCTAGTTTTGCTTGTCGCTAACCTGTATCCTTGCTACGCCTATGGGTAGTGCGTCTTCATGCGCCACCTGTGGTGGCATTCATGCAAACGCGTCTTCAGATGACGTGCTCCAGCGCAACGATGATTTCCATCGGCACTGTCTCGGCGCTGCAAACGCCCTTCATGCGCCACCGTAGTGCCGCGTGCTTGTTCCGTCGTGGCGTTTCGCGGACTCGCGGCCACGGTGGCTGCATGTGCTGCACCTTGCCGGCACCCTCGACCTTCGTGCCACGGGGTCTTCCTTTTCCTCGGCTCGGAATGCTCCTCCTTGTCGCCTCCTCCTCCTCCACCTCGTTCGCGTTGTTTGCCCGAGGTGGGGGGGAGTCCTTGATGGCGCTCGCGTCTCTCCCTCGGTATCCTTCTTGTAAACACGTGTTCGCTACAGCGCTGGGCTTCGCTGGGACGCCACACCGTCGTCGCCGTAGCGCTGCCGCGGGCGGAGTGGCACGCGTCCAAGCGCGTTGCTGCCGCGACGACGACGTCGGCGGCTCCGGGTTGCCGGGTACGCGGCGGCGACCACGTCAGGTCGTCGCCGTCGCATCTCCGGTCTGTATGCGATATATATATATATATATATATACACCGCGTAATGTGTGAGGAAGCTAAGCGAAGCGGACAACGGCGCAGGGAGCGGTGCACAACTTCTCTGCAGTTTTCGGACGCTTTCGGGATCTGTTTACTCGCACTCGGTGGCAGCAAGCGAAGAGCGACCTGTTTTAAAGCGAGAGCTTTACTGGCCGCGAACTTGCGATTTCGCCGTGGCCGTGGTCCGAGGAGGCACACGATGTCACACCGCGGGTTCCTCGTAGTTGTGCTCGCCTCCGCTCGCTTCGCCAGCTGCGTCGCATGCCTGATAACGTGTCGGAGGATTCAAAAGGAGAGCTCGCGTGCGCCGCAACCACAGTTGAGGCGGCAGTATGGACGGCGACAATTCTTATAAGCGGGAGGAGGCCTGGAATCGACATCGGAACGAGATGAAGGGGAAACGAATCGCCCAGGGAACAGATGAACAGCGCGCCAATAGACTGGCTAAGCGCCGTAACACAGCTAGACAACCAGACTAACCTGGACTAGCAATCAAGATTAACCAATGCTAACCATGTTCTGCCTTAGCTTTCGCTACGTATATCCTGGCATAGCCGAGCTAAGCCACTGCCATTTTTTTAAAAACTCGAGTTACAGCTGTACAGAATGCCAGCGTGTGTGTGTGGCGAGAACGACGCGAAATTCGCGTGGAACAATGCGGAAGAAAGACGAATTAACGCGGTCGAAAACATATATCTTGGTAACGAAGAAACGGGTTCCGAGAGAGTTCATGCATTCGTGACGAGAGGAAGCTGCATTCAGTCGACCTCAAGTGTGCCGGTCTATTCGTAATCGTCCACTAGCGGCCCGTCTTTGTAAACCTGCTGTAGCGCAAAAGCCTGTCCAAAAAGTTCTGCCTCTGTCCAGCATCGACCGGAGGCAATCTATCCCCTGCGAAAGTTCGGTATCACTCTGTGCGATGCCGTGCAACAACGCGCGGCGTTTCCTTTCAATTGTCAAACATTGTGCCACTGAAGCGTCAACTATCTATCTATCAACGGTTATCTGTCGTACGCATTTCGCGGATGTGACACATCATGGCCAACTCTACTTCCTCATGATCTCAACGAGGTTATCACACGCTGTCGAATTGACCTCGTATTTCGTATCGCTAACCTTTTTATAGCGCAACTCCTCACGCCTCTCACTGGCTAGCTTCGGCCGTCGCTTTCACTTTGTCTCGCACGCTGCCGTCTGCGACGAGCCGCTTCCCTTCGCGACACGCAAGAGCGTCGTCGGTGGGGGCTGATGCCTGTCTTGCGGCGGCGGCATCCTCATGAACTCCGGTGCATTGCGGCCGAGCCGGACGTCAGTGTTGACGCAGCACCGGGGCCGCGGCACCGTTCTCGTTCTCCGCCCGGAGTGCGCCCGTGCGTTTCTTCACAACGGGATGCGAGTTTCGTCACGGGCAGTCGTCGAGGGAGTCACGTGCTTGTCGGCCAAGCTGCTGCTCCGGAGGGAGCGGGTCTGCCAGCGCTTTGCACCTTCTCCAGTACAGAGCGCTCGATTGACGCTATCTTTTGACCTTTGGGCTGGCGATCTTTAATCCTTTAGGAAGGAGGCATAAATAACTTGGCCGCGCAAAAGGGCACGCAGGATGACATAGGGGGCGAAGGCACAGCATTGCGTCTACAGTACTAGTGTCTTTATTTGCGCAGCACCAACTAGCCCGCCTGTGTCTGTTCTTATGACATACTACCCTCATACCTCTGAAATGTTTTTTTTTTTGCGTCTAAATTGACCAATGAGATTGTGAATTGGCATAATCAGCGAATAGAAAGATTATCTTGCGGATAAAATTTTCAAGGGTAGGGGGGATACACCAAGCAGCAAATTAAGTGGTCTTCATTTCAAGCTATACCGATAGGGCTTCGTTTGGAATTTATACGGACAGCTCTCATCCTATGCGAACCATAAGTGTACATTTCATTTGCGTTATATCGCGTATGTGAAAGAACTGTAACCGTAGATATGCATCGGTCTGCCTCCTCTGACCGTGCTTTCAAAAGAAGGCGCATCGTGTGCCAAACTTCTTGTACGTCTTTCTGTGTTCCTGCTCTAATCGGACAAATGACGCTTGCTGCCTGTCGTTCAGTGTTGGCCGGACACGTTTAGCCAGAAACTTCGTGCTCAATACGTAACCTCAGCAAGAAAAAAGTTTTTTTTTTGTTCTGGTGTGTTGCCTGTAGGCAGACAATACGCGTCCATAAAGGCTGAGCGGGGAGCTTTTTTTTTATTTTGTGAACCAACCGGGCCTTTGCCCATCATGGCTACTGCTGCTACTGTCTTGACGAATAGCGATTCGCGCAGCAGGCGACGTTTCCGTTAGGACACAGACGCGAGAATGAAACGGGCGAACAACGGTCAACGTTGCCACTGTCTCTTTAGCGCAGTGCTCTCTCTGCCGTACACCTCTCATCGCCATTGTTCCCTCGACCGACATCAAACACCGTCTTCGTTCTCGTGCCGTCGCTGAGTCGACGTCTGGCTGTGCGCATGCGCGTGAACTGCTGTTTGTATACCGGCGCCTATAGCGTGCGAACGGCGTAGCCCGTGTAAAACACTGCACGACATTATACATGTGCCCTGCAAACAATAGACCCGCCGTGGTTGCTCAGTGGCTATGGTGTTGGGCTGCTGAGCACGAGGTCACGGGATCGAATGCCGGTCATGGTGGCCGCATATCGATGGGGGCGAAAACACCCGTGTACTTAGATTTAGGTGCACGTTAAAGAACCCCAGGTGGTCGAAATTTCCGGAGTCCTCCACTACGGCGTGCCTCATAATCAGAAAGTGGTTTTGGCACGTAAAACCCCATAGTTTAATTTTTATGCAAATTTTTATGCAATGACAATCAGGGCAATTGTGTACGCGTCGCATTAAGTAGACGCTCCTACGAATGCTTCGCTTCGCATAGATTCCAGCATGTGCGTTGGATTTGAGATTTGCTTTCCCGTCTCTCGTTCATTTTGCGGCCGGTACTTCTGTACGCGGGGTGCAATGACCTTCTTATGGTTCGACGACAGGCACTGCGCTCGCTTCGGTCGGACTCGGTGTCCACGTCGGTCTCGTCAACGTACTCGCGCGCGACGCCAGGTGCCTACCTACTTAACCTACGTATAGAGCCTGTCGACCCTTTTGTCCCGCCTGGCAGCAGGGTGGGTGACCGGACGTGGTGTGGTCGCGCTCTGCTGCGGGGTTCGCTCGCAGTTGGAGCTCGCATGCACACATGCGGTGGGGGCGGGAGGCAATGTCCGGCACCCTGTCGGGCTGTACGTAACCCACCACCGTCGGTGCTACTGCGCGTTTTCGACGCTGCTCTAAACGCTCGACGACCGTCGTCACGCACCATCGTGCAGAGTTTGACGACTGCACGGCACTATATAGGGGGGCGGGGGCTGGAGTGGGGGAGGGTCTGTTGCGATCAAGCATGAGCCTTTGGATATACGAAATGCGTCGGGCGTTTCAATCAGTACTGCGTGAGAATTCAAAGGTCCTTGTGGACCTCGTCATCCAGACCGAAAGCCAAGGGGATACTACTGCTTTGAGAGCGAGAGAGGGTGCGATTGGTGGTGATGGTGGGCTTTCCCACAAGACGGTTTCACTGTGGGGTGGCTCCAGGGGAGGACGCCTGGACCGTCATTTCTTAATTAATTGCGCCTTTGAACCAGCTTTTGTTATCGCTCCCACTTACGGTGGTGCCCACACCCTGATCAATGATCTGAGCGGAAATTGAATATCAGTCGCGGAGTGGACTTGCTTTTTTACCGCCACTACAATAGCTTCTCCATTTCGTCGCTGCCTCTCGCCTGATAGGCTCTTCGCTCGACCTAAGTGATACTGCTTTGCGATAAGCTGAGATAGAAGTGGTAAGACACAACGGAGATGTCCGGATGAAACTTTGACCGGCTGTTTTAGAAGAGGGGCACAACTTCACACGCATACAAAAAAAGGGCAGGTGAGAGGCGCCTCGTCTTGTCCGCCCTTCTCTGCGTACGAGTACCAGATCGCGCCCCCATGCATTCACCATCCGGCTGAATGGGAAATACTTATCTGGACAACTGACGCGACAACCCCTGGCGACACCTGCTTCATTCGACACACGTTGCGGCCGCGGATCGAATCCGCGAAGACGCGCTCAGTCGCAGCGCTGAAATTTCTTTAGCTCGTGGAGTGCGCGTTTCCAGCACATACCGATGGTGCGACGAGGGCATTGGTCTTTGCGCGTGCACACACATATACCTGCCACCACGGTTCTGACGGCCGGCCTTCTTTTCTCGTCTTTTTTGCCTTATCGTTTTTTGCTGTTTCATTTTTTTCCGGCTCGCCTCTTCAGAAAGCCTCTCGCCGTGCCAGCAGCGAAGGAGACGAGAAAATGAGAGGTGGTCACGTGCAGTTTGCGGCCCCGCGTGATTTCTTCGGCCTGCATACGACACCGCCTGTGCTCGTGGTTTCAGAGCGAGGCCGGTCGACGGCCTTGTCCCTCCCTCCCTATCTCTCTCTCTCTCTCTCACTCCCCCTCTTTCTCCCTCTATCTCTCTCCGTTCCGTTCGCACCAGAGGGGAAGGGAGGAAGCCGATGACAGGAGCTGGCTGGCCCATCGATCACCTCCCGCGGGTCCGTTGGTCTTGGCGGGGTCCTATACGCTTTGTTGCTCTGCGCGTTTAACGGGCTCTGCGCGTGGATTGCGGCGTGCGTAGCTATAGCGGCCTTTGGGCAATCGGCCCGAAGGAGTACCGTTTCTCCCGTGGAAAGTTGGGACGTGTATAAGCAAGCACTGCAACGGCTCTTTCCGTGGGCGGAAGCGTTGAACGCAAATTGCTGGTATACTCACCGCTCGAGCAACAAGCACCAATTCGTACTGCGCGATCGCAGCTTATTGTGCTGCTGAGCTGCAGATTTCGTGTCTCGATGGCGGCAGCAGCAGTCCCCGACGAGAGCCGAATGCGCGAGGTGCGCGTTAAGGAATGTCTGGTGCAGGCACGTACCCAGGATTTTTTTTCGGGGGGGGGCCCACCACCTCCATCATCATCATCATCATCATCATCATCATCATCATCATCATCATCATCATCATCATCATCATCATCATCATGTTTTATGTCCACTGCAGGACGATGGCCTCTCCCTGCGATCGCCATTTACCCCTGTCCTGCGCCAACCGATTCCAACTAGCGCCCGCGAATTTCCTAATTTCATCGCTCCGCTTAGTGTTTTGTCGTCCTCGATTGCGTTTTCCTTCTCTTGGTACCCATTCTGTAACCCTAATGGTCCAACGGTTATCTAACCGGCGCATTACATGACCTGCCCAGCTACATTTTGTCCTCTTGATGTCAATTAGAATGTCGTCTATACCCGTTCGCTCTCTGATCCAAACCGCTCTCTTTCTCTCTCTTAACGTTATGCCTAGCAATCTTCGTTCGATCGCTCTTTGAGCGGTCCTTAACTCATTCTCAAGTCTCTGCCCCATATGTCAGCACTGGCAAAATGCACTGATTGCACACTTTTCAATAATAATGGTAAGCTTCCAGTCAGGAGCTGGCAATGTCTGCCGTATGCGATCCAACCTATTTTTATTCCTCTGTGAATTTCCTTCTCATGATCAGGGTTCCCTGTGATTAATTGACCTAGGTAAACGTACTCCTTCACAGTCTCTAGAGGCCGACTGGCGATCCTTATCTCTTGTTTCTTTGCCCGGCTATTTATCATTATCGTCATCATCTGCATATTAATATTGAACCCCACTTTTACACTCTCTGTGTTGAGGTCTCCAATCATTTGTTGTAACTCGTCTGCATTGTTGTTGAATAGAATGTCATCGGCAAACCGAAGGTTGCTGAGATATTTGCCATCGATCTTTACTCCTAAGCCTTCCCAGTTTATTAGCTTGAATTCTTCTAAGCACGCAGTGAATAGCTTTGGAGAAATTGTGTCTCCCTGTCTGACCCATTTCCCTATAGGTATCTCCCTGATTTTCTTGTGTAGAATTAAGGTAGCGGTAGAACCTCTGTATATATTCTTACGCGAAGGACGAGCCAGTAAGACGAGAAACTATTTACAGATTATATTTACAACAACGGTTGCAGCGCTGACAAGTTAGATTCACAGCGCGAGCCCAGTTCGTTCTTCCTCCTCTTTTCTGGAGTGGTGGCGCCCACGCACCTCGTTCAAACAAACAAATACCACACGCACGTAGCAATATTTTTCAAGCTTTTTACGTAAGCGTTCTGTAGTCCTTGATTAAGTAGTGCCTCTAGACTGCTGGCATCTCTACTGAATCAAATGCATTTTCGTAACCTATATAAACCACATAGAGAGGCTTATTGTACTCTGCAGATTTCGCGATAACCTGATTGATGACATGGATGTGATCCATTGTATCTCTTCCTGAAGCCAGCCTGTTCCCTTAGTTGACAAAATCCAGTGTTGCCCTTATTCTATTGGAGATTATTTTGGTAAATATCTTATATAATACTGGGAGCAAGCTAATGGCCCTATAATTTTTCAATTCTTTAACGTCTCCTTTTTTGTGGATTAGTATAATGTCTGCATTCTTCCAGTTTTCTGTGACCCTTGCAGTCGACAGACACTTCGTATTAAGAGCCGCCAGATTTCCAAGCATTATGTCTCCTCCATCTTTGATTAAATGGACTGTTATTCCACCTTCTCCTCCCGCTCTTCATCGTTTCATGTCTTGCAGCGCCCTTCTGACCTCATCGCCAGTTATAGGAGAGTTTCTGTTTCCTGTTTATTACTGTTTCTAAGTGAGGTATCGTGACTCCTCTGGGTACTGCATACAGGTCAGCTTAGAATTTTTCCGCTGCTTTTACTGTATCTTCGAGATTGTTTATGATATTATCCCTCTTATCTTTTAGTGCATACATCATGGTTTGTCCTATGCCAGGTTTCTTTTTTACTGATTTCAGGCTGCGTTCATTTTTTTACGGCTTCTTCAGTCTTTCACATGTTATAGTTTCGAATATCAGCTATTTTCGCCTTGTGGATCAGTTTTGACAGTTCCGCGAATTGCGTAACGCTGTGCGGCCGCCAGTCCCATACAACCGCGTAGAGCGCAGGACTCTGTGATTCTAGACGTACTGCGCTCACCGAGAAAGGTTAGAAAAACACCAACATAAGCACAGCGGAAAAGTGGCTACGTGAGGCGGTTCGACCGATAACTGTAGAAGCGTCATTCAAGGCAAGTAATTATTCTCCACTTCCGGCGGCGTTTTCTCTACTTCCTTTTTAAATAAAGAGATGTTGATCCATAAATATTCTCATAAACAACGGTTAACATTTTTATTATTCGCTTTTGCTTGCAGTTTGGTTGTTGCGTTGGCTCTCTCCTTTAGTAGATCGCTTAATTTCTCAACTCCTTGCGATTTTTGTTTCCGGTTTCCAATTTTGCACAAAAAGTGCTATACAATTAGGGAAAACAGACGAGGTAACTGGCGACAGTCATCTTGCTTATGAGTTTAAGGGTTATTGCAGGGTTTCATGATGGACGCTCTTTCACATCATTTTATTTCCCACCTTACCTAACACACATCACGTGTATATGGTTGCGGACATCTGCCAGCGTCGCGGCGAGCCGTAACTCAAGGAAATAATGAAGCAAAGGGAAAAGTTAAACGCAATTGGTGTTTTCTCCGGCCGCAACTCGTTCCATGAGAGTACAGACCAGCTGAGTAACAGCCGCATCCCTCTCCTGGTCCCAGGATCAGCCTAAACAAAGAAGGTTGAACTAACAAAAGCAACAGCTATGCGCGTGACGGCTGAATAGATGGTGACAACTGAGCGCATCTCGAGTTAATCGCGCAGGTGCAGAATCTATGAGAAAACTGCCCTTCACATTACAAGAGATGCCGATAACTACCGCCATCTAAAAGGAGTGAAAAAGGCAGCATAAGGCTGACTGATGAACAGCTGCGAAGTCTCAACATTAATCTGGCGGCGCTTTAGGAATGTGTGAGGAGTGGTGGCGTGGGTGGGGAGGGGGGGGGGGGGGGGTATGCCACTTGATTTCGGGGGGGGGCCCGGGCCCCCCCGGGCCCCCCCCCCTGGGTACGTGCCTGGTCTGGTGGCCGAAAGTAATGTGACCCCTCCCCCTACCCCAACACACAGACACCTCCAAGGCATGATCGCACACACTAAATCGCCTTGATGTCTCAATTATCTGCTTCATTTGGTACGCTGAAAATCAATCAATCAATCAATCAATCAATCAATCAATCAATCAATCAATCAATCAATCAATCATCGCACTAAGGTTCAAACTAGTGACAGCACAGACAAAGCCGCAGCAGTGTGTGAACATTAAAGACACACGCAAAAGATTTGTCAAAATACATTGCAGGTTGCAGTAGGTAAAGCGGATGTAAAGTACGCAGTAATGGGGCGTTGGCTGGCGTGATTCGTTGAAATTGAGCCATCATTTCAATGTCATTGGTAATGTCGTTCAGTACGATGTCAATGAATTACAATATATATAGTCATGACAACGTCATTGATAATTGTTGTCGATGTACAGTCGCGGACAGAATATTATGGACCATGAAATCTAAGAAAAAGCTGAATATCTCCGCAACATCACAACGCAATCTGGTTTTTGCATTTTGGACCTCGACTAGAATATGCTAACAACGTTGTCGTGGGTAGTTTTACTGGTTACTGCTACAGGCTGCTCGGGAATTGAACGTTTTCGGAGATCCCGTGGTCCATTTTATTCTGTCCGCGACTGTACACATTCCTGATAGATGTTTTGATTGGGCCTTAGGCGGCTTTGATATGCATTATATATTGGGATATATATTTATACACATTCTTCGTTGATAGGCATTGTCACTGATATCGTCATGTCTATGTTATACATTTCGGGTGATGTAATATCGCGAGATTGGTGCACCGCTGGCTAATGAGTGGTCATTGCCAGATCAGTCAGAGCAGGGGGCAAGGATACGATCTCGACTGGATGGTAATATACCCATAGTTTCCTACTAAAATTACTGCGTTATGCTAACGTATAAATAATGGTTAGTACATGGATTTGTATGATGATCGTTCTTGTGACAACCTACATTCTTGTTGCTTTATGTACTGCGCTTTATCTGTCTTTATTGGCTTAAAACTGGAAACAACCCCATATTTCTGAACGCAGAAATCAATCATACATAAGCATAAGGCACCTGTATAATCATTCAACCAATCAAATAAATTAGTAAATAAAAGGAAACCTTAATACATGATTACCAAAAGTTCATATTGAGCGATAGCCATAAATGGCTAGTGGCCGATCCAATTCAAACAATGATTGACAATACTGTACAAATTGTTACTAGTTATAAAGGCAAACAATTGCTTTAACAAGAACTAATTCGTCAGCACTTCTTTTTGTAAAACACCAACCACATATTAATCCACAAAAAGAAAATCTATGTAAGGGAAGTGCCCAAATTGCGAAATGCGGCATCTGTAACGCAATGTCTTTGTCGAAAACGATCAATTCGCAAAGTCACAAATCTTTTTGGAGGCAGAAATGTAAAGTTTAGGGAAATGAATCTGCTGTCCCATCAATCACACGCTGGCTGCAGCCTGCCATATACACTAGCGCCTGAGTTCCCTCTAGTGATATTTGCAGGAAACTTTACTGTGTTATGCTTGCAGCTATGACCTGTACGCGAATACGTGCACCTGTGTAGTTTGACCTCAGTTTTACGGCTCCAGATGCCAGCAGGCCTGTGCAAGATGCCTGCTGTGTATCATGACCCAAGTGTAGATGTAAGCCCCTTTTGACGCGTCGTGTTGGTGTGGGATGGCTTAATATTTAATACCGCCGCGGCAACGCTCTGTTGCACGAGCCGATCCCCAGTGATGCAAATGACCGTGCTCTCGTTAGTTATCAAGTCCGGCACTGTAACCAGGTGCCGTAATGACACTCTTAACGCGATATCACTTAACTACAATGCGCTGAGGCAGCTCAGGCGTATAGCGAATGTAAAACCGATGGCTTAGCAGCGTTATCGAGCGCCAGGGTCATTTCCACGTCTGCGCGGCGTATAGTGAATACGTGCGTGAAGCAGACGACACAGACTTCCGCGTGCCGTATGTATAGGACGTACGTGTATGTACGACGGGATCTACCCTGTCGTTACGTATTTTTGCGTTTGCTCTCGTCTGGCATGCCGAAAGGCTCGCTCGGGTGTTTTCCGGGTTGTTTCGACACGCGCAACGACCTATCTGCATTGTCTCCGCCGGGATCTGGAGAGTGCGTGGATTTGGCTTCGGCTATGCACGGTGTGACGAGAGCGGCGGGATCGGATCAGCCGATGGCGTCGCGCTCGTTTCGGTCGATTGAAATTCAAGAACGCACGCGTTCCCCAGCCTCGGGTATATAGCGTGCTGTTTTACGACGCAGCGCGATGTAGTGCATGGCGGGTCGGTGGGCGATTGGGTTTGCCGTCCTAATAGCTGGCGCGTGCAGAAGTTATTGCGCTGCGCGTGCGTGCATTCTCCCGTTGCGATTGCGTAATGCTGCGGTGGCGTTTGTCGCAACCGCTTGGGAAATTTGGTGAAGCGGAACCTCGAGGCCGAAGGGAGGGATAAATTGATTCGTACGCAATCGCTTGTTGTTGTTGGGCGGACGTACACAAGTAAGCTTGTTGCGAGGCGTCGACCGGATCCAGTTGCTCTCCCATATAGGCCACCGTCTTCTGTTCCTTTGTTAGCAGACGATCTTCCAAAGTAGTATAGTTTCTGCGAAAGGAAACGTCGCCATGTCTGGCTGTTGAAGCGAAAAGTATGTGTACCGGCAGCGCGCAGATGAGCTTGGAAGAGTGGGATAACAAGGCAAGTGCGTTAGGATTTAGCGATTTAACTGCTGTGTGCCACAGTTTCGGTCGTTGTGACAGTATAGCGGAAAATGGGCTGCAGCAGTGCAGCTCGTGGGTTCATTCTATAGGACACCTGTGCCAGTACACCGCATCGATTTTGCCATTTTGGGGGGGACCAGAAGTTTTAAAAAATATCCTCGCAATTTTACAAATTTTCACGCCTACGCTATCCCACTCGACGACAAAGGGCAGCAGGAGCGGAAAATTAGGTGGGTGCCGCATTTTGTAAGGATCCATTTCGCTGCCCATTCTTTTTGCGCCATTCGTTGCACCGAGTGGTCCATCTTTCCAGGTGATAACGGCGTCGTCCAATGCAATGACAACGCAAGAAAGGTACGGAAAATAAAATGGATGACGTGTTTTGTAGTATCCATCTTAATTTCCCATTGTTATCATCCGCAACGTAGACCAAGCCTCGATTGTGTACAAGGCGAAAGCGACGGAAAAACGTAGCGGATCGTTACAAAATACGGCCCTCGTTGTACGAATACTCGTGGAGTGGGTCGGGCACTACCGACGTACACACGATGCTGATCGCGGCGGCATGGTTTTACTCCCCCCCCCCTTTCTTCATCCCATGGGCAAGTCGCATTTCGCACGGCACGTAAATCGCCAGCCACGCT
Organism: Dermacentor albipictus; assembly: GCF_038994185.2. Taxonomy (NCBI): domain Eukaryota; kingdom Metazoa; phylum Arthropoda; class Arachnida; order Ixodida; family Ixodidae; genus Dermacentor; species Dermacentor albipictus. The sequence continues at coordinate 68,537,398 of NC_091826.1, read as the reverse complement.
CTCATTTTCTCGTTCTCCGTTTTTGCACGCGAGTATACATTTTACGCCGGCCGGTTTCTTTCGCGTTGGGTCGTGTATTTTCTGTCCGGCGACCTCGCCTTTCAGCTCGCTCAACAACCTTGCCAGCACGCGCGCTGTCACGTCGGCGCGCGTCGAGAGAGAGAGAGAGAAAAGAGAGAGAGAGCGAGAGGACTTTAGGTTTGCAAAATGAAGCGGTGAGGCTTCTGGCGACGAAGAACCGTTTTGTAAACGGCGCGGTCGGAAGCCCGCTTCTCTGGGCGCTGTGCCCGGGCGCTCATTCCGCCGCTAATCCTATTACTGCGGTTGCCCGTTCCGCTCCGCCGATGGCCTAGGCAGATAGGATCGTGATGCGATTGGGGCGCCGAGTGGCAAATTGAGAGGAAAGGGATAACGCGCTGGCCTGACGGGATGGGGTGCCTCGAGGCACCCACCCTGTACTGGCGGGATGCAAGCCAGCGCCGCTCTTCTCTCGAGAGCCCTCGACGAATGAGCGCGCTCATTTGCGAGCTCCGCATTTGCAGCCGCGATTCTTCGGCACGTGCGAAGCAAGACGAACGTTCGAAACGAATGTTCGCAATAAGCGGTTCCTTTTGTTGGTGGCGTGCGATCGAGACTTGCCCCTAGGGCCCCGCATTCAGAAACGGGCTTTAGACTTGAAGATCTTTCAATTCCTCCGCTTTATGATGATGATGATGATGACGACGACGACGATTCCTAATGGCATCCCCTTTGAAATGGAGCGGCGACACATGGCCAGCCTGCTTGAGCTGATTAGGTGTTGCTCCATCCATTGCAGTCTGGTATTTTGCCTATCTCTGCTTGATCTTCTCTGTTTTCATTAAAACATCGATCTTTACAGTTACATTGTACAGTTGAACCTATGCTTGTAACGAACCCGGATATAGAGCTATATCTCACCCCCCCCCCCAACTCCATTTTTTCCGCCGTTACCCGACACGTACCTTGCTTACATCGACCTCTGACTGCCGACTGCTCGTCACCACGCCAGTTCCGCTGCATCCCCGACCAAGTGACTGATCACACTGGGAAACCGCCCTTACAGGGTTATAATTCTAGTGTTTGACGCCGCAGCGCTTACACTAGAAGCTGACAGCGTGTGTATGTACAGACCGTTTAATAATGTACTGCGGGAAAGTACGCCTCGCAGCGGGCAATAAAGCCAACACACTTGGCGCCGGCTTTCCGGCAACAGCCTTTACAAACGTTCGACACAGTTTCGTACGGCAGATGTATACGTGAACTGTCCCAGCATCTGCGCACGCTCCGATCCGCGCCGAGATTGTCGCAGTAAATATCTCGCGTGACTGCGCGCACCGGTACACCTAACGGTGTTCGCGTGCCTCGTATACCGACCGCGAGTGTGCCGGGTGCCCTGTACAGTGTTTGCAGTTTGGGGCGAGAGCACCCCTCCCGCTGCGTCCGTGAAGTGGGCCGATAGCTTGTTTGCTCTCTTCGCACGTGTGACTCGGAAGTGGCGGATAATCGAGCGCTGTTGGAGCCCTGCCTGCTTAGCCGTTGGCGGACGGTATGCGGGCATTTACTCCACGGGCATGCGTTGTGTACGTGCTCCGGCACAGTTTCACTGAGGCCTCTCCCTCCCCCTCTGCAGGTTTCGTAGCGAACGCAGTGCCTCTCTAAATAGAACGTGGCCGGATTGTTCCTGCGTCTCCCTGCATCTCGTCCGAGGAGATTTCCGGCCTCCGTGTCGTTGAAAGAAAGTGATCGGTTTCGCCTTGGTGGAACGGCCAGCGACTCGAATCGTGCGCGCACGGTCACGTGAGTAGGGATCTGCGCTTAAAAAACGCTCGAAACGAGGAACGACCCAAGTATGGCGCGCTCGTGTCGATTTCGATAAGCGATACCGACGGGGCCTGCGCTTGCCGGGCCGGCCTGTGGTCTGTCCCGGTGCTGGCCCGTCCGCGGCCAGAGACCCCCTGTTCCGATAGCGTGCGATGGCACGTTCACGGGCCTCTGAGATGGGGGCAAACGTAGCCGTCAAGTCGGAGCGGCGCACGTGATCTCGGAGGTCGTGTTTCGAAGTAACTTCCGTGTTCTGTGCGGTTTCAGGTTGCCGCGGAGTATAAAGTGCGCGCAGTCGCGAGTCTCACTGGCTTCAGTCTCGTCGACTGTATATAGTTTTCCCGGGATACTCGCGCGACAACAGCGCTTTCTTGGGAGGTCGCATCTCCATTCTGTGTTCGAGCTGTGCTAGTTCTGGCGTGCTCCAGCGAGAGAGAAACACGCACTTCTCCGTGTGCGTTTTCTCTGTTCCTCGTATCGATCCCTGATAACGCGCCTGCGTCCCGTCAGGATTGCGTGGGACATGTCGTTCGGGCGGGATACGCGTGTCCCATGCGACTACAGTGCCGCTGCTCTCCGGCCTCCATCGTGTCTGAATTTATTGGCCCGGTCGCCGGCACGGCGCGTCAGGGTTTGTGCTTTGGCAAACGAGCCGCAGCAGCTGCGTTCAGTTCTACGTGTATCCCTCGAGAAGGAACAAGAAAACGTTTCTTTAACGGTATACGCTTTGTCCCCATCGCCGTTCTATGTACTACAGCTAGTGATCAAGAAGGAACCGGTGGAGAGGTGTGTATACGTAGTGTGGCTCCTCGGTTGGGTGTGGAGGACGCGAGAAGCCAGGAGTCCTGTGTGCAGCTCACCTCGGGATTGACGCACCGAAAGGCGTGGTGTTTCTGTGTCCGTGTTTTTCGACCCACCGTGTACAGTTCCCCGCGTCTCCCGCGACCATCTTTCTTCGTTTCTTTTCTCTCTAGAGACGTCAGCTCGCTTTGCGCGTGCGCCTCGTCATTAGCGCAGACGCCGTCGCCGGCTGCACGGACCGCGACCTCGTCACGGCGGAGCGCTCGACGAGTCGTGCCGATTGAGTCGCTCCTTTCGTTTACCTCCTCAGGGCCACGGCTTTCGCCAGCTCGTCGCCCCCTACAGCCGGCTCCCGTTGCTTCCGCTCTGTTTCGTGCCGATTCGAACAAGTTTGTTTGCTGCCCGTGTCAAAGAAAGCCGGGAGGAGAAGGGGGGGGGGGGGTTGGAGGTTGGCGTTGCCTCCTGCCTCTGGACCCAGGGTTGCCGAGGAATAGCTCTTTGACAGCTCGCACGCACCGCCGCTGTTGCGCGAGTGCGCCGTGGATTCTTCTTCTTGTTGTTCTCCGAAGACGCCTGTGCCTTTTGTTTGTGGCCTTCGCTCGGTCGGAGCAGTATTCTGCGTAGTGTATTCCGCGCACTGCTTCTTTTTGCGCTTTCGGAGGCATTCCGCCGTTTTGAAAAGTGCCACGAGTGCAACGAGGCCCTCCGGACGTTCCAGGGCGCGCGCGTGTGTAGTTTTTGCGTGTCTGCGCGTGTGTGTTTACGTACGGTGAGGCCAGTGGTGGCACACCCCGGTCCAACCCCGCGGCTCCCCCGCTAAGTTGCCTTCTGGGGCTCCGCAGCGTCGACCTTGCCGCGACCTTGCCACGGGTCGGGGAGGAAGGATAGTCGCCGCGATGGGTCAGCGAGGAGCCACGCGGCAGGCCTCGCGAGCGGCGTGTGTTTTTGTGCGGTTTTTTTTTGGCAATCGGCCTTCCGAGCTGGGCATTCGGCGGGAACTGACAAGAGTACACTTCTTGGCAGCGACGATCACTCACCTTGTCGCATGCGGTCGCGTTCTGTTCGTAATGTAGGCGACTCGAAGAAACCGGCAGCGTACTTGGCTGCTGGGAGTATAGGTCGGCTTGTCTCTGGACCGCGGACTGCGTAGACGTATCAGATGCGTGCGGCTTGTTATACAACCAACACGAAAGCGGGCCAGTAGGACGAAGTAGAAAATGAAGTATTTCTCCGCGTGTGAACAGTTCTTCGGAATATGTACACCGATGAAAGCTTTGCGACGCGTACTGACTTGTATATACTGTGGAGACCTGTGCAAAGGGACGTCGGCGTCTCGGAATCATTTTGTCACTAATAAGTGATTGAACAACGTGTATTTCTGGCGTACACAGTTAGAAAAGATACATAGTTGATGAATATGTCTAGTGGCGAATAAGTTGCGATACCACGCTGTCTTTCTTCCCTAGTCTTTACTTTTGTTTGTGTTATTTTACGCGAAACGCAACAAACAGCTTAGACAATACACGTGCAGTCAACGCCACGGAATTTGGAAGGTAACGAGTTGCCGCGGGGGCGTTGATCGCCGTGGCAAATTTCTGGCTTTGTACGGGGCAGTCAAACTTCGAGGAAAAATGCCTAACCACATACAGTAGTTAATACACTGGGACAGCAGCGTTTCTTCAGCTTCCAATCAGGAAAAGGTGGCTCGTAAGTCGCTTTACGCTGGCATGATAAACAATCTGCACTGCATCATGCCTTATCTCACCTGCGGCGAAATACTAATCACGTGTTCCCTTTACAGATGGGTCCCTGCTGCATAGATGCACACGCGCTGACAGATATGGAACGCTATATCTCCTGCAGGGAAAAACACGTTCTCTCTCTCTCTCTCACGCACACGCACGCACGCACACAAAGGTAACGCCGCTGCTATGGAGCATGCGTGCATTCTGTATACAGGTTGTTCGACATGGCGGGTATTTCGAGCTACGATCACCTAGCATCCTCGCCGCTTTAACCTGGTAAACCCGCGTTAAACGTGTGGCCTGTCAGCTGCTAAGGTCTTCCTGTTCGGTTGCCCGCAGAACCAGGTTCACTGTCCTTGGGGCGTCCCCGCAGACAGAAGCAACAGCGGGCCTGTTAGCGCTCTGTGAACGCCTTCTCTGTATACCGCCTCGCGGACATGGCGGAGGCTAAGCAGACGCGTGTTATGACCGCCGTCTGGAGGCGGAAGTGAAACGGAGAACTCGCTGCCTATCGAACAGTGACAGACCAAGGAGAGCGAAACACGGAGGAAGCGAAACACGGAGGAAACGGTTGTAACGAAGTGCGGATGCGGGTTTGAACTTCGTCTGAAGCGCGAAGACGGATCTCGGGAGCATCGATAGCAGACCGAAGGTTGTCTAAACGAACGGCATGTCCAACCGAAGTGCAACAAGGGCATCGTAAGCGGCCGCTTCGGTAGTGGGGCGCACTAACGTCAGACTGCAGGCAGACTGTGTATCATCTTGAGTGTGCTTCGTATTCGTTCTATCTCTCTCTCTCTCTTCTTTCCTCTCGCCTCCGAGCCGCAGCGAACAGGACGCCTGTCTGACTGACATCGCTGCCCTTTCTTTCTGTTTCTGTCTGTGTCACTGTCAGCCAGAGCCTGATATCGTGCTATCGGAATCGCAATGTGTGTGAAGCGGGACCTTAATCATTTAGTTTGTATTTCTGAGGTGGATAGTTTCTCTCCTCGGTGTGATCCGAATCCTAAAAATAATCACGCAGAATAATTCTGAATACGTTTCAGGATATTTCCATTCCGTGATACATCTAACCGCGGAAGTGGATCGAAGGACGCACGATGTAGGAGGTGCCACCCAAAGCAACGTGACCTGTAGATCGAGGTGACCGCAGCTCCCTGTTCGCAAGATATAACCGTTAGAAGCTTACGATATGACTCCGGGCATTCACGAAAGCGAATTGAAATTCGCATAAACAAACTCGTTTATACCACTTCCTATAGCGGTCACGCGGTTGCAGCTTTTGGGCGTGTGTTGTGACAAAGTTTGCGGAGAATTCCTGAGAGGGGGCTATACGGCCCACGGGAAGTCGGGAAGTGTGGCCGTGTGTGGCCATAGGCAACTTGTCACTTGAACCGGCGCGGCTCGCATGCTTTGAGGCTTGCAAAAAGCGCCAACCGCTTTTCAAGATGAGCGTATGCAGAAAAGTGACCAAACATGTCGCGATGCGTAGAAAACACGCGATCAACAAGGATGCATGCCCGTTTCGAAAACTGGTAAAGCGGAGACGTAGTGTAGACGTATAGGCGTAGCCGAGATGTAGATGTAGCGCGCACACGTCTAGAGTATAGCCAATATGTAGCGCATATGTTTAGTGTAGCCAAGATGTGCTGTAGATATGGCCCGGACAGGACGTATAGTGTAGCTAAGATGCTGTATAGGGGTTGTCAGTCGAGATGTATGTACGTGTAATGTGGTGAAGTTCTGTGAGCCGTGGTGCATTGCCGAAGTGGAGTGTCGCCAAGACGTAGTGCACTTTATAACCAAGTCTGACAAAGAACGCGCTGCTCCGGGGACGCTGCTTGATTTACGTTTCGTTATGTGAGAGACGTGGTCAAAGTAACGTGCGGGTAGCCTTCGGTAAGGGCTCGGAAAGCGAGTCGTCCGAGGGAACTTCTCTCGTTGAGACAGCAAACGTAAGCGTCGCTCTAAGCTTCATTCTCCTGTGCGCCGAGGTCGATGATGATGGAGAGCGGTGCCGACGGTTCGGAATTCGGGCGTTTCCCACCGTCGCGTTCCTGTCAGACGATTGCTAGCCGGGCTTAGAAGAAGGACGATTGCGCACTTTTTTTTTCTTACTTTTTGAGCCGTCTCGAGACCCTTGTTGTTGCACGGCGCAGCTGGAAAACAAACATCCGGCAGTTGCGTCGTTGTCTCTCTGTTTTTGCCCGCCACGGACTGGCTTTGAAATATCCCCGCTGGAAGTCTCGCAATCGTTTGCAAACGAAGAGAACGTGGCATTGAAATGCGTTTTTGCGAATTGAATATGCGAGATGTCTACGCCGCGTTTCGCACCTAGCAGACGACGTTACGACAGCTAAAGAGAGACTTCCCTTGCTGGTCGCATCGGCGGCCCAAAAGATAGTGCGTCACCAATGAAGAAAGATATAGGTATGCGTCGTGCATTTTGTTGTCACACGAAGTTTCATGGCTCAAAATATTACCTACTTACTCATGGAAAGGCGTCGCGTATGTGAACCTATTTACCATCAAACGAGCGCAGTGACACGCTTCTGCCAATCGGTGGCCACACGCACAGCTCGTGCTTTGCGACCAAAACATACGGCGCGTCGCATATATATGTATATATATATATAATACACACACACACACTGGAAGCACAATTAAAGCTGAACACGTGATGCGTGAGCAGAAGTAGCCTCACGTCCGCGAGTTGTAATTTGTGAAATAGACAAAGTATTTATTCAGCACAGAGCATCGCAAATCTAAACACTGTACACTGCGAAAACGCGTGGATCGAGCGCACTTCTTGCGTATTTTGCACTGCTTTGCCTGCCGTGATGACACGGTGTGTAAATAAAGCGTCAAAAAACCGAAACGAGTCTCCGGTTGTGTGCCCACCCTTGTCGTCGTGCCCACCCTTGTCGTCGTGCGGTTGTTTTGGGGCGAAGCGAGCCAAAGCGGAGCGAAATGGTTTGCGCGTCCGGTACGCGAAGCACTCGAAAAAACACGTCGAGGTATAAGTCTTCGAGAAAAGGGCAGGTTTCATCACCTGACCCTGCAAAGCAAGCGTACGAAGTGGATGCGGCGATAACCATATGTTGACTTGTTTAACTGAACGTTAAGTAAACGCGAGCGGTGGTTGCTTGCGTATAATAGCGGTGACTGGACGGTAACTATTTGTTAGTTTGGGCAGGGATTCGGCTGCCTTGGTGTAACGCTCGGTCTCGAACGCACGCACGCGCGGCCTCAACTCCAGCGGTTTCAGATGCATTTGCTGTTAAGAGCCGCCTGCAGCTGTAGGTCGTCGGCTGTGGAACCAGGGTAGCGCATTACGCCAGCGCGATTATTTCTAACGAAACCAAAGAAAAAGCGTGCGCGAAAATGTCGTTACACCCTGTACGTCTGAATGCCCTAAAGCAAACAACGCGCAGCGTTTTTTGCTATCGAGGAAAGCGACCAGTCTCCACAGAGAGAGAGAGAGAGAGAGAGAGAGAGAGAGAGAGAGAGAGCTTTGCAGTCTCCTGAAGCAAGGAGTGACGAACGCCGCGGAGGGAGGATGGAAATCGGCACGAGCGACAAACAAGGCTAGCTAGCTTAAGTAAGCCAACGCAAACCGATCTTCATTGCACATCGAAAACCACGTCCGTTCGAGCGTGTCGAGATCACGTGCGCGCGCCTGTCTTGGGTAATTTCACCAACCCGTTTCCGTTCCGTCTTTCGTGGGAGCCGGCAACAGCCTAGGGGAGGCCGTTTCTGCTCCTACTTTTTTTTTTTTTTTTGGAGGGGGTCATCGATTTGGCCGCGCGGAAAGCGAGCGTTTAGACACTTGTGTGAACACCGCGCGGCGAATTTAAATCGTCGCTTACGCAGCCCCGACCTGCGTTGCAACCGCGGCTGCAAGTCTTCCGCTGCAGTGAAACACTGCGGTGTCGGCTGTCGTGACGACAGACCCTTGGCGACAGTGCCCTGGCAGACCACTGACGACAGGTGTACTCGACGCCTGTGCTAACGACCGTGCCATACCTTGATAGATTCGTAGTCGTTGCTTGCTTAATCTGAGAAGGGAGTGATGGCGATCCCTCTTTGCTGAAATAACTTGTTGTTCCGGATAAGGCTAAATTTTTTAGAAACTCTTGAATTTTCTGATGGGGGATGTTCAATTAACTTGTGTGGCAGACGCGAACTTACTCCGTTTGCGGAGTACGAGAACGCCTTTTTGTGGTAGTAACCGGTTCCGTATGGAGCTCACTTTACGAGCTTCATAACTTTAGAGCAAACATTTTCGAACTCCTTTGGGAAACGTTTACTCTGAAGCAGAGTGAAAATACCCTGCTTTCGATTGCGAAGGACCCCTTGTCAGTGAATAATTGCGTGTTCCAAATAGAACTTCGCTTCTTAACTCCAGAATTTAACACCCCTACTGATGTCCACAACTTTACAACTACAGTTTAAAACTCGCATTGCCGCCTTTGGAGGACTTTCGCTCGGAGTGAAAGATACTCCACTATCGAGTGCGAGCAGGAATACCTTGTCAGGAAATCGGAAATTATGTTATGCAGCGTAACGTCCCGAAACTGTGCACAGTGGGTTATGAGGCGCGCCGTAGTGGAGGTCTCCAGGTTAGCTTTAACCACCTGAGCTTCTTTGACATGCACCCAAACCCGAGTATTGACCGTCTGGGATATGGAGCTGAGAACTATCCCTACGTCGGCTATATCAATCGTGAGCTCTCTCTTCTTCTCTGAACCTTTTTGTCCCCCTTTTCCCTTCCCCCGACGCAGGGTAGCCAACCGGGCTCAGTCCTACATAGCTAACCTTTTGCCTTTAGTTTATCCTTCTCTCGCTTTCTCTCAAATCTAAGTACACGAACGTAATTATTGCATTTCACCGCCATCGAAATGCGGCAGCAGATGAGGCTTTCAGTTAGGCTGTGCACAAAGTATGTGCAGCGTATTCCGTCAAATTATGCCCTTGAACGTCTTGTCAACTGTTATAGAAATGTCTCTGCAGGTCAGGTACGGCGCAGAAGGATGCATATACTGAGGCAATACAGCGTCGGATCAACAGCATATAGACGGCCTTAATCTGTCCTAGTCGTCAAGGCGGACATCGAGAAAGAGCTCAACGGTGGTTACTGGCGTCGCCGCATCGTTCGTTCCGACGAGAGACTTTCCAGTAGAGCTGAGCCCGTTTTCGTTGCGGAACAGACGCTTCCTTTTTGAACTGCTCGCTTTCGTGACGGCGTCGCACGGTGAAGTGTACTTCGCATGCCAACTATGCTTTGCACGTCGATGTTTCCCAGGACGTGCTCGGTAGTTCTGCACTCTAGATGCCTCCTTTAGAAAGCGACGAAAATTCCAAGCAGTCCGGGTATTCGCGTCTGCAGTTTGGAGCCCGGGGCTGCTCTGGTCGCATATTTTAGCATTCTGATTCCCATAACGTTAGCGGACGGTCAGTTTCGGAGGCCCTATTTTATTGCTCTTCTTTCTCAGCAGTTGTCTTGGCTTGAACGCAGTCTTGGCGCCCAACGCAAGGACGGCCGAAGCCTTAGTGCGAGATTCAGGGAGAGGGAATACACATATACAAAAAGAAGCGAGGATGTTGGCCACGATGCCCCTCCGCGTCGTTTCTTTCGTCTCGGTCGCTTCCTCGCTGCCACGTGCTTCGTCATCAGCCTTGCCCCAGCCTTGAGAATGGGGTGAATCTCGTGGTCGAAGCTTGGTGCTGCGGCCCGCGGCGATTTCGAAAATGGAGCCCCCCTCCCGCCCACCTCCCGCCCACCTCCCGCCTTCCTGCCGCGTTCCCTTCGACTGGGCCCTGGTCATGACAGCGCGGAACAAACGATCTTCACTTAGAGGTGGGGGACACGCGGGTGCTCGAGCAAGCGAGGGGGGGGGGAGCACTCTATTGACTCATGAGGACCAGCTCGGTACAGCGGGGAATTTTGGGAACGAACTTCCGCGCGTTTTTCGAGGCAGCCTCCGTCTATTCTAGAGTTCTGGTATGTGGCCTTGTGTCACGGCGGCCGCTTGCTTGGTGCGTAGATCTAGAGTCGGGTCGCTGTGTATAGCTCACGCTGAAAGACACTCAATTAAAAGAACAAAAGCATAACAAAATAAAACAAAACAGAAATTTGCATATGTATGGCAATCCGAGCAACACTCATAGACGCGCACACAAGAAGCGAAGCTGCGCGATGAAGTGCATACCCTTCACAAGTCCTACAAGGGCGTGTCCTGCCTGTTGCTCGAATAATAGAGACGTTTAGCTTGTACGCTATTCCGGTAAACGGGAGCGGTTTGGGCGGATTACCGGATGGTTGGGCGTAAACGTGAGCGGTGAAGCCGCCTGGTGTTGTAGAGCTCAACCAGACAAACGCAGAGCTAAAACTGCAGTAGCTCACCATATCCTGCTTCGCCACTCGTGCAAATTTTTGGCAGCGGCGTAATTGTGAACACGATTACGCCACTGTCGAAAATTTACGCCAGCAGCTAAGCAGAACATAGTAATTAGCTCTGTGTTTGTGTGGTTGGGCTTTACGCCACCAGCTGGCGCCACCGATCTGGTCGCTCCGCTTGACGCCCCCGCTAAACCGGAAACCCGCCCGCGCTTTCCCGATTACCGGACACGCTAAAGGTCTCTAATACCAAATACTTCGCAAACGCTTCACTAAATCCCGTGGAATTCCTTCGCTATAGCCGGGCACTTTTCAAGTGCTTAGTGCACTATATCCAGGCATATTACTTCTAAGCTCTCCGTCATATCCGACGCATGATCTTCCATGCTGCGCCAGCTTTGCCGACGCCGGCGTCTGGCTGTGCTTCCTCAGGTCAAAATCAACGCGCAACCGTCAGAGCAGGCCTCACAAGCCTAAATGTACTATCGGGACGCAAGGCACCTTTGGTCATTGCTTATCGCAACAAGCATGCTCAGACGGGGTCCCTCGCGAAACGCTGAAAGCCAGACTATGTCTATACTTTCGGATTCGTCGCTCTTACATTTTCGCTCGTCATTGAGAGCTTATCCATGCATCTTCTTATACGAAAAAAAAACAAAACAAAACAGACATGTAAACTGAAAAGCAAGCAGTTCGTGACGGAGTAATCCCATTCGTCTTTTGACGACAGAGCACAGCGTGAAGGCCTTCGCCTCGGCAAGCACACGCAACCTGCAGCGATTCGCCGCGGGTACGGGGGATGGAATCGTAGGAGTCATCGAACGCGCGTTGTCTATACACGCGCACCGCAGTAGTACGTTTCCGGCGTTCAGCGTCACGCTGTTAGCTGCATGCCGGTCAGGAAGTCGATCGATCCCTGGCACGGCCGCAGAAAGCTTACAGGGCCATGTACGGTCACGTATGCCGTATACTTCCCTCCCCCTCTCCCCCTCTTACCGCACATGCCGAATCACGCGTCGTTCGCTGCAGGTGGTTTGCTGCTGCTGCTGCTGCGGCCTTCCGCATTACCCAGTGCAGAAATCCACATCCTCCCTCTACAGTTGTCGGTCGGGGACACTTTGTTTCTTTTCTTCCCGGTGTTGTTCCTTGTTTGTGAAAAATGAAAACAAAACAGAACCAGCGGGGGTGGAGCGACCAGTTCGCGGAAACTGCGCGTGAGTGGTGTATGCGTTCCTGTGCGCGGCGTGCTTATGCGCGCGCATGTAGCCGCAACCCACAGCTTACGTGCGGCCACCGCCACCATCCATCATACCTGCCCCTCTCGGGGCCGTTGTTGTCGCCTGTCTTCGACGTTGTGCGTCGCACATGTCCTATCGATAGTGCCTTATCTGGCGAGGTACATAACTCCTTGTTATATATATATAAAATTCGAGGAGGCCGCTTGTGCCACCGTATGGCGGAAGTGATTTTTCACTCGCGAACAGGTCACGCGGAGGCGACAGGTATGGGACGTATAAAGCGCGCGCGGCGCGCTTTTCCTTCCGAAAAAAGTTTTGGGCCTCTTCTTCGACAGGTGTCGAAGCTCTGCTTATGGCGCTGCAGTCTGCGCGGTCGCTCTCTTTAGTATCGTGCATGATTGCAGACGCTGGGTGTGTTAAGGGACGCGTTCGCTTGACAGCACGTTGTACTCCCGGTGTAAGGTGTAGCCGAAGTTGCGGCACCAGAAGTGCGTGAATTGTTCTTTGAGTGTAATTTGGTACAATGGTTCGCAAGTCACAGCCGCGATGGTTCCGCGGCTGCGGCGTTCTGCTGCTGTGGGTATGAGGTACCGGGTTCGATTGCGTATACCGACTGCCGCATTACGATGAGGTTAAAAAAAAAAAAAGCTTCGTGTGTATGTTTAAGAACCTCGGATGGTCAAAACTGACACGGGGACGCACCGCTACGTGGTGTCTCGTAGAGGAATGTCAGTTACCTCGGGACGTTAAACTTGAGGCTAAATGAAGCGTACGAAGTAGTTGTTAAATGCAGGGGGGTGTCTTTATTGGAGAACGACTTTCGACGCTTGAGATGGGTAGTTTGACGCTAAAGCTGTTTTATGTGGAAGCGTACAGAAGCAGTGTCTGGCTGGTCTTGCGCTTCTTACTTATTGGGTGACCTACATGTCTGCTTCAAAACAACTTCTTCAAAGGAAAGATGCGCTATTAGCGTATAAAAAAAGTAAGAGCAACCATGCCGATCTTCCTACGAACTCCAAGACCTGCCTTTCGTGAGCTGTGCTTTGCGCTCGTTAAATATTATCGATAAAAACAGACTAAACTGCGATGAACTGACGGATGCTTTTCCTATAAGAAATAAAGGACATGGTTGTGTAAGTGACACTTATAACTTTGTACTCTTCGGAAACCTTTTTTTTTTAAAGGACAGCGGTCGTGACAATGTCGAAATACGACACGATTGTGCTGCGGCGCGCATTTACTGATCATGCACGAGAACCGTCTTCGCTGTGTGCCTGGAACCATCGTCAAACAGTTGGCATCTCTGATTTGTTGCTCGGCTATGGTTCGTTCATGCTAGCTTACTTATTTTGCGTGCACCGCTCGCTATGGACTGTTTCCTGTTGTCAACTGTGGAGAGATTCAGCGCAAGGTGCTTGTACACCTTCCACGCCGCTGCATGGAACTAGTGGGAAGCGAATGGAGAGAGGAAGGGTGAGTGCCAGGAAATAAGACGCTGGCGCGGCCGGAACTTAGCCTTCTTACCCGCTCCATCACCCGAAGAGGTTCACTTCGGCGATGCGTGTGGTGTGCGCCTGGGCCGGGGTATTGAAGTGGGAGGGGGGGGGGGGCGAGGAAGCGAAAGGGCTGTCAGGTTTTCTTCGATAGTCGATGGCCGGTGAAGGAGTGGAATATCGAGAAAGTTTGCCGGACAGGCGGAAGACGTTGTTTTCCCTCTCCTCTACATTCTTTCCCTTTTCGTCCTTGGCCTTACGGCAAGTGTTCGGTTGCGGGGCCGGCTCTTGTAGAAGTCAGTGTCAACTTTTATTTTTCGCTCGGGGGCCCGGTCTGGGTGGAGTCCTTGCGGGGCCTTCTACTGTCGGCCTTATACTATATACGACGGAAGTTGCCTTCTATGCATGTGGTGCGATTAGCCCGCTTCGTCCGGAGGTTTCATTCGGTTAATCTTTCACGATCGCGCGTGATCCTCGGAGGGTCTGCAAACACAGCACGATGCCGGAATTGGAAACGACTCTTCCGATTCCTCTGATGTAAGGTGCAGTTCATAGTGCTTCGCGGTGAGGGTCTCCCTCCTCTACTTCGCCTACTGTACTGGATATTCGCCTGTCAACTTCACTTTTAAGTTTGTATATTTTGTTATCCCCCTCTGGTTTGTTGCCTTGATGGCGCTGTAGATGTTGTAAATTAAACAGAAAATGCAAATTCATGGCGTGTGAGCGGCTGAACTACAGCAATAACAACAACAAAAAAAAACAGCAAGAACAAGAAGAAAGAAAAACGCGCCATCCGTGCCCTTTCGTGCTTTCCCGTCCGTGACTTCGCGCTATTTTACGTGCATCACCACCAAAAACGGGTGCGTCTATAGGTTTATCTTGGACGCAGTGAATCCAGGGAATTTGATAAGTCGGTCAGCAATACACGCGAGAAGTGACACCACTTCCATGGAGGCCGGGCGCTGAATAGTTGCCTAAAGTAAGGACTATCATCCTTACCGCATATAGTTCCGTGTCGCGGAAGTCGCCTGTCACCACCGAAGTGCGTAGTTAAGCACCCAGTTGACACAGAAAAGCTTTGCAAGCTGCCCCGCGTTTACGCACACACATTGCTGCCCTCTGCGTGTGCCGGCTGGCTAAGGGGAGGGAGGTCGACTGTGACACCTCGTTGTGAATGCGCCGAGATATGGAGTGTCGAGAGGCAAAGCGAGACTGCCGCTCTCTCTCTCTCTCTCTCTCTCTGTATGTATGTGTGTGTGCGCTGCCCTGCCACTCTGCCCCTAAACGGACCCACATCCGCCCTCTTAGCAGCAGCAGCAGACCTTCTCCGTGACAACGCCTTCCAGCCGCCTTGCCCCCCCCCCCCCCCCGAGCCTGTGCTGTCGCTCGCGTGTGTGTGTGTGGCTCGAGCTCGTCGTGGCGCACTTCCTGCATCCGCGATCCACCCTGCCTCTCCGTCGCAGCCGCCGGCTCTCTTGTTTAAGTCTGAGCCGCTCGCGGTGTCGATGACCCGCCCCCTGCGTGCAGCGCGGAGTTGGGCCCCGAGTCGCGCATGTGTTCGCCGCACTGCTCTGTTGTGCACTGCGGTTCTGTACACTTGGTTGTTAACAGTTCGGCACACACGCATGCACACACATATGAACATATAAACCGAGGGCCCAATTTTTGTTAGTCATATCGTAAGTAGCCAACAAACAAGTGCGCTAAGGACAGATCGGGTCCTCGGTTTCCTTTCTTCTCGTTCATTACGAAGCGACGCCTCGAATCCGGCAGCATCGATGCCTTCAGGTAGCATGTGTGGGAATTTGCTTTAGCCCACACATGCCTCGCCCAAAAAGATCACGTACACGGGGACGTCTACGACAAAAAAAAAAAAAAAAACGGGATGTTCCACATCCGCCGTCAAGGCCGTGAGCTGTGGCGCTGGCTAACACTCCCAGGTTTAGTTCTAGTAGATAAACATAAATATCCCAGCAAGTAGGTGGGAAAACGGCGCCGCGGTAGCTCAAGTGGTAAGAGCATCGCACGCGTAATGCGAAGACGTGGGTTCGCGCCCCACCTGCGGCCAGTTGCGTTTTCATCCACTTTCATTTCCATTACTTTATCATTTCTTTAATGATATCATTAAATAGATATAATTTCCCCTCTGCTGTCCTTGGTGTCTTCGTATACACATGTATCCTTATTCTGTCGCTTTATGTGGCCATGTAGCATCGTTGTTGTAGCACGTCCCCGGGCGGATACGACCTCCTGTAGCAATAGATTCAAACATTCTGTACGTTGTTTATAGACATTGTATATTGGCTTTATAGTAAACGTGATGCACAAAGCAAATTTTCCTTTATATTGTCTCTGGATCTATCTGCTTCGATTACTCTAGTGCTTCTCCCCAAAAGAGAGCAGCCAGCCGGTATTTCTGCTGATTAAACTCTCCGTCTTTTCTTTTTTTTCTTTCTATTCTGCCTCTTTTGTGTACTGCTTTGCTTTCTTGTAGGCTCCGTTCGGTTGTAGTCCTTGTATGCTATATGCAGGCAAAATATATTAACAGTTCACTTTGGTATAATAGCAAATCTCTAAGCTCTAACAGGTTGTTCGCAGTCAGATTGTTGGTGTTAGTCGGCAAAAAAAAAAAAGGTGTATTACCCAAACTCCACAAACTATCTCGATATTCTAGAGAATTCACAATAAAACGTACGTACACTTCTTGCGGGCCCTCTGCGATCACATCTGTGTGTTCTTGCTGTTGCAGGACGCAATAGCTTCAGCTCAGTGCGGACGGAAACGTAATGACACGATATCATCGTCGTCGTCCTTACACTTTCGGCTGTGCTGTGCTCAAGCTACTATGCCCACTTGGTACCAATTCGCTCAATGCCTTGCACTTACTCTTACTTTTTTTTCTACTTACGCTATCGATTACAGAAGCATATAGTTGGAATGCGCAAGCCTTCGCCCCGTAAACCAAGAGAAGTGAAGGGGGCTTCTCCACATAAGCGCCGTTATTGCAGTGAAGCCACATTTGGCGAACGTTTTTATTTTTTGCTTCGCATTCTTGTTTCTTTCTTTCTTTTGGTTTTTCTTTCTTTCTTTCTTTCTTTCTTTCTTTCTTTCTTTCTTTCTTACTTTCTTTCTTTCTTTCACGAGTTACACCAGCACGGAAGCTTCTTAGATAGCGTATCACGTGCCATGCACGTGGGCTCTCGCGTCGCGATCGGAGGAGATAACTGTCGCATGTAGCCCCGCGCTCCCCGACCATTGGAGGATTTGAGCATAGCGTTACCGATACGTTCTGCCGCTTACACTACTGACACGTGGGCTTGCTGGGCATGCGCAATTGGGGGGAAAGCGGTAGCGGCGACGGTAGAATGATAAACTCTGTGTTAAAGTGCTCCGCTGTCGCAGCGGTTGCGTCACCGGTTGAGAGTAAATACTTGTGCCGGAAGGCTTCTTCGAAAATTCGTTTTAACGACGCTAAAAGGACGAGCAGTCTGGGTCTACAGAGTACACTGCAAATGGCTTCCCCATCGGACGTTGTTGGCACCATGGGAGGCGCATTGTTTTTCCGGTCACGTGGTGAACGGAATGGTGTATTTGGATTTATCGGAAGTGTTGCCATTTGGCGGAGCAATGGGGATATTAGTCGATTTACGCATGCGTGTTACAATTGCCGTTATAGCGAAATGCCGGGAGCTGGAAACTCGAACGTCGGTTTCGAGAACATCTGGTGAGACACCTGGTGCACAGAGCGCGATGTGCTGGTACGTTGCTTCGTCGTCTGAGGCTTCTTGGCAGGAAATGGTGCAGTTAGTAACAAGCAATCTACCTTGCAGAAAGAACCTTAGCACAGACAAGTATGAGCATGCAGCGACACAAAACAGTAAAAGGCCCACCGCGGTACGGCTGAGCACAGCGTCACTTGACGTCGCAACCAGCGGCGCTGTTCGCGACTCCGCCTCGGTACGCCCGTACAACGGCATACGTGTACCGTTGCCGGTACTGGTACCGGTACAGTTAGCGTGTACACACGTACCGGCTAAAACAACATCCGAGCGATATAATAAGGTGGTTGAATGGCACGCCAGCAAATCGGGCTCTGCTGAATGTTGCTTCTGTACAGCTTGAATGTTTTCCTCCACTTACATGCGTTTTATTTCCATTTTTCTTCTCTTTACAGGTAAGACAAGAACCATTGTGCACTTCGCATCCCAGGTGGGCTTTTCCGCGGCGAAATGAATGTGCGCAGGGGATCATCAGACACTCGGTCTTGCGTATAGGTGAGCGGCGATTCAGCGCTACTGAGGTTTGTTTTATACACGGCTTGTTTTTTTTTTATGTCTACTGACGTCGTCTAAGATCATCACGCACGGAACAGATTTGGTTCCTCCTTCGATCCACAGACGAAGACGCAATTTTTCAGCTGCGAAGGTCTCTATTAGAAATCGGTTCGAATTTTCTTTGCATAGCTTCATTCTGCTCTCAAGTGGATGATATTTTTTCCCTTACATTAAATTTATACCCGCCTCGAGGACTTCCACAGAACTGATTTCCCGTCACTGCGTGCAATTTATCTACATGCACAGGGCTTGTCGAATGTGTAAACGCTATAAGTATAGCAAATAGTGACGACCAACGAACTTATACAATAAGTAGTGACCAGTTTTATTTTTCGATATATATATATATTTTTTGACGATACGCAGAGAGGTCGGCTAGCGGTAATTTGTTCTGACCGGCTACTCTGCTCAGAAGGGACAAGAGGGGAGTGAGAAAAGATGAGGATAGGGTAGCATGGTGCTGTTATGCGAGTGTACGCGTTCTTGTCCGTAGGTCCCGTTCAGTCTTGAATCTAGGCCATGCAGTGCTAATCAGAAAAGTTCTGCAAGTGCCTCGATGACTCGTTTCATTGATATCTCCTCTGGCCATGGTCCCAGTGATAAGTTTTCACTCGACGGCCTGTTAGTAAATGGCCCCGACGAAAAGAAAAAAACAATGTTTGCAATTCCCTTTCATATTTGGGACGGGCAACAAGCAATGTGTTCCACTCTGTCTCGGGTACATCACACGCATCACAATCACAGTCTGGTGCAAAGCACGACGCGCTCGTGCCACGACATGCTGCATCTTTCTCCACAAGCATATATATGTACATACAGCACCATTAGGCCTAACAGTCTCCTCCCTCAGTCGATGTGTGTACCGTGGTTGCATCGGCGAGTGACGGTCCTTCCCGAGAGGAAAGACGGCCGGGCAGTGCTGCATACAAGCGGCACTCGCGAGCGCTTTGACAGCGGCGACGTATCTACGCGAGACATTCGCGAAGGGACGCCCCCCCCCCTCGATCCTCGCCTTTTAACTGCTTCGCCGTATGTCGTAACGACGACGACAACGACTATTCGTCTTGTACTCGCCGCCACGTCCGCACGTACGACCTCGCGCTCTCCGATTCTCTCACGCCGCGGATCGAGCTTAGGAGGAGATGTATACCCCCGCAGTCTCGCCCGTGTATGCCTGCCGACTCGTGTATGTCTAATGGGCGACACGTCGAGGCGCCCATGCGTGCACGGTGCTTGCGTGCTCGCCCCCCCCCCCCCCCCCAAATCGCTCGGATCTCACTGCTTTAGCGGCTCCGCACTGTCGACAAAAAACGTGTCTTGCGTGTGCGCGCGTGCGTGCGTGCGAGTTGCGACGAGAAGTGCTCGCGGTTGGCGCATGCATTATTCCTTCTTCTTTTAACTCTCTCTCTCTCTCTCTCTTACGCAATGCCTCCTCGCCTGCGTCGATCGCGCTCGCTGAATCTCGAAGGCTGTCGCGAGACGACGCGACGCGCATCTGTCTCCGAGTGCGCGTATAGTTTCTCACGCGTCGGCTTCGGGTTTATATATATATATATATATATATATATATATATATATATATATATATATATATATATATATATATATATATATATATATATATATATATATATATATACACGCACATGGGACTGCGCTGTGAAGCTGTGTTTGCTGGGTCCGCGTTGAATGTTACAAGGGTCGTGATGGGATTAGTCTCTCTGTGCCAAAGTTCAATTCAATTTACGCAGTTTTCCTTTTTGTTTTGTGCACCTGAGGGAAAAAGAGATAGCACGTTCCGCGTAGTTTTGCCATATCTTAAAAAGAAGAGCAAATAAGAACAAGTCAATCACGTAATGAAAACCAAAAGCATGTACAGGAAAGGACAGCAACTTCATCGCTGCATTTTCCTCATCATTGGGCCCGTTCGTTTAGGACCGCATCGCGACCTTGTGGGCCTACCGGGGACTCGTGCCAGTCAGTCAGTATGTCGTGCGGTGCAACTCGCACTCACCTTTTTTTTTTTTTCCCCTGTATGCTCTAGTGTGCCTGGGGACTTTATGGAGTCCTCATTTACCGTCCTTAGCTCACTCCGTTTTTGAGTTGACGACGCTTCTACGTTTTTCGCTAATCCTATATTTATTTATTATTAATATTATGTGAAAGGGTGCCTATTTATTTATTTCATTTGTTTTCATTTAAATCTAACAAAACAAAAATCTCGCTTGTAATGAATCCAAACGAACGACGCGCTACCTATACAAAAACGAAGAAAGCTTGTATACACGAGGAAATACTTGCTGTCGACCTCTCTTTTGAAAATGTTACACCTGAGCTCAGAATAGCGAACATAAAAAGAAAATACAATAGAAAAGTGCCGAAATGGGTGAAGAGTAACCCCCCCCCCCTCCCCCTTCCCCCGCGGCTCCATCACCTCCTGCCAACTTGGGCGGTGATTGAGCTGCCGAAGCGGATCCCACTGAGCTCGTACGTTTCTGCCGAGGTCACTGAAGGAACAACACTGCCGCGGCTGTTCAACAACACGCACGCCTCATCAGGACGTTTTTAGTACAGCGTTTGCCGCTCCGTGTTTGCCTTCGCGGCTATTTTCGAATGCCACCTGCGAGCGCACGGCGTGGAATGCTCAGCGCGCCTACAGCCTGCAACAGGCCGTGCGGTGACGGTAACTAAAAAAAAAAATAAAAATAAATGAAAAGCTGTAATAGGGCCACTAAAAGATTATCGTGCGTCGGGCTTTACAGGACGTGCGCGCCAGGTGGCGACGCTCGCGTTGAAAGGAAAAGCAAAAGTCCGGAGATGACTCAGTACATTGTTATGGGATATGCTGTAGGGTATCCTTGCATCCATATCAAGGACCGTGGGGAAACGTCGACCTTCCGGAAGCGCTGGGATTCGAAGCATATAGCTATATGTTAACTGGCCAATGGTCGAGAAGCAATGGACATTTAGAGTATTCGAGGAGAAGAAAGGTTCAGTGGCGATTTAGAGGTAAATCCCAGGTGAATGGATTAGCATTACGTGGCACCTTTTGGAGGTCCCAGATGAACGAGTAAAACTGTGTTTACCACAGTGCACTATATATATACCGCGTGACCGGCTTCCCATATTTCACACACACATACTTATGTCTACTTTGACACTCCTAATACTAACACATCAAAAAGAAGGGAGGATATCGATGGAGCCGGGGTAGTTACAGGTATGGGTAACGTTCGCTGTGGAGATAGAGGTTTCAATGAAGAGGGAAAGGATGCGGGAAAGATAGGCAAAATGCTGGACTGCGACAGGTGCGGTAAAACTTGATTAGCTCGCGCAGGCTAGGCGACGTTTTGTCACCGGCCCGTTCCTATGGGAATGCCAATAAGTATCATGATCGTCATCATCTCATCGTCGTTACCTGATGTAGCGAGCGACTAAAGGACACACTTTGTTCCCTTTCGCCCTATCTCAAGAAACCACCGTCGCGTCCTTCAGACCCCCCCCCCCCCCCCTTCTGTGCCTCAGTGGCAACGTGGCGTTCTACCGCTTAGTATGAGGACACGGGTTCGATTGCCAGACGTGTGATGGCCGCATTCCTACGGAGACGAAATTTAATAGCCATGGTCGTGTACTATAGTTTTCAGGTGTGCAGAAAGAAGCCTCAGGTGGTTGAAATAATTACGTTAACACGGAAACACAGAAACTCGGACGTGCTCACACTCAGGTGCACGTTCAAAAACGAAAAAAAAAAAAAAAAAAACTAAGTAAAACAAGGTGGCCAAAACGCTATGCCGTGACCATTATAGGTAACAGTGTAGGCAATCCGGAAACGTTTTGAAAGTGCCCGCATTATCAGCAGACAGCAGTAAAGTAACTGATACGTTCTGTGAATATAGTTAACAGCCCCCTGGAATAACACGAGACGCGCTTTCAAACGGCTTTCAAAAGGCCGCTGTGGCTGAACACACGTGCTCCGCATAAAGGTATGTCAAATGAAAAAAAGTGTTTCAGGTGAACGCTCCTTATTACTTATTAACGTGCCACATTCACGTCTACAGATCACGAGTTATCGTAGCTTCAAAACCACTTGGGTGTTACCTCGCACGTTTCTCACGATTGTACATATTTAATAGAGCCATGCCTAGAACTTGAGACCTTTGCCGCAAACGGTATGCAACACCCATTGGCTTCTTCGCAGTGTATTCCATCCCCTGTCTTCCACTGTGGACGGTAGACGTCAACGCCCTCGACACACTCTTGCGAACAGCCTACAAGCATGTGTGCTAGGACTGCCGCCCAGAATGGCAACATTCCGGCTAAGAGCGCTTGGAGTTCACTATACTTCACAAGACCTTATCTTGCCTCATCCTGTTGCTAATCAAAAGGAAAGACAGAACGATCCACCACTGGACGACACTTCCTTAAACGACTAGGATATCCCCCCTATACATTTCTCAAGCCCTTCTCAAGATTGCACCTCGTCTCCGCAGTACAATGCGTATCCCACTCGCTCCGAGGTACACGCACTCCACGCGCATCATGCTGGCTTGAAGACAAGCTGAGGCGCAAGCTTTAACTCACAAATACGGAACCCACCCCAACGCTTTCCACGTGGATGCCGCAGCCGTTTCGGCCCTCTCGACCCACTTTAAGAGCTATTAGAGTTGTCGGGCGATCCCACCGCTGTTACCAGTTGTAGGAGTTGTCGGACAATCTCGCCGCTGCCACCATTTGTAAGCGCTGAAGGTCGTAGAGAGGAACTTGGGAGGAACTAGGTGAACAGGGTTTGTTTACATTATTTACATTTTAAACAACAGAGACATTCGACAGTCCAGCGGGACTCCCAAATGGAGCCCGCAAGACGAAGCATACAGCAAACGAGCACACAGCTCACGAGTACATTGACGAGCACAGAGCACGACGACGAGAACACCCTAGCCGCCGACAACAGCTCGTTATATCCACTACGTGTTCCCTAGATCCCTAGGCGAGGCAAAACGTCCGACGTCACCGTAAACAAGCCGCCTCTCTGCGGGACGTTTTACCTTTCTGCGGGACGTTTTACAAACACACACACACACACACAGGTTTCTGTGCCCCCTCCTCGGGCAGACGACCTTTGCAGCGCAGTCGTCATGGTGTCCATTGTCCTGCGTCCCCGTAGCCAGATGGTCACGCCCCAACCCAGCCGGCGCCTCTAAATTCCAGAGCTGCCGTAGTCCGCAGTTCTCCAAAGGAAGTTCACGGTTGGTTAGCGCTGTCCTCGCTGGTTCTCTGAAGGGCGCCACCACCCCGGATCGAAACACGTGCAGCGGGCTGAAATAACTTGAACGTTGCTACCTCGGCAGGCCATTCCTAAAAGAGCGTATAGTGGATGGAGAGGGAAAGGAAATTGTCGCAGCCATGGTAACGACATAAATCCATCGCGGAAGCGAACGAAGTTACCGTTACACCGGCTTTAGTGGCTCAGCAGCAATGAAACTGCGTTATCTTTTTTTTTTCGGACCCCAAGAAGTTTGCCGCAACTATATACGCCAGCGGCAAGATTTCTAACAAAGCTCCAGATATATACACCATATACTACATAGGTATTGAGACCCTGGCTGGGATTTATCTGGGGCCTTTACCACTTACCTACACTCATCGCCTACATCACTATCGCTTAAACTGGCCGTACCCTACCACCCTCATGCAAAACACTCACTCATCGCTAAGAGGCTCTTGCCAGGCGAAGGTTTCCGACTGATATTTATCCCCATCTTAGCCTATTCCATCTCATTTTATGCCCTTGCAGATGTCCTCGCTGTGATGAATACGCCTCCTTATATCATACAGTGTGGACATGAGCACACGTACGCACCGAACATTCCGCCCATTTTCAGCCCTACGCCTGACCAGTGGAAAGAAACGCTGACCAGCTCATATCCTCACGACAAGCTCCAGCATGGAGGGCGGCGGGCACAGCAGGCAGTTGCTGATTGCAGGGTTTGTGGGCCAAGGAACCTACCCGCCTGCGAACGAAGCAGCTCGACCGGGCGTCAACGCTCGTTCTCTTTTTAATAAATGGTTTGCACTACCACTTACAACTTGGCTCCTTGGTGTCTCGTATCTGTGGTCGCGCTGTGTTTAGGTAGCTTGACGAGACATCACACGCATTGCTGTGTACCTGCGGCGATTCTGAAGCCTCGCCCGCCATCCCGTTATCTCTGTCACGCAGCGAAGCGATCTTTTACCCCCTCCCCCCCTCCGGCTCGGGTTCCTGAACTTGGCCGCCGGTGTAAACAGTGCGCGCGCCGTCTCTCTCCCCGCCCGGCCCGGGGAGCCCGAACCTTCGCGTCATGCTCCGCTCGGAGATGGCAGATATTGCTCGACATTAGCGCTGGCTTCGAAGGCCAGAGGTCGGAGTGAGAGGAAAAGAGGGAGGACGCGTCTGTGCCTTCTCTATTCTTTCTCTGCGGCCCTCTCCCCCCCCCCCCCCCTACTTCAACGTCCACTCTCGCCCACCCCGTCACCCTCTCGCCCGGCGATGACGTGGTGCTCCGTAGTACACCAGCTTTGCAGCCACAGTCTCGTAGCGCGGGATCCCCTTCGTCTGGGTGGAGGCTGTGTGGCCTAAATTGGGCCCCAGGGTTTCTTCGCTCGCTACTCCTTTACCCCCGTTCTCTTCGCCTCGCGTTTCCCAAGCGCCCTTTATCGTCCGCTCCGTGCATGCCGCAGTCCTCCCCTCCCCCTCCCCACCCCGTCCTCACTCGCCCTCTTCTTTTTCCGTCCCGACCTTAACGCTATTTTCCGCGCGCTTTCTTTCAACCCGGCTGCGCTGCTAGCGCGCCCCGTACGCCCCCGCTGTACCGTTCGAAACCCGTCAGGGTCAATTTTCCTCGAGAGTTTCTGGCCGTTTTGCCGAGACTCTTTCTTTTTTATTTCCCTCCAGCCTTGGTCTGTCCATCTTCCTTGGCTCATGTGTCACGGAGTGCAGTGTGCAGTGAAACCTTCCTTTTGTCACGGAGTGGTGGAGAGGCTACTACAGGCGAGAGAGAGAGAGAGAGAGAAAGCTTGCGAACATTGGGTTGCCGCTGCGCGGTACGCGAGTTGACGTAACCTAAGTGTTTGGGTAGCGAATTCTCCTTTATAGCGAAACAATTACCTGTCACGGAGTGCAGGATGTCGTGAAACCTTGGCTCATGCGAGGAGTGGTGGGGATAGGTTAATACTGAAGCGGAGACGTAGAGAGCTGATGAAGATATCTTTGATACTGTGTGGTACGTGAGCTGGTGTAGCAAGCGTCCGGATAGCGAATTTTTCTTTGTAGCGAAATAATTACCTCTCACGGAATGCACCGTGCAGTGAAGTCTTGGTTTTAACGGAGCACGCGGATGGGCGAGTTACTAGCGGATAGAGAGGAAGAAAGAGCCGTTGAGCACAGCTTTGCTGCTATGTGGTACGTCAGCGTGCGCGGCAGATATGTCGGCACAGCAAAATTTTCGCTCTAGCGATGCAATTTTTATCTCGCTTTCAATTCATTCACAAGCGGGGCGACAGACAGCGTGAAATGTCTTGAAATGGCTTTTTCCTGTCTAAGTAATGTGTAAGTAAGACAGAAATAATGTGTATATGCCTATTTCAAGTTGTAATGAAAGGAAGTGAAGGCAAAGTCCGTGCGCCTGATCAACGTTTTCAATGACAGCCGGATGTAGTCCGAGATAACTGTAGATGAGTGGGAAAGCAACAAGTCCAAGCTAGCGTACGGAGCGAAGAGTAACACCGCAGTTCATGTGTGTTAGTGCGGTGACGCGATTCCCGCTACGAATTTTTACATTACCTCAGCGGGATGCTAAGCAAAGGCCGTTTGTACGTGACACCGAAAGCGAGTTAACTTAGTTTATTATTTCCTTGTCTCACGCTGATAGAGATAAATTAAATAGAGGCGAGAAAGAAGCGAGAAGGTACAGATACTAGCACGAAAAGCCTCTTGTTGCCTACCTAACGCTTGGGGAGGGGAACTAGGGAGTCGACGGAGGCTAAATAATAAAGGCAGTTAGATCGACTCAAACAGAAAATCTGGTGTGCTGCAGCACACTACAGGACGGGAAAGGAGGTAGAAATATAAGGAGGCAGTTGCACTTTCTGTATAGTTTGTAGCTTCCGTGTCTGCAGCAGATCGAGGAAGCGAAGGGCGCGCACTCTTGTGACTAGTCACGTGACCCTGCAACCGCCGCTGAAGGAAGCTTCTGGAAGCAACGCGCACTGCCCTAGTTGGCTTGGCGTGTCTTGTTGAGTAGTACGGTGCTTTCGGCGCTTAATGCGCGAGACACATGGTGCGATTTTCCGTGCGATCGGTCGTACGGCGAGTCGTGTGCGTCTTGCCGCATGCGGCGATTCGAGACACATGGGTACGAATAGCTTTGCCGCTGAACTCCGCCCACATTTTTACTCTTTCATTGTTGCTTGACAAATTTCGGTGTTCGCCGTGTTGACGTCAGAAACAAGACTAATAAACTCGTGTATTTTTATGTTGAACACAAGAATTATGGTTTCTTCTTGTGAATTATAATCTAGTATGTCATGGTTCGCCAGAATAAATAATAGTTTGTGAATGCGACATAACTATGCCCTAAAGTTGGACGGATTCACATAGAAGTGCTGGCAACTGCGGTCTAGTCGCAGCACGCGCGGGCTCAATGCTTGGCGAGTAGCGTTGGTGTGTTGGCTTCTTCTTGTTGGCTTCGTGCTATTCTCGCAATGGTACACCTCGACCGCCGCAGAAGACTGCTTCTTCTTAAAAAGAAGGTTCTTCTGATTCAGAAGAAGAGGAAAGCAAAGCGAAAGTGGTGGGTGCGGCCGTCATGGAGAGACCGGCACACGGAAAGCGAATATTTTACGACGGTGAGTGGCGTTCTGAAGGATAACTATTTTTCACTTTTAATGAATAAATTGTACAACGCGATGGTGACTGAATAGCTAAATCCCATCACTGCTGCATGCCTGGGAAATGTTACTTTATAGTTGAGGATGTGACCTTGACATTAAGGAAGCTTCAGCACTAGACCAATTAGGATTTCCCTAGCAAGATACTTGTAAAATGCAGAAATGCTCCCGGAAAACAACCGCTAGACCGATTCGACTAAGGTTGCGTTTGAAAGGCAACGTGAAATTCTAGACGACAGAGGAAGCACAATTTGGATGTACAGCCTCCCTGATTTTTAATAATATAGCGCGAGCGTCGACTGAACTGCTTATAACTGCTTATAACGGCGATAAGCGTGCAACAAGGCGAGAGTTCGCGCACGAGCCTTGTTGCCTTGTTGCACTCGCCTTGTTGCACGCTCTTTTTGCACGCTTATCGCCGTTTTAAAGCGCTCACCAGCAGTTCAGTCGACGCTCGCGCTATATTATTAAAAATCAGGGAGGCTGTACGTCATCATACATGGAAAAATTGGCAAGTACAACTAACTTAGACACGATGTTTACAAATCGCAACGCTACAGCGAAAACAGATGTCAGAACGCTCTAACCTGTAACAGTACAGCTTACTAAAAATTCTTACGATGCTTACGGGTGTTTCGCAAAAGTCCTGCAAATTAGTAGTATTGTTTGATGGTGGTGCTATATAATACGTTCCTTTTGTACATTTGAGATGTTCACGTGCATTTAATACATTGTCATAGCTTTGTATTCTGCTAAATTACAGATTAAAACTTAGGACTAGTGTTTCTGTCCAATTTGGGAATTTCCAAGACTATTTGTAAAGAGATTGATGACCGAAGTAAGAAAACTTAGTAAATTAGTGAATTTCTCATTTTACAACAGACCTCATAAAGTTCTGTGCACTCTATGTCTAGAAAAACGTTTTCTCCATTTTCATGTAATTACAATAGCTCCTGAGCTAAAGATATATCTTGAAGCACTATTTCGGTAACACAACTTGCTGTAATCACTAAAGAGAGACCGAATGCGCATCTCTTCCTCAGATGCAAAGGATGCGTAATGGCGACATTGAATACTTCAAGAAGTATTACCGTATGACGCCGCATCAGTTCGATTTTCTGCTGAGCCTCTTGAAGGAAGACCTCCAGAGAAAGCACGTCGTCAGAGAGCCAATACTCCCTGCTGAACGACTGGCCATGACACTAAGGTAATGTATACCACATTTGTGTAAGGTGTTGCATTTGTAATAAAAGCTTTATGTCACTTTGCCACTGCGATTTCCATTCAATTACATTATCGGAACGTCTATTTGCAAGTACTAAAAGGAAGAAAAAAAGTAATGCATTGACAGGATAGATGGTTGTTATGAGTATTAAGTTTTAGTACAAGCAGGACAACAATAGAGGATACAGGACAAGGCACTACCGTCAACTAACTTATGTCAGACCCTTGGCTCATAAAAGAAACTTAAGGAGCAGGCGCAGAGGAACCATCATGATGGGCAGATTAAGAGATGAAATAATACGAATTAATCAAAAGAATCGTGTTGTGCGGAGCGTGACAGATGCAGCAAAAACGGGCACACATCCTTGTCATCCCATTGGTTGTGTGACACAATTGTATGAAGCAACAGAGCGATGAATTGGGCTGGTTGGTGCACATTCATTGTTATTGCGCTATGAGCAGCACACACTAATGGGGACAAATGGCGACTGACTCTGACTGAACACGCAAACTGACACAATTAGAGCTATCATTTGCACAATGTGCGCATGGTGTCATTAGAGCTGATTCTAAACTTTACGTATCAAGGTTGTGCAGCCATGTATCACAAAGAATTAAGAAACCTGTTTGCGGAAAGAAACATTCCAAGTTTGTAAAATGTACTGTTGGTATACTTTATAAAATTCACTTTACCTGTGACAAAGCGTCCATGGGCCAGACTGGCCACTGTATGTATGACTGAGAGCACGAGCCGCCTCTACCAACAGAAACTGCAATTAGCACAAGACGGCAATATGTGCATGTGTCAAGCTGTTTTCTAAGAGACTGTGATATTGAAAAGGAGCCAAGACACCACTGCCTGAGAATTGTCAGAAACGAATTTAAGAGACTTCTTTTAAATTTTGTTCTTAAGCAATAACAATTTTGAAATTGTCTGCTACAAGCTTTTAAAGTTGCCATTCTCACCCCTGTTGCAGGTACCTATCGTCTGGTGATGCCATGCAAGATATCGCCCTTTCGTTCAGAGTGGGCATATCAACGGCACGCATGGCTGTCCGGGTCACATGCCGGGCACTATGGAGCAGACTGCAGCCGCTCTACATGCCGGTTGGTATTCTCTGTTAAATCTGTTGCAGGCAATCACTTTCAATGTTCAAGCCCTAGTTGTACTTACAAAAAAGGCAATTCGACCTTGTGGTGTAGGGGTTGAGGGACGGACTCCGGGATGAAAACCCAACTTGGGAGGATTTATTTTACATTATTTACAAGGAGGTGAGCGACAAGTAACATTTGTACAGTCATTACGGGCCGGCAGCAACTCGGACGCTGCGGCCCGCGGCAAGAAGTTCGAGAGAGGTGAATCAGGGAATCGGGGCATGTCCCAGCATGCTCAGGTCTCTCTGGAAGGCTTCTTATAAACCCTTCGAGCACTGTAAGTCACGTCATGTTTGACCAATGGGAGAGTCCGCTCCGATGACGCCACTTTCAGCCAATGGTAGGCGCCCGTGTCGCGGTGTCACACCTGGCGGCTCTCTGTGGTCTTGCCTCGCAGACTGGCAATGAATGCACTTCTAACCAGGAGAAGGGGAGGGCTGCTCATGTTCCATTGTCCGAGGCCCACCTGCTAATCCCGGCGGCGCACGAACTTGTTGGCACGTGAACTTGTTGCCTTAAACTTGTTTGCTCGGCCGCTCCTCTGGAATGTGCTTTCCTGCTTCGGCATTCCTCAATTAGCTGTGCTGCGACTCGAAGTGGTTTGGGGAACTCGAAGTAATCGCAGGAAACAGCTCCATATCTAACAGTGGTCATAACAAACCTAGACAAGCTGAGGAAGGCAGTAAAGAAATGCGATGGAGACAAACTTTAGGCATTTATTTCTGGAAACACAAACCGAACTGTACGCTTAGAACATTAGTACTCATTAAAAAGGTTGAAGAGGGGGCGTGGCAAAGAACTGTATAAAGACACCTACAGTGCAAGGTGAACACTTTTCCCGGGTGACCCTTTCAACATCAGCAGTTTCATGACCCTGGTAGACGAACTCTGACAAGAATTGTCAGAAGCCATGGTAGCCTTTTCCATTGACATAAAGGACGGTTCTACTCAATTCTCAATATGAACTTGTCGCACTTAGAGACTTGTTGAGAAATCTGGTGAACTGCCCTTCCAGGCGACATGTAGTGTAAGTGTAGAAGCCTTTTAAAGTCGCTAGGCAAGTATTTGTCTTCAACACTCATTAGAAAGTTTTATGTACCCAAAAAGGGAGTTTGCATCGGGTCATGTATAGCACCGCTGCTTCGCAATATCTTTCTAGCAAACTTTGACAGCAAGCTTAAACAAAAATTAGTCGAGCACATGCTTAGGATATTTAGGTACGCTGATGTTTTTCTGATTACGTCCCGCATGTTTCCCAAATGTGTTGCTGCCTTTTCAGTCTAACCATTCAAAGCTATTCAAGAGAGGAATTGTTAAATTGTTTTCAAAGCTCATTAGGTAAGAGTTGCTCACACACACTATTATGACAGGTTTTCGATCACTGCAACGTCTGCCGGGAGCTGGTTATCCCCAGGCACTGCAAAAAGCTGTGTTCGAGGCACAACTGAATTACTTTTTTTTTTCTACACTCCTTAACCTGCCAAAAAGATTGTCAAATGTGAGGAATAGTAAAAGTGAGGTCGTCATTTCAGATCGTGCATCATGTCACTAGTAGTATTTCAGTGGAAATGTTTAACAATGCGTAGGAAACTGCCGATAAGATCGATCAATTTCTGTAAGCGTGATAAAGAAAGGGTTAACTTGGGGCACAACTTTCTTGGGAAGTTTCACGCTCTATTACATTAAGGGAGTTCGTGGGTGCCCCTGTGACACAAGTATTACAACACTGAAAACATAGCTTTATTCACTGCAATTACTGTATTAGGTGAAGCAATCGTGATGCTGATTCTTAAGAGTGCTGTAAATTGGGCCACATAATACACTCACCAGCAGCTGTGGCTTTAAGGTATTGCATTGTTAGCTTGTGCAACATGCCCATAAGAGCATTCCGTATTGTGTTATCAGTCACCTGACACACCTGGTGAATCTGAAAATGGCATTTCTCAGCTTGCAGTACACTGACAAAGTACTACCATTAGCTGTGAAAACTGCTTCATGTTCCTTTTTTTTTTTGTCGCATACAGAAACCCGAGACTGCCACGTGGCTGAAGATTGCGGAGGGCTTTGGGCATACCTGGCAGTTTCCAAACTGCCTTGGGGCTGTTGACGGCAAGCATGTGCACATCAAGTGCCCTGCCAAATCAGGAAGCATGTACTTCAACTACAAGGTTAGTATAGTTTGCAATATACAACAGGTAACCTGAAGCAATGGGTAAGGCCAGTTGGTTTGCAACGAAAAAAAGAAGCTTGTGGGATTAACTAGTCTGCAACTGCTTATCTTCTGCCTTGAATAACAACACCAGGAACACAACAGGGAATGAACCAGCTTGCAATGTGCAAGGAATGCTTTAAACAAAGCTTGGATAAGGTGTAAATGTAGAAATCGGAAAGAAGTGTCAGAAAAAAATCCAACCTTTCTTCCTCAAAGGCCATGAGTTGTAGTACTTTCACTAATCTCCGTGCTCATTTTTTTCTTGTGGAAGTTTCTACATCCTTTAGCACATTCCACACGCACAATGGGGAACCAGCGCTAAAGTTTTCACGGCGCCTGCAGCGCCGCCCTGGCGGTCAGAACGTGCACAATGCAGCCTCCCCTGCGGACAAAAATTGCGTTGTGTGCCCTTAAAGTCGAAGGAAAACAAAAGGGCACCGACGATACTGTTGCGTATACAAGTGCCACAACTAAGTCGGGATGAGGGAGGGTGTATCCTTCTGCGTCTTTCCATCTAAACCCTACGAACAAGAACGGAGGCGGCGTTGGATCCAAGCAGTCAGGCGAGCGGAGTAAGCTCCCGTCTTGTTGCCCTGTCAAGCTGTGTCAGGCTGGTTTCTAAATCAAATTTCGCGTGTATCCTTGGTTTATTCGATAGTGAAGACGGTCAGCCATGGCAGACAGTACTAAACAGCAGAATCTGCAGTCGGTATTTCGTCGGAAACAAAATGAGCAATAGCATGCACCATCCGGCATATGTACCATTTTTCCTTCGCAATGCCACTGCCAAGCCCCTTCCAACGCCACCGCACCAAGTGAACAATACGAAAGGTAAAAATTATCCATTCATTGCCAAGAATTATGTGGGAGGGAAGCTGCCTTGTAATACGAGTTGTATGCGCATAGTGCAGGCGCACGCGCGACTAAGCCACCTGTTTATAAACATGCGCATGCGGATGAGGACTCGGCGCTGAGATGCATCCGGCAAATTTATGTAATCAGTGTTCAATGTAGCCAGGATTGTTACGGATCAAGCAGCGGAGCACTCAAACCTTTGCTTGCGCGAGTCAGCTGATGCGATAAAGCTTTCTTCTCCATTGACTGCTGTGGCGAAGTAAGATCAGAATTTTTTATGTCTAGCCAGAGAAATATGGAATATCTTCAGGCCAACTAATACTTACGTAACCATAGCGCAGTACGACCAGAGCCATAACTGCTAGATTTCGAGGCAGACAGCCACGCAAGCATGGCATCGATACACGACGCAACCGTTAAAGAAACACACGTGCTCGCCGCGACGCACTGTGAAAAATATATAAAGCTTAAAAAGCTTCTTTCGTCATTTCTTCACTTGATGGCGCTAGCTTCTTTACAAAAACTGTCCACTTGAAGCGGCGCGAAAACGGATACGAACAATACGGCTGCGTCTGGTTGTGTGGCTGGAATATGCCGCGTTTCGTCGCCAGGGCGGCGTGCAACGCACTCTTTTCGACGCGCCGCCTATCCAGCACTGGTTCCCCATACCAGAGACCCGTAGCTCCTCACTACCCAAACAAACAGTTACAGATAACACACAGCTATTTGACTTGGCATGCTTCATTCCTCTTTTCTTTTTCTTGTACTGTCTGGGCCTTTGGCAACAGTGGCTCTGATTTGTAATGTGTAGGTGCTTACAATGCCTCCTTTACTATATATGCCTGCCGCGTGAGCTGAGAAGCTGGTTCCTGCCCCTCTCCTCTTTACTCTTCCCCACCCGGGTCGGCTGCGTGCGCTAGCTGTGGTGCCCGCTGCAAACCTAAATCACACAGCCCTGCCTCTGAGATTTTAACGGCATCTTTTGCGATCCCGGAGGCTGTACTCATGGTCTCTCATCAAGCCATTGGTCGAGCGCATGCCAGCCTAGTAATCGTCACTTCCTCCGCAACAGAAAGTGGGCAGGCTGCGAGCGCCGTCTCTCTGCGACTACCCTGAACTACGGGAACCTCTGCTCCAATGGGAAGACTAGCGACGCGACAGGAATCTAGTAAAGGAGGCATTAGTGCTTAGCTCAGTGCTTGGATAGTGACAATACAGGGAGCAGTTTCTGACTGCATGAGCTGGTTGTACACTTGTTGGTGTGTTATGCTGCTACTTGCTTTGTAAATATATTCTTGTGCATGCTCTCCGCAACATTCTGGTACACTCTTGTGATTGCTTGTTTATTGCAGGGCACTTATTCCATTGTGCTTCTTGCTGTGGTTGACAGCAACTACAAGTTCGTTGTTGTTGACGTGGGTGCATACGGCAAGCAGAGCGACGGGGGAGTGCTTGAGCAGTCCATATTCGGGCAGTTACTGGACAAAGGCAAGCTGCAACTTCCCCGGGACCTTCCACTACCGAACACAGCCTTGCCAGCTCCTTGTGTCTTTATCGGGGATGAGGCCTTCCAGCTGAGAACCGATTTTTTGAGGCCATACCCAGGTCGAGGATTGGAGGCCAGCAAAAGGGTATTCAATTACCGCCTCAGCAGAGCAAGGCAAGTTAAAATGCTTACCACACTGCTTTGTAAGAACTGAAGGCTCATTATTTACCGCGAACCTTCTTTTTGTGCATCATGCAGAAGGTGTGTCGAGAATGCTTTTGGAATCCTGGTGACCCGGTGGAGGATCCTCGGAAGACCAATGGGGGAAAGCCCAGGAAATGCTGAGCAGGTGGTGAAGGCACTGTGCGTGCTTCACAACTTCCTGATAGACGTGCGCACAGGGAGTGATGACTTTTATTGTTGGCCCGGTTATGCGGATTCAGTAAGCTCATCGGGTCAACGACAAAGCGGCCAGTGGCGGCAATTACTTGTACAACCACCCATGCAGGTGGCCCGCACCACGGCACACAACTTCAGTCACATGGCACGATATGTCAGGGACATATACTTGCAGTACTTCAACAGCACTGCAGGGCGTGTTTCCTGGCAAGACGCCGTGATCTGAAGTTGCAGTCTTGGTGTCGTGGTGCCTTTCTAAAAGTGAGTGGTCTTTGTTGAGCTTGTGCATCAAAATGCCAAGGCATTTAGTAGCCACAGATAAATTGTCTGCCAAGTCCTCCATTTTCTTCCAAGGAAGTAGAACGTGATAGCAACCGTCCTTGTTAGTTATTGCTTTCTCGAACTGTTGTAGTGTCACTTCACTGTCTATCATGCGATGCTGCACAGATCGCGATGTCTATTTTTCTGGACAACTTTTGGTGTTTTCAGAAGCACATATGCTGTCACTGTTTCTCAACACTGAAGTTAATCGAAGTACTCCAAAAGACTTTGTAACTTTCTCTGCTTTCGTCATCCGAAGCACTGAGTCAGTCTCTGCTTGATCCGTTGATACCACTTAGGATGCTGTCGTTGGCTTGCCAAGCTCGTGAAATTTAAGCGCCAATTCTGACAGCAAGACTCACAATAGAGTCCCATGGGTGTAGGCTTGTGCCAAGAGTTTGACTGAGACTTGGTCATAGAGATCTCGAAGTTGCCTGACATTCAAAGATGACGAGACTGTACCGGATCTCAAAGGCTTCTAATGTGCTCTTGAACAATTATACTTTCAGCTCCAAAACATTTCATGAGAATATCTATGGGGTCCTGATAGCACTCTTCGGTTGCTTGGAGTACAGATATGGCCGAAGTGGCTGCTCCACTGAGTAGTACAACCACCCACGCCAGGTGAACCACCCATGCCACTCAGGTAAATAAAATTGTCCATAGTGCAAAGCTCTTCCTTAATGTGCAGGGGCGTCTGTTGTGGTACAGCATGCAGATATTCTAGTCCTGCAGGCATAGTGCCCATTGGGCAAAATGGCCCGAGGTATTTTTCAAGAACAACAGCCCGCGTAGTGCAAGGTGGTCTGTAACTACATCAAATGGACGGCCATACAAATAAGGCCGGAACTCAGAGCTTAGATGATGGCCAGGCATTATTTTTCTCTCGCAGGGTAATTTGTCTTAGCTTTCGTAAGAGTATGACTTACATAAGCCACAACATATTCAGGAAACCCTTGTTTGCGCTGGGCAAGAACATTGCCAAGGCCAGCACCACTGGCGTCTGTGTCGACCTCTGCAGGAGCTGATAACTCGTGACGGCGAAAAAAGATGTTGGCAAAAGACAAAGCCTTGTGAAGGCCTCGTCTCTCTCGGACGATCACGAAGTAAGGAGCCCGTTGCTGCTAAGTCGTTGGTTCACCACTGCAAAGGTGGAGCCTCTCTAAGTTTCCAAGTAGGCTTGTGATGTCTTCGGTGGTTGATACCTATTGGCTGACTGCCAGCAGTTCCAAGGAGCCTGGCTTCCCATCAGGACAACCTTCACTTTTGCGTCGCTCAATTTCAGCAAGTTTCCGTGTCACTATGTGGCTTGTGTCAGCGGTGCACTGCGATTCTTGAAGTTGGCGCAATTCAGAGAACACAACATTACGAAGCTCGTCAACGTGTAGTTTGTGAAAGCGCCAAGTTGTGGATAGAAGCAGAACACGGGCTAGGCGCTCAAACAGTTAATCAAAAGTTCACACTTCTGCCAAGGGTACCAAGGCAGAATCATGCCACAGCATGTCCGAAGTACTTGTGCCACCCTTGATCTCATCCGCAACATCGCTTTGCAAAACCGAGTCAGTGGGTTCCTTGCTTTGCTTACGGCACTTCTTGAAAGGTGCGGTGTTGTCATGCTTCTCAGCTGGCCTTATTCACCATTTTTTTTTCTCTTTCGACTGATAGCTTGGGCAGTCTGGAAATATAGTGGGCACTGTATATCTGGAGACGGGTGCTTTCCGGGTTGTGCAAAGCAAGACATTACCACTATAGACAGCTTTCCAGGTTTCGTTCACCAAATGTGCCTTGAAGTATCGTTTGCAGAGATGGTCAGTAGATTGCAGTGTATAGTATGGTATTCCTCCATACCCAAAGTCGCTCTTCTTTCTGCACAGAGTACGAAAGTTTTCCGGCACACAACTTGTACCCTGCCGTGCATCGTGGGGCGAAACACTTTTTCTCCATCGCTTCTATGGTTGCTCGCACCTCATAAATTCACACGGTCAAGGAAAATTGTCAAGGATTGCGAATAGTTTCCCAAAACAAAGGAACAAAGACATTTCGATGTCAAACATGGCCTCATGGTAGAGCAGACTGAAGTGCTACCCCACAGATTTACGCCTACTGGTATAGGGAAGGCGAACTTGTTGGAACAACTTTTCTACGTGGCTGCTCCGCTGCACCTTTGGGCCGACCTGTCATCTTCCTACATCGTGGTCAGGGGCTATATGATGCTGGCAAAATTGCGTACGAAGCGTCTGAAGAGCACAATATCATCATCAAGCTAGCAGAAGCATGTGTGCCACTTCAAGCCGTGCAGAACTGTGTCCATTGTGCACTCAAAAGTGGCGGGCGCATTACATAGTCCAAAAGGCATTGCATTAAATTCATATAAGCCGTCGGGTGTGACAAAAGCCGTCTTCAGCCGATCGGCGCCTGCCATTGGTACTGATGGCAAAGCAAGAGATGAAAAGAATTCTGCACCTTGTAGACTGTCAGTCACATCTATGTGCAGGAGAGGATGGACGTCCTTGCAAGTGATCTTGTTGAGGTGCTGGTAGTCCACACAGAACCGCATGGAACCATCTTCATAACATGGACGATGGAGGATGGCCATGGACTCCTAGATCAAATTACCTTGCGGCAAAGCATGTCACTAACTTGTTCATTGATGACACGACGTTCTGCAGGAGATGCACGATACAGATGTTGCTGAAGTGGTAGTTTTTTGAGCCAGTGTCGGTACAGTGTGTAACACTTCACGTCCGGCTCAGGGAACAGTGCCCAACATCGAAAGAAAAAAATTCTTCTAAGAGGCACAAAAGCTACAAATGCTGGACCAGTTAAGGCCATCGACAATACAACGACCAAACATACCACTGGGCGATGTCAGATGTAAAACTGCACTGAGCGCTGTGTAAATAGCAGAGTAATTGTCGTCGGGCATGTCCATAACTTGTACGTCGTTGAGTACTTCTACATTGGTATAAGACATTCCCTGCGGAGCCCCATAACATGGTATGGGAATGGCTTGCAAATTAAAATGGTACTGTAGCCCTGTGTGATGGCCTCTGCCGCAAAACGTAGCAGCAGACCTTTCCTAGTTGTCAAGTGGATAAGTGGAGACGGTAGTGCAAGAGCATCTGAAATTCTGCTGCAGTACATGGACACGGCCATTGATGCATTAGGAGGAACGTAGGTGGTGGCGTCTTGGACGAGTAGTTTCCTCGAAACTGAAGATTTCTCAGTGAGCAGTAAATCTAACAGTGGCGAGAGTTCTGTTTTGGCCTGTGCACAATGCCGTTGGCTAATGGCATTGTGGCGTGAGAGCAAATCCTAGCCAAGGATGTCATGAGAGCACGGGGGAAGGATGAATTCTCTGTTGTATAGAATGTTGTCAATAACAAGCAGCGCAAGCCGCCAAGGAGTTCATGTGCTGAGTACTAACTTTACAGAGGGACAGCCAAGAAAGGGGCACCGTAACTTTCTGAAGTAAGCTACAAAGCTTAGTGTCCATAACACATACGGTGGCTCCTGTTTCCACAAGTGCATATGCGCGAGTTGCGAATGTCAACAAAACAAAAATGTTTGGGAGTCTGCATTGAGGACTATCACATTTCAACGGTGCTTCAGCCCTTGCCTCTACGACTGTGACGATTAGTTTTACTCCTCCCGAGTTAGGGGTTGAGGCCGAATTGGTGACAGTGAATGGCAGGTAGTTGGCATTGGGCACAGTGTCGGCGACATAGCCGACGGGGAGTCGTAACACAGATGGTTGGCCGGCTTGTCACTGGTGGTGTGGCGCTGCGCTGCTGCTGTACATGGTTACAAAAGTGTGCAAAATGACTGGCATAGCCGCACGCAAAGCAAATTGGTCAGTTGTCGGGAGTACACCACCGGTTTTTGCTGGGGCAGGTCCCATCCATGCCCAGAGGATGCATAGTACGAGGCAGCTGCTTATGACTGCATGGCAGGCTGCAATCGGGACCTAGCCACGACGTTGGTATAACGGATAGGCATACCCGGAGATAGAGGTTGGGTCCTTGCAACGACTTCAGCATAGCCGAGTGGTGCATTTACCGCGACCTGTTGGGGCGTCGGAACAACTACAGCGTAGCTTAGTGGTGCAGCCGCAGGAAGATGTTGGCGCTGGTCTGGCAAGATCTCGTCAATTTCTTGCTCGATTGCGTGATGGAGCGGAAGCATAAGATTTGAGGTAGGCTGCTTTATGTGCAGCGGCTGAGCGATGGTCATCAAAGAGAGCTGGCGTGCAACTTCCTGACAAACGCTTTCATTTCTGCTAGCAGAGCTTATTGATCAGAGGTGGTAGCCAAACCAGCAATGTGTTTATTGCACAATGAAGGGCAACGTGTCAATGAGCGCTGCCTGTGGAGCTCCTCGTAGCTTTGGCTTAGAGTGATGATGTTAGTCACGGACTAAGGATTCTTTGCAAGTAGCGTTGAAAGTATCATCCTCTATTTCTTTCATGACACTTCAGGTTTTGTTGGACTCCACCATTGCTGCAGCGACTCTGTTGCAGAAGTCCAGGACATCTGCAATGCAGCTCATAAATGATTCACCCGGCTGCTGTGTACATTCTTCCAAACGCGACCTTCAATGCAGATTGCGCACAGCAAGGTGGCCAAACACAGCCACTACACAGGTGTTGGACAAGGACCGCATTAAAAAATCGGTCTCATGGTTGTGTCAAAGACTGGCCACAACCGCAAGATAGAAGAGCACGTTGCTCAGTTTGGTGGGATTGCCCCATTTGTTGTGGGCACTTATCGTCTCGTATGACATCGGCCAGTCCTCCACGCCAGTGTCTTCCATGCCGCTGAAAATGGCAAAGTCCCTGTGGTGAGGCAGGCACACCAGCGCACGACCGACTGGGGAGGCGCTTTCTGGGATGCGTCTTCAGGCATGGCTGAGCGTACGGTACGGGATCAAAGTTCCAGGATTGATTTTGTAAGCCAAAGCACTCTCCATCTCTTGTAAAGGTGTTTATCACCAGTGTTTGGGCCGACCGTCATAGTAGGGCACGAACTCGGCATGGGAAGTGTTCCTCGAGCACACCACTGGAGGTTGACCCACTAGAAAGTGCTGGAGAGGATGGCCCACTACAGCGTTTTTCACCACACTATAGGTTAAGTGTGCAATTTAAATTTGACAGCGCTTTCTTTAGAGAAGAAAATAAGAGTTTTGAGACATGGAGAGGCAAACTGTAGTTGGTACCAACTACAAGTTTACAACTGTGGAATGCAACACTTGTGCTATATGTTGCCAAGTCTTCTAAATCACGGATTCTATCAATTTCAATTTGTTTTTGTGCTTCAAGCAAGTTTCATGAGAAAGTTAACGCGAGAGCATAATTTCATATACATGATGTCTCCATTGTATTTGCAACCTTGTTTAATGATGTAATCTGATGAAATTTTTAATAAAGCTGTGTTTCTGTGAACCCTTGTAATGGGCAGCGGGCTCGTCAAGCTGCCAAATGGCAGCTTTTATTCACTGCTACCATCTGTCAAATAGTTGAAATAAATGCATTGATGAATGGAAAGGACTAGGGCTGTGAATACTGAAATGCATAAAA
The DNA here is from genome assembly GCF_038994185.2 of Dermacentor albipictus. Taxonomy (NCBI): domain Eukaryota; kingdom Metazoa; phylum Arthropoda; class Arachnida; order Ixodida; family Ixodidae; genus Dermacentor; species Dermacentor albipictus. The sequence continues at coordinate 68,497,393 of NC_091826.1, read as the reverse complement.
CTATAAATACTGCAAGCACAGCAGCCTGTCATGCTTTGCTGGCAAACGAAAGCATACAATGAAATCTGACAAAGTGTGAAATGATCTCGCAACAAGTTGGCCAGCAGCGACCTGAACCGGTGGAAAGTTTTCAAATGATGCCTCTTCTCAGTTCTATTGCACCATTGAGAAATGCAAAAACAAAAGTAAGGTGGGTGTGAAAGTTGCAGCTGTAGAAAGGCACTTTCCAGTCGCATCAAACATTTTAAATGGCTAAAATGCTGTCTGGGTACGTACCAGCCATGTGCAGCTTTGTCGCAGTCCATTTTTTTAGTCTCCTTTTTCTGACTATTTAGTTCCCTAAGCTGTCTATCCCACACTCCTACTTTGGAAAGGCATTGATAGAAAAGTTGCTCATGCTTTCTGTGGGAAAATGCAAGTCGTCATTCTACAGAGGCCAATCACTACGTTGATCACGAAGTGCCACAACGATCTGTGGAACTTGTGAATTGATATCAGTGCTGTGTGGCTGCAGTAATTATTGAGTCAACGTGAGATGAATTTCGGCGTAATTTTTCTTTGTCACATACAAACACAAAGGCTCTTTATTTTACATACATGCTCTTTATTTCAATTACAAATTGTAAGCAACAAACACTGCGCCTTCACTACAAGACCCTGTTATTCTCGGAAATCGAGGTGCCTAGAGGACATTGAGGAGACAGTCCCCACAAGCGGCGGGCTGCATGCCTGCAGCCTCGCCGCCACCCCTGGTTCGACCCCCCCTTCGCTGACCGCAGGCATCTCCCTCCGCCTCGAGTCCCGCGTTTTACGACCCTGGCGGTGTACAGTAGCCTGTGTCGCAGAGAGAGTAAAGTGGCATTTCAAAGAGAAAGGTTGTGTGTATGCTTGCTCCCCCAAGTTCGCGAGGCGCCCTTGTTGCGTGGGAGCCGCTTGGGGCGAGTGTACGCGTGAGCTTTACTTTGCGTCGCGTTTTCTGGCCCACAGTGGCACATTCGCGGGCTGCTCTCGGCCAGAGCTAGTTTTGTAACCAAGTGCGCGGTTAGCTAGCTGAGTCCGCGGTAGAGAACCCCCTTTTTGTTTACACTCAGAAGTGGGATAACCCCAACAAGCCCGTCAAAATGAGCCAGGAAGGCGAACATCCGTACAACACACGTCTTGCTGCCCAGTCGCGCGCTGCTGAGGAGGTGACAAGCACCACCGAGCTCCAACGACACAACAGGCAACGCAATGATCGCGGCGCACCACACCAGCTCCAAGAAAAGGTCGCCCAGCTTTCGCGACTACAGGAGGAGATTCGGGAGCTCGGCGGCTCTACTCCTGCTTCCTCAGCACCGTCGTTCCAGCCGGATTCAGGCCCGAGCAACGGCATCTTGGGACAGCTCACCAAGGCCTTCACTGCAATGGCCCGCATGATGGAGAGGATGAATGCGCCCTCGACAGCGACATCTGTTCATGTGAGTCCGGACCCCTCTAGCGCAGTCCCAAGCTTTAACGGGGACAGCGCCCAAATCAGTGCTGAAGATTGGCTGCAAACATTTTCACGCGTTGCGGACTTAGCCAACTGGTCTGAACAACAACGCCTAACTGCAATTCACCTCAAGCTGCAGGGCCCCGCTAAGGATTGGCTAATCTCGTCAGCAACAAGGCATCAGTCGTGGCAAGAGTTCGAAACTGCATTTAAATCAGCCTTCGTGACTGAAGAAAGCATGCCGGACTTATGGAGGAGAATGGCCGAACGAATTCAGAGTCGTGACGAGGAGGTGACGAAGTACGTCAGAGAAAAGGAACGAATGTGCACCAGGGTCAAGCTAAGTCTGCCGGACACAATTACCAAGATTGTCAGATGCCTCTGGTCGACTGAAATGAGTTTAGCGCTGCGGGACAGAAGCTACAGAAGTGTGGACGAGTTGCTTCGAGCTATCAAAGCATATGAAAATTTTACAGAAAGCCGCGAGAAGCAATACCCATCGGCACAAAGATTCGGCAGCCGAAGCCGACCGAGCAGTGGCCACCAGTCATTTCCTTCGTCAACAGAAGTAGACGACGCTCTACGAAGCAGTACCGTGCGAGGAGTGCGACACGCGGACAGAGTACGTTGTTACAACTGCCAAAATACGGGCCACCTGTCGCGTCAGTGTTCTGAGCCACGGCGCCCACTTCACTGCACGAAGTGCAATTACGATGGGCACAGCGCGAAATTTTGTCCGAATCAGAGCAGCTCAGAGAACGTGACCAATATTGTACGCACCACGCCTTCAAAGAGGGTGTACAAAAGCGTTTGTATTGACGGCGTATGGATGCCCGCTCTTCTCGATACGAGTGCCGATGTGAGCTTGATAATGCAGACGCGTGCCGTACAGCTGAGCAGGGAGCTTACGGCACCTCTGGGAGCGGCCATACGCGGTGTGGGTGGACAGCGGTCATCCCTCGGTGAACTGTACTTAAGGGTGCGCGTCGATGATGTTGATCTTCCCGCCGTTCACTTTTACATAGTCAGCGACGACGCCTTTGTTGGACTGGACGTCATCATTGGTACGGACGTGATTGACTTGCCCGATTTGCTTCTGGTCTGTAGTGGTGGGTGTGCCCATTTACTAAACCAAAGGGAAGCACAACAGCTGGCAGGTCTTGTTGCAGAATTGGAAAGACCGAGAGAGGTCGTCAAGTGTCGCGAAAGAGTTGAGGCTGCCCCTCGGACGATTCTGTCTGTGCCGGGAACGCCTTCCCTTGATGAACCTGATGTTTTCAGTGACCCGGTTGCGAACTACAGCGACGTCAAGTTGCCCATGAAGCAAAGTCAAATACTCAAGTGTACACCCGCTCCTTGCAACATGCCAGAGCAAGTTTTAGTGACCACCAATGAGGAGGCCCATGCGCTGCAATTAATAACCCGAAGTGATAATAATGTTGGCTCGATCGTCTATGGAGAGGAGAAAACACAGCCTTGCATGTTGCTTAACAAGCATAATAATTGTTGTGCAGTGCAAATCGAAGAACTGGGGTGCACCGGCATCGCTGAAATGAAAATAATGGAGCTCCCTGGAAGCAAGCCGGTTTTCCAGCCACCATGCCGCAGCTCTTACTATGAAAAGCGGGTACTGAAGGACATCACTTATGAGCTGAAGTCATGTGGATTAATCCGTGACAGTAGTTTCCAGTACAGCAGCCCTGTTCTTCTCGCACAGAAGAAAGGATTTCGCATACAAGAGGGTGATCAACTACCGCCGCCTCCGTGGCCACAAACAGTTAAGGACACAGGACAGCCCACGAAGACACAACCTAAACACAGAGGCCCGTGCATTGTTACAGAGGTGCTGCCTGCAGACACATATCGCATCTCGAACCTACCAATATCGAAGGTGTCGACGCGGCCAGACCATGTCACGAGCGCCCATGAAAGCCAGATGAAACAGTTTAAATTGGCGTCGGACAGTGAGTGCGGAAGCGAGTGAGAATGATGAGACTCTCTCGGGACGAGATCGTGCAGGATGGTCGAGTGTAAGCAACGAACACTGCGCCTTCACTACAAGACCCTGTTATTCTCGGAAATCGAGGTGCCTAGAGGACATTGAGGAGACAGTCCCACAAGCGGCGGGCTGCATGCCTGCAGCCTCGCCGCCACCCCTGGTTCGACCCCCCCTTCGCTGACCGCAGGCATCTCCCTCCGCCTCGAGTCCCGCGTTTTACGACCCTGGCGGTGTACAGTAGCCTGTGTCGCAGAGAGAGTAAAGTGGCATTTCAAAGAGAAAGGTTGTGTGTATGCTTGCTCCCCCAAGTTCGCGAGGCGCCCTTGTTGCGTGGGAGCCGCTTGGGGCGAGTGTACGCGTGAGCTTTACTTTGCGTCGCGTTTTCTGGCCCACAGTGGCACATTCGCGGGCCGCTCTCGGCCAGAGCTAGTTTTGTAACCAAGTGCGCGGTTAGCTAGCTGAGTCCGCGGTAGAGAACCCCCTTTTTGTTTACAAAATATAAATACAAAGTACAATACAATACAATACAAATACAATAAATACAATACAGTAAATACAATACAAAAAAAATCCGCGTGTTGATAAAATTGCATAAACAGGCCTGGAGTGTGGCCTGATCCCGGTGACCAGAACCGGTAACGCACTCCCTCACCAGAGCAGGATTGGCCACCCTGGTGCAGTACATGGCCACAACCTCCTATATGAACAACACAATCAAACCCCGGCCCTCAGTCCCCAGCAGCTGCGAAGCAACTGACCACGGCGGCGGTCAGACCTGCGACGCTGCAGAGGGTGCTAAGAATCACTGGCTCCGGACAGGCCGCCATTGGAATATGAACCTGGCAACGTTTAACGCTAGAACGTTATCTAGTGAGGCGAGTGTAGCAGTGCTATTGGAGGAATTAGAGGGCAGTAAATGGGATATAATAGGGCTCAGCGAAGTTAGGAGGCCAAAAGAAGCATATACAGTGCTAAAAAGCGGGCACGTCCTGTGCTACCGGGGCTTAGCAAAGAGAAGGGAACTAGGCGTCGGATTCCTGATTAATAAGAATATAGCTGGTAACATACAGGAATTCTATAGCATTAACGAGAAGGTGGCAGGTCTTGTTGTGAAACCTAATAAGAGTTACAAAATGAAGATTGTACAGGTCTACGCCCCTACATCCAGTCATGATGACCAGGAAGTCGAAAGCTTCTATTAAGACGTGGAATCGGCGATGGGTAGAGTGAAAACTAAATACACTATACTAATGGGTGACTTTAATGCCAAGGTAGGCAAAAAGCAGGCTGGAGACAAGGCAGTGGGGGAATATGGCATAGGCACTAGGAATATCAGGGGGGAGTTATTGGTAGAGTTTGCGGAACAGAATAATATGAGGATAATGAATACATTCTCCCGCAAACGGGATAGCCGAAAGTGGACGTGGAGGGGCCCGAACGGTGAGACTAGAAATGAAATAGACTTCATACTCTGCGCTAACCCTGGCATCATAAAAGATGTGGACGTGCTCGGCAAGGTGCGCTGCAGTGACCACAGGATGGTAAGAACTCGAATTAGCCTAGACCTGAGAAGGGAACGGAAGAAACTGGTACATAAGAAGCCGATCAATGAGTTAGTGGTAAGAGGGAAAATAGAGCAATTCCAGATCAAGCTACAGAACAGGTATTCGGCTTTAAGTCAGGAAGAGGACCTTAGTGTTGAAGCAATGAACGACAATCTTGTGGACATCATTAAGGAGTGTGCAATGGAAGTCGGTGGTAACTCCGTTAGGCAGGATAGCAGTAAACTATTGCAGGAAACGAAAGATCTGATCAAGAAACGCCAATGCATGAAAGCCTCTAACCCTACAGCTAGAATAGAACTGGCAGAACTTTCGAAGTTAATCAACAAGCATAAGACAGCTGACATAAGGAAGTATAATATGGATAGAATTGAACATGCTCTCAGGAACAGAGGAAGCCTAAAAACAGCGAAGAAGAAACTAGGAATTGGCCAGAATCAGATGCATGTGTTAAGAGACAAAGCCGGCAATATCATTACTAATATGGATGAGATAGTACAAGTGGCTGAGGAGTTCTATAGAGATTTGTACAGAACCAGTGCCACCCACGACGATAATGGAAGAGAAAGTAGTCTAGAGGAATTCGAAATCCCACAGGTAACGCCGGAAGAAGTAAAGAAAGCCTTGGGAGATATGCAAACGGGGAAGGCAGCTGGGGAGGATCAGGTAACAGCGGATTTGTTGAAGGATGGTGGGCAGATTGTTCTAGAGAAACTGGACACCCTGTATACGCAATGCCTCATAACGTCGAGCGTACCGGAATCTTGGAAAAACGCTAACATAATCCTAATCCATAAGAAAGGGGACGCCAAAGACTTGAAAAATTATAGACCAATCAGCTTACTGTTCGTTGCCTACAAACTATTTACTAAGGTAATAGCAAATAGAATCAGGAACACCTTAGACTTCTGTCAAGCAAAGGACCAGGCAGGATTCCGTAAAGGCTACTCAACAATAAATCATATTCACACTTTCAATCAGGTGATAGAGAAATGTGCGGAATATAACCAACCCTTATATATAGCTTTCATTGATTACGAGAAAGCATTTGATTCTGTCGAAACCTCAGCAGTCATGGAGGCATTACGGAATCGGGGTGTAGACGAGCCATATGTAAAAATACTGAAAAATATCTATAGCGGCTCCACAGCCACCATAGTCCTCCATAAAGAAAGCAACAAAATCCCAATAAAGAAAGGCGTCAGGCAGGGAGATACGATCTCTCCAATGCTATTCACAGCGTGTTTACGGGAGGTATTCAGAGACCTGGATTGGGAAGAAATGGGGATAAAAGTTAATGGAGAATACCTTAGTAACTTGCGATTCGCTGATGATATTGCCTTGCTTAGTAACTCAGGGGACCAACTGCAATGCATGCTCACTGACCTGGAGAGGCAAAGTAGAAGAGTGGGTCTAAAAATTAATCTGCAGAAAACTAAAGTAATGTTTAACAGTCTCGGAAGAGAACAGCAGTTTACAATAGGCAGCGAGGCACTGGAAGTCGTAAGGGAATACATCTACTTAGGGCAGGTAGCGACTGCGGATCCAGATCATGAGACAGAAATAATCAGAAGAATAAGAATGGGCTGGGGTGCGTTTGGCAGGCATTCCCAGATCATGAACAGCAGGTTGCCATTATCCCTCAAGAGAAAAGTGTATAATAGCTGTGTCTTACCAGTACTCACCTACGGGGCAGAAACCTGGAGGCTTACGAAAAGGGTTCTACTTGAATTGAGGACGACGCAACGAGCTATAGAAAGAAGAATGATGGATGTAACGTTAAGGGGATAAGGAGAGAGCAGATTGCGCGAGAGAACAAACGCGAGTTAATGACATCTTAGTTGAAATCAAGAAAAAGAAATGGGCCTGGGCAGGACATGTAATGAGGAGGGAAGATAACCGATGGTCATTAAGGGTTACGGACTGGATTCCAAGGGAAGGGAAGCGTAGTAGGGGACGGCAGAAAGTTAGGTGGGCGGATGAGATTAAGAAGTTTGCAGGGACGGCATGGCCACAATTAGTACACGATCGGGGTTGTTGGAGAAATATGGGAGAGGCCTTTGCCCTGCAGTGGGCGTAACCAGGCTGATGATGATGATGAAATACAAAGTTCTTTGAGAAAATGTTCCAAAAGCCAGGGGAACTCATGCTTCAAAGTGTTATTTACACTGGCTTTACTCAACAAAGTATAACAAAACATAGACGTTTCGCCACCTATGCGGGTGGCATCGTCAGTACACAATGGCAACAAATGAGAAATACATCCTATTTATCTATGAAAGTGCCGTAAACATCCGGCAGGGGGCCACGGTTAGAGTTACATGAAGATTGATTACGACGGATGAACCATGATTCTACGAACTTTCTTGGGCCCCATCGGTGCTCCCGTGCTAGTGTGGATGTTTGCCGGATGTTTACGGCACTTTCATAGATAAATAGGATGTATTTCTCATTTGTTGCCATTGTGTACTGACGATGCCACCCGCATAGGTGGCGAAACGTCTATGTTTTGTTATACTTTGTTGAGTAAAGCCAGTGTAAATAACACTTTGAAGCACAAAGTTCTTTGTACAGGCTACATAGCCTCTTCTTGAGGTGGCCTGAGTGGCACCAAGCTAGTTGGGACAATTCCTGCCTCATAGTGGTTCAGGATATCGATGATATGTATCTTGCACAGACCCAAAAGATGGTCAGGCACCCTGCTCATTTGACCATTGAGGGATAATAAAAAGTGTTCGTTGTTTGATATCTTTGTGTCTAGCTCTTTGTTTATGTCATCAAGAAGTCTGTCTGTGTCATCTTTCTTGCGCTTAGTTTTTCGTGTTTTTTCTAGAGAAGAGGTTGGAGAATTGTGTGAAAAGGCAGTAGAAACATCTTGAGGAGAAGGCAAAGAAGGAAAAGATTGTGAAGAGGAATGAGCTGCAGAGCCTGAAAGATATGTAGAAGTAGATGGGGCATAATTAATAGTGTTTGTTTGTGTGGTGTCTGTGTCGGTGTGATCTGTGTGAATCATGGGCAGGAGTATTTGGGAAGGGCTTTCGGAACATTGGCTCAGAATTTCTTGCGCCGAATCTTCATCCAAGTCGAGGTTGGTTGTCGTTCTGCAAAAGAACACAAGAACACAGTTTAAATTTCACTTTGTTGCTTTGCAATTTGTGCGTTGAGTGAACAACTGTTTGATACATAATGCCTTTTTGTCATATAGATTTGTCTTTGCCAGGGCAACAGCTGAACATGTTGACTGACTTGTTTCGATAACTCATGCCTACCAATTCTGCTGAAATTGTAAAAATGCAAATGAGGAAATTGTGATGGTACCTGTACTGCCCTTTTATGGCAATGCAAGGCACTAGACGGAAGCATTGCATAATCAAGGAGTACTGGAGACATACGTGAAATTCTTAAGAAACATTTAAAAATATTATACAGCTACCTTATTCTTGCACAAGTACAAAATTGCCAATAAAGAAGGTAAGACAAGGAGACAGTGCCATGCCATTCACTGCATGCATAGAGTAAGTATTCAAGCTTTACACTGGGAAGGCTTAAAAGATCAACAGCAAATATCTCAACTTTCGGTTTGTAGATGACATTCCACAACACTGGGGATGAATTGCAACAAATGAGTTACGACTTTAAACCGAGAAAATGTAAATCTAAGTCAATTACTCAATGGGAACCCCGATCATGAGAAGGAAATTTACAGCATGTAAGCATGGGTTGGAATGCATACGACAGACATTATGAAATCCTGACTGGGATTGTTAAAAAAAGTGTACAGTCATTGCATTCTACTGGTGCACACATATCGAGTAAGAATGTTGAGGTTAACAATTTAGCTGAAGTTAAGGGCTGTGCAAAGATTGATGGAATGAAAACTGTTAGTAGGTGTAACATAAAAAGACAGGAAGAGCGTGGTGTAAATCGGAGAGTAAGCTGAATAGCCAATATTCTAGTTTAAGATAAAAACTGCAGTTAGGCAGGCCACGCAATGCGTAGGGCATAGACTTACAGAATGGGTGGCGAGAGAAAGGCACAGTCAAGGAAAGCAGAGAATGAGGTAATGAGGTAATGAGATGAAATTAGGCAGTTTGCAGCTGCAAGTTGTAACCGCCTAGTGCAGCACGGGTAAGATCAGCCTTCGTCCTGCAGTAAAGATAATGGCAGATTATGTTGATGCTTGGGGATTGCTTGCACCAAGCAAGCAATCCCTGACAACAAATACAACTTGAAGCCTTGAACCTTGCTCTAAATGGTGCCTGGCATGATGAACAAAATGTGATGACTTTAGGCATTCATGCCGGGCATATCAGGTCAAGCATGGGCTTAAAGTTAAGATGCATTTCTTAATACAAGGGCAGCCGAGCTTGCTGCTCCTCTAAGTATATAAATATCAGTATATGAGTTAATAAAGCGCATTCATCCCCCCCCCCAAAAAAAAGACAAGGTGTGCTCAGGGCAACCTCCCCCACTTTTTTTTTTTTCCATGTCCGTAGGCTAAAACGCAAACACTTGCAGGTTTGCCTATGTTGACTGCTCCAATTCTTTTCGAAGTTCATGTGACCACCCGTCCTGTTTAGAGCCATAATGCAATAAAGATGATGCGTTCAGTGAAGATTTGTTTACTCACGGCCGCGGCTCCAGAGTGTCTCGCAGAAAAAGCATGTCTTTGAAATGCTTCCACGAGGATGTGGGCTCCCCAGCTGCTGATCCACTCTTCTTTCTGGCGTCCCTCAGCTTCTTGGCGAAGGTGTCCCGCAGGTTTCGCCATCGTTTGCTTATTTTTACTATGTCATCTGCAGAGAAAAAGCACAGTTGATACATTTTCTCTAAATCAAATCACATAGTAGTGCCATAGTAATACCAGCACCTAAATGTTGACATGCTATTCAATAAGTTGTCTATTTGACCTGCTACTGAAGTTTTCCTGAGCACAGAATGAACACAAAATTACAACTGATGCATCTGCCCTGTACTAAAGCTCCGATGAACATAATTATAGGGTTTCTGGCAAAACCATTAGAGAATGTAGTATGTTTGCGAGCTTCATGTTCTGCATAAGCTTGTGGCAAGCTCTGCATTTGATATTACTTTGCAATGTGAACATTCTTTCAGTGAGTGTATGTGACCGCTACCTTTTTCGGTATTTGGCCGGAATAATTTAACAATTCCACTCCCATGCCGTTATGCCATTCCTTTTAGCGCTTCGCCAGTAGTCGGAGCGGAGCTCCGCCGGAATCATATAGGCCGTGAAAAGAGTACGATACATTCGCGCGGAATAATAATAATAATAACCGGCTTATTAATAGGCTTATCTGCAACATCAACTAAATTAACGGTCTAAGCTACAGAATGGTCCTTCAAAACGAACGGACGGGTTTGCGAAACGCCAGAAACAGACAGCCAACTTTCACGACACATGGCGATGAAATGACAATTATCTGCGCGGTTACACCACACACATGGCGATGAAATGACAATTATCTGCGAGGTTACACCACACACACGCGCGCGCGCGCACGCACATAAATTGACCTCGTTGCTGGGCTACAGAATAGATGTTTGGTAGTTAAACACTGAGCACTCACCGTTCGTCCCTGCTAGTCCTAAGCTCTTCGCGACGGCAATCCAGCTTGCGGTGCGAAGTGTTGTGTTCCGGTAGTCCACGCTTGCCTGGTCCCACAGCGCGCGGTGCCCGCGAACCAATGCAATTAAAACTTCATTTTCGTTCGCACGAACTTCGGCGGCGTTCATTTTTCTTTTTCGTCCGACTAGCGCCGCTTCTGCCAAAGAAATAAAAAAATGGCGTCCCTTGAGCAGCAGGGCTGTCGGAGGTCGTGGGCTCGATGCCGCGCTGTCATTGGCTGCGGCCGTCCGACCGACGCGGCAGACGCATGACAATATTCAGCCGGTCGGTCGCATGCGCGGCGTGCGATGCGACGCCGCATGCGGCGGGTTCTGTTGGGAAACCGTTGAGTGCGGCAGCCGATGCGAATAGTCGTACGACCGATCGCACGGAAAATCGCACCATGTGTCTCCCGCATAACACAGCTAGTTTAGGCGACGAGCGAGAGCTCGTGTTGTAGCGTTTCCCGCCGCAACGCGTCTCAACCTGAACGTTGGAAGTTTTGGATGTGACGAGTCATTGGCATCGAGCTTCGCGAACATGAATGAAAACGGTGTGTGCACATACACAACGCGCTTTCCTTCAGTTCGGGCTGTTCCCACGTGCGTCGCTCAAGTTAGTTCGTGAAAGGTAGCTTCTCCGCAGTAACAGGTATATCGGGGGGAAGCCCACTTTATGCGAGTACCTTAAGTTGCCCTAGGAGGAGACGCTCGCGGAAATAAGAGCTATCGCGCCTGCAGTAGATCAATCGTCGCGCGCTGTGAGAAAGCGGAGCAAAATTTGAAAAAAAAGTTTTCGTGTGGAAGCCAAAACGTCTTTCAACTGTTTTTGACACACCACTTCGATCGAAGTTCTGCTGTCCTTAGCATGATGGGCGTGCAGTCAGATAGGCCTACGTTGGTTTGATAGCGAGGGTTTCGTTCATTCTCAGCATTGGACCCTTCTGTTTGACTATATGCGCTGACCGCAGCTGCCAAGCGGTCTCTCTTAAGGCTAAAATGCGCGCTCACTGATGCAGTCTGTGGAGACTCCGCCGCCTCCGCCACTGCTCGCTGGTCGCCCCCGCCTCCTCGTTTTTTTTTCATCCGGGCTCCTCTCCATATATCGGCGGTGGCAGTGAACTTGTGTTTAGGCTGCGGGGGTCCAGGATCGGCCCCGTGTTTGTTTCTCCAAGGCTGCGCACACGCTGTGGGCCCCGGGAGAGGGCCGCTCGCCTCATCCATCGCCCGTGCGCAATGGCGAGAGAGAGCGTGTTGTGGGAGAGGGCGAGGGTAGGCCTTCTATCTGCGGCTGCCGACGGCGGGGGGAACACACGCGGCGTGCTCTTCGGCTGGCGAAACAAAAGGCCCGCGCAGGAGACGGAGAGGGTGTCGGTGTCGAGGGAGGAGACGCGGCATCTTGCGGTGGAGGCCCCTCGCTTTCGAAGGAAAGGAGTGATGGAATTACTGAAGTACTATAGCGCCAAACAGACGACACAAGAAGAAGAGACACGGACGAGCGCTTCTTCTTGTGTCGTCTGTTTGATAGTACTTCAGTAATGCACCAACTAGCCCAACAAAAAGTTTTGCTGGAGTGATGGAACTCTCTGGGTCCATCGATTCCGCTCGGCGGCTGGTGGAGGTGAACGACGGTCATCGACTGGACTCGGCGCTGGGCCCGCCGCGATGTTGGGACGTTTCAGGGGCGATGTTCTCGAACGTATTAAATGTCGCTGTACCGTAGAATCCGCCATAGATTGGTTCGCGAGGCGGCTGCAATCTCTTTGATTGGATCAAAGTGGAAACATGACCGAGTTTGGAAAACGCGCACAAGAAGACAGGCCGGCTATACTAGAAATATGTTGCAACAGAACTGCTTGTTGGCCTAGTTGGTGCTTGCTAAAAGACATGTTTTTTGCCGCAATTGAACACTCACAAAAGAAAGACACATGAAGACAACACGGGCGGCATGACCGAGTTTGTCACTGTCAAAAAAAAAAAGAAAAAGAAAAGGTGAGCAAGCGTATATACTCGAGAAGGAGCAAAACGGACAGCACAAACGCCTGCCGGCCTTCCATTCAGTGACATGAATATCTGCCGTCTTGCTCAGCTTTCGTATATCGTGTTTTTGGCACGTGAAACCACGTAATGTTATTTAATTTTCAACTTTCATTTCTTCTAAAATACTGCATCATGTCAGTACGCTGGTCACCTAGTCTTGTGCATATAGTGATGGGACGTCGGTGAATCTAAGGACTAGGATAATAAAAAAGAAAAAGAAAAGTGTGCCATCTTGCTTTAGTTCTGGCCTGCCGCGCCCTGCTCGAACATTTTGTCGGAACGCGTCACAATCTTTCGGGGGAGGAGACGGTTACCGAGGTGACCAGGACGGTCCTGGTCACGCCCCTGTCTTGGACTGGACTAATCCTGGACTGGAACAGGCGGGGTGTGAAATGGTAAAGGAAAGAAAAAAAGTCGAGGGAAGAAATATGAACAAATCTTCCACAGTTGTGCGATCTACGGGGCCGTTTTTTGCTTTGGTTTGTGCGTGTTTGATTGAGGGTAACGGATGAAGAAAAGGGATTCTGAAGTACAGCGTTTGTCCTGTTGTAACTTCTTCTTTTTTTTTTTCTTGTTTCTGTCCAAGCATTTTGTAAAGCGGAAAAAGACGCGCAAATAAAGTAATCTGGATGGCAACTTGGTTCTTGAATAGGCGACCGAAACCGAACGGGAGAGTAACTTACGGTGACCGAGTTGGGAGAAAGAAAGAGAAACAAACAAACCAGCAAGGAAAAAAAAAATATGCGATGTCTGCCACGTGTCCCTGTGGCTCGCGGCGCTCGCAGTGCGATTGTCTCGGTTGCAGGCCTGCAGTCTCTCTCCGGCCGTATCCGACGCTAAAGTAACAGCGTCAAGCCGAGGAAACCCCCTTCCTACTCTTTCTTTTATACGTTTAGCGTTTAAAAAGGAACGGGTAGTTATTGTTAATTCTCTCTCTTTCGAAACAGCGGTGACGGGGCCTGGCGCTCGGAGACGGGGGGGTTGGGGGGGGGGGCAACGTTTGTTTAGGCGGCCGCCGCAGCAGTGGCGTCCCGGTATAGACCGGATGAGGAGTGGTGCGGTGTTCCCTCCACGCGGCTGACCCTGCCCGCGGAGAGAAGCCTAATTTGCGAAAGTTTCGAGACGGCGTCTATAGCCGCTTCTGGCACGGATTAATTTTTTTTCCCCCTTCCGGCAGTTTCGTTTCGCAGTGTTTCTTGCATATTGAGCGCCATCTTTTCAATTACGGATAACACCGGAACGGGATCGAAATTTGCAAAGAGGTTTGTTTCGTTAGTAAGCGTTGATCTCCACTCCGGAATTGCAAAAAAAAGAGAGATAAAAAGAGCAGAAAGGGAAAACGAGTGGCGACCCTCGGTTGCCCTTCTCGCTTCATTGTACACACGCCTATATTACGCCGATATTAAGCCGCAATCGTCTGACCATTGTAGATCTGTAATCAGATAGCATGGCCCTCTAGTGCTCTATGATAGGAAATGCTATACTATGTTGAAATGACAAGCGGCATATCTTTGACGCCTTCGAGCGCTGATAATGGAAGGGTAATTGTAGTATATACGACTAATCGTGCCAACAACCAATCGCCTCCTACAAGTTAAGAAATGCTCAGAGCAGTCCGAGCTGGCTATGTTCCCGACACCTTCACCCGACTGAGCGGATCGTTTTCTTTTCCATTTCGCTTTTCTTTTTTATTTTGCGTACACGTGTATATGGCAACTTGGATATAGTTAATCTGTCGCCCGTCCGCAATGGATGCGTCTCACTTTCTCGTTCCACCTTTCCGCTAGTGAAAGTGTGCGCTTGCGGGGACTGGAAATTTGAACATATCGGAGAATTCGATGTGGTTGTACATTGTACGACTAGTATACTAGTCGTACAACTTTGCTACTATATGGTATAGTCGTACGACGGATGGGATGTTCGTAGACCCCCCCCCCCTCCTTTTTTTGTGTGATAGTTCTGTTTGTTGCTTTCTTTTTTAACGCACACTCGTGCCCATATTGAATAGCTAATCTATATCACTCGGAAGGTTAAATTAATCACTCGTCCTTTCGCTAGACGCTTTAGTAGACGCTTCAAGCCTTTCTTCACTTCACCGGGGAACGTCAGCGTCGTCACCAACGCGTCACCAGCCGTTGTCCAACGGGGATCCTTTTCTAGAATGTCGTCTGTTCGCGCCCAGCGTCGCTCTTTGGTGGTCGCACTTATGAAAGGGTCCTGTCTAATTTGTAGAGTTGGTTTTTTCTGCATCGTTGCGCTCTTCCTTTTCTTTATGCATGTCTGTTGTTTCCGTAATATCCCCTTTGGTCAAGAATTACGACGGACTATGGATAAATGTCTCAGTTGCGCAACTGGTGCATAAGCCGTGGCAGCCATGACTTCTTTCCGGCTACGCGATCACTTCCGGCGCGTGCAGCCCGCGAAAGCATGGTCTTCGAGACCTGTCGCTGTTACTCGTGGGCAGTCGTCGCCGGCGCGTGTATTTGGACACTGCCTATTTTATTCGAAGGCGTTGCACACTGCATTGAAATAATGTCGAGGTATTACGATCGTGCTTCGTGCATTTTCTATACGGTGTCCTCACAGATACAGAGTGAAAATATGTGTATTCATTATGCGGTGCATACTGTCGTTTTTTTTTCTCTCTCTCTCTTTAAGGATTGAATCACCTTCTCAAAGCTCATGCACGAGCAATTTATTGGCTGCAAGCATTGCAAGAAAGGGGGAAAAGGAACAAAGTCGCCGTTGCTGGCGGAACACGGCACGTCTATCGTTCCGCCAAACATGCTAGTGCTTTCAGCAAAGCGGTCCTCTGTAGCGACAGTTAGTGCACTGCGGTGAAGTGAAATAGAGCGACATTGAGTGCGCAGAGGGTTGCGTCTACCGAAACGTCCGTGTGTTTTGTTGTTGTTGTTGTTTTCCCTTATCACTGCCGGACGGAATTCCCAAGAACGAGTGTCGTGCGCAAATATGCGCACCGTAGCTTTTTTGTTCAGCCTCTTCTTTCTCCCCTTCTTCTTCTTCTTCGATCAGTTCACTCCCCCCCCCCTCCTCGCCCTTTTAATTTATATCCCATTCTTCAGTCGCTATCCACTCCTGCGTGCACCTTTTGTCCTTTAGATAAGTCGGCGGGCGTATTTCCCCGTTCCGGTGGATGCGTAGAGGCTAGATGTTAGTGGCACGTGCCCAACACTGGAGGATTGGCCAGTTGCCAAATACTTACTTATCATATCTGGGATCGTTCTTATAATAATAATAATAATAATAATAATAATAATAATAATAATAATAATAATAATAATAATAATAATAATAATAATAATGATGATGATGATGATGATGATGATGACAAGGATAATAGTTTTGATGATGATGGTGATGATGATGAAAATAACAACTGAAGGGTGTATCACCGGCCGTGTCGGTCGAAACCTGCGCTTTGCCTTCGCAGGCCAGCGAGCTTCTGTGCACCGCAGCCGAATGGAACGGACGAAGGCGCGCACGTGTATACGCATACTGCAACGCGCCGCCGCCGCCCGGGAACCAGCGCGACCGTGACAAGGCGTGCGGGCACGCGTGCTGCCGCAGGGCTGCTTTCTGTGCTCGCGCTGCTGAATGCATTAGCGTGCGACTGCCGCGGATGTGAAGTCAATGTCGGGATCGTGTGTTGAAGAGGCGACGGCGACGCCCGGGGGAACTAATTTAAAGCGCCGTGGCCTCGCAGCGCCCTTCTCGAACGGCAGTCGGACGACGACGCATGGGACGGCGCTGCTGTACATACAGAGGGCGATGTGCGCTGCGAAACCGCGCGATCGCTGCATTGAGGCTTCATTCTGTTAGGCTCCATTTCGTTATACACACAGCCCACTATAAGAACATATTTCACATAGTCTGCTCTCAGCGTTAGCCTACCTTTCACGCAACCCGCCGTGGTTGCTCAGTGGCTATGGTGCTGGGCTGCTGAGCACGAGGTCGCGGGATCGAATCCCGGCCACGGCGGCCGCATTTCGATGGGGGCGAAATGCGAAAACACCCGTGTGCTTAGATTTAGGTGCACGTTAAAGAACCCCAGGTGGTCAAAATTTCCGGAGTCCTCCACTACGGCGTGCCTCATAATCAGAAAGTGGTTTTGGCACCTAAAACCCCAAATATTATATATACCTTTCACGCAAGAAGCCGGTTCGGGAGACTAAATCGCGGCGACCGCGCGCAGTGGCGTTCGCTGTACTTATTCGGTAAAGAGATAGCGTCTGTAAACGATTCTGTACTTTCAGTTTGCCCAGGATTACTATATCGACAGTCGAAAACTTACCTCGTTTTGAGTCTACTTACATAAATGTCCAGGAGGGCTGCCGCGTGGTGTTTTTACTGAGTGCCGTAAGCCAAACCTATGAGGAGCGCGCCGCGTGATCCCTCATACTACGCAAGGGAGGCGCTTCCAACAGATGGCGACTCAGTAAGTCCTCGTCCCCAATGGCGATTAATACTTCACGTCCCGCGCAATCGCTGTTCACGAGTCTCAGCGGAGAACCGCCATTATGTATTCACTATTTCGAGTTGGCGGCTCATAACAAGTGGCACCGTGCTGTCGACGCCCTCGACGGTGGCATTAGGTTTCGCGGGTGTCGTACTAATATCTCCCCGCGTCTCGTTCTTATTTCCGATTATCGTCTATTGCTCGCGGCTTCGACGCACGTCTCACGTCCGTCCGCTCCCATACACGGCGCGCCGAAGGCCGCAGAATCAAGTCGCCGAGCGATTTCTCAACGCCGATTGCCCGTATCGTTTTCCGGCGGGGGCACACCGCGGGCCCCCAATTGTGTTCACAAATCAGTTTCGTATCTCTCTCCTCCGGCCCACCTGGCGCGGGAGCAGAGGGCCACGTTCGAGCTCGATCGCGCAGCAACGTGCTTCTCATTCGCGATCGAAGCGTCGAAGTCTCACTGGCACGACGTCGTGTGTACTATTATATATATATATATATATATATATATATATATATATATATAATGCACACAAAAGGCGTGAGATGTCGTACGGTGGTGAGAGGCTGGCTTTCGAGTGCCGACGATGCGGCAGCGGTTTGCGGCGTCAAGGACGGCGGCGACGGCGTTTTTACGTCGCGCCGCGTGGGAGCGTATAGGAACCGTTAGGGCGCCTGCGTACATCTCTTCCTGCGGTATAGGTATATGCGCCTTGTCACCCCCCCCCCACCCCCCACCCCAGCTGATGTCTGTACGGCGTCTTTGAGGCGTTGAGCAACAGCCGCGCCCGACGATGGCGTTATTCGGCGCGTATCAGTATCGTTGCGACAGGCCGGAAAACCGCGACCGCGAACGAGCTCCCGCTCCCCCCTCTGTCCTCCAGGTGTGTGTGTGGTATACTGTGTACTGCGGATGTGCTTCGCGCTGTTCCGGGACACTGCTGCGGTAGCGCGAGTGGTATTGATTTGGCGTCGTGAACGGGTATCGTGGCGATTGGTGCATGTACGCATGCTTGTCTTAAACATTGTCTGGCGACTGGGCGAACGAGACAGCGCTGAAAAGGGATAGACGACGTGGGTGAAGTACACAGCAAACGCGCGGAGCTGACTTCCAACTCTTTGTTGCGCGAATGCAAACTTTTTTCATCATCATCATCATCATCATCATCATCATCATCATCATCATCATCATCATCATCCTGGTTACGCCCACTGCAGGGCAAAGGCCTCTCCCATGCTTCTCCAACAACCCCGGTCATGTACTAATTGTGGCAATGCCGTGCCTGCAAACTTCTTAATGTCATCCGCCCACCTAACTTTCTGCCGCCCCCTGCTACGCTTCCCTTCCCTCGGAATCCAGTCCGTAACCCTTAATGACCATCGGTTATCTTCCCTCCTCATTACATGTCCTGCCCATGCCCATTTCTTTTTCTTGATTTCAACTAAGATGTCATTAACTCGCGTTTGTTCCCTCACCCAATCTGCTCTTTTCTTATCCCTTAACGTTACACCTATCATTCTTCTTTCCATAGCTCGTTGCGTCGTCCTCAATTTGAGTAGAACGCTTCTTGTAAGCCTCCAGGTTTCTGCCCCGTAGGTGAGTACTGATAAGACACAGCTATTATATACTTTTCTCTTGAGGGATAATGGCAACCTGCTGTTCATGATCTGAGAATGCCTGCCAAATGCACCCCAGCCCATTCTTATTCTTCTGATTATTTCCGTCTCATGATCCGGATCCGCCGTCACTACCTGCCCTAAGTAGATGTATTCTCTTACCACTTCCAGTGCCTCGCTACCTATTGTAAATTGCTGTTCTCTTCCGAGACGGTTAAGCATTACTTTAGTTTTCTGCAGATCAATTTTTAGAACCACTCTTCTGCTTTGCCTCTCCAGGTCAGTGAGCATGCATTGCAATTGGTCCCCTGAGTTACTAAGCAAGGCAATATCATCAGCGAATCGCAAGTTACTAAGGTATTCTCCATCAACTTTTATCCCCAATTCTTCCCAATCCAGGTGTCTGAATACCTCCTGTAACACGCTGTGAATAGCATTGGAGAGATCGTATCTCCCTGCCTGACGCCTTTCTTCATTGGGATTTTGTTGCTTTCTTTATGGAGGACTACGGTGGCTGTGGAGCCGCTATAGATATCTTTCAGTATTTTTTCAGTTTTTCAGTATTTTTTCAGAACGGGTCTTATTGCGCATGGCAAAGGGGCATGCGCAATCTACATACATTCTCTACGTATCAGTGGCTATGTCAGTGGCTATGACACCCTGCTGCTCAGTGCGAGGTCGCGGGTTCAACTCCTAGTCGTTGCGGCCGCCCTCCACTACGCGGCGTCTTTCATAGGCTCGGTGTATTGCTTTGGGGGGGGGGGGGGAGATATTAAACACCAAGAACCAATCGGTCATTCCAAACTGCCGTGCACCGTACAGCAGCGCGACCTCATCTTGGGGGCGAGTTCTCGCGCTAACGGCGTCCCCGACGCGATGTACACCTATCTAACACGTGCGAGAGGCGTCGCGCGGTGCGATACCGGGAGTCTTGTCTCTTCTCGTTCCTCGGTTTATTACGTCGCCACTTCCCGACAGAGAGAGAGGCACGAACAATGGACGGAGAGGCGCTGCCGTTTAATTCGCCTGCCAGACGTGGGGACGCCTCCGCAGCGAGCGCCTTCAGACGCGCGGATGTGTGTGCCGTACGCAGCCAGAGGCTTTGAGCGTTCGCCAAGAATTGCTCCGGCCGCCTCGTCGTCGCGGGTGCGTCCGCCCCCCCCCCCCCCCCCCCCCACTCCCACCCGCTTGGCTCGATGTGCGAGGGCGTTAACGCGGCGCGATGCGATCACTTTGGCGCGCCGGCACCTGTCTGTGCAGGGTGTCCCACGTTAACTTTAGCCAAACTTTTAAAAAGTGTGCAAATGCTACGTCGATGATAAGAGGGGCTTGTTGGGCTAGTTGGTATACGTGGTTATACACTGGGAGAATGCCAGCAAACTTGAAAAAGGGGGAGAAAAAAAATCTAGAGGCTGACGCAGACAAACCGACTGGAAGGTGGCTGGACTAGCAACTGAAGTTTATTCATGAAAACGACGTCCCTCAAGTTTGTATTGCCAGAGAGAGAGAGAGAGAGAGAGAGAGAGAGCAAGGACCGGAAAGGCAGGGAGGTCAACCAAATGAGTACCCGGTTTGCTACCCTACACTGGAAGGGGGGAAGTGGAAGAAGTGTGTAAGCGCGCCATCGGTATTCCCAATAAAGAAAGAGCTCGAATTTCTCGATCAGTGTTGCCGTGTATAGATACAGCGATCACCGCGTATATATATATGTTCTGCCTTGCGCAAACTGATGCGCAACTGGCCGCTCGGTGCACTTCGCGTGTATTCGCGGGCTCCTTTCACGCTTGAAAAAACTTACGTAGCACGTATCGAGCAACAGAAAGCTGTATCGGGAGGGAGTGTTTCGTCTTGCTGTACAATTTTCTCATTGACATTTTTCATCTAATCACAATATTTGAGAACTTTATCAATTAAGACTAATTGCGTAATTAGGCTGAATGCAAAGAATCATCTAAGTATCTCCAAGCGGCGGCAAACAACGTTACCTTGGTTCTGTCCAGCTACGTGGCATTTGCATATTTATAAACTTGACCAAAGTCCCGTGGGGCACCCTGTTTATTTCTGGGGAACCGCTGCTTTAACTCGGGGACCAGGGTGTTGTGTTTCGCAAGTACGAAGTCGTCGGTTCGGTTCCTTCTATCTACGGCCGCATTTACACGTTGCGGGAAAGCGGGAACAGCTGTTTGTTACGCTTTGGATAGATCCTGCAGGTAGACGAATCTGACCCGGGAAGCGCTCTTCTACGGTGTCTCTCGCAATCCGTGTTTTGCTCTCGATCAATCAGCCAATAAATCAAGAAATCGCAGGAGACGATGACTATATCCCTCTCTAATTGATAAAAAAAACAAATAAACTTGGCGTATAGTGACACGTTCTCTCGTATAACGCTCCCTCACCTGCGCAAGCCGTTACTGTCCCAGTTACTGAACGTTACTGTGGGATATATATACGCTTACGATGACGTCGGCGTGAGTGAAGGTCGTCTGCTCGTGCAGTAACGCTGCGCCGGTCTTACGTGGCTTTGCTGTCCACTCCCAGAGCCAGGGACGCCACGGTTATAGAGAACAACAGAATTCCACTTGAATTCCACAGTGTAGGGTAGCCAACCGGGCTCAGTCCTGGTTATAACCTCCCTACCTTTCCTTTATCATTTGCTCTCTCTCTCCCCCACTTGCAACTGCAGACGATGACATGACGACGCCGGCACGAATGAAAAAGCACGAGGGACGACGGACCCAGCAAACCAGGTTTCTAGCTCCGAACTGCGCGGCCGGCGTAGTACCATGCATCTTGAGCGCCCGCTTTGTCCCCGTAGCTTAGTCACTCGAGGTCCTGTTCTCTCTGGAGCGCGCGCAGCTGGAGCGCACGCGGTTCGTGGAGGGGTTGCAAGGTCATGGCCATATTGCGCTGCCCTCTGTCTCAACGGGGCCATAAGGCGCGCGCGCGCACGCACACAGTCAGTCCCCACACGCATTTGCAGGCAAGCGAGCGGCAGCTTTCTTCGGAAGCTGCCGCCACCAAGGGGCAGCATGGCGTTGCACCCCGTGCTTTCTTCCCTTCGTCCCAGAGGTCGCATCTCGCAGTGGCGCTCTCTTCCTCTCTGGCCCCGTGTGCCCTCCCCCCCACCCCTCCTTCCAGGCTTCGCTCTTGCGCCCTGGTCGCGTCTTCTTTCCCGACACCACGCGGGGGCTGGCGCACTGCCCCCTCCCGTCCTGCCTGATTTCGCGCGCGCGCGCACGTGTTAATGACCGCGACATTAGGCTCCGGCGACACCTTGGTTCTCGACCGCTCTTCCAGTCTCTCTCACTCCCTCCCTCGCTCCCTCCCTCCCTTTCTTTCTCTCTCTCTCCTCTTTCATGCCGCTCGTTTCGTCATCACTGCGACTCGCGCGAGTCTTTCGGGCCTTCTCGATGACTCGTCGCTTTTTCTCGTCGGCTTTCACTCATATCCACGCCTGTGCGGACCACCGGGGCCTGGCGTTCAGATAGGGTCCCTGGACGTCCGACGGGACAAGACGTCTCCAATATTGGACACTCGGTCTGCCGGCATCGTGTCTAGATTCGGGACTGCGTTTTACGCCTACGGCTGAATGGGCAAGCCTGAAGAGGTATATATATACATCGCTTCAGGCGCAGTGTTGTCCACGTCTCCTCTCACTGTTTTTCTGGCGACTGCCGTTTCGACGCTGGCAGTCTAATCGCCACGAAGTATCTAATTCGACTGGCCCTTAGATCAGTACCTGGTCAAACAGTCCGACGGAATCACCACATCTGCAGCTCCCACGGACGCAAACACGCTGCAGAGTTACTTCTATAGCAATTTGCGTGTGGAACTCTGTGGGCGTGGTAAGCCTACCGGGGCGCATTGCGGCCTTCGCGTATGTGTCCATAGACCACATCGGGCGTCCGTCGGACAAACAAGTGAATGTGTCGCGACGGTGCTGGTTTTCCTTTGCCGCGCGGCCTCTGCCGCGACCGTGGCGCTTGCGAGCAGAGGGAGGTCCTTGATCCTGACCTCTCCTGGCGGCGGCTTGGCTGCAGCCCGTGCGTTGGGGCTTTTCTGTTCTCTCTCTCTCTCTCTCTCTCTCTCTCTCTCTCCCGGCCTCCGCGCGGTACATTTGAATGAGAAGCAATTAGGCGAGTACGCGCTTGCGCGTAAAGAGGGACGACCGCCGTCATTCCTGCGTGCTGAGCGAGTTCGAGCGAGAGGCGTGTCGAAAGAGGGCTCATTAGGGGAACGTCGCCCGGCTTGGCTCGGCTCTTGTCTTGTGCAGGGGCATCCCCCGCAGAGGACGTGTAAGGCGAGCCGCCCCTTTACCCTTCAGCCCCCCCCCCCCCCTCCCTCGTATCCAGCGCAGTGGAATTCCTGAGCAGAGGGGGCAATGGACCGATCCTCGTATGTGTGATAGAGACGTCATAGAATGGTCGCGCAACTACGCATTTTTTTGCAGTGAGCTTTCTTGTTTTTCCGTACGTGTCTCAGGTTCTGTGTGACACGCCGCTGGTGCGACGCGTCGTCGCGCAGATGCTGGTGCCGTCTCGGTATACGTGGCTTTCGAAACGGCACCGGTGGGGTGGTTCCGTACGCTACTCCTGTGTTCGCGCGCGCGTGTGTGTGTATAGGTTGGCTTGTACCATGATTTATTTTACCGCTGCTTCCTTTACCTGTCTGCCCGCTTCTAACCTTCCAACTCGTCGACTGGCTCGCTCAGCGGCTTCACGTAGCCACGTTACGTTCGTTCATTTATTTCTCTTTTAATATCCGGCCCGTAGCAACGGAACGAGTCGCTCTGGAGGAGCTGCTTCAAATGATCGCCCCAACTTGGAAGCCAAACTGACGCGGGAGCAAAACGCGCCAGGGCTTCGCCTTGGAAGAGGTGCCTCGCCTTCGTAGCACACGATGCAAGAGGGATTAACGTTGGCCCAATGTTAGCACAATGTTGGCCCAATCTTAGCACATTGTTGGCCCAGTGTTAGCACAATGTTGGTGCAATGTTAGCACAATGTTGACGCAATGTTGGGCCGCGTTGGTTTTACGATGCTGCGCGTTTATCCTACATACGGCCTGCATGCGTCCCGGTGACGGGGCTACTTGAGGCGTGTTTTGTTGCTCTCTTAAAAGCCTTCGGCGGATTGACACTCCAACAAAAGAGCTATACAAACCATTCACGAGTTACCAACTTGCGCGAGGAAGTACAAGAAAGAAAAGTCAAGCTCCGGGCAGTATAAGAGCTACAAGCAATCGCGTCTGTGACTTCCAGGACAGCTACTACAACGACACGGGTCTCATCCCGGCGCCGCGCCCTTCGCGGCTGTGACGCAATCCGGCGCGCTGTCCTTTGAAGGGCGCCGGCCGTGAAACTAAATTGGCCCCGGTACGCGGTAGCCGGATACGGGCTGCACTGTCGCGTGCTTCGCAGTAAATTGGGGGCGGGGAGAAGAAAAAAGAATAAATTAAATAAAAAAATGATAACACCGCCTCCACTGCCTGCCCTAATCTCTCGGTGAGAAACTTGCAGCGCTGTAGCGGTGTCCGCCGCTGTGGCGACCTCGCTGTGTGGTCGTGCTTTTTTTTCCTTTTGCTGTTCCCTGCTGTCACACTTGAGGCTTCGCGGCGAGCGTTATACGAGGCGGCGCTGCCGCCGACAGTGCAACAATGAAGCGGGTCCTCATTATCGCGTTATCTTCGCGACTTCGGGGGCAGGCTGGAGTGCGCTGCGGTGGAGAAGCCGGAAGTTCGGGGGTCCGAGGGGGGGGGGGGGGGGGATCCGAGATAATCCTTCCGCGATAGTCCGGGTGTTCTGACGCCAGCCGCGGCGGCTTTGGCGGATGATACGAAGCGGGACGCGATGCCTAAGTCGTGGTTCCTGACGGCAATCGTTCCCGGCAGTGTTAACCGTGACGATTTTTTTTCCAATGCCTTTAGTGCCTTGTATTGTTGTTTTTGTTTGTTTGTTTTCGGGGAAGAAGCCATCTCAGCGCTTGCTTCCTGATACCTTTAACTGTGTCTCTGTATCGTTTTTGATGCGATAATGGTATGCAGATCATGCTCGCCCTCTCCCAGCAGCCATTACGGACCCCTCGCGACGCTGCCCTCTTGTCATTTACTATAAGTATGTCCACAGCACACAGCCATCACCGTTGCATCTTAATGTTTCCCCATTACGGGTCACGAAGATTGTACGAAGAGTGGTTCGGTTTCGTGCGTATCTGTGGAACGACACTATAGCATTTAACTCCTGCGTTCTCCCGCGGGCCATTTGTCTTTCGAACGACCTACCTGACGTCGTATCATACGGAACTGAACGCGGGAAATTGCCAAATCTTCTGAACATGCATTTTGTTGATATCTCTGCGTACTTCTACGTTTCACCGGTTCGCTTATTTTATTTTATTTTTCGTCTTTCCGTTGATTTTTGAACGTTATTCATCCGATTTTTGGCCATGCAGTCAAGTGTCAGAATATGGTGGTCTCGCAGTATTCAGCTAGCGCTCACAGATTTCGTAAACAACGGAAGAAGTCGCACCAAAGTAATCACGCGTTCAATATTTTGTACTTTAATTCCAATGAGTTGCGCCTCACCTACCGTTGAATCTGTGGCTATGGCAATAAATATGCTTGCCTTGGGAAGAAGTATGACGCAAAGAGGTAAGGTAGCAGTATGTAATCTTACACACTGCTACTTTTTGACGGTTTTGAAGGTTAGGAGAGGTGAAAGCGCTTAAAATGAAACTTCCGACCTCGGACAGCAGGACTAGGTCATACATACTCTGTTGGGCGCTCTTATTTCTGTGCTCCCCCAAGTCTGTTTTATCAGCCTCTATCAGCTGCCGTGCTCTCCCAGGCACTCGGACTTCATATTTTCACTTCGCCGCGTCGTCGTGTTTGTCTCCATTGCTTTAAACGCGACATGCAGGAGCACATGTGAACACATGTGTCCACGAGGGCGATGACCTCGAGTTTGATACGGGTGCGCGCGTTCAACGTGTCTTATCCGGAGGGCTTCCTCTCTTGTCACGTGGGCGGGGACGTCAGCAGTCCCTGGTCGACCGCGCGATTTTCCTGCAGCGCTTCCGTCATCATCCTCCGAGAGAGACGCCATTGCCAGAATCGCTCCGCCATCGCGCTTGTCAAAAAATAATGAAGTGATACTAATAAAAAAGCCTCGGTATAATGAGCGTGTGGTGTCCGATAAACATTGCGGGTATACGCGTCTATCCAAAATGACTTTCCGGTTACATTGTGCAAGACCCTACATAACATCGAGGAGACACGGGTCAACGACCTGGCAGCTACCGCGGCGCCCTGCCGGCGCCGCTCTCGTAGTCGAAGCCTTTTATTACTTTCCGAATCTCGCGCGGTCCAAACTGTGCGGCCGGATCGTTAAAGGGAAACACAAAAGACCCGCGAGCTGCCGCTCCTGTCGGCTCGCGCACACATGGGCACGCCGCTCGGGGAGCTAGCTCAGCTGACGCCCGGGTTTGTAAACATTGGGCGCCGACCCGCGTGGGGGAGGGAGGAGAACCCTTTTGTGGGAAGCTGGTGGCCAGGCGCATCGACCCCGGTTTCGTCTTTTTTTTTTTTTTCTCCTTGGCTTCGTCGCGTGATGATTGCCATTGGAGCCTCCTCGTAGCGACGTCTTCCGTCGTCACCGCCGCGGCGTTACCATAACCCCCCATGTTGAGCACGCGTATTGCGAAGGCGGTGGTGTCGATTGACTCAGGGCCGTCGTGTTTCTTACTGTGTGACAGCGGCGTTGATCTGCCGAAACTTATTTTCGCAGGCAGCTTTGAAGTAACTCTGTATACGAACGATGTCCCTGCGCCCTCGCGGTCAGGTTGTGGGGCAAGGACTTCCACGTTTGGCTTCCTTGAACAGTAGGGCGCGGACACGAGAACGGGGGAAAAAAAGACGCATTCGCATTATTTTTAAACTAGAGTCACTTGGATGTCTGCACCTGACTGCCTACAGGTTCATCATAAAGTGATCGTGTGTCAAGATCTACGGGCCCATTAAGGGAGTACAAGGAGGAGTTCATATTGTGGTAAGGGGGTTACTGCGCTTTAAACACACGGACAACAGAAGTAGAACTGTTTTACCCGCCGTGGTTGCTCAGTGGATATGGTGTTAGACTGCTGAACACGAAGTCGCGGGGTCGAATCCCGGCCACGGCGGCTGCATTTCTATGGATGGGGTGAAATGCGAAAACACCCGTGTACTTAGATTTAAGTGCACGTTGAAGAAACCCAGGTGGTCGAAATTTGCGGAGTCCTCTACTACGGCCTGCCTCGTAATCAGAAAGTGGTTTTGGCACGTAAAATCCCATAATTAAAAAAAATGCTTTGCGCACACAAGGTGAACTTGCATCAGCTATCCGAACTTGCCGCTCTACTTCCAGGTGGGGGCAAGGTAAGCTACTAGTGTACGTGCTTATGATGATTAATGTTTAGTGTACGTGCACACGGCTCGTATTCGCTATTCCGCGTTCCGTAACGCCGTTCACAACGTCACCAGACCGCGAGAAGCGTTGCACTGAAGGGCGTCTCCTTCGTTATTTGGACTCACTGAGTGGGTCTACATGTCTCATTGCCGCCCTGCTGTCACCGGACATGCTGTAGACCAAACACGTCCGTCAGCTGTGTGTGTGTTGCTTGTGTATGTCGCATGACGCAAAACAGTGGTCACTAGAGGTAGCTGGTGCTGGGAGCGGCCGTTGTCCTGCTATCGCATTGGAATAGCTAACTCGCCTATGTCGTCTCTACGTAGCTGTGGGTAGACTATCGACCACTTCCTCTGTCACTGTTCCCTTTTTGATGAACAACGCCAGAGGCTTGAGGGTGCCTTGAGCCACAGGCTGGACATTTGACCTTTCGCCGAAGCAATGGAGATACTGGGCTCATCAGCCCAGAAAGGCACACGAGAACTTCTTCAATAACTTGAACGTAACAGGCCTTGGATAAATTTGAAGCTCGTTTAGTGCACGTGATTAATTTCATCTGTCTTCTCTCTCTCCACCGTCTCCTTTACACGCGCGGTAGCAAACTGGACCAAGCGCAGTTATTCTTCCTGCATGTCGTCCTCCCCTCGCATCCTTCTGCCCTCGTCCTGCAAACCGATGACGATGTCGCTTGGAACGAGTGCGAAATATTCCTGGCTTCCGGCTTCCAACGCAAAAATTGGTCGGGATGGGTATATTGTTGGCAGTACGGAAAGGTACGCATCCTTTTGTAGCCGTGCGTCACCTACCTACACACGCGCGCGCGCATGCACATCTGCCAACATAGTCGACGGCGCCAAGCGAAAGCGTGACATCGCATCCGTGGTAATTCGTTTATGCCAACATACGTCCGAGAAACAATACTTCGGAAGTCGGACCGTTGGTTGCGACCCGTCGGGGCCAAGGGGCGTCCGGATCGTGACTTACCCATTGTGTCGGGCACGCGCGGTGATTTCAACGCGGAAGTGATAAGAAGCGAACGAAAGGGAGGATCGGGGGGGGGGGGGGGGTAGGGTTGTAATAGTTGAAGCGAATAAAGAGATAGGCGGCCGCCGCGGATGGGAGGTTCGCCCGATCCTTTCCTTTGATTAGGGCGTACCCTCGACTTACGTCTGTACCACACCCTTTGTGTGCTTTGCACACACATACACACAGACTCTCGCGTTATCCAAGCCTGACGTTGTATAAATATGTTATGCGCAACGTGGAGGCCCGTCCGATGCCGAACTCTGCTGCATGACTATTCATGGCGCGCGTGAACCCTTCGCCATGGGTGCCTCGTGTGGTGCCGTATGCAGGGGTCGCCACCTCGACACGTGACCTGTGGGGGCTTGGGGGCGCAGCCGGAGCTTTGTGGTCGAACAGTGTCGGGCCTCCTCGGTTCTCCACGAAGACGGCTGCTTCTGGTGAGACGGCGTGCATGGGGAGGTTTTCATTATAGAAGACGAAATGCTGAAGCAACAGCGGCCATGATGGCCGCTGCTGGTTTGAAAGTTTCGCAACGGTGCCACTCCAATGCACGTTGTTAGTAACGGCGGTAATATCTGAATGCGGGTTAAGAACAGCGGCACTATAGAACCAGCTGCTTCCAGTATCTTTTTGCTAAAAGTTTAAAGACTGAAAACAAGGAAGGTGGGACGAATGTCTTGGGCGTTGTACGATGACGAGAGATTCGCGCTGCGTTGCACGAAAGAAAGGACGAAACAATGTCGGAAGGAAGCTTGAGGTTTTTTTGAAGTCGCTGAGCTTCATCCGCACGAACAAAACAGAACAATAAGAGCAGCTATCAAGCCCTGACCTGGGTAATTCTATTCTACTGACACTCAATGCAACAAATAACTCTATGGGATGTGCTGTGAGATTATATGTAGGCTATATATGGGAATGCTACATAACTAAGAAAACGGGATCCTTTCCGTTATGCAAGGTGCCTTGTACATTTGCGAATTTGAAGATAGCTGTTTTTTTTTTCTCAAATCCGGCGTCCTGTTTGGGTTCAGGTGTCCTTCCGTGACCCGGCCTCTACACGCAGAACGACCCCCTGTAGGGTCAGTAATCGCCGATGATGCATTTTGCAAATAAAGCAGCGTCACGGCAAGCTTCGCTTCGGAGTGCACGTAATGCGGGAAGACACGCTGCTCGAGGTGGTTTGGAATGTAGTAAAACGATGTGCTGGAAGAAAAAAGAAAATGTGTGTAGTTGCACGCGAGAAAGCATTCCAGAGTTCCCGTGACGCTTTCTAGCGGCTGCTCTAAATTGCGACGTCTGCTTTTGACTTGAATCCCCTGGCTACACGCCACTACTGCTGTGCGCACGCGCAGCGTGCATACTTGCAGACGGCGGGGTGCCGGCGAAGTAGCAGACGACACTCGTCTTCGTTCTTGGCTCGGCCTTTGGCCGCCGCCACCGCCGTTCGCACTCACACAAAAGGGAAACGTCGGTCAAGTTTGTTGTTGCGGCGTGTGATGAATGGGATTAAAATGGCGCTCCACTTTGGTCGTGTATGACGAATGGGAAGAGAATGGCGGGTCAAGTTCGCTGTCCCCTCCACCCCTGCCATGGCCGGATGACGAATGGGGCTTCGGATGCCGTGGCTGCTGCCGTCTGCGCGTTACGGCTTGCGCGGCTTCGTGGATGGCAGCCATCTTGCGCCAAGTTCATCGCTTTTCCTCTGTTCATCCAGTTAATCACGTCATTTTTGTTTTCATTTTATCGAGATGCGTTTGTGTTTTGTTTGTTTCCGTAACGTGTGGTTTCACTTATCTGCCCAGTTTCGTTTTCTGACGAGGGAGCAAGAGCCCATTTGTCTCCTGCGCCGTCTTCCGTGTCGTCTGCTGGCACACGCGTTAGTCTTCTGGTCGGCGCTTGTATTTCGTCAGGTCGGCCTGCTATTCCGTAACGTGTGTATATATGTATACTTAGTTTCGTCTGCCCCTCTAATTTTCTAGCTGTGGAGTTTCGCGATGATGCTTGTTATCTCGAAGACTGCCGACAGCATTTGTATATGCTTCGGTTCTATGGATACACTCGTCTAGCGAGGTTATGAATAATGCATATGCGCTTTTTTTTTTAGTATGCATGCTTTAGAAGATGCATTAGTCTCGTCTGCATGAGCGGCTCGGACCAGACGGCGTCTACACACAATAGCGAGAATGGAAACAGTCCGTTTCTCTGAAGGCTCATTGTGATAACTGTGCTCGACGGCGCCTCCCGAAAGCTAAACTTTCCTGCTGTAGTACTAATGCCACCATATAGGATAGCGACCTTTTTGGGCACATTGTTTGCCCATTTTGACGCGAAATACAGTGCCACGAAGAAGCGAGCAGTGATGCTACCAAGTGATAATGTTGTATACCAGGTGGGTGAGTTTATTCTTGTGCACGAGTCGATGAGACAAAATACGGCGACCTGTGTATTATTTAGAAAATTGCGCTTACATTCGCTTCGTTCTTGCTGGAATTTAGCAGGAGCATTGCGTTTCATGGTCCGGATCGTTCGATCAGTCAGTCACTGATGCTACTTGCCTATTTTGTCAAGGAAATAATGTGATTTCGCCTTACCCTTGGACTCTGTTGGCGTCCACATCGTGCCCTGAACGATTAACAGCAACGAATCTCGAAGGCCATGATTTGCCTTGCTGCAGACGCCGGAAACGACACGGGTAACGCCATAGCTGCGATGTTTCGGACATCACCCTACGAGCGCCGAAGGCGAAGGCTAGTTCGGGCTCATTTCTCGACTAACCAGACCGAGTAACATTGCCGAGTGTTGCATTAAGCTTTCTGCATCACAAAATGAGATCTTGTCGCGACACTTTCATCGAGAACAAAGCAGCGGTAAGTTCAATGTCTTTTCTAAAAGGGTTCAAGGGAAAATCGCAAGTCACCGACTGTACAGACCAGTGCGGGTTGCAGATACAGCATGCACACGAGGGTTGCATTACGCGGCAGAAGCACAGCCAGCCAATTTTGGGCTGAGACAGCGCGCCCTTGCGTTCGCCGCGGAATGTGTTTGCTCGGGAGGAGGCGTCGATTAAATGGAGCCGCGTGGGCACCAATGCGCGCACACAGAGTGCGGCTAATCTTTCCTTTTTCTTTCTTTTTTTGTCGTTCTCTGTTTGGTCTCGGGCGCGTTGGTTTGCGGGCATATACGAGAGGCCCATTACGATGAGCCTTGAGCCTCGGACAAACGAAGCCGTGCGTATGCAAGTGCGGTAACCTTGGGCGCACATGCAGCTATGGCGCGCCGCCCCCGGCCGGTGCTGTCGTGTGGCACTTCTGGAACCCGCTGTCGCGTTGTGGTCACCATACGTAAGGCGGTACGTGGGCGAATTCATCTTGCAACCCGCAGCTGGGTTGTAAGATATAGCCCGGGCATCAATCGCAAATCACACTCGCACCTGTCTACGCAGTGAAGTGTGGGACCTCAGCACTGTGTGTTTCGGGTGGCGGGCCAGAGTCTGACGAAGGTTGGCCTACCAGCCTAAACGTTGTAGGGTAAAGAACGTGTTTCCACGTGCGTCGTTTCTCATTTCTCGACGCTGTCATGCAGGTTCAAGCGTGGTTCGCCCAATGTGTGGCGCTCAGTTGTCGACGTTCTCGTTGCCGCTTTACTGTCGTTCGCATGCCGCTACCTGTGCCGTGACACCTTACTCGAGCGGCCGTTTCTTCTGCCATCAGAATGGCATCGCTTTGGCGACATAAATATGGTCGCACGTACAGAATCCAGGGCTCAAACGGGTATCGCCACGTCGAGTCACATAGTCTATCACATGTTGTCGCGAGACCAACGATTCTAGAGAGGCTGTGGTCATGGCCGGAAGTTCAGGAGGGCATATCCTCGGTTGAAGTCCCAATTTCAGAAACTTCGGCAACGTTCGCGCGATTTGAAGTGGCGCCGCTGCTTTTGTGAATCTGGTGTACACCGTATACATGTAATTGACATTTATCCTGCATCTGAAGTTCCCTTTCAGCAGCGCAACGTGCGTGACACGTGAGCATTTCGTGAGTTGTGTGCTTCCACTGTGTCTTAGGGAGTGATTTCCGTGGCGGGGGCGTTTAGCTTTATTCGAGCCGGATACAGGGAGCCGCTATATCCACAGCCACGCCTGAGAGATGCCGCTCCGGCATTCGCTTTATGATAGCGGAGAGGTAATGATAGCGGCATGTTCGTGGTGTCCCTTGAGACGCGTATATAGATAGTGTCTCCTTTCCCGGAGCTTGGTTCTATTCGTCCTTATTTTTTTTTTGCATTTCGCGTGCGCATGAAATACGTAAACGTGTGTCAGCCGAGTGGTGACGGAAGCTGTCTCTTTCCGCCAACCCCCCCCCCCCTCCCCCCCTGCGGAACCCTGCGGCCCCTTCAACCAACGTCCCCACTCCGTCAGTGGTGTAGGCGTGACTTCTTTCCGGAGCGAATGGCTCAATAAGGGCGACCGCGCGGTGGGGAAGCGGTCGAGGCTCCTTGCGGCACCAGACACCACCGTTCGCAGGGCGAGACGCTTATATTGAAGTACACGCGACGCAGAGATATAACAACACGCTGGAACGGGCACCACGGCTACACCAGTGCGGGCGCGGAAGACGAAGACGTCTCGGATGTCGGCTGAGCCGTAGCCGCTGGAGCGGCATGCAGTCACTGTCGAAAGATTAGATGGGCGGAGCAGCGGCTGGATGTGTGTGTGCCACCAGTCGCGTTCCGCTCTGTAGTTCTGTACAGCGCGCAGCCGGAGCCTCTTCCTAAGCGTGACACCCGTGGTGCGTGCGCATAGCAATGCCGGAACTGGAGTACGGGCATTACTACCCGGGTCGCCGAATCGTCCTATCTTCAGACACCGCTCAGTGACCTATCTTCAGCCAACCCCTACGGCTGGCTCTAAAGGACCCGTAAGGTTGGACGTGAGATAGCAAAGAAAACATGAGCGCACGCCTTGGCTGATGACCTGTATTCGGCGCGTTTGAGACAGACCCGCCCTTCTAACCGTCCCTATACAGCCGCCGTGGTGACGTTGTGGCCTTGTAGCCTATCAATATATGTCAGACCATCTATCTCGTATGCAAAGTGCACTATACTACAATCACTTGTTGGTATGGCACAACACTTTGTCAATCACTAGGCGGTAGAGCATCCATTCCGTACATCTCATTATTGGTGTGGCATAACACCTTGTCAATAACTAGACTGTAGAGCATCCTTTCCGTATGCACAGGGCATTCTACCACAATCTCTTGGACGGCATACCACTATACACTGCAAGCTTGCAGCAGTGGCCTTCCTTCGCTCACGGGCTCTATCTATTCCGAAGTGGCAGCACTTGCATGCTGTAACGTTGTAAGGTACCAGACACGGTTTAACTAGTGTTCTATGGTGTAACGAGATTGGGAAAGGTGCGGGTCGTGGGAAAAGTCGAGCTGCTTTGTGTCTGTGCGCGTGTGGCGAATTCGCGCCCCGTTGTTCCGCGCCAATTGCGTGGCGACACTATCGTCATTGTTTCTCGCGCACACCGAAATTTCTTCTGCAACGAAAGCCAACAGCTCAGGCAGCCGCCTTCGCCCTCTTCTTGCTTCGCTCCAAAGCTCGATGACCGCTCACCAGGGGCACGCGTGTCAACTTTTTGCACACACTGTAGCGTATATAGAGTTCCATACAATAGCTACTAAAGGGAACTCTGGCGATGCGATAGCTCAGCCACCATGGTAATTATGGGTAGTACATGGATTTGTCTGATCTTCTTGCTTCGGGCTTCAGGCGTTCTTGTGGCTTCGTTTATAGCGCTTTATGTGGTCCTAAATTGGCATATATTTCGGAGCAACTTATACTTCTTTTTAATGCAAGAGTTAGTAATAAGACTGCAAGCAGGCATAATCGCTGCTAATCGCGGTGATTCCTCCTTGTCCATGCATTCGTGGCGTAAGAGTTTCAGTATGGGGCCTCTGTGCTATACACAGGGTCCTGCGTTCGCATGCTGCTGTCGGACAGCTCTAATAATGTTTATTTAATCATTTACAACGCAGTACTTTCTTAAAAATGATTACCTTGTAGAGTCACGAAGCCATTCAAATTCATAAGGACGAAGTTTAGGCGCGCGCATCCATGTACTACTCCCCCCCCCCATCCTGACTCAACTGCCCCGCTTGCATGCAGCTCCCGTATAGACACTGGAGCCACAGTTCCCTCTAGCAATTGTATGAAGCTCTGTGGTGTATGGCAGGCTTTCCTCGCACACACTTATTGCGCCTCTGGCAAATGCTGTGCGGAAACGGCGGGGGAGCCCGACTGTACAGATAGAGACGTCGTCGTCGTCGGGAAGTGTTCCCATGGAGCTGCTTGCGCGCGTCGCTCGCAGAATGCGGTACTGCAGCGTTCTTCGTTCGAAGGTGGTGGAGGGGGGGGGGGGGGGTTGTCTGCTCGGTCGCCCGAGCGTGAGATAGAGGGCGTGGCACGACACCCCGCGAGCGTCGTCGCAAATGTAGCTCTGCTCGGGACAGGGCTACATGTTACGAGATCCCGGGACGGGGTGGAAGTGGCGGGACATTATACCGGCAGCGCCCGGAAGGCCTCAGTGGGAACGCGACGAGATATCTGCCGCCCTACGTTTCTATAGTTTCGTTTTTGTTTTTGTTTTCCCGCCCTCCGGCGTGCGCGGCAAGCATGCAGTTCGCGCGGCAAGTCGAGATGCCCGACCGTCGGTCGGCGGATGCGTTTCACAAGTTCGCAGGGAAGTCGGTGATCCGTCAGTTCACACAGTCTCCTCTGTCTCTCTCCGCGATCTCTCTTTTAGTAGGGTTCGAGCGCTCGGCGGGCTTGATTCGTCGAGAGCCGACGCCCCGGGTCGCGTGATACTTCGCGGCTGAAGCGTCCGTGTCACGTCGCCGGGACGGATCTGTCAACACCTGCCGACAGAGTTTACGAAACGAGCGACGCCCTTTGGATCGCTTTTCGGCAAGCGTTGGCGCGTTCGTTGCGCCGTATGTTTGGCGCCTATAACGTGATATGAAAGCGAGGGTCTATATATATGGTGTCCCTGAAGGGAGGGGGTGCACCGTTCGTGTGGCTGTGCAGCTGCTGACACGGTCACTCAGATTTCCAGCGCCGCGCGCACAGTTGAAAGTGGGCACCGACTTTGCGAAGAGTGGCAGAGTCCTCATTATATACTACTGTAGCAACCCTTTCGTTGCTTGTGTGTCTTGTCTCCCTGCTGCTTTGTAAAGCTGCGTGCTTTACTTTTAGTTCTCCTTTGCACTGCGCTAAAGAAAAAAAAACACATTATTTCCACTACATACAGGTTTTCTCCTGTATTGATGTAGAACCAATTATGCCATAGCCATAAAGCAAAAGTTTTTTTTATTTCACCTGAACCCAACATAATCAGCCTGTGGCTTTGCTTCGAAGCAATTCATGCGTGTACTTGTACGGCGAAATATGTTGGAAAACAATATTGTGCTCAATCGAATCGAATAAGAATGGCACCCCATTAACCGAACCCCCCTCCGGCAAAGATAGCAGTAGTCTTTCTTTTTTTTATTAATTGCGCGATGCAGTCAGTCAGGCAGTCAGTCACTGAATCTCCTGGCAACGTATACCGTATATATGCTGCCTGAAGTGCTTCTAGACCATGCCATGCCAAGACTAGGGCTAACCTCTCCAGTGCTCCCCAACACGCACACGCACGCATACTCACTCACTCACTCACTCACTCACTCACTCACTCACTCACTCACTCACTCACTCACTCACTCACTCACTCACTCACTCACTCACTCTCTCTCTCTCTCTCTATCTCTCTCTGTTAATGTGTCTCTAGAGCACGGAAGCTTTTACGCCCTGCAAGAGAGCGCCAAGCTATGCTTTTCGGGTGCGCGCGTGCGCAGAGTTCGCACCCCCGGTCCCGCGCCGGCCGGTCCTCCGCGAGCTGGGGTCAAAGACCCGCGCCGAAGTTTGGAGAGAGGGAGAGTGAGCTTAGCGCGGTGGTCTCGCCTGCCGCGTCTGCGTTGTCCTCGTCGCAGAAGAGAGAGAGAGGGGAGACGTCCGGAAAAGAAGAGGACGCTCTTCTTTTCGCGCGCTCGTCCGCGCACAAGTCCTCCTCCCTCTCCGGGCTCGCATCACAAACTTCCGCACGACTTCGACGGTGGCTTCTTCTTCACCCGCTCGCCGCGCTGCCGTGCCCGCTGGAAGAGGCGTATACCGCATTGTCGCGGGCTCAGGCAACAGCGATGCTGCCTGCGGCTCTTTTGGGTGGAGGTACGCGGATTTTCACTTTGCAGGAAAAAAGATATAGATTGAGATGGTGCGCAGTCGAAGCTATGCCTCTACAACGAAGCGCTTGTGGTTTCCGAAATATACAGGTCACTTCGTTGTAAAGGTCGCGCACCGCACAGCTCACAATAGAGAATCGGGACTATTCCTTCGTTATACGGGTCAATTCGTTGTAGAATGATCCGTTGTGAAAGTGACCCCGATCTCGCTGTAGATAGGTGCTGAGGCGAAGGGTGCTTGGTTCGATGCGCGCGCAGCGTCGACCGTTTCCTGTAGGACCGAGCGCGGCTGGATCGGAAATCTTGCGCCGTCTCCTCCCTTTCCTGCGTGACGTTGGGTGGTCCAGCGCTTCGTTGGTGCGCTATTCTGTCCGTTGTTCTGAAGCATTTATCGCCGCTGATCCACGGAGCCGGTCCAGGCCCTCCAGGCAATATTATTTTTCCGT
Source organism: Dermacentor albipictus (assembly GCF_038994185.2). NCBI lineage: Eukaryota > Metazoa > Arthropoda > Arachnida > Ixodida > Ixodidae > Dermacentor > Dermacentor albipictus. The sequence goes on along the minus strand of NC_091826.1, from coordinate 68,460,399 downwards.
TCGTTTTGCACGAACGGGAACAAAAGCATGTACAAAAAAAAACATACACAGGCTAGTAGCCTCAACTAAACAGTGTGCCACTGCTCTGAAGTTTCCCTTGTTGGGATACTGATCATTAATGGTCAAGGGTCACTACTGATCATTACGGTCACTAATGATCCTTAAACATTAATTTCCTGTGGAACTGGAGGGCTCGACACACGGTGCGACAATTGCGCTGTGAGCGCTGGACACGGACAGTAACTTGCTGCGGCGAGCGCAATTAGCACAGCGTAAGACCTTCTTGCCATGCATCACAAAATTCAGCCACGCTAGTACATAGCGCACTCCAACTCCAACAGCAGGTGGCCCGAGACATATACCCGGCCGATACACGCTCACACTGCGTATTCGCCGCGCATGTATAAATGTATAAATGCCGTCGAGATGTGTGGGCAACGAATGAACGAACGGATGGACGAATGAACGAATGAAACGTTAGATGATTATTTAATGGCTTGTTAGTTTCAGCACTGTGCAGCTGAATGTGCAGTATAACGGGCTAGCTCACAGGGCCTGTTATTGCTGGACAGTGCATGACCATTTTTGTGAAAGGCTTTACGCCAGATTTTCGGTCTCGTTCTGATGAGTGAGTCTCATAGTATCTGGTCAACTTTGACTTCGCCTTGTAACAGCGAGATGGCTGCATTTGCGAATCGGGCATACCCAGAGAATACGTGCAGTAGTTTCTGGAGTTTAGCCGTTCGCACACTAGGGGCCAAACAATGAAACCCTCCTTTCCTCAGTAAGGAAGCCTTCATTGCGGTGAGGCCACCTTATGTCACTTTGAAAGCTTCCTAACTGAGGCGCCCTCGGTGAAAGCTTCCTTGGTACTTCCTCAGCATAAGCAGCCAAACAATGAAATCTTCCTTTACCTCACTAAGGAAGCCTTCATTGCGGTGAGGCTACCTTATGTCACTCTGAAAGCTTCCTTACTGAGGGGCCCTCGGTGAAGGCTTCCTTGGTGCTTCCTCAGCGTAAGGTAGCTCCACAGCTACCTTCATGCGTCCTTACGCCGCTCCTCGCCCTGAACGAGCGCTTCACCTCACTGCTTAACCACGTGGCATTCGCTTGCGCATGCGCACTGTCGCCCACCTGCGGAGAAGCGCGAGCACGGTACGTCTCGCCAGGCATGTTCGTTTCAGTCACGCGTGCAGCATGAAAGCATTGCTAGGCGTTGCTAGGCGTTGCAAGACGCCGGCGTGCCAGCGTTGCTGGATCACATCAAGTTTTGCACTGTAATGCTCAACTTTTTTTTAACTTTAGTAAACAAAACTAGAAGAAAGCGTCCACGTTTCTCTATATTAGCTATTCAATTTAAAGATTGTGCGACGATACAACATTTTTAATAGAATAATGGTGTTCGCGGAAAGATTTGAAGACATAATCTCGAACCCAGGCACGCGGCAACCGCTCCTTAGGTGAGGACGGGTGAAGGGAGCTTTCAGAGTACGCTTGCTTCCTCCATCGGTCCTTCGCTGTAAGGAGGCCTCACGTAAGGTTAGGAAGCGCTCGAAGGAAAGGAACGTTTTATTGTTTGGGCCAAGCTACCTTCATGGGTCCTTACGCCGCTCCTGGCCCTGAACGGGCGCTTCGCCTCACTGCTTAACCACGTGACGTTTGCTTGCGCATGCGCGCTGTCGCCCACCTCCGGAGAAGTGCGAGCACGGTACGTTTCGCCAGGCACGTTCGTTTCAGTCACGCGTGCGGCATGGAAGCGTTGCTAGGCGTTGCACGACGCCGGCGTGCCAGCGTTGCTGGAGCACATGAAGTTTTGCACTGTAATGCGCTACTTCTTTAGGTTTAGTAAACAAATTTTGAAAAAAGCGTCCACGCTTCTCTATATTAGCTCACCAACTTAAAGATTGTGCGACGATACAACCTTTTTTATTGAATAGTGGTGTTCGGGTGTTCGCCTAAAGCTTTTAAGAGATAATCTCGAACCCAGGCGTGGCGGCAACCGCTCCTTACGTGAGGACGGGTGAAGGGAGCTTTCAGAGTATGCTTGCTTCCTCCATCGGTCCTTCGCTGTAAGGAGGCCTCACGTAAGGTTAGGAAGCGCTCGAAGGAAAGGAACGTTTCATTGTTTGGGCCTAGGAGTACGTAGTTCCCCGCCTTTCGGGAGGTGGCGACTCTCTCTCTCTCTCTCACGAGGCGATCGGCATTGCTCCCGCGATCCGCCGAAGCTGCTTTCACGGCTTTGCGGAGGTGTACCGAGGCGCAGCGCACGGCGCGGGAGAAGTGGCCGTCTGGAAGCAACGATTTTGAAGGCAGCTCTCAACTTGCTGGTCGCGCGGCCCAACTTCGACTCTCCCTGCCATTTTGTGAGAACGACCGTTCGTATGAGCGCGTTGTTTGCGAACACCGCGCAAGCGCTCATTGCAGCGAGATTCCCTCGACGCAACGAGATGAGCGATTCGCGACGCGAGCAGTTATCATTCGCCACTCTTGTTTTGCAGCGTGGTGATTCGGAGGTACTAAAGCCGCGTCACACTCGTCTCCGGAGTGAAAATAGGCATACCTTCACGTCGTGCGCTTGCGTGTCCGCGCGTTTATCAGAGGGGCCCGGCTTCCGGGGGCAAGAATGACGCGGAACAGTTGTACGCAGTAGGTATTGACGTACACTGCTTTGGAGACGGGACGTAGAGGGCAATAACATTAGTCCCAAGGGAGCTAAGGCCTCAGTCCGGACATCCATATAGGCTGATGCCTCCTGGCCCAGCGAGCAAAGAAAGCAAGCACCCGGTTGTCATTTGCAGGCTGTTTTCCCGGAAACAAAATCGCAGTCGTTACACGACTTCGCATAAAGATGCCACATGTGCGAGCACTTCTTGTGGCGCTTGTAAAAACCTTAGCTTAGAAAGAACAACAAGATAAAAGAAAGGTGACAAGATTGCTAAACACTTTCAAAACAAGCCTATAACAAAATAATAAAATAGTATCGAAAGAAGTCCGTGTATCATGGCACCATTAAATTCCCTTTTCTTCTTTTTTTCCTGTATTGTCAGAAATGTAAAAACAAGCTTCATTTTCAAGAACAACGCATGCTAGATACAGATAGCAAGAACGCAGGTAAGACTACTAGCGCGCATAAAACTCAAAATTACGCGCTATATATACTGTCCACAGAGAATTGAAGTCACGGTCCACGCGACAATTGCGTCACCTCTTTATCCCACGCACACCTACGGATTGAGACCGACTCCACAATGCGACGAACTGCAAACTCCGACAAAGCTGCACGTAAGGCGTAAAAGCGCGAGAAAATCGGTATCCCGTTTGAACTCTCCGCCAGCTCCTATACTCCGCTGCCGCTTTCGGTTCCCCCTGCCCACCGTCTCCGCTTGCACGAGCACGGCTGGAGAGAGGACAGATAAAGAACTCCGGGAAGGAAGGATGGATGGACGGATGGATGGATAGAGCGAAAGTGGAAAATAAATAGAGTGGGATAGGGCGAAGGCGACGGCTTCGGCAGAGGCACGAAAAAGAAACGAAACAAAGAAAGAGGAGCGAGTCAATTGTGATGCCCCTCCCCCCCTCCTTGACGTGTTCGTTGTTTGGGTTCCGGAGAAATCGTTCCGGACGGTGCTTCGCTTCCGGGGTCTGAGCCGCTCGTATTTTTTTTATTTTCCTCGCATTCCCATTGCGGCGTTGACGTGAACTCGCACCGAATTGATTGTACGCGCCCGATAAGAACAACACCCGAAGTCTCCCGCCTGAAAGCCAGCTACGCGTCTTCGGAGAACCGTGTGCGGGCCAAAGCACTCTGCGCGAGCTGGTACGGCTGTGAGAGTCGGTAGGGCATATGTTGTAAACTGTCTTGAGCTATACGTGTAGGCCTTCTTTAGTGAGGTCTTGACTTTCATAAATGCACAATTCATTTAATTTGTTAATTTTATGTGTTTCGTACGTAAAAGCGAACGTCAACATCCACCAGCGACATATTCAGAATAATATGTGGCTTCCAGGCATGTTGTCTCTAGAGCGATGCCGATGGTAACGATGCATTAATAGGGGCTTACCGTAAATATCCTGGCCCTCTTAAACAGGGCGGTGAAGCCAAGTTTTTTTTTTTTTTACCTCTCTGCAACGTTTATTGTCGCTATAAATTGCTGGATGTTGAAGTATTTTATTTCCCTAAACTGTAATGTCATTTCTAATCTCTATGCCACCTTGACGTTGTCAATCCTTCAGATGCGTACTGCTCTTCTCCTCCGCAGATTCATTCAGCGTGTGCTCTGTTATCTTTTAATGTCGAAGGGTCCGCCGCCAGGTGAAACGGGTGATCATTTGCCTCTGGATATGGATATAATGCGGCACATTGGCAAAACTGCTTGCATCTTGCAAGTTTGCCGCACCCTGACCTTCCTTCATGTACCCGTGCCACTCGCTGTTACCGTCACGCGAGGAAATTCGATGCACGAGCTTTACAGACTCGGCAATACTATTTCTTCCGAATGTAAGGGACGTGGTTTCTACACCGTTACATGAAAGAGGAATACAGTTTGAACCAGAAAAGCAAAAAAAAAAAAACTGCTGGCCTTCGCTTAAGCAAAGTCGGCTATTGATTGATTAATTGATTGATTTCATCTTTACCAGGCAACACTCGTGTCATGAAAGACGACGTAGTGGAGGGGTTCGGTTTATTTTTGTGGTCAACGTTGCCAGGCAACACTCGTGTCATGAAAGACGACGTAGCGGTGGGGTTTGGTTTACTTTTGTGCACCGGGGGTTCCTTAACGCGCACCTACATTGCAGTGTGCCAGCACTTTTTTTTTTAATTTCCGCTCCCCCGCGATCGAATGCGACCACGGCGGTCAGTAATCGAACGCGGCACATCGTGCTCGGCATCGGAACGTGCAGAGCCGCTCAGTCGCCGCGGTGCTTACACTGGCCTTCACGGCACGCACGGAGTGACGAGCGACGTCGTGTCATTTTTTTTTTCTTCTTAACTGTCAATGCTGCACGAACCAAAGAAAAGAAAGGGGAGGCCTTCAGCTTACGCCGTTGTGAAACGTCTCGCTCGCTGATAGCCGCACTCCCCTTTACTTTTTTTTTTTTTCTGCCACGTTTTACGGAAAGCCTCCATCTCGAAGCGGTAACCTTTCGTACCCATTCGCTTTACCGTCGTCGCTTTTTCCTCTCTTTATTATTTTTTTTTCTTTTTCGTATGCGGCGTCTGGTTCTGCAGAACCCTCTGGTCGCGGTGCCAACGACATTATTATCCTCATCGGCCTGCCCGTGCCAACGCTGGCGTTCGCCGATGTTGTTTGTTCGGCGATCTGTGTATACAATGGCGATTCCAATAATAGCCGGCGATTACGAAAAGTAAAGAAAACGGTCCGCGCTGATGGCCGCCGCGTTTGTGAAGAGAAGAATAGCGCGAGCCATAAGGGAAACGGGACCCAAACACATCTAGCCCCCCCCCCCCCCCCCCCCCTGCAGTGAAAACAATTTGCAGTGGCGTCATGGAGGCATTTCTTTTTTTGGAATAGCGTTCGGGGCCTCGCGTACGCGGTAAACGGGAGTGCACTTACGTAGGTTGCACGTGACTTGAGAGGCGGCGTATAGCAAAGCGTCGGCTTGGCGTGCAAGAAAGCCCGGGCTCGTTCCGGATATTTTGTACGCTCCCCGAATTGGTCCTCTATCCCTACAGGGTGTTACTTTGCAGGGATAGAGGACCAATTCGGGTGTTACTTTGACTCAGCTCTACGCAACGTTACGCAAAAATAAAAGCAAAAGAAACCTTAACGGATGTGGCACCATCTGGTGCTCGGTGTTGAAAGCTGTACGAGCCAGGACGTGCCGGGTCGTGGCGGTGTTGACGAAACCACTGACGTAGTGGTTCCTCGAGTTGACGCTGGGAGCGGGCGGACAGACGCCAAGCTGCCGTCACCTAGCATCCCTATCTCACCCCTATCTCGCGCGACCATGGGCGCGTATGTATATTTCCCGTTTCCACAACTCGAGACAGTAGCCAAGGCATGATGGTCGTGACCAAAATAAGAGCACTACAACAGTGTGCACTCGGTATCGCACGCATGTGGTTGTGTGGGTGTGTGTATATATATATATATATATATATATATATATATATATATACACACGCCGCGTGCTTGTTCGGCAAATGCACGTTCACCGCTGGTCCGTGCCGTCGGCCCCTAATCGGTCTGAGTGCTTTTTAGCCACACCGCACTTCGATGGACGCGTCGCAAACAGCGGCTTCCTTTTAACAGCCTCGCGTACACTATATAGCCACGACGGAAGCGCTGGCGTCGTCGACGCCTTTGTGCGAAAGGCCTTTCGAACTGGAGAGTCCATTTAGGCGGGAGGTGTCAATCAGTGGAACAGGTGAACGGTCTGTCGAGGACCTGAACGGGGCATGGAAACCAGGGCGGGGGGGGGGGGGGGGGGGGTGTCACACGTGCGCAAGCTGCCGCCAGAGACGCGTAAGATTGAGCTATGGCTATATTTAACTCAACGCGCCGTGTGTTTTCCCCGATACGTTGTGGGTCAGACGACAGCATCGCTTAACTTTGACGCTTGTCCACGCGTAGAAAATAAAACGCTGGCGCTTTGGTAAACTTTGCTCTCTGTACATTCCTCGAATCTGCTGAACACTATTCGCAACCGGACACCTAGGTCGCGGGTTCGCCTTCCATCTGCGGCAGACAGATTCCTCCGGCCGGGGCGGCGGAATGCCGAAGCACTCGTAGTCTATAGGCGTTGGCGTGGAACGTCCAACTCCATCTAATATTGATGTTATTGTAATTACTCCTTAGTCTTTCACATATGAAGCCTTGTGAGCGATGGAGGCCGCTACTTATTCGACGGTGCAAACAATCGGACGTAAAGACGGCTGCAGAGGCGCTGAATGGAATGTGTGAAAACGAAAACAAACAAAACGTATTATCGAAACACCTTAACCCTATACACCAAAAACGTGTGGTTCAATAGTGGGAAGATACACGCACATTCATCCCTTGTTGGAGAAAGCGGAGGGCTGACTTAAAAGACATCTGCGCATGCTTATGAATACGATGTGCTTCAGCTAAAATCTTTCGGGCACGCTGAATCCTTGTCTCGCGTGACGATATGTCTTTGCAAAAACCCGGCGCGCAGTCGCATGAGTGACCATGACGGCTACACAAATGAGTTAGGTCAGCGCTTGTGCGGTCTCTTCTTATTAAAAAAATATTTAAAAAACGTTAATAAATCCTGGGGTTTTACGCGCCGAAAGCCACGATCTGATTACGAGTCACGCCATAGGTTGGGGACTCCGGTTTAACTCCGACCACCTGAGCTTCGTTAACGTGCAACTAATGAACGGTACACGAGCGTTCTTGCATCTTCCCCCCCCCCCCGACCCCCCACCGTGGGAATGCGGCCGCCGTGGTCAGGAGCATTGTGAAACATAGTTCCAGCGCACAATTGAACAAGGATGAGGAGAGAAAGACAACACGAACGCCTTTCTCTCCTCGTCCTTGTTCAATTGTGCGCTGGAACTATGTTTCACAATGCTAATCATAACCAACTAGCCCAGCTGTCCATACTTAGTGGTCAGGAGCGAACCCGGGACTTCGAGCGCACCCACCGCAACTCCATAGCCGATTCAACCTGCCACGTCGGGTCGTCTCTTCTCGACCGTGTCCATCCTTTGCGACGCTACCATGACGAAAGTAATCCAACTGCCCCCGTCCTCTCTCAAATATGGATCCCCTTGCTTGTGTCTCGCTCACAAAGAGGGCCACGATCGCCGAGGAAAAACACGCTGGCGTCGACGACCTTGTGCAAGTCCCTTCTCGTGACTTAACGCGTGACGTCTCATTTTTTTTGGCCCGTTTCGCAATGTGCTTCTCGCTCACTTCCTTTCTTTTTCCTCTAACGTTGCGCCCGTCTTTCAAGGGTTGTCAACGGGGCAGCCTTCGCAATTTGTCTTGCTCAGCTGAGCGCGCATCGATATACGGCCCGGAATATTTTTTTTTTTCTCCCGCATCTTTTTTTTCTTTTTGCGGCAACAAACAACAGTGTGTGGACGATGGGACGGACAGCGTCTACAGCGGGCTGAGCTATAACAAGCACGACAGGATCGCTACAAGGAGAACAGTAGCAAATAACGAGAATGCGAACAGGTCTAGGCACGAACAACTCCCGGGAAAGAGACGTGTTGTGTAGTTACAGCAAGTTCGTTAATTTTGTGATAATAAATGCGCAGTTAATTACTTCGGATTAGTAATGTAACGAATCACGTAATGGAAGTACTTTCCAACGCACAACGCGAAAATAATAGACGCTTTGCAAGGCGGTTCTACAAGCGGGCTACTCTGCAAAGCACAGCTCGAACCGGCACAGTGCTCGTTGAAACCGCAGCAACCTTGAGACGCGTGTATACGCTTATAATGACGTGAATGGCGTCACTGCGGTAATCACTTAGGGGGTGACTATTGAGCGGCACTTCTAATTTACGACGGCGCCGCGAAGCTTGAAAGGAAAGCTCCAGACCCACATGTTACCTTGGCCACGCGAGATGACCGAGGATTGCGCGGATCTACAAAATGAGTTTTGGGGTTTATGATAAAGCGAGCATATTGATTGATTGATTGATTGATTGATTGATTGATTGATTGATTGATTGATTGATTGATTGATTGATTGATTGATTGATTATGCAAAATAGAAGTGAGGCGTGCAAACAGGACACAAGATTAGAGAAGTGGACTACACGAACGCCGAAGATCATGGTTTTACACGCCTCACTTCTATTTTGCATAATGAATCCTTACAAACTAGCTCATCTTTCTGTCGTTCTAAGCTGTATCTATTTATTTATTTATTTATTTATTTATTTATTTATTTATTTATTTATTTATTTATTTATTGCAGTCATGTGGTTATATATCACCACGTGTCATTTGTTGGAAGTGTATCGAAAACGGGTTGGAGGTAGCGGGAGATGGGGTGGGGGGTTATCTGGTTGAGATAGTACCAACAGAGTAGTACCAACAGTAGTACCAACAATAGTACCAACAGAATCCCCTCCCCCTTCCAACGCTGACGCACTAACGAAAAATGATACTAAAGAAAAGAGGAACGCGACAAATGATTAGACGATTTCACCCAAGACACACAGGAAGCGACGAGCCCAACTTTGGTACGGACAAGCGGAATTCGTCACGCTGCATGGGAGACGAGAGCCACCATGACGTCGAAGAGACAACTACGAGGCCCACGACGCAAAAGCAACAAACAACGCGGCCGTTGCGGTTGGCCCCAAGGAAGGAGCGCCTGCGAGGAAACACCCGTCCGAGTGACTTCTCAATCCTTGGCGGTCGCACCAAAGCCGAAGCCCCGGATGCCAAGAGAAGGAAAGGACGCGAGCGGAGAAAGGAAAATGACCGCGTTTGATAGCTGAGCACAGAGAGAGAGAGAGAGAGAGAAAACAAAATGACGGAGTGGCGGTGATGGTGAAACGCTTATTTTTGCGGATATTACGCTCGACTTCTCCGCCGTCCTTCGCAACGGGCGCGTGATGGAGTTTCATGTGGAGATCGCTGGCCTCCGTGTGGTTCGTGGAGCAGCGGTCGAGAGAAAGCGCGCTGACCGGAGATGAAGAGATCCACGGCATTCTTATTATGCGGGCCGCCCGCCGGCCCCGCTTTCTGGCGTCGTACTTTTGCGGGTGGCACCTTGCCAAAGACGTGTGACGTATCGCGGCCATTTCGTGGACGCCCGATTTTGCCCGGGAAATGGAGGGAGCGAACAACTCTGCAGACAGGGTTGGAGTGGACCTACATAGCGTGTGGAGTCTCACTGCCGCTGGTTTCGAAAACTGTTTGTTTGAGAGCTCTAGCTGAGCGGTTACTATCCGCTCCACTCGGACCGGCTTCACTCAAGCCATCCATTAGCTGAACGGTTAACCAGACAACGTCACCCTGTATGTTGAACTCACTGTCATGAAAGAACTAACGTTATCAAATTTTCTTGTTTTCCACCTCTCATTATAGGTCAATGGGACACTGTACCATTGTCATTGATAAGCAATGGAGATTCATGAGGGAGTTTTAGCGGAACGTTTGCAATCCGCTCCACTCAGACTGGCTCCACTTAATCCTTCCGTTAGCTACACGGCTAACCAGGCAACATCACTCTGTGTGTTGAACTCCCTGTCAAGCAAGAACTAAGGTTTTCACATTTTCTTGCTTTACCTCTCCCCCTCACATTTAGGTCAATGGAACACTGTACCATTGTCACTGCTAAGCGGTAGATATTTATTCGAGAACTTTTAGCTGAACGTTGACAATCGGCTCCACCCGGACCGGTCTATTCCTAGCAGTTTGTACTTCTTCGCACATGAAATTTCTTCACTGTACAGTGCACAATTTGTTCGCTACATACTGCTGATATGCTACAGCATAGATGGAAAGAAAGCATTATTGAGATCCGGAGTGACCGGCTGAACAGAAATCGCGATCTGCACGACGTCAAGCACCGCATCTTATTGAGTATATGGTCGGCGCTTCCTGTGTTTCTACGTTTGTTCATGTGTTTCTATGTTTCTTCATGTTCCTCGCTCCTCTTTTGCAAACCGGTTTTGCCTAAACGACTCTAGGGAGGTGTCCAAACTACTCACTGTTGTCATGGTAGCTGAACGGTCGTAGATGCAGAGGTGCATTCCGTAATTTTTTTCTAGGAAACCACGAGTGACACGGAGCCTCTACGTAGTAAAGGCACGGACTACTCGGAACGAAGCGTCGGGCGTCGCATTCTCTCGCGTACTCGACCGGACGTGCACTGAAAGAGCCCCACCTCAGCCCGTTCACCCGCTCGAGTCCCGGTGGGCAGCCCTTTAGAAGACAACCCCGCTACCTCTTCCGCCGTCGGCGCGAAGTCCTGGAAGCACTAGCGCCGCTCCCTTCACTTGCATGTGTGCTTCCTACGGGGTCTCGCCAACTCTCTCTTCCCCCTCTCTCTCTCTCTTCCGTTTTCCTCTCATTTTCTCAATTTCCTTTCCGCGCGAAACCGACAACGCGCAGTGGCTGGCTGTGCCTGCAGCTGTGCCGCCCTGCCCTCCCCCACCCCCTCGCCCGGTCGTTCCGTCTAATTGAGTGCGCGCGCTGCCTCACCCTCCTCGAAGCTGTCTGCGAGCTTGAGGATGAGGAGGAGGTTGCCTAATCTCTTGATCGCCCGCCGCTCATCGCCGTGTCGTAATCTCTCATCTCGTCCCAGGACGTCCTCCGCGCTTCCTTCCTCCTCTAACCGAAGTAAGCCTGCAACATGGCGTGCAACGACTCGCTTTCACACTCGCTCTTCCGTTTTGCTAAGTTCTTTCTTTTTGCATTCACTTGTTCTTGTTTACCTCCTGGGGTTATCTAAACTATCTATCTACGTCAGCTCGCATAACTTCGGGCGTCCGATCCAACAAAGTGTACAGAAGAAGCAAGAACGAGATGCTAGTTATAGCCCTGCGAAGTTTCCGTATCATCCCGTATACGGAAATACGGCAATCACTTGCCGTGCTCGTACCTGCTGCTCCTTTTTACTAGACGGAAATATTTGACCGTACATCAAGGTGCTTCTCTCTCTCTCTCTCTCTCTGTCGTACACGAATGGCCCCCATGAAAGCGGAGATATGGCGCCATCGTTCCCTTGGCGCTGACTGCCAAGAGCGGTGACCTTTCGTTCGGTTGAAAGTCGCTTACAAGGACGTTCCTTCGTTCCGGGCATTGCGGGGAAAAAATGTAAAAAAAAAGAAGTGAAGCGATCAACAAAATAGACGCTCGGTTAAATAATGCATCAGTGGCGCGCATTTGTCGCGCAGAACGCGATGCCCACAGAATGGTCGACGGTCGGTGTTTCTGGCTATAGTAAAACAGATGCAATGAAAAAAAAAATAGATGTCGACCCTGCCAAGGTCCGTATTTGGAGACGATTCTTTTTATTTCCCATTCTCTCCTATCTTCGTCAGCTGACTTATAGATGAACTCGCCGCGTTGACTGGGTGGCTACGACGTTGCGCCACTGAGCACGAGGCCTGGGCATCGTTCTCTAGTCGCAGTGGGCGCGTTCCGATAAGAGGCGGAATGCGCAATCGTGCTTGTAGTGTGGTTTGGGTCTACGTTAAAAAAAATGGCTGTGGCTTAGCTAAGGTTAAGCCCAGGATGCGAAGCATACTAGCCTTTATTTTAGTTGTTGAACCACTGTTTAGCCTGGTGTACTGCTGTTGCTTGGCTATATTTGGTTCGCCTAGACGAAGAAACAACTCATGCAGGCGAGCGCACGAGCTGAGACCCGGCTATGTAGCTACGCGGCCGCAAGCGAGCGCACGAGTTGAGCCTCCGCTTTTGCAGCTGTTAAGACGTCATATGGTAGCTACGCGGCCGCGCGCGGCGCAGCAAGGAAGAGCGTGGTTGAGCGGCCAGTATGCTTCGCATAAAAACTGTATTGTCGAAAAAATGACCATTCCCCTCTGGGAAGATGGAATGGCAACGAAAGCTGGCGACACTGAAAGCTCTCAGACGAGAAGCAAAGTGCTTACGCTGCCATTCAATTTTCACAGAGTGAAATGGTTGTCATTTTTTTTTTTTTTTGCGTTGCGAGTCTGCCGTGGTTCCTCATTCGTAGGTGCCCGGGCTCGCGATTGTCGTTTTCGTTCAGCATCGCGGGAACGTTCTTCGTCGGTGGTCGTATCGCGCCGGCGCCGTTTACATTCGCGTTGCTATTCCCTCCGGCGCTCCTCGTACGCATGTTGTTCTTCGGGCGCACGAACTGTACGTGTTCGCCCCATGGATAGCGCGGCTGTTTTTAGCGCCGATACCTCTCCTTGTATACTGCGATGACCTTGATGTCACGCTATTGTTCACGGCGAGCATTCTAATCCGTTCCGCATTTTGGCATCCGCGCCGCCGCACTGCACCCTTACGTGATCAGACACAAATCAAAACTATGAAACTTAATGTATATGGGTTCGTTAGAAACCACCAAGTACCCTTCTGCAGCTGGACGCCGAAAAAACTACGTTCTTACCCTTGTGCCTGGGACCCCTTCGGGACCCACGTGTGACAAGAGTAGTTATAGAGCGCGTTACAGGTCACCGAGCCCACACGGGTATGTGCCATTGAGCTTGGGTCCTTTCTGCACTATAACGAGGATCGGTCCACATGATTTATTTCTGTTGACGGACGTGAATATCGGAAGGTTAGTCACATACAGCTTTCGCTGTAAAATCAATCCAGAGCCACCCTTAAATACTGCGTCCCTCATAGCTCACTGCGCAGTTTAGGCCAACCGGAACTGCCTCTGGTTAACCTCCCTTCCTTTCTCTACATTCTCTCTCTCTCTCTCTCGCTCGGAGCCTTAGGTTATCATTACCTGCAGTATCAACCACTATCTGCGACGGGTGATAAAAAAATAATCTAAACAAGAGAATCCTTGCATAGTATTGGGAAGGGCCATGATGTTTCGGCTATGTTTGGAGCGGTTGAGTGGCGCAGGCCAAGGATGTAGCGCGTTAGGAACAGTCTTCCTTCTGCAGTACATCTTAATCGTTGTCAAGACGAAGATATGCGTAACGATATTGTCGACGTCCGGCGCTGTTGCCCTGCCGTCAAACGCAACCGTCGTACTTATCCAGTTTCATACTGTGCGACTTGTGTGACAACTCTGCACGCCAGGAGGCACTGTTGTGTTAGCTAACAGTAGCTGAGTAACTATCGCGTTACCTTCCTGTCCACGCTTTGTGATTGCGTTTTTGGGCTTCGTTCAGTGAACAACTCATTATCGTACTCCTCTTCTCCTCTCCTTTTTCTCCTCCTCTTCTTCTTTCTTCTTTCATTCCCTTTACCCCTTTCCCCAGCACAGGGTAGCCAGCCGGTACTTACACTGGCTAACCTCCCTGTCTTTCCTCCTCTTTGTCTCTCTCTCTCTCTCATTATCGTAAACTCCTTGCCTTCTGGCTCATGCTCTCGAAATGTGCTCTTCTTCCACGGGTAATGCACATTTCAGTAGCCATCGTACTTGCAAACCTATTCACGATTACTTTCACTGTTCCTATGGCATTCGGCGATCGCAATTTAATTCTGCGGTTACCTAGTTTTGCTTCAAAGGTGCGACAGTGATTTCTTTTTGTTGCGGCATACTGAACCGCATATAACCATGGAAATTGTCATTACTTACAACACGGCAAGATGGCGCGGAATCTCCAGAGCGCGCGTCTCATTCCTAACTCACTTTTTCGACGAAGGCGATGAATTTTACCTGGCTTCCACTTCAAAATATGGCGGCGGCAAATAGTCACCTAGCTTGCTTGAGGTAATGAGCTTTACGTGATTTTCAGTCTATAGCATAGTGCCCGTCTTTCCTTGATGCTTTTCTCTCTTCATTAGACCCTCTCTGTTTTGTACAGTTACGCACGTGTACATCTAACTACTCCAGTTCTAACTTTCTCAGCGTCGGGTCGCGACACCTAGCGGCAATACAACAGGCGATAAAGGGGATAACCGTAGATCAATTATTGCTGGCACTCGCTAGAGTCTTTACCGACTCGGTGGACAAAGCTTACTATATAGCGAAGAGAAATGGACAGTTTCCTTTCCCGATATTTCGCGTCCGAATCTTACAGCCAAACACCTAAGAAGACCTCACTAATTCCAGTTTATTCCTTTGTATTTGGGCATGTTGAATAGATTTTGAATCGTAGCCAAGTCCAGGCGTGCGTGCAGAAAGGCTCACAAGCAACCGCATCACAGACGTCACTCGAGGAAGTCCGTCGATTTTGATGGAACGCGCCAATTTGAGTACATCTGCTTAGCAGGCGGCAATTAAATTCGCGTTAGCTTTTGCAACCGATGAGAACACGCGGCACAGCGTTGCATGCAGGGTTTCGCCATGGAAGCTCTCGTTGGTGCTGCTGGCGCGTACCGAACTTAGCCGTGTCCAGCCCTAAGACGCTTTGTATACCATGACTCTCGCTTATTTTCTTTGAAATTCATGTTTTCGCCTTGCCTATACATACGTTCACTCCTGTGATACACACTTCTGAAACCCGTATTTTAGAACGTTCTGCCCCTACGCCCTCTCCCAACTCGCGTGAGTGGATGGCAGCGCAGCCCCATCACAGAAGTGGCCACTGCTCTTCATCGACGCGACAACGCAATTCTCGACAAGTGCAGTGTCTTTTGCTGTCGAGAGGTGGCGCGGTGCTCAACTCGGTTGAGTGAAGGCAGAGCTTCGAGCGGAAGAAAGCTTGAGAATACGGGACGTTGTCACGGAAGAAAAAAAAAATAGTCAGCTTTAGGCCTGTAGAGAGAGAGAGAGAGAGAAAATAATGCAGAGAAAGGCAGGGAGGTTAACCAGAGGTAGTTCCAGTTGGCTACCCTGCGCAGGAGGAAGGGTTAAGATGGATAAAAAGAGAAACAGAGTACAAGGGGAGATAGAAAGAAAGGGAGACAAGCACGAACAAAGCGCGTACACTACAGAGCGGTAGGGGGCGGCATTCTTAGAGTCTGTCGTGAAGCCCCGTAGACCGCAAGAACCTTAATAGCGCGAGTAGGGCCTTCAACGCGGATGTTCTTTCGGGGCATTGGCCTAAAGCTTTTAGTTCTCAAAGTGGACGATTGTCCGACTGGTCCAGTACTCTGCACATCACTTGTCTCTCGGCACTGTATCGCGGGCAGACACATGATAATGTGTGCGAGCGTCTCGTCGATGTTACATGTGTCGCACGTGGGGCTGTTGGCTATTCCTATGAGGAAAGCATAGGCGTTTGTAAAGGCGACGCCTAGCCACAGACGGTAGAGCATGGTCTGTTCATGTCGTGGTAATCCAGCCGGGACGTGCATCCGTATGTCCGGAGACAACGAACGCAACCGACACATTGTGAAAACATTTGAGTCCCACAGGGGCAAAGGCCTGTAGAAACGAATGCTAAACCTCCGAGCTCGTGCGGGTGGTACCTTTGAGTTAAATGGTGGTGCTGGACTTTAAATGGTGAAGAGTTCGCATGTTTATAATAGCTGACGAGGGAAACATGTTGGGGGAGTTGGTATAACAGAGTCAACCGCCAATTTTATGGACCGTGAGATCGGAAAAGACTGAACTTCCGGCCAGTCTGCGACCGTAGCCAGAATAACCAAGCTGCTGGGGTATCCAGCTGCGAGTACATTCAACCGCTCGCCGTGAGCTTTTGCGTTTGACTGTGTACGTGGTTTCGAGCAATGTGGTGGCAGGGATTAGTAAAGGAAACGTCAAAAGCCGAGAGGAAGGCTGAGGTTCCAGACGAGCAAGGAGCTCCCGTTCGCAGATCGTCATGGCTGCCGTGTGATGTTCTGGTGATAGCCCCGTAGTGACTATTGACAGTGCTGTTACGCATGGCCATGGCACTGCTGCGTCTCTCATAGTCTCGGTGTTGCCTTGAGACATTAAACCCCACGAATCAATCAAGCAATAAATCAAGTAATCATGCGTCGTTGTGTTGGTAGGTGACAGCATTTTCCGGAAGAGGGAATTCAGTTGTCACTACCCACCGCGAGATTTTGTCCTCTCGTGCATTTTTGTTTTTCCTCGTCCCGTTTTGCGTTGACTGGTAGTGCCTTTGCAACCTTTATAATAGAGTATAATAGAGTAACCTTTATAAAGGTTACTCTATTTCGAGTGCACTACTGATCAACCTGGGCACTACTGGGAATGTAATGAGGAGGGAAGATAACCGATGGTCATTAAGGGTCACGGACTGGATTCCAAGAGAAGGGAAGCGTAGAAGGAGGCGGCAGGAAGTTAGGTGGGCGGATGAGATTAAGAAGTTTGGAGGGACAACATGGCCACAATCAGCACTTCACCGTGGTGGCTGGAGAAGTATGGGAGAGGCCCTCGCCCTGCAGTGGGCGTAGCCAGGCTGCTGCTGCTGATGATGATGATGACTGAGCAGCCCAAGAAAGAGCACTTGATACCAAGGCCAGTTAACGATATGGCAGTGAATTAGATGTGGCTCTGGTGTTTTATACAAGCAGCGTAACAACGGCAGCCAATATATATATATGTATATATATATAAAGGCTGATATAGCCAAAGTAGACCACCCGTGCGTGCTTCGTCCCGTCTCACTCGCATCTAAACCAAAGGCGCAACCGCGCGCATCGCCGCCTAATCGGCCGTCTCGCGCGCGTCACCCGAGATGGCCAGACGTTGATGCGAGCGGCGCATAACTTTTCGCCGAAAAATCTGGCAACCGTCTATTTTCCACCCCGCGGACTCCCTCCCCCCCTAATGATAACCATCTGCGCTGTCGCGCGCATGCGTGCTCGAAAAAAAAACAACGAAAGGAAACAACCGCACTCGTCTCGTCTCTGTCGGGGGAAACAAAAATAAGCCGAGGTCTCGTCTCTTTGTTCCTTGCTTCTGCGGCGTCGAGATGGCAGCCGCAGCCCCTACAGCCCGGCCGGGCGTGGGAATCTGCTCGCCTTATCTTAATTGCCCGGTCGAGGCTCAGATGATGCGCGCGCGCGCTTGGCCTCGCTTTCGTATATATATCGTGCGGAGCGTTTTGTCGTGGCGCTCGCAGGAGCGGACCGAATGCGCCCCCCCCCCCCCTCTACCGTTTGCCCCGCACCGTTCTATTGGCCTCGAGCCCCACCACTGGAAAAGCTGGCGCCACCGTCGGCGTGACGTGCTAGGAGGGATCACGTGGACATAGCGGCCGCGTCGGCTGCTTCGGGCGCGCCGAAGCGAGCTGAAAACGAGTTTAAATTCCCTCGTACGCTGCGGTTTTCATTTAGTGGCGAAATGTACCCGCTTCGAGTGTCTCCTTTACAACGCTTGAAAGCACTACAATAGGTAGTGGCTGCCTTTGAAGGCGCGCGACATGGTAGGCTACTGCTCGGTGCCGCAGGACCGGACGCACGTAACGGAGGCCGGTGTCAGCCTTATTCACACGTAGCCGCAGGACAAGAAGCTGCGTGAAGCTTGGCTCGCGAAACATAAAACCGGCAAATAGTCATCGGCTACAACTCGGGTATGCAGCAAGCACAGACGCGAGGAAGATTTCTGCTACGGCGCCCGGTCTGCGGTGTTCTGAAAACACGCACTGAGACGCACGCCCGAGTCCGCTGCCCGACTAATGTCATGACGGTTTGGTCTATGAACTTGTCGATACTATAGATACTGCCAAGTTCAGTGGAGTGGAAAGGCAGCGGTAAGAAGCACATTTAAAGAAAGCATAGCATATGGTCATGTTTATGCTATGAATTAATGCACTGGACTACAAAAAAGGAGAAGCGGGAAATTGCACGCTGAGAACGCCGATAAACATACAGTGCGACGCAACTCGA
The DNA here is from genome assembly GCF_038994185.2 of Dermacentor albipictus. NCBI lineage: Eukaryota > Metazoa > Arthropoda > Arachnida > Ixodida > Ixodidae > Dermacentor > Dermacentor albipictus. The sequence goes on along the minus strand of NC_091826.1, from coordinate 68,442,040 downwards.
GAAAAAGTATCGAAAGATCAAAGAATTTTGAAGAAAAAAAAAAAGATTGAATCGTCGCGACGGCACATCACAATCCCCGTAGGCGTCGAAGTCTCTACAATGAAATTATTTTTGAACAGCTCTGATAGCGCCCACGCAACAATGGTTGCTTGTATACTGTCAAATGCTCATATTCTGCGGCCTAAAGCTCATGGCACGGTACGAAAACGCGCGCGCGGGGAAAGCGAAACAGTGGGCGGACAAGCATGCAGACGCACAGTCGGTCGCTGCGAATCTGCGCGATCGCTGTATTGAGGCTTCGTTCTGTTACGCTCCATTTAGTTATACAAACACCATAAGAACATATTTCACATGGTTTGGTCTCAGCGTTTACCTACCTTTCACGCAAGAAGCCGGTTCGGGAGACTCCATCGCGGCGACCGCGCGCAGTGGCCTTCACTGTACGTATCGAGATAGCGGCTGTAAACGATTGTGTGCTTTCAGTTTGCCCAAGAATATTATTTAGACTGTAAGAAACTTCTCTTGCTTCGAAAGTACTTACAGAAATGTCCGGGAGAGCTCGCGCGTGGTGTTTTCAGTGAGCGCTGACAGCAAAACCTATGAGGAGCGCGCCACGTGATCCCTCATACTACGCCAGCGGGGCGCTTCCGATAGAGGGCGACTCCGTAACTCCTCGCCGCCAATAGCTATATACTGCTGCATGCCCCGCTGTATATTCACTAAATGTGCGCGCATTTCTCTTCTGTCCGTATACCAGCTGTTTTTTTTTTTTTCTGGGCCGGTTTAGTTGTTGTTGTCTCTAGGCTGCTGCGTCCGTCGTCGCTCAGTCGAGTTTGCCGACCCGCTGCCGACTCGTTCCCGCCGAGGCTTGCTGCATGCCCGCTTCCGTTCGCGCACTCTTAAGCACTGGAGAGAGACGTTACTCGGTAGCGAGCGCGGATAATCATGATTTAGGGCGTTTAGTTGGCTGCTTAGTGCGTATAGTCCGAGGCGAGCTGATCCGCCGATCATTGACCTGCAGCTGTGTGTGTGTTTGTGTGTGTGTGTGTGTGTGTGTGTGTGTGTGTGTGTGTGTGTGTGTGTGTGTGTGTGTGTGTGTGTGTGTGTGTGTGCGTGCGTGCGTGCGTGCGTGTGTGTGTGTGTGTGTGTGTGTGTGTGCAACAATAGTATAGTTAGGGTACGTACTCCGACTCTGCTGAACCGTTCACCGTGCGCGTTAGGTACACGGTAGTCGATGCCTCGGAGGCCGTGCGCCCTTGTTCTGTTGTAAAATAGGTAGGGGCTTCGTAACCTGGTCGTGGCAGCTGCATTGTGGTGGGGAAGTGAATGCAGAACTCGTGTTCTCAGGCATCATATAGAGCGGTCCGTATATGAGTTTAATCCGCAGCAATGCATGCTGCTTATGTTAACTATACGTGCACTTGCCACTCGCGTGTGCTCCATCTATGGATTATTTCATTACTTTTGACTTAGGACGTGGCCTCCGAGATCGTGAAGCGCGACGTGCGCGTGCCCGCACGAATTTCGATCTCGGAGGCTATGCCCCCCGAGATCGAAACGAGATCGATCGACAACGTTGTTTGTTTGCATCTGGCCACCGACGATGGCTGGGCCGTCAGTTTAACTTTGTTTACATATGCATAAGGTATCCAGGCTTAGCGAGCGAGACACTAAATCGCGGCCAGCCGAAATGGCTGCTGCCGTGCCAGTGCCTTTGTTGTATCACCCGACACCATGTCTAAAACGATTAAAACGATAAGTTGCATTTGGAAACACCACGTTGACCTGCCATGTGATACCTTAGAAATTGCATAGTTGCAATACAGATCTCCGCACTCTCAAAGCAGACTATCAAGCAGGCAGTGAAGCCCCGCCCACGCCCTCATAACCGCCAGCCACTGTTCCTCCGCGAGGCTGCAAATAGTTAGTACTTCAAACTTCCTCTGTTGCCTAAGTAAGGCAGTAACCATAAAAACTAAATTATAAGCGCGTAATTTTGTACGTTTTCACTCTTCTATTATAGCGGAATGGCGAAAACCTAATTATTTATTGAACTAAAATAAAAGGCTTGCTTCGCTGCAACTATCTATTGCCAAGTTTCACATCAGTTGACTTTGAGTTTCATGACCAAAACGGGGTCGGCAGAGAAACGAACTGCATCGCGGACTTTTGAAGAGTGAAATGCCCAGACTTCATGCACTTTGTCCATACCTCATTGCTTCCGCCGATGAAGAATGTTCAAGAACAGCAGATGCTCCGGAGGTATCAAGTACGACGCCATGTTTAATGGGTCGCATGACGACGATGTTGTTTGCTACTGTGATTGGCAGGCGGGGTAAACACAACCCCGCGTGGTACGTGTGCGTTAGTTGCCAACTGCAGTTTTTTTTTTAAATGTTGAATCCTATTATAGCATCATCGAAGCGCTCCCTGTGGTGAGCGGGCTTTCGACCAACGCGGCCACAGTGGGCTGTACAGTGACTCGCGCTGTACGTTTCGTTTAGAGCTGCGTTTGCACAGCGCAGTAAAGGCACGACGGGGGCTGGTCACGAGTCTTACGAAGGTGACACGTAATTGACCGACTTAGCATGACTTAACGATCCTGGCTAACATGCTGTAGTTTGACTGACTATCTGGTATTTCATTATTGGGAAAACTGCAGAGCGCCGCAACGAAAAAGCACGGAAGGGGTCCCCTACTAACACTCGCGCACATTCAAATGCTCGCTCGCAACTCGGAGCTTCGATTGAGTGTTTTCTTTCTTTCTTTTTTTCTCTGTGTCGTCGCAGCGCTTATAGTTTCCCTGTAGTGAGTTCGTAGAGAATACCGTTAGAGGAATTCCGGATCAAGCTACATAACAGGTATTCGGCTTTAACTCAGGAAGAGGACCTTAGTGTTGAAGCAATGAACGGCAATCTTATGGGCATCATTAAGGAGTGCGCAATAGAAGTCGGTGGGGAACTTCGTTAGACAGGATACCGGTAAGCTATCCCAGGAGACGAAAGATCTGATTAAGAAACGCCAATGTATGAAAGCCTCTAACCCTACAGCTAGAATAGAACTGGCAGAACTTTCCAAGTTGATCAACAAGCGTAAGATAGCTGACATAAGGAAGCAAAATATGGATAGAATTGAGCATGCTCTCAGGAACGGACGAAGCCTAAAAGCAGTGAAGAAGAAACTAGGAATAGGCAAAAATCAGATGTATGTGTTAAGAGACAAAGCCTCCAATATCATTACTAATATGGATCAGATAGTTCGTGGCTGAGGAGTTACATCTACTTAATACACACATATACGTCTGCATACTTAGGGCAGGTAGGGACCGCGGATCCGGATCACGAGACTGAAATAATCAGAAAAATGAGAATGGGTTGGAGTGCGTTTGGCAGACATTCTCAGATCATGAACAGCAGGTTGCCATTATCCCCCAAGAGAAAAGTGTGTAACAGCTGTGTGTTACCAGTACTCACGTACGGGGCAGAAACCTGGAGGCTTACGAAAAGGGTTCTACTTAAATTGAGGACGACGCAGCGAGCTATGGAAAGAAGAATGGTAGGTATAACGTTAAGTGATAAGAAAAGAGCAGATTGGGCGAGGGAACAAACGCGAGTTATAGACATTTTAGTTGAAATCAAGAAAAAGAAATGGGCAAGGGCAGGGCACGTAATGAGGAGGGAAGATAAGCGATGGTCATTAAGGTTTACGGACTGGATTCCATCAGAAGCGAAGCGTAACAGGGGCGGCAGAAAGTTAGGTGGGCGGATTAGATTAAGAAGTTTGCAGTGACAACATGGACACAATTAGCACATGACCGGGGTAGTTGGAGAAGTATGGGAGAGGCCTTTGCCCTGCAGCGGGCGTAGCCAGGGTGCTGCTGCTGCTGATGATGATGACAGTGAATACAGTACTCTACTTCACAGTAACGGCGTTTGTGTTGAGGCTGGAGTTTGTATACCTGTTGGGAGCGCGATCGTGCCAATCACGGGCCCCTGGCGCCACCTCTTCGCCCGCGTCAGCTATCGTCTCCCTGTGGTACCGAGAGCGCCATGGCGCATTCCGCGTGGCATCTTTGCGCTTCGTTGACGCATTATTGTGAACGCGGTGAGCCAGATCGGCACGGCACGGGGAACATGGACAGCCACCAGGGGGGAAGCGCGTGCTTCGTCGAGGGTGGCAAGCTGTGCGATGAACCGCGACGACTGCGGAAGGGAGGCAGGAACTCCGTCGCTTGCGCGAGCGTGGAGCTTATGCCTCCTCCTCCTCCTCCCCCTCTTCTTTCGGTGCCGGGAATTAATGGCGGGCGGTTGGGTGGGAGCCTTTAATCGGCCCACCGCTAATTAACGCGCGACGTTTCGGCGCGGTGCCGAACCAGGAAGGAAAACAACGCGCGATCGAGTCCGGGTGTGTATAGGTGCCGTACGCGCAGCGGGGGCCCGCTCTGTGCTGCCGAGGTTCGAACGAGGAAGGGTTTACGTGGCGCATAGATGGGGGAGGGGGAGGGGGGCGACGACACGTGCCGCTCGCGCTTGCATAAGTGCTCGCGCTGTCGACAGGTGTATGCGCGACTTGGTGCCTGCTTCCGGCTTTCGGCGCTAATTGTTGCCGGGTGTAATTGTTATGTAAGCACTGCGCGCTGTAAAATAAACAGGGAGTGAAGGGAAGCGAAAGCAATAATCGCCGTTTCTCTTACAGCGGCCTGAAAACTCATTTCTCCAGCATAAACAAACAAAAAAAGAACAAAGATAAGAAAGAAGAAAAAGAACAACAGCCTAGCTGCCACCGGAAGGGTTTGGCGCATGTTTCCTAACTTCCCTTTTCTGTTATTTTTCTTTTTTGTGTGTTGTATTCTTCCTGGCGCTCCCTCTCGCACCAGCGTCTCTCGCACCCTAATCTGGCGTGTCAGATTAGGACGCGCATCGCGCAGATTAGCTAAAGCACGTACTTTAAGGACAGGACTGCCGCTACGGCCTGACAGAACGCAGTCACAGAATACTGCCTGCCCTTGGCTTTATCGTAAGGCCCCTTAATGCGGCCTTTCTCGCAAAGCCTCTAATCGGCAAACGAGCGCTTGTGCGTTTTGTGCGTTTATGTGTTGAGCGTTTTCGCTAACGATTTACGCTCTCCGTCGCGATTGAGTGTGCCGTTCTACACGAAACCGGTCGCGAGGGGGAGAGACGCCGGTGCCAGTGCGCCGCAACATACCGCGCACATCGGAACACGTGTTAACGCACTCGGCATTGCGCATGTTTTGCTAGTGCCAAACTCGACTCCGCGCAGCATCTCTCTCTCTCTCTCTCTCTCTCTCTCTCTCTCGCACAGCTGCCTATACAGGATCGCGTGTCTGTACGGCCCTCGGCGTGCTTGCGTCTTCCGCATGCCTTTCAAGGCGCCGGGAAAGGGAGCCTCCCTTTTGAAAAAGGAGAAAAAAAAAAGAATTAAAAGAGCGCACAGAAAAAGAAAAAGCGCAAGACGACGTTCGGAGAGGTGAAATGTGGCGCCTCCCGCCAAATCACCCTCCCCCCTCACCCTCCAGCCTTCTTTCTCTGCGCACTCTCGGAGCACGCACACACCCAAAGTTAGCTCTTCATTGCCCCCATCGCCTTTTTTACTTCTGCAATGCTTCGCCGCTCCTCTAACGTGCGGGGCTTGGTTTCTTCGTCCGCTGATGCGAGAAGCTAAGGGCCGATTTACGCTCAAACCGCCCATCGCCGCACGCCGCACCGCATGCATGCGGATCGTGAAAAACGGGCGGTCGTCGCGATCGGTCACAAAATTGCATTTACGCTGAAACCGCATGATGCGTTGCGGTTCGCATGCGCCCTCTGGTTGTCGAAATAGGTAACCAGCAACTGGCAACATGCATCAGCGAGTTGGCAGCCTCGAGTGCTGGCGACCAGCAATATTTCGCATCGTGCCAAGATATTGTTATTGCGTTTGCTGTAGTATTAGTTATTTTTATATTATTTAGCTCGAGCGGTTCGAATGCGCCTGCATCCGTACTTAGGTTTGGGGACGCGACGTCTGTTGAAAGCTGGCAAACATTCGGCAGTGCGCAGAGCAACACTGTTCAAAGTCGGCAACTATCGCCAACAGCAGACGACACTAGCATATTTTTGTCGATGTAAGTTGAAGTTTCCGCATCATGGTGAGAACGCGACTCCTGCACTGTCACATTCATTGCTGCATGTGTGGCTTTGACGTGGTGACCCACCTTTGGAACACTGTGCAGTCGTCTTACCTGTGCCGCCTTTTTGTTATTTGTTTACTGCTACCGCGTAATGTTGCGACAACATACGTCACTATGTGCTCGGTTGTGTACGGCGCGCTGGCGCACTTTTTATAGCTGTGCTAGCGAAAGCTTGTGTTGTGGACAAGCGACGCACCATCGCTCCTCGGCTGGACGAAGCACCAGCGCGGAGAAACGGGAAGCGACCCCATCCCGAGTGGAGTTCTGAGAATCCTCCGTCGCCCTCAGCGTCTCGGCTACTGGACAGGGACCGAGAGTTTGCCCTCTCGAACAAATGCAGCTCTCGCCTGCGTCTTTTGAAGAAAATAAACGCAGTCTGTTTTCTGCCACCAACCGATGCGCACTCCTTTCACGGATGGGGCCAGACCCCGTACGTAACTGGCGATGAGGCAGGAGTTGCGAAGCGGATCTATAAGTTTTCGAAGTTAAGGCCATGGCTGCAGGACGAATGCACGGCGCTGTCGAGCCTTTCTCGGGCAAATCATGGGAATCGTGGGTCCAGCGCCTCGACTTTTACTTCGTGGCGAGCGACGTCAGCGAAGAAGCGGGCACTTCTCACGCTTTGTGGAGCCGACACTTTCGAACACCGTGTGCGCGCTGATAGCGCCGAAGATATCCGGCAGAAGTCAACTTAAATGATTTAGTGACACTTCTTAGGCGGCACTTCGACACCAGGACATCCGCGCGTTAGAGCCGGTACGTGTTTCAAAGACCCGACCAACGGCCAGACGGAGTCGATCAGCAGCTACGCTGCGGCCCTTGGAACCTTGACAGCCGACTGCAACTTCGGAGCGCTGCCTTCGGCTACAGTATCGACGACGTCACCTGACACCCAAACGACCGCTTCTGCGGCGAATCCAACTATGCCGTCCCAAGATGTGATGCTGCGACAGGTTCGTCCTCGGCGTCTGGGACGAAAATCTTTCGCCGAGACTGTTCGCAGAAAAAGCTTGACATTTCAATGCACTGTGGACTTACCTTGTCAGCGGAAAGTGCGTCAAGGCATCAGCGAGATATCAAAGGAGTGGCAAACTCGGGGGAAATTAACAGGACGTCGCAAATCAAGCCAGGGGGCAAGCATACATCAGCGCGACATTGTTATCGATGCGACGTACGGCTTGCACGACCCTGAAACATGCAAATTCAAGACAGCCAAGTGCCGTTTCTGCTCCAAGGAAGGTCATGTCGAGCATGCCTGCATCTCAAAGAAAAAGAAAAACACGGAACCACGCTCCGACAACTAGCAGCTACGGGCACACAGTGTCAAACCACCACCTGTCAGCAAATCCTGCTGCAAGCTGCACACAGATAGTACACACTGCCCCAAGTTCCTTGTGGACTTGATAGTGGAGGGAAAGCCAGTCCAGTTTGAGGTGGACACAGGTACGGCATGCTCCCTGATAAGCGAGGACACGGACTACAGAAGGCGGAAGAAAAACACTCCGTGGCTTTTATGCGAGCCGCTCGATTTGTGCTCATGGTCAGGTAAACAATTACACATCCTGGGCTCCGCACAAGTTCATGTGATGTTGAGATCAAAGGACTATCTGCTGCCATTGTTGGTTATGAAGGGCACTGGGTGCAACCTCCTAGGAAGAGATTGTTTTTTGGCACTTCAAATTCAGGTGAAGGGGATCAACCACGTTGGAGAGCCAGCACTAGAAATTACGACGAATGCATTTGACGACTGCATTTTGGAGAACAGAGCAATGATCGTGGTGGAATTGTATAGGCTCCTAGAGAAAAACACGCCCTGGAAATGGAAGAGCAAGCATCAAGTCAATTTCGAGGCACTTAAGGAGATGATTCGTGCATCTACAGTACTCACTCACTACGACGGGACGAAGCCCCTTCTTTTGTCTGTGGACGCATCGCCGTACGGCTTTGATGCCGTCCTCGCTCGGGAAGATGCTATTTGCCGAGAGGCGCCCATTGCATTCAGTTCATGAACACTGGGAAGTGCCAAAAAGAGCTACTTCCAGCTCAACAAAGAAAGTGCAGCAGTAATCTACAGCATCAGTCATTTTCATAAGTACATAGCTGGCCGGCATGTGACCATAACAGATCGCCAGGCATTGATTGGAATCGTGAGTGAAACAAAGCAAGCACCCCGGGTCTTTTCACCAAGGATTACGCGATGGTGCCTTAAACTAGCAAAGTACAATTACAAGTTGCTGTACAGGCCTGGCCTACTGCACCAAAATGCGGACACTCTAAGCTGACTTCCACTACCGGCACAAGTTGAACCTTATCCCCCAAGAGACGTGCTCATGTTGGCTACCATGCTCAGCTTCGAGCTTTCACCGCATCAACAAGCACGAATGACTCGAATGAGTCCTGTCCCAAGTGCTGGAGGCTGTTTCAAACGGTGAAGTTCATAAACTGCCAAAAGAGCAGTTTTCATCGTGCCGGAAACTGGAGACTGAGCTTTCAGCGCAGGACGGGTGCCTTGTTAGAGGCTCCTGGATGGTAACTCCAAAACAAAGGCGAGAAACTACCTTCTTCAACTCGCACCTGCAAACCACCATATAATTGTGGTCATGAAGGCATGTGCACGAAGGTACTTTTGTTAGGCATGCATTTGACGCAGATATCGAACGGCTCACTAGAAACTGTGCAACTTGTTGTCAACACCAAAGGGCACCAGCCAGTGCACCAGTGCCCAAATAGGAACGCACCAGAACGACTTGGGACACAGCTCATGCAGACTTCGTTGGTCCCATAGAAGGCAGAATGCTGGCTAATTGTTGTGGACACATACAGTAAATTGTTGGAAGTGTGCTCCATGCATAATTACACAGTCTGCCACATTGATTGAGGAACTCTGGAACCTTTTTGCAGCTTTTGGGCTCCCAAAAAAGCTTGTGACTGATAACGGGCCATCCTTCGTTTCAGTAGAAGTTGAGAGCTTCCTAAAGAAGAATGGGGTGACCCATGTAACAAGCACACCGTACCATCCTACAACAAATGGCCAAGCAGAAAGGATGGCTTTCGAAACAAAATGAGCATTAGCCAAAAACAAGGACGGAACATTCGTGTGTAGGCTGGCCCACTTTTTCTAGAGCAACACACCACCATCTGCACATCAAAGGGTGAAATGCCAGCTGCACTTGGGTTTGGGCAAAAGCAAAAGCGAACAAAATCCATACCAACTGCAACAGGGATACAAAGTCGAGAGTACTCGCTGTCGGACAAGCAGTTTTCTTTCGAAACTTTGGAGGGAATCCAATCTGGACAGAGGGAACGGTTTTGGAAAAGCTAGGCCACAGATCGTGGCTCATTAAAGGCCCCAACAGGTTAGTGCGACGACAATGCGACCACATCAAGCCCGGTGTTTTGAGATACCCAACAGAAGATTTGGTGACACAGGATAAGGGCTGTACACTAACCGCAAGCAGTGTCCCGCTCCCATTTATGCTTGGGATAAAAGCAGATAACTCCACGTCATCAGAGGCCACTCTCTCAGGAATGCTGAAGCCTTCGCAATCATCGGTGACCAAACCAGAGATTGGCACTGCCCCTGAGACCGTGCCAAACACAACTGCAGAGCCATGCCTGCAGTGGGAACGACACCCTCAGGATCACCACGGCGACTCCATCTGAGAAGGGAGGAAAATGTGTACAAGCGATGCACCACCACTCCTCGGCTGGACAAGGCACCAGTGCAGACGAAACAGGAAGCGACCCCGCCCCGAGTCGAGTTCCAAGGATTCTCCATCACCTCCAGCGTCTCGGCCACTAGACAGGGACCGAGAGTTTGCCCCGTCAAACACATGCGGCTCTCATCTGCATCTCTTGTAGAAAATAAACTCGGTCTGTTTTCTGCCACCAACCAATGTGCATTCCTTTCACGGATGGGGCCAGACCCTGTACGCAACAGCTTGGAAGAACGCGCATACACGAACACACAGGTGTATCTAAGCCAATGAGCAAGGGATCTGTCACAGCAACAGCGTAGCACGCTGAAGCGCCGCAGCATTATCTATTAACATACTCCTATACAGATGGTTCTATTATCATGGAATACAGCTGTGTTGATTGACAAGCCACTTCGTCACCGAGCACGCATGTGAATCATCAACAGTGGCTTGTTGATTTAGTTTCACTTTGCTGCTGAGGTCTCTTTAGTAGCTGTCAAGTTAATAGTGAGCCTACAATTGCTTACATGATGTAATATGGCATCGCACTTCTGAACAATGATGTAACACCGAATGAACGTACAGGAGCGCACAGAGCTAGCATTTGTTCATTCTATGTTACGTCATTATTTCAAATTGCACTGCCATGTTAAGTCATGACTAAACAACTTGCCATCAGTACGTCTTGAGCAATTGATTACAATTATGACATACATAAAAGTGATATGTACATATCACAGTTTGCTTCTTCAGCCAGAGATGCTTGTCAGATATGTTTTCAACAGAAGAATGCTTGCATGAAAACAAATATTAATTAATATTGCTGAAAAGACACCCCATATAGGCGTGAATTCACCTAATGTTTACATTTCTTGTTGGTGCTAAAAATGTCCCTGCCAATAGAAGTAGTGTTATGTCATTCATGCCTTAAGAGATGACAGAGGTTTACAGGGCACACAAGGCAGCAATGCCCATGCATAAAGGCCTGAGTGGCCAACCTGCTGCCCATTCACTATTTATCCATACCTCTATCAGCATTTAAACAATGTACAGCCTGTGGTCAAAGTGAATACAAGCATGCTTGCTCTCTCAGCAATGGCGACAATCAAGGATGATTGCCTTGAGACCGTTTGCTGCTGTCAACATCATTTTTGCATGCATTCTCTTTTTATTTTTTTCCCTAGATAAAAAAGAAGCTTGCACAGTCGGTGAGCTATAGCAAAGTAATGTTATTTGATAGCGTTGGGCATGGCCCTAATCTCATTCATGTAGTGACAACCTAGCTAGCTAATGCACAGCCACATTAAAAAGAAAGAGAAGTGCGTAGGCTAACAAACAGGTGCACAGTATGTGTACTTCACCTCAAAGCAAAGCAAGATTATCAAGCGAATATAGAGATCTAGATTAAGGGGACGCAAGCATTGAGGCCCCCTAGTACTTCGAGCCTCAACGATTGCATCCCCCTGATCTAAACCTCTCTAATAAGCTTTGCAATGAGTGCAGTGATCTTGCATGCGAAATGGTTGACGTAGTAAGTCGTTTTATATTTGCCTTTCTGAATCAGTAACAGCTTAAACAGGTACATGACAATGAAATGAAATGCTGGCTCATATGGTGCACAAGACACAAGTAGGGGAGAACATTTGCCATGCCTGGCAATGAATGCCAGGCAATGCCAAGCATGCCAAGCCATGCCATGCATGTTGATTGTGTCAGAGCAACTTGCACCTACAACTAATGAAAGAACAGAATGTCTGCATTGTAGACATTAGTTAATTAGCAGCATGTGTGCAGCAGCACAAGAAAGTAAGGGAATGTTTGTTGCCATGTTTTGCTTTCATAACCGACAGACAGTTTTTTGGGTGGAGCTTCATGATGAATTCATATTATGTTCTATGTAAATCTGTAATGTGGGCATGTTCTATTATCCAATCACTTCATAAGTAGTCAAATGAATGCAGGCAGCCCCATAAACACTGTGAAATGGAACGCAGAAATCTCCAGTTAAGAAGCCATAGTGACTCACTCTGTGCTGAACATAAAATAGAAAAAATGCGTAGTGGCAAATCGGGTGCACATTCTCATCTGCCATACAAATCTATATATTACAAGTAATCTTTCACTCATTCTCGTATTGCTTACAGTTGCATGAACCTTACTGCAGCATCCTCTGTGGAGTAAAATAATCTTGCCAGTCACAGCTACTTGTTCACTCTATTAACATATACTAGCCCCCAGGCTCTCCTGTATTCCTTCATGCATGCTACAATAGCATGGCTGTGCTCAATCACCTCTTTCCATTCCACTGAAATGAAGATGGCATATATTTGTTACCAAAATATGCTCTAAAGCATAACTGTTTATCATTCTTTAAGCCTCTGAGAAGTTAGGATGGATGTTCAGCCTTGCTGTTGTGCCATTTCATAGGTTCTAACCCACCGTCATATTTCTAAACAAGCAATGATGAAATTATATAATCAAGCCATACCATTAGTACAACTGAGGTATTGCTTTCCCAGGGAGTCTCACTGCCACCTCACCAATTTCGTAAATAATTAGACATGTTGACAACCTCGACATGTTGAAGTTACCTTCACAGCCTGTGTTTTAACCCGACAAATAAACCAGATTAACCAAACAGCCCTTACATCACTCTCTTATTCACTTGATATACTAACTAGCACATGGCATTATAGTCGTATTAATATCTGTTTCTATGTTTGGTGAATTGCACAAATCATTTTTGTCGCCCTTACAGCCTAGCTGATGCTGTCTTTCTTTATAACAATTAAGCAACAACCTTACTTGGTGCATTGCTGTGAAAACTATAACTAGCTTCACAGTAGCACTGCACATGTACCCTCAGACCACATCATAGACATGCTTCTGTACGTACTAGAGGCTGGCCACAATCAGCATAATTTGGAAATCTAGATGAACAGGGTGCAAATTCATGTGTATCAAATAAATGTCTGTTCCATTGAGAGGCTGTGTGTATGCGATATAGTTATCAGTTCACTATACTTATGGCAGAAGAACAGAAAACACAGAACAACAAAATCAAGTTCTCTCTGAAAAGCTGCTTTTTGCCACTATTATTAAAGCAAAGTAAGACTTCAGAAAGCACAAATATGGCTTAGAACGACAAAGCTGAGCTAGTCGGTAAGGATTCATTATGCAAAAAAGAAGTGAGGCGTGCAGACAGGAAACAAGAGTAGAGAAGTCCACTTCTCTACTCTTGTGTCCTGTCTGCACGCCTCACCTCCTTTTTACATCACAAATATGGCTTGGGCGCATCTTCGAGCATTGTGAGGTGGGCGAATGTTAATTTTTTTCAAACAGAAATTGAACAAAAATAGTAAATGTCTAATATTGAATAGTGACACGACGACGTGAGTACTTGTAGTAGCAATATTTATTTCCATATATTTAGTTACTACATCTTAACCAACTAGTGCGAACTAGAGCTAACTATTGGGGACAAAGGATAAGTTTTAAATGCAAGGCTACTAATGTTATATAAAAAAAATACTTGAATGGTGTATCAACAACTTTAGAGCCTCGTTGCAAAGAAGCTTTCCAAGAAATAATGACTGCTGTATGAAGAGCTTCCAAAAATGCAAAATAAATTGTTTCCAAAAAAACATGAAAGTTGTAGAAAAAACAAACATAATGAAGGGCCAATGTTTTGCAGACACATGTAAAAGAACTTGTTGCAAGGAAAACAGCACAGACTTGTCTCATAAAAGATAAATCTGCTAGATCGAGATGGGTGGTTGGCTTTAGGCAAAAAAAAGCCTATGGGAAAGTTTTGTGCCAATACGGCTAAAAGATACATTCGTTACCGTGCTTGTCTTTGGAAGGCTGCATACGCTTGTTCACATGCAAGTACTTGTCACATATTCGTTGTTAAAAAGCTTCCAATTTATATATTGACACAAAAGCCTCCTCTGATCAGGGAAAAAGAATAGTATTGTCATATAGCATACGTAACATTTAGAACATCAGGCTACTATTTTTCACATTACACAAATACTCATGAAAGACAAAGCTGCAAGAAACAGCATAACACTTTGGCATAATCCGTAACTGATTATATCAACGAGTTTCCTATTTCATGAGGCAAAGTTGCATAGGGCAGATGGGATGTGATATCTATGATTCAGAGATGCGTTATTGTATCTGAGAACAAGTATTATACAACTGATCATTGTGGGAACAAAGAAATAACAGGCATTGATTACCAGTATGTCATCATGTCACTTCTATCTGAAAAGTGACTATCACATCAAGTCAAACTTGCATTGAGAATCACGTTTATGTGCCCATATATGTGGGCCCCATGAACCGTTGCTTTAAGTTATGACCAGTGTCATGTCATTCCTGTATGTAAATGTGGTTTTGCACTATACACCTATAAAACTTTTGATCAGCATCCTAGTACATTTCCTTGAATTTGCACCACAGGCTTTCTGTCGCAACACCCTCTTCGCACCCATGATAAATGCTGCAGTCTGTAAAATAGAGCTTTAGATTATTTCCTAAACTGCTTTCATTCCAGCAAGTAGATGCCGAGCAGATGCTGTGCCGCAAGTGAACATTTATGAGAGCGTTCATACTTGCTGTTTATTAAGGTGGCTGCGAGGTAAATGGAGGGAAAGTGTACAGGTGAAGCAAAGCTCTGCTGTCGCATGCATGTAAACAAAGCTTCTGGTTATGGCGGCCAACGATTATATACACATAGTGAGCAAGGGTGGTGTGATCGCAATATGGCCCGCATGACAGAAAGGGAAACACTATCACACATGTACACCTGTACAGATATGCAACAGTTGGGCAGTGGCAGAGAAGGTGTTTTGCTGTGTCGCCACATGTGCAAAAGATTGCATAAGGAGCATTTGCGTAGCTTACATTACAGCACGACACCTAGCACAAAATGAATAATTGCAATGCGTGGAGCAATGATATAACTTATAAGCTGTTTCCTAGTATCCCCTCTTCATAAAGTGTAAAATGTGCAGAGACAGCTCTGGAAACAAACGTGTACAAAGCAAGGAATCTGCTTTGATACAATACCTATATTGAGAGGCATAAGAGCATAAGCGACCGGCGATGTTTCTGCAATGTTTAATACTGCAGAGCATACGCAATTGACAGAAAAAAATCACAGACAATTACGATACTCCCTAATACGAAATTTTAGTGCAGCTCTACATGTGTTGTCATTTCACTGGCAATGACAATCGGTCTCGTGCGGCATGTTGCAAACGGAGCGAAGTGTGGTGCCACTGCCTTGCCAATCTGGAGATCGCGTGAGCCAGCGCATGGGTGATGCGTGGGCGTGGTTCACAGAAGCCATCGCCAACAACCCTCCCAGACATTGCGTGCTACTCTGGCACCATCTCGTAGCTACCGTCACTACACTTCGCTTTTATTCGCACACTTTTGCCATACACTCCTCCTTTATCTGCCTCATGGTTATGCTGCACCTTCTTATCCACTTTCCTCCTCATGCCTCTTCTCACTTGCAGATTTTTTAATCTCCCACTGCATGCTGCCTTTGCTCTCATCTTTTGCTGAAGTCGTTCACTCAGTTTAACCGAGCGAACGAGTGGTCCTCACAGCACGACAAAAGCTAAAGGAAATGTGCTCAAAAGTAAATGGAATGACCAGCGAAAGGAATACCCTGAATGCATGCACTATAAACCACGTTAAAGGATTGACTGAATGCACGATAGACATGGTCTACAAGATATCTTTGACAAGTGGGGCTGATTACATGCACCAAACAGGCAGGTGCGTAAATGATTGACTGCGCAACCATCTATACAACTGCAGTCTGACACAAGCACCCAGAGACCTGGCCATACATTGCGCTTCATGCCGTATCTCCCACAGGATGGGGATCTTGCTGAAATGTAGTAACCAAAGAAAAAGAAGTCATGGAAGCCTACAACATCAAGATGACCCCATGTGCCATCTATATCACTCAGCAAAGAGATTAGCTTAATGAATGATAATAGATGGCGTGGTGAGACTGGGAAGAACATCCCTGAACATGCGACTAGGCTATATGAAGGTCTCATTTTCCGAAAAATAAAACAGTTGTTAGTTTGCACTCGGGTGTCGTGCATTGTTTTTCTCTCTTAAGTCCTGTCCCTTCGTCACTTTGCGCAACAGCGTTATGTCGAACCAACTAGCCCACTGGGAAATTTTCTTTAATTATATGTAATATGCTCTGAGTGCACATCTATGCGAGTCTTGTTTGCAGTGCACATGTGAAAGACAGCACAAAAATAATGCAATATTAGAGGTGAGCAAATAAGGATTTTCAGGACCGAATAGTACAGTGCAAGAAGCAAATTGGATCGAATACTTTTCTAAAAATGAATAGCCATTATCACAATTAACATAAACTGATGTTTATATCCCTGTATTTTTGAAGCTAGCAAGTTTCTGTAATAGTATAGTACCTTACTAAGTATTGTATTTGAAAAACACAAACTGAGCCTACGAGCAAACAAGTACTTTATTCGCATGCACAGGGCTCTTCAGAGGATGCAAATGATCACTGTAGAGCCTGTAAAGTGTGGCTGCCTGAGTGACCTAGCCTGCTCCTCTACGCAAGTTCTCATGTTTTATGGCTATAGCACGCCTGTCATGGTGAAAATTTACCGTACTTTTCTGCAATTTAGTGTTTATGTGGGTGCAGTTGGCATTTTGAAATGCCCGATACGTATGAAAAAAATATTCACTGTTACAAAAAGTGACCACCGAATCGAACAGGACACTATTTGATGCATAATTACAAAGTTGCAAATATTCACACATCCTTATGCAATATCAACAGCTTAAAATAATGGTTTCAACACTTACATACACACTAGATGTTCCAGCTGCCAACAGAATATCATATATTGACAAAAGGGTGTTTAACTGGGCTACTTGGTTATTCTTCGAGGATTGTAGCAGTAGAACTTAAGGAACATGGACACAGAAGGAACGACTAGACGAGTACGCAGCTGCACTGTCAACTGATTTCTTGATTGAAATTCCCACTATTATTGATTTCATCGCCATATCTCTTCTCTTATACATCTGAGGCTGTCTCAAAAAGGTGACTTCCTTTCTTGTCAAGGCCAATGACAGTGTGCTTACACATTACGCTCCTGTTTTACTTATCTCGAATGCCTCAAGAATCTTCTGAGTTAACCTATCGTCGTTCCTTTTAAGGACTTGTACTTCATGAAATTATGAGTTACGACAAGAAAAGTTTGCCAAAGTCTGGTGCCTACTGTCAGCAGCGTGCGTGTTCATGTAGTGTCTGTGTTTCTCGTCGGACGGGGTGAAGCGATGGAGCAAAACCATTCTCAGGAGAAATGAGAAAAATGTGCACGCATGAAACAAACTTACGAGCGTCTCAACAGAAAATATTTGCAAAAGAAGCCTCCAACGCAAAGATTTCTCGCCATCAACTTAGCATGAACGATCATTGTCAGCAGTGAGATAGCCGAGCGTCTAACGGTGGTGTTCGAGCATTGTGTAGCACCGTCGATTGATTGCTTTCCACCAGTGCTCACCGTGCACGCAAGCTGTAGAATGCATGCTGTGGCACAGTCACGCACAAGTTGCGTTGCCAGCGCTCGATATGGTTTCCCACAAAATAGCTTCGCGCTGCTTTTCGATTCTCGTGATATGTTGCGATTAAAAATTCCCAAGACAGTGTTAAGAGAGCGGTAAAAAAAAGGTACGAGAAGGTAGGCACAGCAGCTTGTGAACCCACTCCTATAATACCTCTACCCGCGTCTGTTCGTAAATGTGTGCATGTTTTCTTGCGTTTGTCAATTTTTTAAAATTTCCCACATTTCTTTAAATTTGAGTTTTTCTTAGCTTTCGCGTTTGTGCGTGAATAGGTGCCTGCTACCATGCGTGTTTGCGCTTAATCTTATTTCTGTCCTTTTATTTTATATTAGCATTTGTTTTTGCTAGTTTTTTTTTCGCAAAGTCTTTACACATTTTCATTAACCAATCTCATTCAAAGCACTAACTCCTGCACACTGTAGGGCTGGCCTCTTCCATCTCATTAAAACCTGTCTCACTGGTCTACCTCGTCTTCTCAATCTGCCTACTCGCTGTGTTTTCTGTCCTTGCTTCTTGTGTTGTTGCTGCAATGTGATTAACCAACTTGCTCCAAACAAATTTTGATCACCTATGAAAACAGAAAGGTTTAGAGATACATTTTCTTAAAAGCGTCATGTGGGTTGCACAGTAACTTTGCCTCTTACTTCTGTTCATGTTTATGCATCAGTGCATGTGGCAGCTCGCCAGAAGTGCACATGAAAGGCTGCATATTGCAAAACAACACCTTGCTATGCTGTTGCATTTTTCATGCATTCAGTCTTAGTAAACAGACGGTTTCGCTGCCCATCACATATGATGGTAAAAATATTCGACATGAATAACATTGTGCAGTGGGGTATCATTTCCTGTCTGATGCTTTCATCGTTGCAAAGACATCTTCCAGTGAATGGAGCCTGGCAAAGCAGTGCACTGAGAGCTTTTGCAACTTTCACCATCTATAACTTCATATATGTCATTGTCTGAATCTGGCCGTCCATCGCTGTGCCGATGGCTTGTGAATTAAATAATTACCTCAATAAAACACATTCAACTTCACTCAGCATTTTTTAGTACAAACAATGCTAGCAGAGCTATTTAGGGTGAATAATTGTGCTAACATTGGTGTTACTTGCCCGGTCAGATAAACAAATACAACAATGGCTGCGGCATGACTGTGATTTGATGTGCAGACTGCAAATGGTGCCTTTCAAGCGTGCCCTCAACTACTGCTATTAATAGCTATACCACTGAGTATTTTGGGCCTAACTAAGCTAATGATGTTTGATAATTGTTCTCTTATTCGCATTACTTGCCTGGGCCAGATAACCAAAATAAGGAATGCCACCACATTAACGTGTGTTTGCATGCAAGCTGCCAACAGTGGCTGTCATTTTCGCGTTGATTGCTGCCGTTGCACCAACAGTGGCGACAGCTTGACTGTGCTTTGACGTGCAAACTGCTAATGGTGCCTTTCAAGCGTGCCCTCGACTACTAATATTAATAGTTACCATAATGAGTATTAGGGGCCTAACTAAGATAATAATGTTTGATAATTGTTCTCTTATTCGCATTACTTGCCTGGGCCAGGTAGCCAAAATAAACAATACCACCACATTAATGCGTGTTTGCATGCAAGCTGCCAACAGTGGCTGTCATTTTCGCGTTGATTGCTGCCGTTTCACTAACAGTGGCGACAGCTTGACTGTGCTTTGACGTGCAAACTGCTAATGGTGCCTTTCAAGCGTGCCCTCGACTACTAATATTAATAGTTACCATAATGAGTATTAGGGGCCTAACTAAGCTAATGATGTTTGATAATTGTTCTCTTGTCCACATTACTTGTCTGAGCCATATAACCAAGATAAAGAATGCGACCACATGAGTGTGCTTTTGCATACAAACGGCTAAAAGTGGCGGACAATTTCGCGTTGATTGCTACTGTTTCACCTACAATGGCTACGACATGGCTGCGCTTTGAAGTGCAGATGCTAAAGGTGCCTTTCAAGCATGCCCTGACGACTGTTATCTCATCACAGGGCCCATAATGCTCGTAGGTGGCTGCCCAATAGAGTATTTTGGG
Organism: Dermacentor albipictus; assembly: GCF_038994185.2. Lineage (NCBI taxonomy): Eukaryota > Metazoa > Arthropoda > Arachnida > Ixodida > Ixodidae > Dermacentor > Dermacentor albipictus. Next base: position 68,422,452 of record NC_091826.1, on the reverse strand, counting down.
CCTTCTAACATTGGCATTATTCATCTCAACAGGCTGGAAATAAGAGTAGGGCCAGCGAAACTGCACGCAAAGCAAATGTACTTTGGTGTGCGCATTGGTGTGGCTGTCACTTTCACGTTGACTACTGCTTTTTCGTGTGAAGCTGGACAGTGGCTGCCCGAATGAGCATTTTGGGCCGCACAGTTATTCAGGGTTAACAAGTGTATTTGCATTCTGATTTTCCAGCATTTCAGCACGTTTCCGTGCCAATACTTATATTGAGCACGATCTGTGCAGGCCGTTGCTTTTTCAGAATTGGGCTTCCATTAAAAGGAATATGTCATCAAATGAACTGCTTATTTATTTGAGAGGTCACGGGAGAATGCTTAGCTGCTGCGAACCCACCGACAATATTTTGGTAGCCTTAATAAGGGCTGTTCTTTCGTTAATAAGAAGCTGTTATGCTTCATCCAGTGGCTCAATGCCGGACAGCTCGCAGTCGGAGTCGCTTTCTTCACTGTCATCTTCACCCAGTTGGATGATGATGGGTTGGATGTGGTCACTTCCAGACGTATCAAGCCTGCATTTGCCTCCAGGTCCATGACATGGTGAAGTTTCTTCCTCCAGTCTTCCACCATTATGTGCTTAATTTTTTCCCTCAAGACGTATTAGACCGTATATAGCTTGACGTCTCTGTTGTCCGCAGCTATGCCATTTTTTACCTTTGCCCACACGAGCTCGATAGGATTTAATTCGCAGTGGTACAGTGGGAGCCTGAGTACAATGCAGCCGGCTCTTTCAGCTGCATTGTCTACGATGTAGCTCAGGAAGCGTGGCTTTACAGATGCTACCAACTCAAGCAGCTGCTTTTTAACCACCCTTTCGCTGTGGGTGTTGTTCATGCTTTTGAGTCACTCCTGTATTTTTTCTTTCTTCCAAGCTGTTGTCGGCTATTTCTCTTCTCGCCGGGAATGGTAAGGTGCATTGCCCAAAACAATGACGCTACCAGCAGGCAACTTCTGCAAAACGTCATTAAACCATCCCTCGAAGTGATTGCTGTCCATTTCTTCGTGGTAGTCGCTTGTTTTTATGGCCTCGGAATATATCTAAGCTGCCGTCGACGAAGCCATCCTCGCTGCCAATGTGCGTCACAATCAGGCACAGGCCTTTTCCAGAAGGTTCTTGTAGACCCGTCGACGGGCCATTTGCTCGAGCGTATAGGTGTCCGCGCTTCTGCACCACGATGTCTGTCCACACGATCGACCCAGTGTGTACCGCCGTCACCCATGTCTCATCCAGGAAAAAGATCTTTCGGCCTTCTGCCCATAGCGCTCCACGTCACGAAGGTAGAGATTCCGCCATTCAGCAATGTCATCCCGGTCGATCAGCAGCGAATTGCGGCTCCTCTTCTCATGCTTGAATTAGATCTCGACAAGCAGGCGACGCACAGTACACCGCTTCAGTGATGGGAGATCCATTGTTGCGTGTGTCGAGGTGTGTGAGGCTGGCAGGAGGTCTGGACCCCACTTCACGCAGAGTCAGAGATGAGGAGAGCTTTCTCGGTGAAGAATTCTTTATACAATGTTTACATGTTGTCGTCGTTATCAGGAGAGAGACCAACAGAGCAGCTGCAAGCTCCTTAAATAACACCCCTCAGTCCACAGATTCCCCAGACAGTCCCTAAGGACGAAACAAGGTCAAGAGAGAGAGAGGGTCTGGGTAGCCTCCGTGGTCCTAACGCCGCTCTCGGTGGCCGGCACTTTCTCAAACCGCGCTGTGGCGTCAGGCCGATCTGGCGGTCAATCAGAATGGTGCGCCAGGGAAGTTTTATGGCCCGCATAGGACAAAGGGAACCAACTGTAAGGCACAGGGTCGAAACACAGCCCTCCTTTGGAAACCGTCCCAAACACAGTGGGAGTTGTTCGTGGTGCGGGCGCTGCCGAACAAAGGCGGGAGGGGGTTGCATTGCTGCCGGCACGGGGAGGGGCCGAATAGCAGTCCGTGATCCGGTGGCCGCTTCCGTCGTGGACGCCGTGCAGTTGCGGGAAATCCGAGCCGTGCACGTAGTCGTGTACCCGAAGCAGGGACCATGCGGGGATGAATGTTGCACACCATAGCACTGGCCTTCCGTCAGACAAATCCCAGGGCAAAAACATAACACCATATACGCTTCGCGAACTCGTTAGTGATCTTCTCGACCGTCGGTATCTCGTTGCGGCGAAATAAATTGTGCACACGACCTCGGTGCACACAACGTGTCATACTTTGTGCTGCGTCTTCTTTTCTCCGCATTTTGTGGGTGCTTTCGCGAGGGCATCAACAGTTTGCCACCCGAAATATGCGAAGCTTTGACCTCCCTCCTCACCTTGAACACTGTGCTTTCGCTGACACGGAGCATCTTGAGTTTGTAATGGTTGCGATAAATGCATTGCTTTATATAAGTACTTGTTCAATAGCAACTGATTCATTTCAAGCTCGGAACAAGAGTAGTAAATGTGCCGTGTACATGTAAAGAAGCGCAAAAGCCAAAGCTGCTCTTTCTACTTTTGTCACTTGCAATGAAGCTAAAGAGCAGACGACGGGCAGCGTTGTGGATGGCAAGGGGTTATTTTTCGGTCGCGATCCGGCATGTGCTGTAGCACATGAGAGCTCTACTAAACCAGTTATCAAAATACAGAAGTCTTTATTTATACCTAAAACTGCGCGTTTCAGGAGCACAATTTTTTTAGTGGAATTATTTTAGTCACGGAGGCAATCGGACATCGCGCTTTGGTCATCTGGGCGGGGCCTCCCATTTTTTCTAAAGTTGTATCCGACTATAGTCGTTCCTTCTGTGTCCGCATTCTTCTTCTGCTACAATCCTCGAATTATATATTGACCATACCAGTTGTGTTGTAATCTTCATGCTTTGTTACATGCATATGGCTTGCTATCAAAAAATGCAAATTGTCAAGAATCAAAACGAAGTATCTAGTTTTCACACATTATATGCTTATCATGCTGTGTCACTGGTGTTGGCACTAACAGTGTGTACTCAGACACTAACAAGAAACAAGCAGCTGAATTTCTTGCACATGCAAGGCGCTCACATCTCTCAGTATAAGAATGTATACTTTGCTTAATCTAGAAATACGCCTCAGGATTTCCGCTGTTTACACTAATGTCCACATGACAAAAATGAAGAGTGCCCGAAATTTGCGATCATGAGAACAGTGCACACGCGCGTCCACATTTCACGACAGCGCGCATGTACTCATGTAACTTTTAAGCTGTTCCTTATATTGCCCTCACCGATTACAAACACCTTCGTAGCACAGAAATAACTTCTGAAAAACACACAAGATACGTGAACGAGGCAGAAAGGGCCGGAACCAAAACTCGCCCGCAAAGCTTATGCACTGTTCACTTGAGAACATATGCATATTGCATAATACGAACACTTATACACCTAGCACCACTGCGACACATTGCACGTACATATCACAGTACACTTACGCTTCGTAAAAGTAAGAACCCTAGCGCTCGAACGTTCTGTACGTGTTCGCGGTCACCAATGCGCATCGCAGCCCGCAAAACAGCTCAAACGAAGGTAGACACAAACAGCACATTACGAATGACTGCGATGAGGCGATAATGAAGCTCATCGCTACACATCGTGCCATCGCTTCTGAAACACAAGCACAAACTTGCAATCTTCGTATCGATGAAGCGCGCACACACACCTACGAACACCATATGCTGAGGAGGGCGATCGCAATCTTTTCATTTTGCCGCGTACCGAACTAGTGTCATGCTTAGAATGCAGGTGTGAGCGATGGCCTTCACGTTTGTAATGCACGTGCAAAAAACGGCCTAAAACACACGAAATCGGCGGCTTCATTCCTTCCGATCCTCGCGTAAACACAACACACATCCGTCTGTTTCCTCTGGCGATCGCACGGACTGAAGAGGTCAGGAAGAGTACAGCTGCTTGTTGTGTTAGACAAATAGCTTTGCAGGTGCTGAATAGCTCTTGCAGTGATCACAATAAACCACACAAAAAAACAAACTGCCGCGGCAGCCTAGCGGTCTAGGCCTCGCGCTCCGCTTCGCTTCGAACCAGCGCCATGTTTATGCGGCCGCCGCACGGAGGCGAAAGTTCACAACCGCCTCTCGTGACGTCACGTCGGCCATTACTGGCGAACCGCTCGCTTGCGGTGCGGCGTGCGGCCATGGGCGGTTTGAGCGTAAATCGGCCCTAAACGCTCCTTCGAACGCAAACGGAACAGCAGCAGCACACGCGCGAACCATAGCGCGAGGCGTACGGGCCCGAACGTATACCTAAACCAGGCTGCTGGTAGATAAGGGACAACCTGAACAACAACAACGTGGGGTCAAGGAGCGCAGCCGCTTGTTGAGAAAGGCATAGAGAGAGAGAGAGAGAGAGAGAGAGAGCGCTTACGGGCGGGTATTATTGCGTATTATATAAACCCTTTCGGTGTCGAGCATCTCGACTTCCGCGTGCGTCCCAGGGGCGTGCGTTGCGCGAGCGATTGTGCGCGCGCGCGCGCGCGTTCGTGCGTGTGGATGTGGTTACGTGCAGCGCTGCGGACGCATGGGCGTTATGCTGTATACCACGCGTTTTGCGACGCCTGATAGTTTGGCAGTTCGCTTGATGGGCGACTTGGTTAACGCGGTCGTTTAGAACGAGAGCAGCTAAGGCTGGGGGTACCTGGTCGTCTCCCTTTCATGCGTGTGTGCCGTTAGTGTGCGATGGTTCCAAAATTATACGTGGTCTGCGGTTGGGTGCGCGCTCCCGAAAGTGCAGTCGCGCTGCCTTGCCAGCCGACCGTAATACGAAGGAAGCGTTTTGCGGTCGGCGCCATCTTGTTTGCGCTCCGAAGGAAGCGTGTCAGTGCGTAATGATTTTGACAGCGCACCGTACATTCCCGCACTTGGTGTTGTTGCTTAGGGAAAATGGGTTAAAAGGCAAACGCGGACGGGGAATGGTTTCTCTCAGTCAGGTGACACGCCATCTTCTAAATTCCCCAAAGAAAATGCTTCGTAAGTAGGCGTAGAAGGACTTCCGCAAGAGCGGAGGACGCATATTATGGCACTAGAATAAAAAGTAACAATGGTGGTTCTGCGCAGCATTCCTTGTTTTCTTTATACGAATATTTAATGGGCTGTTATGCACAAATGGATGCCTCTATGTTATCGCTTGTGTGTGCGTACTACTGGCATGCGTTCATTTCGAAATCTTTGTATAAGTGGAGCTTGTGTTGGGCGTTTATGCTTCTGGCCATGTACGCAACATAAGTTGACCTGTCGCTAGAACTCAGGCGTTGGTGTGCTTACGCTATTAGCCTGTGGATTAATATATCGTCTAAACATGTATAAGTCAGAGACCACCGGATATATACCGATATACCAGCTAACTTGTACCAACATAAAAAAAAATCAGAACGCTGAAGCTTAAGAACGCGATAGCATTCAAAGATCCCTGACTGCTTCTCGCGCTTCCCGACAATTGTAGCGTATGTAACCGTAACGTTTACCGGGACACGTTGGCGGCGGGCGCTATGCACGAAAGCGAGCTTTCTGGTAGAGACGCTACCTCTTGCGTGGGCCGCGATGCGCGGATGCCAGCGCCATCTGGAGATGTTGCAAGGAACGGGGTGCGCCACTCTATGACTGGTGGAAACGCTGGAAAAGGGGTTTGAGTTTCCGCGTAGCAAATTTGTTTTCTCGCATATTAAAACTACAATCCGACGCTTTCATGTCTGTCCATGGCGTGTGAGTCGTACTTTACGATTTTTCTGACGCATTTCACTTTGCGAAATTCAATTAGTTCAGTAACATCTTTGGGATACATGGAGGGCGCCTGCACGGTTGGGTATGCGTGGTTCGGAATCATTTTTCGCGAAAAGATGGTCGACGCGAGACGCGCGACGCCGGATTTTCTGCGACGCGTTGCCATTAACGGTATCGCGTTAACATCAAAGAGCTCTACAGCAATCGTACCAACTGCATGTTAGTTGTAGCCGTGTGTACTTGCAACCAGTATTTTTTAGAGTGAAGCTCTTGGGTGCCCGTTCCTGCGTTGAGCGTCGGCGTCCCTCGCCGTAACCGAGCGAACTTGCACAGCGAAGGATGAAAGAGCGAACGTGGGGCGCAGCGGGCGATGAAAGACGGCGATGGTGAGGAGAGCGCAAGGAGGAAAGCGGAGGAGGAGGGTATGAAGAAAGAGAGAGAAGAAAAGCGTGTAGTAAGTACCGCGCCAGGCGTGTTTTAACGCGACAGCGTTAAGGAGCTCGTGTCGCAGAAAAGCCGGTGTCGTCGGCGTCGACGTCAGTGTCGGCGTCGTCGGCGTTGGCCGTGAGCGATAAATCCCAGCAGGCACTTCATGAATAAAAACAACTTGCAACGTGGGCTGGGTGGGAATCGAACCAGGGTCTGCGGAGTGTGAGACGGAGACTCTACCACTGAGCCACGAGTTCGATGCTTCAAAGCGGTACAAAAGTGTCTCTAGTGAATGCGGTGTTGCCTTAGAAACGAGCTGTTTCTAAGGCTCAGGCGCGCGTCGCTTGCTCAGGCGCACATTTCGTTGCCGCGCCGAACGCGGCGCTGCTCGACGCTCACCGCGTCCGATGCGGGACGCGTAGTCGCTGCGCCGTAGCCCACTATCTTACACCCCTTGGCGGGTCGACGGGAACGCTGTCGCGTTCCACTCTTGAAGGCGAAGCTTCAGCGTCCTCCAATTTTTACGGGGACGATCGCTACGAGATGACGCCAGAGCAGCGCGCGTCGTCTGTTCACCGCGATGACGTCATCGTTACCATGCATACGCCCACCGATACCATATACGGAAGCAAAGCGCTGCATGAGCGGAGGTCCGTCTGCAGCGGCTGCTGCGGATCGCGCCCACGCGTCACCCACGCGCTGCCTCTCGCGATATCCCGTTTAGCGAGGCAGTCGCGCCACGCTTTCACTCCGTTTGCAACGTGCCACACGAGGCAGATTGTCCGCGCCGGCCAAATATATCGCGAAATGAAAACACATGCATCGAGCTGCGCTCAAATTTCGCATTAGGGAGTATCGTATGATCGTCGGATATTTTTTTATCTGGTCAACTTTTTTAATTATTCCTTAAATCTCTGACACCTGAATTATAAAGTTGTAGAACGGGCCTCAAATAACCTCGGATTCAAGTATATTTCGTTTCCGTGCTAAAATTTGCGTGGTTGATTTTGCCGAGAGAGAGAGAGAGAAAAAAATCGTGAGGTATTCGCAGTGCATACTGTACGCCGTTCGTTCAAGCTAAGCGCACGCGCTGTATAGCGTTGCGCACACGCCCGCGCACTGTGGAGATTGGTCGGCGCCGTCGTGGACGGCTGTAGAGTGTGCGTTTGCCGACCCCTGCCGTTTCGCTCTGACCGATGTGTTTATGCAAAGCCGCCGCGCGCGCGTGCTCCGAGTCCGCGATCTTATCGTCACCTCCGGCTCGTCATTTATCCGGGGCCCCGCTATAGCGCGCGTATACCTGCGTACGTAACGTAAGTATGCGCCTAATCTGTCTGCGAGTTCACCGCTCCGTCGGCGTGGCCGACAGGTGTTGCTGCTGCTACTTATGAGGCTTTAACCAAGCCTCGTTTCAACAAATCCGTGCAGTGCACTCAAAGCTATACATACCAGCCAAGCACGCGGAACGTGAACGAAGGCTCGTCCATTCGCCGCCTCTAATCTCCCCGGGCGCGGCATACGTCGGTTGGATATATAGAATGATCACGGAAGGATTAGCGGCTCGCAGCTTGGTAAGTTCCGATCCTTCGTTTGTGACGCGGACGCAGTCTGTTATCGTTGCTTATTGGCTGAAGCGCGCTTCCTATGGACGCATTTTCTTCTCCCCCCCCCCCCCCCCCCGGGATATCCATACAAGCGGACTTGGAATTTCATATCTCACACGCACTTATCGCGGCCCATTGGATTTCCACATTTGGACCCGCCGTGGTTGCTCAGTGGCTATGGTGTTGGGCTGCTGAGCACGAGGTCGCGGGATCGAATCCTGGCCACGGCGGCCGCATTTCGATGGGGGCGAAATGCGAAAACACCCGTGTACTTAGATTTAGGTGCACGTTAAAGAACCCCAGGTGGTCGAAATTTCCGGAGTCCTCCACTACGGCGTGCCTCATAATCAGAAAGTGGTTTTGGCACGTTAAACCCCATAATTTTTTTTGATTTCCACATTTGGGAGCACCCGATGTAAGGCTGCGGTATTGTTAGCGTGTGTAACTGTAGTGCAGCCTGCTTCGGCAAACAGGGAAACAAGGTCGAAGCTGTTTTCGTGAAACACTTTTTCGCGTTTGAATTCACCAAAACAATAGCAGCAGCAACAACAAATCAAGCACGCCGGCTACCGCGGATAGTCTGGTGATCCGCCTTGCCATCGGTTGCCCGGTGAGCACTTATAGGCACTCCGAATTGTAATTGGAAAAGATCGCAGGTATACGTACATAAGGTTTGGAGGCTCCGCCTGCTACACCTGCGACGTCGCGCGTGCGCAATCGCAAAAGCGAAAATCGCACCATGTGAAACGGGTTCGACCTGAGCCGTGGCTGCACTGCACGAAGTTAACCGAGAAGGAGTTCATACTGGCGCAGCTGGCGCCTCCGGCTGTTTGAGGCGCTGGCCTCTTTCCCGTTGACGTGGGCTAGGGAGGCGGGGGGGGGAGGGGGGGGGGAGGCAGGAGGCAGTATCTGCCGGCGCGTGAGTCCACAACAAAAGCGAGGCGGACCGATTCTGGCTGCTGCGGCTGCTGCGCAGCTCGCCTGGCGTTTCCGCACCTCGTTAGGATTGATTAGGGTGATAGAGCGGCGCACCTGAGGGGAGATTGAAGAGGTGGAAAGGAACGCGAGCGGTTATCGCCGTACATCTCGAAGCGGCGGTGTTTGTACATAGTATATTGCGCGCAAAGCTGGTTGCACCTAGCTTTTTGCTTGATTTGCTATTTAGGCTAGAGCGGCGCCGACGGCTTCTCTCTCGTTGGTCTCGGTGCAGCATCGAGCGATTGCAAATGGGTATACCGCGATTTTCGGCGGCCTTTCGACGCAGGCGCGGCTCGCGTGCGATCAATCTCCTTGCTGTCGTTTCTGGAATACGTATACTCTTTTTATATTTGATTGCCTTTAAGAGCTGCCGTACTTTTGGTCATGGGGGTTCTTGGAATCCGTGTACTCTTTTCTATAATTGATTGGCTTTAAGAGCCGCCGTACCTTTGGTCATTGGGCTTTCCTTACATTCGTTTGAATTTATTTTTGCGACTAGCCGAGAGGTAAAGAAAGGACGTCGTCTCTGGAACTGTTGAAGTTTACAGTATATGGCGAGTCACTATCGTTACTGTCGCTTTGGTTCTTGCCTCTGTGAGTTGTGCTTGCCTGTGGAGTTCTCGTTGCAAAAGTAGCTGAGTTTATTGACCCTTTTCACGGCGATCCCGTAGGCGCTGCCATGTTTGGTCACGTGTTGACGCGTCCGTTGCTTGCCTAGGCTGCCTCCGTTGCCTTGGTTTATAATGGATGTATACGGTGTGGTTCTTCAACCCTCTTTTTTCGCATTATTTCGTAGACGGGGACTAGGTGGACGACTCGCGAAGCTTTGGCTACAGCTTCAAAGGACATGTAAGCGCCTTAGGAGCTCATATCGCTTTATCCAAACGGTGCAAGCAACGCATAGAATGTTTGTTATAGAGGTGGGGCTAAAAATGTATTCCGAGCTATCCTTACTTTTCCGTTCACGAATTAAGTCAGTATCAGTGTGTTTAGCGCTTCGTTCTTTATCTATAGCAAATACTTTTAAGCGGCGGCTTGTAATGTTTCTGACTCAGTAAAGTTCCTCGGGTGGCCACTATCTTATTATTTTCTGCCTGATCGCTCCTGGGTTTGGTCATACGCGATAAATTTGTTCTTGCCGGTCACGAGGCGTGTAACTTAGAGGTTTTGTACGTTGTAATAGCTTGTAGCAAATGCGTATTATCGCTAGTCACTCGCTTACTGTGTGGGCCGTTACGAAACGTTCAGCTTCAAATATTAGTCTGCTGTCGGTGTAGTCGCCGTCAGGCGTGCTCCGGCACGATGATTCAAGTGTGCGCCCGTTCACTTACTCTTGATACGTAGGCGATAGAGTGGGCGTAAGTTTGCGTGTGAGTGGATGTGTGTAGATAACGTGCGAGAAACTTGGTCGCGCTTAATCCCTTGGGAAAAGAGGCCGGACTAAACGACCAGGCCGCGAAAGCGTCGTGGCGCCTCCTGGAGCGGCCTCTGCGCAGCGCCAACCACATAGAACTTGCCTCCGGCGTCACGTCGGCGCGAGCGTTGCCTCGTTCGTTCCTCTACGTAACCCGCGCCATGACCGCTATACCATCGTAGTCGAAATATCAGCCGTGGCGTATCCGCATCGTTGAAACTTTTAGAGCGCAACACTAGGTACTCAAGTGGACATGAAAACTCGCGAGCGCTGTTTCACTTACGACCGTTTATTTTGAAGCACGGCACCATATTTATAGGCAGAAGCATGTTCCACATCACACTTGCACAGCCTGCAGAAATTTTATTGCGATAGCAATTGTATGGGCACTCCAGGCGCATTTCCGCCGTCGCCGTGATGTTCCGTATAAAGTCCAAGGCCGATAACGTGGCGGCGCGCCATATGCTGTATGTGCGAGGGAAAGCGTGCGACGGTAAGTCGACGATGGCGGTTCAATCTCGCGCGTGCAAGGGGGAAAGCGGGGAGGAAGAGCGCAGTCTGCCGTCGCGCGCAAGGCACAGGGGAGAGGGGAGGGAGAGTGGGGGCCTTCTACTCCGACGGCGGAGACGCCGGCTGTGTATTGCGCGACCGCACGGACCCTATGTTGAAAGCGATCTTGGACGGGGAGAGGGCTGATAGCTTCGTGTGTGCTGTGTTTTCAACGCTTAGTTCGCGTTCAAGCGAGAGGCAGCCCGAAGATAACTGCCGCGCTTCCCCACTGCAGCGTTTTGAATAAATTCTGGGGTTTTACGGGCCAAAGCCACGATTTGGTTGTGAGGCATGCCGTAGTGGAGGACTACGCATTAATTTCGACCACCAGATGATCTTTTACGTGCCCCCAATGTACGGGACGTGGAGGATTTGCACTTCACCCCCATCGAAATGCAGCCGCAGCGGCCACGGGATTCGATCCGGCGCCCTCGCGCGTAGCAGCGCGACACCACAGCCACTCCAGCGTTTTGACAGGGAGTTTCTGCGGTCATCAAGTTTGATGTGTTCATGTTTGCTTGTGCGCGCGTGACTCCATGGTTGTCAATTTAGTTCGGAAGCGGAAGTTTAGAAGTTCATACGGCCGATAAAGCTACTATTATTACTTTGTATAGCTGTCTACTAATTACCGATCCCAATCGATGCTTCGCCTTTCTGGCGAAACTTCGACTTTTTTTTTTGTCATCACGCAAGTACAATACCATGGTTGCAAGATAAGCGATATAAGGGTTTGCCACACCGCTATGACGTAATTGATCTATCGTTTCCGCCTCGATAATTTCGCGGGTGAATTGACTGTTGCTTCTGCTGACAATTCTGCAGGCGCGATAAACTGGGGCGCACGTGGGCTCCTCGTCTTGCTCAGCGCTAAAACCTTCAATCGTGGCATATCAACATGCCCAAACAGTCACGTTAGTATCCGTTTGAGGCCGACGACTACCAGAGGGCCAGTTTTGGGTTGGAGAGAAAGTGAATACTTGAGCAGGATGACTCGTGGCACGGGCGCGTGGCCGCGCGAACCCGAACCCTTTCACCGTAATCTCCTCCTCCGCTTTCCTCCTCATGATCCCGCTGCACCCTCCTCCTCCGTTTCCTCCTCCCACTTTCGCTCGCTTCTTCTTTGGTCCCCCGCTGCGCTCCGCGGTCGCTCTTTCATCCTTCGCTGTGCTCGCTCACTCGCTCGGTTACGCCGACGCTCAACGTAGGAACGGGCACCTAGGAGCTGCGCTCTAAAGAAGGAAAATTAAGGTACTCGTAATTCAGACGCAAAGATTCAAATTAAAGGGTTCGATGGAAAATTCACAATGGCAACTTTGAACTAGAGTCCTCGGTTTCAAGTTACATTCATAGGTGGACAAGCAAATAAACTTTATCGCGGAATGCCCGGTCCGAGAACTTTTCTTCGAAGACGTTCACCTCTTGTCCTTCATAGCGCTGTTAACACAACGTTAACGGTTAAAAACAATTATGCTATCTATCGTATACGGTTGATACGTCTTTAGGTAGGGAGTAGGAAGATGTATTGTGCAAGGAATATGGATTAACATATTCGGGTCATTAGCGCATTGTCGGCTCTATCGCGAATCGTACCGCCAAAGGTATCGTCTTTCGACTGGGTATATATCCAACCGGAACCCCTCCGGGAGCATCGAGGAGGCGGTCAGCTGATCTCACACAACGTTTACGCTCGTTTACGGGGCGTTTATGCTCGGTTAGAATTGATGGCGACGCGAAGATCATTAGTTACGGGCGAAGCGCTATCGCCGTGGTCGTGCTTTTCCGCGAACACCCCCTTACCCTCCCCCCGCGCCGCGTGGTTTACGCAACGGGGTCACGCTTCGTGCACCCGCCGTTTCCCGACAGAGCCGTTGAAACAGAACCCATCGTCGGTAGTGGTAGCCCATAGCCGTGTAGGTGATACGCGTCCACAACGAAGGTGAACAACGGTGATACGGGGTTGACGACGATCTTCCATTAGTTTCTGATCTGCAGTGTATGTACTGGTCTCCGTTTTACCCTTGCGTAGGAGAGAGAGAGAGAGAGAGAGAGAGAGAACGACAGAAAGCTGAGCTAGTTGGTAAGGATTCATTATGCAAAAAAGAAGTCAGGCGTGCAGACAGGACACAAGAGTAGAGAAGCGGACAACACGTTGAGGGAGGAAATGGTTTCATATCTAGAAAGGTTAGCTTACCGCTGTACCTGGCTTCCTATTCCAGGTCAGATGGCGAAGGAAGAAATAAATGTAGGGAGATGAAGGCAAAAAAACAAACAAATTACGGAAGAACTCCCGTCACAATGACTGCCGATGGTAACGCGATTAGCATTCGAGCGATGCAGCGACGCACCGAATTCCTGAAGTCTCGCTTATTTAACATCTGTTGTAGTCATTCTGGGACTTCCTTTGATTCGGCTATGTGCGACATACTCCTTCATCGCCCCACTTTTCTATGGCACTCAGTTGCCGAGGTCGCCCCATGAGCATGGCGGCATGTCGCCGACGTGGTGAACATGGTGGAATGAAGCCAGTGGGACAACAAAGGCTGTATAACGAAGACGGGATGACGACAGTGAGCGGTCAGATAAATGATCACGATGGTGACGCGCGACGACGACATCAGGAGAATGGGATGACGATGAGTGTGACGACAGTGACGTCACGACAACCGGATGACGAAGCTGGCATAACGACGATGGCAAGACGATGGCAAGACGACGCGACGGTATGATGAAAGATGCGCAACAGCAACTTTCTCACCACGGTAGCATGACAACGGCGGCATAATCACGTTTGAATGACGACAGCACGATTACGATAGAATGACGCACGATGAATTGCGTCGATGGATCCACGAATTATAAGGCGGTATAACGACGAGGAATGAACACAACGGGATGGTGTCACTCGAGCTATGACGATGGTAAAGCGACAGCGTAACTACGACGCAATGACAATTGAGTGCGACGAACTTTAAAATGACAACAATGAAACGACCGCAACGGCATCACGAAGAAGGTATGACAACATATGACATGCACGATGACGACACGATGACGACGATGGCATCGCAGAATTAAGGATAACTACGAGCGTTTGACTACAATTGCGCGACAAAGTCTGTATCGCGAAGCGGTCGGTAGGTAAAGTATAGTAAGGCTCAGAATGGCTTAAGTAGGCAAAGACAGAGTTTCCTACAAAAATTACTAGAGGAAACTCTGGCGCTAGTGTCTACGGGAGCTGCAATGGGAGCGCTTGTCCCAGCATGGGAATTATGGGAAGTACATGGATTTGCCTAAACTTCATCCTTTTGGCTTCAAACGGCTTTGTGACTTTCTAAACTCATTTTCAACAGTGTATTACGTAATAAATATTTAAATAACCTTCATTAAAATTGCCAGACGGCAGGATTCGAACACAAGGACTCTAGAACAGAAGCCTGATATTGAAACTATTAAGCCACGGACCCATGTATCGACAAGCGAATGAAACGCCCTTATGAATTTATCGCGGGCATGCCAGTGCCTTGAGACGCTTGGCGCGTTTCAATTTGGCCACCTGGACAAGCTCAGTCATTGCAATTAATAGCAATTGTACGCGTTCCCGGCGTCCTCTGCACTTCGAATAATATAGATTGCGCTGAAATATACGACAATAAGATTTATATAGCGTAATATACAAAGCCTTAAGAACATCTGAATCCACAAGCACGAAGATCAGACAAATCCATGCACTTCCCATCATTCCCATGGTAGGACAACGACTGCAGCGCCAGAGTTCCCTCTAGTAATTTTTGTAGGAAACTCTATGGGCAAAGAATGACAATCTTATTCCAACAAAGCTTAACACAAACGCTAACACCACCAACTCAACGCTCTAATGCGGGGATGGTGTGAACGCACATCAATTGTGTGAACGCACATCAATTAGCTGTTCACAGTGCCTCTAATCGCTGTGTGGTATTCGTATTGGTAGATGGACACTTCAGTTTCAATGCGTAAGCTCTTACGTATAATGTAAACGGGCCATGTATTCTGCCCCCATCGAAATGCGACTGCCGGACCCGGGAATGGAAACCGCCACCTCGTGTTCGGCAGCGCAACGCCTTAGCCACTGAGGCACTCGAAATCGCCCTTTGTGTTTCAAGCCGAGATCTATCTTGTATATAGTGGTCGATTAAGGAGGTTATTGGCTAAGCATTGGGTGCGGATGAATGGACGCGCCCACGCCCATGCGCAGAAGAAGCGGTTGCTGCTGCTGCTGGTTCCTTCTCTCTTCGAGCGACGAGTCACCTCAGACGCCAGCTTAGGCGGCAACATTGTCCGCTCTTTCGCAACATTTTGTATCCACGACTGGCGTCGTGTGCGGAGGTGCTAAAGTCACGCCGCTGCTCGACGCTTCAGAATGAGCGGGGGCCATTGTTGTAAACACGCGCACGGCTTCAGGCGCGCCAAGATCCTTGGACGAGGGCCGCATAGCGCGCGCCTCGGCCATTTGTCTTTCTCGACGCGCCTCTGGCCTGGCGTCTCTCATGCCTTAATTACGGCAGCGCGGCGCGCTTAGCGCTGCCGGCTTCGGCGCGAAGTTGCGCCTGCTGTGAGTCCACCTCCCAATTAGGCGCCGTAAATTAAATGGCGGCTTACGAATGACATACTCAATGGCTCTATTTGCATGCGCGCGCTTTGCTTGCCAATAAACCAGCTTCTGCAAGCCGCCAGAACCTGTTGCACCTTGCGAATAGGGCCCTCGTAAAAACGCACGTAATGCGCCGTCGTCTGCTTCGTCCACCCATCGTCTGCGATAACGGTGTGGAAAAAAAAAGAAATGTCGTCTGCTCGCACCTGGGATCGCGAAAGCTGTTCTAGCATGCCCGCCGGTTTTTTGTACCGCTGAGTTATCACGTTGCGCCAACTTGTACATTTGCAGTTCTGACGGAAGCTGCCGATATGTTCGGGTATATCCCGTTTTGTATAATAGGCTGCAAGCTAACTTTGTAACACGAAAATTAAGGTTGGGCCTTCAGTTGTTGCTTCGGCGCTTGTGTTCGTCTGCCCTTCGGTGCTTGTCCTGATTCCCAAGTCGCGGTGTTACTTTCTGGATCATATAAATGCTATCCTTTTGCGTTGGTCGTCTGCTAGCGCACTTCGCGTGGCAATGAATAAACGGTCGCGTGTGCAGTAGCAGTCGCTCCCAACTGGGAGCAAATGGAGCCCACAAGAATCCTCTCTCCCGAATGCGTAGATCGTCTGCTACCGGTTTCACCTGTCGCGTATCGTCTGCTATGTAATCGACTCGCACAGGGGGGTCAAAAGCTGCCCGAGCTCTGCGTCGCTGCGGCAGCTCGAAGGGATTCGCTTATGAAATTCGAATGAGCCGTACGCTACAGGCCGAGGTCTCCCCGCACGGAGGAGAAGCACCCGACGGCGTTAAAGCGCTTGCCAACCGTGTGGTCATTACGCGCGCAGGCGCCCGCCTGGCGGCAGTCATGAGACGCGCGATTGCATTTGCAGCCACGCAGTTGCATACGCCTACAGAGGCGTGCGGCTTGTTTTACTCGGCTGTTCACCTTGCCTGTGTGCTTCGCGGAGTGCGACCTCCGTGTGAAGCTGTATTCGACCCGCCCGATAAACACCGCTCATCTTTTTTTTTTGCCACGTTCCTTCACGCTCCCATCTCCGTGTCATTGAAATGGTGATTGGCCGAGAAGTGAAAGTCGTTTTCACACGCTCGCGCGTTCCGTCATAAGAGCCTGGCTGAGCATCCGCACAGGACGCGACCGCATCGCTTTTGCCATACAGCAAACGTCTAGCGTCTCGAAAGCGACAGGAAAGTCCGAGCGCGTGCTCGTACCGGCCGCGGCAGTCCATGCATCACTTCTTTTGTGTCCGTATAATTGCCGTACTTTTACTGTAGGGTTCGCTCGACCCTCGTCGGCGCCGTGTGGCGCCGATTTTGAAATTCTAATGAATTGCCTCCTAGAGCGTGTAAATCGCGTGATTGAGAGGCGCTTAGTGGGCAAGTTGTTACGCTGCACGGTGGAGCCGGCGCAGAAAAGTTGGGTCCGCTCTGTAGCAGCTCGACGACCGATAGGGAATACGACGCGCGCGGGCACCGACCTCCCCTGCTCGTTTAAAGAACCGCCGCATTTTCTCAGGCTGACGTTGGACTTCCCTGTGGGAGTACGTCTTTGGCTGGCGTCGTCCCTGGTGCCTGTTCCGAGTTTCGTCTATATATAGCGGTGTATCCATTTAAAAGGCTAGCAAAGCGCTGAGAAGGCAAATTGCATTGATTCTGCTAGGAAGTGGGTACATAGAGACGGGGTGAAGGGGAGGGGGCGGGGGTCCGTCGTCTCGCTCAGGACATGTAAACACTGGCGTATCGAACCAAGAGAACTCTGGGGTCGCCTGCAGGGACAACAGAAAAAAAAAACATGCAAAGCGGGACACGGATCTACACATGTTTTGGGCGCCAGTTAGTGCGTCCCTTTCGTGCTCTTTCTCTCTCGTTTCCGTTTGCGTTTTGCCTGTCCGTAGCTCGTGCCTTCTGTGAACTGCCTCCTCGACATCCTTCACATTATCTAGGACTATTGCGTTGAGAATCAATAAAATGTCTGTCGGGTTCCCCTTTTCTTGTCCCGTCCTTTCGCGCTTTTATCGTGTAAGGGATTCATGCTAGTGTTGTACGAACAAGCCCAAGGTCAGCCGTTGTGGCGCCGGATTTTTTCATCGAGCATTACTATCTATCTATCTATCTATCTATCTATCTATCTATCTATCTATCTATCTATCTATCTATCTATCTATCTATCTATCTATCTATCTATCTATCTATCTATCTATCTATCTATCTATCTATCTATCTATCTATCTATCTATCTATCTATCTATCTATCTATCTATCTATCTATCTATCTATCTATCTATCTATCTATCTATCTATCTATCTATCTATCTATCTATCTATCTATCTATCTATCTATCTATCTATCTATCTATCTATCTATCTATCTATCTATCTATCTATCTATCTATCTATCTATCTATCTATCTATCTATCTATCTATTCTAAACTCCAGTGTAATAGAAGGTAGAGCTTGAGTGATATTGTGAACAATGATTAGGGAGAACTCGGAAGCAATATTAAGCATGAACTGTTTTTAGCTCAACTTGTTGGCGACCTTCAAGTGACCTTGAGCCAAAAGCCAGAGCCGTTATATGGGCGCTCAAACGAGAACATCCAGGCAGCCAGCCAAAAAATGAAGAAAATGGGGTCACTGGCTCCAACCCTTTTTACATGACCGCATTGCATACGCTAGTTACTGCCCGAAGAAGTTACAAAAAATATTGATTCCGAGTTCTTCCCAATGTTTATTCGCCATATCACTCAGCTGTAACTTCTAGCACGCTGAACGTTTATTTCTAATTTCCAGTAGCGACGTTCAAAAGGCAGATACAGGCCACCATTCACTTAATTGTCATCTTTTGGCGCTGAGACAGGGTTGCCTGCGCTCTTTTGAACGCCAGCGGTCTGTAAGTTCCGCGGCGCGGGTTTTGCGTCGCCCCGAGAGATGGCGCCACGCTTCGTGGCGTGTCTTTCAGGCACTGTTCTTCTTCTAGCTGTGCAGTTCACTCTGTCTCCATGGCGCCTTTCGCTGCTTGGCGTGCCGCCTTCAGCCGGTTTTCTTCTTCTAGCTGGGCATCGTCCATATGGACCAGTGCAGAGCGCGGTGTGCCGTTGCGAACATGCACTACACCCACGTTAAGATTGTGGCTAGTATCGTTTTCAACCAATCTGCTTTGTCGGTTGCCATTTCATCCTTACATCTACTCTCCATTACGGGAGAACCAGCAGTGTTTTTGTAAGTTGTTTGGGCAATAAACTAGCGTATGTAATGTCGTCCTGTACAAAGGGTTGGGGGCCGGAGAACGCATTTCTTTAAGTTTTTGACTGGTTGTCCGGATGTTCTCGTTTGAGTGCCCGGATAACGGCTCTGACTTTTGGCTCAAGGTCACTTGAATGTCGCCGACAATGGGAGCTAAAAGCATTTCATGGTTAAAAAAAGAACGACGAGAAGCGTGCGCTTTCACCATTTGCCTTCTTGCCGTGGAACATAACGCACGTACTTGACGGAAACGTCTGCACTCACGCAGAGGGCCACACGGGCTTTGCACAGCGCACATCTCGAAAAAAAGCTCGCCTGTATATTCGGGGACACCATACGAATCCAGTAGAAGCTCCGCCCGTGAAACTGGGCTGCACCTGCGGGGTGGTCTTCCGCGCTCGAAAACATAGTTCCCGAGAGACGGCGATATTGCAGAATGTCTCCGCTAGCTGCGACGTCACGGAAATGAGCAAACGTAATTGGCTGGCGCATCTTGAACTGAGACAGCGGTGTATTTGACGCTGCCGTCTTAGGTTGCCACTGACTACAGAACTTTATATGACCCCTGCATAGACAGATTAGTCAACACGCACGCACGCACACACACACACGCACACACACACACACGCGCGCACACACGCGCGCACACACACGCGCACAAGCACGCGCACACGCACACGCACACGCACGCGCACACGCAAACGCACACGCGCACACGCACACACGTACACACACACGATCATTCATGCAATTCAGTTGTCTTTTGGCAGAACCTTCATTGAATGCAACAAAAATTTGTACGATTTCTGTAGCGGACGACTGACGCAACCCCTTTCGTTCCTTTGTTTTTCCCACAGGTTCCTCCCTGCCACGAACAAGGCCCGTGTTCCCCGAGCCTCTGGACTACCCGCGGCCGTCCGTGTCCAGGACGAGGCGGCATGGTCTTCCCGCGACCAGCCGCTGGCAACATGCTGCCTTCACATTATCCTCCTCCTCCGCCACTGCCTCTACTAGTTCCTCTCAACCTTTCTCCTCACCATCGTCATCGTCATCATCTTCGCGTCCACCGACGGCGTCGTCGTACACGTCCTCGAATCGGTGGCGGCGCTCCTCCTGGCCGTCGGCCGGGTCTTCGCGGAGGTCGCGCGGTGGACGTCGCCTCCGCAACGAAGACGGCCCCGTGTTGTGGCGCGTCGAACCGGGGCTCACGCTGCGCCTGTGGAGGGACTCGAGTCACGTGGCCCCGCAGCTGCTGGCGCTCCGGTACCGGGACGCCCCCGGTGGGCAGGACGCGCGAGACCTTGTGCCGCTCCAAGACGGCGACGCCGAGAACGAGGCCGACGGCGCGGACGACGTGCGCAACTGCTTCTACTCGGGCGAAGTAGTCGGCGAGCCCGGGTCCAAGGCGGTCGTCTCCCTCTGCCACGGAATGGTCAGTGCATGCCGGCTCTTTCTTTCTTTTTCATTTTCAGATGCCTATACGAATTGAGCAGCGAACAGTTGACCTGGATGTCGTTGTAACTGCCGGTGCCTGGGTTGCCGGTGCAACTTGGTCACGCGTGTTTATTTCGTGCTGTCGCCGTTACAAGGGTGAAAACGCTTTGAACGATGATCAGTTCTGTCATCTGTTCCAGAATTATCATACTCGTTTTTTCCTACGAAGATGCTTGCTCTCAGTGATACAATGCGTTCCTCTCCCCCTACCACGGAAGAGTCAGTGATTGGCAAGGGTGGATCCAGGGTAGCCTCCAGAGCCCTTATCTAAGCATATACAGAGGGGTGGGTCTCGCCGCGCGCTGAGTATACTGTCAGTCGGCATGCCTGAGGGAGGCCCGGGTTCCCAGGGCTCCAGCTCTGTATCCGCCCGTGGTGCATGCCAGATTATCATCGCTTAGCCGCGCACATACTCGGCAGCAAACGACGGTTACACAAGTCGTTGCTACGGCTGACTGCTGTTCCCTGGGGGGTCTGCGGTTCGTTTGATCACTCGATCGCGGGAGCTTATTGCCGTTGTCGGCCTTATCACGTGGGAAGGCAAGCGCTCTTAACCGCGGCTTATACGTATAGATGTTGGCGATATACAACCGCCTTCTAACGCAGTGAAGAATCGGGCTGGTTGGTTATCCATAACTTGGTTGCTAAACGTAGCGCGGTCGTTTCCTTCCCCGCCCATTGGACAGATCATTCAATGGGAATCAGGATGTGAAGCAAAAAATTCGAGGGACACTTAGCCATCCCTACGTGGATGAATGCGAAACCATTGCGGCCACGTCAGCAGAAAACGCCGCGACGTCACGTGACCAACGGTGTTCGTCACAAGGTGCGCGCAACGCAAGGTCCTGCGTACGAGAATGCCTTAGCCCTACCTTAATTACCAGTGCCTTAATTAACATCGCCTTAACAGCAACGGTCCTGGCTTCGACTCTCACCAAAGGTCGAGGGTTCGGGTGCCCTAATTAACTATCACACTTAACTGTGCCTTAATTGACTTCGCCTTAATTAATGCCAAAGGTGGTGGGTTCGGCTCCCACCAAACGTCGAGGGTTCGTAGGAGTTTTGGACCATCGTGTGGTCACGCCAACAACGCCGGACTTTCCCCCCCATGAACCATATAATGCTTTCGCATCAACAGACTGTGAGGGTGCTATCCCCCTGCTCGGGCACAGGAGTATGGCCAACGTTGCGCAAAAGCCACGTGTTGCTGAACGGACCCGTCACCTCGCCGCGACAATTTTTAGTGCTTACACACAGTCCGACGTACGTCCTAATAAGCTGCGGTCGTTGCTTCGCTGGGTTAGAGCAGCCGATAGACTGCTATGCTATTCGATGGGCACTAGTCAATCTTGTCGTCTTATACTTCACCTCACAAAATCCGCGTATAGCAGTGAGTCGCGTGAGCTAACCGCCGGACAGAATCACCAGGAATGACTCCACCGTTGTGCACCTGGGATCGCGCTCCGCGCGCAAGAATTTGTGGCGCACATGTAGGCGAGCCGTGGCTCGTTCTCTGGAGCGCGCCGTTGCTGATTGGCTGACCTGAGCCTTAGGCCTTCTTCGCACTGCACAGAATTGGTGAGGCGGAGTGTGTATAGCGGCTCGGTATGCTCCACTTCTAGTAACGACAAGATGGATGATTCTGCTCCTCGGCAGACATTTCGACGCCTTACAAAAACGGACCGTGCACATATAAACAGCCGAGAAAGTTAGGAGCGTCGCACAGCTGTGCGGCAGTACACACACACACTCGGGGCGCTATATAAACGGACGAGGAAGCCCGGCTCTGTTGTTGCTACACGCGTGGTCGACGTGACGACTAAGCGCGCCGTGTTACGCTCGCCACGCCGTGCTGGTGACTGCGAGCTCACGCCGTGCACACGGGGTCGTTTGCTCGGCTCCGAGTCAACGAAGGTCAACTGTCCCGAACAGGCGAGCAGGCTGCTCGCCGAGAAGTTTCGCCGCCAGGAACCCGTTGTTGGCCGCGCCTCCTCGTTGCCGCCCCGAAGAAAGCGAGATTGACGTGGCTGCGTACGTCGCCCCCGCGCCTTGATAGCTACATGTTTATTGCTACGTGCTAGCTACGCAGCGTCTCTGCAGCAACGTTCAAAGGACGGGGGTGCGAGGTGCGTCCTACAACTTGTGTTCCTTTGTGGCAGCATCGGAGGGACACACTTGTGAGAGGGACGAGCAGACCAGGTCAGCGCTTAGTAACGTGGCGGCCCGTGGGAACGAGCCTATATGTCTCGTGTCGTCATTACGCGGTGTGTCCCAGCTGACGTTAGCCAAGCGTTTCAACGAAAATAAAAATGAAAAAAAAAACGCGGTGCGCGATGCAGTTATAAGACTCACGGTGCTGGGTCTTCATAAGCCTGATGGTCGAACACCGTAGGCTTTAAAATCGTATCTTGGCCCATGTTTTTTTAACCCTTATCTTTTTTTTTTCGTTGAACAGTTTAGCTAACGTTAGCTGGGGCACTCTGTATAGGTTGATAGACACGTCACGAGCCAGGGTCAGCTACTGCAAGCAGCCCGCATTGCCCAGCAGTGGTGCAATAACGATCAATGGTCGAGACAGCTTTTAGCTCTTGGCCCTTTCCAGGAACTATTATTTCTGGAAGAATCAAAATTGAATTGAAAAATTGAATTTAACCACCGTGTTGACCTTTCCGAATGTGGCAGCGGCCGCCGCAAGTTAAACGCACAGCACACAAAGGCTATTCGGCTTGAACACACAGTATATTCGTTTGGTCGCAGTCCGACAGCCTATACATACTGCTACTGCTGTCGCGGCAGAGTGTAGCATCACGACTCCGCGCCATATATGGATTCCACCCCATTTTCATTGGTAACCTTTCTTTTTTTCCTTTTCCCCTCGTTTCTCTACACTCAAATACGCGTAAGCTTCAGTTTCAGTTTATCCTCCATTCAATAACAATGAGCAAGTAACAAATAGTCTGCAGACGAGTTTCGCGGTTGCCAAACCGATTTCGTCTGCGCGGTCTCGGAACTATATAGCGACGCGGCGTGGTTGCGAGTGGTTCGCCTCCCGGAAACCTTGACCGAATTGCCTCGCATTATTTCCACCATACGTCTGCATTCTATCGCGCCCCTCCCCCCCCCTCGCGCGCGTGGGGACCATTTGCGCAGGCGTTAGCATCCGCGACATCCGCGCCAGCACGAGGCATGCGGTCACTACACCCCCTCTCCACCCTCTTTCTTCAGCGGGCGCGCGCACGCACACACTATATATATGCGCCGCCATTTCGATTCTCGCACGCGGTCATTGAGCGCGCGCGTGCTCCGAGAATGCGTAGCTCTGCGAAGATTAATGGAGCGGGCTGCGAATTCGGGGCCACGAAGACCGTATACAGCGAGGCCTTGCACCGTGCCTTGAGCGCGACTTCGGCGGCTACTGCCGCGAATGCGGCGATGCCAGCTAGCAGCTGGCCGTTCGTCGCTTATGCTTGGTGTCTGGTGCGGAAATGGGCCGGGAAAATGCGTTTGCAGGCGCGCGCTCAGCCCGATTATTCTGCGAACTGTACCTTCGTAGTAAAGGCAAGGCGCAGAAGACCAGGGCTTAGGAAGAAGAACACAAACGACAAGACCGGTGCCGGTCTTGTCGTTTCTGTTCGTCTTCCTAAGTCCTGGTCTTCTGCGCCTTGCCTTTACTACTTCAAGCATGAACCAACTAGCCCAAGCAAGAGTTTTACTTGAGCGTATCTTCGTGCAAGATCTGCTACCGGAACCGCGGGAATGGCGACTTCGTGCAACGGTGAACGATCGACAGAATTTCTTGCGACTGTCGCCCCCGTGCTCCGCAATCGTTTTTATACTGCGGCAGCAGCAGGTTCTCGCTGCGCGGGCACCGTCGCCCTTTCGGTGATGACTATTCTGCTGACTTGCGATGCGCGCAACGTCGTCTTCGTCCCGCGCAGTAAACTCTTGCCTGCGTGATGTATGGCCTCCGAAATACGCGCGTGCACGGACGCCGCTGGTCTCCGAGCGTCAGCAGGCGAGCGGGTGAAGTTTCGCACTGTTTAGTGCGACCTGCACACAACTGCGCGTGGCCGTAAGAACGCTAGTTCGATTCCCACCTGGCTGGGGTACGGCGAAGGTTATTCTTTGCCATATGGGTGAGCGTGAAGCCGGGGTAAGGAGATGCCTCGGGTAAACGATGACACAACGACGGCGTAACGAGAACTGATGGACGGATGCAACAAACTTGCTTGGCTTTGATTCCGCGATTGGAACATGTGTTCTAAAGTGATTACGTAAAAAAATTTGATAACTGAAAGTTTGCAAGTTAGCCAGCGCCACTATGTAGCCTGCCTTGGAAGCGGTGTCTTAACCTCTTCAAGTAATCCAGCTGACGCGACAGAATTAGGATATCCCTCGCAGGAGATCTTCGATAAGTCTGTTTCCATAAAGGTATATGAACTCCTAGCCCCGCAGTGGTCTCTGATGAAGGCAATAGTGGAAGGCTCCGGATTAAATCCGACCGACTCGGGTTCATTCACGTGTGCGAGTGTCTTGAGTTTTGGCGCCTTCGAAGAGCGGCCGCCGTAACCGTGAGTCGAACCCGCAACCTCGCACTCGGCAGCAGAGCGCCAGAGTCGCTGATCTACGCTGTCAGCATTACGTCAACTTGAGCGCGAAGAGGACCACGGTGGAAAGGCAGTTGCGTCGCTGAGCTCTCCGCGTTTCCTTTGTCTGAGTGTCTGAGTGCTCTCAACCGCTAGGAGCTTGCGAGCGCGTAGCGCTCTTGAAGTTTATTTCTTAAAGAAAAAAGTAAATAAAAAGACTCCATGCCAAGAAAAGCACGGGCGTCTGCCTCGCTCTCAGTCCCACGTAACTCCTCCGCGGGCAACGAAGTAAGATTGAGCGTCTTTCGGAGTCGTGGAGACGACGTAAGTCGAGTGCTTGGTTTTTTGGAGATGGGCTGTGCGCGTGGCCCTTTCCTCTCGCTGGAATACACTGTATCCAGCTGCGCCGGATGCAGCCGCTGGCGGCCTCGCGTCCGCAGCGAGTGGCCCCCTTGCGGCAGACCTACCCGTTTCTCGTCTTACTCTGTCCCCGTCCCAAACGTATCCCGCGCCCCCTGTCGTCAGAATAATACATGGAGTTCGGCGCACGGACTCGTCGATCTTGAGGGCGAAACTGAGTCTGGCCGGAGACAGTGGAGCTCGATGAAACGTGTTGCTTGGAAAGCTGGTTTCATTTCATTTACATTCGCGTAGTTATACACAGTTCGCCTTCAACGCAAGAGCCAAGGAGGGCATACTCCTCCTAAGGCCATGGCTCGCTGAAGCAAAACACGTCCAACGACGAACATGCGTTATTAGTGACATTAAACTGTGGATGATAGACATTGATAGCATCGTTGGTAACAACGAACAGTGAAAAAAAATGGTACGATCAAACACTGTCAAGCATTCACCACACTCCTCAACGGAAGAGTGCAGTGGACTTGTTTGCTTTTGGTATAGCAGAAGGAAACAAGTTTTACATTGCGCAAGTAAGACCTTGAGTAGCCTTTACCATTTCTAGCTTGGTCAACGACCTCAGGAGGGTATGCATGTATACATGTTGCAGGAGCACATAGTGTCGTGTCCGATAGAATGCGTACCACAGTTTTGAAGAACCAAGCGACGCATTGAGAAAAGACAACCACTCTTTTGCCCTCTTTCTGTCTCCCTCGCCTTTTCCTGTGGTTGTCCTTTTTGAATGCGCAGCTTGGTTCTTCAATGAAAAATGCACCAACTATTCCAGCAAGAAGTTCTTCTAAATTACTACTATAGTTTCCCGACCCTGGGCGTTTCTGTTGAGGCGGTGATTTCAAGATTTCTGTACTTACTGGAGGTTTCATTAAATACGCGTGCATGCAGCTCTTGGTTCCTGAAACAAAAAAAAAAAGAATTCGCCCACCGGACTATTGCACGAAGCTGTATATAAGCGAAACCCATACGGGTATCTCAAAAAGAAAGCTTCGCAGTTGAAGAAAAATTCTCCCTGGTCCAGGGATTCGAGCCCGGGACCAATGTCTTGCCGTGTTGGCGTGCTCTTACCGGTAAGGCATTGGTCGACACGACTTCGAATCGTGGACCAGACCGAGTTTTTCTTCAACTACGAAGAGAGAGTGAGAGAGGGGGGGAGGGAGAAAGGCAAAGGAGAGACAGGGAGGTTAACCATAGGTTATCTCCAATTGGCTACCATGTACCGGGGGGAGGGGGGAAGGGATCGATAGATGAGAGAAAGAAATACAAAGAGCAGAAAATAAATGTCTCTCTCCCTCTCACACACACAGTGCTTTCTGAGAAACCCGTAGGCGTTTCCTTTGTATATTGCTTCGTGCTAGAGTCCAATGGATGGCAACTTTCCCTTTCATGGACTTTCCTCCACCTCGTGGACTTCCGCAGAACTAATTTGCCGGATCCTGGTTCTGTGAGTGTTTCTAATGTTCGGAATTGTGGCACATAATTAAGATGGAAAAACAAAGGAAAAGAAACCTACGTATCGCAGGTCTAACAAGCGCGCTTGTAGACTTAACAGGTGCGCAACTTAGGCGGGACGGAATAAGGCAGACATGGAACGAGCGCTGCGGGAAATTGAAAAACAGATGGACAATGAGGTTGGAGAAGAGCGCGAGGAGCGCAGTGGAGAGGGAGGGTGGAGCCGTGGTTGCGTTTTTAAACCAGTACAGGCGGATATCTTCTGTATCGGACGTGTGTACTGATTATATCAGCGCGGATGCGCATCTGTGATGCGCAGTTGTACAGCGCGCTGCATTCATGTCTTTATAAGCCACGCTCTCAATAAACCTTCGTTCTTTCCTGCACTGGCCATGCTGCTGTAAGCGTCGTCTCCCTTGGCACGTTACATCTTCGAAGTCAAGCACAGGCTCTTAGTTCTCGCCTCAAAAGATGAAACTTGGCGAGTAATTTGATTCTAATGTCGGTCTCGGAAACGCCGGTCTTGGCGTCTCTGACGTGTTCGTGACGTCGTGATGCAGAGCAAAATTTGCTGACGTCGCTTGGCAATGAGGGTAGGTATGGTGACGTCATTACTTTTTTTTAGTTTGTTTTTTGCCCATGGAATACCTTATTCATTTGGTTGCCAAGGAAGCGCTGAGGTTTGTAAGGATTCTCTAGGTTGAGGTGACCTCCCTGTCTTTCCTCCTCTTTTGCCTCTCTCTCTTTCTCTCTCTCGCTCTATAGGTCGAGCTGTTTAGTGGCGTGCTCCTTGCATATCGCGACATGGAGCGCGTTTCTATACAGTGCACAGTGTGGGCATAAATTGCGCAACAGCTGCCACTCTGGAGAGCGAGGCAAACAATACTGGCAATTATTTTATCAAACGACGTGCACCGGAACTTGTCTATTGTTGCAAAATACGATCGGGAACAAAGTGTGCGGCTAAGCTCAGAACCTTCATCTATAGTTGTGAGACTACAAACGAGGTTTACTCTGTGTCTGTGCTCCCTCTGTCTTTCTCTCTTAGCGACAAATACTTCTTCTTCCACTTTAACGGGATCTCAGGACCTTATTAAAGTTTCGCATCCATCCATCCATCCATCCATCCATCCATCCATCCATCCATCCATCCATCCATCCATCCATCCATCCATCCATCCATCCATCCACTTTAACGGCCTTTTCGTCCCTCTTTCCTTTTTCGCGCACTTTCAGAGGCACTCTCAATCCGCACTCTCAAATTGCCGGGTGGAGAGCGTTTTTTTTTTTCAATTTTGAAGCCCCCAACGCCCACAGATCGCACTCCCCGCGATGCACATCTTCGGACGGCATTCCCATTTAGGCCCGGTATGGTTGCGCCAAGGACACCCAGAGGGCGCCACCGGCGAGCGTTCGGCTGTCGTCGATTGGCTCCGCCGCGCTGATTTACGGGCGCGCTCTCCCTATCTTCTTGCTCGGGCGACTCCTGGGGGGTGGTGCAAGCAAACATGAAGCAAACTTTCTCGCTGCGGCTGCTGTTGAAAGTTTAGTGCCGAGGGGGTGATGGAGCCGAGTTCGCGAATTGGACAAAGGAGCGCGTATAATAAGTGCGCCATGCTATCATCTCTAGATTCCCTCCTCCTCCTCCCCCTCCTCCTCCTCGTCCTCCTCCTCCACATTTTTCATTCCTAACTTTTTCCTTCCCTTCTATATTGCTGACATTGGTGCTCCCCTAGACAGTGCCTCGTTCCTCTTTAGGCTATATAAGGATGGCTCGAAGCATAGATAAAAAAACAAACAAAAAAACATCGATATTGCGATGGAAGTGGGCTGGTCGGTGATCGCGCAATAACTGCGGCGACCGCACCACTGAGTCCACCATCACTGACCGTGAAAGTTTAGAGATGGGCTCCGCTCGGGAGGCTAGCAAAATGAAAAAAAAAGAAAAAAAATGCACCGAGGAGAAAACTGTTTTGCGGGGGGAGGGGGGGAGAGAAAGCGAACCATTACGTAACGAGGCCAGTGAAATGCGAGTGGTGAGAGGCTTCTGAGGAGCTGGGGGGGGGGGGGGGGACAGCGGCGCTCTTTGTTCAGAGCACAAGTGCCTTCTTCCTTTATCCTGCTTTCTCTCTCTCTTTCTCTTTCTTCCTGCGGGGGCTCCTGGTCTCCTTTTATTTGTTTGTTTGTTTCCGTTAGCGAACAGAGCCCAGTTTGTTTGCGTGTTTCTTTGTCCCAAGGCCTCACGGAGAGCAGTAAATCTGTCCGCGACGCACGCCTCCTCATTCACCGTTTCCGTTGTCGGGACTCCTCCTACTCTGTAACGTTCATTTCGGGAGTGTCCGCGGGCTTTTGCCTGCTTTCTAACAGAGAACTCTGCCCCAGGACGGATGGCGCCGACCTCCGCAACTTTGCTGTTGCGGGCCCTTCTTGCTTCGTCTCCGCTGCCAGGACCCCCCCCCCCCCCCCCCCTTTGCGCCTTTCCTCCGCACTTGCAAGCGACAATAATGCGACATGAGTTGAGCACCGTGTGGAGCGGTTCTCCGTATAACTATTTGTTTGTCGTCGTTGATCGGTAAATAGGCGTTTCCGTGTAGACACCTTGCGATGAGCTAAACAAAGAGCGCGACAAAAAAGAATTGTATTTTCTGAAATATCTTTCTGCACTGCTTGGGCACGCTCCTCGGTGACAGCCGCGTTTCGGTGGGGAGCTAAATACAAAAGAAAAAAACGAACCCCGCTCACGGGCTTGTATTAAGCTGCTCGTTGAAAAAAAGAAAAAAAACCTGTCAGCTGGTTAAAATTAAACCGTAGGCCTCCTCCTCAGCGTCGCTCATAAACCACTGTTCAGTTTCGGGAAGCACGTTAATGTCCTCAATTAAATTCGTCTTAATTACATGAACATTTTTCTAACGGACAGCATATACAAGATGCGAGACTGCGCGCATTCCTTGCCTGTCTTTTTCCTTTCTTTTCAGTTCCGGACTCACGATCTCCTTTAATCTACCACTTTCGCCTAATGGGCGGCTTCTCGACGTGCGTCTGGATCCACGTCCTTTTCGGCGGAGCAGTTATTTTCGTGTTTGCACTGCGTCCGCTTTCACCGGCCGGTAATTGCCGCCGTTTCGTACATCGCAAAGCTGTCCCGTCCGTCACGCCCACCGAATCGACGCCACTAAATTCTGCGTTGCTGGCCAGCCCTTTCAGGATCACTTTCCTTCTGCAGGTGTGCCAATAGATAAGCTGTAGTTAAGACGAAGGGTAGGCGAGGGCTAGGGAGGGGTTCTCATCCAGGTGCTTCGAACAAACTTTGCGGCAACTGACAGCCTGTCTTTAGCGGTCTAACTTTTAAAAATGTACGCCCTTATATTCAACGCCGAAACGTACGAGGCAGCATTGAGTGTGGACGATGCGTTATAGCGGGGAAGATGACCGCGGGTTGAGCTACTGCCGGAACTTGCCCGAGAACCACAGGAAGCCTCTGATGTGGCCGGACAGGTTAGGTTTTAATCTATGCTCCGCCGTACGTCGCGCAGCTGAGCTCTTAATTGTGTGCCTTGTCAGACTTAAATTACCGTCCGTGGGTGCGTTTCATTTCTTATTTGGAAGGCTTAATGAGCAATCTATAGGCTGTTTCGATAAAACGCTAGTCTCAAGTTCGGTGCAATGTTGGACGTCTATGGACAAGAACAACCTTTGCAGTGAACTGTGCTTACAGTGAACTGTGCTTACAGTGAACTGTGCTTATAGTGAACTGTGCTTATAGTGAACTGTGCTTACAGTGAACTGCTTATACTGAACTGCTTATAGTGAACTGTGTTTATAGTGAACTGTGTTTATAGTGAACTGTGTTTATAGTGAAGTGTGTTTATAGTGAAATGTGTGACAGAACGTGCACTGAAATGCTGCCTGTCAGGCTCTGAACTACTGCTGCAGAAGAGCATACCGCCCGAATACCTAGCGGCTGTTCTATATAGTGGGCCCGGTACTAAAGTGAAGCCGAAGAAAAAAACGTCAGAAAGCGCAAGACACGATGGTTACTCAAGCCGGATGCTCCCCGCCGTGGTTGCTCAGTGGCTACGGTGTTGGGCTGCTGAGCACGAGGTCGCGGGATCGGATCCCGGCTACGGCGGCCGCATTTCAATGGGGGCGAAATGCGAAAACACCCGTGTACTTAGATTTGGGTGCACGTTAAAGAACCCCAGGTGGCGGAATATCCGGAGTCCTGCACTACGGTGGGCCTCATAATCAGCAAGTGGTACTGGCACGTAAAACCCCATAATTAAACAAAAAAAACCGGATGCTGACTTTTTAAGTTGTGCGCGCGCCGTACCGGCGTGCTGTATCGAAGAGGCGACCCAGTCGTTGTACGCATACAATATTACCTTATTCGCGAGAGCTCTGTAGTAGGAAATACAGAGCATGCCAACGCTACGAAAGAGCGGCCAGTTTCACAGGATTGCGAAATCACTTGCATGGCCATAGCTGGTGCTACATGGAATCTGTGTTTTCGTTCAGATGTTTTAGAATTTTTTTTTATCTTACTAAAGAAGGATGGGTGATCCGTTCCATTTTTTGAATATTCTGAGCATCCTACAAGCATTTTCGGCACATAAAAAAATAAAAATGAAGAAACCAGTTCTCTGGCGTGGCAGCGATGTAAGAAGCAAAATGAAATCGAAAGGAGTCGCATCTTGTGAGGGCAACATTTGTCGGAGGTACAACCCGTTTCTTGAAATTCGAAGACGCGCCTAGCATATTCGTCTTCCAAGGTCGCCATGTCACATCGCCTTCTTTTTGAGCAGGAAGTCGACAGAGGGCCGGGGTTCGGTGTGCATGCGGAAGCCGAGGACGCCTATCCGTCACCATTATCAGATGCTTTCGTCTCGTATACTCTCGCGCGGTGACGTCGGTCTCCTTCCGAGTCTCGCGGGCCCCCCTCTCTCTCTCTCTCTCTCTCTCTCTCTATCCCGCCCCCCACACTTTTACCCCGTACACTTGTTGACAGGCACCCGAGCGGCCATCTTTTCTTCTCCCTCTATCAAAGCACTTGCGCAATGTTACATGGGAATTTTATGTTTCGAAACCGGCAGGCCGATTGGCCCCGAGTCTCAAGGTCTGCGAACTCTCGCGCCCCCTGTCGTTCGGCATAACGCTTAATGGGCGCCACCAGATGCGGAGTTAGGTTATCAAGCCATTTATCAAAAAATGACCGCCCATCATTTCTGCCATCTATTGCGCAAAGATGTGAAATGAAAGTGTGTCATTCGGCAGGTGGCGTTCGTTTGATGACGCACGTCTATTACCTTTTTTTTTTTTTCCGGGAGACGTGACGCAAATGATTTGTGGACCCGAACATTTGGTCCAATTAACCGGCCGTTTCACGATATCTGAGGCATATGGCGTGTTTCGCAAATTGTGTGCGATTTATGAGCGGTGGTGAAACTCGGACGATTTGACGACAGGCGCCCCTCCTTCTTGCCAACAAGGGTCCTTACGCCTGGCAACTGTCGCAGACCATAGCGGAAATTTTTAGGCCAACTTCGCAATAGCTGTGATTTAAAGGTTCAGCATAGTAAGAATGTCGCATCGAGCAATTTTTTCCAGGGCCTCACGCGATGGAATGCCACGTGGGTCGTCGTCTGCTACAAGCTGGTTGCATGTTGGTTCATCTGCCGGCGTTGCACACGAACCGTGTCTCGCCGTCGTCTGTTCGCCTTCCGCGTAACTTGGCGAGCAGACGACACGTATGTTGAGGCGTTTCTGGTTTCCATTCGCGGAAGGCAAGGGGCCCTGCTTGTGTTCTTCTGCTGTCGTGGGAGCACAAGACGAAGCCGAAGCCGTAACTCACAAGCGAGTGCACCGGAAACAATTACGGCTGCTTTCCGCGGTACCGTGCCCACGGCGTGTTAATGCGCGCACATGTCGGGACCATGCTAGCCCTTTCTCTCTTTCTACCGGAACGCAGACGGCTTTGAAGAACGATGACTAGTGGCTAGACGGTCGGGGCAGATCTCATCGTTGATGAATGGGTGCCTGTCAGCGCCGCGTCGACGATAGCGTTCGGCTTCTGCGTCGCTCAGTGAGCCGAAGGCACGGCTTAAATGTGTCGATATTAAGTATCCACTTGACGGGTGTTTCGAGTTATGGGTTGTGCGTGTTGCGAACGCGCGCCATCTCGGAATTGCGGGTCAGAACCGCGCGCCAGGGCGCGGCTTAAAGCGTGTCGATATTAAGGGCACTTAACTCGCGTTCCCAGTTAAGACTTGTCAGTAAGACGAACGTCTTGCGAATGTAGCAACTTTTGCTGTATCGTGAGAGAGGCAAGAAAGAGGTCGCACTAGCGTTCGTATCGCAGCCCAGCCGCGGTCATAGAGATTAAGATACGCACAGCGCGGGTCGTTGGTCTTGGGAACCAAGAGAGGTCGTTGGCGTACGTGACGACTTCCTCGTCTACTGCTGAGTCAGAAGCTGCTGCGCCATGATTATTCAGGGCAAGTGCGTTATTCATCATCTCGAGAAAGTACCCGAAAAATGGAGATCAGTTCACAGGGAATGGCCAGGCTGAGCCGGAGCTGTCTGACCGCACACTTATGCCAATTCGTCCACATTCCCAGATGTGAGTCGATGAGGGAAGTGTGTTACGTCAAATGCCGAGCATTCATTCTGCTGCAGCGACACGAAGGAATAAGCGCCGTCACGAAATAAATCATCTTAATAGGGCCGGAAATAACTTGTCATTACGTGTTTCGAACTGATCTGTCCGTATTGCTTGATTTAGTGTACGAATGCGTGTAATGCAAAGTGGCTTCATCAATGCGCCCGATGGGAGACCAGTGGTGCCAATCTTCTCTGCAGCCGTTGTATACTGAATGTATGCGGTTCTCAAGGATTGTAATTCTTCGCTGCGTCCGTCAGACATGTTACACGCCACTTTTAATGTTTGCTGAAAATAAGCAGTATATACGAAACGTTAAGGGGGTTTGTTGTTTGTTGCTCTCATATTTATTTGCTGGTAGGTCGATTGCGGTGGACTGTATTGGGAAGTATATTTTATTTTCAAAGCGCCGATACTGATACTTGTGGGGAGGGTATCTTCTCGGTGTATCTCAGATAAATGACTTTTTTCTCGTTAAATAAACGCTCGCTCGCTCGCTCGCTCGCTCGCTCGCTCGCTCACTCACTCACTCACTCACTCACTCACTCACTCACTCACTCACTCACTCACTCACTCACTCACTCACTCACTCACTCACTCACTCACTCACTCACTCACTCACTCACTCACTCACTCACTCACTCACTCACTCACTCACTCACTCACTCACTCACTCACCGTAGCTTCATTCGGTAACATCCCTGCCTTCGCCATTTCTGTTGTACTCTTGATCCTCTAGCTTCTCAGTTGGTCAGTCGCCAAGAAACTTCTTTGTTCACTCATTTACCAGTCTTATGCTCGTTGAAACGCAAGTTCGTGAGCCGAGTTCTTCTGCTCTCGCACTCATTATTCATCTATGACATCTCTCTTTTTCTCTCTCTCTCTGCCCTGTTCCTTCACTCAGTCATTTATTCACTTGCACGCACACACGCACGCGCTCGTGCACATGCTCAAACTATACTCACGGACCCATTTTGGAACACCGGCGTCTTGCCCGTCGGCTTCCTTTCCCGCGCGAGCCCCTTCGGAGTCGTTTGTCTCGGGGGCCTCTCGTCGGAATGTGTCAGCCGGACAAGTTGCGCAACAGGACGTTCTCTCTCTCGCTCTCTACTCTTTAGCTAAATACTGTCGTCAGAGAAACAAGAAAGCTTGCGCCGAGGAATCAGTGGGGGTGGCGGTGGTGGGGGGGGGGTAGGGGGGGGGCTTGTTCTCAGCAGCAGGGCGATTAGTCGCGCCCCCCTCCACCCCCCACGCCTTCCCGAAAAGCCGCGACAGGGGTCGGGCCTGGACGGGCGCCCGTTGCTGTCGAGAGCGTCGCCGCTAGAAGTGCGCACCGTGCTCCCTTCTCGCCGTTCTCTGAGGTGGAACTGGGCTTGCCTTTCGTCGCGCTAGACCTGCGCTGTGCGCCGTGGTGGTGGTGGTGGCGGCGGTCCTGGTGCCGTGTGCGCCCCACTTCTGCTCTTTTCTCTCAGCCCCTGGGGTAAATTCCTCACTCGCCATGTGTGTGTGTTTGTGCGTGTGTGTGTGTATGCGTGTGCGCGTTCGTGTCTCGCGGGTGTAGGAACCGCGATTTAGAGAGAGAAGCGCGTCGAATTGGCCGAAAGAAGTTGCGAGGCCGATATGTGCATCGGGCAAGAATCGAATAAAAAGAAGAAAGTATATAATTAAAGATGAGGAGGATAAGTAAAGAAAGGTCGTGCACTTCGGTCCGCATTAATGACCTGCCGGCAGGGCGCGCTTTTTCTGTTTTTGTTTCTTGCGCAAGAACATCGTGCCCAGAAAAAAAAAAAGAAGAAAGAAGTGGGCATCACGGTTGGGACAGCGATGCGGAGACGCACTCCTTGGGAGGTCAGAAAAGTGCCACGCATATTTGGCCTCTCAAAGGATTGCAGGGTGGTATTCTGGTGCCCTTTATTTTCGTTGTTTGTTTGTTTGGGCGTACTGTAATTTTTCTTTCTTTCCCCCTCCTTTCTCTTACACACACGCACACACACACACACGCATACGCGCGCACACACACACACACACACACACACACACACACACACACACACACACACACACACACACACACACACACACACACACACACACACACACACACACACACGCACACGCACACACGCACACACACACACACACACACACTTCTACGGAGCCGTTTCGAAACGATTCGCCACGCGGATTTGCATTTTATCCTCGAAGGTTCCGAAAATGTCGACCGTAATATGTAAAGCAAATCGCTGGGGTCGTATCATTAAAACGGCAGGCAACTTTGAACCGCAGTCAGTGTAAAGTCGTTCCAAGGTCATTATAGTGATATTTCAACTGCATGGATGCTACCACAAATGTTTATGCGATAAATGCGAAATATATACGGTTTCAAAATAATCCAGCGGCAGGCATCTACATCAAGTTTATGAATATACGCATGTCGGCACAAGTAATTGCTTCCTGGTATGTACTTATTTCTATACTTTCCTGTTTGCAGGTAGCTTAATGTGGGGCCGCTCTTCACCAAATGCTGCTGTGCAGTGCAAGCTAATCTTGCCGTCTGCTCATATAAGCTGACACAGACGAAGTCAAGTTTGACAACGTGCACTGCAGCGTGCATTTTTGGGCAGCGCACAACTGCTGCAAGATTCATGTGCTCGCGTAAAATAAATGTGTATGGCTAATTTATGTTGAGAGGTAGCGTAATGGGACGCGCCAGGTTCAATGAGACAACCGAGCATATTTAGTTGGTGTTCATTCTGTCGTCTGTTCATCTAAACCGGCGCAGACGAAGAAGAGCGTTGCATTGCGTATGAGACCAGCGCGCACGTTTGCACTTGTGGCGGCACATAGCTTTATTGAGATTAATGCACGTACACCCGCACACATATAATAAATTAACTGCGCACATTTTTGTCGACAGGTAACGAGGCGTCGCCATTTGTCAAGGCCACGGAACAGTCGATGTTTGTGGTTCTGTCGTCTGCTCAAATAACTCGGCGCGAACAAGGTTAAGCTCGCCGTTGCTGCACATACGCAACCTCATGTTCGCTTTCTGACTTGCGGCGAAACTGAGACGGTGCATGCCTCCGCCGCTGGTTGCCGTTTCGGTATTAATTAACCCACAAAGGCGACGAATGGAGGTTAATGAGCTCCAAATTTTATCATGCCGGCCACGAGAGTACACAAGGGCGGGAAGGAAGAGGAAAAATAAGCGTCTGCGGAGCGCTTCTGGCGCAATCGTGAAGTGGGACGCCGACCTTGTCATTCGCCGTCTTCAAAGCCGATGTCAACACGTACGCAGACATTGCGTTGCGCGAAATATCGAGTGAAACGCTGACATGTTTTGGTACAGTTTGTCGGTAAGCGAGATAAAAAGGGGATACACGGATGAAAAGAGAGAAAGAAGGGAACGAGAATGTTTCCCGCCCATCCGAGGCTTCACCGAGAGTGGTCTTTAGTCCAAGAGGTCTAAACTGGTCCGAAGACGCTATAGCTAGTCGCCGTATATAGTGGGGGCAGGTGCTAGGGTAACGCCGGCGCCGCATTCGTTCTCCATGCCGTTCTTAAAGTCATTAGCTTTCTTTGCCACTTACATTAACTATCATCGTCAATAACTTCTGCACAATGTTTTATCATGTCGATGATAATAATAACAAAAAGGCGCCGTTTTTACTTATTGCAAGCAGTCGCGTGAAAATTATTGTGACGATGACTTGGCGAGTCTGTGTTGACTGCATGGAAGTGATCTTCCTAATATGCAATGCTGGCTTCTTGTTCGCACAGAGTAAGTTCATTAAACTTAAGGCTGTTCTGTTGACTGGAAAACTAAGCGGGAATAAATTAGGCAAAGTTGCATGGAACAGATGAGAACAAGCGCTTAGTTTTCAGTCAACGTGTCAGATTAACTCGCCCAGTAGACCTTTAAAGCGGTTCAAACATGCGAGTGCACTTCCCAATCAATCCGTACACTACCTTGGAATGCCGTCGGTGCACATTTTCGTATCATTGAATTGAATTGATTGTTTTGTGTTTCATTACAGTATGTCCGGAATGTGCCGATTTGCTGATGTTTTCTCCGTGTCGACTGTTTAAGAATATTTACGCAATGTGCTATATTGTCTTAACGTTTCTTCAGATCACATCACGTTATCATGCTTTGCTCATTGGACGATCTATTTTCGTATAAGCCGCGGCGACACAATAGCTGCAGACATTTCTAATTTCACGAATATAAATCGCTCACTCATTGGACGGACGAACGTCGTCTTCTGAATGACTGCGTTCTCGTTCACCTGTAGGTACGGTGCTTTTGCGAGAAATGTTTTCACGATATGTGCGTTCAGGCGGTCACAAATGTCTACGGGACACGAGTTTCACGACAAGTATGCATCTCTACTTTGTTAGACGCAGCACTTCTAATTTAACGAATATCTAGCTGTGCAGATTTCAAGAGCCACTAGAGACTGAACCGTTGAGTTCAAGGATATATATGCACAGCTACATACGATGAATTTTTTTTCTCTCGCAAATCTCGTGCTTCGTGAAACTTTGTGGCACACTGTAGATGCTTGACATGTGTACGTGATCGCTGTACTTGTTTTTGCAGAATTTTTCTTCACCTGCGCACGTTTTATAAATATTCATATGTTGCGCGACTTGGAGAACATCAGCGTACGCCAGATAACTGCGGCGATATTATATGTGCCGGGTTCGCAGTCGTGATTTCACCCATAGGTGAAAAGCGGTCAGCGTTGGCCCGTCGCTCGGTAGCAGCTTTCTCTTATTTTTAGAGCGCACCGATTTTGCGTGCGGCGGTCGCAATAATTGCTGGCCCTAATGAGCCTAATTAGGCTCCCGTGCTCGCGGCGCTGACGTGCGACCGTGACGTTTTCGTCGCGCGCATGATTGGCGTGGAAGTGGTCGCTCATGTTTGCACGCGCCGCCGTTGCCACTGCCGCGTCTTGCCGCGTCCTAGCGGAGCCCGTTCCGTCTGCGTCTGTCGGCTGATTGCGGTGACCTCGTTTCTTCGTCGTCTGCTAATATGTCCGCACTACGAGCCCGTCTGCTCCGGCGTGTTCGTCTGCAACGCATCGAGTTTCCTACAAGAATAACTACAGTGAACTTTGGCGCTGCCATCGTTCACCTATATACCAGGAGCATGATGGGTAGTAGGCAACACTTACTTGGCTAAGCTCCGTGCTTTTCATCAGATCTTGTTGCGTATTTATTTATTTTTGAGGCTTAGCTTCCTAAATTTCCAGGCAGTCATGTTTTGTTCTTTTTCCTTTCTTGTTCTTTTTTTCCCCTAAATACAAGAAGGCAGTAAGTGTTTCCGCACATGCACAGTCACTGCGACATGTGGCATTTGTGGCGCGACATTTTGTCGAAAGTGACCAAGAGGTTGCGTTGCCAAAACATGGCAGCCGTGGCTTCTATACGGCTGCTGTAATACCGCTTCTATTGCCTGCACTATACACAAAAACGTGGCCTTCGAGATTGTCTTACATTACGTCGCGAGAACCGTCGCTATAGCTGGCGGGGCCACTTGCACGTCACCTCTCTGCAAAGTCGCAAAGCCGGTTTAAGCCAGCAGGACGAAGGCGAGTCAATCGGAGATCATGTACATGCTGGTGGAACCGCCACGTTGACAATAGCCCCGAAGTTCCTTCTAATAATTCCGTGGAAAAGAACTGCGCTGAATCGTGCCCGTCGTGTGACGCACAGCGGAATCCTAAGCTTGTACGCTTTGACTATATTGCTCATTGTGCTGTTTGTTTGATTCTAGCGGCTGCGTCCGTCATTAGTTCCCGTTGTCCCACATTTCAAGTCTCTCTACAAATGTGAGCTGACACAAAAAAAGAAAACTGTGGCTTAGCTAAGGTTAAGCCCAGGATGCGAAGCATACTAGCCTTTATTTTAACGCGACAGCGTTAAGGAGCTCGAGTCGCAGAAAAGCCGGTGTTGTCGGCGTCGGCTCAGGCGCGCGGCGCTTGCTCAGGCGCACATTTCGTTGTCGCGCCGAACGCTGCGTTGCTCGACGCTCACCGCGTCCGATGCGGGGCGCGTAGTCGCTGCGCCGTAGCAAAGCCACCTAGAAACAGTCTCTGTAGCACGCCGCAACCTTCGCTTCTCATTCCAACGAGCAGCTCTGTCTCCAGGAGGCATCTCACCTCGTGAGTGTCTAGCAGAGGCAAGCGCAGCTGCTTATACACCGCCGCGACGCCGCGAGTGACGGCGCGAGTTGGAGCCCCGTTTCTCCTCTGTCGTGACGTCACGGTGTCACGTGGTATTGAAGGCGACACCGCCGCGCCTGAGGAGCTGGGTTGAGCTCTAGTAATATGCTTCGCATAAAAACTGACCCTACGATACATCTCCTTCGCGTCAGGCACGGCTGGTTGGGCAAGGTTTGGTGCACGTCTCAACGGTGCTGACACAATTTGGCGCGTGACCGCGATCACGTTAGGCTATGTAAGTGACCACAAAACGCAGTGTCTGTGTGCGACCCACCTGCGACTGCGACGCCTCCAGTGTTTTCGCTAATGACATGTACTCACGCGAAGGACGTCCATCGTTCTGTTTCTCTGGACGCCCGGATTTCCGGGTGTACGAACGCGCGCGCTCGTCTGAGCGACTGCAAGGACAGGAAGCAAGGTACATCGAACGAATTGAGCGTTTTTCTAACCAATACATGCTTATTGCCGTGGCGTAATTAACGTATGTGGAAAACCGGGTTTTCTCTGCCTGCGATTCCCTTCGGTTCGGCCTTGAGCGCGCTCGCCCTTTTGGGTATACCCACGCATTAACGAGCCTGAATTACCGTACTCATTTGCATGTTCGTCGTATAGTCGCGTTGATCGATGGAGGACATTAGAGATTCGATAGCGATGCGTGATGGCGGAATGGATTATTTGCGACAGGCGGTTATTGTAACTGCTCATGAATCATGTTTGAGCGAACGCGAAGTCAAGGTGTTCAGTATTGCCGGTTATACGGCAGCCAGCGGATTGTGTCGTGAGTGGCCTCTAAGCGATAGGTGGGCCCCGATTGGTTGGCGATGGAAAATGCCTCAAAGGCGAGTACAGCGAGAAGGAAACGCTACTGTCGTTGTTGGAAAGCATTTCGGCCCGAGGACACAGGGTAAAGAACACGTGTAAAGAGCCGTGGTGTAGACACCACGGTAACTCGTCGTGGTATCTACACCTGCATGTTGTTCCTGTCTGAGATGATCAACTGCAGTCCAAGTACATTTGTCAGCATGCCGAAACACAGCTGCAGTGCTGTATTTCTTGTTTGTTGTTTAGGAAATTATTACATCCTGGGAAAATAGGCCACAGAAGGGTTGGCTGTATTCGCCATAATAAAGTAATTAAAGTGACTAAGAAAGAAAAAAAAAGGCAAAAGAAAAGTCAGAAATGAAAAACGGCAGGCCTTAAGAACATGACGAAATTCCGGCATGGCCTGCTATACCATATCCATGGTGTGTACGATGTATCGCGCTGGGCAACACTTTAACGTCCAGTCACAATGAGCACCATCATAACACTATCTGTAGACTCGCTACACGAAAGGAAAAAGACAGTCAGATAATTTTGCTCACTGCTTGCTCATTTGCTTACTGTTACTTATTTAGTTACTGCATAACATAACTTTATTTCGTGCAATACACTTTGAATGTATGATGCTTATATCGTCGCGTAATTTCTAAAGCTAACAGCTTTACGTGCAAGTTTGTTAGTCACTGACGCACAATAATTTTTGTTGTTGTTGTTGTTTGTGTGTATCCGAGTTTGACATGACCGTTATGTCAGATGTCCTACTTTGTGTCTCCGAGTTCTAAATTTTACGTCCTCCGTTACCTTGTTATCAAAAGCACACTAGCGAACAACACTAAATCAGTGTAACGTGGTGAAGCGCTTTCCCTCAACTCTCTGCCTTTATTTAGCTTAAAAGGGTTGATAACTTGTCGTTAACATGATGTTCAAACTGGCCTTTTCTGCGTCGTGCACCAGAGCCTCAGCGTCGGAAGCCTTGGTGTGACGTCACTTCTTTCAAAGCAGTTTCTCGTATTTGTGCCATTTCTGTGCAGAAAAAATGTGTCGAAGCCTGCTTAGTTGAGTCGGGTTTGTGTGTAATGCAATGCAGTAATTTTTTCTTTCCACCGGTGACCTGTTGGCTAGTTCTTCGTAGACGCCGTCGGAACTTATGACGCCACTGCGATAGGGCGGGAATTTCAGGATGGTGTCACCACTCGCATTTCGCATTTGCGTCTTGCGTACCTAGCCTTCCTTCAGGCAGGGCAACAGCAGCCGCTGAAAGAGATTAACGTTGATCTTCCTCTTTAGAGGGCCTTTAACTACGCTTGCAAACTCGACTAAACTTATTCGAGTCGTTACACGTGTCATCCGCTTGTGGTGGAACGACCTTCCCGATAACCAGGTGGCTGAAGCTAACAAGGATAAATTC
The DNA here is from genome assembly GCF_038994185.2 of Dermacentor albipictus. NCBI lineage: Eukaryota > Metazoa > Arthropoda > Arachnida > Ixodida > Ixodidae > Dermacentor > Dermacentor albipictus. The sequence goes on along the minus strand of NC_091826.1, from coordinate 68,380,768 downwards.
CGTCGCCACATAAACACACATTTCTTACTTTAGTAACTTCTTGTCTGCTTTCCTCGTCGTCTGCATTTTCTTTATTCTTTTTTTGCTCTGAGGATTCTCGGCTTTGTGTATACTTCATTCTTCATTGTACAATAATTAGCAATGTTACCAACTCTTAACAAACATAATTAATATAATTGCATGCTCTCAATACCATGTAAAATTTTGAAGCTTCCCTTATCCAATGCCCATTTCTCAAGCCTGTAAGGTATATTGAATACGTATAAATAAATAAATAAATAAATAAATAAATAAATAAATAAATAAATAAATAAATAAATAAATAAATAAATAAATAAATAAATAAATAAATAAATAAATAAATAAATAAATAAATAAATAAATAAATAAATAAATGATCCCGCGTAGACAGGCCCGTCATTAACAAAGTCTTAAGGAAAAGGGAGCAAAGAATTCTCATTAGAAGAGGGAGAGAGAGATTTGTGTATAACTACTTGCAAACCGCGTTACACGAATCCCGGGCCAATGACCTTGTGGGAAGGGTTGCTGCATCCGTGGCTTCGGATAAGTGTTATGAAATGCAGGGCCAGTAAACTAACCCTATCACAGGCAGGATCGCGTATGACGCCCGAGCCACTCAATCTCCCAGCAGCACCCAGGAGGTCCGACGCCAGCGAAGCCTCACATCCCCAGGGGAAGTTTCGTTGAGCCTCAAATGTCTGACGAGCGCAGCAGTTTATCATTCATCCGCCTGTCTCCGCTATGCAAATATGCCACCCCCGCGGATTTCGCTCGCTATTGAAAAGGTTCAAGTCGTTCACTTCCAAGGTCCATCTATCAATGCAACTCTCGCCGGAGACGAGCTGTAATTTTGCCTTTTCGCTTCGTGAGGCCTTGGTGTATTCAAATCTGGTACCGAAATTCGCGTTTTTTTTTGGTCCTCTTCCAAGCAGACGACAGTGAACGCGCCGTCATCCCGAAGGCTGGTCGTCTGTTCCGTCGCGCCTACTCGGTTGAGCAGACGACGCGGCCGAGGCGCCGATCCGTGTTACGTGTTCGTAAACAAGACGAGGTGGAATGAGCGATCGGGACACCCACATCTCAGTGTTTTAGTTGTGCGTCGAATCCTGTTCGCTGAATACGCGCCTTAGCGAAGCCATCTGAAGGCGGAGTTAGTTCCGGTCGTTGGCGTTTCTCTCGTGACGTTCTGAACACCGTAGTTAGTCCGTGCCGCCTGCTGAGTGTCCTCGCACGCTGTTGCTGCAGACGGGCGCACAGTGTATGAGCAGACGACTCGGATAGCCTGTCCTGCTTCCTCCTCGGGCTTGCCTCCTGGAAGGCTACGGATAAATTTAGATGTTTGTTGGGATGTTTGCCGCTCTTTCCCTGTTTTAATTAACCGCCAGATTCCGAAGTAATGATAGGGTTTGCTCGAATCGAATGCTTTTATTTGCCTGCCAATCATTACGCACGCTTTTTCTTTTCAATACGCCCTGTCGTAATGCTTGAGTAGGCTAACTTCGACATCTCCTGGCTTGTCAAGTAACCGTTGAAACTGCATTTTTTTCTTGTGAGCCTCAATATTTTCTTTTTTTGTTAGACAACTAAAAAAAAAAACTGTTGGCCTGATTGATTGGTCTCGCCTTGTCGTTCTGAGTGACTGTTGATGTAATTGAACTCGGATGAAGTCTGCCTCTGTAATTTTCGTTACAATCGACTTGCGTGCTTTTTCTGTTGGTGCCCTTAGTTTTGGGAGGTGATAGAACTTCACTATATAGTAGAATGCAGCTTGCGGTGGGCCGCGCATACCCAGGTGCCTGACGCAGGTGAGTCCGGAGATGGGCGGCTTTCGAGCGCGCTGCGTACTTCCTCCTCGATCGAGATAAATATATTTCTGCGAGGGCGATCTTCAGCGACCCCTAATGTGAAAGTAATGGTGATCGTAGGAGCCACCGATGCCGGCGCTTATGTAGCTGCGTATACGTGTGTGGCCGCTCTGTGGGCGGGGCTTAATGATGGTATATATCTACCACCTTGCGGCCTGTACACCGCTTGGTCTCGCGACAACGCGCTAACGACAGCGGCTGTCCTGTGGTTAAGCGTTTGCGTTAACGATTAACAGCGCTAGCGTTGAAGGTCGCTTAAACGCATCGACTTGAAAACTTTACCATAACCGAGGTATACGCCTCTTGGCCATGGTTGAACTTGTGATCGCGTTGGCGTTGTATATGCCATACGTACACCCGGCCACAAAGTATTACGAACCACGAAATCTGAGAAAAATCTGGAGATCTCCGCAGCCTCACAACACAGCCTAATATTAGCATTTCGGGCCTCCACTAGAATATGCTAGGAACACCTTCGTATACAGTATTAATGGCTACTGCTACAGGCGCTGCTCGAGAATTAAACGTTTTCCAACATCCTATGGTCCGTAAACTTTTGTGGGCGGGTGTACCTATGGTCATATTGGCAACGCGCAATAAGGAGACCACACAGACACAGAAAGTACACGATATAAACGGGATACAGATACAGACGGGACGAGAGCTCGTCCCGTCTGTACCTGTCAATATGAACGCGAGCTGTAGCAATCAATTGGCTGCTGTACTGCCTTGACAATTCCACTTATGCGGGCTCTTGTAATGCAGGAATACATGTTGTTAGGCTAGTCCGTGCCCCTTTGCTTATACGGGACATAGTGCGACCAGAATATGAACGCGAGGAGGACGCAACCACGAGCATGCGAGGTGTGTTTGCGGCCTTGATAGTAGTAGCGTCCTTCGTCGTACTGCGTTACGTCCGATAGTGGCGCGCTCTATTTGTCGCATTTTGTCGCTTCAGCCTCGTCAGACCCGAAAACGGGTCAGGGGCGTTATTTCTTTTCATGTTGGTTCCTAATGTCGACTGGTACGTTATAAACGAGCAGGCGTTTACGCGCATTCCTGTGGCAGTTCCTTTCTTGTTCATTCTGCGTACTTGTGTATTTGAGTGTCAGACCATATAATTAGCAGTGTGCGAACAGTAATTTTTGACGCAGAGTCGGGTGCGAGCTTACGGCGAGTCGAATAGTGCGAGAAGCGAATCGAATCGAACACTTTTGGAATAGTTTTCGAATAACCGGCAGCCATTTCTCACAATTCTTATAGAATGATGATTGATATACAATTTCGCCTCTAATATATAAGCTTAGCAACTTTTTCTGTTGCTACATTGCGCCTTATGAAGCGTTGTTCATTAAAAGCACAAATGGAGCATTAGAAACAAATAAGCAGTTTCTTCGCATGCAGAGGACCTTTCCTGGGAATGCAGTTCATTGCACTTTTGCTACAACTGTGTGATCGATTGCGTACAGCTGGACGTTTCCAAATGTCCGAAAATTGTTCGAAAACGAAATAATATATATATATATATATATATATATATATATATATATATATATATATATATATATATATATATATATATATATATATATATATATATTCTCACTTACGAACAGCCAGTGTTCGCAATTCGAAAACGAAATCAAGTAGGACACTTTACTATTCGTTATTCGAAAGTTACGTATATTCGCACACCCCTGGGAAAAAATTATAATAGTCTCGTTATGGACAATAACGAGGAGCATATATACCCGTGTCCAGAATAGTCTCTCGGTTCTCGGCCATCAACGTCTCTCGCAACTTCTTCATTCCTCTCTCTCTCTTACGAATTTGTGGCGCTGCGCTTTGGCACTTCTTTTTCCTCCGGCGCTGTTCTCCTCGTATTCTTTCGCTTTCTTCTTTCTGCGCGCCTCGCTGAGCGACGTGGCATTCTTCGCCGAGCGTGTCTCCCCTTTCGTCTCTGTACAGCGTTTTATATGTTTTATATGTTGTTGTGGCTGACTGCCTGGCCGCATCTGCTAAACCATTCATTGTCCTTGCATTTACTCCCTTTGTTCCGCCGAAGGAGATTACCCTTCGCTCTTTCGTTCATCGTTATACGGACAACGTGATCGCATGGCATTCGGCCTGCGAGATGCCTCAGCTCATTTCTTTATGCTTCACTGCCGGAGGGGTTGAACGTCTTTATTCGCTGACAATGCTTTCGCCGGATTTCGACTGTTCGCTGCGTGAAAAAAAAAAAAAAGCGAGGGCCATTGCAACGTTTTTCTTGTTTCGTTTCCGATGTCTTTTGCCTCGTCTCGAGGTCTTTCTCGCGCTTCTCCCACAATAATTGAATGCTTTTGTGCTATTGTCCGGACAGCAGCCAAGGGAGGCAGAGAGCGAAGCTTTTTGAAGATGCCTTTCATGCCATCTGTGTGTATGTCGAAGAGCGTCGTCTGGTTCGTCTTCTCAAGTGCGTCACATTTCCGAGCGGCTGCGCAGACTCCCTTTGCACAAAGACATATGAATATGTAATGTTTTTATTTCTTTCCCTTCTTTTTTTTTCTTCTTGCATTGCGCAAAAGTTGTAGGTTCGTGTTTGGTTAGGCGCTCGATCTCAGAACCGCGTTTGTCAGTTCCAGCCATTTTCTTCTTGATGGACGATGCCAAAAGAAAAAAAAGGGGGGGGGGGTGGCGTTTTGTTTATCATTCCGAAGGCTTGTATTTGGCATTCTATACCCCTTTATCCGTGTTTTACGAGAGAATTGAAGAAAAACAAGGTGCGTATGCCTAACTGTCGTAGCCGGCGCTTGCTAAGAAAATACGGGGTCGCTTGTATGTTCTGTTTTCTTTGCAACGTGTCGCGCTGGCAGATATTAATAGCCACGTATGCCGAGCGAATGTTGTGTGAGGAACTTTTGACCACGAAGAGCAAGAGCTGGCGTAGAAAAAGCCCTTAATATTCGTTTTTTTTTCTCGTATACCTTAGAGTTTTCGTATGGTCATTCTTACCTTCCCCTGCTTTGAAAGTAATTTTTCCTATAGGGAACTTTGCCAATAGTCTGCCAGATCATAACTGAGCAGAGTCTCAATAAAGTTGTTACCACCACCACCTATAGGGAACTTTGCCAAGAGTTTCATAGGGAGCGTGATTGGCGTGCGAGCGATACATCTTGTCGTCAAACCGAACTGCGCATGCGCACGTGAAAGCTGATTTGTCATTTACGTTCTCACTATAGCTTAGCGTTTTGGACCGCTTTTACTCAGCACACGGCAGAAATCTTAAAGCTACGATCGGATAACTCGAGGTAACGCAGTTCCTGTTGCGATGAGGTTGACGCATTTGCGCGTAGACGTCGCTGGCATTGCGGTCGAATTGAAATGTCTCATGAGCTTCGCCAAGTGTCCTCGCAGCTGAAGTCAGTATTGAGGTGCAAGTTTTGACACGTAACTGAATGATTCACGCGGCCTCCGGGGCAATGACGCAAGGCGGAAGTGATGAAAAATAATAGTGATCTTTACAAAACATGACGCCTGATCTTCTTTTCGTAAGTATATGTTGAATGGTGCAGAGCTACGGTCTTATTTTTCAGCTAACCGTTTGAACTTCCCCTTCTTTCGGCGTTCGCACGTTAGAGAACCCCGGGCGGCTCAAAATTAATCCGGAGTCCGCCACTATGGCGTGCCTCGCCATCGGAACTCAATTATGGCCCGTGAGACCCCAAAATTTAATTTCAATTTGATTCTTTTGAAACATAGAGAAAATTTAGAAAATATGCAGCATATTCAATCAGTTTGAATCAGTAAACATCGAAGCTTTGTGTGAGTGCATAGAGAGTCGAAACACGAGTTTGTGTTTACTGAATGGCCGCAAGAAGTGTCACGGAAGGCTTTATTCAGGCATTTGTACAGAAGCTAATGCACTTCAGCCGGCGCCGCCGCTGCCGCGGATGCGGGTAGGCGAGCGCCACCTGGTGGCACTGCCATAAACCCAGCGTCGCGCCTCCTCCGCTGTGATTGGCTGGCCTATTTGGCTAGAAAACAGTCACGTTGCAGAACCCACGGTCACCAAGAGCCAGCGAGGTTCGAAAAGAAAAGCTTCGCTTTTAAAAAGAACAAATACCATGTATAGGCGGTTATTTTGCACAGCCGGATGTTCGGGATAGAACAAACAAACAAACAAACAAACAAACAAACAAACAAACAAACAAACAAACAAACAAACAAACAAACAAACAAAACGCAAACAGTTTTTAACTTGTCAGTGGAGGAGGCGGCGACCTTGCGTAGAGCTATAGGTTATAGCTGTCCCAGATGCATCGCGTAAGCTGTCGTTAGCGCAAGGGCCGGTAAAACACCCTCGGACGAAACGGAAAGCTCACCGGTGCAGACGCGCGCGCGGAGGTTTGCAGGCGTGGAACACAAGCCGACTGGTAAGCGACGTTCGTCGCTTCGTGGGCGTTCCTCTCTCGCGGGAGGGCTGCGAATTCTATTGTTCCTGTTTTCGAGAACGAAATTGGCAAATGGGGCCGCATTTCTCGCGTGCCTTAGCCACCCTACGAGAAAAAAAAAGACAATTTGTGACGAAGAGAAAACAGAAGGGAGGAAAGAAAGGAAACAAAAGAATTAGTATGAAGGGAAACGATACTGAACGAACGGATCTTCTTTTCTGGCTGCAGTATATACTTGTCTCTGGCGCGACGAAAACCAACCAAAGCGTGTTGTTGGCCGGGTGTTGCTTTGTTCGCCTCCGCGTCGTGCGAATAACAACGGTAAAAACCACGCCTGCTCGCGCAGTTCGTGTGGGATCGCGAAACGTCGCGCCCCCGAGAGGTACACGCAGACTACGCACGCGCGCAGGTTGGCTTCGCCGTGGTGGCCGTGTGGCACGCTTCTGCAAACACGACCACCTGTTGTTGCTGCTAGACTCCGTGCACGCTCACGTTCGCGCCGGTGGCGTTCGTTGGCTAGGGTTGCGTTACGCGGCGCGTGTGGTTAGCGTTTTAACTATAGCGGGCCGCAAGAAAAACACGTGGTGGAGGGGGGGGGGGGGGGGCACGAAACCCGCGCGCACGCCGGTTAACTTTTTTTTCTCCCATGCTTTTCAGTCGACCCGCGTAATACTACACACCGTCGAAGCGGGTCGCGTATGAACTATCGCGCGCGCACACACACACGCGAGCGTTGCGCGATAGCGTGTAAGAAACGCCGTCTCCCGCCACCGCTTGGCCTTGCGGCGAAGCCCACAGCGCGTGTGACATACGGGTCATGCGCAGTGCTTCTTGGGAGCCTGCGGTGCAGGGCAGCAGCAGCTGCTGCTGGGGTGAACCGCGGGCGCCATAGCTGTGAATGGAACGAAAGCCTTTCTGTGGAATTCTCGCGTACGGGGGGGTAGGCGCCGCTCGCTGCCGCGATTACGTGCGGAGGCAGTTTGTGAACGCGCGGCGCTTTCACTGACGGCCTTGCGGTGCTCGCTCAGGCCCACTCTCTCGCGGTTGCGTTGCGTCTTATACACGTATACGCGCCACCGCGTCCGTTTTGTCTCCCGTATACGCCGTAGCGCGCCCCTGCTGGTGCGTTTTCTTGCTTCTGCCGGTGTCTCTCGCAGGAGCCGCACTTTCTCTTTAGCCCCGACACCCCCGGCGAAGCCGGGAGCTGCGAAATGCCGAAGTGGGGTTTAAGATGTAACGCGCCCCGCCTGGTGAGGTATAAGTTAAGCGGTGGTTGTAGGAGGCCCACTTCATGGGTAACCCTGCCATTGTTTTAGAAATGTGACAAGGACACGTTTTTTTCTTTCGCTCCTTTCGTTCGTTCTTTAGCGAGAGCAGCCTCGCGCTCACGAGTTGCAGCGCCGCATTTCGAAGAGATGGATGAGACCGTGGGATGGAATAGCAGCCGCGGCGTGGTGTCGAAGTTCCTGTGCACTGAGATTTACGGGTGCATCAAGAAATGGAATGACGTATACCTTCGCGCTGGCTTTCAGGCTAGAGCGGAGTTGGAGTGCCGTAGGTGTCCTCAAGTATTCGCATCAGCAGATATGGATGGAGCGCTCACGGCTATAGCCTACGTGCGTGCGTAGCATATTAGTGCAACGTAATCATAGATTCAAACACGCAATGAAGTGAGATAAATGTTAGGGGAAATAAATTGCTCTATGTTTACTGAAGTGTACAAATAACAAAGCTATTTCTTGTGCGGTGATTTACCTCTAAGCTACAGCGACGCCTTCCTCCCGTCTACTTTCCTGGGTATTTGCGTTCGCGTGCCAGAAGCAGCCCTGCGAGTGCTAGCTACTGCCACTCACGGCTATATGACGGCGGGTGTTGAACGTCCTTTCAACCGTAGTCGTCGCGTAGTACGCGAACCGCACGAAAACGAAATGCAATTCGACTTCGGTTAATTCGAATATTCTGTTAATTCGTTCCCTACCGAAGGTCTTCGATCGCGCAGCCTTCGTTTCAGTTGCGCTATAGTTAAGCTGTTCGGATGTCCGGGGATGATGTTCTGGACACCGTCAAATTCCGCCTTACTGTTAAATATACAATCTCGCCAACCCTTGAGTGGGTCACAAGGCGACCACACTTTTGACTGGCTCAAGATGCGAGCGTGCCCTAATATGACGGCATCGTGGAATTCCACGCTGTCCAAGCTGCACCACAGTTGTGCGTTGGCGTCCGTTTTCTGCAAGTCGGCTTTCTATGTAAGACTCACGAGTAGGAAGGCGGAACGAAACACGCACGGCAGAACACGGACACACCCACGTTTGGAACGTTTCTTTATCTTCTTTTTTCGTTCGTTGACGTGTTCACATCGCGCGTCCACTGTCACGGATGAAAAGGCGACTAGCGGCGGCAACGTTGTCAAGACGCAATAATTTGCTCGTTCCTATCTGGCCTCTTAATATGTTCATCATCGCTGTCTCTCGTGTTGGCGCGTTTCGCCCGCGAAGCTCGGCCACCAGCTGAGCTCCGGCGATTGCACCTTCCGGGGCGCGGGGTGTCAGACAAGCAGCAGCATGCATAATGAAGACATGCTGTGACCCGCACTTTCTTACGCACCTGTACACCGCGCTATAACCCAAGGTCGTGCCGCAAATACCCTACTAATACACCGCCGCGCATGCTTGTCTCGCGCGTGAAAGGTCGGATTACTTATACAGAAAAGAAGGCGCCGTGTATAATCTCGTCTCGTGCCAGAGCTGTTGTATGTGTGTGTGTGCGGGGGAGAATTGTAGGAGGATGAAGTGAGAAGGGGGGGGGGGGGTAGGGGACTTGGGTTAAACTGTCGCCACTTCGTTATACGATCATCGCGCGGTCGTTTTTCACGTCATCGTCTCTTGTGGGCCGCGGCAGTCTCATTATATATATGTGTATATATATATTTTTTTCATTTTTTCACCGCGCCGCCGCCTACTGTCCGTTTTTCGTTTGCCGAAGTGACGAACGCTCGGCTGGCTTGCGAACCATCGTCGGTGGGCACGTGGCCAGGGATTGGACGCAGGCGTTGAAGGCGAGACTCGGAAGAGCGTGTAGCTAGCGTCGAGACCTTGTTCTATACGACGGAGGCGGCGGCACTTTTCCTTTTGCTCCAAATTGCCCGTGAAGATTATTGGCGCTCTTGACAAATGTGTTGCCTCATAGTTCTGCGTTGTTTTTTCTTTCTTTCTTGGTATGTAATGCGTGCCAGGACGTGTTGGCGCCGATCTGTAGCAGGCGCCAGCTATATACTTCTTCGCTTTGACTTTCGTGGGTGAACGAAACGCCAGCAGCGCAGTTCAGACGTGAATGAGAAACGCAGCGTGTCGTTGATGGATCTCGCGTAACGGCGCAGTGTGTTTTATCTCACTGGGAGCGGCGAAAGATTCGAATGGAGTGGTGTAACGTAAAAGGCAGCACATTTTTTTTTTTGCCTTGAAAGGAAGCGCAATGGAGGAATTGAGTAGAATGGAGGCGCAATGGAATTCTCCGTTCCAACGTCTAGCCTATTTGACGCAGGCCTTGGAACGGAGACGCTAGGATATGCACAGACGTTAGATTGGGACGACGACGGTGGAACACAGGGCGCTACTAGCTATAGAGTATTCAAGGGGCGTTGCAGCCGAAGAAAGTGCCACTGGGGAATTCAGAGCTTAACGTTGTCGTCGTTTTCATACGTATGGCAGGGTTCACACCTGCAGCCGCGACGCCACGTCACGCAGTCGCGGAACCGCTAAACACGACGCTCCGCTGGACATGCGCGCTTTCGACATGGATCGCCTCGCACGGGACATGCCCTTTCAATCGGATTCTCCGTAACATGCCGTGCGATGTACAGTCAACCGCAAAAGCTTACGGGACGCAGGATCTGCCAAGAAGCTGAATTCTCGCGAAGCGTGGTAACACAGCCTCGAACTAAACGTTCCAGCATATATAGTAGCCTTCGCCACCTACACGGTGATTCGTTAAATACGAAGTGTCATGCCTTAGCAGTGCAGGAATTCACATTTGAAGGGGAAACCGCGTCCCGCAAACTTTTGCTGTTGACTGTACACGCTTGGCGACCGAACCAATGGTGGCGGAGATAAAGCTTATGGCTCGACTCGCGCGTTCGATCCGAGCGCACTCTGGGACGCAGGTGTAGGTGGCGGCGACCGCGCGCTCGGCTCCGTCTGCCCATCTGGCAATGGCCGCGTGGCCCGGCCCGAACCGCGTTTTCCCATCTTGCCGCGCTCCTCTGCTCGCGGCTGTTATTTATGCAAATGGCCTCGCGCGCGCGTCTTCGTCGCCCCCGCTGCCCATTGAAGGCGCACAAGGCGGCAGCTTTCTCCGCGCCGCGGAGCGTTTTCCATCGCGCCGCTGCCTGGCTCGCGCACGAACGCGCGCCAGCCGGCGTGGCGGTGGCCTCGCGTAAATTAACCTGTCCGACGCTGAAAAGCACGCCGGTTCGTCTCGTCCGAAACCCGCCGTGACCCACCGCCGACTTCTGCGTGGCGCGCGGGGTTGTGTGGCGGAGAGGACGATGCGCGGGACTAGCTTCTTCTTCGTCTTCATCGGGCGCTGCTTCCTCCGCACCTTGCTCGACAAAATATTAAGATAGCTCGGCGCGGCTGGGTGCGCGTTGCGCGCGCGTTTGCCTTTTCACTGCTCGCCGATGGGTCGTAAACGCGTTGCTCTTTTGACCTTGGTTGGCGCGTTCCCGTTTTTGCCGCGCAGTGCTTTGTAGGAGGCAGGCCGGTGCCCGAGAGCTTCCGTGAAGGAGGCCGACCCGGAGGTTGAATGGGGGTGGCGTTGGGAGCGTTATGGCTTATGGGTTATGCGAGGGTCTGAACGGGGAGGAACGCCGGCGGCCGCCGCGATGGGTTGCGCTGCAATGTAATGTTTATCGACGTTCGGTTCGCTATAGCGATAAACAATGTTGCGGCGCCTGAGTAGGTGGCGTGAATGGATGGAAGAGACGATTGTTGGCGCTTGGACTCTTAATTGGTCGGCAGCTGCTAAGACAAGTAGGCTAAACGCTAACAATGATGACGGTGTAACCTCCTTATTGATCTGCAGCTACTAAGACAAGTTGGTCAAATAGTAAGGAAGTTCATGGAGTAAATTTCACAGAAAATCACCGATCGAGACAGTTCTCTGAGAGACGGACGATATAGCTTTCCCGGTACAGAGCGGCCGAGATAGGCTGCCTGGGACAGTTTATTGGTTAGCTCTATTGGCTTGAATGCTACGAGGCGTGCGAGTGGCGGGATGTTTCGCCGCCTGCCGGATCGCGGCCTGCGTTACAAGCCGCGTCAAAACCTTGTGCGCTGACAAACGTGAGTGCAACGGTATCAGAATCGGCCTCCCAAGTCACCACCTCTGAAAACAATGTCTCCGGGATCGGCCCAGTTTTCCTCGGCCGCACAGTTGTCTACGCAAATTGGAGGAAAGAGCCGAAGGATTATTCGCTTTACAACGTCTGTGCAGGATTGTAGAGGCCTACAGATGTGGTCCGTGCACATAATTTGACATGCTTCTTATAATCAGCGCGGGGAGGGAAGACACGGTTTGCTGCAGGGCTAACATGAAATAACGCCACATTATCCATTGATCCGCTGGTCCACTGCGGCGGGTCAAAAAACGTCGATGCATGCCTGAAGCGTACGCTGGGGCGCCTAGATTTTGAAGTTTGTTTGCGTCCCACGCATTCATGCTGAAATATAGTGCCCATGTCATTTGCCCTGCGCATGCGTCGACGCTGTACACGCCGACGCGCGTCATGTACAGGTCGTTTTAAAGGACATCTTTTTTTCATTTAATTTTCATTTTGTTACCTTAAAGGAGTATTACATAAGGGGTGGGTATGTACGTAAGTTATGCACATATGTTAGTACACTATACACAAGCGATGCAAGTACACCGAAGTCGTAATGTGTATATAAGCGGCAAACAGGTTATGCATGTATACATAGGAAATTAAGCCAGATATTCAAGAACTCAGGTGATTACGTCAAGCGTCAAAAAATTGTCTTTGGCGTCCGATTGTGGCAATGTTCCCGGAAAGGCCGTTCCAGTCACTGCAGCGGCTCTGTAAAAAGGACTCTGTACCGCGCTAAAAAGGAAGCTCGCAGTCCTTTCAGCAGTCGATCCTTTTCAAAGATGTTCACTATGCAGTCCAAGAACGACACCAAAGAATATTGAATGGTGCTGGCAAATTGCGTTTACGGAATGCTGGAACGTCGACTCCTGCCGTTAGAGAAGGCTCCAGAATCCAGACAAAAAAAAAACAAAAAAAAACACGCAACACGAGTGGCGACGCCGCCCGGATGTTTCCGCAACAGCTTGACGTGACGTCATAGATTTTGACATTGTACACTTGGGTCTGTTTAACCAACGCCTCGTAGATATAGCACGAGGCCGGTGCACTTCGATCCATGACATCGTGCTGCCCTGCCCGACTGTAATAGAATCTAACGGGGACGCTCCCTAGTGAGCCGTGGCGATTTTGACGTCACCGTTTCGTCATGCCGGGCTTGGCAATGGAAATTTCGCTCCAAGCACCATTACGTCATCAAGCAGAGCGCGCAGGCCTGCTATTAAGAGGCGTTAGTTTATCTGTATAGAGTTAATAATCACATAGCGTTCTAGGGGCACGAGATTCTCGGGTTAGCAAGTTTCGCAGTGAAACCAGTGACGTCACACTGACGTGTCGGCGCTATGGTTTAAACGCGGCATTCAAAAAAAGTTTGCATTTATTTTTTACTTATTAATAAATATGACTGACACTCTTTTTTCGCCGGAAAAATAGATATACAGGTTTGAAGCCAGTCTATATAGACTGATTATTTGTTGCCTCGTCTGTGTTACACGAACGCCGCTTCCAGTGAGGGCGCATATAGCCTTGCTCAGCACAATGCGTTGGCGGGCTAGTTGGTGCGAATCCATGAATACTTTGTTTAGCGCAAAAAGACAGACACAAGAAAGACGAGAGGACAAGGCGCTACTCTCAACTGACATCATTTTATTGCGTCACTCCTTTATAGACCGCTCAATAAAATGATGTCAGTTGAGAGTAGCGCCTTGTCCTGTCGTCTTTCTTGTGTCTGTCTTTTTGCGCTAAACAAAGTATTCATAGCCTTGCTCAGTTTCGGATGTTACACACCACACCTTGGCGCCGATCGTTCTTTATACCGCGCTGACCGTCTATAGTCCAGATCCAGCCCAGTGCTGCGTTCCATGCAGCTCAGGCGCCTGCTCGTGGTGTTCGTGGTTTCTTGCGAGCCGCAGCTGCTGCAGCCGTTTGGGGGAATCTTACGCGAGCAGCTGCCTTCGGCTGCCGCCTTCGCTCAGCGTTATCACGCGCGCGACCTCGACATGAAACCCGAGGCTGTCCGTCAACTTCGGTCGATGTCGACCTCTGTCCAACTTGGATAAGGGAGTGCTTGATAGAGGCGTGTTCGTCTCCCGAGATTTCTGTGTCTCTCTACGTACGGCGGGGGCAGAGCCCGTGGGGCATGGCGACTGGAACTTCGAGAGAAGGATGTGGGTCGTTCGTTCGAGGCGGGCCGAAAATTTTCTTTTTTCTCCCCCTGTTTAACCCCACCGAATCCCCACAGAACGTATTGCCGTTGATACGCGGAGTTTGTTTAACTCGATAATTTTGGATTTAGGTGCGAGAAACTTAACGCAACGCCCTTATATAGTATATACTTCTTGACCCGCTAGAGCGAAGCTTTAGTTGTTGCTAACTCAGTAATCTAATTACATACTTAATATTCACTGAAACAAAATTTTATTATCTTGCGGTACGAATACACTATACATGGCCAGAAAAGGGGATCGAGTGGTTAATTTAATTCAATCCTGGGGCTTTACGTGCCAAAATCGCGATCTCGCCACGAGACACGCCGTAGTCTGGGGACACCGGATTAATTTTGACCACCTAGGGTTTCTTTGACGTGCGCCTAAAGCTAAGTACACGAGCGTTTTTCTCTTTCGCCTCTATCGAAATGCGGTCGCCGCGGATGGAATCGAACCTGCGACCTCGTGCCTAGCAGCGCAACGCCAATGAGCTTCCGTGGCGGGTGTGATGAAATCGCTCTAGTCTCCCTTGAAGTGGAATTGTGATTGGGATTATTTGGTTTAAATAAGCGTTAACGGGCGCGGTAAAATTTTGTGACGGTGTAACGTATCTGTATATGACGGCATCTTGCAGGCGTCACGGCCCACTGTAGCCGTTTAGCTTGGGGTAACCGTTCTATCGTTACCGTTACCAAAGCCGCCTGCCGCCGACTGCGCATGTGCGATCGGTGGCAATGCAATCCCTTAGGATGCCCTGTTAAATTATTCACTAATGAATACTCCATCAAGATGCATGCGCAGTAATCGCAGTGCTAATGGCGACGACCCATATATGGGCACTTACAGAACAGCAATGCCCAATATCGTTGTTTCGAGGTCCAGTCGGACGTCAGCGCCATTTGCCTCGTATACCTTATGTCGAATAGTTGGACCCTCCCGCGTGTAGCCGTGCGCGGCTTAGCCGTGTCCGGGGAAAAGGGGATCCTGGGGGTTGAGCCAATGCCGGGTGTTTGGACCTTTGCGGCCCCTCGGCGGCGGCAACACACCTCTTTGGCCTCTGCTTCACGCAGACGGCACCCCCGGACTGACCCACCCGGGGGAAATCGGCAGTCGCCTTTTCCTGTCCCCCTCTCCATCTATAATATTTCTTCTGCACCTTCCCTTCTCTCCACTCTTTTCCTTATCTTTTTTTTCTACTCTAATTTCCTGGCGGCGAGGGTTAACCTTGTGTGGCTAACCAGCCTTGGTTACACCATGTACGGTTATAGTAGTGGCGTACAGCTGGCGTTCACAAGTCTTGAGATACAAGCCTTGTGGCGTCCCCATGTTGGGCTCGGTGGTGGGCGGCTGGCGCTGCTGCCGAAGACAAATACTTTTTATGGCTACTCCATCCATTTCTCTAACTGATCGTCCTCTAAAAAGGGGGCGCAACGAAGCAACCACTCGATTTTTCTTCAAGAGCTACGACAACTTTGCAAAGTACCATGTAATCCACAGTGACGGCAGTATAACAGCCAGAAAACTATCTCCCTTCAAAGTTTCGAAGTGCCTAAGAGACACATTAGGCCCAGGATTCAAAGCTACAAGGATGACTAGTGGCGACATCCTTCTGGAACTGAACGACAAAGAACAACTTAAAAAGCTTACAGACCTCAAATTCATTGGTGACATAGCAGTAACTGTCACGGCGCACCGTTCGATGAACAGTGTTCGTGGGGTAATCTCTGATGAAGACATGATTGATCTTAGTGAAGAAGAATTGCTTGAAGGTTTCGCAGAACAAAATGTGACGAAAGTTCAAAGAATCATGATCCGTCGGAATGACACCGAAATCCCTACAAAACATGTAATCCTTACATTCGGCTCCACCACACTACCAGACTCAGTCGAAGCAGGCTATGTGAAAATCCGTGTGAGGCCCTATATCCCCAATCCTAGACGTTGTTTCAAATGCCAAAGGTTTGGGCACAGCTCTCAGACATGCAGAGGAAAATTAACGTGTGCCAAATGCAGTTCTAACGATCATCCATCAGATAATTGTAATGCTGAATCACACTGCACGAACTGTGAAGGGGATCATCCTGCATTCTCACGATCATGCCCAATCTGGAAAAGGGAGAAAGAAATCATTGCGCTTAAGATAAATGAAAACATCACATTCTCTGAAGCACGAAAGCGACTTACATTTCCTCGCAACGAAAGTTTTGCCGCTGTGACGAGGCAGGGGGCCCTCTCACAACGGCCTAAAGAGCCCGCCCTGGTCACACGCAGTGAACCACGGGGGACTTCTGCCCCCACACAGGCAGCACCCAGTGCTGCCAAATCCAACAACACGCAGACCTTGCTCTCGCAGGGCTGCATTACTGTGCAAAAATCGAGGCCCGAGACAAGACCCTCAGAGCCTCGTGACCCCGCCTCCACCGCCTCTCAGAAGGAGATGGAGGTTGACGCAAGTACATCGGTGCCAGTGGCACCAAAAGACAAGCGCAGCTTGCTTGAGGGACGTAAAAAAGAAAAAAACCCTCGAATAATTCCACCAAAACCTAAATAACATTATCACTCTACACAGAACACTTCCAAAAACACCTTTGTCATAATGGATGTTCAGATATTGCAATGGAATGCCAGAGGGCTTTTGCATAACCTAGATGACGTCAAAGAATTGTTATCTACATATAAGCCTAGAGTGTTCTGTGTTCAGGAGACGCACTTAAAATCAAGTGACTCGAACTTTCTAACCCAGTTTGGAATTTTTCGTAAAGACCGTGATGATGGACATGCTGCATCAGGTGGCGTGGCAATAATAATATCAAAGACTGTTGCATGCCAAAATCTCCAACTTAACACGCCTTATGAAGCAGTAGCCATACGAGCTATTTTGCTTAATAGGCTTGTTACTGTATGCTCTTTGTACATCCCACCAGACAAGAGGCTCGACATTACTGAGTTTGAAAAACTAATAGACCAGCTTCCTGAGCCGTATATTGTGGTTGGTGATTTTAATGCCCATAGTGGACTCTGGGGGGACTCACGCTGTGATGCAAGAGGCCGCGTAATTGAAAAATTCCTTCTATCCTCTGCAGCATCCCTGTTTAACAAAAAGTTTCCGACTTATTATAGCATTACGCATAACACCTACTCCTCAATAGATCTGGCGGTTGGCTCTGCAACACTTATGCCATTGCTTGAATGGAGAGCTCTCACAGACTCCTTTGGAAGTGACCATTTTCCAGTTCTTTTAGAGGCAATACATACGTATGACCCACCTGTGAATCCAAAAAAATGGAAACTAAATGCTGCAAACTGGGCAGAATTCAAAGAGCTCGCATGTATATCCCTTGAATCCATAAGGCAGCTTGACATTGAAGAAATGACTGCCTATATAACTGAACACATTATTCATGCCGCGAAACAATCGATACCACAAACCTCTGGTAAAATAGTGAATCCTAAGCCCTGGTGGAATGAAGAGTGCAAGCAAGCACGAAAAGAACAAAACAAAGCCTGGCGTACGTTTTCCAAATTTCCAACAGAAGAAAACCTTATAAATTTCAAACGTGCAAAAGCAAACGGAAGACGTATTCGTTGGGAAGCCAAGAGAGATAGTTGGAGAAATTATATCGGCTCAATAAACTCATACAAAGATAGCCAGAAAGTGTACAGTAGGGTTCGAAGGCTGAAGGGGAATACCACACTACCCTTGCCCGTGGTAAATGACACTGCTACTACATTAGAAGGGCAAGCAGATGCTTTGGGCGAACACTTTGAGCACATATCGAGTTGCGCGAACTACACAAAAGCATTCCTAACCTATAAAAAATTAGCTGAGTCAATACCCTTCTCCTTCCGAAAATCCCATAGCGATGGGTACAATTGCCCATTCACGATGCAAGAATTAAAAATAGCTTTGCACAACTGCAAAAACTCTGCGCCAGGATTAGACTGTATTAATTATGAGATGGTCAAGCACCTACCCGAGGAAACACTTGAATGCCTCTTATACCTGTTCAATAAAATTTTCTGCAGTGGTCGATTGCCGTCCTGCTGGAAGGAAGCTATAGTAGTGCCAATATTAAAGCATGGAAAAGACCCCTCCTATGTACAGAGCTACAGACCTATCGCTCTAACGAGCTGTGTATGTAAGGTGTTTGAAAAAATGACAAACCGCCGATTAATGTTCTTTTTGGAATACAATGGAATTCTGGATCCCCACCAAGCCGGTTTTAGACCAGGAAGGTGTTGTTACGACTCCCAACCGGTGCCACCAGTTTTACGAACTTCCAACCGGTGCCACCAGTGTTACGAACTTGCACCGCTGCACCACGATTACGGCTTTGTGGTCCCGTAGCGCTCTTCACCCGTTTCGTGACAGAGCGTTGGTAGCGAAGACTCCGAGCCTGGCGTCGATGAGAATAACAAAAGGGACTTTATACATTATATACAGGTTATCATACAGGACATAAACGGATCGGCACTGGGGCCGAGAGCTCACACAAACGCGACTGTTCTCGCACGACGGCGTCCGGCGAAAACGCGTGACACATCTCACCCCAGTCGGGAGCGACCCTCTCTCCAGGTGGGGTCAGCGGATCCTGTTTTTCAGGCGGCTTGTCACTGCTTTTATAATCCCCGAGGCCCATTGTCACTCAAACGGCCCAATACAAAGTCAGCACACGACGGTCGTCCGAGGGGTCCAACCAGCGACCGCGCTGGCCACTCGGTTCAAAGTTCGCGCGCGCGGTGACCTCCAGGCAAGGGAGGTGCGGCGCCGGGCCGTCGGGCACACGCGGGCACGTCAAAACACGCTGCTCCGCCGAGGCTTCTCCCGCACGAAGGCGCAGCATCTTGACTTGTGAAGGGAGAATTATGGCGCTCGCAGGATAGATTCTGCATCTTGCAGATTCGGGATCCGGGCTTGTGGTAATGGCACAACAGCATCCCCGCCCTCAGATAAGGCGCCGGGAAGACGAGCTGCCTCCACGTGGCTCGGATGCCAGGCGCGCACGTTCGTCAGGCTCGTCCAAGTTCACGTCCAGTGTCGGGACGCCAGGTAACCTCACGTGCCCAGGTCCGACTCGCCAGGACAGGAGCTCTGCTCACCACGTCGTCGCCAAGGCACCTTGACCAGCTCCGCTCGGGTCGTTCCTAAGACCTTGCTTCTCGCCACTGGTCCCGCTTGGTCGTTCTGCAGCTTGCAAAACCGACCGGCAAAAGGCAACACCCAACACGAACAAGTGCCCTCTGTCTCCCGTCAAACACCAGACAAAGCCATAATTCAAATCAACCTAATTAATCGCTATCCCCTTTTGCTCCCGCTGCAACAAGAGGCAGGTGTACGATCTAGCACACAAGGCTTAAACAATCAGTTTTCAAATCATCAACACAACAAAATAGAAACAATTATTAATCATCACTAATAATGACAACTAGAATGGTCCCCTTGAAATCGCTTGGACCGAAAACATACTTCTGAGGAAGCAAATGAGGTCATTCATTTTTCCCGGCGATATTTTCGCGGAATCCGAAGCTGCTTATATTTGCGACCCTGCTTATCCGTGTAGCGGCGGTACAATAAGCCAGATTCCTTGCCAAACGAAACCCCCTTTTCTTTCACTCCCCGTTTGACGCTCTTCCTCAGATCGGCTAGTGAACAATCTTCCTGTTGTTCGCGAATCCGAGTTTCCCTTTCAACTGCAGCCTGCTCCTGCCGGCTGGCGGAAACCGGAGCGAGTGTGGAGCCCGCGTCGCCTGATTGCGGCGTCGAGTCTATATCGCGGCTAGCACTGCACGCGTCACTCCCACTCACTTCCAGGACCCGCTCGTCTAGGCCAGCCTCCGAGCTCTGCCTCTCCCGCGACTGCTCGCCACTCAAGTTACCGTGATCGGTCCGTGTGCCGCACCGCTGTTCGCTCACCGACGCTAAGTCAAGTTCCCTCGACAGCGGGCGCGCTTTGGATCGCGTGGGGGCCATGTACGCCACGTCGGCAAAGAATGATTTGCCGTGATCCCTCAGCAACTGCTCCGAGCTATTTGAGAAGAGGTAGGAAAATTGCTCCGGGAGGGCGGCTGACACAGCGGCTTCGGTGTTAAGTTTCCCAAATTCTCCTTCAATGCTAACCGTTGCGATCGGTAAACAGACACTCTCCTTCTCGGCCACTTGCCGTATCCTAACGCACTCTCCCGTAAAATCACTCGAGGAGACGAAAGACGGGTGAACAACGTCCATAGTTGCTGCAGAGTCCCGCAGTGCTCGGCACTTCTTGCCGTTTACCTTAATTTCCTGCACATAGGGCTCCAATAGACGTATGTTTTTGTGAGTTTCCTGTATCGTTGCAAAAGCAATTCTCTCTGGGCAGCTTGCAGCGATGTGCCCTTGCTTTTTGCAATTGTAGCAGGTTAACGGTTTCCGTTTTTCAAAAGAACGCGTCATTTCGTTTCGCTGTTTCGGACCATCGTCATCATTCTGAGATGTATTCTGCCCTTCCCTCACAGTTTCTTTGGTAAGGGATTCGTCGTCCCGAAACCCGCGACGCGTGATTTCCTTCCGTTCGTCGGGCTTCCCGTAAAACCCATCTCTTCTATCTGCTTTTTCTATGCGCACTGCCTTGCTGTGCAAGCTGCGGCGGGTGTAATACTCTTCCGCTAACTCTGCTGCCTTGTTTAGCTTAACCTCCTTTAGCCTATCTTGCAGCCAGAGCCGGACATCCTCATCAATGCAACGGTAGAACTGCTCCAACGCGATGCATTCGACAATTTTGTCGCGGTCGTCGTAAACCTCTTCGCCCTTCAGCCATTCCACCAAGTCGGCTTTTAGACGAAACGCGAAGTCAACATTCAACTCCTTACCCTTTTTTGCATACCGGAATCTCTGCCGGAAAGCTTCGGGCGACAATTTGTACTTCCGCAGCAGCGCTTCCTTCACATCACTGTAGCTCTCAAACGCCTCTTTCGATAAGCAAGTTATTACGTCTGATGCCTCCCCAGGAAGCAACGCTAACAGATTCTGTGCCCAGAGGGATCGCTCAATGCTATTCCGTTCGCACACGTGCTCAAATTTCACGAGGTATTTGGCCATATCCTCTCCGACGACAAAGGGTGGAAGTTGATCGCGTATTCTTGGAACGTTAGAAGTGAGACTAGGCGCTGGCGAGCTATTTCGGGTCTCCAACTCTTTCATTTTAAGCTCGTGCTCACGAATCTCTCTCCTTTCCTCCATGCAACGTTCCTTCTCCCTCTTTTCCTCCTCGCGACGTTGCTGTTCTCTCCTTTCCTCCTCTTCGCGACGTTCCTGTTCTCTCCTCTCCTCCCTTTCCCGTCGTTCATTGATATCCGCCCAGGCCTCAGCGGCCTCCTCAGCCGTTACGTCCCCAGTCCTCATGACCTCAAGGATCGCATTCTTTCTTTTGGTTGAGCCCAACTCAATGCCCAACTCCTCACAAATTTCGAGAAGTTCCTTCACCTTGTACTTCTCCATCGTTCACACTGTCCTCCTGCTGTTTACCCTTTTTGAATATACCTGCCGTACGCTACTATAACACTACTAGTAAGACATATGCAAGTATATCACACACTGCCCTGTTTACCCCCTCAGCATCCCCTGGTTTTCAAAACACTCTTACTAGGCTTGAAACACACAAGGTTATCACAATGCAACACCAAATCCTTCCCTAAGCTACTATAACCTGTGTCAGAGAAAGTCTGGTGTTTGAGGTAAACTTCAGGCACTCACCGCGCCGAGGTAGCTGATGCCGGTCAATCCCGTAGCTGCCATCCAGTGTTACGACTCCCAACCGGTGCCACCAGTTTTACGAACTTCCAACCGGTGCCACCAGTGTTACGAACTTGCACCGCTGCACCACGATTACGGCTTTGTGGTCCCGTAGCGCTCTTCACCCGTTTCGTGACAGAGCGTTGGTAGCGAAGACTCCGAGCCTGGCGTCGATGAGAATAACAAAAGGGACTTTATACATTATATACAGGTTATCATACAGGACATAAACGGATCGGCACTGGGGCCGAGAGCTCACACAAACGCGACTGTTCTCGCACGACGGCGTCCGGCGAAAACGCGTGACACATCTCACCCCAGTCGGGAGCGACCCTCTCTCCAGGTGGGGTCAGCGGATCCTGTTTTTCAGGCGGCTTGTCACTGCTTTTATAATCCCCGAGGCCCATTGTCACTCAAACGGCCCAATACAAAGTCAGCACACGACGGTCGTCCGAGGGGTCCAACCAGCGACCGCGCTGGCCACTCGGTTCAAAGTTCGCGCGCGCGGTGACCTCCAGGCAAGGGAGGTGCGGCGCCGGGCCGTCGGGCACACGCGGGCACGTCAAAACACGCTGCTCCGCCGAGGCTTCTCCCGCACGAAGGCGCAGCATCTTGACTTGTGAAGGGAGAATTATGGCGCTCGCAGGATAGATTCTGCATCTTGCAGATTCGGGATCCGGGCTTGTGGTAATGGCACAACAGTGTACAACAGATAGTCTAGTTCTACTTGAGAGTTATATACGAGACGCATTTGTTCATAAGCAATACTGTCTATCAGTATTTTTTGATCTCGAAAAAGCTTATGACACTACCTGGAGGTATGGCATATTGCAAGACCTCGCGTCGTATGGCGTGTCAGGCAACATGTTTAATATAATAAAAAGCTACCTGTCCGAACGAAAGTACAGAGTAAGGGTGGGAACTGCAGTGTCGAGAGTCTTCGTGCAAGGAAACGGTGTACCACAAGGAGGAGTGCTCAGCTGCACACTATTCTTAGTTAAAATGAACACACTACAAAAAACACTCCCACCATTTATATCCTACTCACTCTATGTAGACGATATACAGATAAGTTTTAAATCATGCAATCTGTCCATATGCGAGAGGCAGATTCAGCTGGGAGTGAACAGGCTTTCAAAATGGGCGGACAAGAATGGCTTTCGCTTTAGTGAAGAAAAGACGACATGCGTGTTATTTTCTCGGAAAAGAGGCATACATCCTGAACCGAATATTACGATGAACGGGTATGTGCTTAGTGTAAAAAAGGAGCAGAAATTTCTCGGCGTTATATTGGATGATAAGCTCTCGTTTGTGCAACATATAAAAAACATAAAAATGAAATGCTTAAAAACTATGAATATCCTCAAAATTCTTTCGCACCAGTCGTGGGGAACTGACAAGAAATGCTTGCTCTCGCTGTATAACAGTTTGATTAGAACACGTATCGATTACGGGAACCTTGTTTATCAATCAGCTTCACGTTCTGTTTTAAAAATTCTCGATCCTGTACACAACCTTGGCATGCGGCTGGCCCTAGGTGCATTCCGTACTAGCCCTGTTCCAAGTTTGCACGTAGAAGCTAATCAGTGGAACCTAGACCGACAACGTAACTACTGTAGTTTTATGTACGCACTTAAGATTAGTTACAACCGAGAACACCCGTGTTACAAAATGTTGAAGAGCACAGAAACGGAAACCCTCTTTGCAAAGCGGCCATCATTAGCAAAGCCATTTCCACTGAAAGCACTGTCGCTATGTCAAGAAAACAACATATTGCTGTCGGACGTTCACCTGCATAACCCTAACGAGTTAGTAGCACCATGGGAATCAGTCACCATACATTGTGACTTCTCGTTCACCGAAATAAACAAAAAGCATACACCCCAAGAAGCTGTAAAACAACACTTCTTATTACTACAGAGTAAGTACAAGTGTCCGGAATTTTACACTGATGCTTCAAAAACTGCTGAAACAACATCATGTGCTGCAATTGGTCCAGATTTTGTAGCCCATTTAAGATTAAACAAATACACAAGTATCTTCACTGCTGAAGCTCACGCTATACTCCTCGCAGTTAAAGAAATAACAACAAAACAGATCAATCAATCGATAATATACACAGATGCCCTAAGTGTGGTCCGGTCAATACACATTGAAAAACAAAGAAAGAATCCAGTGATAAACACTCTCATCAGCAGCTTAACCTTAGCCTACAAGAGAGGGCTACATATTATAATCTGCTGGGTACCTGGCCATACTAGTATACCTGGTAACGAAGCAGCAGACGCAAATGCGGCCTTAGCAGGTCTAAGGCCCCAAATAGATTTAAGTTATGTACCATATACAGATATGAAACCTGTCGTTCGAGGAATACTGCGTCGCGCATGGCAAGAATCTTGGGACACAGAAAACAATAACAAACTTCACATCATCCAACCCTACATTACCCAAACACCTGTATACCGGCATAGACAGGACGAAGTAATGATGTCGAGACTGAGGATAGGACACACACATGCAACTCACTCATACTTGCTAACCGGTAATGATCCACCGGTCTGCATTAGATGTGGAAATCAACTCACAGTCATCCACGTTCTTATACAATGCCCTGGCATGGAAGCTACGCGAAAAAAATACTTTCCTGAACTTTACCGTACCAATTTACCTATGCATCCTGCATTTTTCCTATCGGCTGAGCCGATGTTCCCCCTCGACCGGCTGTTAAGTTATCTTAATGATGTGAACTTTTTGAAGAATATATCTTACCGCTTTTAAACTCATCTTCTCTACGCTGCCTGAAATCCTACATGATCATCCTAAATTCTCCCAAGAAATGCAAGCCTCGTGTTTTTAATTCCTAGGCCTTTACAGCCACCGCAGTACATCACAGGCATTGCAACTTACTATACCCGCTGACAGGTTTATAACATTCTACTGCACTACTAAACATCGTTGCTGGCGCTCTTTGGCCGTTGTTGCCCTTGCGCCATAAATACTAATTAATTAATTAATACAGTCGAGCCCCGTTAAGCAGACGTCGGTTTATTCGACTCCTCGCTTAATTCGAATGCACTGGAATGTTCCGGCGAAAAACAACAGATCGCGTTGCTGGTACGCTCGTTTAGTTCCAACGCGAAATCATGTCGCTTCGGGTAATTCCACCTCCCACCGGCGCCCTCCAATGCTCGCATCGGTTACTAAAAAAGGGTCAAAAAAACAAGAAATCCAGCCGGCGGCGTTACTGATTCTCTAGGCGACGACAGTGACGGCAACAACCTGCCCCGTAGGGATGATGACTTGCATCGTGCCTTGGGCGATGTATGTTTTCAGTATTTTGGCAGTGCCGACGATAGTGTTGATTCATATGAGCCACACACCGACAGCGTGTGTACTTGTTGTATGACTGTACTGAACCAGTATGTCGATGACAAAAGGCTACTCTAAGCAATAATAGAAAAAAATATCTGAATCTATTCGTTTTGGCGCTGTTTGTTAATTCGACCTTTCGTAGAATTAGGCTAGAACTTGCGGTACCGCAAGGGTCGAAATAACGGGAGTCGACTGTATGACTATTGCATCCATGGAATGTGTTTTCCTTTCTTAATTTCCGAAATTTCAGGTATACGGAAGACAACTTCCTTGCAAACAAACGGCGCCACGAGAGTGAGTGTGCGCATGTTCCCAGCCGTTGGAGTGTGAGGGTCGCTCCTTGTCTGCTTATTAACTGCAACAACGTGGCACACGCACGCACACACACACACGCACGCACGCACGCACGCACGCACGCACGCACTCACGCACGCACACACACATACACACACACGCACACACACATACACACACACGCACGCACGCACACACACACACACGCACACACACTGAGCGTGTACGGCAACAAAACGTCTATGCTATATACCATGGACAAATAATGAAGGTTGACAAGTAACCGGAGGCCCGACTGTCTGTATACTTTCAGCGGCAGTTGCACGTTGTCTTCAGGGCCGAGTAACGTAAATACAAAGCACGCCTTTTTGTGCGAAGCATATTACTAGAGCTCAACCCAGCTCCTCAGGCGCGGCGGTGTCGCCTTCAATACCACGTGACACCGTGACGTCACGACAGAGGAAAAACGGGGCTCCAACTCGCGCCGTCGCTCGCGGCGTCGCCTTCAAGGCTGACCACGTGACACCGTGACGTCACGACAGAGGAGAAACGGGGCTCCAACTCGCGCCGTCGCTCGCGGCGTCGCGGCGGTATATAAGCAGCTGCGCTTGCCTCTGCTAGACACTCACGAGGTGAGATGCCTCCTGGAGACAGAGCTGCTCGTTGGAATGAGAAGCGAAGGTTGCGGCGTGCTACAGAGACTGTTTCTAGGTGGCTTTGCTACGGCGCAGCGACTATGCGCCCCGCATCGGACTCGGTGAGCGTCGAGCAACGCAGCGTTCGGCGCGACAACGAAATGCGCGCCTGAGCAAGCGCCGCACGCCTGAGCCGACGCCGACGACACCGGCTTTTCTGCGACACGAGCTCCTTAACGCTGTCGCGTTAAAATAAAGGCTAGTATGCTTCGCATCCTGGGCTTAACCTTAGCTAAGCCACAGCCAGTTTTTTTTTAGGTTGGCCAGAACACGCGACCGTCTTGGGATACAAGACGGCCGCTTGCACAGGCAGCACCGACGCGTCGTTAATCCCATTATGAGTAATGCGATTTCTCAAGGTCGGCCGCTGTCCCGTTGCAGTTATGCAACGTGGGAGAACGAAGGGAAACGAACAGAAAGATCCGATGGCTCGCTCTCGTTTCGTCCTTCTGAGAGCGAAGGAACGGCGTCGGCTGGTTAGGTCACGTAAGCTTGTGCGCGGATTAGCTAAGCGGACTGAAATACTGAGGGCTTATTCCAATTGGTAAAAAGCCAGTTATAATGCGTCGAGCAGCGTGTATAACCGCGTGGGCGGTGGATTTGCTATCCGCGCACGACGCGCGGCGCTTTCCAGGGCAGAATCGGGTTCGAAATTCGTTCTTTTTTTGCAAAGAGTAATTTTTCAGGCTTACAAGTTGTCTTTGGCGACGCTGCGTGCGGTGTCGGCCTTGGCTGTGGATTTTCCACGTCCCCGGCGCGTCCGCATTCAGAAATTCGAAATGTCGTAGCGCTACGATGGTTCGGCAACTCGGCGAGACATGGCACACACGCTGCGAGGTATTTCTTTCTTTCTTTCTTTCTTTCTTTCTTTCTTTCTTTCTTTCTTTCTTTCTTTCTTTCTTTCTTTCTTTCTTTCTTTCTTTCTTTCTTTCTTTCTTCTTGCAACGTACCCGACACTCTGGCACACTTGCTCCTGGAATGCCCGTGGCAGGAAGGCAGCGAAATGCAGCCAGAAACAGACGCAAAACAAGCACAAGAAGCAAACCACCTATTCGAAACTTGGGAGGCCAAGCTCGCCTTCGGGGACCTGGAAGACCAACTCGTCGCCAGGGCGAAGAGGGTGGTTGAAGCCAGAGGGATCCTGGACCAAGGAGCCTTCCCACCTTAGGGTGATACCGGGCCTCGCTGGGGTCACTGTTTCGAATAATAAACGTTTCTTTCTCCCTCTCTTACGCGAGTGATGTGCTTAGATGTGACTTTAACAGTACGGGAGAGCGCGATGCAGGGGTGCAATGAAAAAAGCAAGACAGGTGGCGTGAGCCTAAAGAGTGTCGCTGAGTACAGCCTGGCGAACGAGCCTTCTGCAGGAAGGTGACTCGCACCTGCTGCGGCATTAAACAAAGCGAGAGTGTCCCTGTCACCGGTGCAGCGCCCCTTATCGCCGGCGCCCGGCCGTCTGTGCCCGCCAGGAATGTCCTAATTGAATACGCCCCGCAGCGTGGGCTAAGAAGGCGGAGCAAGAACAAGAGACGCGCGGAGGAATGAAGAAAAAAGAAAATTAAGGCCCGAAGAAGAAGACGTTCCACATGGGTGCCCTCGCACGTGCTGTCCGCGCGTGTGCCGTGTTTACCTGCACGTAGCGCGCACGACAGGAAAGCAGGTTGACAACCCCGGTCTCCTTCTTTTGGAGAGAGAGAAAAGGATGCATAGAAAGGCACGGAGGTTAACCAGAGGCGATTCTGGTTGGCTACCCTGCACGGGGGGAAGGTTGAAGGGGGAACAGGAACTAATGGAAGTGGGGGTGGAAGTCAGTTTTTAAAACTTAACGTGCCGCTGGCATTCTAACGTAAGACTGCCGTAACAGCCTGCTGATACTGCCTGATATAAACCTCATTCATTCTTTTCCCTTCTCCCAAGTGTAGGGTAGCTAACCGAAGAGGGCTTGCAACGCGTGGTTAACCACCCTGCCCAGATGGCTGACCTCCCCGCTGCTCTTTGTGATTCTAGAAATGCCAATATAGATTCTCTTTGTTAAGCAAGGACGTCGCTGTAAAACTCAATGACGAGGCGTGTAAGAGATTACGAATTACACTAAGCCCGGATCCCCCCTTCATTTAGAGTGGGACTGCCGCGCGCACCGCGGTTCAGAGAAAGAAGATGGGATAGACGATCGACCGATATACGAGCAAATGTGGTAGCGTTCTGTACTTGCGCCTTCTTTATTTTGCCCCCGTTAATTCTCTCCTGCACCGTGCGCGTCGAGCTGCTCCTCCGCAGCTGCTCTGGCCCTGTATAACAGCCATGTATGCTATATACGCTGTGTAGCAGCTGTATACACACGAAAGAAAATCGTCAGAAAACAAACAAGCAAACAAAAAACCAAAACAAGATGCAAGACACCGTGGTAAGGTGTATATAGTCAGTCGCATGGGCGTGTTCCACAATTTCGGCGCGGGCGAAGGTCAGCTGTATACAGATCGTGTGGGCAACGGTCCCAATTTCTCCGACTCGCCCGAACGTCGACACATGCACGAGCGCGCTTGACTGGCTCGGCCGAGACGGCCAAGGCGCGCACGCTCGCGCAAGACACGGCGTCGGTCGCCCGTGCTTCGTCGTAACACGCTTGTAAGTGGCTCCTCTGGGAATACGTGGAGTCGCCTTAATGCGGATGGGAAAAAACACGCAAGGCGGAACACAGGTCTACACGTGTTTGGGGCGCGGTTAATGTCTCCTCTTTCACTCTCTCTCTCTCTCGTATCCATTGGCGCCTTGCCCTCTCCCGAACCGCCTCCTCGGCATCCTTCATTTTATGCACGACTGTTGCGCTGACAGCCAGAAAATGAACGCGGACCCTTAGGGACGCTCTGTCGGGTCCCTTGTTGTATGTACCGCAGCTCGCGCTGTTATTATGAACTTCATGCTATTTCAGAACAAACGAACTCACGTTCAGACGTTGTTGCACCATATTTTTTTCTACAGTGATTAATACATTGATTAAGCGATGTGAGTTTATTATCCATCACAGGAGAAAGACTAACAAAAATAGTTGGACCGTCAGTCTGTATATGCCTATAGTTACCTGTTCAGTCTGATGCACGCGCTTACTTCTTAGTGTCTTATATCGTCTTCAGGTTCTGACTTATATCGTGCGCCATTCGCATCGTCTGCTTACGTTCTTCAGTAAAAGAGATGCTCCTTCTTTTGTATTCTCCTCGTTCATTCCTCTGTGCTAGTTTTGTCGACCAACAATTAAGCATCTCAAGTTCAGATGCTAGTTTACAAATGCGCTATGACGGAGCGCTGCTAAACGTCCGCTACTTGACTTTTCCTATCCTTTAGTTCGTTTTTGTACACCTCCTTTTGTATATGTTCCGCTACTCTGTGTCGTTTGCGTGGATCATGTGAATCCCCTATTGGCTCCCACGGCTCCTCTGTGGCGCTGCTCGCGTGAAATGCCCCGCCACAGTCTCCTGCTCTCTCTCTCTCTCTCTCTCTCTCTCTCTCTCTCTCTCTCTCTCTCTCTCTCCCTCCCCGTAAAGCCCCCTCGCGAGATTTCTGCGTGCTCCTGCCATGCGTACTGAACCACATCCCGTCGCTGTCCTCTCGTTTCGTCGACGATCCGCATCCGTGAGCGCGTTCTAGGAATGAGGCAACGCTCATCAGGTACGTTGGCCGAGGCGCGGTTGAATCACCTCCATCTCCTGCACTATACATGCACCCGTTTAAAGGACACGCGTTCTCAATAGCGTTCTTACTGTTCTTATTTCTACGTTTGAGTTCGCGCTGGTTTTCACTGTTCACTGCTCGTGTGCGAATTTCCATGATGCACCACTTCGATGAACCACACGGGCTATTCTGAGCGTTCGCGCCTGGTGCAGTGATCGTTATCCTTTTTTTTCTTTCGTCCATTTTGCTTATACTTCATAAGCACAGTGATGATGAACGTACCATGTACGTATCATTCCACATGTGCCTTGGTTCTCCACATGAATAGTAGAAAGTTACCTATCATGAAAGGGATCAGGCAAAGAGACGCAATCTCTCCAGTGCCATTCACAAGAAGTATTCAAGCTATTAAACTGAGAAGGCTTAGGAGCGAGGATCAATGGCCAATATCTCAGCAACCTTTGGTTTGCAGATGACATTGTCCTGTTCAGCAATGCAGAGGACAAATTACAACAAATGATTGATGACCTTAAGAGAGAAAGTGTGAGAGTGGGGTTGAAGATTAATATGCAGAAGACAAAGATAATGTTCAGTAGCCTGGCAAGGAAACAAGAGTTCAGGATTGCCAGTCAGCCTCTATAGTCTGTGAAGGGGCACGTTTACCGATGTCAATTACTCACAGATGACGCTGATCACGAGAACGAAATTCGCAGAATAAAAATGGGTTCGAGTGCATGCATACGGCAGACATCGCCAGATCCTGACAGGAAGCTTGCTTGAAAAGAAACCTATACAATCAATGCATTCTACCAGTACTAACATATAGGGCAGAAACTTGAAGGTCGACAAAGAAGCTTGAGAACAAGTTAAGGACTGCGTAAAGACCGATGGAACTAAGAATGTTAGGCGTAACGTTAAGAGACAGCAAGAGAGCGGTGTGTATCAGAGCAAACTGGGATAGCCGATATTGTAATTGAGATTAAGAGAAAAAATAGAGCTGGACAGGTCATGTAATGCGCCGGTTAGATAACCGTTGGACCATTAGAATTACAGAATGGGTGCCAAGAGAAGGGAAGTGCAGTCGAGGACGGCGGAAGACTAGGCGGGGTGATGAAATTAGAAAATTCGCAGGCACAACTTGAAATTGGTTGGCGCAGGACATGGGCAATGGGAGATCGCAGGGGGAGGCCTTCGTCCTGCAGTGGACATAAAATAGGCTGATGATGATGAGTTTCAGCCGCGGATAGTTCAACAAAGCAATTACTGATTAATTAATTTCTTTACTAAATAAGTGTCTGTTCAAATAACATTTAATTACTGTTATTGTGCATTCGCACTCTCGTCTCCTTGGTCAAAATGAAAGGTGAACAATTTGTTCAAGATTACCTTGAAGGGGAACTGTGTTCGGGCGTTACAGGGTTATAAAGGCGTAATCCGCCAGAACGCTCGTTCGTGTACTGAGATTTAGGTGCACGTTAAAGAGCTCCAAGTGTTCAAAATTAATCCGGAGTCACCCAAGGCTACGGCGTGCATCATAATCAGACGACGCTTTCGTCACGTGAAACCACAGAATTCTTTTTTTTTTTCGGAGTCTCACTACCCGTTCCGTCTCGACAAATCGGTGCTCTTCAACGAAAGACTACGAGCCTATTGTCAAACAACCCGGAACGAGAACCAGCAGAAGAGGGTCTCGTCCACTACCAGCCACTTATTCCCTCAGGGGCTCGACGTTGGCTTAATGGAAGGACCATGGTAAGGTTACCGGCATACAATAGTCGCCAAACTCCTTCCTCCTTTCTCTGACACGCGCCGTCATTTACGGTTTTCGGTTGGCCGGCCGGAACCGTCCGTAACCTTCGTTTGCACTAAACAAAGCTATGGTGGCGCTGACTATTGATTGGGAGAACGGCCGGCTGGGCTTCGCGCACTGTATAAGGTGTCCCAGCCAACGTTGGCCCAACTGTTCAACGAAACAAAGGACTTAACACTGTTCAACATAACATCTCAATACTTGCGGTATTCGTTAGTCGCACCTCTGAAGACCAAACACCGCAAGGTTTATAACCGTGTCGTTCACCATGTTTCCTTAATCTTTATTATTATTTTTTTTCGTTCAACGGCTTGGCTAACGTCAGCTGGGACACGCTGTATACTTTAACACGCGGCACAGGCTCGGTCTCTCTGCTCGGCAAAAATGGAGCACTCGGAGTAGCGCGTCGAACGTCTTGGTGTCGCTCGTAAGAGCACGCGGGGGCCCATTCATGGGGCGACCGCACCTCCGGCCCCTGCAGGGAGAGAGAGAGAGACAGGGAGGGAGAGAGAAGGCTGTTCACAATGGCGCGAGCATGGAGTCGTTCTGCTCGCGCGTGACCGCGAATTTTCCCCACCGCGTTTAGCGCACGTGTTCTGAATGAAGGGGGAAGGGAGATTGCGTACACGTATGACGAGTGTGGGCAAGCGTTACAAGGCACAGGTGTGTCCGCCGTGCCATTCTCGATGGTTGCGCGTTGGGCCGCCCTGCACGACGCCTCGGTGTCTCCTTAAAAAGAGAAACGCAGTTGACGCCCTCTTCAAGCGCCGCGGTGGCGCCTCGCGGTACAGGAGGTGCTCGCCTTCAGCTGGCGTGTATCTTTGCATTGTGTATGGCGCGAGTGCTGTGCGACGTGATTGGAGGAACGTTTCGCGACGCCGTAATGTGGATTCTCACGATGAGAGAACGGATGAATTTTAAAGAATGAAGGAAGGAATGTGAACGAACGAATGAACGAATTGGCGAACGATTGGGTGAATGAATGAATGAGTTTCATCGGTGCACACGCGTGCGCGACTATTCTTTTACCGCGGCGTTCGTGAACGTTACACGAGGTACGATCGAGTCGCGTGCGCGTGATAGAAATCGGATCCGTCGTTCGACGGGCGCGCTCAACAAGCTTCTCAATTTTTTTCCGCCTTACAGGGGCTCCCAGAAAGAAGGTACCGGGCGCAGTTCGATTATTACGCTTTCACAGAATAATTAGTCGGCGTGTTAAGCAGTTGCGTCAATTTGCACGCTATTTTATAAGCAAGGTTAGCGATATGCACGCTGTAATGAGGAACTGTAGATGGGTGAGAACCGCTAAAGGCGCCCAAAATGTTGTGCTTGAAATGAGATCATATGCCTCTAGAAACCACCAGTGACAGAACGCGATCGCACGCTTAAGGCTCTTTAAACGGTCCTGTCAAGCCCTGCTGCCCTCACGAAGTATAGAATCACCGAAAAACGTTCATGCAGCAACGGCCATCATGAAATGGCGGAAGGTAATGATGAAGCCGCTTTTGTTGTGTCGTTTATCTCGCATTTCCAATTGGAGTCCTTTTACTTAATGAGTTTCCTGCACTCAGCTCTGTCACTTATCTTAACTTGATGAATTAAGACACTCCTCGACAGTCGTCCTGACATATTTTTTTTTTCGACATGTAAAATGCACACTGTATGATACAGTTCTCACTGCGAAGTCATCAACACTGCGGAAAAACTGGTGATTTGGGGACAGTGCGGGCGTTCTCTGCTGGAACATCACTTAGATTTTACATCATAACATTTATAGCGAACAAAGCTCGCGAGGAAGGGTGAATGCTATCGGTTTCATGGCTTCGTAGAAGGCGGTTATCTATTTAATTTTATTGTTGTTGCTTTGCTTAATGCCTTTGTGATTTTATTTAACGTCTGCGAACTTTGTGGACTTTAAGGAGTACATAACTCTACGAGGCAGCGGGTAGAACAATGATGGGCATCCTGCGGGGCTGTCACAATTGTAAAACGCTCACTCACCGACTCAATCACTCACTCATTCGCTCCGCGGGTGCAAAGCATTACAAGGGTGCGCTCACCTCATTCAGCTGTCGCACGTTACTTCAACCGATTAACCTGTCAGTAGGTTAGCATTTAAGCGGTTAAATGAATTCTTCCTAAACTCAATTGATTCATTGTCAGACCATACGAAAAAATGCGACGCCTGCTTGATTCCGCCGAAGATGTGTCCGCATTATGGTGTGTGTACTTCACGAAGCTTCACTTCGTGAAATGAACGCTGCTCCTCCACACCATCCGCGAATAAGCTTCGGATTCGTCTCTCCAGTGTTTAAGGCCCTGGCTCGCCAGCCATTGAGCTTTAGAGTGTGACAGTGCCTTTGTAATGCTTGTAAAGCGGCCAAGCGGTTGTCGAGCTGGCAAGTTTAGTTCGAATTGGTGTGTCAGTATTGTGTCCACTGGCTGCAGATCCTGCTTTGCCGTGGCGCCGCTGGCCTTGTTGTGTGTTGCCAGTTCGCGAAAGCATTGCTCACACAAGAGCACTGGTTAGGCACTTCTTTAGGGAACGAATATTTCGTAATATGTGTTACTTACGTATGACGCCTTCTATGCAGCGTCACGTGGAGCTGTACTTGATTCGTTACAAAAGGTGGGTATTCTGTCGGGGCAATTAGTATTATATTTATTCTAGAAGGTGTGAGCGCAGAAACAAGTCAATTTGAAAAAGGAACTCTAGGAAACATCACGTGTGTACACGCTGAACGGAGGGCCTATGTCAACTGTTGAAGCCGAAACACCACTGGCGCGCAGTAAGTGAGGCTTTTATGCATGTGCCACCCCGTACAAGCCCTTTCTCCCGCCCCCATACCTACTCATTCCTACCGAGTAGCTGCTTTGTCTCCAACTCCTACCCCGAAGCCCCACTGTGGTCATCCGGCGGGCCCCACTGACATCGCGTGGTTAACAGGGGAGTCCTAAACTAAGGAATTCTACCTCCGAGGACTTCCACTCGATCCGTATGCAATAACGCTTCTCCTTATATCTCTGCCACGAGCGATGCAAATGAGGGGGTATGTGTTATAGATCGAGAACGCAGCGTCACAAGGCGGAAGAGGAGCTCTCGGGTTACATGGGCCCGCGAACCTCCGAGGAGCTCGCTTCCCCTGTGGGAAGCGAGCTCCTCGAGGGAAAAGTGGGACGAGAGTGCGGCGTCCAGACGTGACTACAGAGCTAACTAGAGTTCACCGCAGCTTCAGGCGAACATATTTAGTAGATGTACTCCGACATTGAGAAGCCGTATAGCGTACATACTAGCTTCACATACTCCTATCGTTTGGGAATGGCCGAGAGCCCGATGTGCGACTCCTGTGGGTGCGAGGAAACCACCGGGCACCTATTGTGCACTTGCCCGCGCCACGATGTCCAACGCCTCTCTCTGCGGGCAACTTTACGCCGGCCGACTGGACTCGAGACCGTTCACCGAGTCAAAGATACTCGGACCGTGGCCGCACCCGTCACTGTCTCGAAAAGCGATTCGTGCACTAGTGCAATATTTGAAGTGCACCGGTTTAAGAGACAGCTTATAGTGGTCCCTGTGCATGGTGTCCCTCCCACACGCACTCTGTGCTTACTCTCTCCCTTTTTTCCTCTTTCTATCCCCCTTTCCCCCACCCCCAGTGTAGGGTAGCAAACCGGATGCTATTCTAGTTGACCTCCCTGCCTTTCATATCGTTGTTTTCTCTCTCTCTCTCATCCACGGCGTTAAACACGCACACGACGCAGCTCGGCCTGCGCATACGTGGGTGGCTTTCCTGTTCCCGACAGAACGCAACATTTCTGTTGCGATCGTGCGAAACGCAGAAGTAAACACGACTGATAAAAAATCTGGCTCCATAGGATGAGTGTGCTGCTTGCGTTATTCGCAACCCGATCCGGATTTAGGGCGGATGGCATCTTTTGTTTCATGAGTCGGCGAATCTACCCCGAACAGAGGGAGGAAGAAGCAAGAAAAAGCAGAAAGGTTAACCAGAAGGACGTCCGGCTCGCTGACTAGCCTCCACATTAGGTTATCGGTTTCGATAAAGCCTTCCCGGTTAAATTAACCGTTGGAAGGGTGATGGAAAACGCAACATGGTGGTGGGAAAAGCAAGGCTCGGAGCGCAGTCTTTTCACACACGATCGTCTCAAGTAGACTCGGGACAAAGTGTTTTTATATCGCACGTGTTCTTTCTCGGACGCTGATAGACTGACGCATTGCTGCGTTCAACCTTTTGAAGCGTACAAACTGCACGATCGCGCGCTCTTAGGCAATCTACGAATCAGCCAAGTTTAAGATAATGACGTCGTTGTTGCTGCTTCTGTTGCAATTGATGCTGTTGTAAACGCGTGTATCTATGCGATGGCCAGTCGGTAATTACATTGAATCACTAATTGAACAGTCAATCATTGTACCAATTTTGCCGAAGCACCTGTTCCTTTTTTTTTTACCCCTTTTGTAAAGCGAAATATAAGCGAGTTCGCTGATCTGAGCCGCGAGCATTCCGATCGGCAGCCGGGTGCCGGATATATTCGTATTCGATTAAAACCGAATCGATTCCGCCTCGCCGCTTTCTCCACCGCCGTGCCCACAGCGAACGGAGATTGCTATTACGCTAAGCGAGTCACGCAGTCCAGCGCATTTCTCTCTCTGCTCCTGCCGTCGAAGTTGCCGCGCACGAGAGCGAACGGCGAAGAAATCGCTTTGTCGACCATTCTTATCGGCGTGCCCCATCGTTCAAGCGTACGTGATAGAGACGCTGCACCTATATACCTCTCTGCATATATATATACATACGCGGTCCGCTGTGATCGCGCTCCCCTCCTTCCGATCCATCTTCGAGTTACGTAACGAGTACAGGAGAGTCCGGTGAGTGTGTGTGTGTCCTGTTGTATGTAACTTGTGTGCGTTCTGCGGTGGGCAACTCCCATCCGCGGCGTCCGTCACGCCCACACGACGCAGATACAATAGCCTCGATAGAGAGACGGGGGGGGGGGGGGGTTGAGGCGAGCGAAATTGTAATAACTGAATTCCCGCTTCCCATTCGGGCAACCGAAGGCCGTGCCGACCACCGTCGAAGCCGCATTTCCTCTCGGCCGGTGGTCAGGCCGTTTCGTGATAGTGCATACACGTGTACTGTACTCCGTTTTCTTTTAATATTATATGGTGCTCACGGCGCCGTTGTAGGGCGGACGCGACTTGCATTCCATTTCATTCGGGAGCGTACGCCAGGGGGCGCCACTCTCTTCGGGCTCCCGAAGGCTACTATTGAGGCCCTATAGTGTCTAGCGCGCGGAAATAGCGCAGTAATTATTGAGCGCGTTTTGTTAGCGTGTGCTCAGTATCCATCCAGAGGTAATTATGACGTAGCCACCCTTCTCGTAGGCTATAAAGGTAATAGAGGAAAGATTAATGAGTCTGGAGGCAGAGGGTAGTCAAATAGGACTGTAGTATTGATGACGCGAATGCATGTGACACACACATTGAACATACAAGACTTTTTAGGGCAGTAAGCTTCTTTAAAGCAGCACCAGTGTCGCGATTTCTATAAGTCGTTTATTTCTTTGCTTAAAATGAAGGTCCTCGACCTCAAAACGCTAGAAAATAAAATACTGGCAATTTTTTTGTCATAATAGGTTTCTGCGAACCGGTTTCGGTTTCGCTTCCCAGGAGTGTGTACAAGTCGTGACGCCATGATGCAGAAGATTGTCACGTGGGAGCACATTGCGGTGCGGTTTTGCCACTCGCTTCGACTAGCTCGGCCGTCTGCTACGCCGCTGCTCCTTGCGCTGCCTGTCCCAGCAACTGCTTTCTGCAGTGCGTTCGAGTAAATGCCGGAAGTTCCCGTTTACAAATATATCACTCTGTAGAAGAATGGACACTTGGGCAAGTTGGGACTGGTTTGAACATCTTGAAGGGGGAGCACAAGACGACAAAGACAGAAGGCAGGAAGCACACAGGACAGCGCTGAACTCGCAACTAACTTTGTTAGAAGGCATACACAAACTTGGGTACTACAACCTATACCCACGTGCTCCCCCATCGATGGCGCCGTTGTCAGTGCACAGGCGCCGCCAACATACACAAGATGCCTGAAGCGATTATTGACATGGATTTAAGCTGAAGGTTTTATACCTCTCAGCTCAGTGAATAAGGCCTCCGTTTAAAAAATTTGCGTTTTTATATCACTTCTTAGTGTAGCATTAGATTACAGGCTTTCGCTGTTTGTCTATGCACTGACAATGACGCCATCGATGGGAGAGCACGTGGGTATAGGTTGTAGTGCTGTAAGTATGTGTATGCCTTCTAATGCAGTTAGTTGTGAGTTCAACGCTGTCCTGTGTGTTTCTGCCTTCTGTCTTTGTCGTTTTGCACTGCCCTTTAATGATATCGCTCAGGATGTCATGCTGTGTCATTACCACATCATCCAAGAGGCGGCGCTGCCATCCATTTTCTTTTACGAAGTGCAGTGGCAGAACATTCTCGAATATGGGGATTAGACTTGAGAACTGCTGCTTCAGTATATGCAAAATTTTCGGCTTCTCAACAACGCGTACAGCAAGGCAGTTTGCGGTTGGTAGTCCCTGAGCATCACAAGTGGGAAAACCCGGCTACCAAACCCAACGTAGCTGTAGCCAGTATGGCAATGTAGACTGCTGTAGGCGTCCCCGTTCAAGAAATATGCAGAGAGGGAGAGA
Source organism: Dermacentor albipictus (assembly GCF_038994185.2). Lineage (NCBI taxonomy): Eukaryota > Metazoa > Arthropoda > Arachnida > Ixodida > Ixodidae > Dermacentor > Dermacentor albipictus. The sequence goes on along the minus strand of NC_091826.1, from coordinate 68,342,543 downwards.
GGAGAAATTCAGGCCCAAGGAGGGAAAGGGTTTGGACACGAACGGTCTGTAACGCTCCCGGCTTAGCTAACTGAAGTCGAACGAAATTTCCTTGCAGCTGACGATCTGGCCACGCTACCCACAAGGGACACGTACAGGAGTGACGACGCAGGCGTCCTGGTGTCTGTCCGTGCATCCCTCGCGCGTCGCGTCGCCAGACCGCCAGTAACAGCAGCTCGCCCTCCTCCTTCGCAAGTTCGCCACTCCGTCCGTTTCGTCTTATTACGCTCAAACTCGAGCACCTCGATTCGCGTCGGTTCGTTGCCGCCATCTCCGCGCAAGGCCTTCTGCGTTGCACCAACAAAGCGGTCGAAGTAACTAACCCCAACCTGAGCCCGACGAGTCTGCATTGCGCCGTTCGCTTGCCCGTTTCATATGCGTGGCGTTTTCGTGAATGCCCCCGGTTTGTCTTCCCATCCAGCCGCGTCGCTTCGTGCCCACTCCGCTCCCTCCGGCCTTCTACGCGCTCGAACTCTCCCCTTCGTCGTCCCTTCCCCCCCCCCCTTCCCGACCGAAGATGCTGTCAGTGGTGTGATGTTGTTGGCGTTGTCTCGCTTCAACGTCTTCGAGCGACGATGCTCTGTATCACCCTTTCTCGGCCCGCGTCTTCTCGTCTCGTTCGTCGCCTCTGTTCCGTCGTTTTCACAAGCGTGCAGCGCGTCGACACAGGCCCGTGGCGAACCTCCAGAGAGGGGCAGCCTGTATGGTCGACGTCCCGTTGAGTTCTTATGTGAGGCGCGATGTGTGCGCGGGCGCGTCTTGTTCTTATGGGCGGCCGCGGGCCTGAATCGAACTGGTTCTTTTTAGCAGTGCGCCCGCACTCCTACAGAGGAACGGTTGTCTTCGAGACGGAGAGCTTGCAAAGCCCCTTCGCACGTCTCGCGATGACCTGATGGTCAAAACCTCGGTCGGGCGCGCCACTGATGTGAACAGCGGACGAGCGCCTGATATATATGCGGGTGCGGGCTCCATTTCGCAAAACTTACACGACGTTCTCACTGTTGTATACGCTCTGACAGCCTTCTGGCCGCGGCAGTACGGCGACCGCCATGTGATTCATCCTGTCCGTTCTGTAACATTAGTGTTAAAAACGTGAACGTAACGAACCTGCCATGTAACTGTCCGGTACTTCGTCCAACCCGTTACTTCGCAACCTTCGTGCGACAGGCTTTCGCCCAGAACGCTTTCCCGGCATAGAATGCTGGAACCATGGCCCTAACACTGTCGTTGCTCATTGGACTACACCTGCACGAAACAAATCTGTTTGGGTATACCTGCGTATCTGTGACCACGTGTTTGTTATGCCTCAACAGACTCTGGAACAAAAAAACAACTAAAAAACAATAACAAACAAAAATATGTTACCGTTCCGTGAAACTTTCTTTCCGACAAGATGCACTGAGCTTTCACTTCTCACTGAACGCCGGTAGAGAAGCGGATTATCACGTTACCCGTGTTACCATATGGTTGCAGTGTGCTGAAAATTTCTGTTTAGTCTAGACTTGAGGGACGTTCAATAAAAATTCCCCCTGACGTACTTCCTTAGGTCTGCATAGCCGCCACCTAGAGCCACACACTTCTGCCACTCTTTGAGACGGCTGCGGATACCACCTTTGCAGAAGTCCTCAGGTTGGTCTTCGAGCAGAGTCTTCGGCGACGAATGTGTCATAATCGGGAAAGTGCTTGCATTTCAAAAACTTATTAGGTGGAAAGAGGTGGAAATACGAGGGCAGGAGGTCCGGTGAGTACCGAGTGCGGTGAATAACTTATTTTTCACAGAAGCTTGTTTCAATGTGTGAAGCGTGCGAGCTGGGATCAAGATAATTGTCTTGATCCCAATTGAGGGACACGTAACCGAATGGACAGACGACAAAACGATCGCGCAGACGAATACGGGAATGGGCAGACAAACGAACGGGCGAGTGGACACACTGGAGGTCAAGCGGACAAACAGCGGGATGACCGAACGGACAAACGGACATGCAGACGTACAGATAAATAAACGTGTGCACATACGACCAGATAGACAGACGGGCCAACAGTCGGACCGTGTGTAACTGAGGACCAATGTAGTTTTCCTTCACGAGCTCTTGTTACGCAGCTGCCTTTCACTGTCCCGAGCTTCAAGAGTGCCAAGCGTGACTGAATGCCTTCGAAGCCCTCGACAGAGAGTGTACGTACCTGCCTTAACGTACGGCAGCTTAGCGTAACGAAGTCACCACGGGCTTTCCTAACAGCTGCTAGCGACAGCGGGAAAACGGTGTCAGAATGCGGAAGCCGTGGGACGTTCGAGACCCACGTGCGTCGCAAAGAAGGACCTCAGCCAAAGTCGTATTCCGTTACGCCGTGTCGCGCGATCATCGCAGTCGGCGCTTGACACGCGTTCGCGCCTTCGTCGAGCAAACGGGCCCGTCAAGAGGAGGAGGGGGGACCGGCCCTTTTAATTAACAAAATAAAATTAACTCGACAAGTGGCCGCCTTTTTCCACAGGCTCAGCACATCGTCGCTTCTGCTTATCACAATAAACAAGGAAGTGCTCGGAAAGCCATTAATAACATCGGGTGTCGCTCGCCGCCCCATCGCCGCGTCGATAGCACGCTGACTGCGACTCCCCTTTTCTCTCTATTACGATGCCTTTTATATATCTTTCGTGTTTTGTGTGACCCGACTACATTTCCTACGTGGCGCTGTCGTCTAGCGAACACAAGAAGGAGGTTGTATCTAGCCGCTTGCGGGTATTCCTTGTGAGCTCTTTCAGATTTTTTTTTTTGCTTGTTCGCAGTGTGGTACCCAGTGTCATTTTCAGCTGGCGGCGTCAAGGACGTTGACGTCATCGCATCACGGCCCTTCTAGTTGACGGCTGTTAGTGCGGCTTGTGGGGGTCAGAGAGAGAGTGGATGTTCGTCGACGGCCCGGCTCGCACGCGCCAAGATGTATGAAAGAAACATGGCGCCCGGGCATGGTCGTGTCTCTTCTTTTTATGCAATCTTCGCTTCCCTTAATCGCGGTGCTGCCCTTCCGGCAGCCTTGTGGCGAGTGTTGAGGGAAAGGGTTATGACGTCATTACAGATGCGAGGCGCTCCCCAAAAGCACCGTTGTTGTTGAAAAGATGGCCGACTCGAGGTGAACGCTCTGAAGCTTGCAGCGCGAGTGCAGACGACTAGACGCCGTCGCGGGCAGAACCAATGCCTCCTTTACTAGATGCCAGCCGCGTTGCTCGCTTTCCCATTGCGGCGGCGGTTCCCTTAGTTCGTGGCCTCCGCGATTCGCAGCAACGGCGCGCCGCCGGAGCCGATCGCGAAGGCCACGCTTAGTTGAAGTTAGTTCAGCATAAATTTCGTGAGGCGGCGCTCGTTGCCTTTTCAACTTCCGGCGGATGCCGACCTCCGAGATGGCAACGGACGCCATGGTAATCTCTGAGGCCGCAGCACGTGACGCAGACGTTCGCCACAAGCGGCGCTCGTTGCCTTTTCGCGGAGGAGAGTAAAGGGAGAGGGCCAGGAACCGAGTTTACGGACAACGCGGCTGGCGTCTAGTAAAGGAGGCATTGGCAGAACAGACGACGCCATTGCGCGCGCTGCCAAAGTGACGCAGCAGACGACAAACCGGAAATGAAAACATGGATCTTAGGACGGGACTACGGGTATAGCAGGATTGTTTGTAGCGAAGCTGTCAATCCTAAAGGTTACGAAACTGCCCTTGTGACTCCCGGGTTCAAACACGTAGGCGCTGCTTCGTCGGAACTCTTGCAACGATACAAATTGCTGCGCCACCTATGGTTAGGCACATGTACTATCCGTGTGCTGGGGATTTATGACGCCGCGAAGTAGCTAATTGTTTATTTGGCCGAACATGCTAGTTGTCAAGGGCTAGTCGCACGAAGTGGGTGGATTCTGAACGCTGACAGTGAGAGGTTGGCCTTCTACTCGCAAATCATTTTGTGACAATCAATAAATAACTACGTTAGTGGAGGGCACGCTTGGCAGCCCTCTTGCATAACTGGAGAACCGAAGACATAAACATGTTTTTCACTCACTTATATTAAAGTAAAACGTAAACTCACCACACACTGTTTACTGTATTTTATGTTCTCGCTTTGCTCTTCCGCGTTCTAGCAAGTGCAAGATCGCTGTAAGCAGCAAGAAGCGCTGTGATTCAATATGTGCTCTGATAAACCGAAACCGAAAGCGCTGTCAAACCCTGGCAGACTGCTTGGCGCAGTAATACAAGCGCAGAAGATCCTCACCTGCAGCTTTCCCTTCATTGACGCAGGGAGGGAGGGAGGGAGGGAAAACTTTTGAGTCTTTCGTGAGTTTCGCGGTTATGAGGTCTCCGTCGTCTTCATCTTCTTGGCGCTGGCGACTGGAGACTTCTCTTCAGCAAGGGTGGGCCCCTATTCCAGGGCTCCACTGAGTCGCGCTGCATCGCTCGCGTGCTGCACTAGGGCCCTTTGGGCCGTGAGCTCGCTGCTGGTGAGCCGACTCTCCCATTGCTCCGCACTCGGGTGTTCGTGTTTGTGGAATGCTTTGTTGCGTTCGCACTCCCAGGTGATGTGGTAAAGTGTAGGTTTGGCACCGCACCAAGGGCAGGTGGCCCTGTACTGCGTCGGAAACATCTTATTAAGCACGTGTAAGTTGGGGAAGGAGTTTGTCTGTAGTCTGCGCCAGCTGGTCGCTTCCTCCTTTGAGAGGTCTTTGTGTAGGAACTAGCCCGTGAGTATAGTGATTGTTGCGCCACCTATGGGTGGACAGGGGAACTATTGGCGTGCTCGCACCTGACGCTGTGGCAGAGTTTTGCTTTGAAATAGCGGTCAGATTTGCTAGTTCTCGTAATGTAGTCGTACGAAGTAGACAGACGCCGAGTTCTAAATGTATCATTATATATTTTTTTATTTCGCCGCGCTGTTGAGTTTTGTTGTTGTGTTCTAGAGGGTGAAGTGAAACGTTTGACGTAGAAACCAAGATGTCAGTTCCAACGCTTAAACGACTGGTTTCGTTGCTTCAGACGTACACAAAAAGCTCAGATGACGCACCGGCGTGAACTAAGACGCCGTCCACGTCGCGTGCATCGGGATTGCAAGAAGCCGACCGGAAACTCTCGCAAGCCCAGCAACGACTGGACCGCGGACAGGTCGGTTTATACTGCGGAGACGTCCCGTGGTAAATACCGGGCACGATGGCGAATCCGTCAACCTTCTCGGCGGGTCACTTCGACCGCCTTAGGGCCGATTTACGCTCGAGCCGCCCATCGCCGCAAGCCGCACCGCACGCTTGCGGTCGCGGGAAAGATTGCACGTATCAAACACTTGTGCACAAATTACCGTTTACACTGCGTGCACAATGTATACCTTACACATTGTAAACCGAAATTTGTGCACAAGTGTTTGATACGTGCAATCTTTCGCGCGACCGCACGCGTGTGGTGCGGCTTGCGGCGATGGGCGGCTCGAGCGTAAATCGGCCCTTAACTGGCATTCCCGGCACGCCATCTCCTTTTCGCGTCTCTCGGGTGCTTTCCTGCAAATTACGGGTCGTTGAGTCTCGAAGGTCACTGCCGCAGGGACGCGGGTTTTTTTTATGCACAGAGGCGTTTGTTGCAGCGACGTTCGGTGACGCATTCGGCAGAGACGGCATGCACTCTGCAGCAATTGCGGGCTCGTCTCTCGTTGGGTCCAGATTTTTCTCTTTTTTTTTTTTTTGAACCGTTGCTGCGCGATCCATCAGACACGCTGTGCACATGGTGCTGCCGGCTTTCTTGCTTTCATTTTTCTCCTGGGCATGTTTTACACCTTTATCTAGTCCTTTTATTTTTCAAAGATTCCTACGAAGCGTCCGTTGCACACGCTTTACGGCCGCCGCATTTAATCCTCAATCGGTTAACTAAAATGGCGCGCCCCAGCGAATGCGGCTTATCTTACCAGTCCTATACGTGCATGCGCCTGTCTTTATGGGCACGAATCGCGTGCGTGTGTTTGTGCGTCTGTGTGCGCGTGTGTGTTTCAATGCCTGTGCGGGGGCCGTGTTTGTACGTGTTTGTTCTGCGATGTCAATTTCCTCCGCGAAAAGCGCCGGCGTCGTCCACCAACAACCCCTTTCGCGGTGTTTTCTTTTTTTTTTCTTCAAGCAGCGTTATCCTTACAGGTGGCGTGCGTACTAGCTTGCGTGTGGTTCCTTGACGGAGTGCTCGCCGGTCACGTTAGCGATTACGCGGTGGGGTTGCGTCTCTCTCTCTCTCTCTGGACGAGGGAAATACCCAGCTAGCGGGCAGGATCGACGCCTCGTCGGAAAGCTGGGTATGCTATCGGGCGTGTTAGCGACCGTGCTCCATTAAGCCGTTATCCTTCTGTGAAAGGCAGCGTCCCGCGCAGTGGCTATTCGAGCTTGCATGCGATTGCGTTTCCCTGCGGCGATTTGTCGAGCAGGCGGGGGATCGCCTTGAAAGCAGTCTAGAGTGGGCATGTCACGCTTGAGGGGAAAAGAGAAATCGAGACGGTTTAATGTCAAATTAAGAAAGAAAAAAAAGAAAGTAAGAGGTATCGCCGAGGAACAAGGAAAAGCAGTGATACTCGCGTGACACGCGACGGTTATGTGCCGTTGGTGGCAAGACCGCCTTTTTTTGAAGACGAGTTATTCGCGGTTCATCGAGACGCGGAAGCTTTTTTCCAAAGTGGCCGCGACTATAGGCGGGGAGGACATGTAGCTGTCTCATTCTTTTGGCTCGGCATGGCAGCGTATACGTTATGCCAAGTGAGATACCCGCGCCACGAGACTAGGGGGCCCGAATCGCGCTCCACGTGATTGGCTCGGAAAGAAACGAACTGTTGTAGACCGGAGCCGGAGGAATGCAAAGCGGAAGCGAGGCGTTTAAATTATGGAGGAGCAAGAAGGAGAAAGAAAACTGCGGAGTTTGCGTTCGTGTTTTCGTGTTTGTGCTCGTATGTTAAGTATGTTTTAATCGAAGGGGAACAACGCACCCCATTGGCTGAGATCCGGGACCCACGGCATCCTATAGCCGCGCATGTGGTCACGTGACTGAATGACAACTTGTGGTGCAGTGTCGCTCGCAGTTTTTTTTTTTACCAGCCGCTCGGCTGCACTGGATACATATGGCCGTTTTGGTACTGAGCGCGAGGTCGCGGGTTGGATTTCTTATCGCGGCGGTCGCCTCGCGATAGAGGCCGAATGAAAAGAAAGGAAGCAAGCAAGAATGATAACGCTATCGTTTACCGACCTTTTAGAACATGTTGAAGCGCAACCAGGGGGTATAAAATCGGAGCCCCTGGCTACGTGTGTTTGTCATAGCACTTGCGTTGCTCTTCTATTTTTCTCTCTCTCTCTCTCACTCGCGTTGCTCTTAGACGTTATATAAATAAATAAATAAATAAATAAATAAATAAATAAATAAATAAATAAATAAATAAATAAATTGAACGATCACTGTGAATCACATAAAGTCCGTTTCCTGGCAAACCGACTGGCTTCGCCCTTCGCAATTGGCAAAAAAAGAAAAAAAAATGTGAGGGAGGGAGAGAGAAACAATGCCTCGTGTATACTATCACCAGGTCTGGCCAAACATCTTGACGCAGTTTTTTGAAAGACATAGAATCGATTGAGAAGGAAGATTAGTCTACCGACGAGGCCGTCCACCCACTTGTGAAGTCGCGTCCCCTGGAACAGCGCTCCACGGAGCAAAGCAACCGCCGGTTTCATGTGCTACGACCACTATTATCAGGCCGTAGCCACTATTATAGCTGTATATCCTCTGTTCATCCGCTCCCGATAAGGGGGAGGGGGAGGGTAGATGATGCGCGTTTTCAACCGGGACGTGCTCGTGACAACGCGCTGAGACCAGGCGCACGCCACGGCGACAAGGCCTCTCTCCGCGGTAGCGGAAGCGGAGACCGGGCCTCGCCATTGAGAGATAGCGATGGGCGGCTGCTGCAACGAGCGGTCTTCACGGAACCGCGCGGGGACATCTTGCCGAACAAGGCTGCGCGTTGGCCGAGCAGACGGCATGGCGTCTGCACACGCACGAGATGCCACTCGGAGGGGGCTGCCTGTATGTGCGTGCGGAGGGGGGGGGGGGCAGGCACACACCCCCCTTGCGTGCGCAGGAGGGGCGGGGATTGAAGCGGCAGGGGTGATGTCTTTTTGAGCTAAGCAGAGTGGCCTTCGTTGCGTGCCCAGCCATGTCGATCTCGCAGCGACGACGAGTGCGACATTGGCCGCATGAGGTCTCTGCCGTCGCTTGACTGGCGGCCACTTTGTACGGCGCCCAAAAAAGTGCGCAAACCCTTCTGCGGGGCTTGGGTTAGCGGTTGAATGCTGCTGTTATAAACGTGCGGGCAAGCCGTCGGTGTCGCTCTCAAAGTGACGCCACATTGGGGGTGGGGAAAGAGAGAGAGAGAGATAGAATTTCAACTTGCTTTGCAGGAAGGCAAACAGGTTGGCCTGAGCTAACGCGCCTTAGCCGGATATACGCTGCAAAGATGTGAGGTGCGATGAGAGATGATGATGACATAGCGCTTGGCCAGTGCAGTATCCCGTCCGATCATTTTAAGGTGTCAAATTGTCACCCCAAAAGATCGTCCAAGATTGCCACTTTTGGGGAGATGCAGCTGGTCGGTAATTGATATTGAAAGCTTCTAGAAAGAAGGGAGACTATAAGTGAACCGGTCCTGTAGCTTTGCATGCAGTGCGAGTTTCAAATGTATATGCACGCAGCGATGATACATTGCCTGCCGGAGGTGGCCCATGGTGAAGATTAATGCGAATGACACGTCTGCTTTGCGGATTTCAGCGACTAAACTGTAGATTGCAATGCTGCGGGATGGGCTTGTGGAACTTTTCGCAGCGGATGTGCCCTGTGTGAAATCCCGCGCTGGTCTCGCGTATCACACACACAAAGAAAAAAAAAAACGAAAAAAGCCCAGAGATTATAAACCTTCAAGTACGCCGGCGCTGGGGGCAGCGATCGCTTGAGGGATCTTGGCGAAACCGGCAGATTGCGCGCTACTCGAGCTTCTCGGCCAAAGCGTCTCCGGTGCCGCCCACGATTAAACGCCTTGCACACCGCCTTCCCCCAGTAAATCTCGGCCTTGAGGAAGACGAGCGAACCACTTCGCCCGAGCGCATTCTAAGCCTAAAATAGGTTCGATACGCATGCGCGAGACCCGATCGACCCCGATTTCGCAATGCAGTCCCTCTCTCGTCTGTATATTTGCGTGCGCCGCTTTCTTTTCGGCGCTCCTCCCCCGGTGGAAACAAGAGCAAACCAACGCGCAATAAATCGCCACGAATCAACAAACATTCATTCATTCCGAACGCGGCGGGAGAAGTATGTGGACAAGCGCGCAGTTTCACGCGCCCCCCCACGCTCTCGTGAGTCACGTTTTCCTCGCTGGCTTGTTTCTCGCGCCGGCAGTGGCGCGTTCGTCCATTGAGAATCGTATAGCACGTGCCTCGGCCTCTGTCCTCCTCGTCGTCGAAGGCCGCATTCTCTTAGCTATATTGGTGTCAACGATATTGCCGCTTTAGCGGCCAGTGTCTTCGTTTCGTTTCCTTTCTTTCTTTCTTTCTTTCTTTCTTTCTTTCTTTCTTTCTTTCTTTCTTTCTTTCTTTCTTTCTTTCTCTCTCTTTCTTTCTTTCTTTCTTTCTTTCTTTCTTTCTTTCATTTCCTTTCCTCGCTCGTCCGGCGAAATCGACTGCATACCCAGTTTCGTACATCGCGTGAAACGTGGTGGAGGCTGGCACGACTTCTTGCAGTGGCAGCGTTTGCACCGAAAGCTAATTCGCTGCTTTTATTGCCAGCAGCTATGTGAAACTGTTGTTTACTTAGGCGCCATGGTAAATGAATGAATGAATGAATGAATGAATGAATGAATGAATGAATGAATGAATGAATGAATGAATGAATAGAACAAACTGTGTTCTGTACGGCTGCTAATAGGTGTTTTTAGGTCTTGCCTTTTCGTTCTTTTTCCGTTTCTGTGTTCGTCGCTGGACCGCAGTGAAGCATAGATTGTTTGAAAGCTGCGTGGCATGTAATCTCACAAATCTGGTACGAAGCTTAAAAACAAGTAATAACGAATAAAAGCGCCGCCCTGGGTTTACGTGGGGCCAATTTTCAACGGGCCATAAATTCAATGGGCCAGATTTTTTTTTTTATTGTCGCAACTAGTAACACAACCTGCACGTGTAGCTGCAAGTGCTGCAAGCACCCTTGACCTGGTTTTGACATCCCACCCTGATACAATCTCGGAGATTTCGCACATACACGGTATAAGCGATCACTGCCTACTTGCATTTTTCAATTAATGCTTTAACCCGCAAACCAAATAAAATCTGAAAAAAAATGTACATATTTAGGAAGAAGCTAACTTTACCGCCATAGATAACGAATGAACTGCATTTCTCTACACATTCTTACCGAATATCAAAAATCGTTCGCTTCAGCGCAATTGGGACATGTTCGCCGCTAAAGTTCAGGAACTAACTGAAAAGTACATTCCATCCCGCATCATTACCTCCAATTATGATAGTCCTTGATACAATGCCCATCTTAAGCGCCTATGTCACCGCAAAAAATGCCTATATCACTCCGCAAAACATTGGCCAACTGCCACACGCTGATCTGCTTATATGTCCGCATTAGACACGTACGTAACAGCACTAAAGAATGCTGAACCTCACTTTCTATCTGACGTACTTCCATCGATGTTAAAGACTAACGTTAAATAGTTTTAGGGTGTGATCAACCCCTTGCATGATGGGCTCCTAACCCTGGAATACCCATTGGGCATCCTTATACCTAAGGAACAGTGCGCTGCCGCCCTTAATGACACATTTGTGCAAAATTGTTCTGTCCCCTACAGTGACCGCCTACCTCCTACTCGCCGGTACGATTATGTAGTTATGCCTCCAGTGATTGTGGATAGGACTGGCGTTGCGAAACTAATTGATTTTCTGAACCAACACTCATGGCCTGGTTACGACTCTATTAACTCATTAACTCAAAATTTCTTAAAAATACCAACGCTGTTACTTCAATTATACTAACAAAAACTTTTTCAGCAATCAGTGCATACGTCTACTCAACCTAGCCAATGGAAAATCGGGAAGGTGGTTCCACTGCATAAATCAGGTAACAACAATTAAACAGCTAATTATCGCCCCATCTAACTATCAAGCACTGGCTATCCAGTAGAACGTATAATCTTCAAACATATTGTAAACTTCCTGGAATCCAATGCATTTTGCACACCAGCCCAGCATGGATTTAGAAAAAACATTTTCATGTGAAACTCAGCTCGCAATCTTTACGCACAAATTTAATCGTATTCTCGATCGTTCATTTGCAGATTGAATTTTTTTAGACTTCGCTAAAGCGTTTGGTAAGGTCTGCCATAAACTTCTACTTTGTAAACTAAGTCAGCTGAACCTTGACACTAACATCAGGAAATGTATTGAATGCTTCCTATCTAATTGCTCTCAATTTGTAACTGCAAACAGCCATAACTCCCCACTTCGAAGCGTAACTTCCGGTGTACCTCAAGGTTCAGTACTCGGGCCTCTTTTGTTCCTCATATATGTTAACGACCTCCCTTCGTCACTGCCATCTAGCATTCACTTATTTGCTGATAATTGTTTTATCTATCGTGAAATAATGCAAAGGATACTAACCACTTTCAGTCTGATCTAATTAGAGTAGCTAACTGGTGCAGACATTGTCTAATGGAACTAAACGTTGGAAAGTGTAAAGTGATGCGCGTATCCCGAATAACTAACATCATGCTTACATATATTACCTAGATAATGTTCCCTTGGAATTAGTTCACTCTTATATATACCTAGGTCTTCATATCTCTGCTAATTTAACTTGGAATGTTCATACCAACTACGTAATTCGCAATGCTAACTGCATGCTTGGCTACCTACGCCGTAACTTTTACACTGTCTCTTCATCACTAAAAATGCTTCTTTATACTACCGTTACACGTACGAAATGTAAATATGCATGCGTTGTTTGGGATCCTGCCATTGACCAACTAATTAATTCTTTAGAACTCGTACATAATAATTCAGTTCGTTTCATCTTACGTTGTTACAACAGAACTGCAAGTCTGTCTGCCATGAAAACCAACCTTGCGCTTACCCCACTTTCTTCTCGTCGTAAAATCGCACGTTTAGTCCTCTGTCATAAATTATACCATCATTCAACACTCCGCAACGATTTCATTTTTCAGCCACAATACGTACCGCCTCGAATCAATTACCGTCATAAAGTTGGTCTTGAATCATGTCACACTAAAACTTCGTTGCAGTCATTTTTTTCTGTGGTCATCCACGGAATGGAGCCATCTTCCTCGTGAAGTCGGATCCATTCACGATAACCAAAAATTTCGAGCAGTTCTAGCTAACATCGTGTAACTGAAGCATTTTTTGTTGTTGTTTACTATGGTTGTCACCTAAGTGCTTTTGTATTTACCGCTTTACTGCCCGAGTTTGCTACCAATTTATCATGACGTAGTTAACCCTAGCTAAAACTGTATAATCAGAAGCCTTTGTACTTAAACGTCTTAACTGCTTATATTTTTATTTTATTTGCTCTAACCCACTCCCCTCTTTAATGCCTTTGGCCCTGAGGGTAATAATAGTCAAATAAATAATAAATAAATAAATAAATAAATAAATAAATAAATAAATAAATAAATAAATAAAATTATTTATGTGCAGTCATGGTGTGGAACCCCACGCCATTTCCAATCGGAGATAAATGTCTAAACGGCTCGACCGCAGAATGCGCGTAGTGGTACACTCTGATGACCGAACTCCTTGCACAGCGTCATTCCGCAGCGTTGCACGCTGTGTGTGAAACGGGGCCGTGTACAGCGGTGGGAGTATTTCCTTCTTGCAGTTTTGGTGTGCAACTGGGGTGTAATTCACTTTTGGGAGAGTTGTCGTCGTGCGATGTGCCATCGTTTCCATTCACGGACAGCCTTGCCCGCTCCGGACGCACAGCTGTCACCACAGGTTGCGAGCATTTCAAGTAGCTTTCGTTTCTTTAACCCGATGGCAGTTTTCCTTCTTCGAAATCATTACAGTCTCGGACCAGTTCTGTGGATTTCCTCTAAGTGGAGCAAGTTTCGTTAAAGGAGGGGGGGGGGGAAACTCTCCATCTACCCGACTGTAAGGTCGAAGCTGCAAAGGAAGCCTATACGGGTTTCTCAGAAGGCTTCGCAGTTACAGAAAAAAAAAATAAAGGTTCTGGTCTGAGTTCTGGTACATACATACCGGTTCTGGTATGTATGCGCTGTAAGTGACGATTTATACCATGGACAGCGCTTGTCTACGTCGTCCTTTTTTGTCCTCCGTCTATGTATGCGCTGTAAGTGACGCTTTATACCACGGAATACCAACTAGCTCGTACTCAAACCTTGCCGAGTATCGAATCCGAAACTAACGCCTTCGAGATTCCACGAGATTGCACGAGACACAACGTGCGGCTACGCTGCTATCTGGAATTAAGAAGCAACACAATGGCTACTGGGTTGCGTTTTTTTTTTTTTAGGCGACCAAGGAATCTACTCGAGTGACCGTGACAGGCGGTCGCTTTGTCAACGAACCAGGAGATGCCGCTGTGTGGACGATTATAAAAGCTATTGTGTTGCTAGTCGTTTCGTTCGCAAATTGTACAATAAGATAAAAAAAAGATAAATAAAAGCGACTGTGTAAACGTACAGAAGCCATAGTTCCCATGTGCTGTCTCTTCGGCGAAGTGCTCGTCAATCCCTATCAAGAGGCCAAGGCAAAAAGAAAGCCCGAACGAAATTTATAGTACGTCGCAGCAAAGCGTCACCGCCGGCCATTTCGGTAAACGGTGCATTCCCGAGAGGCGGCTTATAGACGCCGTTCTGCGGTATCTAAGGAGCCTCTCGAGCTCTCTGACTGTATAATCTACAAGGGCGACGATGCGCCGCAATAGACTGAGAAGGGCGTCGTACGTAATAAGGACGAACGCAATTAAGTTGCGACCTTTCGTGCCGAGTTATTAATTTTCATTTCTCACTGACATTTAATTATGCGGAGTCACGCGGCGAAGCACCGCGAGAGGGCGCTAGACGGCTCATGCTTTCATCGATAAAAGTATTTTTCGATCAAAATATATATAAAAAATGGTTTAAGGTATACTGCAAAGATAAAGAGAGCAAGATTGGTATCGCGTGCCACCACCACGTTTTAAAGGGGATGCTCGCATCATCGTAACAAGCGCCGCATCCTTGGGTCGCGAATCATGAGCACCATATCCCGTTACATTGAGTTATTGAAAAATAATAATTAAAACAATAAACTACTGCACTCAGAATTCTGAGCAGGCACTGTCGTCTCATGTGATAAATCTGACTTCAATGAAACGTTAAACTAAACTGAAAAAGCCAAATGCACAGTCACCCGTTTAACTCGTCTGCTCACTGCACACCGCCCAGCTCCATGAGCACCTATTCTGCGGTGTCGTTCAACTCACATTGATGTCATGAGTGTCTGTGTGGATGATCACTGTTAAGCACAAGGTCACTGGTTCGGTGTCTGGCCATCGCGGCCACATTCCAATAGGGGCGGATTGAAAGAAAGTTCTTGCAGCATAATTTTGCGATGAACGTAAAATAAATTCAAATCACACCAAATCGGATCAAATTTATCGAGCACCACATGCGCATAAGGACGTAAATCCTGTGCAAAGGCTCGACTAGAGATTTACGACTAGAGGTCACGGGGTTCACTCCGAGGCACCTGACTCTCACCCCCGCCCCCGCCCCCTCCCCACAATTTTTTTCTTCACTGCAGTATTATGTGAGTAGCTTTTTGACCTTAAACATCATAATCTAATTTAACTTAAACTAGGAACGACTACAACTGAAAGTACAAAGGCGCATTTACGCCGATGTCTGGACCTTCGTCGGCGGGACGCGTTCGAAGTCTGTCGAAACTATCCTGCAAGCTCCACGTGCGTCTTTCTTTAGTATTTTTTCTTTAAACGTCGCCTCGCCAGCGACCGTTCCCACGTGCCTATATCGTCGCATCGGCGCGCGTCATTAATTTAATTACCTCGCCCGTTCCACTCGCGGGGTGAAGTCGTGCCGTGCTCGCTTGTCGAACCGCGGCGGCTTCGATGCGCGCGTCCAATGAAGCGAGAACGCGACGAGCACCGCGATGCAATCAGCGACCGATTCGTCCTTTGCATTCGACGCGGCGGCGGCGACCGATTCTCTCGCGTTTTTGTTTTTTTTACTTCATCGCGTTCTTGTGTTTTCGTGACGCGTCGCGTTTCTTGATTTGTTGCTCTCTCGTCGTGTTCATTTCGTGCGATGCACCCTCGCCACCCCCCTCCACACCCCCACCCAACACTCTCGCACCCACATTTTTTTTTCTTTGATATCCTGGTTCGTGGTATTGGCGACCGCTTGCCCTGGGTCGCTCACGCGGCCGCGCAAACGATCTGCCGCGCTAATTAAGATAAGCCTTTCTTGCATCGCAATGTATTCGCGCGAGCTCCTTCGTGAATGAATTTTTTTTCCTTAGTGAGCTTACGAGGGGTGTCATTAGCATAGAATGAAACCTTCTCATTCTCCTGTGCTTTTTTTGTTTTTTTTCTCGGTGGCCACAACGTGCGTGTAACAAGTAAATAAGCGAGGAAGCCTTTGCGTAGAGGCTTCGTGCGTGTATGGGCGAGGGGGTCGCCTCCACGGCGCCTTTTTCTTCTCTATTTTTCGCGCGTCGGCCGCGAGAAATCGCGCTTCATTATAAAACCCCTCAATCTCCCAAAGTAGCGCCACTCACTTCCCTCCTCCTCCGCTCGGCGCGGCCTCGACGGTGGCGCCGCTGGTGGTGGGCCTGCCGTAGCAGACGACGGCTAACACGCTACGGGAGGAAATCCGCGGAAAAGTTCGTTCGAGTACTGCGGAGCAGTTTTTTCAATCTAGATCTTGCTTTGTCAGTCGGTAACTGGCCTTAAGAATGTCGTGTCGGATTTGCGGAAGAAATAGAGAAAAGCACCATTATTCAAGGCGTATTTAAGGCGTAAAGCGCGCGCACGTTGAAAGTTCGTGTTGCTGAAACACAACACAAGCACGCGGTGTGCTCAGACACGCGAGTAATTACCAGAGTTTCAGGTTTTGACAGCGCGAAAGTATGTGCACGTGGTTTCGTAGGTTAATTTACGTACCTGCAGGATGCTTTTGTTTGGCCGGCGCGTGAGAGATTCCGACTGTCTGCGGTCAGCAATGCCTGGCAGCAGGGCCGTTTCTGTTCCGCGCCTTTTACAGATGTACGTAGCTCATGCACAGGTTGTGGTGGCCATGAGCAACGTTTTCACACATAGCCGGTATAGATAATTTTAACAACGTACCAGCATATGAAATCGTTATTTATTTATTACAGTGCAAATGGTTTGAATTTGATAGAAAAGAAAGAAGGAACTTGATGGGACAACTGGAAAGAGGTTCAGAAAATAATTATCCCCCTCCCTCATTGGCACCAGCAACACTTTTGTTGAAGTGCTAATTTTATCTGTGTGTACTACGTGCGTCTGTATTCTTTTGCGTTGTAAGTTTTCACAAGGAAGCAGTGTTGCGTTAACTGGAACAGTCAAGGCACACAAGACAGAAGAAAAGTTGATTCTTGGGTTTTACATCCCAACACCACGATCTCAAGGCACGCCGTAATGGGGGCTCTGGATTAATTTTTTTTTTGCAGCTGGGGTTCTTTAACGCACCCCCAATGCACTGGACACGGGCCCGTTTTGACACGGGCGTCAAAAGAAGAGGTTGGAGGAGCCGTGTCACTTCACAAAGCCGCGCGTTCTTTGCCACTTGCTCGAAGTCAGCCCGCCCGATCTTGTGAATCCACACTTTTCTTCGTTTTGCGTTGCGCCCGGCGGATGGTAAAACAAAAAGCTTTTTGCCGTCACTGGGTCTGTTGTGGCAACCGTAGGCGCAGCAGCACGGCATCGCAATTAAGCACTCGGCCCTAACACATTGTATAAAACTACCGCGCTCCTTCAAACCGCCTGCCGTACTTCGTCGCGCGGGCCCAAGAATGGGGGTCGCAGGCCCAAGATTGGGGGTCGCAGCCAGGGGCGTAGCCAGGGGGGGGCTTATGGGGCTTCAGCCCCCCCCGAAATTTTTTCGTGCTGTCCATGCACCGCCGACCAAAGCGACCCCCGGCGCCGGAAATCACTCTGGATTTTGTCTAGAATGTCTTTTTGACGCTCGAAAAGACATTTAACCGTAAAGATGGCGAACTCGGGCTGGATTTCGTGGCAACGCCCATACACCGGCAGTCACATAACGCCAAGCAGTCCCATCCGAGCACGAAGTTTCAAGGGCGCTTTGACTGTGAGCGGGCTCGCCGCGGCATCTCACTGAGACCACGGAATCTATGGAGCGCATGGATATCAATTGCGAAACTTTATGGGGATAAATCTAATAAGCTCTTGATGTGAAACGTGCATTGACATTTCCAAAGTTGTGCTTTAAATTTTCAATTGCGGAACTTTGTGGGTTTAATGTTGTTTTAAACATTTGACGCCAAAGGTCTATTGACTTTTGTAAAGTCTTACATCGGAACATACACGAGACAAGCCAAATCAACACACTAGCAGACGAGTTGACAAAGCACGCAGCGAGGTCCAATGAGGCGATGCGTTGGGGTGGTTCATTTGTGCCGTCATGTCACATAAAAAATATCAACATTTTTTTTAACCTACGCCAGAACATCCATGTCAAGACACTAAAGCGAGCCAAAGTAACTACGTTCTTATTTATTTTTTCTACTTTGACTTTTATTCGCTGAGGGCACATTGAGCCCCTTCAATTTTTTTTTGTTCTCGCTACCCTACCCGCGGGCTGCCAGAGCGAGCCAGAGCGCATATGTTTTTCTCGTATGGCCCCGACCACCACGCGGTGCACTTCGGTGGGCGTTCGGTTTGCTCTGGCCGAGTGGATTTTCACCTGACAGAGTTTTGGAAGCTTTCTGGCTAGCAGACGAGAAAAAAAAAAGAATGGTCGCTCGCCGCCATCACTGTGGGGACTCGAAGGATTGCACCGCGTTCCTTGAGCGGAACCTTTCTGGAAAGTCTTGTTTCGCCGCTGTAGGATACTGAGCAGTATGCGTATGGTTCTCAGTGGGCCAATCGTCTCATGTTTTCTTCGGTATTAATTCCGTATCCCCATTAGGTGCCCGATGTAGGCATTCGATTCTGGCCAACATAGTTTCCTATGCGTTCTTTTTTTCATTTCGGTGCCTCCACCCCACAGAAAAAAAAATACATTGTTGCGGCGCAGCGAATTGTCGCATGGTGAAAGTTCGATTTTGATACTTCTTTTGCGGAAAGTAATGGGCGACGGGACGCTTCAGTTGCCGGATACGTTTATCATAATATTGCGAAAGCAATTATATGGACACTCCAGGCGCATTCCTGCCATCGCCCTCATGTTTCGTATAAAGTCCAAGGGTGATAAAATCGTGACCACGCGCTGCATGCTGTATGTGCGAGTGAAAGCCTAGGAGGGGAGGTGGAATGGGTGAGCCGACGATGGTGGCTCAGTCTTGTGTGCGCAAAGGAGAAAAGCGGGGAGCAAGCGCGCCACCTTCCGTCGCGCGCAATACATCGGGGGGAGTGGATGGAATGGGGGCGGAATCTAGGATTCTGTGAATCTATGATTGTGCAACATGTTTATTTGCCTTGCTTGACGCATTACATACAGTTACTTTTTCTTACATACATAGACTCATTGGAGACTTATACGTATACTTAAATATCTTGTTGCGAGGTTTTGTGTATACATGCAGTGAACTTTGTTTCCAGTGACACTTTTTTGTCCTTTATCAAGCCGTATTTTCGCATTTGTATATCCCATTGTATCTGCATTTCTAATGTACGAGGGCGAGTCAAATGAGAGTGCGCCTACCCTAACCGCGCAATAATGGTTCGGTTCATTAGCTGCGAGGCATGCGCGTAGGAGAACGGCATGTCTCATTTACAAAAGTGACACGCAGGTGTGAAGATAACTGTTCTTTAATGCTCTCATACACTGGGTTGAATATGGTTGCGTCACATAATGGACACTTCAAAAGTTGAACAGCTCGGTGTCGCGAAGTTTTTGACAGCTAAAGGTGTTTCCAAAAGAGAAATTATTCGCCGCATGGCTGCCGTTTACGTTGAACACGGCATTTCATTGACCACTGTGAAGCGTTGGAGCAAACGGTTTAAAGGACGTTGTAAAGACATTCCAAAACCGGGCCAAAGCCATCGTGCAATCACCCCCCACACAATTTCAAAGGTTCATGAGCTGATGAAACAAGAACGGAGGATAAGCATCGATGAACTGGCAGACCGTCTGAACATCAGTCACGGTTCGGTTCACGCCATAATTCATGAGCTTCTCGGTTATCGGCTCTTTGGTGCGCAATGGATCCCCATGATTTTGATCCATAGCGAGAAGACGGAGAAGTTTCGCGCTGCCTTGACTCATCTGATCGGGTATCACAATGAGGATGACGACTTCTTGTTTGCATTTGTGATCGGGGGCGAACCTTGGTGCCACTACTACGAGCCTGAAACACGACGGCAAAGCTTACAGTGGAAACATTCGAATTTACCACGCCCAAAGAACGCAAAGGCCATCATTTCCGCTGAAAAGGTGTTGTTGACTTTTTTTTCGGTCGTCAGGGTCCATTACTGATAGAATTTGCTAAATCTTGAGAGGCTATTAATTGTTTCCGATATTGTGAAACGCCAGAACGGCAGTGTGTCGCAATCAAGAACGAACAACGTGGAAAATTGACGAATGGGGTCATCTTGTTCCACGACAATGCCTGTCCCCACGTCGCTTATGTGGTTAATACAAAACTGGCAAAGTTCGAGTGGGAAACGCTGCAGCATCCGGCATACAGCTCAGACCTGTCACCTTGCGACTTCTACATTTTGGGGCAACCGAAAAAAGAGCTCAAGGGAGCCAGATACAGACTTCTTGAAGCAGCAACCCAAGGAGTTTTATAAGACGGGAATCACGCGATTCGTTAGTCAATGGGACAAATGTCTAAATTCTCATGAAGACTACTTTTAAATAAAGTACCCCGTTGTTAGCTCACATTAATTTGACTTGCCCTCGTATATCTTGCAGAATTCCTGCTTTTTATACGTGCCCTCTGTTGCGACTATGATTTCGGTGCAATTACTCACGATACACGATCGGTGACAGCTGCTCCTGCGTAATACATTAAAACAACTTACAGCGTCATTGAGATTTTTCACTGGCCATTGCATATATACAAGAATTTAAGCACGGTTCTTAAATGACAAAGTTTCGTTAACATATTTGTCCTCAACTTGTTCAGTTCATTGCCTTTTAATTTTTCATATCAGTGGCATGCACTGCTTTCCTGGTTTCGAACTGATATATTTCTAAAGTTCGTGTGATATTTTCTTTACTTAAACAGACAAAATATGGAAGCATTGATACCAGTTATTATGGGCAAAATTTTTGGCACATACGAGTATATTCTTTTATGAAAAAATACATATTTTATTGTTTTGACTGTGCGTAGCGTTCAAGAATTCGTTTGCAGCATCTTTGGCAATGACAATGCAGTTATTATTCATGGATTTGACCCCTTGACAAATTGTTTAAGAGGAAGCTTTAGCTCGGGCCCAATCCGACGCGGCCTATTCAAATACTTGTAAAACGCAGAAACGCTTTTCTTAGATAATCCTGCTAATCGCTTTTGTTGAAATTCGTTGCATTTGAGAGAGAAAGTTAAATCCTAGTTCTGTTGGAAACACAACTTTGATTTAGGGCCTGAATTTTGTTTAAAATATTTAGAAAAATTCAGAAGTTTGAAAAAATAGAAGCACGACGTTTCCAAACTAATAGCTATGCATGAAGAACAGACATTGTGGTTCTGTAAACGGCATCTATTATAACAGTCAAAGCAGACAAGTTTGCTATGTCAATTTGTATCTTACGTGAATTGGTTACGTTGTGTACAAGGGTTCTGCACAAGCCGTATTTCCACAATACTAAATTTTTTTTTAGATTCATGTGTAACATATCTATTTTGTCCGCTGTAGATGTACTATTATATGCAATGCACAGAATTGTGATATCATTTTTCATGGTTGAGTCACGGAGCTTTAAACTTGATAGTTTCGTTTTCTGAAAATTTTAGAATTGGCCAATTTTTAATAAATAATTGACCACTTAAAGGAAAAATTCGAAACAAGTAGTCACTAGACTTAAACTTTTTCTTTTAAATGCAACAAACCTCCTCAAATTTGGTGAAGTGGTTGCAGGGAAAAACGAATTCCCCTTCTACATGTATTTAAATAGGAGCACCCGAGCTAAAGCTTCCTCGAACAAAATTTCTGGCTACGCCACTGGCCCCATATATATATATATATATATATATATATATATATATATATATATATATATATATATATATATATATATATATATATATATATATATGGGGCCAGTGGCGTAGCCCCCCCCGAACAAAATTTCTGGCTACGCCACTGGTCGCAGCGCGCTGGAGAGAAAAAATATACAAAAGCGCGGCGCCTGCTCTGCGCCAGAAAGAAAAAAAATATACAAAAGCGCGGGGCCCGCTTTCACGTGCCACAGATTGGCCAATGGGGGAGCGGAGGAGGCTGGGGCGACAGGAGGAGTGGAGGAGGAAGCGCCTGGGTGAGCGGGGTGGCGGAAAGATCTAAGAATGGCGCTACTTTTGGAAAATTGGGGGGCTTTACTTCATTAGCGATTGACGCTCCATCTGGTGGCGTCCTGCCGAATTAATGGGCGCTGTGGCATCGAGTAATTCGTTTGCTTTGGGGGGAATCGCCGGTGCTCTTCACGCTGCCGGTGAGCGCTGACTGATCGCTGGAGGGGCCGAATGCAGTCGCGATCCATGTCGCAGGCACTCACTTTCGTGTGAATCAAAACTTGCATCTACTCGGTGTCGCCTTGGTGGCCAATAGGTGTCGCAAAAAAAAAAAAAGTGCTCGTAGCCACGAGCTCCGTGTATCGCGTTACAGTCGCCGAGCACCGTAAATTTGCACTGCGGCCAAAATAACCGTTTACGTCGAGCTTCAACCGTAGGAAACGAATTCTCCGGACGTCGTGATGTCATGGCTTCCCTACGTGACACGGCCGATGTGCCTTTTGCTTACCTCGCTGTGCAAGCGGATGAGCTTTAGAGGAAAGGAAGTGGGGGAGGGGGTTGCGGTGGCCTTCCTCTTGCCCCAATTCCCCGGTGCCCCGCTAAATTCTTCGAGTTCCACCAGCCAGCGCCCTTCGTATTCGCTTGTTCTTTTTCTTTTTTTCGTCGACAAAACAGAATCTTGGGCAGCGTTGGGGAGGGCCGGGCAACCCCGTGAGGCCGCGCAACCTGTACCGCGGTATCCCGAAATAAAACTTTTGGATTGGCGGCCTAAGGAGGGCTTCTGTGACGTAACCGACTTCTTTCTCTCCCCATCTCTCACTTTCGCGTGGTAACGTTTTCTGCAAATATTTTTTTATTCTTCGTACTCGCCGCGGGTCGACGAGGCGTTTCGAACCGCAAGCGTGTTGTTTCGCCGACCGTCTGGCCAGTGTTCCTCAACGCCCCCGTCACCCTCTCCCTTTTACACCGCCCTCTCCTACAGCGGCGCAGAGCCGCGGCCATGGGGCAACGGCGGATCGCGAGTCGGTGTCGTGTTCGCTTATTTGCACTTCTCCCCCCTGGCGCAATATTCCGGAGCGGCTTTCGCATCTATGTATATGTGCGGCGGAATCCATACTGCCAGCCAATAAGCGCCGCTTCGGCAGCCATAGCCCGCTTCTGCGGCCATAACGGGACTCGCAGATCGATGCCAAGGCATCTCCGGCCAGACAGTTTGCCCTACATATGTGTCCTAGAGGCAGAATCGTGTAAGGGACTAGTCGGGGCGAATGAACTTTCGTCCTTCTGATCTTGCGCTCTTCAATGGAAGGTTTGGAACTCGAGGAGTACTGACACGTCGATGGGTGTTCGCTGCGCACACATACTATAAGCAACTATATACTCCATCTCACAAGTGCCTTGCAGCACCGTGGCAGCGTCGAGGCTCCCTTAGCCAATAGGAAGGCCGAATGTCGTTCTCAAGATGTGTTCATCCGCGCCGTGTCGTTTCCTAACGCGCCACTTATGGCTGTATTGTATCGCGCACCAAGTAGCCGCAACAAACTCTAATCCCGCCATTAATCAAACAGTTACGTCTGGAACTGTATCACACTGCGCAAGGATTTTGCCTGTGCACGCCAGGTGCCTGATGCGGTGCTGCAAACGACTTCTGAGATGGGGTACATTTAAGGGACTTGCAGAGGGAGTGAAGGAGTGCTAGCTTCCATCTAACGTTACTATTTCCCCCAGTGTAGGGTAGCAAACCGGACGCTCGTCTGGTTGACCTCCCTGCCTTTCCTCTCTTTGCTATCTCTCTCTCTCTCTCTCTTTGGCGAGAAAAAAAAACTTGTCTTTTGACTGACTTGACGTCACTGACATGACGTGCGTTTTTTTTTTTCAGTATGTCAAGATCCAAACTTTGTAAACCATTGAAAAAAATATATATACTGACGTCAGAGCTCCCTTAATGGCATGACTGCGAAACCACTTTCGGTTTCTCAGTGTATCGTGACGTCACGAAACAAGGTCACTCCGTCACGCGCGGCTTCTTCGGCAGCCGTGCACGCGAGCTCAGCCAAAATAAGCACTTATTTTTATCTCCGTGAGCGACGTCATCGTGCCGATCCTAATTGCTACACTACGTCAGCAAATCTCGCTCAAGAAGTGAAATTTGAGGTGGTCGGTATAGGTTCTCGTCGTGGTATTTTAGGCGCCATAGGCAGAGCTAAATAAGAACACGATCGTTGCCTCCTCCTCTTATTCTGTCCTGCTTGCCGCCTGAGGCACCGCGATAAAATCTTGCTGCGTGTCATAACGGCACAAGATATGTCGACGTGGCCAAGTGGGTCATTTTCGAAACCAACCTTAGTATCAGATTAACACGTACCTAGGTGTTTGATAGACTTTATACTTGATAACGGTGACTTTGATACGGGCGACAAGCATGCGGTGGAATTTCTATAGCTTCAAAAACGTGTAAGCTCTCCTTTCACTTCCTTCTTTCACTCTTCAATTCAATGCAAGGTTAATTTGAAGTTCAATTCCATAATTAGATTGAGTTAAACGTTGTGCTCTTTGAGAACGCAACCGACGCCAACTTTGGGCCAGCTCAACGTTATTTGCCCCGATTGTGGCAGCTTTGCGATTGCGTGTGCGTTGAATGAGTGCTACACCGCGAAAATGTTGGAAGAGTTTGGGGATATTGGACGTTGCGGCATGAAATGATAGCAAAACTGTGCAACGTGTCTACGCCTAATGGATGTAAGCTCCTCCGGGGCACAGTATACGAGCAAGGCTTCGGCGAGGTATGTAAGGCGTTGGGTTTCGAAAATCAGAAGCTGAACTTGTGCTGCGCAGAATTCGGCACGGCGGCGTTAGAAAGTTACTGAAGGCGAACGGGTGGTACGAGCGAAATAGCAGGGCGAGATGACAAGCTGGCGTGTTCCTGCCTGCATGGAAGCCAGAATGTGTTACGTAAGAGTAATGCGAAGCTGGGTATGATGGTTGAGAAAAACTCTAATGAATGAAAGAAAGAAAGAAAGCAAGAAAGAGTACGAGCTTTCGTCTCCCGTGTCTGTATATCTATAGTGTTATTCTACAGAGCACGAGGTCGCTAAGTTCGATTCCCGAACGCGTGACCGCACGTGCCACAAGAATGGAATTTAGTGCTCGTGTGATTATATTTCGGTTACTCCTTTGATGAAGCTCGCACGGTTAAATGGATTCGGAGCCCTCCACCACACCATGTCCCTTCATAGCCCTGGTATTGCTTTACGACGTTGAAATCACTCACTCACTCACTCACTCACTCAC
The DNA here is from genome assembly GCF_038994185.2 of Dermacentor albipictus. Classification (NCBI taxonomy): domain Eukaryota; kingdom Metazoa; phylum Arthropoda; class Arachnida; order Ixodida; family Ixodidae; genus Dermacentor; species Dermacentor albipictus. Next base: position 68,317,491 of record NC_091826.1, on the reverse strand, counting down.
TCACTCACTCACTCACTCACTCACTCACTCACTCACTCACTCACTCACTCACTCACTCACTCACTCACTCACTCACTCACTCACTCACTCACTCACTCACTCACTCACTCAATCAATCAATCAATCAATCAATCAATCAATCAATCAATCAATCAATCAATCAATCAATCAATCAATCAATCAATCAATGCCACTTACCTATCGCGATGCGGGCTTGCTATTTGGGCGACGATCGTCAGCACATTAAAGAAATGATTCCTTAACACTCGTCAGTCAAGGAAAGAAGCCTCTACCTGGCTTTCTGGCTTATGTCCCACTTTATTAATGATTGCTGTTCATGCGACCCGGAGGCAGTGGGGCACGACGTCGAGGAAGCAATCGTTCTGGTAGGAACCCGCAGTGTAGAAAAGCATGCAAATGGACTCTCGTCACGCGAAGAGCCGTTCGTGCGACTTTTCTTCTCACCTCGGAGACGGACGCGAGAATTGGGCCCTTGGGCAGTCGCACGTCTCCTTCTCTTCTTTTTTTTTCTCCCGGTCTTTTCGTCGATCGCGCTTCGCAATACCGGAGATTCGCGTCTCTTGATGATTCGCTGAAACGAGAGGCCCGTCCTCCGTACGAGGACAACGGGGCGTGTGCAGGCAGGCACCACGTTCGGGCTCCTCTTCCAGCTAACCCGCTTGGATCGAGGGGCGCGTCGTCAAGGGCGTCAATTTTCGAATTCCTGCTGCTACCGGTTTTCCTTGTACCGTGCGCGTAATAATACTGATCACTCACGAATTACCGTTTCTTTCTTTCTTTCCTTCATAATCGAAGTGCCGGGTCGCGACGGGTGGTGCACATCATTCTGGTTTTAGCGAGGAGCGATCGCCTGATGACCGTCATCGCGGTTCTCGAGGGCAGTTCGCACGCCACGGAGGGACAGTATATTTGTGGGTGCGTTGCTACTTTTTCTCGCGCGGCTGGAGTTTTTTCACCACGCGTTGACGACCGGGCAGCAGCGTCGCGAGGCTGTGACTGATGACGTAGCGACCTTCACGCTGCGGTCAGGCACGTGTTGGGATGGGATGTAACGATGCGGAGAGAGAGAGAGAGAGAGAGAGAGAGAGAGAGAGAGAGAGAGACGGTGCTTTGCATGTGAACTGAGCCGAAAGAGGCCTTACCATGCGCATTTCGAAGCAAGCTCTGCACACTGAAACGCGCGTTTGCTTGACTGGGCCACTGTTTCGAAGTTCCTGCGTTTGTTCTGTTGCTGTTGAATTCGGTCGAATTTTGGCGGTTGGGGAAAACTCGATGAATTCCTCTCGACGTCGTCCCCTTAGTCTCTCACTCGATCACTATCATGTACTCTCGCTAATTTTAGAATACTCACTCACTGGAATCAATCAATCAATCAATCAATCAATCAATCAATCAATCAATCAATCAATCAATCAATCAATCAATCAATCAATCAATCAATCAATCAATCAATCAATCAATCAATCAATCAATCAATCAAAGGTGTCTGCGGGTGAACAAACACAGCGGACATGGTTTTTCTATACCGTATCCGCCGCGGTGTCCCAGTGGTTATGACGTATGCCGACGGTGAGCTCGAAGTCAGGGGTTCGACTTACAGCCGCATTCGAACGGGTGCGGAGCACAAAAAACGCCCGCTTGTTTGGTGCATCGAGGAATGGTTGTTTCTGTCGTTCTTAACCGAAACGCTGAATCGCGACGGGTGGGGCGAATCATTCACGTTTAAGCGAGGAGCGATCGCCTGGTGACCATCATCGGTCCTGGAGAGCAGCTCGCGTATTATTCGAAATTAATCGATATAGCGGTGGAAAACTATCCGTAGTCCTTTTACTGTAGGGCGTATTTAGTAACTCGCTGTGTAGTTTGGGGACGTTGCGCTATACATTTGAAAATAAAATCGCATCGACTTAGGACGAGCTGGATCACCCTTATGTGTAGCGCGCGCGGCGAGGTTTTAAGTTTTGGGGAAGACTTATTAGTTATTCTGTGTAGTTACTACAGTCTCTCCGTGTTGGCGCACAAAGAAGCAAAGAATGCTCTGTGCGATCGCAGGGTTCAGGTATAGAGTCAGCACCGCCCCGAATCTCGACACGAGAGGATTGCAAAGCTAGCCGTAAATAAGGCGCTTAACTGCGAAACGAACTAGGGCTATGTATACAGCGCTTTGCGCTGGGTATACGGCAAGCGGAGGTCTACATTTTGACGTGCACACCTCGTCACCGGGTGAATTATTAGACGAGGAACTGCGCTATATAGGGCTGCATGCTGCGCCGAACAACGCATCGCGTGCTGACGAGGTCGGCGTTTGCTCCGCGCGTGCGTACTCCGAAATCGCCGACGACCGCGGGGCCATTATCGCTCTAGGAAATTCACTTTGCTCGGACGGTGATTCGCCTACATCGGGTGGCTCGTCGGCGCCTAAATGTGGAGCGTGCTCGTTCACCGCGATGCTAAGAGAAATATAATGGCAGGCCTGAGCGCGCGAAAGTCCCGCTTGACAAATGCGGCAGCGTCGGCACCCCTCCGCGCCTTGCACGGTGGTATAAGACGTACGGACGGCGCGGCTGACCGATAAAGGGCACGGACGCGGGTTAGCGCAGAGCGCTGCTAATACCCGAATTAATGCCGGCGAGATAAAAGGGGACGCGTTTATCTCGTCTCACTCCCTCCCTCCCCATCCTCCTATTTAGGCTTCTCTCGCTCTTATATTCGCCGCTAGAAAAAACGCGCGTATATACGCCTCCTCGTTTCTATATTCGAGGGCGAGTTTGGCGGCGTTGGAATTTTTACGAGTTCGTCGTCTATTCCGGGGCCGGCGGCGGCTGGCGGCGATGAGTCTGGCTGCTAAATATATGAACGCCGAGAGACAGAGCGTCGCGAGTGTGTGCGTGTGTAGTTGTGCGCTACACAGTGCGGCGGGGGGGAGGGGGGTGGTTCCATTTGCAGTGGGTATACGCGGTCCGTATAGCGGGGCAGCTCGCCGCTTCTGTGTCCGGTGACGGTGATCGAACACCGAGGAGCGGTTTGTTTACGCGGGCTGCTGCCGCTGGCTCGCGGTCCGGTATAGTTGGCGGTGGGCAGGCGCCCGTGTTCGCGACTTACCCCCGTATGCAGAAATGCAACTTAAGTTGAAGCCCATGCTTGACTTGATTTGAGTGACGCCTATTGGGAACGCGCTGAAGAAAACGCAGTGAGCGTCTTTGGGCACGTTAACGCCTGGCGTCATCTAAATCAAGTCAAGCATGGGCTTCGACTTAAGTTGCATTTCTGCATACGGGGGTTAGTTCGTGCGCTATACCAGTTTTTTTTTTTTTTTTTTGAAGAACAGGTGCAAGTCGTAACGACTTGATTGCATTGGATTAGAGAGCTGACGGGGGTAGCCGATGTTCTGTAGTTGACATTCGGAGGAAAAAGCTTCGGCATGCCTTGTAATGTGTACGCGGCAGATAATCGGCAGTCTGTCAAGGTTACGGAGAACGGGCGTCAAGCGAAAGGAAACGCTGTCGAGGACGGCGGGAAATTATAGGCAGTGTGGTGGAATTCGCAAACTCGCGAGGCAAAGGCAATTGGAGATCGCCGCGTGAGGCCTTCAACCTGCCAGTGGACACAAAGATGATGATGATGATGAGAAAGCCTTAGTGATAGCGAATGTGTGTTCAGGGAAGACGGCCGATCATTTACAAACACCTATTGGGAACGAAAAGATTTATGAACACGGCTCGAGATTCTTTCAGAGTGCCGCCGAAAACGCGGCCATAGAGAAACTTGCACGTTCTCAATGACAGTGGCGATCCAAGTTATTGATTTGGGAGCTCATGTTCGTCCCATTTCAGTCACTCTCTCGATAGGTGTTCGCGTATCCGCGCAGCATTCGCTGGTAATACCGTATTTACTCGTGCAAGGTCCGCATTTTCCTTTTCGCGAATTTCTGCCTGGTGCGGGCCTTACACGATACAGGCTTACGGCTACACACTGTAGCCTATAGCTATAACTGCGCTCCGAGTGCTATGCAAGTAAATGTGGCCACTGGCGGCTGACTGTGAACATATCTACAGTTGCCGACCGACTTTTCGGACACGGAACTCTTGTAGCGGCTTCCGGTAAATAACCAGCGTACTATACATGCGCGTGACGGTTAGTGAAACCTTTTCTCCAAATTTTTGCGCTCCAGTGTGGAGGTGTAGGCCGTTCACGAGCGCGGGCTTTGCACAAGTAAACGCGGTATACGAGATTGTAGAGGTGGATGCCTAGACGTATGTATGTTCTGTCACGGATGGAATCGGATTTGCGGTACGGTCCGTAGTTTCTTCGCCTGGCAGACCACGAGCCCTGAAACTTTGTGAACCTTTCAAATATATAGTACGTACTGCTCCCAATTGACCACCCATGCATCGTAATGACGTTACGACCCAGAGACATCTTGGAGAACGGGTAACAAAACTGGCTGCAGAGAAGCTGATGAAATATGTAGGGCACTCTGAGGTCTGCCGGTACTTTCCCTGTATGGTTTACAGGTCCCGGATCTTGTCATGCTCGTTTTCTTTTCTGCCTTCGTGTTCTTTGCGCTTATAAGGCAAACATGCATTCGTACAAGTTCGCCCTGATTTTTCCATCTTGCAAACAACTATTCGGCTTTGCTCTAGATTTGGTTTATCTCTATGAAATCTTGTCGGCTCCCCTTTGTGTAAATCATCGATGCTCATTAGACTTACGACTTTCGGGCCCCCCAAATTGGATTATATTTCTCAAATAGTGCACATTAGGGTGACGACACAGTGTTACACGCTTAAAGCAGTTATTAAACGTTATTGTTAACGCACGCGTGATTGGTGTTGAGCTAATGAGTGAAGATTACCAGCTATACAGAGTGACGCGAGTGCGAAAGGAAACGAGACGGTCTGTCTGTGGTGAAATTGGCTGCTCGCCCGCCAGATATGTATGAGTCATCGCGGAAGGTTTGGCGACCTGTCGGGTTCACTGCCCACGGTGGGAGCTAGAGAAAGGAATGAAAAAAAAAGAAGAAAATGACAAACAGCGTCTTGAACTCCTTACGCGCGGCAAAGTAACTGCGTTGCACAATCAGGAGGTCACGAGACACAAGTACAGTTTTACAGCAGGCACACGCGCCTCAGTTAAAAGCGCGGCACCTTCTTTTTTCTTTCTTTTTTTTTGCGGGTGTCTTAGCTTCACTTCGTCTTGATGCTTTCGCGTAGTCTAGCTTTGCAGTTGTAGAGTGAATCCTGTTGTTTTACGTGCCAAAAAGCGCGATATGATTCTGATGCCCATTGCCTATGCCTACTAAGGTGGACTGTCTGAAAAATTTCGACCACCTGGCGTTTCTTCAAGGTGCACCTAAATTTAAGTACACACGAGTTGTTTTGCCTTTCACCGTTGTTTCTCTTTTTCATTTGTTTCTTTTTCCACAAGCTGTCGTTAGTTGATGTAAGCTCACCCGAACTTTTTTTTCTAAAGCTCCGAATCGGTGTTCTGTGATGCGAAGAAATTAGTTCGTGCGTTGCTGGGAGGTTTTTGAGAGACAATGGGTGCGACCGCGGACCTCAACGAAGCTCGCAACAAGCTGCTTCAAGCATAGTGCTTGATTACTCTGTCTTTAATTGAGCGCAACGCTCGAGCGCTCCGTAGACAGAAGTGCGGACGTCTCTGCAATGTGGCATCTTTGAGTTAACTATCAAATATACGTGAGCGGGTCCTGACTTTTATTCACTTCATTTTATTTTGGTTGCTTGTTTGAGCCGGCCCATCTCCGATACGCTTTCCTCGACTATGCTGGTAGAAAATAGGCACCACTATTCATGACGCCAACCCTGCCTGTACACTGGGTTTCATCGAAGAAAAAGAAAAATGCACACGAGGGCGATGAGGATGGTCTTGTGTGGCGCAAGCCCTCTCCAAACGGTGCTCGATTTCGGTAGAACAGGATCTGCTTGCTACAAGCTCTGAACCGTTCCAGCGTGCAAATGCGCCTATAGAGACAAGGGCGAAAGAAACGACAAGAGGCACGTAGCGCATATTGTCCTTTCTTTCGTCCTTGTCTCTTAGGTACGCATTTACACGCCTGCAATGCTTAACTAACTCGCCCAACTAGCCCAGAAGGCCGAGGGTCCGCCAGCCAGGATGATTAGCTTGCGCAGCTCGGGAGGTTTTTCCTCTTTCTTTTTTTTTTTTCGAACTTTTCCACAAGAGTCGAAGAATGGCGAAACGCCATCGCTCGCTGTCCGCAAGCGCCATCGACCTCTCGCAGCTCGTCCGTTCTGGCTCCGCCCCAAAGGCTGCGACGTCATTTCGGGTGCCGTGCTGCGACACTCGCGTGCCTGGGACTCGCCTGCCGGTGGGTGACGTGTACCCGTGCGGCTAGCTAGGTGGGATTGACAAGGTGTCATTGCACCGTGACCGAGAGATTGCAGTTGTGTGCGTGCGAACGAAAGCAGAAGCCGCGGAGGATACCGTCGGGGTTCACTCGCGTGGTAGGGCGGAAACAAGACAACGGAAAGAAAGTAAACATCGGTAAACGTCGACAAACATCATCGTAGCAGTTAGTTTTGTTCGTTTAGCAGTATACTTCTCAGGTGTACTTTTAATTACGATAGGAGGCCTTTCTAGTTTTTTTGTTGCTACCTTAATAACATCACCCTTTAGAGCCGTATTGTATAGAAGAGTAAGGTTATCCAATGGAACATTTTTAGAGTTATGATTATTATTAAATGTGCTTTAGAAAGGTTGGCACCACGGGTGAAGTACGCTACTTCTCGCTTATAGGCAAACGTTGCATAGAGAATATAAGCGGGCTACACAAGCAAGCAACACAGAAAAAAGTATGTTGTGCTACGTCTCAACAGCACAAAGCCGTTAATTGGACGTTTACCATGAGTCAAACCACCGCCAATCCATCAGCGCCTATCCAAAGGTCAAAGCAGTGTGGACACCAACTCTTGGCGGGTCCTACAAAAAGCCATCACGCCTCCCTTCACTTGGCAGCCTGAGCGAAGGATGAAAAAAAAAAGGGGGGGGGGGACATCGACGATGACGACGACCTGGAAGTCGCAGTTTGCTTTCTTGCGACACAATCCAAAAACATCGGGCTTCGGAGGTGGAGTTACCGCGGAGTTACTGCGGGGTGTTACCAGCATGGGCGCGGTATCGTAACGGAGTCGACGATTGTGATTTGCTGGTGGACAGTCTTCAGACTCCCTAGTCGACTCGCCTATAGGGAAGACGACGGCATTTAAAGCGAGGGGTTCTCGAACAGTGGACAGAGGGTCCTGATATGAACCCAGACGTTTAACCGTTTAACTTGCTCCTCCATGGAGTGGGCTTCCGTAACTGGAACCGTGTAACTAAGCTAGTAAACCCTTTTTCCTTCGTTGTGTACAACCTGACGTAGCAGTCGACGGGCTTCGTGGATTCCCTGCCCTGAACGCCAACCCTATAGCCGCAGCGATAGTTAATACAGGCCGGCTCTTCCTTTCTTTTCTTGTAATGCGGTTACATCTCGTTGGATCACCTTTGTCTGTAGCCAGCGTTCTCGTTCGCGAAATTTCGCAACTACTATCTGCTGGGTCTTTGCATGTGCCCACGCTCACACGCTCGCTTCGTTTTGGACCGACGCGAAGCTGACTTTTCGCGCGAGCGTGCTTGATATATCGACGCTCGGAAATCAGCTTAGGGGTGGGGGGAAGGAAGGGGGAGGGTGAGTGGTAAATGAAAGTTAAGTGACTTTCATTTCAATACTCCCACGCGTTGCGTTTGGTTACGACACTGCATACCGTGGGAGTGGTCGGCTCTTCCACGACCAGCTCTCTCGCCGACACGCCGGCTTGCCGACTCAAGGGCGCTTTTGCAGCGCGCGCACAGGATCGCCGGCACGACGCGTGTCTTCTCCGACACTGCGACGGCGTTGCTCAAAACTTCGCGGTCTCTTCGGCGCGGACGCAGAATCGCGCGAGGGGAGGGCACGCGTGAAACTTGCGCCGGCGTCGCGGGCGAGTCCGTCTGTCCGCCGCCGGCGCCAGCGCGGCGAGAAATTTGCACGTCTGTTTGTTCAGGGTCTTCTTGCGGAGGATCGTCTGCTCGGTGAAAAGTTGTGACATCTGCACAGGGAGGAGGAGCAGGCGGACGGTGTCACTAACAATTAACGACGGCATTGTTTCGCGTTGGCGCGGCGTCTCACTCGACGCGCTTCCGCCGGCAGCTCTCTAATCGCCTCGTTGGAGGCATCAAAATTAAACTGAAGCTGACAAAGCGACGGCGACGGACGGCGTTTGCGGCACCGCAACCTGCTGCTCGGACGAGTGACGAGGCCGAGTGGCACGCTTCGTACGAGCGCTTCCCATCTGAGAGAGAGAGAGAAAGAGAGAGAGTATTATATGCCCCATTAAGCGAAAATCCATCGTCGTCGGCGTGACCGAAAGATGGTACCAAAAGGGGCCGACGGCGCAAAGGTTGAAAACACGTCAAAAAATGCTCGGATTGAGGTGGCCGCCGCTGGGAGGCGGCGCTGAAAATTTCGGAACTGAAAGACCAGCTCTGGGCCGTTCGGCGAGCCGAAGGTGCTGTCCGAGTCCAGGAACTTCGAGCCGTCACCTGAGGCCACCACAACGAAAACTGCCTGACCATTCTTTTTCATCAAGTCTATTTTCTTCTTCTCAGAGAGGTTCCTGTAAGCAAAGTGCATTAATGGCTTTGAACAGAAAATTCGGTACAGTTCGGTCTGGGTGGTAATCGCACCCGGGCCTCTGGCGTTCGAAACGAGCACGCTTCCTCAACGCCACCGCGGCTCCACGGTTCTGGCTTGCCAAATGTGTGCCGAATGCGTTCTTCATTGCACACGTCACGCCGCAGCCAACTGGCTGACTAAAGGTTGCAGCCTAGTGCCTGCCTCATTGGGCACGTGACGGCGCAGCCAACGGGCTGGTGGCGCCACGCCACGGCATAAGTGTGCGAAATTAAGACATTTCACCAGAGGGACTATAATGCCTTCGCGTTTCCACACGTTAGCAGTCTTTAGCGTCTCTGCCGAACTTTTTTCTCTTCCTCTTATACTGTCTATTCTCAGCGCCTGCCTCGCACGCATGCACACCGTGCTCTTGGCACTCATTGAAACACTTGTACAGAGCGGTGTAACCGAAAACTGGAGTATGTGGTAGACGCGATCCCGCGAGAGGCCGTGCAACGAGACGCAGAGAATAGTTAAACAAAGACGGAACGAGATAACAGAGAAGGAAAATTGCGACCGCTTGCATATCTGCTATACGGCGTGGTGATTAATTAAATACGGTCGGCGCACACGACTCTCGCGTGTCAGAGAAAGAAAAGTAAAAAGAAAGAAAGTAAGAGAGAAAGAAAGAAAGATTTAAAGAGGGCGCCAGGCAGCTGCATCTTTGTGCTGGCCTAATTCGCGCCTCTCCAAGGCGGCTTCTCGCCTTTCCTTAGCACGTTGCCCGCGCTTCACGGACAAGCCTAGCGGGAAGCGGAGAGAGAGAGAGAGAGCGAGAGAGAGAGATACAAAAACAAAGAATGAAATGAGAGAAGGGCCTCGACGTAGATAAACCAACAGGGTCGCTGATAAAGCGGCGCCTCTGTTAATTGTTTCGGCGAGGGCCGCGGAAAAGGCCCTAGTTTCGGAGGTGCGAGCTAGACCCGGCCTCGCCGCGCGCTCGGCCTTGACCTTGGCCCTGACCCCTTCCTCCCTCCCCCTCCTTCTCGTCGGTGGTTGGTGCTCTACGCGGTCTCGGCTTGTCGGGTCTCGGGGATCCTTTTATGTAACTTGTTGGATTCCCTCGGGCGACTGCCGAGAAGGGGGCTGGGAGGGAAAGAGGTGTTGCCCAATTAGTGGACGACTGCTTGGGAAAGAGCAGGAGGCTTGTTAGAGCCGCGCAGCCTACGAGTCGCCTAGATCAAATAGAGCGAATAAGAGTAAAAAGAAGCAAGGAAGTTAAATAACAATAGAAAAAACGCATATCAAGAACGTCGTGTAACCACTAAGACGGCGTTGAGACGGAGCCAAACCCTCGGGATCGAGCGTGCTACACAGAATGAACAAGTAGCCATTTGGTTAACCGTGTCCATGGTTGTTCTGGAAGGCTCTCCTTTCTTCATCTTTTCCTTTTACTTCTCTCTCTTTTTTTTCGTTTTTTTTTTTTGCTTTTGGACTCAAGCACCTTGAATTCCGGCAGACATTGCCGGTGTGCCTCAGTTCTCCTTCCTGACGTATTCCATCAGAAGCTCGCGGAGAGTCAGAAGCTATTGCCGCGTTCGGCGGGCAGTCTTAAAGACGGAAAAAGAACGCTGGGATTACCGTCGTATATTGCGTCTGGCTTAGCGTTTCGATAGCGCCCCCGTGATTTCCGCGTCGTTAGCGATTAACGGTCGTCCGTGGGGCGTCCTCCCGTATAGCCGCCAATTTCCGTGCGCCGCCGACTCTGTAGCAAGCCAGCTATGTAGCGGAGGCTTATCCCTTTAACGAGCGTCTCTCGGGGCTGCCCCCGTTTCCTTAACGCCGATTTAATGGGCACACTTAGAAGTCGAGCACCGTCTCTAAATGAGAATTAACGGCGCGTACATGCCTGTCCTAAATTGTAATTCGAGTCACGGTGCCGACCGCGACTTGCAATGCTACTCGCTGGATCGATGACGCGGCGCCGCTCGTAATATGTGGGCAGTCATCTCCAAGTATTACATTGAGCGCCTCCGATGCCTCCCCCCCCCCCCCCGCATATATTTCTTGTTCGCGGAGCGGTTACGCGAAGTTTTTGCTGTCGTAACGCGAGCGAGGATCCGCCGTATCGCGTTTTCGCCTCTCTCGATATTACAAGGACGCGCCTTGTCGCGCGTATAGCGTTGGTGTGAACGCGCGTAGGCGACGCTTTTCGCCATGTCGCTCTCGCTCTTGCGGACCAGCGAGAGCGCATTGTTATGCGCGTAGGATCGGGCGTCGGCGCGTGGAATCGTAAGCGTTGAATGCGACCGAAGTCGTTTCTATTAAGGCGGCACTCGAAATGAAAGCTCCGCGCGCCGTGGTTGCTCAGTGGCTGTGGTGCTGCGCTGCTGAGCAAGAGGTTGCCGGATCGAATCCCGGCCACGGCGGCCGCATATCGATGGGGGCGAAATCCGAAAACACCCGTGTTCGTAGATTTAGGTGCACGTTGGAAGAAACCGAGGTGGTCGAAATTTGCGGAGTTCTCCACTGCGGCGTGGCTCATAATCCGAAAGTGGTTTTAGCAGGTAAAACCCCGTAATTTAATTTTTTTTTTTTCATTTTTTCGAAATGAAGGTTGTGCAACTACTGGGGTCGCGGCCATTCCGAAGCGTGATCTTGCGAACGGGCGTGGGTGTCACGTGTGCGGTGATCATGCCTGTTTGTTTCAAAAACCTTTAGAGATAGTGCGCTTACCGCTGCTTTTGTATTTCACCAAATTAAGCAGCAATGTCCCATATTACGATCCCGATCCATCGATGTAACACCTGGCACTGATATCTGCCTCGTTTATCCCGAAAAGAAAAAGAAAGGAAGCTTGTTTCCTTTGCTCCCCTTCAGAAGCTCTTTTCCGAAGCAGGATGGCTACGATGTCATCTGGTTGCTTGCGCCATCTGCAGTAAGCCGAAGCATGGCCTTCGAGATTGAATAAGCGTTACCCAATGAAGGGGCTCCCACATGGGCCTCAGGAGGGGCGCAGATTAAGGCGAATTCGCATTCTTTATTTTTTTGATAAATTGGGAAAATAAAACCGTCAAACGGTATGCTCAGTGGTGGAAACGATAATATGAGATGTCGCTGCGAAATCTCAGCAATATCAAAGCGGAAATGAGCACGCGATATACATGTCATTTTTTTTTTTTACTTTAAGGGGAAAGAACCCAGGTAACTGTATGCCCTTTTGCTTACGAACATGCAGCTTGTCTATTATGCTTCAGTGTCAGAACGCTAACGGCTTAGTCTAAAGTGTGAAGTCTTGAACGCCAGAGCACGCAAGATATGTAGTACCTTACAGGCTAGCGCCGGAATGTCACGTGATAGGTTAGAGGCTCCCGCGGTAGACAGGTGGTCGTGCCGGAAGCGCCAACGTTTCCTTCCCTGGTTTTCAACGGAATCTTGGCACTGGTGTAAAAAGGGTGGCCATAACTCTGGTGAATAGAGAAAAATCAAGAGGAGCTTTTGCTTGAGCATATCCTGTCGATCAGAAGACGCAGCTCTGCCGATCGAGTGGTATCAATTAATTGACCCCCAATAACGGCACACCTGTAGGTGCGGCAGCCCGTGCAATATGACCATGACAGGTGTATAGCCGCTTGCAGAGGCGACAATCTCGTTGAAAATGAGGCGACCGGTCTGGAGGCTATTGCTATCAGTGATTTCCGTATATACCGTAGCGGTGTAATCGACGATGGCGACCAGTTTCTGACCGCTCCTCTAGAATGCTTTGTTTCACTGAATTCGGTCATCTACGAAAACGTCTACAGAAGTTTGATCAAAGCAGCAGACAAACGGGTTACTAAAGGGGCTATTAAGTTTCTTTTTTTAAAATCACGCACAACGCTTATTTTGGGCTGCTTCCGACACGCCGCCTCGTTGCTTATGTGGGTTGCTTTGACAGAACTATTTTGTCGTAGGCATGCACCCACCTTGTCACATTCACTGTGTTGCATCGATTGATTGATTTGTTTAGCCTCAAGCACTGCATGCTCAGATGTAGCAGCAGATGACCGTGAAAGGTATAGATAGCATTCAGATGGGCACGTCTTGTTGGAAACGAGATGAGCGATGTGAAAGCGATGAAGCTCAGTGATTATCGTGTAAGTATACGGTTGCCACGTACTCTAAGCCGAAGATTTTCCCCACTCTGCAGTGAGACGCATTGGCGACAGCATTGCAACCGACGAAAGAAAGGTCAATGACCCGTACCATGGATGAAACTGGCATTCGGGCCGTTCGACGGCTTTACGGCGGTTTCCGACTGCGGCGGAAAGTTACGCCGATAGGCAAATTGACCGTCCTCTAACTCTCACACTTTCCCTTCTGTCACACAAGAAGTGCCTCTTTGGAAAGGCTCCCTCCCAACTTGTAGCAGTCGCGAAAGCTCTGTGCGAGCCGCAGAAATCCTGCAACGCCGATGAACTCGGTTTCATCATTGACCGATACCGCGAGAGATCGAAGATTGACTTTGAGGGGGCGGCTTCGAAGTCCAGCTGAGAACAGCCATCAATTGTGAACTGCCTGCGGGGGCGCGCGCCTTCGCAAGAGTCGGTATAAATCGCCGAGGTGATGCATCTTTGTCGGCAATGGGAGTTAAACAAGAGTTAAACAAGAGTTCAACAAGAGTTCAACATGAGTTCAACGAGGCGGGCGCAGCGGATGATGCGATGTTTCGCGCGCATTACAGTCGCGGGAAGGGTTGTTCCGCTCAACTATGCGCCTTCGAAGACTTCCTGTTGTCTGCGTGCATTGCATTTAGTTTTCGCGGGTCTTCCAACGGCTGCGGAGGAGTGGTGATAAATCACTGCTTGCAGTAATACGGCGTTCTTTATTTATTTGTGTTTAGTTTATGTCCGTAGACTGATCGGAGTTGGATCTTGATGAACTGAGGCCGTGAACAAGTTCGATTCCTTCAGTGTGCGGGTGAAAGGGGTCATTCACTCAGGTTTCACCTTGAACGCCGTCTTTGATCCTATCACTATGTGGCAATGAAAGTAAAAAAAAATAACAAGGCACCGAGATTATGCGACTTGCGTTTCAAGCAAACTGCAGCGATCATTGGCGATGGCGAAATTTACTCGAAACTTGTTCCAAGGAAAACAGAAACACTGATGTAGAAGTTGGTAACTCAAAGGACGAGGACAAATATTTCGAAAATTCATAGTATTGCAGACATTGAACTCACTTAGAACTGTGTGAATCCTGTATACACAAAGCAGCAGAGCGTGTGCGTGACAGACGATTTCGTGCAAAAGCAGACGTTGCCAGCCACGCGCAACCCTTGCGTCTTTCACCTGCACTTCTGCTCGTACGTATACGTCCTGCTGCGTGGTAGGCAACCTTTCTTTCTCAATTTTTTTTTAGCATGACCCTTCTCGCAGAAAACAAGGCCTCAGACCACCTCCTGGAGAAACGTTCTGTTAACCGTTTTATTTTCGAGCGGCAATAGTCTTCGGCGTAGCAGACTATTTCAACCAGACGTGAGTCACATGCCGTCTGCCGAGGACACACACACACTGGTATAGGTCACGCCTGGCGTAGGCCGCTGACAGCAATCCTTTGGTGACTCAATGTTGTCCGCGCCTTTTAGACACTTTGTTAGTGGTCGCGCCGCGCGCCCATCTGTTGCCGGTCGCACACGCGTTAACGTTCGCCGCAGCTGATTTTCTTTGTTCCTCGCGGCCTGACGCTTGACAACGCGCGCATCTGCTTCGCGCATGACTCGCTCGATCGTTTTGAGCAGACGACAAGCGCGGGTCGTCTGCATGCTTGTGGTATTGCGCTGCCGCTTCCTCGACAATTCGTCACCGCCGCGTTTCCGCTTTGCCGGTGTTTGTCCTGGCCCTGTTTATTAACCCTTTGCCTCCCGCGTGATCGCCGACCCGTCACAATTGTTAGCATAGTTAATGGCTGTGCGAAAGAAACCACTTGTAATGTTTCGCCGAAAAGGTGTCGCAAGGGCACCGGTCGCCGTGTGATTGACTCAAGCGTCGTCTAGGTTGTTGCACCCGACGCGTCCCTTTCTGTTGTCGTAACGGCTCTGTCGCTGGGGACCTGCGCGAACTTTTCCGCGAATCCAGGTGTGCTGGGTTTTCTTTTGGAGAAACGAAACAAGCGCGCTGTCAAGTTGATCCGCTAATGAGTGTTTTCGCGGTACTGGCTGGCGATATCCGTTGTTCGTTGTTATCCGTTTTGCTTTCTGGCTTTGTTTGGCCGCGTAGGCTCTGCGTTGTAGAACAGAAACCCATCATGTTTGTTAGTCAGCCCTGAGAAACTTCCTTTGTTATCCCAGTAGCTTGTTATCGCGCAGGTTCACCCAGCAGGTAGCTGCGTTCGAGATTCAAATGAAAGAGATCGAAGACCTCGGATAGTAGTGCGCGTGCGGTGACTCAAATAGCGCTGTATAGTTTTTTTTTGTAGGTTTCTAGTTTTTCTGTCGGCGATCCTTATGCCAAGTAGCACGCGTGTAGGCTGTACAATGTCTTCAATGTTGTATGGATTATAATGTTTAGCTTGCGACTGATTTTCGCGGTCAAATTATTTGTCTTTCGCTTTGCCACGGATTTGACAACTTGGTGCTCGCTTTCTTAAACCAGGCAAGGGGAAAAAGTCATTCAGAGAAGTAGTTAAAAAACAAGTTAACACGCGCATCCGACTTGTCAAGAGACCTTATGTAGTATTCCTGGTTGGTCGGAAGGAAGGGGCACTGTTGTCTGCGCTCGATCACTGCAAAGGGTACGAGGTACATTTCCATGCAACGCTTCCGGAACTTGAGAACGAACGTTTCATTCGAAGTTCTCAGCGCCTGGACAACTACCGCGGAGTTTATTGTTGATTATCCAGCCGTGGCCGGCGCACCTTCCCATTCGTTTCACAGCTTGTTGCCGTTTGTTCACCTGCTTGTTGTCGTCTGGTCGCTGCTTCTCTGATTGCTGTCGTCTTCTCTTCGCCTGTGAATCTTTCCTCCCACTGGCTACCCCCCACCGCAGCTTTCCGGCGCTGCGGCGCTCCTTTCTTCGAAACAGACAACGCGCGCTAAGGACCTGGCGTGCAGGTACGGGTAGCGGTGAGTTTAAAAATACGCTGCACCGGTGCCGGTTGGCCGTGCCACCATTTCGGAGCCATTGCCCCCGTGCCGTTAGCACACGGTGACACCTTGAGCTCAGTCTTCTGCTCCCGCCAAGCAGACGAAAGTGGTTCGTCTGCTCCAGACACGCGCTGATGGTCCCCGAGCGATGTTTAGAGGTGGAAAGTAATACCATTACTGCTAGGGGCATTAGTACGGCCTGCGCTTGCCCCAAGAGCAGTGATCATACTTGGCGCTTATATAACGTTGAATTCCAATGGTAGATTCATATCAAGTTCGTGATTCGGCCGAGCGCTCGCGATCTGCCATTGGAATTCAACATCAAACGGCACGCGGCAGAACCCGTCACTGAACATCTGACTCGTAGGATTCTTAGTGTAAGAGTTACGCCGTGTGTAGAAAACTTCCGCTCGGATCATGAATTCATACATTGTTTTTACGTAATTTAGACTGATCTATAGCGAAAATTAAACACTTGAAAGAAAGAGAGAGAGAGAAAACATGGATAGAAAAGGCAGGGAGGTCAACCAGAACAGCATCCGGTTTGCTACCCTACACTGGGTGTGGGGGAAAGGGGGAGAGTAAGCACTGAGTACGTGTGGGAGGGACACCATACACAAGGACGCTATAAACGGTCTCTCAAGCCGGTGCACTTCAAGTACTTCACTAGTGCACGAATCGCTTGAAACTTGAAAGAAAGAAAGAAATTGCGTGTATGGGAAGAAGTGCGAAGTGAGTATGTTGACGCTTCGCACAGGCCTTTAGGTATTGCGTCGATCAGCGTGACGCCATAGCCGCTGTGCGTCAGAGGTAAATGGTGCGTCGAAGAGTAGCAAACCGGTATGGACAATTACACGGACGATACGGAAGTGGCGCAAGGCGAACATTTACGCCTCTTCGCTTCACTGAAAGTGTCATGCGTCACCGTCTTCCACGAACGGGTTAAGCGCTAACGATCAAAGCTATAAAATGCACATATTGCTTTGCAGAATCATCTTTCCCGGTTTTCAGTTGCACCGTTTGCTTCTTGTAGGTTACATGGCGCAGTTTGGTTGTGCGAGCTTCTTCGCAGCATGCGAGAAATCGGCAACGCGTGATCACGTGATCGTGAGGACTTAAAATATGAAAAAAGGAAATAAAGCATACGTAGATCGGCACGTAGTGACTTTTGAAAAAAGTTCCAAGAGCATCATTTGCAATTTTATTCTCTTTATTGGGCTAACCTGTGTCCAAAGAAGCAATTGTAACACTCGACGCACAGTGTTATAGCAGCAAGCGTATAGTCGCCGGTCGTTAAAATCTGAACCCATGGACCATCCATCCGCACGCTATGTGTGCATGTAACACTGCACAATTCTAGAGTGAGCGCTGGTGCCTGCTTACATTCGGGATTGCATACAACACCTTAGATAGTTTTCACTGACGTCATCGTGGCCGCCATCTTAGGGTACTGGCTCGTCGAGAAGCTGCGTAAACAAGAAATGTGACGCCACGATAGCTTTAAAAAGGTCTGAACTTGTTGGCATATGGCTTCGTTGCGGGGGACAGTACAGGCGATGACTACTGACAAAGCCGTTTTTGTTGCGAGCACAAATATATACGCATTTCAGGAGAGAGAGAGCGGGGGAGAGGGGTGAAACTGTCTCCTACCCTGTCTGAACAGTGAATTGCTCAGCTACAGAGGTGGTTAATCTCTTTGTCGGTTAGCGCAACTGATCGGGAACTAACACATGCGGACCCTGTGGCATGCAGGACAAACGCCTCATGGATTTCGCGAGCGCGGGTATCGCGGTAGCTGCGGACGATACGCGTCTGGCGGAAGTGAGGGATGCACCTGCACTGGGCACGGTGGATCGCCAAATTGCTGCCGCAGCCTTCGCTCCAAGGTTGTGGACATGGTCACGCAAGTGGTGGTTTATACAGCGGCTCGTCTGCCCGATTATACAGGCCACCACAGGACTTAGGAGCCTCATATCACCACCTCTGCCTTTCAGGGGCCGGAGCGATTTGCATGTTTTTTTTGTTTTTTTTCTGCAATTCGTTTTCTCTAAGTGAGAGGCATTCATTCACCGGCAGAGGTAACTCAGTTTTATGGGCGCCGAGTACACCGCTCTCAATCTCGGAGCGCGCGCGACCACTTTCTTCGCCCTGTGGTAGGGTATTACGGCCGTGCAGGTAGGGGACGGCCACTTTTGCCCTGTCAACATCTGGCTGAGCTTTCGCCTTTAAGCGTGGACTGCTTTTAGCTGCCCTTGTCGGCGACCTTCAAGTGACCTTGAGCCGAAAGCCAGAGCCGTTGTCCGGTGCACTCAACTGAGAACATCCGGACAACCAGACATAACTTAAGAAAATGTGGTCTCTGACCCCAACCCTTTGGACAGGACCACATCACATACGCTAGTTACTGCTTAAACAAGTACACAAACAAATTGCTTCCAATTTCTTCCTAATGTTTATTCACAATATCACTCAAGCTGTAACTTCTAGTACGCTGAAGTTTTATTTGTCATTTCCAATAGCGAAGTTCAAAAGGCAGATGTGGGGCACCATACACTTCATTGTCATATTTTGGTGGTGAGACAGGATTGCCTGTGCTCTTACGAACGCCAGCGGTCCGACAGTTCCGCGGCGCGGGTTTTGCGTAGCCTCGACAGGTGGCGCCTCCGTCAGGCGCCTTTCTTTTTCTAGCTGTGGAGGGCAGCGTATTTCCCTGCCTGTCGTGCCGCCGTCAGCCGGTTTTCTTCTCGCTGGGCAGCGTCCATGTGGACCAGTGCGCAGTATGGCGTTGTGCGGTATAGTGTGGTGAGGTGTGCCGTTGCGAACATGTACAAACCCATTTAAAATTGTGGCAAGCATCATCTCCAACCAATCTGCCAATCTGCTTTGTCGGTTGCCATTTCTTGCTTACATTATACTCGATTACGGGAGAGCCAGTAATTTTTGGCAAGTGGGATTCTCGGCAAGGAATAGCTCTGGAAAATGTGCCTTCGTCAATCTATCAACGTGATGAGTGAAACAGGAAGGTACTGTATGAGGGCAACAACGGGCTAAGACGTTCCTCATGTCGGTTGGTGTGACGGCGCGTTTCACGAGCTTCGAGTGGTAAGGTGAGAGAGGTAGAAGGACCTTCTTCGAGCGCGGGGTCCAGCAGATGTGCATGTCACCGAAGCGAAGCATGAAGTCGAGAAACATAAGTCGAGATAATTGCGGCCGCCATGTTGGAGTACTAGCGCTTGGAGAGGCTGCGTCCGTGACGTAAAGTGAAAACTATTTATTCGTGCCACGCACGCAGTCCAATTAAATGAGTCAGTTTTTGCGTATTGAATCAGTCAGTCATAAAACTTTATTATCGGTACTGAGAGTGATGGGTTCGGTGACTCCACTAGATGAATCAGCGACATCAAATAAATTCCGGATATACAACAATAGATGGCTTGCACTGACGTCATTGTAGTTGCCAGATAAAAGCGTTCAGCGTAAGTATGCGGACGCTGAAACCGACACTAATGCATTACGCTAAATCGCTTTATACCGCTGAACAAAACAGCACGAATGCATATTTTTATTCATTTGGCGGCCACAGGTTGGTTCACGGAGGAGAAAATGGAAGTCCTGCAGTTTTTTCTTGAACTTCACGCCGGAACCCCTCCGACGGTACCATAGTTTAACGTCACGCATCGCAAAGCGCTTTCGTGCGTCTGGGTCGGTTCTTGTGCAAAAAATGTTCTCAAAACATTCAAGATTCAGTGTTTAGTTCCTGCAGAAGGTGATATGTTTCTTTTTTTTCTTTAATTTCATGGACTGGTAGTGACCTTTCGCTATCTTAAGTTTCGACGTCGCGGTACGTACGGCCTCTGAGATGCGAACGCGCACGATCTCGGATGCCATGGTCACTCCGGGCTATAGTGCGGTAACTTGAAGTTGGCGTCGCCACCCATCTTTTGATTACGCGTATTTTCTAGTTTACGATAAGCCCACTTTGCACTAGGCTGTTTTAATATCAACCGGCTTAAATGACGCGAAAGATAGTGTTCGTCTGCGATTCTGCATTGTATGTAGGACTCCTTTAGATCTGCAAACTGAGAACAAGTTGCTTCTTAGTATTCACCAACTGTGAGTAGCATTTGTCACCGCGAATTCCTTCTTTGTTCTCCTGAATTCGTGATTCACGGTGTTTTTATGCCGCACTTATAGTAGTACTACGTCTGCCACGTTACGCGTCGTTGTGATGTCATTCTGCGCCGTCTGCTTTTATTTCTCCCAACATCTGTACTCCACATGGAGACGCGCTTCGTTCGCTCCCCCGCTATTGCGCGAAGAGCAGTGATTAACAATTAAGTGACGCGATCGGTCAGTCCGTGGGCGTCGGAAACACGTGCTCCTAATGAGCATAATAATAGAACGCTAGATCTTCATCAGAGTCTGAAAACTCTTCCAAGTGACGCCGATATTTCGAAAGGCTCGCCGCCACCGTGTCGTCTGCTCTCGCAGCGCAAGCAGACGTATTCGCACCCGAGAATCGCGACAGCGTTGCTCAGCCTGTACGCGTAGCGGGATGGTTTCCAAGACTGATGGTCGCGATCTTGCTCGTGATTAAAACTGCCTCCACTTATTCATTTCCGGCACGTTCGTCTTCTTATCTTTTCTTTTAGAAAACTCGCACTCCAATGCACAGCCAGTTTCGGGGTCGCCTCGCCACGGCGTGTGGGAGTCTTTCGCTGTTACCGGGAAGCCTCCCTGACTGACTAACTATTCGCAACTGCGCTCATCGCGGATTCACGGCACGCTGGTTCTGCGCCGTGGTGTAGTTACGGTTGAGCGCCGCGCCGCGCGGTCGACGCTTGCTGGAAATGTCGCGACACGACGGCGACAAACAGCTAGCCCTGCGGATGATGTAGATGCTCGCCACGTACACTGTGTGTCGCACGTCCCTAGTTGGCCGCTCGATCAGGCGCGTTTCCCGCGTTCGTTGCAATGATGCCTTCGAAGTACCCAGCTTGGCATCCCACCCCCGCGCGTAACCGTTTTTGCCGGGATTCGAGACTTGGGCGGGGGTGTGCGTTTCTAAGTGCTCTGACAAAAAAAAAAAAAAAACTGCCGTGAGGGAAACTTTTTAAAATTCTTAGCGACTCCTGACGTTTCTTTTTGTTTCTTTTAGAGCTTGCGTGAAACTTTTACAATGGTTGCGAGGGCTTCGCAAGGAAGTCCTACTTACAAATTGAGTCTTCACTTCGCGCTGGTGTACAGTAATCAATTTGGTCCCCTTTAAGATGTGTCACTAGTTAGCAGAATAGTTAGGCACATTTAACTCGGATTCAGAGAATCTTGCCAAACGCGTATACATCAGCAATTCAGCAACTGCTGTGTGCTATATATCCGTCTTCCATCACTCGCACATTATATGGCGGGTTGCCTTCAACCCTGTTCACAATTACCTGGAAGGCCGAATGCGTGAAATGTTGATCTAGGGTGTAGTCAGATGCTTGCGATACTGAGTGAAAGTCGGTTAAGCAGCCTCTTGCCGTCGTTTCCCTAGAAAATCGACACCAATTCGAGGCATAGATCGCTGTGTCATCCCGGACGACTAAAAACACACGCGACGTGCATTTCGAATATACCGCGACATGAGGTGAAAATCAAGGATGTAGCATCGACACACCGGGCTACCGCACAATGCTGCGATGTGCCTGGGAAAAGAAAGAAGAAAAAAACAGGAAAAAGAACAGCTATTTTAACTTTAGCAAACGCTACGAAACTTTCACTGGGAAACACTAGGAAACATTTTACCCCTTTCACTAGAAAAATTTGTAGCACGCCGATAGGTATTAAGAACCTACTTAAAAAAGCGATTACGCGTAATTCGTTCGTATTTTCGCATGCTTCCCAAAATTTGTATAGAATTGATTTGCTGATACATGGTTTGTCGCGTTTACGCTTACTTCTTTAGGGTACCCCGGACAAGCCGATGAGGTTGTGGGTCCAACCACTGTTCTGTATCATCTGACTGTGTTGTATACGAATGAATGAATAAGTCAAGTTCCTGACCTGTCTTCGAATTTCAGGAGGATGAATAGTTCGCAAGAGGATATAAGTAATCGTAATTATAATTTTTTGTTCGCCGGTGACACTGGATGTGCGGTACAAGCAAAGGAAACGGAGTGGCGAGCCATGGAGTGGGTTCTCGAGTATGAAAAGCTTCTCGAACGACTTCGGTGATTATTTTGACGTGGGCGCAATTTTGCGCTTTCCGCGCATTATGCTCCAATATCCGCTCATTCCGTATGCGCTACTTACGTTTAGGCGGTGTTTGCAGCCTTTCCGGAGCTAGCTTGCTTGAGCGATGTCATCTTCTTTCTTTCTTTCTTTCTTTCTTTCTTTCTTTCTTTCTTTCTTTCTTTCTTTCTTTCTTTCTTTCTTTCTTTCTTTCTTTCTTTCTTTCTTTCTTTCTTTCTTTGTTTCTTTCTTTCTTTCTTTCTTTCTTTCTTTCTTTCTTTGTTTCTTTCTTTCTTTCTTTCTTTCTTTCTTTCTTTCTTTCTTTCTTTCTTTCTTTCTTGTTTATTTATAGTGCAATCCAAATATCGGGATTATCGCAGGGTTGGAAAAAGAACTAACCACTTCCACAAAACAGGCAAAACGTACACAAAGAGAAATGAGAGTGCAGGTTGAAACTCTACAGCCACCATAAGGAATACATTTGAACAAGATGTCAAACAGCAGAAATAAAGTATACAATAGAACAATAAACTGACAAAATGTAGTAACAAACACTAGGTAATATGTTGTGCGAACAACGTCAGTGACGGTTGCAACACTTTATTGTCAGTGAGGTTATTCCAGTCGGTTGTAGTTCGTGGAAGGAATGAGTACTTAAAGCAGTTAGTACAAACCCGATAAGGTGTTTAAGTTAGATGATGCCGTTGTCGAGACGCATACCCGGACGAAAAATAAAGTAAATGGGTGAGTTCAGTTCTGTGGTGTCCTTTATTTGATGCATGAATTTAAGTCGTGCGGAACGATATCGCTCTTTCTTTCTTTCTTTGGTCCTTCATTTCTTTCCTTCCTTCCTTCCTTATTTATTTGTTTCTTTCTTCATTTCTTTTTCTTCCTTTGGTTCTTCATGTCTTTCTTTCTTCCGTTCTTTCATTTCTTTCTTTCTTTCTTGCCTGGCTGCTTAGGTTGTTTATTCCTCACAATATGCCCTCCGGCGTTAACGGGGAAAAAACTACCACGAAGCCGTAAAGTCACCACTGTACTTTCTTGGCATGGTTGAAGAAAAAGCAGGAACTGCACAGCCTATCAATGAAAGCTTGGAGAGAGAGAGAGAAAGAGAGAGAGAGAGATGGGGGAGAGATATCGCGTGCGTAGATCGCCATCAGCAAGCAAGCTGGCGCCTTAGCTTCTTTAAGCGAACAGATCTCCATCACACCCGGGAGAGCTCATATATACCTCCTCTGCCACCAGTGCAGGGGACGTATTTATACATATAAAAAAGCCGGCTCTTTACGATGTTGGCACACTTTTAATGAGCCACGCTCGTTAATAACGCTCGTAAAAAAAAAAAAAGAGCGAGGAGAAACGGGGCCAAGAGGAAACCGCTATGAGCTTGTGCGCGAGGCGATGACGCAACTTTCGTCGCCGCTTCGTTTATCGCTTCCACTTCGAACATTAATTTCGCTTTACTAGCCGCGGTATCTCTTCTTTAGCGCTTTTTTTCATCTTTGATTCCTTCTATTTTTTTTTTCCCCCGCGCGTCTTGCTGCAGCTGCCGTGTTGCGTGCATTGCGGCGGAGCCCCGTTAACGAGACTTCGCCTGCAGGCCTCTCCGGAGAGTGACTCGTTTCTTGGCATTAACCTTACCACTTTTATTTTACTTTTTTATTTTACGGAGTCCTGCGTCTATCCTTCGCTTCTGTGCATCTTTCGGTCTCTAGGTCAATCGTGGTCGTAAATGAAACGACGTTGCCCGTTGTTTATATCTCGAGCTGCTGTGCGTTAGCTTAGCGATTCGAGCCTCTTTAGAGTAGCGCCATCTGTCCGCTAGTCTTTGAACTGCGGGGCAAAGCGCTGCCTGGGAGGTCGAACGTCTTTTCTTTTTGGCGATAGCATCTGTTATTGCCGAAGGACGCGCGAAGCCATCTGGATAAATTGGGGCGAAGAGCCTGTTGACGTGTGGAGAAGGCGCCAACCTTCCGTTTACTTTTGTCCGCCTGTGTGTGTTTGCTTTTTTTCTTTTTTTAGGTATGCGGCCTCCGCGTTTGAGGGTTTAACGAAGAGGCCGCCAGGTTTCGCCCGGCGCACTTTCGATATAAAGCCCCTCAATTTTCCAAAAGTAGCGCCATTCTTAGATCTTTCCGCCACCCCGCTCACCCAGGCGCTTCCTCCTCCACTCCTCCTGTCGCCCCAGCCTCCTCCGCTCCCCCATTGGCCAATCTGTGTCACGTGAAAGCGGGCCCCACGCTTTTGTATATTTTTTTCTTTCCAGCGCAGAGCAGGCGCCGCGCTTTTGTATTGGCGGCGAGGAGTTACGGAGTCGCCCTCTATCGGAAGCGCCTCGCTGGCGCAGTATGAGGGATCACGTGGCGCGCTCCTCATAGGTTTTGCTGTCAGCGCTCACTGAAAACACCACGCGCGAGCTCTCCCGGACATTTCTGTAAGTACTTTCGAAGCAAGAGAAGTTTCTTACAGTCTAAATAATATTCTTGGGCAAACTGAAAGCACACAATCGTTTTCAGCCGCTATCTCGATACGTACAGTGAACGCCACTGCACGCGGTCGCCGCGATGGAGTCTCCCGAACCGGCTTCTTGCGTGAAAGGTAGGTAAACGCTGAGAGCAAACCATGTGAAATATGTTCTTATAGTGTTTGTATAACTAAATGGAGCGTAACAGAACGAAGCCTTAATGCAGCGATCGCGCAGATTCGCAGCGACCGACTGCGCGTCTGCATGCTTGTCCGCCCACTGTTTCGCTTTCTCCGCGCGCGCGATTTCGTACCCTGCCATGAGGTTTAGGCCGCAGAATATGAGCATTTGACAGTATACAAGCAACCATTGTTGCGAGGGCGCTATCAGAGCTATTCAAAAATAATTTCATTGTAGAGGCTTCGACGCCTACGGGGACTGTGATGTGCCGTCGCGACGATTCAATCTTCTTTTTTCTTCTAAATTCTTTGACCTTTCGATACTATTTCTCGAGTTGCGTCGCACTGTATGTTTATCGGCGTTCTCAGCGTGCAATTTCCCGCTTCTCCTTTTTTGTAATCCAGTGCATTAATTCATAGCATAAACATGACCATACGCCATGCTTTCTTTAAATGTGCTTCTTACCGCTGCCTTTCCACTCCACTGAACTTGGCAGTATCTATAGTATCGACAAGTTCATAGACCAAACCGTCATGACATTAGTCGGGCAGCGGACTCGGGCGTGCGTCTCTGTGCGTGTTTTCAGAACATCGCAGACCGGGCGCCGTAGCAGAAATCTTCCTTGCGTCTGTGCTTGCTGCATACCCGAGTTGTAGCCGATGACTATTTGCCGGTTTTATGTTTCGCGAGCCAAGCTTCACGCAGCTTCTTGTCCTGCGGCTACGTGTGAATAAGGCTGACACCGGCCTCCGTTACGTGCGTCCGGTCCTGCGGCACCGAGCAGAAGCCTGCCATGTCGCGCGCCTTCAAAGGCAGCCACTACCTATTGTAGTGCTTTCAAGCGTTGTAAAGGAGACACTCGAAGCGGGTACATTTCGCCACTAAATGAAAACCGCAGCGTACGAGGGAATTTAAACTCGTTTTCAGCTCGCTTCGGCGCGCCCGAAGCAGCCGACGCGGCCGCTATGTCCACGTGATCCCTCCTAGCACGTCACGCCGACGGTGGCGCCAGCTTTTCCAGTGGTGGAGCTCGAGGCCAATATCTTTTCTTTCCAGCGCGCTGCGACCCCCATTCTTGGGCCTACGCGACGAAGTACCGCAGGCGGTTTGAAGGAGCGCGGTAGTTTTATACAATGTGTTAGGGCCAAGTGCTTAATTGCGATGCCGTGCTGCTGCGCCTACGGTTGCCACAACAGACCCAGTGACGGCAAAAAGCTTTTTGCTTTACCATCCGCCGGGCGCAACGCAAAACGAAGAAAAGTGTGGATTCACAAGATCGGGCGGGCTGACTTCGAGCAAGTGGCAAAGAACGCGCGGCTTTGTGAAGTGACACGGCTCCTCCAACCTCTTCTTTTGACGCCCGTGTCAAAACGGGCCCGTGTCCAGTGCATTGGGGGTGCGTTAAAGAACCCCAGCTGCAAAAAAAATTAATCCAGAGCCCCCATTATGGCGTGCCTTATGAGATCGTGGTGTTGGGATGTAAAACCCAAGAATCAACTTTTCTTCTATCTTGTGTGCCTTGACT
This sequence comes from Dermacentor albipictus, assembly GCF_038994185.2. Lineage (NCBI taxonomy): Eukaryota > Metazoa > Arthropoda > Arachnida > Ixodida > Ixodidae > Dermacentor > Dermacentor albipictus. The sequence continues at coordinate 68,291,288 of NC_091826.1, read as the reverse complement.
GTTCCAGTTAACGCAACACTGCTTCCTTGTGAAAACTTACAACGCAAAAGAATACAGACGCACGTAGTATACAGAGATAAAATTAGCACTTCAACAAAAGTGTTGCTGGTGCCAATGAGGGAGGGGGATAATTATTTTCTGAACCTCTTTCCAGTTGTCCCATCAAGTTCCTTCTTTCTTTTCTATCAAATTCTAACCATTTGCACTGTAATAAATAAATAAATAACGATTTCATATGCTGGTACGTTGTTCAAATTATCTATACCGCCTATGTGTGAAAACGTTGCTCATGGCCACCACAACCTGTGCATGAGCTACGTACATCTGTAAAAGGCGCGGAACAGAAACGGCCCTGCTGCCAGGCATTGCTGACCGCAGACAGTCGGAATCTCTCACGCGCCGGCCGAACAAAAGCATCCTGCAGGTACGTAAATTAACCTACGAAACCACGTGCACATACTTTCGCGCTGTCAAAACCTGAAACTCTGGTAATTACTCGCGTGTCTGAGCACACCGCGTGCTTGTGTCGTGTTTCAGCAACACGAACTTTCAACGTGCGCGCGCTTTACGCCTTAAATACGCCTTGAATAATGGTGCTTTTCTCTATTTCTTCCGCAAATCCGACACGACATTCTTAAGGCCAGTTACCGACTGACGAAGCAAGATCTAGATTGAAAAAACTGCTCCGCAGGACTCGAACGAACTTTTCCGCGGATTTCCTCCCGTAGCGTGTTAGCCGTCGTCTGCTACGGCAGGCCCACCACCAGCGGCGCCACCGTCGAGGCCGCGCCGAGCGGAGGAGGAGGGAAGTGAATGGCGCTACTTTGGGAGATTGAGGGGCTTTATTTCGATAAGCTGTGTACCAGTGCGGTGCCTGGGAAACACTTTTCTGACTAACGTATCACCAGAACTCGAATCTGCAGGCGTTTTTCGTGACGTTTGAAAACTTTCAATTTCACTTTGCTTTGCCGTGCAGGAAATTATACCGCGTAATCCTTATCTAGTTACTTCTTTCTTTCTTTTTTTCACGGCGCCGTGGTCATGAATATAAAATTTCCTTTCGTTGGGCTCTTCGAATTGCGTGGTAGTGCGCTGTGACAGTGAGAGTGCACTAAATAACGTTTCCAGATGTATGTATACAGTCGACGTCAAAACTTTGCAGGATGTGTGTTCCACAAAACAGCCGTAAATCCGCCCATTTTTTTTTTAAAACTTGCATCCAGTGAAACAGCACACACTATACGGGGGTGCGACTGTTCTCCAGTTTCGCATCAGAAACTTAGCATTGTCCTAATCGATTTGGACCCGTCGGTTGCTCAGTGGCTATGGTGTTGGGCTGCTGAGCACGAGGTTGCGGGATCGAATCCCGGCCACGGCGGCCGCATTTCGATGGGGGCGAAATGCGAAAACAACCGTGTACTTAGATTTAGGTGCACTTTAAAGAACCCCAGGTGGTCGAAATTTCCGGAGTCCTCCACTACGGCGTGCCTCATAATCAGAAAGTGGTTTTGGCACGTAAAACCCCAATTATTATTATTATTAATCGATTTGGTCTCCGAATCGAATAGTCACTATTCGTAAATACATATATTTTTCGAAGAGCTTACGAATATCCAAGAGTCGTCAAATGTGCTCAACGAAACATAGAATTGGAGCCAGTGTAGAATCAATTTCATCCACGCCGCCATATTCGGCATGGAACATGAGAAGTTACATAGTGTTAGAGGCTACGTCGCTCACGCAGCCATACGTCTCCGGCTAAACAATGATCACTCGAACTCTTCAAGGCATCCTGTACACTCGAAAAAAAAAACAAGAAAAAAAACTGCTTATTTGTTCCTGATGCTCCATTTGTGCTTTTAATAAACGAGGCTTACCCGCCGTGGTCGCTTAGTGGCTACGGTGTTGGGCTGCCAAGCCGTCCCGGCTAATCCCGGCCATGGCGGCCGCATCTCGATGGGGGCGAAATGCGAAAATACCCGTGGTACCTAGATTTAGGTGCACATTAAAGAATCCCGGGCGGTTCAAATTATTACAAAGTCCCCTACTACGGCGTGTCTTCTAATTAGATCGTGGATTTTTGACACATAATACCCCGTAATTTTCAATAAGCAAGGCCTCATTACGGGCAATGTAATGACGGATACTAGCTTACGTTATACATACTACAATGTGAGTATTGCCTTATATTGACAGTGAAAACGGTGGTTCCTCATTCCAAAACTATTCGAACGGTATTCGATATTTGATTCGATTCGCCTCTGGAGCGTTTGTTAGGCTCGTATTCTATTCTCTCCCAAAGAGGACTTGTTCGAACAGCCCTGCAAGTCTATTGGTGGTCGTGTGTACACTATAGTTATCCCGTGACATCGCAGACGCAGCATCTCATCGTGCTGGTACCCGAACGCGGTGGCCACAATGACGTCAGTGCGCCATATTATCACGCGTACATAGTTTTTCTTTTTCTTTTTTTTTCATTTGTTTTTTTTTACAGGAACCTGTTTTTCACCCGGTTATTACTATTACCGATTCGTCGCTGGATGCGAAACGTCTCTTTCGAGCTGTCGTTACCTTCTTTTTCGGTTTTGTTTACGCGGCTTCTCGATTTGCTTGTACTCCAAAATGACGGACACAAAACGTGGATGCAAGTTATCTATAAAGGCAGGTAGCAAATCTGAATTCCACACTGTCATGCAGAGGCTCAAGAAACACTAAGCTTTTTCACACGTTGGACACACTCTAAACTTCTGATGCCGACTGTCAACCCAGTCATGAACCATTTGTCAGCTCGTGTTTATACGAGCTCTCGCTAGTACCGATCTTCTCGCTTTGAAATGTTATGCTCTTGCTCCAAATTACTATCGCAGGTGCATGCGTGATCATTCAATCTATAGGTCGACCTGATATTTTCGTTTCATGTCCCTTTAGAAGAAGAGGAAAGAAGAACGAAGGAAGCTCGCGTTCACCAATCTTGGGGCGGCTTTACTGGCGGTGCTATATTTGGTGCGTGCGCCCATCGTCGCGATGGCGGCGGCGGCTGCGACCACTGGGGCGTTCGAAATGAAAGCTAAGCACAACCTCCCTCCTCCGCAGCATCCTAGCCGCACCGTTCTGCCCGGCAGAAACGGGGGCGGGGGCAAAGTCCCCAAAGTGCGCCCAGCGAGAGGTACTTATAAACTGCCGCGCCCGCGTGCTCTTTCCCGTAGCATGTGCACACAGTGCTTACTTATACGGCGGTGCCTCCGCGCATAGCCCCGCATAAAGAGAGAGAGAGACGAGAAAGGCAGCTTCCTGGGCGCCAGCGGCGGTGCTTTGCGAGGCAAGCGCATATCAGCTGGAGGCATCAGTCTCCCGGCGCTGTCCCTCGCGGCCAACGTGCGCATATATAGAATCGGCTGCAGTGCAGGAACGGAGTCGTACCTACCCGCTTACACTGCTTTCCTTTGATCCGCGGCGGCAGTGCATTCGTCTGCAGGCGGCGGCTGGGGACAAGTCGAAAGGATTCCTCGGCTTCTGGTGGGGAGCGAGGGAAGTGGAAGGCTCTCGGCTTCTTCTTTGCTATAAAGCAGAAGGCGCATTCACTTGGGGGTTGGGGTGGGGGGAAGACTGTGACGCCGCGTTTCTCGTTCTTCCTTCCGCGTCTTTTCGGCTTTTTTGGAAGGGGTGCGCGCGCGGCCTTTGATGTGCAGAAATGTGCAGAGTCGTGGCTGCAGCCCCGGAATCTCGACTCGGGTTCGAGCGCCCGCGTCGGGGTCTCCGAGCCGCAACGCACACGTGTTCGCGCGTGTACCGCCTGCTCCAAGAAAAGCCTTATCGGATCTATGCAAACTCTTTGGAGGAGCGCAGCGAGAGCAGTTCCAGCTGAGAGCGTGCCTCGATTGGTCCGGAGAGATTTAGAAGCGCAAGTCAGGTGGCCCTGCGACTCTTGCTGAACACATTAGGGTTTTAGGATGTTTCCAAAGAGTACTTAAGGGTCCCACGTATCGACTCTGGATATGCACAATATTTTAAAGCTTCATCGCAATACCTGGGCTCTCACGCTCGTGAAGGTTCTTTGTAAGCACGTTTACTATAGAATAAGTTCAGTTGTGAGGGAGAACTGACGCGGCATAAAATAAACGGGCTCTCCATCAACTGACGCTGCGAGCGTGTGACCCAAGGCGACAATGACAGGGTTGGGAGAAGGTATTGGCGGTACCACTGCATTTGGTGAAACAGGCCCGTTTTTTTGTTGTCTATTACTTTTCATACTGTGAGACCTTTGTGTATATAATCTACGTGCAATATCAACAGTATCGGCGCTGACAAGCAAACCAAAGCACCACCACAAGGTCTCTTGCGCAACCCTGCCAAGAGAGAGAGAGAGAGAGAAAGAGAGAACTTTATTTAGACAGGGCACGGAGAGGCGTTTGGATCCCCACTCTGCCAGGGTCACGATGGGGCACATTTTTCTGTAAAAATGCGAAATGTGTTTTTCACGGAGGCAAGTTTCGGCGAGTGCGCTTGTGTTTGGAAGCGCACAAAGATTGGCCGTCGTTTCATTCAGCGAGACAGTTAATGTTCACGACGAGTGGCTATGTGCACATATTTTTCTTGTCTGCCCTACCATCAAGAACTGCGTCCTTAGGGGTGACAGTGAATGGGTTACTGCCCTTGAAGAACAATAAAATTATTATTAATGTCAATATTACATTCGCTCATATGCAAAAGAAATAATCTCAACTGCACAATATACATATATCACATAGCTCTCGTGCTATAAGTGATGCCTCTTCTGAAGATAAATAAAACATGGTGATGCCATTAGCGGAATGTTTGTAGGTTTCTCGTTTCCAGCGGCATTCTAGTTAGTTTTGTGAGCTAATGTGTTCATCTCTTCCCCCCAAACTAAACTCATCAGAACACTTGTCTCATTGGCTTGCCTGTATGGGCGAACGGTGACGTGTACAACTGTGGGAGCACGATGTTGAGCTTGCCGATATCGGAACCCTTCTCAGCGAATGCGTCGCATACCCAAATTCTTCGTGCCTGTCAAGGCAGATTACTTTGCGTTACCAACGTCAAAGACGTCCCCATGCGGAGATATGCTAGCTGTCTAACCACCATCTTTAGGCCGCAGCGGCGACCACGGTTGCTAGGTGGTGCAACTATCGAAAAGTGCCCGTAGATTCTCGAGCATTGTCAAAGTCTTCCCATATGTCGCAACTTAGCCAAACCTATACAGACCGCTGTATGTATCTGTATGTATCCATTCATTTTTCCTGCTGCTGCTTGTCTGACTCGACGCTTCCCACTTTTCTCCCTCGCAGACTGGCTACATCTATTCTCCTTCGAGGGGCATGTTCACCGTCGAGCCCATCGGCGGCGGCGAGGACCAGGACCAGCGAGGCGCTCACGTGCTCAGGCACCACCGAGGAGGCCAATCGGCGACCAGCAACAGCACACAGGACCACTCCTCTGGTGAGTGCGTGTGGGTTTGTGTCCGCTTCCAGGACTGCTGCATTTCAGTGACGCTTCACCGTCTTTACAGATCTATCGCATGCGCGATATTTCTTTCAGTTGCGTGGCTGCGAAGCTATTCGGCTTACGTTGGGGTGTACTGTCTACAGAACTTCAATCGCTCACCGCTGAGACGGTCCAAAGCCCTGGTGCATATATGTTCGACACTTTTCTTCCCCACCTGTATCCGAGTGTACTCACCGTCAGTGGCGTAGTCTGGGTGGAGGGGGGCAAGAAGACCGTGCTTAAGTGGGGACATGCCCGTCCCTGAAAAAAAAAATATATCCTGGCTACGCGCCTGCTCACCGTTTGGATGGCCTAAAGCCCCGTTATAGGCTACGATTCTTTCACCTGTAGCAGCGAGTGCAAAGTACCCCTTCGAGCGGTATGAAAGGGGTACTTCGCACTTGTTACAGGCTGTAGTGGCTAATCGCGTACCCCTCATAAGATTAGTTGATGGGACATTATTCAGCGAAAATAGCCGCTCTTTACATATTAAAACATCAGGTTCTAATCTACTAATTGCAGCTTAAGGACGAATTCCGTGTTTCGTCTCATCAAAGGGAAAATTTGAGTGTAGCACAAAACTACGAAGGGGAAATCCATATACGGCATTAAGCAAATTCGTACGAGTTTCCATTGTTGTTTCGGACCACACTTACGCGGATGAAATTTTTTTCCCTCGTATTAATCTTAGTCCACGTGTAGGTATTCCGCAGTGCGTCTCTGCGATTCCTCAACAGATCTTATTCCTCACCAATTGCAGTCTGCAGGCGGTGAACATAGTGCAGGAATTAAACGAACGCATAGTTTCGGTTTCTGTTGGGTTCTTCTTCCACATACGTGGCCTCGGTTCTCAGCAGTCTGTGAAACGTTTTGTTGGAACAAGTCGCTGGTTCTGCACCGGCGATTCATGGTCATGGTACGCATCAGCTCCCGCTGTTGAAACTAAATACCCCTGGGGCTCCTGTTAGTGCAACTGCAAGCAACAACCCTACAAAGGAAAGTTACCTCGCATTCAGGTAGTCACTCGTCATGGAGTAGCTTTAGCAAGGGCCCTTACTCTGCCCTCATAGGAATGGCTGACATGCTCCGTGAGCTGTCCACGGTTGCGTCTGGATCGTCTAACACCTGCGCGCGACTCTTCAGCTTGATGTACGGAGACAATCTCTCTGGAACACACGAGCACGATTGGCTTTTATTTACACGGGGAAGATACCAGAACACCGACCTCCTGTTCGATGGGGCACGACACACCAAAGGCGCTTTGGGTGTTTCTTGAAGATTCACTGGGTGTGTCTCGATCGACTTTCACCATCTGATGTTTCCTTGTAGGCGCATGCGCGTTTAGGGAACTTTCCGTTTCCCTCCTTTCTTTTCGGTTTTCCTCCCCTCTCTCCTCTATATTTCAGCCAAGTTAAAGAGAACGCCTGTCTTGACGTTACCGCTGAACGACTTATATAGGGCGCAGTTAGTGAACGCTGTGGAATCACGCAATGCACCGTGCAACTAGATACAGCGCTCTGCAAGTACGTTTATGCGACGCTCTGAGAATTTACCGCCACATAATCACGATGCGAGTTGTTTAAGTGGGAGAGGAAGCGCCCTGCTTTTCTGCAGACTCTCTCTACCTCTCCCACGCACCCTACAGGCGCGAAATTAGGACGCGCGGCGCAGTCACCTAACGAGAAACCCTTAACACAACGACGTGAAAGCGCCAGGCGCACCTGCAGCTATCAAGGAGACGGATCGAGGTGCGTGGGCTAGTCCCGGATACATTGCAATAGCGGGGTGACTCGCGAGTAATTTTTCGTTCTTTGATTACCACGCTTAGCACATCTATTTTTTTTGTGTGTGATACCGTAGACGTGCGAGTGAGGTTTGACTGTTTCACAGTTTGTTATATGCATTTGGTAGCGAAGCAGTCTACCTTTTGTACGACGTTTATTAGCGCATAGACTCGCAAAGTGATCTGTCGTTGCATGTCTATACTGCCTCCGCCATGTTAAGTTGATAGCGCCGCTCACATATTCCACCGTATCTAGTGCATATTTTGTTCAGTCGTCGAAAGCGCTTTTTGGCATCTGAAACGCGCACGCGGGGATCGTGCAAGTCGAAAGGAGAATGGCAGCCTTCGTCGCTGCACCAGCGAAATTAATGCGGCCGCGTTTCTTCTTCGCCCGCTCTGCCATTCCCGTTTCTTTGCATGCTATGCGCAATCCTCGCCCTCCTTAGCGGACTCGAGCGTGCCGTATCTCCGTATCACACGCGTCGTGGACGTTATTCTGGTTTTGCTTTTTCCCCAGAGCAGACGACCGCGTAGAGTATGCGTGTCGTCTGCAGCTGGCGTGCGTTCGTCGACACCGCAGTCGGGTGCGTGCGAAAGACTGGCTGTCTTAATGCGAGGCGCGAGCCAAATAAGCTTCCGAGGAGAGCCGTAGGCGAAAAGGTGGCGAGACGCCACAGAAAGGAGGGGAGGGGGGGACGTCCGAATAAGTAGAAGAAGACTAAGTCGTCGTTAATAAATCGAGTATACCAACGAGCACGAAGCAAAAATAATTCCCTGCGAAATAAGTAAAGTTGTGCCAGCAACGCCAAGCATGGGGGCGGGAAAAGCAGACGACACAAGGGTCTACCGCATATGTCGTGTGCGAGGGAAGCAGACGACATTAAAACAAACACGAAGGACGGCGCATTAATCGCAGAGTAAAGTGCAGACGACGACGACGACCAAGACACGCTAGTATGATGCTCCGCACGCTAAGGAAGGCGCGGCGTGCGAGGCGAGGAGCAATTTCTATTTAAAATTCAGTTTCTGGCTTTTCTCTCTCTCCCCTCCCTTCCCCGGCCGCCGGTAGTACATGTGTCATCTCTCTCGGGGAAGCCTCACATACGCAGAGGGCTGCGGCACTTAGGAAGGGCTTCCTTAATCTCCTTTTTTTTTTGTTTCTGTCGGGCGCCTTCCGACTCGGGCGCAAACAGCTCACCCCTCCCCTGGATCACCCAATCTCTTTGTCAGTCGACGCGCGCCGCAGGTGAGAACCTCGTTCTTTACGACGTCGGAGAGAGAGAGAGAGAGAGTTTTTTCCGTTGTTATCTGCCGTGGTCTTCACGAGTTTTGTGCTTTTTTTTGTCGCGTCGCTTTCAAAGAAGTACTGATTTTTTTTTAATTTCTAAGTTGTAGAAGCTGTACTACACGTTTCTTGCACTTGACAAGTACGTGACGGTTGGGAAGTAGTTATATCATAATTTGATATTAAAGTTGGTCTCGAAATGCGAAACCTTGCATCATGTAGTTATGGTGTCGTGACTACACTGAGAAAAATTAAGTGACATCGTGGAGCAGCAGCAAGGTTATGTAGATATAACGACGTTTCTCATGAAAGTTGCCGAGAATGCCGTGCGCGTTTCTTCTGGCTGGGCTCGCGTGTGGCAAACGTAGGGAACGCAGGAAAGAATTTGAATCAATGTATGATGACGTCATGAGGCATCCCTCATTGGTAGCGAAAGGAAATTTGGTTGCTAGAAACAAGTATCGTATTAATCTTTTGGGAGCACTCTGATGCTTCCTAGTATTTCTTTATTTGGTTTAGAGGGTTCGGACCTTAGTATAACTTGAAAAAAGAAAGACAAATTGAAGACGCCACGTCATGACTGCGTGGTGTATGGTCGTGCTGCCATGGTGGCAGATAGACGGAGACACTTACAGGTGAACACGTAACGGACACTGGCATTACGCAGGAAAGGATAGCACGCATAAGGACGGACAAGCTAGAACTCTCTAATGCCTCAGTGCCCCAATTACCACGCAAACAATTCACCAACCTTGACCTCTACACAAAAACTACACCTAATTATGTTGTCAACTACACAGTCTTGTCATACCAACTAATAGCTTCTGTCAAAATACTATTGTTTTGTCGTTACTCCTTTTTACGCGTATGTGTAGCGTAAAATAATGTACACCCTTAACAGCGAAAAATGGTGTAAATCGATCTATAACTCACACCCTTCCATCCGTTCACTCAAAATGGGTGTAATGGTGCGAGTTACGGACCGATTTACTCTTTTTCGTTTTTTGAGGGCGCAAGTTATTTAACCAGTGTGCCTCCGTCTCGTGCGTTTTTTGTTGTCTGCTTCTGCGCTCGCCCTCTCTCGATCCGGCTCGTCGCTCGACTGGCTTTTCCCTTTCGCCGAGCTTAATGCGGCGTCGCCCGGCGCCAGCGCGCTTTTCCAAGGAGCTGCGCCGCCGTGCGCAACGCGGAACGGCCGCCCGCCGGTTTCCGGTGCACGAACTGCCTTCTTCGTTGGTGGGCCGCTGACGCTACGCCGCGAAAACAAGTTCGCGTGCTTCGTCGGCTGAACCGTGCGAAAGACGAAAGGCAAAAAGAAAGACCCTCGTTCTCCTCGCTGTACTAGAACAAAGGTCCACCACTGACGCCATGGTTGTGTCGCCGCGGCTTGAACAAAGACCACTTTTGCTTCGATGCTATAGAAAGCGGTCGGGGCGCGTACCGGGGTCCTTAGTGTGAAATTGCACGCAGGCTTCCGGATAGGAAGGATAAGCTGGCTGTATTGTAGCCTCTGTGTCGAACGGCGATGGCGCGTTGGAGCTGTAACGAGAGAAGAGGGTTCTGCTCCTTCGACTGTGTTGAAATAGGTTGGTCACTCACCTAGGTGTACTTTTTCTTCGGGGTAAGCTTTGCGGATTGAATTTGTTCCTTTTAGCGTCACGTGGTTTTAGTGTAAAAATACACATTTAACAGAAAGTCTGCGTTTTCACTATTATGACGCTGCAGACATTTTCACCGGCAGTTAAGTAGAACATGGTTGGTAATGATAGCAGTGTACTCTCTAGTTAAACGATGTGGCCCAAGATAGCGCCACTTGCGTTGCTACTGCACGGCGCCCAGCTGTAATCCGGTATTCCGCAAAGGGTAATCCGTTTACGGACTAGCGTGCCCAATATATTCTAACGTGCGCAAAGGAGGTATGATAACTTGAATTATATTGATAAATTGTGCTGCTGCAACAGTCTCTTGCCTTGAAAGGAGGCTTGGTGCACCAGAGGAGACGTTATTAGAGAGTTTTAATTTGTTCGCAGGGTCGCCGGAGCTGTGCACGGCTGCGAGAAAAGGGCGTCCGGTATTCCGGCAAGTGCAGGTGGTTTGCCGGATGAGCTGGGGCGTAAACGTGAGCGGCCAGATTGGTGGCGCCAGCTGCTGGTGCAAAGCTCAACCACATAAACCCAGAGCCAATTACTACATTCTTTTTAGCCGAGGTGTAAGTTTTCGACAGCGGCGTAATTGTGAATACAATTACGCCGCTGCCAAAAATTTGCACCAGTAGCGAAGCAGAATAAAATAGGTTACTGCAATTTTAGCTCTGTGTTTGTCTGGTTTAGCTCTACTACACCAGGCGGCTGCGCCGCTCCGGTCGCTCACGCTTGCGCCCCCGATCATCCGGTAATCCGTCCCCGTTTGCCGGAATAGCGGATACGCTAAAAGTCTCTAAAAATGGTGGTGAGACCTTGTGATGCTTTGTCCAACTACGACGCGTCTAAAAAAATTTGTGTGTGTGTGTGTGTGTGTGTGTGTGTGTGTGTGTGTGTGTGTGTGTGTGTGTGTGTGTGTGTGTTGCGTGCGTGTTCTCGTCTAGAGAAAATCGTGAAAGGTGGCAAACTATGTCGCTACTAACGCTTTACACCGATTGTCAAGCAGAATGTGATCGGACACTGCAGTGTTAGCTTTGCGAGCTCTCCGATTAAATTCGGCGTCACGAGGTGTCGCTACCAGCATTTTTTGCTACCGTACACCTTTCCCCACTGTTCCGCAAACTGTACATTGCGTTCACGGACAAACTAATACTCTAACGAAAAGCGAGTGGCGACGCCACCCTGAACTGCCCGCACGGGTTATGCGTTACGCCATAGAATGTGACAACGTCTACTCGGGTCAACTTAACAACTGAGAGGATAACACGTGCTAGTGGCACTCTGAAGAAATCAGTCAACATAGCGAGTTTAGAGAAACCTTATTGCGCCGAAACTACCCAAAAGCGAGGAGATGTCTCGTGACGTTTCAGTGACGTATACCGAAGCTTGGCTTCCGCACGAAATTTAAACCTGGGACGTGTATAGCTCTAATCTCTCGATTATTAAAGAACTTTTCGTTCCCGAATGAAAGGAAATGAAATTTTGAAGGAATGCTTTACCAGTGAAAGCGAACGTTGTGCTGTTTCTTCAGTGTCACTTTGACAGAGCATTCACCACATGTTAAAGCTGGTGGGGATGATGATGATGATAACATTAAATGCAGTTGCACCAACCTACTCAAGTGGATTGGTCAAATGCTGGGTGGATGTTAGAGCCTTGTTAGGGGTAATGCTTTAGAAATACGTAATTAGGATAAATAAATGAAAGCCAAGCAGAATAGAGAGATCTTTCTTCGACATTCTTTGGGAATGAGCATTAATAAGAATTATATAAAGGGCAGAATGAGCGATTAATCAAATGATCTATGCGGTTAACAACGGAATCGATTGGTCTGGAGAACGAAAAAGTTGAGGCAGTTAAGTATCCTTACGTGATTTGAAGGCGAAAACATGAGGACTTGTCTGAGTTATCACCTTAAATTAGAACTCCACCTTAATCCACCTTGCTCAAATTTGTACGAACCTTAATCCACCTTATAATTCACCTTCATTCACTTTACATCACCATAGGTATTTCGCAGTGCGAGTCGCAGAAGGTCCACCGCCGGGAACGTGACGTCATCGTTTGGTCACTTGGATTTCGATACCATCGGGTGTCGACGCCGGACGGACGCCGGATTTTTTTCGCTTCACGGGGAACACCACGCTTTTCGCCTTAGAAAGGTGCTTCGCCGTGGTACTGCCGCTCCGGTGCGCAGCGCGCGCACCTCCGGTGCTTCCCCCCCGCCCCACTCGCGTTGTAGAAAACTGTCGCGTCGCGTACGCTCCGCGCGGAGAAAGTAAGCGGCTTCCCTAGCCGCTAGGAGGCGGCGGCGTGCTCGGTAATCGCGGCGCGACGCCTGGCGCCGTGGCGTGGCAGGCGTGACAAAAGAGAGTTTTAGTATAGCGTAAAACCCTTGCGTTAGCGTTAGCGTGCCACGTAACGCTAACGCATAGAAAGACTGCACTGCGCGGCACAAGGTAGTGTTTTAGAATAGCGGAACGGAGAAAAGCGTTAACGTTAACGCAAACAAATACAGCGCCATCTAGATGTAAAGACACAAAGTACTGGAAAGCCAAATCCACACGAACTGTCGAGCTTATCCAATGTCGAATCCGCAAGTGTGTCCCTAAGTCAAGCTTATCGAAAGCCACAATCGCTGCGTTAATTACGCATGTAGGTGTTTGGTTTGAGCGTTGTTTTGTCGATAGTCGCGAAACATGCCGATTAATCTTGGCATGCTGCGATCGAGTGTTCTGTGGGACCCATATTACGTGTCCTTTTTAAGTTGGGATGACATAGACACCCTCATGCTTCGGGAATGAGAGCGACCGCGCAGGTTCTACGTGTCCTAAAGATCCACTAAACGTCGAAGCTACATCGGAGGGGACGTTTCGCCGGCAATTTCTCTTCCAGAAAGCGGATTTCCCACTTCTTTCCAATTTTTTGCAACGGACACCCACCTTGACGTCCATCCGAATGGGTTCAAGGCGAAAACCTCCTTCACGAGGTTCATATCGTCGTCGTTGGTAAAACGCACACGCATTGTGACCACAGCACCGACCACACTACTGTGTTTTGCCGCGGAAAACATGACATGCATCGGTTTCACATGCGGCTTTACACCAAGCGAACGAGCGAAATACGCTTGGGCGCCATCTCGAGGCGGATACAGCAAACACATTTAGCAAACCCATAGAGTTGTTCTACTAACTCTATGAGCAAACCCTCTCGTTAAGCCTACTGCGCCGCTAATCGAGAACGTATATCGTAAACAACGCCCATTTGTCACCTGTGCACCGCTGCCGAAGCATCATCACACAAACCTAAGGCGAACACGAGCATTAGTGGGGAAGGATAGAGCCTAGCAGTGCAGGCAGACGGCTCGATAGATCCGAAGCGGGCTGCTCTCACTTCGACCGGCGCCGCCATCTTGCCGTACGTAAGGCTCCCCTTGCGTGCGTTAGCGTTCAACGCTAAATCCTGAAAATAGCGTACGTACGTAAGAGCTCCAGCAGCGTTTACGTATAGCGCATGCGCAGTGTGGTGCACGCAACGCTAACGCTAACGCTAACTCTTTGCGTTTGCTGCTTTACGCTATACTAAAACTCTCTAAAAGCGCCGCAGTTCGGCTCCGCTTCCGCTTCTGGCACGCCCGTCTCCTCACCGCTGCCTACCACCGGCTCGTCAGCTGAACGACGTCGATTCAATTTCGAATGCGTGGCGGTGGAGGACGCGAACACAAAGATTGAAGCGCCGCTGTAGGCAAAAGAAATGGAGAGAAGGTAGGCGGAATGAAAGTGGACGAAGTGGGTTGCAGGGCTCCAAAAAACTAGGAATCGAATACCGCTTGAAGTGTACAGTCTCGAGCAAAAGTTTGGAGACCGCGATTTTAGAAAAAAAAGAAAGAAAAAGAGAAAGAAAGGAAGGAAGAAAGAAAGTGTTCCCGCACAGCTTCTCAACGTTGAGTTGCTTCAGTACACCGAATTGGTCGCACACGTGGGCTACATAGGCTGTACCATTTGATTTCATTTTGTCTCCCCATCCCTCGCTGTTAGGAACCGATTGTTTTTCGACGATATTGTGAGCGAGCGTAGATGAAGGTGACCACTTTTCCGAAAATCCTGACGGTATTACCGTATATACTCATGTAAGGGCCGCACTTCGTTTTTCACAATTTTGGCGAAGTGCAGCTCTTCAAGGGACTGAACATTTTGGTCAAAATGGTGCCGGCGCAGCCGGCGACTTGTGTACGCCCCTGATGTACCATTGCATCAGAGGCTAACGCGAAATTGTCGCCATCTGGTAGCGGCACGCGGAAGTACGCATCGTGCGAAAATTCGCCGATGCGCACGTGCGGCATCGGGGCACTGAAAGACGCGATTGCTTCTTCGTTGGAATTTTTTTCTTCCAAATTTCGGGCTGCCAAGTTGGGGGTGCGACCTCTACACGGGTGCGGCCTATACACGAGTCTATCCGGTACATATAGCGTTTTCGTTGCATGTTTTTTCTTTTTTTCTTTACGGCACGATTGTATCACTCGCTGCGTGACTGCGTCTACGCGGTCGCTGTGTGTAAACGCACACCGCTTGCGCCAGTGGAATGTCGCTCGCGTATACGCGTTCGCACATTGACGCGGGCGTGCGCTTTCTCACGGGTTGTTGTTCCCTGTCGCGGGCCTCGAATTTCGAGACGAATTACGCTGTGCAAACCTCGTGCTGGGTTACCTCGTGTACGGCCTTGTCGTAGCTGCCAGCTCGGTGTCGGGTGTGTGGACGTTTGCGCTTTAACCTTCACGTTCGCGCACGCAAGGCCACTGGATATATGTGCATGCAGGTCACTCCGGCCATCGTGAAAGACGTGAACTCGCATTGGCTGTGGTACAGTGTGGAGATGTTTTGGTGGCAAATGTAGAGGATGTAACCGTAAGATGATGACAGTACCATTCACGTTCTTTTAACACCAACTGGCCGAACAATGAACTGAATTGACCATGTTTATTTTGTTTTTATGTCCGAAAGCTGCATTGTTGGGTTGTGTTAGACGCCTACGTGGAGGGTTTCGGAGTTTCTGTGAAAGGACACTTGAGGGCGAGCAGAACGAGACGGGAATGGAAGTCTGCAACAGCTATCTCGGAGAATTAAAGCGTTCAAAGCTTATATTTGAAATATCTTTACTCAGTGCGTTTTGCACTTCTGGATACGAGAGTTTCTGATCGTGGTTGTTAGAGTCAGATCAAAGCAACTTTTTAAGAATAGCTGCTTCATTTCAACAACAGTTGCCGCGACTGTTGGGACACGTTTTTGTCCAACATACGCATGCATTACTTTAGCTGTCAAAACGAATGTGCTCTCACGTTCATGCTACAAGTCTGGTCTTCCAGATCTGTAGCCATAGCCTCCGAGCTGCTAAGTACTCTTTATACCTCACGCCTTATCCTAGATAACGCTGGATGCTGGCTTCAGTGTAGACCTAAGCTTCAGCGCAAGCTCCAGAGTAGTGTCCCACGTGCTGTTGAAGGCAGGCGTTTATTCCAGGGTTCATTTCTGTACAATGCATAAGTGTGGTTTTCAGTCGGCCACCCGCAGAGCCGTCCTTAGAAGGCCACGTATTTGAGAACACCAAGCAGCTGACATGTGCGAAGCCGTGTCCGCCGCAAATTTAAATCCGCTGCTCGCGATAAAAAAAGTGAAGCAAGCGTACCGGCGGACGTGCAAACAATCTCGGGTCTGTTTGCCACACGCCTAGCCCGGCTATCCCATTACGCGTCGTCTTCGTTTACGACGGCGCTCACGCAGCCTTGGCACCTCGCGTAACCCGGCCGCGAGGATCTGGAAATCAGCTCTTCCCGAGGCGTGGCTTTTTGCCCGAGAAAAGGGTTCTTTTCTTACACCGCTTAGGCAGCGAACAAAATAAAGCAGGGCGTGACGTCACCGCCCCAGCTGGCGTCCTTGCATGGGGGAGCGGCCTGGGTCTGGCGCCGCCAAACAAGGCCGTCTGCACCGTTCGATGGCGCCAGTCTGCTAGATGCGAAACCGCGGTCAGGCTGTGTCATCTGCCCGGCCTGTATTTTTTTGCTCATAGTTTTGCGCAAAAGCTCTGCCTCCACGAAGCGCCGTCTGCACAATTGTGCGCGCGAAGATAAAACGTCAAAAACAACGGCACGGATGGAAATAATTATATTCGAAACGTGTCGCGAACATGTTGAAACACTTGTTGATTGGACCTTTCCTACTACTTCGAGTAATATGTGTGAAGTGTTTCAGTAAAACGAGTTGGAATGTAGACGTACTGGGTGTTTGCTCGCGCAACCATTATGTCGCCACGAAGCAGGCACACTTCCTTCTTTGTTTCTCTCAGAGATTTACGGGATCGTTTCAAATACCAGCGCATAGAAAACAAGGGACGAACGTAGAAGAGGCATACACAGTGCTGCATACAGCTCTTTACGTTCGTCTCTTGTTTTTTACGCGCTGGTATTTGGTGATCACGAAAAACCAACTAGCCCGAATTTCGGCGCAATGTTCTATAGGTCAGGCACATTTTTCAAGCCGGATAGGTGCTTTTCAGGTACGCCGGACATAAAATATTTGATTTTCTCATATCTGACGCTACCATAAAGAGTTTTCGCATAAAGTCCATCTTCGGTTAGCTTATCAAAGCTCACTGAAACATTGAAAATTCTTGATCCGTTCTGCAGCTGTACACTTTTGGTGGTTCTCAAGATGCAGTGAATATGGTTAAAGGAGACTTTCGAGGGACACAATTACTTGGCGCCTAAAGGTGTGCTATTCGAGTCAGCTAACTATCTCGCTGCTGTCGTTCGGCTAACATAACTCGGCTACCATAACAATAACAGGTGTAGTACACGGATTTGTCCTAATCTTCATACTTGCGGCATCAGACATTCTTGCGGCGTTATTTACGACGCTTTCCCGTACAAATTTCGGAGACATCGTAGCTTTCATAACACAGCAAGGCGATAAGCCTCAGGGCACGTGTACAATCATGGATAATTGTTGCATTTGTAATGCAATGTATGGTGCAAATTATCAGTTCGCAAAGTCCATCGCAAAGCCGTTCGAAGCCACAACGACGAAGCTTTCATGCACCACCCATGACTCCCATACCATAACCACGCACGCTGAACCGCCATGCCTGAATGGATGGATGGATGGATGTTAGGAGCGTCCCCTTCGGAACGGGGCGGTGAGTTGCGCCACCAAGCTCTTGTGATTTTATTGCCCAATGCCTTACCTATGTTAAAAAAGAAACAGTGAAAAAAAAAACCCGCGATGAGTTCTCATAACCAATGTTTCTGAACCCCTATTGTCAACTTTGTTTTCGTACGCCTCCGTTGTTTGTCGTTTCCCTACTTTTCTTCCACCAATCTTCCAATCGCCTCTTAGTAATCTCTATTGCGGACATGTTTACTTTCCCCTTGCTCTCGCTGAACCCAAGGACTTGAAGGAGGCCAGTGATTCCTAAATCGACCGCTGGGCAGATATCTTCACATTCTAATACAACATGCTCCATCGTTTCCCTAGCTTTAGTGCAGCAAGCACATGCTTCTTCTTCCTTCTTATCTCTCGCTTTATGAGTGCGTCATCTAAGGCATCCTGATCTCGCTTCGAAAAGTAATGAGCTTCCCTTTGAGTTATCATAAATTGTTTCTTTCGCGGTTTCGTTTTTTCCTCTTAAGTAGTTACTCATGGAAGGTTTCTTTTCCTCCACTGTGAATCGATGTTGCTCCTGTACAAATAGCTGAACACTCTCCCAGCCCATTTAATGTCTTCCATATTCCTCAGTCGTTCTTCATAATCAATTTTACTGCGAGCTTCCCTCACTTCAAAACTAGTCCAGCCCATATAACCCTGCACAGCTTCATTTGTAGTCGTCCCGTGAGCGCCGAATGCGAGGCGTCCCACTGGCCTTTGGTTGCCATCGAGTCCTGATTGTACCCCCGATTTCAAGCAAACAACCGCATTTCCAAACGTAAATCCTGGAACCCTTATACCTTTCACATACCGCAGAGCACCTGGTACCTATTGTATCACCATAGCGGTCTCTTTCTCATTGGCCGCATCTTTCTTCGCCTCTACTGTTATTGATTTTTGTTGCGTTTCCACCTATATATTGCCTTCGTTTATCCATATACCAAGGTATTTATATCCTTTTACGTGAGGTATTTCCTTGCCCAGTATTGTCACTTACGGCTGTTTTCATTGAATACGATAACATCTAAATTTTTAACGCTAAATTTCTTATCTAATTTATCGCATTCCTGTCCACAGATATTATTTAGCCAGACGTTGCAAAACACTTTGCTTGTTAGCTAGCAAGATAATGTCGTCCGCATAAAATAAACCTGCAAACTTCTGCTCTACTACTGTATCCGCCTGTTTGTATGAGAGACTAAACCCGATATTACTTCCTTCTAGCGCCCTTTCCATCCTCACCATGTACACCATAAACAGCAGTGGGGATAGAGGGCACCCCTGCCTCAGTCCCTTGTTTATATCAACTTTCTCCTCGCTCCTCATACCTTCCCATTCAACGCAAACGGCATTTTCTAGGTAAATCTCTCTCAAAAGCTGCAGACAATCGTCGCCTAAGCCTTCCCCTTCCAGAATATCCCACAAAATGTTGTGGTCTACCCAGCCATACGCTCCTGTAATGTCTAAAAAGGCCACATATAACGGTCTCCTTTCTACTCTTCATATTTCATTCACTGAGTAATGACAAATAAGTTATCCAAACGCCTACCTATTCTGAAGCCATTCTGAAGTCTCCAGCTCCCGCCGGAACTAACTCTGGTGTTAGGATAGATAGTTGGGCGTGTTGGTTAAGCATGATCTGAAGTGAAGGCGCGACCACGACGGTGGACGATGAGGACACACACGCGCACACGTACACGCACACACGCACACGCACACACACACACGTGTGTGAGAGTGTGTTCCCTCTTCGTCCACCGTCGTTGTCGCGACTTCACTTCAGATCCCTCTGGTGGTTTTTGTAAGAAACTCCATGGCTTAGCGTAACGACGCCGCCTGGTCTGTTCGATGTTGTCTTTCTGCAAGAACCTCTGGAGGAAACTAGAGGGCACATCGATCGTTTAGTCACCACTGGGATGAAAGTTTGTTCGTGTATTTGTTTCATCTCCGTCCTTGTGGCGTGAAACCCTCTTGTGACGTTATTTATTACGTCTTGCCTTTCTAAATTTCTAACCATTGAGTTTCTACACACAGCTAGGAAAGTAGTCTCCGCGCATATGCAAGATGTGCTTGTACTGTTTATTGGCAGGCATTGAGGAAACTACAAGGCCACTGAGATAAATTGCCATATGCGACAGTCATTGGAAACCGTTGCGTCTGTAGCGCAATATTTTGTCGACAATTATCAATTCGCAAAGTTGCAAAGCCGCTTGAAGCCGGGAGGATTAAATTTATGAAGATCAACGTGCAGCTAGTCCATCTTTTCAGTTTCCGTAGCTACTAGCACCAGCGTTCCCTCAAGTAACTTTCTCTTTAATGAAACTATGTGTTCAACGGCGCCAGTCTGCATGATGCGAAACCGTGGGCGGGCTTTCCCTTCAGCTCAGCCGGGGTTTCCAGTGACAAAGCCCCACCGAGGGTTGTCACGCACTGCCCAAGCTGGGGCTGCAGGCATGCGTTAGGTTTCCTTCGCGTTCTGTTTCTCCGCACTGCAGCACCGTTTGCTCGACGCAGGCGGGACCTCCCCGCAGTCGTGACTCAAGGCTGCTGCGAGCGAAGAGGGCAGGAAAAACCCCCGGCTCATCTTTCGCGTCTCGTTTTCTTTATCCGTTCTGGCTTTTAACAGGCAACAGTGTCGCTTTACACTGGCCGGTCCGGTGCAGTCCCGTTGCTCGCAGTGTATCGTTTTACTCGAATGCTGGCCGGGTAATGGACCGGAGATAGCGCGGGGCTGCTAAGCTGGACGCCATAGCCCGTTGCTCATTAGTCGGTGTCGCAGTGCAAGGACGCGCTTCGTGACGCATAAAAAAAATGGTCTCATCGTCTTTTCGTGTTTGTACGTTCCTGCGGCTTGAAAAAGTTGGCGAGTCGGCGCGTATGTATCGTTGTATGATAGCTCCGAAAGGCGCATGTCCGTCTATCTGCGCTCATGTGCAGTGCTCGTGTGTTGCGGTGTCGTCACGATGGCTAAACTGTTCGGGTTGACGTCATGGTTGACGCCAACCGGGCACGATGCGACGGTGTCAGGATATTGATTACAACAAGGCTGCTTAGTAAACGGTTTCTTTCTTTCTTTCTTTCCTCCTTTCTTTTTTTCTTTCTTTCTTTCTTTCTTTCTTTCTTTCTTTCTTTCTTTCTTTCTTTCTTTCTTTCTTTCTTTCTTTCTTTCTTTCTTTCTTTCTTTCTTTCTTTTCCCGTGTTACGAGGGTTACAAGAGGCTGGTGTAGGTGATACTTTTCCCAGCTTCCACTGGGCCTCGGTGAAATGCGCGCTGCTTCAAGGCAAGAAAGCGCGAGATGGTGCTTTCATGTCGCAGAACAAACAGGCTTCCAAGAAGACAGGCAGAATATACGTTTACGTTGGTTCTCTAAAGGGACGCATGTTAACAGCGACTATGGATTGTCAGTCGGTGCAAGCAAAAGCTGTGCTGACCTGAAGCTGCCGAGCATGCACAGGCTACGCCGCACCCTTTCGCCCCTGTGGCATTGGCTTCGCCGTGATCAGCTGTGTATTGAGACGAAACGTTACTACGGGGGAGAGGACGCAACCATGCGTGACATGGGTACTGGTGTTTCGCCGTCTGGTGTCTTTCGTCTTGCAAGGTAACCAAAAACAATAGAGTTGTATGGAAATTTCTTTACTTTATAAGAAAGTGGCGTGAATGACGATAGCTGCAAAAGAAACGAAGCTTTAAGATGGAAAATTAGGATAGTTAGAAGCTCGCATCGTTTGAGCGTCAACCGTTTACTGGGCTGGATTTTAAGATTTGTATATGTCTACCACTTGTATGAGTTGATTCGCAGGAATAAATGTTTCGCTCTAACAAAAAGTGCCGGGAGGGGATGAGGTGCTGCACTTGAGAACGACGTGTTATACTGCTGGAAAACTGTTGAAAATTGAAAGTGATAACCAGAACAAAACCACCGCATGTGCTCTGAAAAAACAAGTAGTGTTCCTGCCTGAGTGTCATTATGTCCCTGGCGCATGCCGTAGGTGTGTCTGCACGGCGTCATTTATAGTGCAAACGAAGCAAAATTTGTTCGCAAATGCAATGACGTCATGCTTCACTGCAACACTCGATGCACAGAAGTGCTTGCAGCGACGAGCGCTGGACCAATTTCTCTCGCTATTGCTTACAGTAGAAACGAATAAGAGCAGCAGTAGACATCAGGAACACGTCCTCCCTTGAAGCTGCTGTCAATTTATTTCTGCACAAGCTTGCTGCCAAATAAACAATGATTTCTTTTGCGATCCTACGTGTGGCATCAAAAGTGATCAAACTTAAGTGTCTTCTAAACTCAATGCCCTTAAGGCGTTTCGACTTGCACCTCAAAGCAGGACCGCCGATAAAGTCCAGATAAAGAGCTTCCAAATGGAACTGCTATTGCCCGTCGCGCGTCCTTTTACGAAGCTGTTAAGTGCTTTTCCAGCTCAACGAGCAAAAACCAATCGTCGCGCCAAAACTCGAACCGACGTCGCGAACATTTCGAGACTTCGAGCGCCTTCTAGAGTCTCCACCGAAAGTGACAAGAGTCGCTAAAAACCGTGCTGGACTGTGCCTACGAGTGCGGGAGGCCCTCGGATGAAGGAACGCGATCGTTATCCGTTTTGGAGGCCTCCGCAAAGTGGGCTAATGCGACGCGGCGCTGCTTTAAAGGACGAACGCGCCGAGCTCAAAGCCACGGTGGCCCTTCGAAGCGCGACGCATCCGTCTGCCTTATCTCGCATATGCACCGCTGGAATGCATCGTCTGCTCGAGCGAGCCTATCCGTCTGGCGTTGTCGTCTGCTTCGACGCTCGCGCTTTCTCGCGCGCCGACGCGCGCGATCTTCTTATCGTCGTCTGCTCTCTCGGCATTTCATTTTCGTCTGCTCTCAACTAAGTCAGCTGATGTAGGGGAGAGGGATGGCGCTGAACGTCGTACGACCGGCGTACCCTGTTTGCAAATAGCTCTCCGTAAGTCGAGCGTGTCGGTGCGGTCTGTACGTGTGACGTGGACGCACACAGCTGAACAAGGCTGTCGCTTCTTTTTACGTTTGGAACGACAGCTCGGGGTTCGCATTTCGCACTGCGTGCGCTGGCAGCGGTATAACGCAATAGATGTTGTGTCTGCGGGACCCACTTGCATGTGTGCCGTGTCACTGACATTTCCTATGGGCGATGTCCACTAGGTGTGTGTGGGGGGAGGGGGGTGGGGAGGGCGAGTGCGGAGGACCCTGCTCTAAACAGCGCTACGTCGGCATTCGCTCAGAACTGGGAATAGGACACCGCTAGCGAAACTGTAACCCCGAAAGTAAGTCAGTCCGCGTAGCTTTATGTCCTGCCGATTGAATGCGTACGAGTACGTCGAAGCCTGTGCATTACAGTTGTCTGCGGAGACTTAGAGACGCACCACAGTGGTATGTGCGTTGCGAGAAACCCGTCGCCGTTCAAAAAGCCCGTTTGCGCCGTATGCCCTTGTCATAACACTATATTACCACATGGAATCTTGTATGAAAACGTGTATGTTCGCATATAAACCCATGTGACCATAGATGATTATGGTACGGGACATATGTCGCTCTCAATCGGGTACCAATTCTCTCCTCGTTGTAAGCGATTGAAAGGAAAAAAAAAAAAGAAGTTGGAGGGATACATTGCATGGTAACACGTACGGAAATTCAAAGTGTTAACGGGATGATTTCGAAAATGTTGAGGTGTGGAGGCTTAGCAGCAGGTTTTTCTGTTGGACCTGTCGCTGTATGGTTTCAAACATGCGCCTTCACTGGCGGGTCTCGTGCTCGCAACCATTACGGCTCAAAGCCACTGTCTCGATGGTGAAAATGATCCAACAAACAAGGAAGCTAAGCAATGAAAAAAAAAAAACATGACTTCGACCTACGTGTGGAAGTCAATTCAGCCCCTTGTAGGCTAGTTAAGAGGTGTAGTCACTTGCATAGTCTATAAAAAGCGCGCACGAGTGATGGAGACGGAAAGAAAGAAATACGAGAACGTTGACTAGGGCTTTGTCCAGGTGTGCTACTCTGTGTGTATGGGTATGCAAGTGATCTATGAGTGCCTCTCGTTCATTGCAGTGATGGGCAGTAGTTGAACAGGGAATGTCGCTTAAGTCGACGTTTCGACAAGGAGACTGGTCTTCGTGAGCCCAGAAACTGCTGCCCAGAGGAAAACAGGTCGTCTTGTCGAAACGTTGGTTTCAACCACGTTCTTTGTTCAACCTCTGCTAACCACTTGAAGCCTCCACCTTGCTGTAGTGTTCTAACGTTGTATCTTGTTTGGATGTCGAACACTATAGTCATGTGACTTGAGCACTGCAGCTTTTTCGTGAGTGCCATAGCGGGCGATAAGCCAAGGAAAAGTAATCAGTTTCGAGTACGATACGGCACTGAAAAACTTGTATGTCGTTTGCCTTCGAAGCTTTATACGCTCTTGGCCTTAATGGATGCTGTAGGAGTATAAACCACCGCTCATTTTCTCTCTTACCTTACTTGTTTTCTCGCGACTTTCGCTTTTCGAGAGCGATGCGGACTGCCGAGATTTTTATATAAACCGATGAGGCCTTCTGGAAGTTGGCAAGTGATGCCAGGGCTTCGCTTTCACGTCGTGAGTCTGAATTTATGGCTGTCGCTTGGACATAAAGCGAGCGTCTCTTGCGTGCGCCTTGTGTGAAAGCGAAAGCGCACCCCAAAGTGCGAATGTCTCTCGCTTTCGTCTTCCTTCGCGCAATGAATCTTCGACGGGCAACTTTCCGGCACCGTGGTCTGCGGGCCATTCTTTCATCCTGGAGCGGAGAAGACTCGATCTACTCTATAGAGAGCATTAATCTTACGAAGACGCGCTGTGTTTTTGTTTGCTGCGTGTGATCCTTTTTCACGGAGCGACGCTGCGCTTCCACGAGCACCGTATACTGCGACATAGCGTGCTTCGCGCGACAGTTAGTATCGACTTTTGTTCTGCGAGTGATCCATATAGACCGTTATCACTTTCCAAGTACTGCAGGGAGCTCTTTGCGTGTTCATTGATGTCATCTATACGTACCTTTGAATGGTACTCCTAGAGACTGGAAAATGGTTGCGCTGCTACAGCGAAGGCGCATAAAGAGAGAGGGCGACGACTGTTCCGAAATACGGCAAGTATTTTTGCCGGAAACCTGACGTCGTACTTCATTACGATAGATCCGGCAAGAGCAAGACGCCGTTCTTGGAGCTATATATATATAATATATATATAAGAGCATCGCACGAATGCGAAGACTTGGGATCGTTGCCCACCTGCGGCAAGTTGCTTTTTCATCCACTTTCATTGTCATTAATTTGTCATTTCCTTAATTCAGTTAGTAACTACAAGTTATTTCCCTTATGTTGTCCTTTGAGTATTTGTTTTTTTTTTGGCTTCTTATGGTAGGATTAATGAAAATCGGGCCAACCAATTAACCCCCTCTCTTCTCGTCCAGATATATATCTATATATGGCGTGGCGCTGCTGAGCTCGAGGTCACGTGTTCATTTTCGGCCGCATTTCGAGGGAGCTTCAGGAGCGCAAGAACGCTCCTCTGTACTTGGATTTAGGCGCGCCTCAAGGAACGGCGGACGATCGTCGAAATTAACACGGACACGTAAACCCGCATACCGATAGGTCCCGATATTTGCCTGCCGATGCACGCACAGGCACGTTTACACGGAGTGCCGTGGAAGTCTGTCTACACGGCTGTGCGGGCCACCGGCGGTTCTCGACGCGAATTCCGCGCGCGGAGACGCTAGGACGTCCCCCAAAATTACACAACACAGCGTGCGCTCTGTACAGATGGACCAAACACGTCAAGGTGTCAAAGCAACAGATGTGCGTGCGCAGCCGCGACAAATTGACACGGCGTGCGTGTCCGGTGAGCACGGCAGCCAAGACTGACGACCACAACGGGCTTTCCTTCCTATATATACACCGATTGCAGAACGCGACGGTCCTTTTCTTTCTCCTCGCCCTTTGGCTCTGCTAGGCTGTAGCACCTTCCTTTCATTGAGTCGACACGATTTCTCCTCCCAAATACTTCCAGCGCACTTTATATGCGATACGATTCTCTCGGCCTGCTTGCGAGGGCCGGGGTTCCCGGTCGTCCGAGGGGTCGTGACCGTTTCATCCTGGCACCCCTACGTAGCCCTGTAACCGGCCCGTGCGTTGACCCCTCGTTCGCGGACCTTCCTTTCGGACGTCGTCCGCTTTTCTTTCGCCGAACGGCGTCGGGATAAATGCGTTCCATTCGGCATCGTTTGTCTCCGAGGCGCCACGGCCGCGGACCGTTCGCGGACGCCGTCGCCGCCGCTGTGTGTATGGGCTCCCGGTTTCGTGCAGCTGCGGCCCGGACACTACGCACTCTTGGTATAAGTGGTGCGTGCTCGGCATTCGGTAAGGTGGGAGCCCGCGGAACGGCATCGGCGCCTCGCTTGAAAGTTATGGAGCGCGCGGCAGCTTCCGGCGCGCGTTCGCCACCCGGCGGACAACTATAACGGTTCCCCGAACAAAGACGATGTGACCTCGGTACAGTAGCAGTCGTGGTATAGTGTCTGTATGTATGTATGTATGTCTCTCTGTGTGTGTGTGTGTGTGTATGTATGTATGTATGTATGTATGTATGTATGTATGTATGTATGTATGTATGTATGTATGTATGTATGTATGTATGTATGTATGTATGTATGTATGTATGTATGTATGTATGTATGTATGTATGTATGTATGTATGTATGTATGTATGTATGTATGTATGTATGTATGTATGTATGTATGTATGTATGTATGTATGTATGTATGTATGTATGTATGTATGTATGTATGTATGTATGTATGTATGTATGTATGTATGTATGTATGTATGTATGTATGTATGTATGTATGTATGTATGTATGTATGTATGTATGTGTGTATGTATGTATGTATGTATGTAGGGCACTCCGACTTCGTCTGTACTACAGAGGTTCCTATAAAAATTACCAGAGTGGACTTTGACGCTAGTCTATGCGAAAGTCGTACACAGTGCGGCGGTTCAGCCAGCAAGGGAAGCACGGGGATAGCGCGTGGATTTGCCTCAGCTTCGCTCTTCTGGCTCCAGACGGCTTTGCGATTTTGCAGATCGACAATTTTCAACGGCGCGTTTCGCTATAAGTGCAACGATTCGCAATGATTACGCTTCTCCTCGGAGACTATAACTGCCTCGTCGCGTGTTAGAAAACTACGAGTGCTCGTGAATAGAAAGCTAAGCAATAATAACGTCACGAGAGCGCTTCAAATCGCAATTACGACGATGACTCAACTGCATGTATACAGACCACCATTCCCGTGACAGCAAAATGATCGCAGGGCCAGAGTAGCCTGTAGGGATTTCTTGCACCAAACTGTGGTTTGCGTACCGCAAACCACAGTTTGGCGTTCTACTGTACTACAGATCTGCGTACTACAGGTGGCGTTCCTTCTCGCGGTTTGCGCGTGGTTGAACTGCATTGCGTGTAGCGATGGCTCGCAGCGCAACCTTTCCTGCGTACCTCTGCACTGACTACCCCCCCCCCCCCCAAAAAAAAAAGTATTCTCGAGAAATAGTATATAGACCAGAGCTGTTGGCTGTAAATTTCCGACTTGTGGCATCGTCTCCTCGCCTTCCCCGCTGCCCGCCGCCTTCGTTTGCTGCCCCGAGTGCCCGACCAATGAGTGGCGGTTCCCGAGCTGTCGACTTGTGCCGCAGTTTGGAACGCACAAATGAACGGCCCGCTGCCCATCTGCGCCGTCGCGAACTCGTTTGGTGCCGTTTGATGTACGGCGGTCCCTCAAAGACGCCATACGTTATGCGGTTGCCCCCCCCCCCCCCCCCTTCACCCCTCTTCACCCCCCGGCCGGATCTCGCTCAACGCCTTGCGGAACGCATTTGTCCCGCTAGCGGTTTTTGCAAAACGCCTTTTCGCTGCCGGGCGTGCATAGCAGGATTGTGAAACCCCTTTCGGCGTCTTGTTCGTCGTGGACCGTTTTTTGTTTTCTCTGTCGGGCGCCTTCGAATTGCTACAGCGGGTATAACTTATGGGTTCGTGTTGGTCCCGACACGCCGAAGCGGTTCGAATAGATTGCGTGGATCCCCCGTCGGAAAGAAGCGGTTCGGAACTTGCCGCTTCGCGCGTTGAATGTTTTCCTAGACACGCGGTCGGCTCGAGGTCACACCGTTGCGCGGAGTCCTTCGGGAAATAACGAATCGACGCGGGAGCCAACTGCGAAAGTTCCGGAAATTAGATCGGTGCCCGAGAACGTTGGATGCCTCGGCTATTCTTTGAGACTGGCATTTCTTGCTGCGCCTCGGAGACCGTTAATATTCAGAAGGGAAAGACGACCGCCTCGACTTGATACAGAGTGTGCTTTTTCTCTTTATCATGGGGGGGGGGAGGCGGTCTGATAAATCTGTAGAGAGACCGATTTCGTTGCATTTGAACCCGAAGACTTCGGTGCGACAACCGTAGCAAACTTGTAGTATCTCCCGATGCGCCGACTGGACTTCTTTTCGCCAACTCAGGCGGACCTTTTGACTTTTCTGTCGCTGAAACTTCTCCCTCTCTCTCAGCACGAACTTTATCCCACTAAGGCAATCGTAGTTCTTTCTTCGCCCCTTTTTTGAGTTATTGCGCATGAAGCAGGTGATAGACTTTGACAGACACCAATATGTGGTGGACGAACGTCACCAGGGGATGAAAAGTCATACGGCCGACAGTGTCCGAAGGAATACGTTATTTGTCACAGTATGCGGGCTGTTTTATCTGGCTAATGCAATCGTAGCTCTTTGATTGCTTCTTTTTGAATTGCTACGGCTTTCACTTCACGAGATCATGAACATTCCTTATCGAATGCCCCCCTTTTCTTTAACCGATGTGTGGCCTTGACGAAGAGAGCCGGTATGGAATTTGCAGAAAAAAAAAAGACGAATGCGCAAGAAAGTTGGCTGCGGCTTTGCTCAGCTAACCCTGGATATGCAAAGCGAAAGCTTGGTTTAGCCTTGGTAAGTCTTGGTTTCACTTGGTTAACCTTTGATTTAGCTGTAATTATTATACTTAGGTATACAATCATCATTAAACCAGGTATGACGGCTGTGCCTAGGTCGGTGGTTAGACATGACTGTGATTAGGCTTGCGTAAACACGCATCGTTCGACGGTGCGACGCCTGTTGTACCACAGGGAAAGCGCAAGTTCTAGACATGCAAAAAGACGCTGCGAACATGTGAGGCGTCGAAGCATAAACGGATAGGGCGCGAACGCGGTCGCTACGTTGATCTCGACAGTGCGACGCCTGTTGCATTTCGGACCCTCTCCAGTGAAGCAGCTCGACGGGCGATATCCGCGGGGTGGTCAGACGATGCTTGGCGACGACGGCTCACAGCCTTCCGCACCGTTGTCAGATGGGAAGAGGACTTGGCAGCCAAAGGCGCCACGTCCCAGAGCGTTCGTGTACTCATCAACCCTACATCATTCGATAAATTGACCCCGGTGCTCCCCCTCAACCCGGGCTTACTGGGTGAGGGGACTTGGTTCGGGCCAACGGTCCTTCCCGGACAAGGGGACTGTTGTGGTGCAGCACAACTGAGGGACTGCTCTCAAGACACAAACAGCCATGTGGGTCTTGCAGGACACACGCCTGACTGACCCTCGGACTGCCTTGATACCAAAGAGGCCAAGGCCTACAACCATGGAGAGCACCAAAGCCGTCCGCGGAGCAGCGCGACCACATGAGGGTGCGCCACCACCGGTTCCAGCTCTGGGTTACACTGAGCCAAACAAAACCCCGTAGATCGACTGGCACACACGGCCGAGTTGTGCGACCTTTGGAGCATGCATCATAACTTAATGGATAGCTTTCCACCTGACTCATCAAAAATCACGGCAGGACGAGCCCACACTTCGAGATACTTCTTCTCGCCCAAGCGGTGCCGCTCCCGGGTGAGGTGGAACCAGACCTCTTTCCGTGCTTTCGCAAGCACTTCGTGAAGGCCCGGCGCCCGACCCCCTGAAAACTGCATCACAGCGTGCCTACCAAACTTGGTATGAGCACTC